>NC_053155.1:308221041-309624791 GCF_016835505.1 Polypterus senegalus | reverse complement strand
TTCAGGACGGACTTCATTTTGTCCATCTTGTGGCTTTGACACTGAAATCTTGCGTAGTGACGGCGTGGGGGGGCTTTTGTTTTCCCCTTCCCCCAAACTCGAACGCATATCGGTCTGACAGGCGGGGACCCCGTTCGACCGTTTTTTTTTTTTGTTTTTTGTTTTTTTGCGGCCCTTAACGGAGATCATTTTGGGGTTTACCACTTATAGAACTTTAACGCACGTTATTATTATTATTATTATTATTAGTTTTAAGCCAGAGATCCCAGATTTAAAAAGTGAGAGAGGGGGAGAAAAAAGAATGAAAGAAAGAAAAAAGGCACGGCGCAGAACAAAAAAAAAAAAAAAAACGAGCTGCTATAATAACAGTAAATGGAGTGAATAAAGGCGAGCCTGTGTGCCTGCGTGCCAGCCCGCTTCCATTTGCCTTTTTGTTTACACTGGCAATACAATGGGAGCTCTAGTCCTTCCAATACGTCTTTTATACAAGTACTGCAGCCCTGAATGTACAGACAGTAGCGGCTCTGTGAATAAGCTCTGTGAATATTGCCAAGACACTGTGCTTTGTTCAGCATTATTCCTCACAATAGATATCACACTTTGGAAGTAATTTTAAAAAGGGAATCAAAATAGTGGTACTTTTAGCCTTTGTCTCTTTTATACTGCCGTGCATTCTCTGTCTCTCATTCAGCGGCTTTCATTATACTGACAAATTAAATAAAGCGCTCCATTGCTAAAGAGGCTTGGACAGTCAGGGAGTCACTAGTCGGCTACAGACAAGTAGAACGCAAACATTTGCTCGGTGTGCCAGCAAGTTTGCACTTTGCGAGAGCCGAGTGGAATGCCGGGGATCAGGGTGGCATGAGACGGCGTTCTTCAGCCGGCGGATGGGAGCGGCGTGCGGGCGGGCGGGACTCTGGACGGCCCCCTCCAAGGTAACAAAGCCTCTTTATTTACAGGACACACTTGAAGCCTTCAATCTGCCGAGAGTGTATGCATCTGCGTTTTCATGATAATAACCTGTATTTACGTCAAGGTGCCACTCGGGTGACCTCTGGACTGCTCGTGCGGAACAGCGGACACCGACCCACTTCAATTAGACCCCGGTCTGCTTCGGATCTGAAGCTCGTCGAGGTTCTCTGGGAACCTGTTGATTAAGTGCGTGCCGCTAGCTCCATGTGTTTCACTTCACAGGGACCGAGAACGGGGAGGTACTGGAACAACGTCTTAAGTGGTCCTGTGCCAGCCTGGGATCTGCGTGAGCCCACTGCGCCCTATCCACATACTCAGACGTGATGCGTGCTGCCCCTCCTGCATCACTACAGTCATCCAAAGCTCATTTTCTACAATGTAGCTAGGGTCGACCTCCTTCATTGACAGAATTATCTCGTTTCATTTGCAAAGTGGTTTGCACCATGAAAGGCGCTATATAAACTAAAGATCAACGGATCGACTGATGACTGATTGGCCCAGTGGTGCAGGGGTTTATGCTGCTGCCTTATAGATCCGGGAGTCCTCACCACATGGTCTTGGATTGGAATAAGGGGGCACAGATGAGTGGTTCAGTGAATGATCGAGTGATTGATTGATCAAATGGCCTGAAACCAATTTCATAGATGGACGTTTTCAAAATTATGCTCACTATTTTTAATTAAGGAATGGAAATTATTATAGCATGCATTACATAATAATGTACTTTTTTGGCAATTTGTTTACTTTCTGCACTTTTTAGGAAAAAGCATCCTGAAACTGCATGCTCTTTTTTCTTTCTTTTTGAAAAGCCCTATATGCAAGTGCTCTTTTTGTTCATTTCCTTTATTGTTATTGTTTTTGCAAACTTTTAAGATAAGCCTGACTATGAAAGGTGTTATATACAAAGTTTTTCGTCTTTCTTTCTTTCTTTCTTTCTTTCTTTCTTAGTTTGTGTAATGTTTAGAAATGTTTAGAATATGGCTCGCAGAAGGCACTATATAAGGTTTCTCTTTCTTTATTCCACTTTTTATCCTGAATTGCTTTGTTAAACGGGATTTAATTCAGTACTAATGGCAATATATACACATTTTTTTCTTTCTTTCTTTCTTAAATATTCAAGGTACACCAAAATGTGAAAGGCACTATATACATATTTTTCTTTCTTTCTTTCTTTCTTAAACATTCAAGGTACACCAAAATGTGAAAGGCACATATACATATTTTTTCTTTCTTTTTCTTTCTTTCTTTCTTTCTTTCTTTCTTTCTGAATCATTTAAGGATCACCTAACTGTGAAAGACACTATATACTCATTTTCTCTGTATTTCTTTCTATCATTTACTCTTTATTACTTTTAAAAACATTTAATATGCAGGCCTTATATGAAAGATTCTTTCATATTTAATTTGCACTTCAGGGTGAAAGGCACTATATACATGTTTCTCTGTATCTCTTTCTATCATGTACTGTTAATTGATTATCAAATCATTTACTATGCAGCTCACTGTAAAGGGACCAATATAAAAGTTTCTTTTACTATTACTTTGTGCAGTGCTTAGAATGTAGCTTACTAAAGAAGGCACTATATACAAGGTCCCTCTTTCTTTATTCCACTTTTTATCATGCATCACTTTGTTAAACTGGATAAAATTCAACATTAATGACAATATACACACACTCTTTCTTTCTTTCTTTCTTTCTTTCTTTCTTTTTTCTCAAACATTTAAGGAACACCTAAGTGTGAAAGGCACTATATACACATTTTCTCTGTATTTCTTTATATCTCTAACTCTTTATTACTTCTAAAAACATTTAATATGTAGGTCACTGTAAAAGCGCTATAGAAAAGTTGTCTTTCTTTCTTTCTAAAACATTTAAGGTACCCCTCATTATAAAAGACACTATATACCCATTTCCTCTGTACTTCTTTCTATCTCTAACTGTTTATTACTTCTAAAAACATTTAATATGCAGCTCACTGAAAAATGACATATAAAAGTTTTTCTTTCTTTCTTTCTTTCTTTCTTTCTTTCTTTCTTTCTTCAACTTGTATTCTCCCATGAGGAAATGGAAAGTCAGGAAGCTCGTCGCTTTGACAGCATTCCTTTAGAGCTGCACACTTAGGGAAAGGTTAAATTTCCAGAGCTGCCCGGAGGTGACTGTCTTTGTATCTTCTAAAGGAATCTTAGAATTGCTTATAAAAATGTTACAGAAGTAAATGGCAGGTGGAAGAGATGGCTTTGAAGACTTGTGCCACCCTCTAAGGTGACCTCATTTAAAATGCAAGGAGTCTGCAGAACAGAGTGCAAGACACTGTGATCCAACAGGGATGCCCCTCTGCTTCTGAGTCAGGGATCACCGCAGGTGGACGGCGACAAAATATCGAATGTGAAGGAGTTGCAGGCAGACAATTGCAGCTTCATCTTTTATTGCCAAAGAAAAGACTTCAGATTGCACAGCTGAAATTCCCCGCTATTGTCTAATGGTAAAATGTGTTCACCATAATTTGCCCCCGGGGAATTCCCGCTGCTGCCTTGAAGCAGACTTGCTGCCTGCCCTCTCATAAGTGTCCGCGGGGGCCTCTGGAGAAAGCAGCGGCCAGAGCCGGCGGCGGAGCTGAAGGTCAGGGTTACCCACTGTGGCTTGACTTTTCAGCTAAAGAGCTTTTTATTTCTCTTGTTGCCGTGTCAGATCTAATTTGCTGTGCATTATGTCGCCAGGGTGGGCCTGCGCATGACAGGAGAGGGTTAAATGAGATTACAAGCTTTAGACATTGTCAGCAGCTACTGCTGACTGGGATGTTAAATGGCAATTTAATAGTCAGCTTTTTTGGGTGACACAACTGAGGGGGGGGTGAGCAGTTTTTAGTAACAGATGCAAGCGTTGACACAATTCTGTACAGGACGGAAAAAGTTGAGGGATCACATTTCAGCGACAGATCCCAGTGGAAAAATCACTATATGATATATAGTGACAGTTTACTTGACAAAAAACAGAACGCTTTGTATTTATTCTTTAACTTTGTAAATTCATCGTCACATTTATACAGTACAGCATGCATCGTTACTTCAGAAAATCAAATCCTTAGCAGCAGTGAGGTACACGGTGGGGAGCGGAGCAACGACTGAAAGACAGACGGAAACACGGACTTGAGTTGTATTAGTTAACTCGGCTAACTCAGTTCTATAGACCGCCTTTCATATCTGTAATCATATTTACATATCAACTTTTATTTCTCATATAACACCCTTCATATGTGAGTCCAGTTAGATTTATAACTCGCTATTACATTTAGTGCTGACCATTTCAAATGAACATTTATGTTTTCAATTCAATTATTCTATCTATCTATCATATAGTACCTTTCATATCTATTTAACTATCTTTTATATAGTGACTTTCATATCTATCTATATTTCTATCTATCTATTTATTATATAGTACCTTTCATATCTATCTATCTATCATATAGTGCCTTTCATATCTATCTTTTATATAGTGCCTTTCTTATCTAGTCATCTATTATATAGTGCCTTTCATATCTATCTATCTATCTATTATATAGTGCATTTCATATCTATCTATCTATTATACGTATAGTGCCTTTCATATCTATCTTTTATATAGTGCCTTTCTTATCTAGTCATCTATTATATAGTGCCTTTCATATCTATCTATCTATCTATCTATCATTCTATTATATAGTGCATTTCATATCTATCTATCTATCTTTTATATAGTGCCTTTCAGATCTATCTATCTATCTTTTATATAGTGCCTTTCAGATCTATCTATCTATCTATGCAATGGTTTTACCATCAGTCACGTGTAATCCGTTTATCCTGCCTCTTTATACTAACAGATCTCTCACAAGCAGATCGTTTCGTCTTTTGCTCTCCATCTTATCCAGTTGCCACTCCTTTTCCAACTTGTATGATTTTCCTGTTATTCCATCTCTGCAACTTTGTTGCACTTTTAACAGTATCGACATGTTTTCTAATGGCTTCACTGCCTATCGCTCTTTTTGTTTTTGCCTTACTTTGCGGTTTCAGATCACCCCCGCCTCTCATCTCTCTCTAGTTACAAGTCTGTTGATTTAACGGAGTCTGACATTATCCGTGTCTGCCTATATAAACTTTATTAAATGTAACAACGTTTAAATAATTATCACTGTGTCATCTTGTATATTGCTATAATCGATCACTCGTACTGTTCTGTGTATGGCCCTAATTGTCTCACTTTTGACCATTTTTGACCACTGATACCAGTATCTGTGTATGCTCCCAACCTTAGTAACGATGTGCGCTATTTCATGCAAATAAAATCAATGTGAATTAATCTTCATGTTTAATTTAAAAAGAATTTTAAGTGTCAAAGGACGCTCGACCTTCAGTGTTAACGTGAATAGACGATTTGACTTTTGGGTCACACCTATATTAATAAAACACGTCTATAAAATGCGTAACCTGAAGCCGAAGTTTTTTAAAAAAATGTCAATTTGCTAGATCTCATTTTGTAATGCGTGAAGTGTGACGTCACGTTTGGCCCGTTTCCGCAAGCATTTGTAATGACGTCACAGACACTTTGACCGCGGCGGGCGGATGGAGCTGATCTCCTGGCAGGTAGACGCGTCCGCGCAGCGCTCCGGGGTGCAGAGTGAGATGTAAGTGAAAGAGACAGCAATTGATTGCCCTGCTGGTTTGTGTATAAACAAGCCGCTGATCGAATTAGTTCCAGCATGTCCGGCAAGCCAAACCAGCCTCATCAGTCCCCCCGCCCACCACCAGCCGGGCAAAAACAAAAGGCGGAGAAAGTGCTTGGCAGGCACAATCTGCATTGTCGCTTTGCAAGGGAAGGGTCAGTAAGGAAAGTTCAGGATTAGGACATTTAATATCCTGTCAAAAAATTCTCATGATAATGAATCACGGATGGGCTGGCTGAGCAACTGTGACAGCAACAATGCCGCTGCCACACACGAGATAGCGTATGGTAATGTACTAGCGCGAAATGTGCTGAGCTGGCATCTGGGTGGGGGGCTGTGGGGAGCCTAGGGTGACACGTGCATGCCCGCCCGCGCCCTCACAAGACCAGCTTATGAAAAGTCACTCATCGATCAGATCCCACTACTGGCACTGTGTGACCCTGAGCAAGTCTCTTCACCTGTCCTTACTCCACTTGGAAAAACAAAAAAGAAAAATTCAACTGTATCTCAAATGTTGCAAGTTGCCTTGGATAAACACAGCAGCCAAGTGATAACACGAACTTTCCTACCTAATAATTACATTGTGCTTTATCACTCCATCTATTGTATAGTGCCTTTACTACTGTATAAAAACCAATAATCTACTGTACAGGCAGGCAATGCAACATAGTGGTTAAGGCTTTGGACTTCAGTGCCTGGGGTTGCGTGTTCAAAATCCTGCTATTGACATTGTGTTACCCTGAGCGAGTCATTTCACCTACCTGTGCTTCCACTGGTGGGGTTTACTGGGGAAGAAATGTAACCAACTGAATCTCAAATGTTGTGATGAAGGAGTCAGCCAAGTAATAACAGCGCCTTTAATTTCTGTCAGCCTATTTTATAGCACATATGTACTGCCAATCTATCTATCTATTATATAGTGCCTTTCTTATCTATCTATCTATCTATCTATATGTGTACTAAGTAGTGCTTTCTGTTTATCTATCTGTCTATCTATTATATAGTGCCTTTCCTATCTATCTATCTATCTATTATATAGTGCCTTTCCTATCTATCTATCTATCTATCTATGTAGTGCTGTCTATCTATCTCTTTCTTTCTTTCTATCTATCTACTACTGCAGTATTTCTCAACCTTTACGTACTTGCAGCCCGAGTTTTCATAACAGTTTTAATTGTGCCCCATCTAACTTTTTTTGAAAAGAGCCCACTAATACCAATTTGTTCTTTTTTAATTAATGATATATCATAGAGGGGCGGCACGGTGGTGCAGTTGTAGCGCTGCTGCCTCGCAGTATGGAGACTTGGGTTCGCTTCCCGGGTCGTCCCTGCGTGGAGTTTGCATGTTCTCCCCGTGTCTGCCCTCCCAAAAACATGCAGGTTATGTGGACTGGCGATCCTAAATTGGCCCTAATGTGTGCTTGGTGTGTGGGTGTGTTTGTGTGTGTGTCCTGCAGTGGGTTGGCACCCTGCCCGGGGTTTGTTTCCTGCCTTGTGCCCTGTGTTGGCTAGGATTGGCTCCAGCAGACCCCCGTGACCATGTGTTCGGATCCAGCGGGTTGGAAAATGGATGGATGGATATTCTCATACTAAGAACGTAGCTCAAAGTGCTTTACAAGATGTCAAAGAGAAAATTGCCCGAAAAAAAACCCAAAACAAAACAAATTCAAAATAGATAAGAATAGAAATGAATAAATGACATGGCAAAAATATAAATCGATATGCACTTACATAACGCAGATATACAAGATGCTGCTGTGTTGGTCGAGGGTTTCCAAAGTTCTGCAGTTTTGGTTTCAATAGATGTATTTTTCATATTTTCGATTCTCGTTTTCTTTTTTTTCACATCTTCACGGCCCCCTTTTTGTTACTTCGTGCCCCGCTAGGGGGGCCCACCCCACAGTTTGAGAACCACTGTGCTGCTGTATATAGGCAGGCAATGTGGCATAGTGATTAAGGTTTTAAATTCCAAACCCTGAGGTTGTGGACTCAATTCCAGCTAGTAAACGCTGTGTGACCCTAAGCAAGTCACTTCATCTGCCAGTGCTCCAGTGGGTAAAAACAAAAGAAATGTAACAAATTGTATCTCAAATGCTGTCAGTTGTCTTGGATTAAGGCATCAGCCATAAAATGAGCAATAATAGGGATAGTTTCTGTATGTCAATTATATTGTTCCTATCTATCTGTCTTTGGACACTTCATAGTGCCTTTGCTGTGTCTATCCATTTATCCAACTCGCTATATCCTAACTACAGGGTCACAGGGGTCTGCTGGAGCCAATCCCAGCCAACACAGGGCGCAAGGCAGGAAACAAACCCTGGGCAGACCGTGCACACACACACCAAGCACACATTAGGGACAATTTAGAATTGCCAATGCACCTAACCTGCATGTCTTTGGACTGTGGGAGGAAACCCACACAGACACGGGGAGAACATGCCAACTCCACACAGGGAGGACCCAGGAAGCGAACCAGGTCTCCTTACTGCGAGGGAGCAGCGCTACACACTGCGCCACCGTGCCGCTCCTGCTGTGTCTATATATCTATATATCTATCCATAGAGACAGGCATTTTTCCATAGGGGTTAAGCCTTTGAGACTTCAAACTCCCACTGATGCCTCTGTGTGACCCTAAGCAAGCTACTTCACCAGCCTCTGTTCCATCTGGGAAAAAAAAAAAGAAATAATAAAATATCATTTTACCTGAAATGTTATGTCACCCTGGATTAAGGTATCAGCCATTGAATAAGTAGTAACAGGGTCATTGCTCTCTGTTAATTATATTATTCTTATCTATCTGTGTATTGTATAATGCCTTTCCTCTATGTGTGCGTGTTTGACTGGCCAACCACACGCATTACCTGTGTAGGTAACCATATAGTAATCAGATTGCGATTCAGACTTTAAAAGAAACTATCTATATATATTGATATCTATACATCTGTCTCTCTCTCTTGGGAGGCTGTGTGGCGTAGTGGTTGAAGCTTTGGACTTCCACTGCTGACACTGTGTGTCCCTAAGCAATTCACTTCACCTGTCTGTGCTCCAATCGGTAAAAACAAAAGAAACGTATAACCAATTTCTGAAATGTTGTAAATCGCCTTGAGTAAAGGTGTCAAGCAAATAAAAGAAAACAAGAAGAAGATGACACCTCAGCGCACGCCATTACTTGTTACACGTCCGGATCGAAATCGCCCAACACGGTCACGCGTATTTGCCCCAATTGCACGATTCTACTCTTTGTAACTTTTTTTTTTTTTTTGATAGCACGTGAATCGGAACACGGATTTTAGATTTTAAGACCTTTAATATGACATGAGGCTCACACAGGAAAAAAAGAATAAAATAGCATGTCCACTTCTGCTTGAGCTCGATTCTCCTAAGAAAAGTGCTTTTTTTTTGGGGTCGCTTTACGGAAATCGCTCACTCAAGGTTGAAAAATGTCCCAATAAAGCTCAGAAATGAGAAAAGAAATAAAAACAAAACAGCAAAAAAAAATAATAAAGGAGTCGGAAAACAAGAGGGCGCCGATCCAGAGCGGCGGATGGAAAACAAATGAGAGGCGCAGGTTAGCGATCAGGCGAGAGCGCAATTTTCGGCCTTTTTCCTAAATGGGCCGTTTCGGCTGCGCACCTCTCTAAGCAGCTGTCACATTTGTACATTATGGTACATTGAATGTGAATGAGGCTCTCCACATCAAAACCCTGCATCCATTATGATATCATCTCCTGCTCGAAGCCGTAATGCTTATTAATTCCGCAGCCATCCTCGGCAGGCTCGGCGGGCTCGGGCGAATGTATTCCATCAGCCTTGCATTTAATTTAATTAGTACAGCTGCGCTCTCATTCTCCTGTCTGTGTCAGAGGTATTGTCAGCACGTTCTGCTAGAACACAATTACTGATTGCTTTTAGATAGGCAGAAATATGATTAGGGTTTTGGGTGACTGTATCATAAGCCTTATTAGTTTTATTTGAAATCTGGAGATAAATAGGAAACTTTTATTTGCCATGTAATGAGATTATGCTTATTAGTCCAAGGCCTCCAACCCTTCTGTGGGGATTAGAGCCGCACTGTAGGATTATAAACTGCAACTCTAACGTAGCGTTATGTACAAGTGAGGAGCTGAAGGCACACAAAGCTTGAGGCTCGCCCAAAGCCAGCCATGAGATTGGAGTGGGGGGCATAAACCCCCCAGCGCAACGCCCTGAATAAGAGCCGGCACGACGAGGCCCCACAAGATTGAAGCAGTTATGGAAGCTTTCTCCTCCTTCTCGTCTCTCCCTCACTCGCTCCCTCCAGCAAGACATTTCCAACTTCCTGATGGCGGTGAGCCGCTGGCCCACATAATGCGGTCGTACGTGCAGCCGCACTAAAAGACAGCTGCTAATGAGTCCAACTGCAAAGTGGTTAACAAAGATATTTCTGCTCCGGCCAACACATAGCAACCATTATGTTTCCGAGTGCAAAGAGCTCCTGTTAAAGCTTCTGACCCAGGGCAACTAGATGACTACATTAAAACATGCCTCATATTAGCCCTTCGTCTAATACCCATTAGTGTTAGAGCCTATTACTTCAGTAATGAATGACACAGCCCTAATTATAAATGTACTTGGAACACTGACATTATTAAAGGAAGAGCTTCAGCAAGCCATTAACAATGTTACTCTAAGTGATCTGGCTGCGAACTGTTAAAACCATTAAATTCATTATATATCAATCAAAAAGGGTGTTGCAATTAATTGATGAATGGAAGAATGCTTAAAATCTAAATATAATTGCTGCACTCTCGGCAACAACCATTTTTTGTACCGTTACACTGCAGGTATTTACTTTAGGAAACATTTCTGGAGATTTCTTTTTTTTTTAATCCGTCACTACGTGGAGGATTCGGTCGACATGGCGTGAAAGTTTATCATGTAAATATGTGTGTGTGTGCGTTTTTTAATTTTATTTGTATATTGTTTAAAATCTTTAATGAAAACGCTCTTCTCTTCCACCTTACTAGTGTGAGGAGGATGCTGGCTGCATTTGTACTTACACAGTCAGGGTGATTTGCGGTTATTTTATTTGTCCAAGCATACGGATTACACAAAGAAGCCTTACTTATTTTTAATAATGTCTTTTCACGGCACGGGCACAGCCTCGAGGCTCTTTACACGTTTAATGGAGTGCCTGTTGGGTGATGTGGCTCCTCCAGGCTCACACTGAGAGCGACCGGCTGGGTCGAAATGTGCAGCCTTTGATTATGTGTGCAATGTAAAGGGAGGTCCAGATCTAATTATGCAATTTTTATTATGCTATAACTTAAGTTTATTACATAGAAAATCATCCCAGACCATCGAGAAGTGTGCGAACTGACGACATGAAGAATCGACTTCGTGCCAAACTGGAATCGTCCCCACATAAATCAAAGTCATCCAGACGATCTGGATCTGCATAATTAGATCTGGACCACCCTGTATAGTGCCTTTCATCCTGAACACCTACCCGAGGCACTTGACATGCATAATACAGTTATTTATTATTATTTGGCTGACACCTTCATCCAGCTTACAACATTTAAGTTTCATTTCTTATGTTTTCTTCTAGTTTTAGCACAGGTGGGTGGTCACACAGTGTCATTAGCAGAGCCTGGGCCCACAACCTCAGGGTCTGAAGTCCAAAACCTTAACCACTACACCACTCTGTCTCATCCAATTCAACGTCACGGGTCACTGGCGCCAAAGCAGGACACTCACCGGGACAGGGAGGTGGTCCATCGCAGGGCCCTCATACTCACACAGGAGTGATGTATAACCAGCAATTGAGGGGACTTCGGTGTGTCTGGAATGTGTGAGGAATATCTGGAGGAAAATCAACACAGATAAATGGAGGGCTTGAAAAGGCAAAGTGACACCACCAGCATGTAGTGCGGCCATTTCAGCTCATTGGCAACCTGAGCCCAGAAGATGAAATTAATTTGTTATTGATAGAATTATTTATACATGGCCCTATCTTGGGTTAAGTGCAGGGTTTAAGTATATTATTATTATTATTATTATTATTATTTTTTATCAGATAATAATAATCACATGTGACTTAGATAAGTGAACTTTATATAGAGTTTGCGTGAACAGTATTATTATTATCCCATCTCCAACTCTACAAGTTTTAGATGATGATGATGATTACTAAGATGTCTTTATCCAAGGCAACATATTAAAACAAATACACTAAGTGATAATTATTGCTATCATTCTCCTGTGTTTAATGTGTATTAAGTGGTGTTCATCGAGAGTTGAGGCTGTGTCCAAAAACAGGGCCTGTTAAAGCCCACTTAGGCATTCTTTGTGCAATTTTGGCCTATACCAGAAATAAATTGTTTTTAGTATTTTCAAAATGTATGTTTATATAATGTTATTATAATCATCTTCATCATCATCATCGTTATCTTCAATATTAGTATTCATCAGACATCTTAATCAAAGGCAAACTTAGAAAAACACAGAATATATCCAGTGTAAAATGAAGCACAAATGGTTGAAAAAGAGCCGGAGTTCCAGTGTAAAAAAAGAAAGCCAATAAATTGTCATGTTGGGAAAAACAAAAAGAAAATGAAGAATTAAAAAAAGAAGGCAAGGTGCTCTTGGTTCAGTGTCTTGATCTTCTAAACACTTCTAGTCAAAATGAGGCCCACTTCCTGGGGTGCTCTAGTTTTATAACAAGGTGACCTGAAGGGGTGGAGTCAAGAGTTACTTGGTGGGCGGGTCATCTTATTATTAGTCAGATGTCTTTATCCAAGACACAATGCAAAAGCAAATTAAACATACAATCTGACCCCATAATCATAGAATGATATTCTTCTTCTTCTTCTTCTTCTTCTTCTTCTATGCAACTCTTCAATTCCACTCGGGGGAGTAAATGCTAACATTACTCAAATTTATTGTCTGCTTTTTTATTTATTTATTTATTTTTTTCATTTTTTCATTTTTATTACTATTTAATTTAATATTGTTTCTTTGTATCAGTATACTGCTGCTGGATTATGTGAATTTCCCCTTGGGATTAATAAAGTATCTATCTATCTATCTATCTATCTTTCTTATTATTATTATTATTATTATTATTATTATATTATTATTATTATAACAATAGTAATCACTATCATCATCATTTTAAGACTCTCAAATGTGTTAGGCAATTTATAAAAACAAGTTAAAATTACAGTTTGTAATATTGTTATTATTAAATTTAACATTATTTATTTCATCAGTCACAAATTTACAAGACATCTTACAAAAACAAATTAAACTTAGAGTTTGCACTATTATTATTATTATTATTATTATTATTATTACTGATGTTACAGTTTGTATTATAATTATTATTAATATCATTACTCTTGATTTTATTAATCATACATCTGTAAGGCAACTCATAAAACAAATTCTGTTATCATTATTTTCCCATGACCATAAATCAAATAAATCAGTTTTAGAATGTTACTATTATTAATGATGTCTTGATCCAAGTCAGGCTACAAAAAAAAATATACATACAATTTAAGTGAATATTATCATTTTTTTATTTATTTTGTTTTTTGGGGCAATATTTTTTATCTAAGATTACTTACAACATTGCACATAGAAGTGATTTCATTTCCATTGCTTTTTCCCTGGTTGGACTGCAGGCAGGTGAAGTGACTTGATCAGGGTCACACTGTGTCAGCAGCAGCGACTCCAAAGCCTTAACCACAATACATCACACTGCTGTTATTATTGCTGTTCTAAATATTTTCTGAGGTTTTCCTGTTCCTTCACCCTGAACTGCCACTTCTTTTAATTTGATGCCCAACCTCTCATGTGGCACCTTATCAAATGCTTTCTGAAAGTCCAGATAAATAATATCATAAGCTCCACTCTGGTCGTATCCTTTTGTTGCCTCCTCATAGAATTCCAACATGTTAGTAAAACACGACCTCCCTCTTCTGACCCCATGCTGACTGTTCAGAATAACTCCTGTCCTTGCCATGTGTTGCTCAATCTTATCCTTAATAATTCCTTCCATTAATTTTCCTGTGATGCATGTTAAGCTTACTGACTTATAATTGCTTGGATCTGCCATGTCACCCTTTTATATAATGGGATAATATTCAAGATTCAAGATTCCAGAGTATTTATTGTCATTTCATCCATATACAGTAGTGCAGCACACAGTGAAACGAAATAACGTTCCTCCAGGACCATGGTGCTACATAGAGTACAGGACAATGAAGAATCCATGACACATAACATAAAGACACATAATATATAACATATATAACATATCCTACCAATATGTGTTGAGGGTTTATGTCTCTACTCACTAGCCTACTTAAGAACAGATAAATATTATCTGGTCCTGGTGATTTGTTAAATTTCAGTTTATTTAATCTGAACAACACTTCTCTCTCTGCAATTTCCAAATCAATCAGTACCTCCTTAATAGTCCCTGTTACTACTGGGATGTTATCCACTTCCTCATTTGTGACAACCTCAGAAAAATGCTTATTTGGAGTGTCCACTATTTCACCGTCTGTATTTTTTAATTCACCTTTTCTATTTCTGATGCCCTTCACCTTCTCCTTGACTGTTTTTTTACTACTAAAATCCTGAAAGATTCTCTTTGGGGATTGTTGTGAAAGGTTCCAGTTTTCCTCTTGTATCCGAAAAATGTGCTTTTTAGATAGATAGATAGATAGATAGATAGATAGATAGATAGATAGATAGATAGATAGATAGATAGATATATAACAATAGGATACTAGATAGATAGATAGATAGATAGATAGATAGATAGATAGATAGATAGATAGATAGATAGATAGATAGATAGATAGAAGAGTAAGACACTATATAATAGATAGATAGATAGATAGATAGATAGATAGATAGATAGATAGATAGATAGATAGAAGAGTAAGACACTATATAATAGATAGATAGATAGATAGATAGATAGATAGATAGATAGATAGATAGATAGATAGATAGATAGATAGACAGATAGATAGATAGATAGATAGATAGATAGATAGATAGAAAAGGCACTATATGATAGATGCACACACTGCAGTCTGGACACATGCCAGAATACTTAAAAGCAAAAAAATTAAAATGAAGAAAACCTCTGACTTGGCGGTCCCAGTCCCAGGGTGGCACAGGTACATTGAAAGACTCTCAAGAAGTCATTTATGGGTGTGGATGATTGTGTGTGTGTGTGCACTCAAACTTAATGGTCGCGCATCCCAGTTTTTTCTTTTTAAATTCATTGATGAGCAGCAATTTCAAACCAGTTTCTTGGTGTAAAGAGCACCATTGATGGTCCCCATTAGTGAAACAAACTCACTTAGAAATGGGGAAACACATCACACCGTGCTGCTAATCGTTTTGGCGACCCACTTGTAAAGCATTGACAGAAGCCCATCAGTTAGCAACCTGGGTCACAGCTTAGTGATTGATAAACACAGTTTAGGCGACCCACCACTTCCAGCTCATGAGCAAACATGGTTGAGAGACACTGCCTTACACAGACAGGGCAAGCAGCTGCCATGATGCAAAGAGCAGACTATGCTGCTCTGAACCAGCAATTAAAGAACTGGTGACCCACACCAGACCCACAGACTGTCACTTGCAATAGGAAAGACCTGTACACCTTGCAACTGATGTATCCCAAAATGGCCAGTCCCAAATGGGACCACTGTTTCATGACCAATGTTGCATGGCCCCGAAGAAGAGTCACTAGGCCCCAAAGTGCCTGAACTGTTTCGCTATGGGTTACCTTCTTCTCCAACTTCAAAACCAGTCATAAATCTTTGAGACACCTCTCATTCTTAAGACTGGCCATCACCAACTCACACTCGTGATCAAACACCTCTGGACATTCAGCTTGATGTGATGGACTTCTTCTATCCACCTCTAATTCTTTCCCTGTTAACACAATAACATGAAACTGTTTAATAATTAGGTACATTGAGCAATTTATATATATGAGGGGGGACGCAAAAATAACCGGAAGTATTTTTAAAACGTGTTTAATTTAATTTTCTGTACAAAATACATTTAGTCTCCTTCAAAGTACTCTCCATTGGTGGAAATACACTTATATAACCATTTGTTCCATTGTTCGAAACATTTTTTAAATTCGTCTGAAGTAATACCCATTAATGCTCTGGTCGTTTCTTGTTTTACCTCTTCGACGTCAGCAAAACGCCTTCCTTTCAAGTCTTTTTTCATCCGAGGGAACAAAAAGAAATCACACGGAGCTAAATCCGGTGAGTAGGGTGGGTGGTTCAGGGTTGTCATACCGTTTCAATAACAATAGTTTCTGCAACACTTTTTTCAGAAAGAAAACAATATTTCACTGCCGCACGTTGCTCATGATCATCGGCCATCGTAAAAAAACGACGCTTGCACAAAACTACTTTTACAAAATTCACTGCACACAAGCACAACCTTCCAGACTGATGGCACTTGGCAGACTGACTTGTGAGGAGTGTAACTAGATCGACCTAGCGGCCCAACCACGTACTACAAGTACCAACCTAACAACAACAAAATTCCGGTTATTTTTGGGTCCCCCTCGTATATGGTTTATATAACAGTTGATATAATAATTGTTGCACCGTTCAGACATTTTTTAGTATTTTGCTTTCATACCAAGTATTAAGCTCATCTTCTCTCTTTGATCTCTTCTTTGTCAACTTTAAAAATCCAACATGTTCTCCATTATGGCAGGATAGCAACTCAGATCTCTCAAAGTGAGTGACCCCCGAGATGAGACATATTTTTATGGATTTAAGGGTAGTACAGGCTGAAGATAAAATATTTAAAGACACAATAACGGAATGACAAAAATTAAAAATTTGAAGGTGCTGTTAATCCTCTCACTAGGAATACTAACACATCCTCACAAGATCACACATTGGCTGCGTGGAAGATTGCTGGCTTCTTACTCCGGCCCTCACCCCCAGGTCGCCAGGAGGAGCTCTCCCGACAGCAGGATCGTGCCCCGAGTTCTCAGCAGGGCCTCATGGACTATGTAGTGTTTATACACAGCCCTGCTGGATACTTTGGGGGCCACCAGGAGTCGCTGTAGGGGGGGTTTCGTGGGCTCTTATGTGCCCTATAACCCGGGAGTACGTCACGATCACGTGACGGGAAGGAACGACGTGCTCCCGGGTTGAAGAAAAGGACTGTTTACCCTGACCCGGAAGGAATAAGGAACTGTGGACTGATTGGGCAGGAACACCTCCGGGTCAGGGTGTATAAAAGGATTGTGGGGAAGCCCTGAGACTGAGCTCAGCTGGGAGGTAGAGGGGCGAAGTGTCTGGGCGAGGAGGAGAGAATATTATTGTTGTGGTTGATTTCATTTATGAGTAGTGTGGAGGGTGCTTTGTGCACGTTATTGTCCTTGAATAAAGAGGTCTTGGGCTTTTATCCGGTGTCTGGACTAGTACCTGAGGTGGAAAAGGGGGGTTATCTGCGACAGCTGCCAGTGCTCCCAGGAAAAGCCAGTCATACCGCATCCGGAGAGATATTCAGGAAATCCTGAGGAGTGTTGTGCGAATGTAGCGTTAAGCAGATGATTCTTGAATGGGGAAAATCCTAATGCGTAAATGTTTGAATTGCACAATAAATTGTTTCCTTTTCAGTTTTTAGCCCAGAGTAGCGTAGTCAGCAGGATAACGCTGTAGAATGGTTTTGGAAAGACAGCCACAAACGAATCCGGATGATCACACTCGTATCGTGTTTAAAATTTCTTTATTATGCAAGAAACCACTTCAATGGGCATCCTTGATGTACGATACAAGCAACCTGTGTTGTTCTTCACTTGATTTATTTGTACAGAAAGTCAGGATACTCCTTCAAATGGAAGAAATCCAATTTGAGAAGAACATGAAAGATGCAAATAAAGAAAACTTCCAACACACGGCTTTGAAAACATTCATGAGTCTGGGAGTTTGTGATGGCAGTGTCGGCTGGAATGCCAGAGTTCCACCAGTGCATGGCATACACTGGGAGTGGAAGGAAGTGGGAATCCACAAAAAAAAAAAAGACTGCAGAGATACAAGGGGAGCATGCAGACTCCACACCCAGCCTGGAGTTGAACTCTGGTCTCTACAGCCGAAACTCCTATGGTAGCCACTCTGTCCCCACGTCATTATTCAGAGTTCTCTTAGAGTTGGCGTCCATTGTGCGGATTCCTCATCCCATCACTGACAATTACCTTACCTTACACGTGCTTAACGCTGGTGGGCGAGTGCACTCTTCTCTGCGTGAAGTGATTTCCCTTCCAAATGGCGTTATTTACTATATTGCTATTACCGTTACTATTAAGCAAGGATTCTTGAATGGGGGAAAATCTAAATGAATAAACATTTGAATTGCACCATAAATTGTTTCCTTTTCAATTTTCACACAGAGAGCTCAGAGGAGCGTAGTCAGCAGGATTAAAACGCCTGATGAGTGGCAATTGGCATACTGATGACATAAGGGGCAGTCCTTTTTTTTTGGATGGGGGTTATAGAATGAGTAGATGGGATTTGATTCAATTTGTTTAAGATTTATGTTGAACAGATTAGGACAGTGGTTAGCGCTGCCACGTCAGGCCTACTCCTGATGTGAATCTCAACCGTGGGAGTCATTTGGTACACATAAAATGTGTGGGGGGTGATTTATCTTAATTTGCATTCATTTAGGGTTAATGGAGTTGGACAGTTGGGTTAGTGCCGTGATCTCACATCTACAGGGATTTAGGATCAATCAAAGTGCACAAACCACCTTGAGGAATGTTTGGGCACCAACTGGGTGAAACCCCGTTTGATAACAAAAGTAAAAATTAAGGGTGCTCAATGGCACAAAAAAAAAGTTGGGCACTGTAGCCCAAACACAGTGTGTAAAACCAGGCTACAACAAGATTAAAACCTACAGCAGACACTGGGGCCACACCAGCCAAGCACAGCTTCTTCCCAGTCTCTCCAGCTCACCCAAGGCTTTCTCAGCTGGACAGACTTCTGTCCTCAAGCTACCGATTCCTGTCTTCGCTGCCTCCACTGACATCTGCCGGACTGCTCAGGGTCAGTTGTCCTCCCATCTTCCTTCTCGCACTTGCAGTCATCCCTCGGACCCCTAGGGCGGAATCTACCTCGATCGAACCCAATCTTTACATTCAGTGGGTCCGATCTTTCGCTCCACATGGGACCCCTGACCGCGTTGACCTCTCACATCAGCTAGCAGGCTCATCCGCTCACTTTCACTACGCCCCAATGCCGCACTTACGCTATCCAAGCGTTTCTTTCGTTTCTTTTATATCTCTCTTTTCGTCAAGCAGGACCCTCACCATCACAACCATGTGCTGTAATTTCCCTTCCAAATGGCGTTATTTACTATATTGCTGTTACCGTTACTATTAAGCAATGATTCTTGAATGGGGGAAAATCTAAATGAATAAACATTTGAATTGCACCATAAATTGTTTCCTTTTCAATTATCACACAGAGAGCCCAGAGGAGCGTAGTCAGCAGGATTAAAACGCCTGATGAGTGTATCTCTTTTTTCGTTTCTCTGTGCCGGCTTGTTCTTATATGGTTTCGTGGGCGCAGCGCCTTTAATCATGAAGCCGATTAAGGAATTGAGAACGATTGCACCCTCACGTGTAGGTGCGACTCGCCCCAATTACTTCATCAATTCCCTGCGGCTGCACGATCGCGCCTTTCCTTTCGAGTCGTGGACCCAATGCACCACATTGGTCCGGAAAAGGAAATCGTGGCTGGGACTACAAGTAGGCGTCCTAACTGGGAGGTCCCTTTAGAGATGTAGGCGGAAGAGAAGAAGATGTAAGCCTCAGTGCCCCCTCTTGTCCTGGGGTGGTACAATACAATACAATAATACAATACAGTTTATTTTTGTATAGCCCAAAATCACACAGGAAGTGCCGCAATGGGCTTTAACAGGCCCTGCCTTTTGACAGCCCCCCAGCCTTGACTCTCTGAGAAGACAAGGAAAAACTCCCAATAAAACCTTTTAGGGAAAATGGAAGAAACCTCGGGAAAGGCAGTTCAAAGAGAGAACCCTTTCCAGGTAGGTTGGGCGTGCAGTGGGTGTCAAAAGTAGGGGGTCAATACAATACAATACACAGAACAGAACAATTCCTTAATACAGCATAATAATAAAAATTTTAGAAGTACGGTATATGGTATATTGGTGTATGGTATATTGGCAGAGCCTAAGGGTGTGCTCACACTAGGCATGTTTGTTCCATGCCGTTTCCCAAGTGCGAATGTCCCCCCTTCCTACTCCCCGTTGGCCTGCACTCACACTGCACTGATTTAAAATCCTGAACAGACAAATGGACAGCCACGGTAGCATATTATATAAGAAGATTGTACAATGCCGACAATCCCATTCAGGTTTGGTTCCTGCCTAGGGTTGCCAGATGTCCCTTATATATGGGACATATCCCATATTTGATCATTTTGTCCCCTGTCCCATACTGACCTTTCAGGGACACCCAAATGTCCCATATTTAGTTCTTTTTTCATCCATCCATCCATTATCCAACCCGCTATATCCTAACACAGGGTCACGGGGGTCTGCTGGAGCCAAACCCAGCCAACACAGGGTGCAAGGCAGGAACAAACCCTGGGCAGGGCGCCAGCCCACCGCAGGGCTAGTTCATTTTCAAATTTCATAATAAAAATATATTTACTACCTTCTTATAATGCTGATGTTTTCCCAGTGTCTGCGTGGGTATCCTCCCACAGTCCAAAGACATGCAGGTTAGGTGCATTGACTATCCTAAATTGTCCCTAGTGTGTGCTTGGTGGGTGTGCATGTGCCCTGCGGTTGGCTGGCGCCCTGCCTGGGGTTTGTTCCTGCCTTGTGCCCTGTGTTGGCTGGGATTGGCTCCAGCAGACCCCCGTGACCCTGTGTTAGGATATAGCAGGTTGGAGAATGACTGACTGACTATCTTCTTACGGTACTTAGTTATAACTTTTTAAGTAATTATACTTTCTTTTCTCAGATTCTCTTGATGAAAATAACCCAAATGTAATGAAGAAACTCGTGTTTACTGCCTGTTTGCAACTTGTTTAATTGCTATGGTTGGCTGAGGATGGCGACACTCTTACCGTTTTACTCTCCAGCCGCGCTGCTGTGTAGTTCTGTATCAGCATTACAACATACAGTGACTGTCGACAAGTGTCTTGTTACTACTTGCCACGGCCCACTTTTTTTCTAACTGCCTGTATTAAATAATAATAATAATAATAATAATAATATTTCTCTGTTTTCTGTATTAAATAAATATTTTCAAATGACTTCACTTTTACAGAATTTTTTTTTAGCTTGTATTAAATCATTTTCAAATGATTTTACTTTCGTTTTTATCATAACCCATTAAAATCCTTACTTTATGATTATAACTTGTGTCTCTACTTTTATATAATATATTGATCAGGGTGTGTAGGGGGCATGTATAAATTTATATATATATATAGTAATATAGAGAGAGATTTTAACAGTGTCCTGTATTTGTGATTTTCTAGTCTGGCAACCCTATTCCTGCCTTAACCTTAATGTTGCCCAGTTAGATTGTGCCCCACTGAGACACAGAATTGGATTAAGGGTTTTTCAATTTTAAATCTATATATATATAAACCAAATACCACTGACTCACTCATCACAAAATCCCCCGAACCACGAGGACTTGGGACTTATAATTTGGAATGTAGGTTACCCTTCACCCATAGGTGCTCACTAAGAAACAGTTTTAAAAATTTCGTGGCCCAAGTGCAAATTTTCTTTTAGTGTTTTAGACCCGTTTGTACATCTGTCCGCTTTTCATGAGAGGACTACTTAACAAATTTAGATCGGGTTTTTCTTCTATAATTTGCTTGAACATGATTTTCCGACTTTCTCACCGCGCTAAGTATCATAAGTATCTAAGTCAGGGGTCTCAAACTCTGGTCCTGGAGGGCCCCAGTGGCTGCAGGTTTTCATTCTAACCATTTTCTTAATTAGTGCACTGTTTTTGCTGCTGATTAACTTCTTTTGAATCAATTTCAATTGATTGACTTGTTTTTTTAAGATTTTTTCCCCTAAATTTCTTCACTGTTCCTCTGAATTGCTCCATTTCTTTCCTTAAACAGAAACGAAATGTGAAGTGAGTGAGCCAGCTAAGACCAACTAAGTCAGGGCCTCAAACACCAACCAATTTCATGCCAACCAGTTGCTTAATTAGGTGCAAATTCTTGTCGTTAATTAAACCCGTTCTTTAATTCCACGGCTTGTTGCTGCTCTCATTATGCAAAGGCATACATTTCTGAAATTGGTGATCTTCTTTTTTCTAAGAGCACTGTTAAAATGTTTTGGGGACCTGAACAGATCAACATTCTTGAGACCTTAACCTTAACCCTAACCCTAACCCTAATCTTTCTTTATTTTCAGATATTGTATGATGGACACAATTTGTTAGTCATGTTTTGGCTCATTTTGTATCTCATTATTGTTTGGCAACTAATTAAGGAAAAAAAAAAACAATTAAGGGGTCTAATTCTTCGAAAGCAAGTTGATTAAAATGAATTCAAAAGCAGTTAATTATGAGCAAAAACAGGTCACTAATTAAGAAAAGGGGTTGGAATGAAAACCTCCAGGACCGGAGTTGGGGACCCCTGATCTAAGTATCATATCATTGCGGTACTGATTTATCAGCTCGAATCTGAGAGAGACACATTGGGCTGCGGGGTCCTCCTCACTCACTCGTCTGCCTCGGGGAGTAACCTTACCTCTGTTTAGTTAGCGAAAGACAGATCCACACTTAACGAATTTAGATCTTTTTTTTTTCCTATAATTTGCTTGATCATTCCGGTTGATTTTGCAACTACTTTCATTGTGCTAAGAATCAGAGTTCACTTGCAGGAGTGATATATTAAAGCGAGGAGATGGGGAAACGTCACGTCAGGAGTAGAGAGCTGGGCGGGGGTCTCCTCACTGTCCTGTATCACTAATATGCAGGCGAAGCCACCGTGGATGGCTAGTTTATCATAAATTAATAAACTTTACTGATGAGAAGTGATGACTTACTTTACAGCAACAATTCACAGACTTGGGATGTCTCCAAAAAGTAAAGACCCCCGGGGTCCGAGCAATGCATCCTGACAGCAATGCAAGTTCGAGACTCTTCTGCCCTGTAGTCCTATTTACTTTGTTAAGGGTCTTTATGATGGATCTAAATATGAAAGGCACTATACTGAATATTGAATGGTTTATGGATTATGGTTGTTTTTGTAATCTGTTTAACAAACTCTTAAAATGCTTTGTGATGATGCTACCAGAGAAAATAAGGAAGGATTGGTTAATTGCAGCAAGTCTTATGTTGTTTTCCAATCCAAGTCGACCAGACTAGGGGTGCTGAGGGGTGTGGAGCCCATCCCAGAGCAGAGGAGAGGACACAAGGCAGGAAAGAAACCCTTGATGGGGCGCCAGCCCATCGCAGCGAAAACACACACACACACACACACGCACAATCAGCATCACCAATTCACTTAACCTGCATCTATTTGGACAGTGGGTAGAAATTCCACACAGACACAAAAAAAAAAACATGCAGACTCCACATAGGGAGGAACCGGGACATAAACCCTGATCTCCCTACTGCAAGGTAGCAATGCCACTGTAAGAGCCATTTTCCTAGTGCTATAAGATTCATGGATATTTTACTAGATGACAATGCATAATCTATGGCAGGTTCCTATAACCTCCGTGAATAGAATTGTATTGGTGTATTCCTGCCATTTCTAACAGCTTTGAGTGAACAGTGTTCTCCAGTTAGTGACAGCCTTGCCTTGAGTAAGGTATGGAAGGCATAAGGTTTTAAACCGTGCCTGGGCACATGCCTATGTGCCAACCAGCAAACGGGCCTTTTGAGTGTGAAGTAACTCGTAAAACAGCACGTGTTGAACTGTATGCTCAAGGTATACAGAAGAAATTAAGAACCTTTAAGTATAGAAATAAGAAGCTAAGAATTTTTAGGTATATAAGAAATTAAGAACCTTAGTATAGAAAGAAGAAGTAAAGAACTTTTAAGTATAGAAATTAGAAGCTAAGAATCTTTAAGTATATAAGAAATTAAGAACCTTAGTATAGAAAGTAAAGAACTTTTAAGTATAGAAATAACTAAAGTTTCTCAAGAAAAGCTAAGTTTATAGAAGATACATTTTTTCTTTTTTTTGCCTTTTATTCTACGTGTGTTACTATTTTTCCTTTTATTGTTGTGTGGATTATTTGCTTTTAACTTTCACTAAATATTTTCAAAACAAACGTTTGGACTGTGAGATTTCTTTACACACTGTTTTACCCGTGCCTGATTTCGCCTTACTCCGGCGGCTGCAGCCATCATATCCAACCCATTGTAGCTATTTGGTAATCAAAGTACACATTGACTGATTGGCATAACAATGTAATCTTGAAGACCAGGATGAATAATAAATGATAGGACTCACTGTGACAGGCACTATATTCATTGATTGCTTCATTGTAATTTTCTTCTGATCAATAAGGACTGGTTGATTGTCAGGTATAATATAATTTAGAGCAATATGATGGTGCATTGCTTCATTAGGCACATTATAAATGGATGAGGACTACTAAAGGTGCTATATTGAATTGATTTATTGTGATAATTCTATAATCTTTATAGCTTGGATGACTGTCACCCACACTATAGTACAGTGGTTCTCAATCTGTGGGGCGGGCACCCCTAGAGGGGCGCGAAGTAACAAAAAGTGTGAAAAAAAGAAAACAAGAATCGAAAATATGAAAAATACATCTATTGAGACCAAAACAAATTAACTTAAACTACATTCTGATACTAGAAAAATAAATATAGAGTTAGATAAATGCCGATAAAAGTTAAATAGGCATAATAAAATATGCATCTATGATATATCATTATTTAAAAAAGAACAAATTGGTATTAGTGGGCTCCTTTCAAAAAAACGTTAGGAGGGCGCGATTAAAACTGTTATGAAAACTCGGGTCGCAAATACTTAAATGTTGAGAAACGCTGGAGTAGTACAATGTGCCATTGGTTTATAAAGTACCTTATAATGGGGCTCAATATAATA
The DNA here is from genome assembly GCF_016835505.1 of Polypterus senegalus. Classification (NCBI taxonomy): domain Eukaryota; kingdom Metazoa; phylum Chordata; class Cladistia; order Polypteriformes; family Polypteridae; genus Polypterus; species Polypterus senegalus. The sequence goes on along the minus strand of NC_053155.1, from coordinate 309,599,975 downwards.
GGCACTATATTAAACTGTGATCATAATTGTAAATTTTATTGATTGATTGCAATTTAAGTACCTTTTAATTTTAATAGAATGGTTGCTTGTCAAATACAAAGTAATCTGAAAGAACTGGATCATGTCTTTCTTTTAAAATACCTCATCATGGTGCTCAATGTGAAAGATAATAAATTAAATTGATTGATTGACTGACTAGCTGCTTGATTGATAATTGATGGATGGATCAGAGTTACCTTGTAAATGTGAATAGATTTTCCGATTGGCACATATAATGCAATGTGAAATAATTAAACTCTTACTTTCTTTGTAACGTACCCCGTAATGGTGTTCAGTGTGGGAGGGGTGGTATTAAATTTATTGATTGACCGATTCATTGATTGATCTGACTTATAAATTTGCATAGATTGGCTGATTGTCATATATACAGTATAACGTTATGTGAAATACGGGTTGCTGACTTTCTTTATTATGTACCTCATAATGGTGATCAGTGTGGGATTTACTATTTGAAATTGACTGATTGATTGATTGAGAGATTGATTGATTAATTGATTTCAGTTATCTTGTAAATCGGCATACAGTACAGGCCAAAAGTTTGGACACACCTCCTCATTCAATGTGTTTTCTTTATTTTCATGACTATTTACATTGGTAGATTCTCACTGAAGGCATCAAAACTATGAATGGACACATGTGGAGTTATGTACTTAACAGAAAAAGGTGAAATAACTGAAAACATGTTTTATATTCTAGTTTCTTCACAACAGCCACCCTTTGCTCTGATTACTGCTTTGCACACTCTTGGCATTTTCTCGATGAGCTTCAACAGGTAGTCACCTGAAATGGTTTTCACTTCACACGTGTGCCTTATCAGGTTATTTAGTGGAATTTCTTGCTTTATCAATGGGGTTGGGACCAGCAGTTGTGTTGTGCAGAAGTCAGGTTAGTTGGACGATCATTTATTTTTCAACCAGACAATGACCCCAAACACACCTCCAGGCTGTGTAAGGGCTATTTGACCAAGAAGGAGAGTGATGGAGTGCTGTAAATGGTCATGAAAATAAAGAAAACACATTGAATGAGGAGGAGGTGTGTCCAGACTTTTGGCCTGTACTGTAGGTATGCTGATTGTCTTATACAGTCATGGCCGAAATTATTGGCACCCCTGGAATTGTCCGAGAAAATGCACCATTTCTCCCAGAAAATTATTGCAATTACAAATGTTTTGGTATACACGTTTATTTGCTGTATGTGCATTGGAACAACACAAAAAAATAGAGAAAAAAGGCCAAATCTGACATCATGTCACACAGAACTCAAAAAATGGGCAGGAAAAAATTATTGGCACCCTTAACTTAATATTTGGTTGCACGCCCTTTGGAAAAAATAACTGAAATGAAGCGCTTTCTATGACCATCAACAAGCTTGTTGCACCTCTCAACTGGAATTTCCGACCACTCTTCTTTTGCAAACTGCTCAAGGTCTCTCAGATTTGAAGGGCGCCTTCTCCCAACAGCAATTTTGAGATCTCTCCATAAGTGTTCAATCAGATTTAGATCCGACTCATTGCTGGCCACTTCAGAACTCTCCAGCGCTTTGTCTTCAACCATTTCTGGGTGCTTTTAGGGGTATATTTGGGGTGATTGTCCTGCTGGAACACCCATGACCTCTGACGCAGACCCAGCTTTCTAACACTCGGCCCTACATTGTGCCCCGATATCTTTTGGTAGTTTTCAGATTTCATGATGCCTTGCACACAGTCAAGGCATCCAGTGCCAGAGGCAGTAAAACATCTCAGAACCTCCACCATGTTTGACTGTAGCTACTGTGTTCTTGTTCTTCGTAGGCCTCATTACCTTTTCTGTAAACAGTAGAATGATGAGCTTTACCAAAAAGCTCTACCTTGGTCTCATCTGTCCACAAGACATTCGCCCAGAAGGATTTTGGCTTCCTCAAGTACATTTTGGCAAACTCCAGTCTGGCTTTTTATGTTTCTGTGTCAGCAGTGGGGTCCTCCTGGCTCTCCTGCCATAGCGTTTCATTTCGTTCAGATGTCGACGGATAGTTCGAGCTGACACTGTTGCACCCTGAGTCTGCAGAACAGCTTGAATATGTTTTGAAGTTGATTGGGGTTGTTTATCCACCATTCCGACTATCCTTCGTCGCAGTCAATTTTTCTCTTCTGTCCGCGTCCAGGGACAGTAGTTACAGTGCCATGTGTTGTGAACTTCTTAATTATGTTGCGCACAGTGGACAAAGGAACATGAAGATCTCTGGAGATGGACTTGTAGCCTTGAGATTGTTGATATTTTTCCACAATTTGTGTTCTCAAGTCCTCAGACAATTCTCTGCTCTTCTTTCTGTTCTCCATGCTTAGTGTGGCCCACTCAGACACACAACACAAAGGTTGAGTCAACTTGTCTCCATTTCAACTGGCTTCAGGTGTGATTGCTATACTGCCAGCACCTGTTTCTTGCCGCAGGTGAGTTCAAACGAGCATCATATGCTTGAAATAAAACGATTTACCCACAATTTTGAAAAGGTGCCAGTAATTTTGTCCGGCTCATTTTTGGAGTTCTGTGTGACATGATGTCAGATTTGGCTTTTTTTCCTCTGGTTTTTTTTTTTTTGTTGTTCCAATGCACATAAAGGAAATAAACATGTGTATACCAAAACATTTGGAATTGCAACAATTTTCTGGGAGAAATGGTGCATTGTCTGGGAAAATTCCAGGGGTGCCGATAATTTCAGCCATGACTGTATAACGTTATGTGAAATATAGGATGCTGACTTTCTTTATTATGTACCTCATAATGGTAGTCAGTGTGGTAGATTCTATTTTAAATTGATTGATTGATTGATTGATTGATTGATTGATTGATTGATTGATTGATTTCAGTTATCTTGTAAATCGGCATAGGTATGCTGATTGTCTTATATAACGTTATGTGAAATATAGGATGCTGACTTTCTTTATAATGTACCTCATAATGGTGGTCAATGTAGGAGGTGCTGTTATAAATTAATCAATTGTTTAATAAGTTGATTGATTGATTGATCGATTAATTGATTGATTGATTGACTGATTGATTTCAGTCATCTTATTGACTTATATAATGTAATATAAAAGTATTAAAGGCTGACTTTCTTTATTATGTACCTCATAATGGTAGTCAGTGTGGTAGATTCTATTTTAAATTGATTGATTGATTGATTGATTGATTTCAGTTATCTTGTAAATCGGCATAGGTATGCTGATTGTCTTATATAACGTTATGTGAAATATAGGATGCTGACTTTCTTTATTATGTACCTCATAATGGTGGTCAATGTAGGAGGTGCTGTTTTAAATTAATCAATTGTTTAATAAGTTGGTTGATTGATTGATCGATTAATTGATTGATTGACTGACTGATTGATTTCAGTCATCTTATTGACTTATATGATGTAATATAAAAGTATTAAAGGCTGGCTTTCTTTCTCAAGGGCCTCATAATGGCAGTCAGTGCAGGAGGTGCTATATAGAGTGACTGATGACACACACTTGTCTTGTAGTTTATATAGATTGGTTGATAATGTAATGTTGGAAAAACAGATGCTGACTTGCTTTATAAAGTACCACATAATTGCACTGACTATAAAAGGCACTATATTAAAATTATGGATTGATTCTAATTGTAATTGATTGCTTGTAGAATGCTTATAGAATTGTTGATTAGCCATTTACAATGTAATCTTACAGAAGAACATATTGCTTTTCTTTATAAAGTAACTTATAATGGTGTTCATGGTGAAAGGTGCTATATTAATTTGGTGGATTGACTGCTTGGGGCTCAATAAGGATTTATTGATTATCATTGTGTTTTGTAGAGGAATAGAATTTTATTTTAATGTATAAAGTATTTTATCAGAGCACTCTCTGTGAAAGGCACTATATAAAAATGATTCAGTTTCACATTGTCATTTCCAAAACTGTGCATCACATGGCATGATTGAAATGTTTTAGGACCTACAAAATAAATAAATAATCTGTAAATGAAAAGGCTCAACACAGATATAGATGCACCAGGCAGTGATCCCCATATATTGTGGAATAAATGCACAATGAAAACATTTGCAAGAAAAATAGATTCATCCTTCCATGAACAAAACTGTCTTCTTCGGGGAGTGGTGGCCATTTTATGTGCTCTGACCCGAGAAGGGGAGGTGCTTGGCGTGGAAGTGGGTGTGTCTTGGGTTGGCCTCGATTTTCAGATCCTCTGCTCTGCAGATAAAAGAGCACAGTATGTGAATGACAGCGCCCTCTCACATCCCAGGGTGGGATTACGTTCAATGCACAAGCCCTGAGACTGCACCCATATGTGTGACATGAAGTGAGCTGAATGACTTCCGGCCTGTCGCTCTGACGTCACATTTGATGAAGACCATGGAGCGGCTGCTGCTTCACCACCTGAGGCCACAGGTCCGCCACGCCCTCGACCCTCTGCAGTTCACATACCAGGAGAAGGTGGGAGCGGAGGATGTCATCATCTATATGCTACACCGATCCCTCTCCCACCTGGACAGAGGCAGTGGTGCTGTAAGAATTATGTTTTTGGACTTCTCTAGCGCCTTCAACACCATCCAACCTCTGCTCCTTAGAGACAAGCTGACTGAGATGGGAGTAGACTCACACCTGGTGTCATGGATCGTGGACTATCTTACAGACAGACCTCAATATGTGCGTCTTGGGAACTGCAGGTCTGACATTGTGTGCAGCAATACAGGGCGCCGCAGGGGACTGTACTTTCTCCGGTCCTGTTCAGTCTATATACATCAGACTTCCAATACGACTCGGAGTCCTGCTACGTGCAAAAGTTCGCTGATGACACTGCTATTGTGGGCTGCATCAGGAGTGGGCAGGAGGAGGAGTACAGAAAGTTAATCAAAGACTTTGTTAAATGGTGCGACTCAAACCACTTACACCTTAACACCAGCAAGACCAAGGAGCTGGTGGTGGATTTTAGGAGGCCTAGGCCCCTCATGGACCCTGTGATCATCAGAGGTGACTGTGCAGAGGGTGCAGACCTTTAAATACCTGGGAGTGCAGCTGGATGACAAATTGGACTGGACTGCTAATACTGATGCTCTATGTAAGAAAGCTCAGAGCAGACTATACTTTCTGAGAAGGTTGGCATCCTTCAACATCTGCAGTAAGATGCTGCAGATGTTCTACCAGACGGTTGGGGCGAGTGCCCTCTTCTACGCAGTGGTGTGCTGGGGTGGCAGCATAAAGATGAAAGACGCCTCACGCCTGGACAAACTTGTTAAGAAGGCAGGCTCTATTGTAGGAGTAAAGTTGGACAGTTTAACATCTGTGGCAGAGCGACGGGCACTAAGCAAACTCCTGTCGATCATGAAGAATCCACTGCATTCACTGAACAGGATCATCTCCAGACAGAGGAGTAGCTTCAGTGACAGACTTTTGTCACCGTCCTGCTCCACTGACAGACTGAGGAGATCGTTCCTTCCCCACACTATGCGACTCTTCAATTCCACCCGGGGGAGTAAATGATAACATTAATTTTATTTTAATTTTTTTCATTTTTTTTTTTTTCATTTTTATTACTATTTAATTTAATATTGTTTCTTTGTATCAGTATACTGCTGCTGGATTATGTGAATTTCCCCTTGGGATTGATAAAGTATCTATCTATCTATCTATCTATCTATCTATCTATCTATCTATCTATCTATCTATCTATCTATCTATCTATCTATCTATCTATCTATCTATCTATCTATCTATCTATCTAGTATTGGAAGAAAATCTTGAAAGGCAGCACAATTCAATCTTTTGCTCAATCTTGAAATAAAAAACATGACGTTAATGTAGCACTTGAAAAGTGTGGCACTGTACCTGGGCTCTCTGACAGGCTGGGACACCCTCGAATAGGCCTGATCAAATGGCGAGTGGCCCAGCCCGTGGTCCTGCCAGGGATCCAGATTGCAACTAAAATGGTCTCGGATGCAACCAAAAATAGGCTTTGGCGATTATCATTTCTACTTAGTTTGCCAGCTGCGAATGAAATCTTTGAAACTTTAAACTAATTATATGTAACAGATGCAAAAGGCCATTTTTTATGGTTGAGTGTATGTGCCGTTAACACATGTCGATACGAACTCCCGCTTTCGTATCCTTGAGCCGCATAAAAGAGAGTTTATATCTCGTGCTGGGCATGAGGGGAGTCGCGGCAAAAATGACGTCAGAGGTGGAGGCCCGCATGGGAAAATATTTCTAAGCACAAAGCGGTGCTGACCATAGACATAGAATTACTAGACGCCGCATGACCAGCAGCATCGTATGTTAACATCGCCGCCATATTGCGAGTGGCACTGCTGTGGAGTGAAGTAATGGATATAGATGCCTCATGCATGTGCTGCTTGGGATTGTACAAACCGCTGTACACTCCAAACCAGATCCCAGGGGATTACCTTTCATAGGTAAGGCTGAACAATTGCTTTGGTTATATATGGCCTTTAGGAAATCCCGTTTTATAATCTTAGCTTTAGCTACACCAGGCTAAGCTAGCAAAGCTATGCATTTATGTGCTCAAGTGAGCCTCCAAACAATGTTTGGGCTAAACGTATTTCATCATTAACTATGTAGATTGTTGTTAGCTGTTAACATTTCTCAAACTCTGAAGGTTTTCCAAAAAAATCCACCTCAGGAAGCAGTGAGAGGTCAGGTAGCCCTTAGACGGGATTTTGAGAAAGCTATCATGTGACGCGTGCCGTGCTAGTTTGGTAACAGATGCTGTACCGACATCATATGATCAAAGCTACCACTCACTCACATTAAAAAACAAGGGAGGTCTGATGATTTCTTCTGAGGGTCCAGTCAAGGTGGTCAAAGTAGCTGAGCATGTTATCCGACAGTCGACATTAGGGCAAGCTGTCAGTGTATCTTTGATCAATCAGTTTGTTCGGGCTGAGACTGGTTCAGATGAAGGAGCACATCGAGGAAACACAGTTTGAAATTGACAACCATCATTTCATGCTCATGTCTTTAGTTGTGTCTGTCTTCTACAAACAAAGGCTGCACCACATTGACAGACCGAATCCTCTCAAATGACAGGATCTGAGTGAGCGAGAGGGAGTGTAAATCTGGAGGAGATCAGTGAGGTTGTGGAGAGCTTTAAACGTTAAGAGCAGTGAAGTTGAGAGAGAATCGCTGTGATATGTTCAGTCGATTTAGAACAGCAGGTTATTATCCTGGCAGCAAAATTTTGAAGAAGTTGCCCAGCTAGAATAGCATTACAATTATCTATATGTGAGGTGACTAAATTTGTGAATTTCCCCTTGGGATTAATAAAGTATCTATCTATCTATCTATCTATCTATCTATCTATCTATCTATCTATCTATCTATCTATCTATTAAGGGCATTAACCAATACTTCAGTATTGTGTTGCGTAAGAACAGGACGAAGTCTAGAAATGTTTCGGAGATGGAAGAAGGCAGTCTGAGAAATGTTACTTATATAGGAGGAATTATTTATTAATAATAATAATAATAATAATAATAATAATAATAATAATAATAATAATAATACATTTATTTATATAGCTCCTTTCCCATGCTCAAGGCACTTCACAGAGTTTAAGAGAGAATGGCAGGGTATACAGTATATAGCATTGTACAAACCAAACAAATAAATAAAGAAGATTAAGACAGTAAATTCAGAGAAAAGTCTAACAGACAACACGATTGATGGTCCAGCACACACACACATACACACAGGTTACAGTGGTGTGAAAAACTATTTGCCCCCTTTCTGATTTCTTATTCTTTTGCATGTTTGTCACACAAAATGTTTCTGATCATCAAACACATTTAACCATTAGTCAAATATAACACAAGTAAACACAAAATGCAGTTTTAAATGATAGTTTTTATTATTTAGGGAGAAAAAAAAATCCAAACCTACATGGCCCTGTGTGAAAAAGTAATTGCCCCCTGAACCTAATAACTGGTTGGGCCACCCTTAGCAGCAATAACTGCAATCAAGCGTTTGCAATAACTTGCAATGAGTCTTTTCCAGCGCTCTGGAGGAATTTTGGCCCACTCATCTTTGCAGAACTGTTGTAATTCAGCTTTATTTGAGGGTTTTCTAGCATGAACCGCCTTTTTAAGGTCATGCCATAGCATCTCAATTGGATTCAGGTCAGGACTTTGACTAGGCCACTCCAAAGTCTTCATTTTGTTTTGGGTCATTGTCCTGTTGCAGCACCCAAGATCGCTTCAGCTTGAGTTGACGAACAGATGGCCGGACATTCTCCTTCAGGATTTTTTGGTAGACAGTAGAATTCATGGTTCCATCTATCACAGCAAGCCTTCCAGGTCCTGAAGCAGCAAAACAACCCCAGACCATCACACTACCACCACCATATTTTACTGTTGGTATGATGTTCTTTTTCTGAAATGCTGTGTTCCTTTTACGCCAGATGTAAAGGGACATTTGCCTTCCAAAAAGTTCAACTTTTGTCTCATCAGTCCACAAGGTATTTTCCCAAAAGTCTTGGCAATCATCGAGATGTTTCTTAGCAAAATTGAGACGAGCCCTAATGTTCGTTTTGCTTAACAGTGGTTTGCGTCTTGGACATCTGCCATGCAGGCCGTTTTTGCCCAGTCTCTTTCTTATGGTGGAGTCGTGAACACTGACCTTAATTGAGGCAAGTGAGGCCTGCAGTTCTTTAGACGTTGTCCTGGGGTCTTTTGTGACCTCTCGGATGAGTCGTCTCTGCGCTCTTGGGTTAATTTTGGTCGGCCGGCCACTCCTGGGAAGGTTCACCGCTGTTCCATGTTTTTGCCATTTGTGGATAATGGCTCTCACTGTGGTTCGCTGAAGTCCCAAAGCTTTAGAAATGGCTTTATAACCTTTACCAGACTGATAGATCTCAATTACTTCTGTTCTCATTTGTTCCTGAATTTCTTTGGATCTTGGCATGATGTCTAGCTTTTGAGGTGCTTTTGGTCTACTTCTCTGTGTCAGGCAGCTCCTATTGAAGTGATTTCTTGATTGAAACAGGTGTGGCAGTAATCAGGCCTGGGGGTGGCTACGGAAATTGAACTCAGGTGTGATACACCACAGTTAGGTGATTTTTAACAAGGGGGCAATTACTTTTTCACACAGGGCCATGTAGGTTTGGATTTTTTCTCCCTAAATAATAAAACCATCATTTAAAAACTGCATTTTGTGTTTACTTGTGTTATATTTGACTAATGGTTAAATGTGTTTGATGATCAGAAACATTTTGTGTGACAAACATGCAAAAGAATAAGAAATCAGGAAGGGGGCAAATAATTTTTCACACCACTGTATATGAGCATCTTGACAGAGAGATAAACCGAGAGAAGGGTAATAAAGTCAGGTAGAGCTAAAAGCCTTCCTGAACAGATGAGTTTTGAGTTATTTTTTAAAAGAATTTATGGAGTTGGCTGACCTGATTAATTTCGGGAGGTCATTCCAGAGTCTGGGCACTCGCTATACAGCTGAAGGCCCTGCTGTCACCCATGGAGTGTAGATTAGTGTGGGGCACAACAAGATGGCCAGAATCAGAGGACCTTAGTGGGCGGGCAGGCACATAGTGATGGAGAAGGTCACTGATGTAGTTTGGCGTGAGGTTATTTAAGGCTTTGTAGGTTATTAGTAGGATTTTATATTCAATTCTGTAAGACACAGGGAGCCAGTGAAGACGGAGCAGGATGGGTGTGATGTGCTCGCTGCTGATGGTTTGAGTAAGGACTCTTACAGCAGAGGTTTCAATAAGCTGGAGCTGTGATATAAGATTAGAAGGGCCACCTGCCAGCAGCAAGTTTTACAATAATCGATGCGGGATGTGATAAAAGCAGGGACAAGTTTCTCAGCATTAGAAAAGGAGAGGAAAGAGCGAACACGGGATATGTTACGGAGGTGAAAGTAAGAAAGTTTCCTAATGTGATTTATGTGGGCGGAATAAGAAAGGGAGGAATCAAAAATGGCACCAAGATTCTGTATTTAATAATTGCCATTATTAGTGTATAAATGGATATAAATAATTGCATTGAAACGATTCGCCAAAATCTGTTGTATGTAAACGATACTGTTTTAAATGTTCTTGTTTTTTCATCAGAAAACCCGGTTTCCACGTCTACCTGTATTAGTTTAAATGGCACTTTTGCCACTCGCAATAGGGCGGATGCGCTGACGTATCGTGTCGACTGGGCAACACAGTGAATGCGGCGTCTATCTATATATGTCTATGGTGCTGACGGGACAGTAGTGAATTTCAACGAGAGGCTGGCTACGCTTATACCGGAGCGAATAGTTGAATATGACGTAACCGGTAATCAAAACAAAAGGTAGGCGTGCAAAACATATGAAATTCCTCTGCCCATCATATAAGATACCTGTGCTCCGTAGAATTCAGTTGTCCGTTCTGATTTGGCGCAGGCACACAAAGGTGTGACTGTCACCGATCTCCTTGTGTTTGCGCATCTTTGCTTGCCGTTTCTCTTTTACTTTAACTCACACTCCATGCAAAATGCCGGCCTGTCCGTCATTAAACGTGTAAGAGCAGTCGCCTGCCCGCTGCGATGTGATCAAGTCTGCGTTTTAAGGTTGCAGATGTATGACTGTCGCTTCACCGGGCTGTTCTGTGATTGACGGCGGACAGTAAACTTTATTAAAATAGGACCGAAAATGCCACTCCGTTAGTTGTCACTTCAGTCGTTTTGGCGTGCGCACTGGATGTTCTGTTACAAATAAATTCTTCAACGGGAGCTCATCAACAAAGTAATATGGAAAACGATTTAGTAAAAATAATAATAGTAGTAATTATAATTAATAATTCATTAACCAAGAATTCTGTACAAAGACATTTTAAAATAAAAGAGCTAATCCACTTTCACGCCATAAGTGCAGCCTTGCTCTTAAACATTCACTCGGAGTTTTTTTGTTCTGGCGGAGAACAACAATGAACACGGGAAAGTCGTTGTTGTGGAACTCAGATTTCACATCCGTCATATGAGGGATTAAAACCGTCAAGTTCTATGGAAAAAAAATCCCTTGCCTGCCATGACCACCCATTTAAATTGGGGGAGGATCTCATATTTCTAAAGGGAAACGAATATTCTTGCTAATAAATGCACACTTTTTAAAATGTTTATGCACATTAAGATGTGCCTGGGTCAGATGTGAACAAATGTAAAAAGGAAACAATGAATAAACATGACTTGCTTTTAAATCCATTCATTTGTATTGATATACAAATTGTCTTTACCTGCTGCTTACCGGCCTCTAAAAATGTCTGGCCCAGCGAAATTTCTTGATGTGAAAATCTGGCCAGAGTGAATTTGGAATTGAATAGCTCTGCCCTAGAAGGTTGCACTATTTGGACCAAGCAGGGGTACCCGGCACTGCCCGGGGTTGGACGGTGGGCTAAAAGTGCATGTTCGATCATTACACAAATTTTCATTTTAGCTCCACTGCCTTTACACACCCATCGGGAGCCACTTTGCATACCTAAAAATATCTCAGGGGGGCTCTTCCCTAATAAAGTGCAAGTGCTGTCACTATGTAAAGCACCCCTACAGGGTGGGGGTATCTGTGAATGAAACCCAGCCTATGGTCGCCACCTGTACAAAAGTTGGCAGAGGGTGTTGAAGTGGTGGGGGTTGGAATACGGGCCACAGGGGCACATGCTTCATGTAGAGGAGGTGAAGATTTATTCACTGATTTAAACTGTTGTGAGAAATGTGCCCCATAAAACAATAAACCATCCCTTGTTTATAAGTAGGCTGCAAGGTGGCACAGTGGTTAGCGCTTCAGCTTCCCATCAGCACAGACCCGGTGCCAGATCTCCTGCCTGGTGCTAGTCAGTGTGGAGTTGGCACATTCTTTCCGGTAGTTTCTCTGACACAGATGTAGTTCTTCAATAAATTGGCAGGTCCGTACATGGGTGCCATGAGTAGGTTATGTTGGCACCCTTTAAAATCTGTAGAGCTGCATAGGCCAGTGAAGGCCCTGTAGGCCCAACTTTGAACACAAAATCCCAGGTTCAAATGATTACTTATTGTGGAATGCAATACCTTCTTGAGCACAAACACAATACTTTCATTCTTTTGTTCTTTAACTCTCTACTCCTCCTCAGATGAGGGTCTTCCTTCTCCTGTCCTGACTCCTCCTGGGTGAAGAAGAGTGGTTTTCTTTAAGCCAGACCTCAGCATTACTTCTGGTGCCATCCATATTGGACCCAGGAAGCCCTTAGAGGTCAGATGAGAGGCACTGACATGACACATGACAAATTAACTCAGGATCCCATGATTAGGACCTGAGTGTATCCATGTAACAGGTGACACCTCAGCACCACACGAGTTTAGATGGAATGGAACCAGTGTAAGGTGGTTTATAGTGGCTGGAGTGCTGATTAACATCATGCCCAACGAAGTAGAGTCACTTTTGGCATTTACGGGATTCGAACCAGCAACCTTCCGATTGCCAGTGCGGATCCCTGGCCTCAGAGCCAACTCTCTTCCCCATAAGGTCAGATAGAATCTCCTTGCAGCTCCCCCTGGTGGTTCCCTAGACACCCAGCAGGACTACAATTCCCATGGCGCCTTGCAGGTGTGCACTGAGGAGCTCCACCAGAGGGGTGCTGCCCCCTGTTGTCTCCACCTATCCTGCCACTACAAAGGCTTCCCTGGTTGAGTAAGGAGCCCTCCATCCTGGCCAGGATGCCATCCAGTTGGTGTCCTCTGACACAAAATGAGCAATTTCATGATGACACACTGGTCTGATTTGAACTGGGTTCGATTCCAGGTCAAAGCCTATATGGATTCACCACATCATCTCCAAATAAAGTATGGCTTTATCTGGGCTCTCTGGTTTCCTCCTTCATCCTAAAGACATCCAGTTTTAAACCTGGAATACACGGAACAATTCTGATATGCCTACTGGCCATCGATTCTGGGATGAGCATATCAGCGCAACACTATGGAGACAAAAGGAAGAACCAGAAAGCTGATGAATGCATTGAAGCCATCATGTATTGTAGGTAAAGGTGGTCACCATGAAAGGTGCTATATAAAAATGACTGACTGATTGGTAAACTTGTAAACTCTTATTATTCTTCACTAGCACACAGTTCAGCATTAGGCTACCAGTCTCACACAATCATCATACAGGAAGTTAAACGTTCATAGCTATGAAGCATCCTCACAGCAAAGACGCTTTCGGATGACTGTGCCCTTTTAATTAAGGTGCAGCGAAAGACCACCAAACATCGTAACACGACTGCTGGCCGAGATGAAGAAAGAGACCCACCAGGATATCATCTCGGTCACTGCTGGGAAGGCTAAACTACGAGCGGCTAGCTGACTGACTTCAATCACATGAGGAGATGAAGGGGTCTGGCAGGGAGGGGGGCCGCTGACATTCAGCTTTACAAGCGGGGGTTTATGGGGAGGAAGGATGGCCCTTCAAGGAGTTACGTCTCATTAGTTCACCTGGGGGGTGAGTTGATCAGTCCATCTGTATTGTATATAGTGCCTGCTAAATCGGGGTCACGGTTTGCTGGAGTCCATCCCAGCCAGCAGAGGGCGCAAGGCAGGAAGGAGGTGGAACTTCAAAAGCATTCCAGTGAGGATTTGGAACAAGCAGGGAGAGCTTCTAGGGGTTTATGTGGGCCTGTTGAGGTGGAATTTTATTCTCCTGCAAGCCCTTTAAAACATCAGGGGGATGGATAAGCCTCTACTGTATTTCATATACTATGGATTCAGTGCATATCCAGACCCCCTTCGCTATCTGCAGCCTTTATTACGTTGTAGATTTAATTTTAAATGGAGTGCACCAGGCTACACTCAATAACCCTTAAAGATAAAGTAAAACACAGGTTTACAGAGTGGTTTGCAGATGTATTAAAAATCAAAAACTGAAGGCTCTCCTGTTTGCTGTGACCCTCCAGATTGTGCTCTGATGCCTCCTGGTTGTTTGAATTCCCCTTGAGATGTTTCTAGAACTTGATTGGAGTCCACCTGTGGCAAAGTGAACTGATTGGACAGGCACACACGTACCCGTGTCTAGGTTGGGAGAGAGTGGTTGACAGCCACCACACGATGGACCATCTGGATTGGGACCGAGTGCATCGGGTGACACCTGTGCATAGAGGGAGGTTAGGAGCATGTTGTTATCCCCCCACATGATGGACCACCTAGATTGGGACCTGAGACAGGTGACACCTGTGCATAGATTAGGAGCATGTTGTCAACATGATGGACCACCTGTTGGCCCGAGGTGACACCTGTGTGTAGAGAGAGGTTAGGAGCATGTTGTCACCCCCCTTCCCCCTACATGATGGACCACCTGGATTGGGACCCGAGAGTGGCGGGTGACCCCCCAGATTGTGCTCTGATGCACAATCAGGTGATGACACCTGTGCATAGAGGGAGATTAGGAGCATGTTCTCAACGCCCCCCCACCCCCCACATGATGGACCACCTGGATTGGGACCCAAGTGTAGTGGGGGACACCTGTGTGTAGAGAGAGGTTAGGAGCATGTTGTCACCACACATGAGGGACCACCTGGATTGGGACCCAAGTGCAGTGGCTCACACCTGTGTATAGCAAATCCCATAATTTGCATTGCATGACACGACAAAAAACCAAACCATGAAGTCCAAGGAACTCTCTGTAGACCTCCATGATCAAAAGTTGGTGAGGGTTAGATCAGGGCAATGGGATTTAAACCATTTGTAAAGCTTTGGGTGTTCCATGAGGACAGCATCTTCAGGAATTCTAAAATTTAAGAAGTTTAGGACCACGTGGTCCTCAACTACCTTGAGTTGGCCATCTGAATAAGCTGAGTAACCAGGCAAGGAGGTCCTCAGACAGGGAGGTGACCAAGAGCCCAATGGTCACCCTAATAGAGCTTCAGAAGTCCTCTGCTGAAATGGGAGAAGCTGCTGGAATGACGACTATCTCAGCAGCATTGCATCAAGCAGACGTCGATGGTAGAGGGGCTCGACAGAAGCCATAGGCATGTGACAGTTTAAAGGACTCTGAGGAGGAAGATTGCCTGATCTGAAGAGACCTCTATCAGGAGAGCACCAAGCACTGAAGACCAGACACTGCTCATCAGCTGCCTAATAGCGTTCACATGGTGAAGCATGGTGGTGGCAGCATCCTGCTATGGTGGTGCAGGGACAATGAGATGGGCCAGAATTGAGGGCAGGATGAGTACGACCAAATCCAGAGGGGTCCTTAAGGACACCTGCTACAGAATGGACATGAAGTCAGACCGGGGGATGGGTCATCTTTCAGCACAACAGAGACAAGAAGCCTACAGCCATTGGGAACTGTAATATTTTTGGGCAGCCCTGGTAGGTCCCATGGGTGCCGCCAGGGGGCTTGCTGCCAAGAATGGCTGTCCCTACTTTGAGGGTCTTGCCTTTGGCCTGGAAATGTTTTCCTTCGTTCAATGTCATGATACCAGAAGTACTCCCGTGTCTGGCATAAATGGGGTCTTCCCATCACATTCATGAAGTTATAGTCAGGAGGAAGAGGAGGAGGACAACATTTGTTGAAGGAGATTTGAGAGAAAGTTAAAAGATGGAAAGATGACTTGTGTTGGTGGGCATTGAAGGTACAAACTTTAAAGATTATTTGAACCCATGATTGGTGTGTGCATAGATTTGTTGAGGGTTTGGAGTCCCAAGACACCCTCTACAAGCCAAAAGGGATTATGAATGATTTTTAAATACGAGGTTACCTGGAGTAGCTTTGGGATAAGCTTTGGAGTGTCCTTGAGTGGTCTAGCCAAAGCCCAGAACATCTGCGGAGAGGCCTGACGATGGCAGTTCACAGACACTACCCATCCTATCTAATGGACCTTGAGAGGATCTGCCAGGGAGATTGAGATCAACTGCCAAAATCCAGGTGTACAAAGCTTATAGAGACTTCACCAAGAAGACTCGAAGCTGGAATTGCTGCCCATGGGGCTTCTACAAAGTACTGAAAGAAGTATCTCAACACTTCTCTGAGTTTTCGATTTTTAATAAATTTGCAAACCTTTCTGAAGACAGGTTGTCACTTTGCCATTGTGGGTTGTTGAGTCTAGTCTGATAGGGAAAAATGGAAAGTGAAAATCCATTTCAAACAAAATCTACAACACAATAAAGTGTGCAGAAAGTGAAGGGGTCTGTAGACTTTCTGAACCCCCTGTTGTTCCCTTTAAACAATGGCGAGCCGCTGATGGGGAAACTTGACAAGGGTGCAAGCTCTTCAAAGACTTACAGAAAGCACAACTGTGCAGGTGGAACGTTAAAAGCACTCATGCCCTTCAAAGCTGTCCATCCTAGCTGTTCTCTGGGGTGAGACGAGCGACTTTTATTTCATATAGCGACTTACAAGAGAACAGAGCAGCTGGGATGGAACTTTCCAAGCAAGGAAATCCTTCAGAGTATTCCATCTCAATAAGCCGTTTGGGTCACAAAATCAATTAAACTTTATTTAATATAGCGCCTTGCACAGATGGGAAGACTGCTATGGAGGAACTTTACAAGTGTGCCAGCCCCTCATAGCATCACGTCCTATTTAGACTTTGGAAGAAGCCCATCACTCAAACTTTACTTTATGTAGAATAACCGAAATGAAACATTAAAAGCATTCATCCCAGTCAGTCCTTTAGATGAGCCAATCCATCGAAACGTTTTGATATGTCGACTTAATGAAAATGGAACTGCAGAGATGGACCTTTAAAAGTGCTCACGCCCTTTAAAGCAGTTCCTCTGAGAAATTTCTTACCTCATATTGCAACTTCCAGAGTTGAAAGGCTGCTGAGGGAGAAATTTACATCACAGCAACTCTGCAGGATGAACCAATCTGACAGTTTTTATTTTATATAACGCCTGGCATACAGCAGGGTTGCTGAGGTGAAACTTTATCAGCATGCAAGCCTTTCAGAGCATCACAGATCTGTTTGGGCTGAGACAGTCAGGCAGTCTTGATGTACAGTTAGGTCCATGAATATTTGGACAGAGACAACTTGTTTCTCATTTTGGTTCTGTACATCACCACAATGAATTTTAAATGAAACAACTCAGATGCAGTTGAAGTGCAGACTTTCAGCTTTAATTCAGTGGGTTGAACAAAACGATTGTATAAAAATGTGAGGCAACTAAAGCATTTTTTGAACACAATCCCTTCATTTCAGGGCTCAAAAGTAATTGGACAATTGACTCAAAGGCTATTTCATGGGCAGGTGTGTTCAAGTCCGTCGTTATGTCTTATCAATTAAGCAGATAAAAGGCCTGGAGTTGATTTGAGGTGTGGTGCTTGCAAGTGGAAGATTTTGCTGTGAACAGACAACATGCGGTCAAAGGAGGTGAAAGAAGCCATCCTTAAGCTGCGAAAACAGAAAAAACCCATCCGAGAAATTGCTACAATATTACGAGTGGCAAAATCTACAGTTTGGTACATCCTGAGAAAGAAAGCAAGCACTGGTGAACTCAGCAACGCAAAAGACCTGGACGTCCACGGAAGACAACAGTGGTGGATGATCGCAGAATCATTTCCATGGTGAAGAGAAACCCCTTCACAACAGCCAACCAAGTGAACAACACTCTCCAGGGCTTGGTCGGCGTATCGATATCCAAGTCTACCATAAAGAGAAGACTGCATGAAAGTAAATACAGAGGGTGCACTGCAAGGTGCAAGCCACTCATAAGCCTCAAGAATAGAAAGGCTAGATTGGACTTTGCTAAAGAACATCTAAAAAGCCAGCACAGTTCTGGAAAAACATTCTTTGGACAGATGAAACCAAGATCAACCTCTACCAGAATGATGGCAAGAAAAAGTATGGAGAAGGCGTGGAACAGCTCATTATCCAAAGCATAGCACATCATCTGTAAAACACGGTGGAGTCAGGCAGTGTGATGGCTGCCAGTGGCACTGGGACACTAGTGTTTATTGATGATGTGACACAGGACAGAAGCAGCCGAATGAATTCTGAGGTGTTCAGAGACATACTGTCTGCTCAAATCCAGCTAAATGACGTCAAATTGATTGGTGGCGTTTCATGATACAGATGGACAATGACCCAAAACATACAGCCAAAGCAACCCAGGAGTTTATTAAAGCAAAGAAGTGGAAAATTCTTGAATGGCCAAGTCAGTCACCTGATCTTAACCCAATTGAGCAGGCATTTCACTTGTTGAAGACTAAACTTCGGACAGAAAGGCCCACAAACAAACAGCAACTGAAAGTAAAGGCCTGGCAGAGCATTAAAAAGGAGGAAACCCAGCATCTGGTGATGTCCAGGAGTTCAAGACTTCAGGCTGGCATTGCCAGCAAAGGGTTTTCAACCAAGTATTAGAAATGAACATTTTATTTCCAGTTATTTAATTTGTCCAATTACTTTTGAGCCCCTGAAATGAAGGGATTGTGTTTAAAAAATACTTTAGTTGCCTCACATTTTTATGCAATCTTTTTGTTCAATCCACTTAATTAAAGCTGAAAGTCTGCACTTCAACTGCATCTGAGTTGTTTCATTTAAAATTCATTGTGGTGATGTACAGAACCAATATGAGAAAAAAGTCGTCTCTGTCCAAATATTTATGCACCTAACTGTATATAGCGCCTTTCACAGCTCACACAACCGCAAGGTACATCACCTAGCATTTAGAGTAAGTGCACTCACGTTCAAACCCCTTCATATTTTTATGTTTTGTCATTTTTCAGTCCAGCCTCATGCAGGTTGGCTAACGGGTCCTTTAATAAGTAATGCTTAATTGTCAAGATGAGTGAAACCCTAAATGAATGAAGCAGCCACATTCAGATTACTTGCCGGCCGTGTTTGTGGCTGAGTGCCCCACCACTACTCTTCCCTCCTAATTGTTCACTCGCTCCTGTGATGACTTCCTTCTGCAAAAACCACCCACGCCCAACCTGCAGTGTGCTGTACTCCTGAGAATCCCCCGGCTACTCACTGGTCTGAGGGGCTTTCACATTTCTAGCAGTGCAATTCTTTAAGGGTTGGTCCTGAAATGAAGATCTGCAGCATCAGGTGCTACCCGTTAGGCCACGGGTTCAAATTTCCCCTCTCCCTTGAAATAAGAATTATTTCATTTGGGACAATTTAAACCACAAAAAATGCTTTATGAAATAACTAGCTGTGCTCCCCATTTAAGATAGGCTGAAATCTAAGTAACTGAGGTTTATTGCATGTATTTTGTACTGCCCAGGATTGGTTCCTGCCTTGTGCCCTGTGTTGGCTGGGATTGGCTCCAGCAGACCCCCGTGACCCTGTATTCGGATTCAGCGGGTTAGAAAATAGATGGATGGATTTTGTAATGCATCTATACTAATAAAAGGCAAAGCCCTCACTGACTCACTCACTCACTCACTCACTCACTGACTCTCTCACTCATCACTAATTCTCCAACTTCCCGTGTAGGTAGAAGGCTGAAATGTGGCAGGCTCATTCCTTACAGCTTACTTACAAAAGTTAAGCAGGTTTCATTTAGAAATTCTACGTGTAACGGTCATAACTGGAACCTACTTTCATCCACATATAGCCTGCAGCTCAGTCGCCGTGTGAAGCGGAGTTGCGTCCCGCATCATCACGCCTCCCACGTAATTGAGTGACTGCCCATATAAGGCCGTCCGTCAGCAGCTATCCAATAGACATGCTGCCGTGAAATATTCGCGGGTGAAGGACTGTGCTTATGCTGGCGTTTGTCATGCCTAAGACGAATACGATATTCGCGAGATAGATCGTGCGAGATAGCACAAGCACAGCTGAGAAGCTTCGTTGCATGTACTCACGTGAACTGACTTTGTTCTGGCTTTAACTAATGAGAAATAAACAGACATAAACTGGAAGCGTGAGTCTGTGCCTTTTACTGATCTCGAGAGAGAAACATGGTGGCAGCGTAGGTGACGGAACTGCGCCCAAAGTCACGCCAGTTTGCTGTTAAAAGTTCAGGACGCGGAGGCGCTAACACAAAAGGAAAATGGAGGGTCTGAGACCGCCGCTGACGTTAAGCCTCGATGCTACAGTCCTGGCGAAGTCATGGAGAACATGGAAGGACGAGTTCAGATTATTCACAGAACCTGCAATGCCGGAGGCAGAGGAAAACACTAAGGTCAGATTATTCTGTTATCTTATTGGAGAGAGCGGCAGAGAATTGTGTCAGGCGCTGACTGGTGATGTAAGACGTGATGAGTTAACCATGAGCTTGATGATACGTATATTTGATGAACATTACAACCTGAAAATAAACGAAACTGTAGACGGGTACAGATTTTTTTCAAGAAATCAGGCAAGGGGAGAAAATTATAGACAACTACGTCACAGATCTGAGAGTGTTAGCAGGCACATGCAATTTCGGGGAGATTAAAAGTTCCCTTATACGTGAACGAATTGTGTGCGGAACCAGTGATGCAAGTTTAGAGAGGTGCAGAGCCACAGAACTGTCGACAGAGAACAGCAGGACAGTCACACGGGGTTCCCTATTCTATATATAAATAAACCTTCTGTGCGGGAACATTATCATAAGGCTTAACGATCCTATTGTTACACCTTCTACGTGCACCCAACCGTCCTTATTACGGAGTCTTCCTTGCTTTACCGCTGGCTGCTTCTTTCCATTCACCTTCCCAGCTCTTTATTTAAACAGTTTTCCTTCTCATTTTTCCGCTCCTTGGCTGTCTTCTCCCTTTTCGTTCAAAATACGCGCCTCCTTGCCTTTAGCGATTTGGGTAGTGAACACTTCGATGAATGAAACCTGTTATCTTTACAACGGTTGACAAACACGGAATATAACTTGAACACGACACGTCCTCCAAATACGAACCTGACTGAAAGAAATAATGATAATCAGATCCTTGATGACAGCAACACTCCTAACAGTCACAAAACAATTACATTGACAATCATGTTACGTTATTTTTAAAATGTTTCCTTTTCTTTTTCATTTCTTTAACACACTACTTCTCCGCTGCGAAGCGCGGGTATTTTGCTAGTGTATTAATAAAATGCATTCCATCTCATTGATGCCGCATTATGAACATTTGTCATAATAAAATGCAATGCTACAAATGTTTATAATGATCCATCTGTTGGAATGACAAACACAATGCATATGTCTCAGTTATATACCATCTGGACTGTGCCTCCTGTTAGAATGACAAATGCAATGCATATGTCTGCTGAATGCTGTTTGGTATGGGATTTGTAAAAGTACAACAACAACATTTATTTATATAGCATATGTTCATACAAACAGTAGCTCAAAGTGCTCTACAATATAAAGAATAGAAAAATAAAAGACACAATAAGAAAACAAAATAAATCAACATTAATTAACATCGAATAAGAGTAAGGTCCAATGGCCAGGGGGGACAGAAAAAACAAAAAAAACTCCAGACGGCTGGAGAAGAAAATAAAATCTGTAGGGATTCCAGACCACGAGACCGCCCAGTCCCCTCTGGACATTCTACCTAACATAAATGAAACAGTCCTCTTTGGATTTAGGGTTCTCACGGAAGGGCTTGATGAAGATGGTCACGTAGACTTCTGCCTTTTAATTCATCCTTCATTGTTGGTGCATCATGAAGCTTTGAGTACGTGGAGGTGGCGCAGGCCACCACCACAAAGAAACCGGAAAAAGAAACAGAAAAGAGAGTAGGGGTCAGTATGGATTTTAGAGCCACCATGAATAGTTATTATGATGAATTGAACATACAGAGTATCAGGATTAAGTTAAATTGAAGTTATAGAAAGGCCATGTTAAAGTAATGTGTTTTCAGCAGTGTTTTAAAGTGCTCTACTGTATCAGCCTGGCGAATTCCTATTGGCAGGCTATTCCAGATTTTAGGTGCATAACAGCAGAAGGCCACCCGCCTCACCACTTCTTTTAAGTTTAGCTCTTGGAATTCTAAGGAGACACTCATTTGAGGATCTGAGGTTACGATTTGGAATATAAGGTGTCAGACATTCCGATATATAAGATGGGGCGAGATTATTTAAGGCTTTATAAACCATAAGCAGAATTTTAAACTCAATCCTGAATGACACAGGTAACCAGTGTAGTGACATTAAAACTGGAGAAATGTGTTCGGATTTTCTTTTCCTAGTTAGGATTCTAGCAGCTGCATTCTGCACTCGTTGTAATCGATTTATGTCTTTCTTGGGTAGTCCTGAGTGTGTTACAGTAATCTAGTCGACTGAAAACAAACGTGTGAACTAATTTCTCAGCATCTTTCAGTGATATAAGAGGTCTAACTTTTGCTATGTTTCTTAGGTGAAAAAATGCTGTCCTAGTGATCTGATTAATATGCAATTTAAAATTCAGATTACAGTCAACAGTTACCCCTAAGCTTTTTACCTCCGCCTTGACTTTTAATCCTGATGTATCCAGTAGTCTTTATGTTTCTGATTTGTCGTCTGTAGGGAAAACAAAAGAAATGCATATGTCTCAGTTATATGCCATCTGGACTGGGCCACCTGTTGGAATGACAAATTCAATACATATGTCTGCTATATGCTGTTTGGTATGGGATTTGTAAAAGTAGTGTTTATGTTTCTGATTCGCCATCTGTTGGAAAGACACAAACAATGCATTTTATTACTACAAACTAGCTGTGCTACCCGTTTAAGATGAGCTGAAATTTAAGTGATCAATGTGCAGTGCACCATCTGTTGGAGTGTATTTTGTAATGCATGGAGTAATAAAATGCATTTAATTTCTCCTTCCAACAGATGGCGCATCACAAACATTTGTCATAATAAAAGGCAATGCTACAAATGTTTATGATGTGCCTTCTCTTGCAATGACAAACACAATGAATATGTAAGATTATTTGAAATCTAAGTAATCAACATAGACTTCAGTGTTAACGTTTGCAGTGCACGGTCTATTGGAATGTATTTTGTAATGCATGTACTAATAAAACGCATTGCATTTGCATCTCTTCTCTCAATTGGCTGCCACATTATGCACAATGTTCCATATTGGGTGGCATGGTGGCACAGTGTTTATTGCTGCCTACGTCTTTGTGGATTTTCTGTTGGTATTCCTGTTTCTCTGAAGTGGATACACAGGTTAGAAAATGGATAGATGAATTAAATTTATTGCTTTCTCTGTATTGGGCAACATTACTCTGAGTGATTGTGCCCTGCATTGCACTGGCATCCTGGCAAGGTGGGGTTCATACCTTGAGTACAGTCACCCAAATCCCTACAAGCTAGAACAGAATCAGCAAGTTAGAAAATCACAATGTTCATCATTCAGAATTAGGATGGCACCCCAGTTTGCTTGCACAGGCACAGAGATCCGGGTTCAATTCAAGGTCCCTGTCTAAGGGAGAGTTCTTGCCAAATACAAGCAGGTTTCAGATGGAGTTTCTGGTTTCCTTGTCCTTCCCACAGACGTGCAGGCTAACTGGTGGCTTTAAAGGTGGCCAAGTGTGATGGACTGGGGTGCCATCTAGGACTTGGATTAGAAAATGAATACCTGCTTGTTTCCTTAGGAGGTATTGGCTCACCAGAAATGTGTTCTTTTGAAATTGCAGCATGTTAAGTAACCGAAAAATATAGAAATATGACAGAAAAGGCGATATCCCTCCCATCCTGATTATGGCGGTACAAAAATCACATGAGAGAAACAGATATACTTTAGCTTACTTTACCGACGGTGTTACGCGGTTACAGATGGGAAGCTTATGGCAGACTCTATCAAGGTGTGGGAATCTTAAATCTACGCAGTCTGCCATCTTTCGTCACCACGCTGAAAGGGTTTTCCGGACGGATGACATAATCTTCCGCCCGACTGCTTGTTCCATGTATTTATACTGTCTTCTCCACGTGCAGGGCCCTCTCTGGTCTCCAAACAAGGACAGAAAACACAAACCCACCTCCAACAAGAATAGTACAATGCTCACACTGCAGTTTGTGCCATTCTCCAAACTAGGAAAGAAGATTTAGTGCTGACTGAGGACAGAAGTATACTATTCTGTCTTTTAGGCTGACTATACAATCCTCCAGTTGTCTTTGGCTAACCAGTCCTATGCTTGGCTGTCAATTCTAAATGCTGAGCCCCTGTGTACCATACTTGGTCTGCCAGTATGAATGACTCCAACAGTGTGCATAGAGACAGTGACAATAAACTGAATATTATAACAAACTGAGTATAATAACACTGTTTAACTGACATGTAGGATGGCACACTGGTGCACCTCACCAAAGATCTGGGGGGCAGCTCCGGGACCTTGCCTCAGTGACCTGCAGTTTTAAAACTGCCCCACTAGTGAGTGGCGGTGTGTGCCTGACTGAGCTTTGTGGGGTGGACTGACGTCCCATACAGCGCTGATTCTTACCTTGAACTCGATACTGCTCAGGTACATTTCATGTAAAAAGGTGTGTTGTAAAAATGTAAAGGAGACACAAAACCCCAAGTTGGACCCTTTAGCCCCGTGAATCAGAGTACCCGTCGCTTTGGCTGCCATACTTGCTCACTTGTCCATACTTTTAATGTCACGGTTTGGGCAAAGCTCCCGATTCATCGTCAACCAGCTAATGAATTGCTGCCAGCTACTGAAAACATGACAAGGTGTGGTCAGGCGTCCATGTGGGATTGAAAACAGGTGAGACAAGTAGGGCCAGTCGGGCGCAGTGTTAACATTGACCCATCCAGCTCCTGCCAGTTCTGTGACACCAGGGGGGCCAGATCCTGCACTGTCCTCAGCAAGGCAAGCTCTAAAAGCATCCATTGGTATTGGGGTGAACCACAGGATAAAGGTGGATGAAGAAAGGGGGCTGCCGAGCCACAGTGCAAATAACTAACATGCCCTTGTTCACTTCTAATGAAGGTTAACTCCATATGACCTTGTGCCCGGCACATTCCAAACTCGCTTTTGGAGGCTCCAGCACTTCATTTTGGTTATTTTTATTTATTCAAAGAAGATTTCCATGTAGCTGTTTACACAATAGGCGATGAATGGCTCGCTGTTCACATGCTTTATTTAGCAAACATCTGAGGCCTAGTAAATATAACCTATTGTTTCTCTTTTCTACTTCTATTCTCTTTACATGACTTTGACCTCAGCAAGGTTTTCTTTTATTTACTAGTGACTTATTATGATGCCTCACATGTGACAAACAGACAGTTTGTCCCCCTAGTGGTTAAAGTGTTGAACTGTACACCACAAGGTTATTGGCTCCATCTAAATGTTCAAATTGAGGGAAGATGAAAGAATAAAATAAAACTAGATAGCCAACACCCGACGATAGGATTTGGCGGTGTAAGAATAGGAACAGAAAACGGTGCATTGCCTTCGTCAACCGTTTGTGTCAAGAAATAACCAACTGATAGGAACAAGCAGTTGCCAGAACCCGGAATACAGATGACGTTGTATAAAAACCCGTCGACAGAGAAGATGCTGTCGTTCATTTTATAACAAAGGCTTAGGAAACAACCGTCGCAGTATAACGAAAATAGCAAGGAGCGAAACCAATGCCAATGGTCGAGAGAGTACCTTCCTGCAGCAGGCTACGGAAAATATTCCCAGGCGCAGACATGGCCGAAGTGAAAGGTCACGCGGTCAGGTTAGATATTGGGCGGTGACGTGACACCAATGGAGTCATGAGAGAGGACCGGCGAACGTGGTAGTCCGAAGGAGGAATAGGACTTGAGAAAAGTGGCATAGGGGTGTATGGGAGGCCACAGGCAGTGTGGGGAAGGGTTTGGAAGAGGACGAATAGGAATCGAAAAAATGCTGTGTGGGCTGCGTGTGGGCGGGATCAGGTTTGAAGAGGAAGCAGGACGAACCAGAAGAGAAATATATATGAGATTGTGCCGCATCTGTTAGGACATTGGGGGCGGTGCTCATTATGAAAGGTATTTCGGTTCAAATAGTGTACACTTTTGAGAAATATAGAAAATAAACCTGGACTCTAATAATAGATTGAATTATATAGCGCCTTTCTAGACGCTAAAGTGCTTTCGGTAGGCAGTGGGATGGCAACTAATGGTGGATGATGTGGTGGCAGCCATTTATTCTCCGGGACACTTACCTTACATTATCTATTAGATGGTAAAGGGCTGAGAGAAAGAGATAGTTAAGGGGCTCAGAGGTGGGCAATACAGCCAGGACATCGGTGGGACACCTTACTCCTTTTCAAAGCATGTCCAAGGATCTTTTATGACCACAAAGAATCAGGTGCCATATTTACAGCACAGAGTCCCTGTCATTGCACTGGTAGCATCAGGTAACCACACACAGACCACCGGGTGTGCGCCCCCTGCTTGCCTCACCAGCACTTCTGTCTCAAGCTTTTCCTACCTGACCTCCCATCCAAGTACTTTGCCAGGCCCAAACATGCTTAGCATCAGGTGGAAGTTCAGGTGCTATGGCTGGTGGTTTTTTAGGGATGGGTTTGTCTGTTTTGAAAGGTGCTATAAAAAAAGAAAAAGTCTGCCGATTCAGCCCCTCTTATTGTGTGATCCTATCAGGACTGTGAAGAAACTTGAAATGGTGTTCATTATGAAAGGTGCTATAACATATCAAAGGTCCGTTTTATCAAAACACACACACACACAGTGCCTCACAGTGTAACTCGGTGTCAGATTCGGAGTTAACCCTTAACAGACCACAGACTCACCACGTGACCTGTGAGTCACATACTGTAAAAACAAGGTGACAGTTGACCTGCAAAGTACTACCACCGACCTCACACACACAGATATTTAAGAACAGTTTTTATGGAAATGCGCACAGTTTAATGTCTTAATGTTTCATGTAATCAAGGCATAAAACAAAAAACAATAGCAAATTTTAAAAAGGGAAGGAATCATTAGGTATACAAAATTGTATTCAAATTATTGATTGCTCAAAGTAGCCCGCACCTTTTTCTGATATAACAGCCAAACTGTGGTAATTCTTTTGATTCAGAGTGCCAGTCACCAATTCCATCTTCAGCAAAAGAACCCCAGACCATCACACTTCCTCCATGTTTAACAGTTGGTGTCACACACTGAGGAACCATCACCAACTCGATGGCGTTCAAACACCCTGCATGATGAGGGGATTTCAGATTTTGATTCACTGGTACATAAGACTTTAGTCCAGTCTGCAGTAGTCCACAGCTGGTATTTCAAGGCCCAACTTTGTCTTTTGAGGAATGGCTTTCTTGCTGCCACTTGCCCTGTCAAACCCACAGCACAAATTCTCCTCTTCACAGTACAAACTGACACTCGCTTTTGTCACCCTGCACTGTTAAAGTTGTTGTGCTGTGAGGCACCTGTGACCACGCAAGCTGGTGACCCTCAGAAACTTGTCTTCTGATTGGCTGGCGACTTTGGCTCTGACAGAGCTCTTCATATCAGAGTTTCCTTACAGTTTCCAGTTGCCTTTGGATTATGGAGGACACCACTGGACTCCCTGACACTTTGATTTTTTTTGGAGTTCCTCTAATTGAAAGGCCTAAACATCTAAGGGTAAAAGGGTTCCGTCTCATTTAATTTGTTAATTGTTGTTTTCTTGTCATTATCACTTTACTTTTGTCCAAGCAGGGCTTCACAGGGTGTAGTAACACAGCAGTCTGCTCCAACTCTGCTTTAAGACACACAGAGGGTTTTTAAGTAATCAGCAGAAGTTAGGACACCTGTGCAAATTGTGTTCTTTAACTTGCAAGACTTCAGTTACTTGAATTGCCACAGAACATCTGTAAGTTGTCACATATTAGTTGTTCCCTGTAGAAGGCCCATTTGTAATATTCTGTATTTTCTGTTTTTCAGTTTTACTTACCTAATCTTTAAATTTAAACCTCAGACAGTTTTTCGAAACTGCTGTAATGTTAACGGCAACTGTGACCGTACTGTGATACAACAAATCTGACATTCTGGGGGTCCGCAGTTAAGTGTCATGCATCACCAGGGCTGGATTAATCATTAAGCAAAATACACAAGTGCCTAGGGTATGAAGGGATGTGGGAGCACCACAGAAATGTTTCATTGCCAGATTTACTGTGGACCAGATGGTGTAGAACCGCAAAAGTACAGCTGAAAGTGGTTCGACAAAAAAAAATAATAATAATAATATATATATATATATATATATATATATATATATATATATATATATATATATATATATATATATATATATATATATACTGCTCACAAAAATTAAAGGAACACTTTTTTATTGGGCCTGGCATGAAATCAATTAAACCTGTCTGATAATTTTCTGGTTGGTTAAGCAGCTGAGGTCATTGTTAATCACTTTCAGCTGTATTGGTGTTCATGGACAGGTGCACTAAAGTGGCAACAATTAGAAAACCCTCAAAACAGGACTGGTTTTACATGTGGAGGTCATTTCAAGTTTCTCCCTCTTGATCTTTTTTGGCTGGTTTTCCACTCGTGCTAGTTTTGGCTTGAGTAATCATCTCTACTGGCAGTATGAGGCGATTCCTTAACCCTACAGAAGTTGCACAGGTTGTCCAACTTCTCCAGGATGGCACATCCACACGTGCTGCAGCAAGAAGGTTTAATGTGTCTCCCAGCACAATCTCCAGAACATGGAGGAGATTTCAGGAGACTGGCTGTTATTCTCGGAGAGCTGGACAGGGCCGTAGAAGGTCCTCAACCCATCAGCAGGACCGATACCTGCTCCTTTGTGCAAGGCGGAACAGGCTGAGCACTGCTCGTGCCCTACAGAATGACCTCCAGAGGGCCACTGGTGTGAATGTCTCTACCCAAACAATCAGGAACAGACTTCATGAAGATGGCCTGAGGGCCCGACGTCCTGTAGTGGGCCCTGTGCTCACTGCCCAGCACCGTGGAGCTCGACTGGCATTTGCTCAAGAACACCAGAATTGGCAAGTCCGCCACTGGCCCTGTACTTTTTACAGACAGAGCAGGTTCACCCTGAGCAGCTGTGATAGACGTGAAAGAGTCTGGAGAAGACAAGGAGAACGATATGCTGCCTGCAACGTCGTTCAACATGACAGGTTTGGTGGTGGGTCAGTGATGGTCTGGGGAGGCATATCCATGGAGGGACGCACAGACATCTACTGCGTAGGAAATGGTGCTCTGACTGCCATAAGGTATCGAGATGAAATCCTTGAACCCATTGTCAGACCCTACGCTGGTGCAGTAGGTCCTGGTTTCCTCCTAATGCGTCAATGCCCGGCCTCATGTGGCAAGAGTATGCAGGCAGTACCTGGAGGATGAAGGAATTGAAACAATTGAATGGCCTTCACGATCCCCTGACTTAAACCCAATAGAACATCTGTGGGACATTATGTTTCGGTCCATTAGGCGCCGCCAGGTTGCTCCTCAGACTGTACAACAGCTCAGGTATGCCCTCATACAGATCTGGGAGGAAATGCCACAAGACACCATCCGTCGTCTCATTTGGAGCATGCCCGACGTTGTCAAGCATGCATACAAGCTCGTGGGGCCACACAAGATACTGAAAAGCATTTTGAGTAGCAGAAATTAAGTTTTTGAAAAATGGACTAGCCTGCCACATCTTCATTTCACTCTGATTTTAGGGTGTCTACACAATTGAGCCCTCTGTAGGTAGAAAACTTTTATTTCCATTAAAAGACTTGGCATCCTTTTGTTCCTAAGACATTGCCCTGTCGTTATTTGTATAGATATCCAACTTCATATTGAGATCTGATGTATCTAATGTGTTTCTTTAAAGTGCTCCTTTAATTTTTGTGAGCAGTGTATATACAGTGCATCCGGAAAGTATTCTCAGCGCATCACTTTTTCCACATTTTCTTATGTGTCAGCCTTATTCCAACATGGATTAAATTCATTTTTTCCTCAGAATTCTACACACAACACCCCATAATGACAACGTGAAAAAGTTTACTTGAGATTTTTGCAAATTTATTAAAAATAAAAAACTGAGAAAGCACATGTACATAAGTATTCACAGCCTTTGCCATGAAGCTCCAAATTGAGCTCAGGTCCATCCTGTTTCCCCTGATCATCCTTGAGATGTTTCTGCATTGGAGTCCACCTCTGGTAAATTCAGTTGACTGGACATGATTTGGAAAGGCACACACCTGTCTATAGAAGGTCCCACAGCTGACAGTTCATGTCAGAGCACAAACCAAGCATGAAGTCAAAGGATTTGTCTGTAGACCTCCGAGACAGGATTGTCTCGAGGCACAAATCTGGGGAAGGTTACAGAAAAAATTCTGCTGCTTTAAAGGTCCCAATGAGCACAGTGGCCTCCATCATCCGTAAGTGGAAGAAGTTCAAACCACCAGGACTCTTCCTAGAGCTGGCCGCCATCTAAACTGAGCGATCAGGGAGAAGGGCCTTAGTCAGGGAGGTGACCAAGAACCCGATGGTCACTCTGTCAGAGCTCCAGAGGTCCTCTGTGGAGAGAGGAGAACCTTCCAGAAGGACAACCATCTCTGCAGCAATCCACCAATCAGGCCTGTATGGTAGAGTGGCCAGACGGAAGCCACTCCTTAGTAAAAGGCACATGGCAGCCAACCTGGAGTTTGCCAAAAGGCACCTGAAGGACTCTCAGACCATGAGAAACAAAATTCTCTGGTCTGATGAGACAAAGATTGAACTCTTTGGTGTGAATGCCAGGCGTCATGTTTGGAGGAAACCAGGCACCACTCATCACCAGGCCAATACCATCCCTACAGTGAAGCATGGTGGTGGCAGCATCATGCTGTGGGGATGGAACTGGGAGACTAGTCAGGATAAAGGGAAAGATGACTGCAGCAATGTACAGAGACATCCTGGATGAAAACCTGCTCCAGAGCGCTCTTGACCTCAGACTGGGGCGACGGTTCATCTTTCAGCAGGACAACGACCCTAAGCACACAGCCAAGATATCAAAGGAGTGGCTTCAGGACAATGAGTGGCCCAGCCAGAGCCCAGACTTGAATCCGATTGAACATCTCTGGAGAGATCTTAAAATGGCTGTGCACCGACACTTCCCATCCAACCTGATGGAGCTTGAGAGGTGCTGCAAAGAGGAATGGGCGAAACTGGCCAAGGATAGGTGTGCCAAGCTTGTGGCATCATATTCAAAAAGACTTGAGGCTGGAATTGCTGCCAAAGGTGCATCGACAAAGTATTGAGCAAAGGCTGTGAATACTTATGTACATGGATTTCTCAGTTTTTATTTTTAATAAATTTGCAAAACCTCAAGTAAACTTTTTCACGTTGTCATTATGGGGTGTTGTGTGTAGAATTCTGAGGAAAAAATGAATTTAATCCATTTTGGAATAAGGCTGTAACATAACAAAATGTGGAAAAGTGATGCGCTGTGAATACTTTCCGAATGCACTGTATATACTGTATATATATATATATATATATATATATATATATATATATATATATATATATATATATATATATATATACATACATACAGTGGAACCTCGGTTTGCGAGCATGATTCATTCCGGAAACGTGCTCACAGTCCAAAGCACTCATATATCAAAGTGATTTTCCCCATAAGAAATAATGGAAACTCAGATGATTCGTTCAACAACCCAAAACTATTCATATAAAAATGATTATTCCAAAATATAAAGTAAAAATACATAAAAAAATTAATCTGCACTATACCTTTGAAAAGAATCATGGCTGGTGTGAGTGAGTTTCTAAACTCTTGTGGGATTCCACCCAACGGGACGACACACGGAAGAGCGTCCAAAAGCAATCGCAGTCTCCCAGCGCTGTAGCAGTTCACCGTAAAAACAAATCCAGAAAGATCGCTGACATGCTCTAAGCACCTGCCGTCAGTGGTTGATACAAGGAACATTATAAATGCGCAGGGCACAGTATCACTTGGCCACGACCCTGCCTGACTGCTGTGTCTAAGTATAGGAGAGTGGCAGATCCCGCTACAATAAATAACTGCGCTGGGACTGCGCAAGACAGGGACTCGCACGTCACAGCACACACACGCACGCGCGCACACACACACACACACACAATGCTGTAGTAAACAGTATACGCTTGTATGGATGTTGACTATATGAGTGAGGCACGCCAACTCAGACGGAGAATAGGAGACGATTGCCCACAATCCCGCAGTGAGAGAGAGAGAGAGAAGAACCATCAGCTCAGTTGTGATTACATGACGCTCAGCAGACAAAGCGTATACAGACTACTCGTATTGCAAGACGTCGCTCATTTATCAAGTCAAAATTTATTAAAAACTTTAGCTTGTTTTGCAAAAGACTCGTAAACCAAGTTACTCGCAAACCGAGGTTCTACTGTATGTATATACTGTATATATATATATATAAATATTTGTAGTTGGAGATCCACAAAGGGAGAGAATAAATCACGTATCATAAAGTAGTTTTTATTCCTGAGCTTTCAGCTCCTGCCAGGGGCCTTCATCAGAGGATAATGCTTAGACATACAAGAATCAAAGGCAATATATAGCAAAAAATATTTGGGCAGGCGGGGAGAGGTGGCTAAGTCAGCGTGATCATGAGGGGGGGTATTGGGTGTAAAGGGGATCTATCTATCTATCTAAAGTTTTATTTATTATGAACATGTTCTTCTTAACTTTGCATATGCTGGATTTATGTCCAAGTGTCTGTTGATGGCTGTTGATAGCCAAGATTTCTCTGGCACTTTTAGTACTGGCCTTAAACCTTACTTGTACATTGTCCCAGTTAAATGTATGTCCTGTTCATTTAGTATGCGTATAGATCAGTGACCGTGAGTCCTTCCTTCTCATGGCGCTTGTCCCAGTCCCTGTATGTCCTGTTCATATATATACTTTTAAACTAATCTACAAGGTGTAAAACTGAAATGGATTGCATTTTAAGAAAACTGAAATATATATATATATATATATATATATATATATATATATATATATATATATATATATATATATATATTGCTCAAAAAACTTTAAGGAGCACTTTTTAATCCGGGTATGGCATCAAGTCAATGAAATTTGTGAGCTATTGATCTGGTAAGTTAAGTAGCAGAGAGGCTGGTTAATCATTTTTAGCTGCTTTGGTGCACTAGAGGGGCAACAGTGAGACGACCCCCAAAACAGGAATGAATGGTTTAACAGGTGGAGGCCACTGACATTTTTCCCTCCTCATCTGTTTTGTCACTAGTTTTGCATTTGGCTACAGTCAGTGTCACTACTGGTAGCATGAGGCCATACCTGGAACCTACAGAGGTGGCACAGGTAGTCCAACTTCTCCAGGGTGGCCATTGCCAGAAGGTTTTTTGTGTCTCCCAGCACAGTCTCAAGGGCATGGAGGAGATTCCACGAGACAGGCAGTTACTCTAGGATAGCTGGACAGGGCCCCTCGTAAAAGGTCCTTTACCCATCAGCAGGACCCACTGGTATCTGCTCCTTTGGGCAAGGAGGAACAGGATGGGAACTGCCAGAGCCTACAAAATGACCTCCAGCAGGCAGGTCACTGGTGTGAATGTCTCTGAGCAAACAATCAGAAACAGACTTCATGAGGGTGGCCTGAGGGCCTGACATCCTCTAGTGGGCCCTGTGCTCACCACCCACCTGGCACCATGTAGCTTGTTTGGCATTTGCCATAGAATTCCAGAATTGGCAGGTCCACCACTGGCACCCTGTGTTTTTCACAGATGAGAGCAGGTTCACCCTGAGCACAAGTGACAGACGTGAAAGGGTCTGGAGAAGCCATGGAGAACTTTATGCTGCCTGTAACATCGTTCAGCATAACCGCTGTGGTGGTGGGTCAGTGATGGTCTGGGGAGGCATATCCATGGAGGGACGCATAGACCTCTACAGGATAGACAATGGCACCTTGACTGTCATTAGGTATCGGGATGAAATCCTTGGACCCATTGTCAGACCCTATACTGGTGCAGTGGCTCCTGGGTTCCTCCTGGTGCACAACAATTCCCGGCCTCATGTGGTGAGAGTATGCAGGCATTACCTGGAGGATGAAGGAATTGATACCATTGACTGGCCCCCACACTCACTCGTCTGACCTCAATAGAACACCTCTGGGTGGGACATTATGTTTTGGTCCATCTGACGCCACCAGGTTGCACCTCAGCCTGTCCAGGAGCTCAGTGATGCCCTGGTTCAGATCTGGGATGAGATCCCCCAGGGACACAATCCGTCGTCTCATTAGGACATTGTCAGGCATGCATATAAGCACATTTGGGGGGCATACAAACTACTGAGTATGATTTGGAGTTTTGGCCAAATGGACTTGCTTGCCTGCCTGCTGCATCATTTTTTTTTACTTTGATTTTCGGGGAGTCCGTGAATTCAGCCCTCTGTAGGTTGATCATTTTCATTTCCATCCTTTTGTTCCTAACACATCACCATATCAGTCCATATCAGAAGAGATAACCAGCAGGATTTTTTTTTCCCATTGACATCTGATGTGTTTTCAAAGTTTTCCTTTAATTTTTTTAGCAGTTTATATATAACCCACTGCAGGACACACAAACACCCACATCTACACACCAAGCACACACTAAGGACAACTTAGAATCGCCAATCCACCTAACCTGCATGTCTTTGGACAGTGGGAGGAAACCGGAGTACCTGGAGGAAACCCACACAGACACGGGGAGAACATGCAAACTCCACGCAGGGAGGACCCGGGAAGTGAACCCAGGTCTTCTAACTGCGAGGCAGCAGCGCTACCACTGCGCCACTGTGCTCCCCTTTATATATTATATATATATATATATATATATATATATATATATATATATATATATATATATATATATATATATAGTGACAGATAGGGGTTGCTGTCGCTCCCTTGAACCCCTGTCCAAGACGTCAGACACCAAGTAAAAGTCCAAATATTGACTTTATTAATAACGCACAGTGCACAAAGCACCCTCCTCTCCACAACACTCATAAACCACAATACAAATCTCACTAATAAACAATCCTCTCCCAGACACGTTGCCACCCTTCCACCCAGCTCAGCTCGCCGTCTGGGAGCTCCCACAATTTTTTTATATTCCCTGACCCGGAAGTGTTCCAATTCCCAGTCCATGTGATCTCCTATCACTTCTGGGTCAGATAAAAAGTCCTTTACTTCACCCCGGAAGCACGTCATCCCCCTTGTCCATGTGATTCAGACCTACTTCCCGGGTGTAGGGTAAATAAACGTTGTTCCTCCCTGCAGCGTCATCTAGTGGCCCCCACAGTATCCAGCAGGGCTGTGGATAAAGACTCCAATGTCCATGATGCCCTGCTGGTCTTCGGGGCACCTCCATGCTGCAGGGAGAGCTCCACCTGGTGGCTTGGAGGTATTGGCCGGGATGAACGGCCAGCCATACACCACTATATATATATATATATATATATATATATATATATATATATATATATATATATATATATATATATATATATATATATCCATCCACTATCCAACCCACTATATCCTAATTACAGGGTCACAGTGGTCTGCTGGAGCCAATCCCAGCCAACACAGGAGAATGGGAATGGCCACATGATAAAACTGGTTTATGCAGTGTCTATTAAAAGTATTCACCCTTTGAGATGTTTCCACAATTGATTGTTATATAACATTGAATGCTTTAATGTCAATATGAGCACAGATCATTGTGAAGTGGTGTGAATTATTTAAAAATATATATATATATACCCAAAGTAACTGATCTCGTAAGTATTCACCTCCTTCAGTATGACCCAACCCAAATCCTCACTGGTGCAGTCCATTGGTTTTAGAAGCCCCATCATTAGTTCAATTGAGTTCACCTGTCTAGGAGTTTGTGGGGAGCCAGCATGGTGGACTATTCAACACAATGAAGACATGAGAACACAACTAGCAATGTCATGAAACACAGGTCAGGGTGACTAGAAAATATCCATTTATTTACTTAAATCAATCATTAAGACATGGAAGGAGTATTTCGCTGTTGTAAATCTGCTGGAGAAGGCCATCCACAAAATGTCAGGGAGGCCACCGAAAGGTCTATGGGAGCTCTGAAGGAGTTCCAAGCTACAGTGGACATGCTGGAGAGACCGTGCAGACAACAAGTGATGCCCAGGTGCTCCACCAGTTGCAGCTTTATAGGGGAGAAGGAAAGAGGGAGATATCTAGAGAAAAAAACAGGCTTGACATCTGGACAGAAAGAACATGGGAGACCCCCGAAGTCAGCTGAAAGATGGTTATGTGGTTTGATAAGACCAAAGCAAAACTTTCTGACAATATGACTAAACACCATATTAAGTGTATGCAAACCACTAACCAAAAACCTCACCATGCCCACTGTGAAGTACAGTGGTGGCCGCATCAGGCAATGGGTGAAGAATCTCTGCAGGCAGACCCCGGAAAGCTTGTGAAGGTAAAGAGAATGCAACAAAATACGGGGAAATCCTGAAGGGAAAAAGCTGATGCAATCTGTAAGAAACCTGCAAATTAACGACAGATTGTTCTTTCCATCAAGACAACAAATCCAAATATAAAAACAAAGCTACACAAGAATGGCTTCAAAACAACAGTAACCCTGTGAATGACCCAGAGTCCAGATCTCGGCCCGATTGGGAATTTGTGCCTGGATTTGAAAAAGGCTGCCATGACACCTGTCAGAGTTTGAGCAGCTTTGAAGAATGGCAGAGCCCAGGTGTGCAAAGCTGAGAGAGACCTGTGACTGCAGACTCAGGGCTGTCATGGCTACTGACGGGGTGATACTTATGCAGTCAATCATTTTGTGTTTTATATGTGCTATTAATTTAGACCACTTTGAAGTGATTTGTTCTCACTTTGTCTTTTTCTGTTGATCAGTCTCAAAAAATTCAAAATAACTACCACTATGATTCAATGTTCTATAACAATAAAATATTAAAACTTCCACAAAGGGGTGAATCCTTTTCATAGACCTTGTCCATGCAGTAAGTTGATTGATTTCCCAATCTTTGCATGGCGTGTCTGCAGAAAATGAATTTCACCCGCTTTGGGCTTTGCTATCCGCGGATGAGAATTTAGGCTTCAACCTCCTTAGCCATTAGGGGGCCCCACTGCCCGCTGTCCTTTAAACGGAGGCTGCCAGCCCGGCGTGTCGTCGCGGTGCTCAGATTGTCGCCGATTTCGCTGCGTAACCTCGCATGACGCGGCTGACTCGAAGCCATGCACGCGGAAATGCGGCGAAGCAGACGGCCACTTGATCTGTTTTTCTCTCCGCGGAGCAATCTTGATTTATTCATTCATTCCTCTTCTCAGTTATCTTTGTAAAGTGCGTCTGTTCTCAGGCCCGAGAATGAGGTAGGGCCAGCAGTGGAGCTCTCTTACTTTGAGCAGACAACTTTGAAATGTAGTAATCAGATGTATGAGATCTGTAATTACACGCGCTCCCTTGATCATCATCCTCACAGGAAGCAGCCTTATAAAAACTGCATACCAATTTTCACATTGTGAATATCAAAGTGACTATCCCATGCCATATAATCAACACAGCCAGAGAATTTCCCAAAGTGTCATATTGTATATATTGCAGAGAAAGAAAGCTGGAGAGATAATGTCCATATTACAAAAGTTTTCAAATAACTCTCCAGTTTGCACGGCGAGGCTAATCTGCTTCTTTTTTTTCCGTTTAAAAGAATTGTGACAGATAATTCCGAACTGCTGCATTGTTAACTGCAAGTGCGACCGTGATACGACGAATCTGACGTTCTGGGGGTCTACAGTTAAGCGTCATGTACCACCAGGGCTGGATTAACCATTAAGCAAAATACGTACGTGCCTAGGGCATCAAGAAAGGGGAAGGGGGTATAGGGTTCGTTGTCGGACCACAGAAATGTTCCATTGCCGGATTCACCATGGACCATATGGTGTAACTGCAATAGTGCAGCTGAAGCTGGATCGACAAGAAAGAATCGCAATCTGATTAGGTGGTTTGTTTTATTTGGCAGACAATGTATCATATATATATATATATATATATATATATATATATATATATATATATATATATATATATATATATATATATATATATATATATTATAATACATACACATTTTGGGAATACACCACAATTCGCATCCGCTAACTGCCACACTGACCACTGAGGCATCACGTGATCGTTCTTGTCTCGCTCATGTCGGCTGTCCCGTTTAGTCGTCCACTGCGAGTAAGTGCACCTCATCATATATGTGGGGAGCACCAAAATCCTTTTTAAGTGCTTAGGGCCTCTAAAGGTTTTAATCCGGCTCCGTGTAACCCCCGACACCCGGCGGTTCACACGAACAGTTTGCACGTTGCCATTACGTAACCTCCTCCGTGTTCGGCGCGGATATTTGGGCAGCTGAGCCGAGCACGGCAGCACTGACCTCAAAGCAGGACTCATTCAAGAGCACGCCCGCAGACATTCACGGTGGAGCCAAAGTGAAACAGTCAAATAACGTATACTACACGCCTTTGGGGGATATGGGAAAAATATGAAAACCTTCATAGCAGGCAGCATCCGAGAGACCGATTCACGCGCACGATCCCTCTATCCGTGAAGCGGCAGCACTAGCCGTTGTCACCTTTCGAACTAGCGTTGTGCTGCGTTTGTCACCCGCTACACGGCTGCGCTTGGGTCTTAATTTGGCATCCTGAGGTGGTTAGTCGTGTGGTGGGTGACATTTACCATTTGAAGGGAATTACACCTCAAAATTTACCGAGATGTCTTGTAAAGTCCGTTGAAATGGTAAAGTTAGTGTAAGAAACGACCCGTTGGCTTTTAAAATAACGACACTCTTCTGGGTTCCACAAGTACAGCTCCCAGAAGACCCGTCCGCATGGAGGACCCAGAAAGAACCTTTTTATTTACACCAGTAACAGGTTTCACAAATAACCATGATAAAAGATTTGTGACATAGCTGTCTGAGTTTTACAAAGACGATTGCTGTATACAACAGCAGAAGCTACATTCAGGTTTTCTCCATCTGTCACAAATCATTGTCTATTGCAGTATAATTAAAAATTTCTGTGTGTCCAGATATTAGGAACTTTTTCAAAGCTCAATGACCCAGTTTCACCAGAATGAAAAAATTCTTTGCCAAGCCGTGGATCTATGAGGAACCACAGCACGCAGTAGAGCGCCATGTCAGAACCGTTGTTTTTATAAAGACTGAGGATATCTTCGCCGGCTCTTTAACGGCGCTTTACTGGTTTGTGTGGTTCTTTCATTTAATTCTGGGAAAGGGCTGCATGCGTATAAACCTGGGCCGTTTGAATATGGAAAAGCTCCTGATACGTGGACAAAACGGGAATCTTTAGTGTGTACACTCTTAAAGTAAGAGTTTTTTAGTGGCGCTTTACTGGGGTGTGTGATACAGATTGCTCTAATAATAATAATAATAATAATAATAATAATAATAATAATAATTATTATTATTATTATTATTATTATTATTTACGTTTATTACATTTTCTTACGACTCGAATCGCTTTACATAGTGAGTGGGGAGCCACTTCAGCCACCATTAATGTGCTGCATCCACCTGGATGATGCGACGGCAGCCATTTTTGCGCCAGTACGCCCTCCACACTTTAGCTATTAGGTGGTGAAGCGGGGAGAAAGATGGCCAATTAGGGAGAGGGGATGATTAGGGCGCCAGAATGGCAATTCACCCAGGACATCGTGATATACCCTGCTCTTTACGAAGGATAACCAGGGATCTTTTATGGCCACAGTGTCCCAGTCACTGCACTGGAGGCATTGGGATCCACATTCAAACCTCGGAGTAAGCGCCCCCTGCTGGCCTCGCCAACACTTCTTCCAGCAGCAACACGCCTTTCCTAGATGGTCTTCCATCCAAGTACTGGCCGGGCCCGAACAGGCAGGTGGGCGATCTCTTCTGAAGTGCAGGTGGTGTGGCTGCTGCTAGGAGCTTCTCAAAGTTGGTGGACCTTTACTGGGATGTGTGGTTCTTCCCGTTTTATTCTGGGAAGGCGTCTGTGAATATGAAACTGTGCCATTTGCCTTTGAAAGGCACTCCTCAATTGTCTGTAAAACAGAACTCTTTAGTGTGTGGTACACTCTTAAAAATAACAATTCTTTGGTGGCACTTTACTGACTTGTGTGGTTCCATTGCTTGATGCTGGGTTCAGTGAAACGAAGTTGCTTCTTTGGGCTTCGAAAACGTTCCTAATATGTGGCTATAACAGAAATCTTTAATGTATCATAGGCTGCCTAGCAGGCTTTGACAGATCAACGTAGCCTGTTATTGTAGGCAATTTAAAAATCAGGAACCCATCGGTGCTTCATACATCATTTATTATCTGTTCATGGTTATTTATGGAGCTTATTACGAATTTAAATAAATAAAGGGTCCTCCTGAAGCTTTCATTTAGTCGACCCTTTTGGGAATCAAAAATGTTTTCCCTAAATGGCATCGTTCTGAAGAACCACACTGGCACCTTTATTTTAAGGATGCAGGCACGTGGAATAAGAGTTTGTGTACAAATGTATCAGCAGTAAATAAATATTAAAACTAAAATAAGACAGAACGATGATTTGTTTGTGGAGAACCCCACACCGAAAAACTATACGCCTGAAAAAGGAAAGCCATGCAATGTAAGGCCGCCATTCACATTTAGTTACGCCTCGATCCCAGGTTTCATCCTTCTTGAATTCTTTGATTACCATACAAGAGCAAACTCCGCAAGGACAAAGAGGGGCTGCGGGGGGAATCTTTGAGGTGGAAGGTGGCGCTAACCACTGCGCCAACACGGCAATGTCACAATGCAACGCAAATACCATTTAACGTTCTCAAGTTTTAACTCACAGTAAGAACGGGCGAAAACACACGCTTACTAGGCGAGTCTTTACTCTGTCGTATTGTCAGTTTCTTACACCTTTTTGGATTAACTCAGTCGAGAGCCATGAATTATCCAACCGTCGATTTTCTAAAGCTGGTTATTCTAATTCAGATATGCGAGAAGAAAAAAAAAAGAGAAATCGTAACCAAGTTTGTAGTTTTTAGATTTGGAGCTTGTAGCAACCAGAAGCAAAAACAGCAGCCTCTACGCGAAAAAATGTCTTGTTAACCGGAGCCTCACAGAAAATGAAAACTCGCGTATGTTTAATGTTGTGAATTGTGCATTCAGGCTCCGGATGATAGTTTCTTATATCTGAGTGCACCGTGATCGCATTTCCCACCTATGTCCCACCACTAATTTTAAATTTCCAAACACATGACAATATGCTATTGGATATACAGAACATTGGAGATTCGATCCTTTCTTTCATTCATACCCAGCTACCTACATACATACATAGCGGCATGGTGGCTCAGACTTAGCTCTGCTGCCTTATACTAAAGGAGACCAAGGTTCACATCCAGGGTCATCTTTAAATGGAGTTTTCATTTTCTCCCCATGCTCTCTTGGATTTCCTTCCACAGTTGGCTGTGTGCATGTGTGTGTCTTTGTGTTTATCCTGTGATGGGCTAGCGTCCTGTCCAGGGAATTCTACCTGCCATGTACAATATATTTGTTGCAGTAGGCTTCACCTTCTCCGCAACCCTTTTCAGGATAAAGCAATTATAGATAGATAAATATA
The DNA here is from genome assembly GCF_016835505.1 of Polypterus senegalus. Classification (NCBI taxonomy): domain Eukaryota; kingdom Metazoa; phylum Chordata; class Cladistia; order Polypteriformes; family Polypteridae; genus Polypterus; species Polypterus senegalus. The sequence goes on along the minus strand of NC_053155.1, from coordinate 309,558,386 downwards.
ATTGAAAGGTGCCATATAATAGATAGATAGATAGATAGATAGATAGATAGATAGATAGATAGATAGATAGATAGATAGATAGATAGATAGATAGATGTGAAAGGCAATATATAAGATAGATAGATAGATAGATAGATAGATAGATAGATAGATGTGAAAGGCACTATATAATATAGATAGATTGATAGATAGATAGATAGATAGATAGATAGATAGATAGATAGATAGATAGATAGATAGATAGATAGACATGAAAGGCACTATATAAAACAGACAGATAGATAGATAGATCACACAGAGCTGCTGTCTGCGTAATGTTTTTGTGTTACATATTCATGCCTAACTGATTGTAATTTGAAATCTTCATTTTTTATATATGGATGTGTAAAATGAAGTATCTTCATTAAATGTTTTGTTGGAGTCAAAAGTTGATTTTTTTTTTTTTTAAGAAAAGAGGGCTTTTCTGAGCTTTGTATGTTAATAGTCATTAGAGGTTATGCCAACCTAAAGGGAAATAGCTCATTGAAAGACATCTCCAGTAGATAGAAAAGCCCCTGATAATCCCCAGATAAACTTTGTAATCATCTTTTTGAAAGACTCCCTAAAGATGATGATAAAGGGGATAATCTAACACTGGGCTATCTCCAAGGCATGAATAAGAGCACAAACAACTTTTTAAATCTGGGAAGAAGCATTTCCCCAGACACTACACACAATGGAGCCTCCATCTACTTTAGCTTGGATATTGATAGGATAAATAAAATTAATAACATCTTTTCATGGTAAAAGCTTTAGTTAAAGTACATCTAAGACACTTTATGGAACATATAAATTTGGAATGTTATCCTTTCTCTTAATTTTTTTTTTTTTTTGATTCATTGGCCATATTCATAATGTGTTACGATGTACAAGTGTGCAAATCCTACCGTAAATTCCAGATGAAGCATCTGACTGCAGCCCACTGATAAAAGCTGTTAAGACCCTGCCGCAATTTCTCTCACTTTTGTAAAAATCAAACCAAATTTACAAAATGACTTTTATTTAAAAGAAGGAAAGATTGGCAATACTTGAATGTCAGTACTCAGTATAGGGCATTAGAAATGTTTCTGTGTCTGGGAAGTTAACTCTGGGGGAAAAATAAGTCAATTGTGAAGACAAGCTGGGCTCACAGTAAATGTTTGCTGTCTCCTTACCTAAGTGCAGAAAAGAATAACTAAAACTACCAGCCACCCAAAACATCGACTCCGGTTTTGTCATGTTGTCAATACAGTTTGTAAACCGGAGAGAACGATTTTGCTCGAATTTCCAGTGTTACGGAAATCGGTCCATGCTGTTTTCGATGCTCTTGCCTCGGAGGATGATCTCCCACAAAATGAAATGAACAGTTGCCTTAGATAACGAAAAAGCGGGATGGCTGGGGGCTGCGGAGTAACTGAGACGTCTTTCAGCACCCAGGAAAGATGACCCCTCTGATTAAAAAAAAGTGCTGTCTGCGGACGCCACCGATCAGATGTGCCGGGTCGCCGCTCGCTGCTCACTGCCCATGTGTTGCAGTGTTTGTGTGGCTTTGCTGTATTCAGGGGGCCGCGCTCTTGACAGGCGAAGGCAGGAGCGCACAATAGCTAGAGAACGATGTATGTCCACAAGATGGGCAATAATAAATGACAAAGACCCCCCAGCCACCCCCCACCCACCCACCAACTGGTTTGAGCTGAGTGCTCGGCAGTGAAAAGCAGAACTCCACAATCATATGGCAAAGTTATTTAAAAAAAAATTGGATAGGAAAACTGTGATTTCTGGGCTTTATGTAAATGTAGCAACAGTAGATTTGACATCTGTTTGCCAGAATGCCTTGTTCTTAACCTTTTTCCCGGTACAATGTGACAAAATGTGACAGCCTGTCAAAGCCAGCTGACTGCCAGCTGTGCACTCCACTATAAAAAAAGATACTGTGGAAGATAGAGTAGTTTCTTTATTCGCCATAAGGCCATGGTGAAATACAGCTTTTATACTTTAATTTAACCGTTCTATAAAGACACGGAAAGGATGTGATACTTCATGCTCTATTCGCTCAATTTCCTATTTTCCCCCTCAGTGCTTTAAAAGCACCTTTTTTTTTTTTTTGGGATGTCTTGATCCTCTTCCCATTTATTCACAATCCAGTCAAATTTATTAACATTAACATATCATTTTCAGACTATTAATATTCAAGAACTATAGTCATCATTATGAATTTTGGAAGCATAAAAAACAGACTTTTTTTTTCTTTCTTTCTTTCTTTCTTTTCCCCCAGCGGTTATTTAGAAACGCGCATACACCACATTTGAATGCTTGTATATTAAGACATCATTGCTTCTTCAAGCAAATGTAATTATTTGCATTTAATGTCAAAGCCATTAAAATACCAAAAGTTAATTACATTACATTTTATGACTGGATGATCGTCAGGGTTATTCCGAATACGTAAGGTGAGCTGCGGCTGCTTGCTCTTATTGTGGCGTGGGTAACACTTTGACTTTTTTTCCTTTTTTTTTTTTCTTTTTCAGCCCCCTTCTCCTTCGTTCTTGAAGTATTTATCACAAATTCAATTATAACATAAACCGAAACATACATTTGAGCAATTTCAGCTGCTTACACACTGCAAATTTTAAATTGCCAGGGAGTGAAGCCTGCTGAATTTCTTTGATTATAATAACATCAGTATTTATTTAAAGTTCTTCAGTGTTTATGAATATATCCACAAAATGATATATGTTCTCCAAATGAAACCTTTATGTTTTTCTTTCTTTCTTTCTTTCTTTCTTTCTTTCTTTCTTTCTTTCTTTCTTTCTTTCTTTCTTTCTTTCTTCTTTTGGTTTCTGCTTCTTTCTTGGTATTGTTCAATGAAAAATAATGTGGGAGTTAATCTGCTCCTTTTTAAATCAATCAACAGAGGCAACACATCTAAAAAGTTGTATTATACTTGTGTGACTGAAGGTTTCTAGACATCATTTTTCTCTAATATGTACGTATGCCATTCTGCAAATTTGTGGTATATGTCAAACTGTCCACACTGATGAATGATGTGTTACACAGGATACCATTATCAGTCTGGCTAACCACCTAGCATCTAATTTTTAACTGCCGCAATTACAGGTAAAGGCACAGTGTGAAATACGACAGGAGCTATGAGGCCTGAGATGGATTATGTAAGGCACAAGGGTCCCAATTAGTGATTTGGCATCTGTAAAATACACATTAGTCTGCGTAAATATTTCTTTCATTTTCTTGGTAGGAACTGTTTTAATATTTACATTATATGTAAGCATATGTGTATCTGTGTGTATATGGTGTAGAATGTACATGCATTTACATATGTGTACACATCCTGTGTGTGTGTGTGTGTGTACATCTTAATTAATTTATAAGTAGGCCTCATGTGTGTGCATGTACAATAAATATGTGTGTACATCTCTATGTAATGGAGTGAATGTGCATAAAAAAAACACAAGGGCTCACTGTATTTGAAACTTTAGGTCTGTTATATATATATATATATATATATATATATATATATATATATATATATATATATATATATATATATATATATATACACAAAAACAATAAGTGGTCGGGGAGTGTAAATAGGCATGTGTATGTGTTTGTGTGAGGGTAATGTACAGATAAAGATCCAATTAAATATCAGTAAGTGGCCATATTCATTATATTATATGCATTATGCAATACACTGCACTATATATGTAATAATAATAATATATGCTCTCTCACACACCCATCTATCTGTGCATATATGAGGTGGACAACTTCCAACAATTGAGACACAACAGCTTTCATTTCTTTTGTTTTTCTAAGAGGAGCACATTAGTGTCAGTAGTAGGATGTGTGTGTGTATGTATGTGTTTTATATATATATATATGTGTGTGTGTGTGTGTATATGTATATGTGTGAATGTGTATATGTATGTGTCTGTATTACATATATATGCATGTGTGCATGTGTGTATTATATATATGTGTGTGTTATATATATATATATATATAATCTGTGTGTCATTATGTGTGTGTGTGTTATATATGTATATATATGAATGTCTGTATTATATATATATATATATATGTTTGTGTATATATATGTGTGTGTCTATATATATGTATGCATCTGTGTGTTATATTATATATATGTGTGTAAATGTATGCGTCTGCGTTTTTTATTTATATATATACGCATGTCTGTATTATATATTTATATATGTCTGTGTATGTCTATATATAAATATATATATGTATATTATATATATATATATATGTGTATGTGTATACTCCATATTTACTGAATGTATACTGTATATTTACATTTCATATTTATCTGACACCTTCACCCCAAGGCAGCATCCAGCACCTGAGTCACAGCAGCTTTTATTTCTTTTGTTTTTTCTAGTTGGAGCACAGGCAAGTGAAGTGAGTCAGGGTCACACTAGTGTCAGTAGTGGAATTTGAACCCACAACCTCAGGGTATGAAGTTCAAAGTCTTAAGCACTGCACCACACTGCCAATAATAATAACAGTATTGATAATATAACACTCGTATAATGTATAAGTGTTACAAACATAGACGTGTTATTCAAATCACTCATGCACATAATGTATATATATATATATATATATATATATATATATATATATATATATATATATATATATATATATATATATATATATATATATATACACACTGTATAGTGTGTGTTTGTAAGTAGGTAATGTAAATTGCATAAATTATACATACACAGGATTTGGCTTGGTTGGCTATACGATATGCTTATACAAGGAAAAAAGTTCTAGATGTATAATTTTTATTTGTGAAGGGCTTTTGCTGTATTCCATATATATTTAGAGAATTAGAGAGATCGCGTGCATACCCTTATGTCATGAAATATAATGTACTTGAGCGATATCAGAGACTGGTCTTCCCCGTTCACGAAATGAAAATGAAAGCTATCAAACGAAGGACACATTTTAAAGGAGGTACTGAAAACACGAGCGTTTTTATGAATGCACTTGGTCGCTGCTCGGCGAACAGGTGAAATACGAGGGTTTCTTGGCAGCCTTTGCCACCCACTTTCAGAAAGATGCAACAAAGAACAAGACAACTTAAAAAAAAAGAGAGAGCTAGCGAGTAGGTGAATTCGGAGGAAAGCCGCCGAAAGGAGAGCTGTACCTGCCTGAAGAGCGCGAGGTGGCAGAGAGCAGCGGCCAGACAAGCGGCGTCCAGGTGACAGGACCCTTCCCCGACGAGCGCCGGAGGTTTGTGAGTGCGGAGCGGCAGCCGCGGGCTCGCAGGTTGCTCTAAGGGAGGCTGGCTGGCTGGCTGGCTGGCGGGGACGTTGGGGCTCCACCTCCTCCTCCTGAAACGTCGCAGCTGCTTTCAAACCAACTGCTCCATTCAATTCAGCGTCGAGTGGGAACAAAAAAGTGGATATTTATTAGAATACTTGTTTTGTATTGTTCGGCGCTGCACAAAGGCGTTTCATTATGTAAGAAGGAGCCCCTTTCTCAGAGAGAAACAATAACTTGAAATTGTCTTTAAAGTCTATCAATAATAAATTTCATTTTCTTTTCTCTCCCATTCAGTGCGTATTGAGTGAGTGCTGGGCTTGGAAGCCGGGCACTGCTGCCCTTGACACATTTTCTCTCCTGAATTTGGTGGGATGGGTTGCTGTAGGCTTTTTATTGCTTGTTGCTTATAATAAGAAGGTGCCTAGAAAACAGAGTATAGGGGGGAAGATGACACCAGGGCCTGTCTACATGTCGGGTGGAATGAAGCTGGCGGTGTTCCTGTAAGTCTTTATAGCTCTGGCATTTTATCGGATTTAGTGCTGTGTGGGTCCAGAATGAATCCTGCTTTTTTGCGGCGATGAGCCCGTGTCGCGATGGGCCACTGGAAGTGCCTGCGCTCAGGTGCCGGCTATACGTTTGTGTACTGAGCGTTATTAACTGGTATAGTGGGGGGCTTAATAGAACAGTAAGGGTTAATTATCAAATACCGTTAAATTTGAGTTGTGACGTCTTTAGCCGTGAGGCTTCATGTTGTTGTTGTTGTTTACACCGAGCGGTGAGATTTTGCATCTCTCTTTACTTGGAGTCATTAAGCGTTTCGTCTTGTATTCATTCATGTAACCACGAGCCTCGTGAAACGAGCGGAAAACGGCGATTTTTAAAAATGAATTCAACATGAAAAGGCTGTCAAACTTTTCGTTTCAATTCTCCTCTTAATTATGCTGCTATTATTAAGATTGTAAGCAATACGTTGTTTGTGTGGCTCGTGTGATACATAGTTTTAGGCAACTGGAGCCTTATCATTAGTTAAGTCTCGGGATGAGCGCTCTTCACGCACAAACATACAGAGAAGGTCTGCTTAATGACACGCGGAGCCCGCAATTGATGTCCTCGTGAGCGAGATCGACTCCAGACTACAGCAGCACATGCACTCTCCAGATGGAGTCTAACCGAGCGAAACGTGTCACTTCGATTTCTCAAATGCCACTCGACTTTAATTAATTTCGAACTTGATTCTCGTATAACGATTCCACAATTTATCCCGACATCAGTAAAAAGGGGATCTTTGTCCTCATTGTCCTTCTAGTTCTGGGCTGTGCTCATACGGGGCGATGCTGGTTAGGCTTTGCAAATCCGTTTCTGAAAAGTCTTTTAAAAAAAAAAAAAAGATTGGATGATTACGTTTGTCGATCAACAGGCAATAAATAGGCAGCGAAAGTGCCGAGAAATTGATCAACAAATGGAGGTCGTCCGATTTCCTTATCACAGACAGGTGTTTTAGCGTGATAGCCGTTCCAGTCAATTAACCCATTAAAACCTCCTTTTTATCGCTTTGATTGTTTTGTGACATGGGAAGTGTAATTTAGCCGAGGGTTGTAGCCGATGCACCCCCACCCCCAAAAGCGGGCGCCCTTCTATCGATTGTTTATTATCGGAAATAAGAAGTTAATGATCTTTAAAAATGTAACCGAATTTAATTTAATCCACCGGCCTACCTATATTTACTGAATGTTTTTTTAAACTGCTAGGCGCAATTCTAATAAATTTTTAAGTAACTAAAATAGCCATTTATTTAATAGTTTCTTATAAACCAAGTACCATCCCAATGGAATAATAATAATAATAATAATAATAATAATAATAATAATAATAATAATAGTTAACGATTTTGTATTTTTCCACGGTGGATAGGAAAGAAGGTCAAAAACACAACGGCCGTACAACCTTCATAAGAAAAGCACCACGATGGTTTTCATTAAGTCGATTTAATAAACCTTTGCAACAGGAGAGCTTTTAAATTAAATTGCCTTGCATATATTTTAAAATTTCGTTACGCTGCTTTTATCAAATACCCCACACCTATGATTCGTTCGTTCTATTTTTTATTTTTATGGAGGTTTTTTTATAAACAAAACCTTTACACTAAATGTTTTAAAGAGATGTCAAAATTCTCGTGTGATCGAGAGTGGCTTCCTTTTATGAGCGGTTGGTCATTTCCATCAAATACATCGAGAGGGACATCCCATAAGAAACAGAAGAAAAAAAAAAAACATGAAGTGATTCGGAATCTTTTTAGCATCCTTGGGCTGTCTGGGGGTGGGTGTTACGTGGGGGCTACTTAGAATGGTCACGTGAGAATGTGCAGACATTAATTCTAGGCACTGTTGACTTGTCAAGTTTGCAATTTGCACGTGGACATCTTTATATTTGTTTCGTCTGGACAAATAAAGTATCTATCTATCTATCTATCTATCTATCTATCTATCTATCTATCTATCTATCTATCTATTAATGCGATCTGTAATTTGCAAAAAAAAAAAGTTTACTGCATTAACATATCAATTGCATCATAATTTATTATATTTGGTTTTCATTCGTTTTCGTTTGTCAAACAGTCGTGAGAAGAAATCGAATCGTGGCTATAACTTTAAGCGACTTGCGCGAAAGATGAAGTACCAAAGGGCAATAAAATGCTTGACATAGTGTGAAAAGTGACGAACTGTGTTCAGGTTGAAACAAAATCTAATTGATGAGGCGCAGATGGAAAATCGGGGGACAGAAACTATTCAATAGTAATATTGTACTGTATGGATCCCTAAACGTCAGCAGAGTCCGCTGTAAAGAAAGTGACTCCATTGCTAAACACTAAACGAGTGAAACATGCTCGGATTCCTTTTTATGATTCGGAAAAGGATATATTTAAAAGACCAAAAATAATCAGGAACATTAAATATGAAATTAAGAAAAACAAAATGCTAAATGACTATTATCAGTTGTAATGAAATCCGATACATGGCTTACAATAAATCGGAACACGTTTTTTTAGATTAAGATAAACAGCGATTTATGTTTTCCTGAACAGTTAAACCGTTATGCAGTTTGGCATCTAATTGTCGATAGGTGTAACTTTAATTGCAATTTGACTGACATATCAGAAGATCGCAGCCGCTCAGAAGACAGCTTCCATCGACTATTCTTAATGTGTAAAATGCTGTGGCCAGTATAAACGCTAATCTGCAGTTACACGAGGGGTGTCAGAGGAGTACCTGTCATGTGGAACTAAAACAAACAAACAGAAACCCTAGGCGACCGAAGTTATTTTGCTGACAGGTTGTGTGGAAAATGTATACGTTGTGTTCTACAGGAATATTTTATGTACGTGTGCGCATCACATCTCGATGCCCCTTTTCGAGGATGCAATACAATAAGATCAGCATATGTGTGTGTGTGTGTACACACACACACAAACGTACACACACACGTACAGTATAAAAACATAAGACATTCTGCTTGGTTTACTACCTGAATTATTTAAATAGGAAAAAAATATATAACTGAATTAACTTAATTATGTATTACGTTTAAGAACGTTACGTTCTCTCGCTAGATAGATAGAAAAGGCGCTATATAATAATAATAATAATAATAATAATAGATGTGAAAAGGCACTATATAATGATAGATAGATAGATAGATAGATAGATAGAAAAGGCGCTATATAATAATATTAATAATAGATAGATAGATAGATAGATAGATAGATAGATAGATAGATAGATAGATAGATAGATAGATATGAAAGGCATTATATAATAGATTCATATATAGCTAGGTTAATGTAACATCCATGCTGAAAAAATTAAAGAAGGATTGAGAAACAACATTTCGGCAGTACAGCCTTCACCAGAGGTGTGTATTTACTTAACTTAAATTTCACAGTTCTTGAGTTTGCGTAAGCCACGGTTGACACGAAACACTCCACGGCGTCGTATTCTGATGCGTTAAAGTTCTTGCTACGCCGCCTAAATAACATTTTAAATATGGTATTCGGTATTGCGAGAAGGTCTTTACAAAACCTTCTCCTTTCCTTGATTCCTGTGGAAGCAGCCGAATTCATGTCCGTGTTGCCGGGTTTATTATGTTTAAATTGCGGGTGTCTCACAAATTGCCTTTCATTATACTACTATTCAACAAGTCTGTCGAGACTCGTTTTTATTTTTTTAACATCTTAGTTTTAGTGGTAATAAAACGAGGATGGTAAAGCAATAGGGAAACGCTTGATGATTTTTTTTTAACCTGGTAGTTCGCGTAAAGTGCAAAGGCTAATATCGCTGTGCGTTTGTAATTTTCTAAACAGTAGTTGCACTGCATCGTCGCCTCTTGAAAATGACAAGGTCTGTATATTTAGGGTAAATGCAAAAGTGAAGAATGTGTAATGTAAGGTATGTGACATTATAATAACACGGACAATAATAATGAGACAAGATAATAAATATATATAAATACATAACATATATTTTTACAACTTGCAATGACAACCCTTATTATAAGAATTATTGCCGCAAAGGTGAACGATCATAAATATATAATACATAACATGATTCGGTTCTTTTCCTTTCGACAGAAAAGGTGTAATTTAAATCGTTTTTTAGACCATCGTGTCATTATTGATTCGTGTGTTCTTTTGATTTTATAAAGTAGCTTGTGGGTGGATTATTAAGATGCTTTACAGTTCTGCCAATGTAGTTAAAACCATCGCAACCATTATTTGTAGCAATGGGCTATGCGCTTTGCCGGGCGTATTCATGGCACTTCAGCAATAACGACCTACGCTGTTTTATCTACAGTTTATTATACATGTGGATTTTTATGATTTTTTTTTTTTTTTTTGTCCTCCTGTCTCTCTGCTCCTGTTATGTTTGCTTCGGTTTACAAGTTGCGGACAGACACGTGTCCTTTGAAGTCGGATGTCATGAAAGATCGGCGTCTTTGTGATGTGAGAGCGCAGTGCCTAAGTCGCTCTTTCTAAAGTAACACAATCTAATCTTACGAATGAGTGAAATATGACATAGACGGTCGGTGGCATTATTGGTGTCAGTTTTCCTGTAAGAAGAGTACACGAGATTCCAAACTTTTAGAAATATCGCGATGAATGTTTTCGAGCAGGCAATACAATATAATCAACGTACAAAAATGAATATTTTCGCTCAAAATAAATAAATAAAGGTGCACCAAACGTGCAATTATAGATAATCGTTGTGCTTACATATAAAAATCAAGATTTGTTTTGCTTAGGCCAATAAAGACCGTCCCCATTAGGGAAACCCTGGTAATATGAGCCGAGCAGGCATTTATTATTGCGGGACAATTATCATTTGACAAGATTAATAACATCCGGATAGTCGATTGTGGCACAGAAAAGACTGTAATACCGTCGACATTTCAGGTTTGTATAGCCGCGGCAGAGGTGTTAGTTACTCCATTATCATCAGAGTTGAAGCTGAAGTGGGAGCGGTATTAGTATTTTCTTGTAATAGCAGAGTAAGAAAAAAAAACATCATTACTGTTTAATTTTGCCTGCATTTATGCGGGTTGATGACACTATTTTTGATTATACCAATATTTTGCCTATTTGCTTTTGTGAGGGATTTGTAGGTATTGTTTGACGATTCTTTTATGGCAGACCAGGCGAGTACGCAGCTTGAATATTGACGTCTATGCAATCGCTCCGCTGTTAACCCAATTACAGAATTCATCAAGACCTGTACTGAATTATCTCTTTCCATATAGTATCAGCATTAGCCTAATTAAAAGCTATAAAGTCTGATATAATGATTAAATCGTTAGCTCTGCTGTGGGGAAGCAATACGTTGTTTTCCCTTCAATTAGTAGATGATTGAGGTTTTCAGAGCAGGTCAGCTGTGAAATTTGAATTATATGTGTGGGTATTGCTCACAGGGTGAGCTCTTATTCTTAGGCTCTGAACAGTTTGGAATGTTTTGAAAACTACATTAATTTGAGTCATTACTGCAAAATTTTAAATATATTAGCTCGCCAACGTCAGTGACTTGCATGACAAGCATAATGAAATGATGCCGCAAAGACAGAGAGAGATATATATATATATATATATATATATATATATATATATATATATATAACAGGGTGTTGTAGTTTTATGAAGCTTTTAATGAATCAAATATATTCCGACACGCATGGAAGTGGATTTTTATTGTAGAGATCGAACCGAAAATGGGAGAAAAAAAAATAAAGAAAAAGAAAAAAAAGTAATAAAAATGTCTTCGCGTGACATTTTCGAGTACACACTTTTCTCTTTAGAAACTTTAGAATAGTATCGAAAGCTGCAGTGTGGCCGTCGAAAAGCCGCTCGAGCCTGGAGAGCAGCCGTTCAGCTTCGAGAGCCGCCGGCTGTACGCTTGTCACCAGCAGACGGCGATCACATCCTCCTTTGGACCAAACGAGTGACGCGTGAATGTTGTAAAGAAAAAAAAAGGAGTTTCTAGGACGCTGTTATTTTAGGAAGTGACACTTTAGGAGGACCGGCTCGAAGCAAAGCACTTCATTCGCGCAGTTTTAGAAAAAAAAAGTGTGTTTGCAACCCTAGCTAGCCCTGAAATATCAAAACGGCAGCCACATAATAAGGCCGTACAGGATTTTCTTTTAGATGTAATTCAGCAGCATTGGCAACGGGATCTGAATTTCATTTCAACAAACGCTAGTTCTCAAAACGCAAAAGTACATATTCATAACAGCCTATCCTTTAGGTTGGAACATGTACTGATACAGTGCGTTGCCGTACCCACTTATGTATTATTATTATTATTATTATTATTATTATTATTATTATTATTCCACGATGAACGGCCGCCCTAATCAGGGCGTGTTCCTGCCTTGCGTTCGATAATTACTGGGTTGTCTCCATCTTCCCCGTGAACCAGCTAAGGATAAGGAGGGGAAGGCTTGGAGCGAGGGTTTTTAAATAGATTTATTATTATTATTATTATTATTATTATTATTATTATTATTATTATTATTATTATTATTGTAGTAGTAGTAGTAGCAGCAGTAACGTAATATAAAGTTTTAACCCCAAACCACTTGGCGCAATATGAGACGCAGTCCTGAACAGGAGTCGAGTCCATCCCAGAGCCCACTCACACACTCGCGCTGTTTGTTGGATTATGCAGGTTTAAAAATGCTGTCCTTTATGTCGTGAAAATTGCGTGCTGTCCTGAGCAATTCATGCTTCAAAACTCTCAGCAACGGTCGTCTTCGCAAATAGTGATTAAAGCAGAAACAGAAAATGGAAAGACGGGGTTTGACCCTGCATGCAGTGTAGCGTCCAGTCCAGGGCTGGTTCTTGCAGTGCACGTGATGCATTTGGGGATGAACAACGGTTTGTCATAATATACTACTGCTCCATTAAAAAAATAATGGTTCTTTAATGGCCCTTTACTGGGTTATGTGGTTTTTCGTTGAACCTTTGCTTGCCAAAAAAAAAAAAAATGCTAATAATTCTTTGCACATGAAGTTGGTTCTCTGCACTTTGAAGAGGTTCCTTATATGTCGACAAAAGTACAGTATCGGCAACCACAGATCAAGAAAACCTGCTTAGATCGTGTTATATATGGGACCAGAGTCCTTATAATTGACATTTCACAAATCAGTTGCTATCTATTAATGGTTACCCTCAGGACCTATTATGGTTTTAAATAAATAAAGGTTCTTTCTGGAACCTTACACGTGGATGAAAAGGTTCATAATATGCAAACAAAACAGAAATCGTTCATGTAAAGTAGACCACCTATAGCAGGATTCAACAGATCAATAAAACTTTAACGTAGCCTGCGTTATTGTATGCTTACATTTACTTAGCTGACTCCTTTATCCAAGGCGACGTAAAACATTTATGATAAAATTGGTTATTTTTTATTTATGTATTTATTTATTTTCCAATTGGAGCACAGTCAGGTCAGGTGACTTCCTCAGGGTCATACTGTGTCAGTTGTGGGATTTGATCCTCAGGGTTTGAAGTCGAACGACTTAATCACTACACCGCCCTGGCTGCAGTATGTAGTGTGAAAATACTTTAAAATAAGGAACCCATTGGTATTTCACTATTCTATCATCATCTCTTTTAAATAAATTTGAATCCTGGCTTAGATGGTTCTTTAGTAAAGCAAAATGGCATCGCTTTGAAAATTCACTCTTGCGTCTTTATTTTAAAAGCATTATTATTATTATTATTATTATTATTATTATTATTATTATTATTATTATTATGTGCGGGTGTGTGTTCGCCCCGTAATGGACTGTTGCCCTGTCCCAGCTGGATTGACCTTGCCTTGCCCTACGGCTGCCCTGCGAAGCTGGATGCATGGATGGATGGACAGTAAGCGAAGGAAATGAAGACCCTCGTGCAATCCAGACTGTCTTTCAAGCATATTTTGAACATCTCATGACTGAAGAATTTAAAATATTTTACTGCGTCCTACACATTAACACACACACGTAAACTGTGAATGTACCCTAAGTAAAGGCCACTAACTCGATGTTTGAATTATTTCTTTGCAAATGGTTGGAAATGGAATGAAACTTAAAATCTTAACAACTTACGTCTTCCAAATTAATACATTTCTGTACTGGATCTGCGTATTTAAGAAACATATTTTTTTAAAGACAGGTAAATTGAGAAAAAAACCTTGTGTATGTAAACGTGTAATATGTAATACGCACTTGAATATTACGTCAATGTCCAATCAAACGATTGTCACGCTTTCATATTAACGGTTGGTTTTCATTTGTTTGGATATCTCGAAATAATCAAAACAGTCTAAAAGGAGGGAACTCCTATTTCGTTGAGTCCACAATGAAACTGCTCATCCGGCATTATTTCCATTGAGCTCCGTCCATGCACTGGCTGTGCTTTGATGGGCTGAGCTCGTAGCCGCACGTGCTCGTGAGAGTGTCAGTCACCTGTTACCTGGCAACGCCTGGCGCACGCAGAGACGCACCTGTGGCTGGACCTCAGAACACGTCGAATTTGAATGGCAGTCTGTAGTAAATGTGAAAACAAGGGCACGTAAATGGTTCAGTGGGACAGAAACGGATTTGAATTTGTTTCTGGTGCAGCTCCGTTTTATGGATTATATACGAAACCCTGTACATTGTCAGTCGTTATTTCTTGAGCTGACCGATGCTTGCATTCATAACCAACTCCTCTCAACCCTAATGTCACTTTCCTAGAATGAAGACACGACTGCACCTGTGCCGCACTTGATTTTTAAGAAGTCCCGCAATAATTCCCAGTTAAACAACGCACTGTGGTGTTTGATTTGTATCTACTGTTTGGAATTAAAGCACACTTGAACGAAGCGTAGCTGTTTTTAAAGGTGTTCTTTACGGTTATATCTTAAGCAGTTGGAAGTTTGATTTTTTTTTTTGACCAAGCCCCAGCCGCTTCAACCCCCCAACCCATTCCCACACCACACACACAAATGAGTAAAACTGAACAACAAAGACACGCATTGTTATCCCTTTCTTCCTCCCTTTGACCCCTGTCGGTAACTCAGGAGCAGCAAAACGTGCTACTCTCAACGACGGAAAAACATCTTGGCGATTTGTCTCTGTAGAGGCCCGTAAATGGCTTCTTTGTCTGCTAAAACTAGATTATCAACTTTGATTGTGGCCGGACTGTTTTGTCACTTTTTGGTTCAAATGTTTCATCGTAGAGGTCAAACTATAATCAGTTCTGAGAGAACGTGTGGCGGCACAAAGAGGACAGGGTGGTGAATAAACTTTTTTTTTCCCCCTAAACTTCAGGCTGAACCGTTTCGTTACTATTTACCTTCCGCCTGAAGCGGAGGTGACCCTTTCAGTGGCCCCGCCCTCTAGTTGTTTGTCACTTCTCTACGTCACCTGACCGCGCTCCATGCAAATCAGGCTCAGCCTGCTTGCCGATTGGCCGCCCTCAGCTCATTTAATCCCTGTCAAACTGCATCATATGGCTGCTGCACCGTTAACTTCTCTACTCCATCAGGGAAAGTGGCTCAAAAGACGTTTTCCATCAGTGGATGTGAAAAAGCCAGTTGGTTGAAAGTTCCTTGAAGTTGCGCCGCTTGCTCGGGATTTACATTCCACTCTCCACCTTTGGAGAGGAGTGGACTGCACAACGAGATTATTCATTTCATGTTCTTCTGTGCCGATTGAGAACTCACCAAATCCAGGTGAATGTATAGCATGATGATGGAAACGGACTTGCACTCCCCCGGACCCCAGACTAATACCAATCCGGGACAAACGGGGCCAAATAGCGGGAGCAAAGCCAACCAAGACCGGGTCAAGAGGCCGATGAATGCTTTCATGGTGTGGTCGCGGGGTCAGAGGAGAAAGATGGCCCAAGAGAACCCCAAGATGCACAATTCGGAAATCAGCAAAAGACTAGGCGCCGAATGGAAAGTCATGTCCGAGGCGGAGAAGAGACCCTTCATCGACGAGGCCAAGAGGCTGCGCGCCATGCACATGAAAGAGCACCCGGATTACAAGTACAGACCCCGACGGAAGACCAAGACCCTCCTGAAAAAGGACAAGTACTCGCTGGCGGGCGGGCTGCTGGCAGCCGGAGCGGGGGGTGGCAGCGCCGTCGGAGTGGGACTCGGAGTCGGCATGAGTCCCGGAGTCGGGCAACGGCTGGAGAGCCCGGGGGCCCACGGGGGTGCCGCCAGCGCCGGCTACGCGCACATGAACGGTTGGGCAAACGGCGCCTACTCGGGCCCGGTGGCCGCGGCAGCGGCGGCGGCGGCGATGATGCAAGAGGCACAGTTAGCCTACAGCCAGCACCCGGCTACGGGGGCGCACCACCACCACCACGCTCACCACCATCACCCCCACAACCCGCAGCCCATGCACCGCTACGACATGTCCGCCCTGCAGTACAGTCCCATCTCGAACTCTCAGAGCTACATGAGCGCCTCTCCGTCGGGCTACGGCGGCTTATCCTATACGCAGCATCAGAGCTCCGGGGTCGCCTCCTCGGGCACCATCGGCACCCTGGGCTCGTTGGTCAAGTCGGAGCCGAGCGTCAGCCCCCCGGTCAGCTCCCACTCCCGGGCGCCTTGCCCAGGGGACTTGAGGGAAATGATAAGCATGTACTTGCCGACGGGAGAAGCCGGTGATCCATCGGTGCAGAACAGACTGCACGCGCTGCCTCAACACTACCAGAGCGCCAGTACGGGGGTAAACGGAACGGTCCCGTTGACGCATATCTAAAGTGAGCGGCGACAGCGACGGCGGCGACAGCAAAACGACACATAACCAAATATTTACCTCTTTTTTAGACTCTATCTGAACTACCTTTTGTACAGAATGTTTTTGATGTTAATGTAAATGAAAGGTAAAGATGGTTTCGATGCCTTTTTATGAGCGCTAGGTATCAAGCAGGTATGGCATTTAGAATGCTTTTATGTTTTATGAAACACTTTTTTTGCACAGTTGCAATCAAACAATGTTACTTTTCAGTTAACGGAGATGACAATGCCAGTTAAATGTGATTTTATGAGAAGCATAACATAGTCTGTTGTTCAAAAAATGTAACCTCGAAATTGAAGTCCTGTGCAAAATTATTTAATAGGAAGCAAAAAAAAATAAATAATTAAAAAGCTAATTTATCAAGCCTCGTTTTAGCTGTGTACAATACAGAGACAAATTAAAGGTGTTTTTACAAGTTTCTAAAAACCCTTTTTTTCATTTGACACTCAGACGTTTGTAATCATGTGACTTTCTGTATCTGGATTATTTACTTTTTTGTTGTAATATTTCCTGTAAATTGTGAAATAATTTTTAATATTCTAGAAATTGGCAAGCACCTAAAGCTGTGTAAATAGTTTACTAAATGCATTTCTGCCACAAAAAAAGAGAAAAGAAATCTTGAAATGGCGTTGAATTATGAGTTGAATAAATTTTACGAAAATTTAAATCTGCATCTGATATACCGTTTTCTTATTGTGTGATCTACGCTTTTAATGCTGGCTTTGTTGTCTGTTTGCTCTCATTACGGTATATTCTAGCAGGGGGCTCCTTTTTTTCCTTTTCTTTCCTTTCTGTATGAAACGATTACAAGCCATTAATTGCTAAATATGTGATTGTTTGAAATATAATCTCGCCTTTACACTGATTTTAATCGAATGAAAAGTGTGCGTCTTTCAGGAAAGTTCGAGTCGCACGGTCGCTAACGAGCAGATTGGGAACTAATGCGGCCATTAGGACACATTTTTATGTGCTTTGGGTGGTTAAACGAGAGCGCTGTGATTGAATGGCTTAGCAATGCAAAATTGGTCCTCCGCTGCGTATTCAATTACACGTCAGCTCAATAAAAATATCTTTCGAGGAATCCGTTATCTGTAGTTTTAAGTATCAGGCTGCATCTGATTTAACGGCGATTTAAGATAATTCACTCAGCCACGGAAGAAACGAGTCTTCCGTGTTACTCGAATCCGCCCTGAAGACGCCAGACCGTCAGGTAATTAACTATTCCGTTTAACGTCGATTTTTTGAATATTAAATTGGTCATAAAATGTCACGTATACAGAAGGCAGGTTGTATTATGTGTGACAACGTTTTTTAAAAAAAATATTATTAATACTAATACTACTACGACTAGTACTACTACTACTAATAATAATAATAATTGTACTAGTAGTAAAGTAACAATACAAAAAGACCCTAAAATTGTAACCATCCCATATGTACTGGAGCTTCTCACAAATTAAAATTTAACTGATACATTACTATTACACTCCGATTAATTTTAACCACCTGTTTTATATAGCTGTGATTGTTTCCAGTATTTTGTTAATATATCGATATTGATATACTAATAACAAACAGTGCAAAACGTGTCAACGTGTTTAGTTTGGGCGTGAGAACTTAAATGCGCTTTAAACAGATTAATTTGTTTTGCGTTAATGATAACTATAATAAAGAATTAAGTAAGTACAACGATAACGATGGTAATAATAAAGTTCTCTGTGAAAAGTGGCCAAGTTTAGAAACTGAACACCTGTTGAGCTGTTGGGAGGAAGTTTTTATTATTTATTATTATTATTATTTGGCTGACATCAAAGCGACTTAAAACTTGTGAGTTGAGACAGCTAAAATTATTTACGTTACATATGTACAGTATTTTCCCATATTCTGTCAAAATGTTCCTACGGTACTCTTTAATTCGGAGACCCCGATTTTTATTATGTTTTATTTATCTTTTTTTATTACAATAATTTTTGACTGGTTTCATTTTAGGGTGAAATGTTTACAAATGTAAAAATGAAGAAAAGAACTGAACACCCGTGCTATATCTTAAACGATGCACTCCATGTGTGTCTGAATGTGGTTCTAAAACGTTACTTCAAACAAATATTTCGTTTGCACTGGCTGTCAAAATCAAATATCATCCGAGAAATGTTCGGCCAAATATGCTCAATCCCCATTAGGGTCATCTGTTTTAGTTAAGGCTAAGACAAGTCCTGATTTAAATGAGTTATTGAAAAGACCTGCGCGCTGCGCTCATTATTTTTGGGTAAAATGCAGTTGAATGCTGGGAAGTTGAGGTTTCACACACACTCACGTTTTCTTTTCTGTTTCTTTCTTTATAAAGACCCTGTTAGACTGACATTTCTGTTGCGGCCGTTTGACGTTTGTTTATATGTGTGCCTGAGTGAATTGGATCAATTAGTGGAACTGAGAAAAAAATTATATATATGGTTGAAATAGTTTTACCTTGAATATATATATATATATATATATATATATATATATATATATTCAAGGTATATATATATATATATAAAAAGAAGCAAGATGGAGAAGGATAATCTGTGGGCGCGTTTGGCGGAGTTTGTCGTTCTCTTTAAATTTCTATGCGCCCTTCACTTACGACGATGAGAAGTCTGACACAAGCCTCTGAGATGTCTGCCACGCCGGGCGTTTTTCAAAAGCTTCACTTCGTTTCATTTCATATTAGCGTTTACAGACGCCCGGTCCTTCAAATGTAAATGGTTTTAAAATGCAAAAGGAAAGAAATGTAAATGAACCGTCCAGTTCTGCTTATTTAATGTAATACAACAAATTAAGCATAATCTCATTATAATAAAGTTCGATCAGCTATTTATTTAGTTATTTACCCTTAACTATTATTGTTATATAATATAAAATGCGTTATTAACCGAGAAGTATAATCCGCATAACGATTTGGTCCTAGTGTATTTCTTTCATAACAGACAATTACAAATAATAAAAAAGAAAAGGTTGGATCGGTCTGTTTGGTTGTTTTGCAAGTAGAGGTCAAAGTTCATCTCTTTACCTTTATCTCCAAACAAAGAATTTACAATTGAATAAAAAGACTTTAAGAACTTAAGAAAATCAGATTATTCATTGGCCGCTGGACCCTATTGATACTCACCCATAACACGCTCTCTCTCTCTCTCGCTCTCTCTCTCTCTCTCTTTCTGCCCCCACCAACCCCAACACGCACCCCTCCCCCCAAAGCTCCTCACACAGCTCTCACCCACGTGCTCGAACTCTTTTTCTTAAACGTATTAAAATAATCGCCAGACATTTCGGGGACACACTGATGCATATTATTAAATGTGTCCCACCCGCCACCAGAAAATACATTTCAAGGTGTTTTCGTTTATTAAATAATGGGTTTCCTTTTGACTGTTTTAAATAGCACGGATACATTAATAATTAACACTTCATTAGAAGTTAATATTTCAGTGTCACGTATTTTTAGTTTTTTTTTTTTTTTTTTTCAGGACAGTGGAATATTAAAATCTCATAAAGTTTTCCTGGCAGTGTGCACATCTGTTTCCAGCTGGTTAGAGAGATGTCATTGATAGACAAAGTTTTAAGTTGTGATTGGTTACATAATAATAATAACCTTATAATAATAAGGTTTTGCTCACAAAATCAATCATTTGTCTTTTAACATTTATGTGAAAAGCGGACCTTTGGCACTGAATGACATGAGCCATCAAGAGCCAAAAAATATTTAAGTAATTAAGACACACTGCAGTGCATTACATTTTTCAATCAGTTTGAGTCGTCTACAAATGACCTTTTTGAACCGCCTTTCCAATCGATCTATTATATAGTGTCTTTCACAGTTGTCTGTCTATTATTGTTAGCTGATTTGGCTGACGCCTTTTATCCTATAGGCGACTTACAACATTTGAGATACAACTGGGAACATTTCCTTTGTTTTTTCTCAGCTGGAGCCCAGGCAGGTGCCGTGACTTCATTCGTGGTCACACTAGTGTCAGTAGTGGGATTTTAGCCTAACTGCACATTAACAACATTTTTTTTTTTTTTATTCTCAAGACTTCTGACACAGGAAGATATTTATTAAACACTTAAAAAAACAGGCAGGGGAAGTGACTTGCTCAGGGTCACTCAGTGTCAGTAGTGGGATGTCTTCCTTACCCCCCAAGTGCTGGTGCTAGTTTATTTTGAGCCCTAGGCCAAGCTTATTAGTGTGCTAAACGAGTATTCGGTGGCTAAACTGTGTGGCTGGGCTCCCCTTTATGACCTGCGTCCTTGGTGGATGTCTTAATGGTGGCACTGACCCTGCTTACCGCATATTCACAACACATTTTTATTGTCAAGACTTTGGACTCAAGAAGACGTTTACTGGAGATGGGAAAACAGGCACGTGAAATGAATGACTCAGGGTTGCACAGTTATTATTATTATTATTATTATTATTATTATTTTTGCCTTAATAATAATGATAATAAAAATAATAATACACTTTATTTATATAGAATTTTTCCAATTCCTTACCGCATATTAACAACACATTTTTATTGTCAAGACTTCTGACTCAGGAAGACGTTTAGAGACAGGAAAACAGGCAGGTGAAGTGAATGGCTCAGGGTCACCCAGTGTCAGTATCAGGGTTAACCACCACGCCACACTGCCTACCATCATACTTATGAGAGAGACCCGTTATACATTTCCAGTTTCAAAGTATTTTCACTCAGCTCTGCGATATTCGTCCTCATCAGGAGGGTGGCACAGTGTCGCAGTGAGTAGCACAGCTGACTGAAGGGGTACTGAACCTGACGTTGTCCGTGTGGAGTTTTCCGAGTCTTCTCGCGTCCTCGTGGTTTCCTTCAGGGTCGTCCGGTTTTTCCTCCTCTTCCCCCTCCTCCTCCCAAAGTCGAGCAGGTCAGATTAATTGGAATACCCTGACCCCTGGGTGAGTGGGTGCCTGAGTATGCCCATAGCTGTTTCCTGTCTAGCGGGCTGTGCTGCCCTGAACCTGATTCACTGAAGCGGATTTGAGACTGCTGAGTTATCTTCATCATGTGCGAAAAAAAAAATCAGGAAAAAGAAGGTTGAAAGTCGAATTTCAAGATCATTTTGTGGAACACTGACGCGGTTTATTTCACTATTACTGTATTTGGCTGACGCCTTTTATCACAGGCGACATATAACGACTTACAATTGGTTGCATTTCTTTTGTTTTTCCAGGTGGAGCACAAGGCAGGCGAGTTGACTTGACTCATGGTCACACTAGGGTCAGGAGCGGGATTTGAAACCCAAACCCTTAACCACTACGACACACACATGCGCGCGCGTATTGGCAATTGCCTTTTGATTTTCGAGTATCTTTTAATTTGTCTACTGAAAAACATTTAACATTAAGTGTATTGATGAACATAACATTGCTGTTAACATTAATCTGATTTAAAAGCTGGTGACCTCGGGAAAAGACGTCGCATTCAAACATGCTGTAGATGTATAACAAAAGTGCATTTCGAGTAAACTGGCGTCTAATTACCCGACTCAAGCCGCAGGTCATAGGCCAAGCCCCTGCTATTGTCTACGCCCCATGACGTCATCTCGATTGCATGCCAGCAATAAGTGCGGGCGGCCACTGAGAAAAAAAAATAAATAAACGCTGGAGCTACGCCTGTGCTCGCTGCCTTCACTCGCCGGTGCCTCCCGATTTTCGGTGTCCAAAAGCAACAACGACAATTCGTTCAGCATACGACCGACTGAATACCAAGGTAGCTGAGAGGATGTGCCACTCAAGAGTGTTTACTATCGATATGGCCGCGTGTGTGACATTAATAATACACGTGGTCTTTTTGGTTTAGAGAAAGCGACGGCGGTCACATTAACCGGAGTATTTTACTAAGTGTTACTTCGTTGTTTTTGTTTTTTTTTTTACTAATTTATTAAATAAATAAGTAAATATTTCCCCCCTTGTTGAAAACAAAAGTTACAAAGTTAAATATCAGTTGGTCTGTTAGACCCGAATTTGCGCCTGTGGACTCCTTTTAGGGGTCGTGTCTGTTGAAATTTTGTCCTTGTATAACAAACCGAATTCTCCGGTTCCGAATAAAAATTGACGAGTACTTCACATCGGCATCGAAGTTCGGATCGTCATGCTAACCGTTCGCAACATTAAATGAAAGATACGTGGGTGACACTGGTGGTCAAAATTTCAGACCGCAATAAGCGAATTTCTGCAGTAAATGTTGGACAGAATTTACTCGAAGCTTAGTCATATTTTATAGCGCCATTTAATTGATCCGCATAAGTCAGTTTTTACGGCCTCATCATATTTTACAGTTAAGTTAAAAAATCTTTTTTTTTTTCTTTCTGCAATACGAGATTCACCATATTTTTTTGCTTCCGTTTAATAAGGCTAATAATTATGCTGATATGCAAATGAAAACAAGACCATGTGTGAGCACTGCGGTTTCTGCGACAGTGGACACTGTCACTATAGAGAGCCACTTCTACCATCATGATGAGACAAGTAAGACACCCCCGACCCCCCCTTCCACCTGATGCTTTTGACATGCCTTCCGGTCGCGCTTTTAAAGGACACGCTTGCCCCTTCCCCAATAACACACACACACACACACACACACACACACACATACTTATTTGTTTCATATCAGCTGATGTAAAACTACAAGGATTTGGATGGAGGCACACAAAGCCGCAGCAAGTCATGGCGCATTGCCAAATAAAAGAGAAACGTTCTGGTAAATTTCACCTAAATAATTTACTGCTCTATAAAAGTAGAAAAGTGGGAGGTGAAGCCTTTAACCAATAAATCTCTTCTGCTTCTGATACTCTTATCTTGTATGCGCCAATATGTGCCGCGCTAGGAAGCCATCATCATTGGCTCTTATTTGCTATTTGTAAACCCCGATCTTTTGCACTCAGTGTCCTAAATGTGGATAATTAGCATCAGTTTATCACGCCTCTGCATATTTTCTCTTCTCTCCAAAAATGCAGACTGCTATTGGTTGCTATTCTGTCACAGAAGATTATGGAGACAGATTGCACAGAACGAATGTGCTGAACGAGATTAGAAAGGAATAGAAATAGCAACTGGGCCAATAAATTCCTCGTGAGAGCCTTATCATACAATTACACGTTGACATGTTTAACAATCTTGCAGCCTGTTAATCCAACGCCCTTCCAACAGTAGAAAACCAGTGCCGTAATAACTGCTGTAAATTCTTAGAGTGATTTAAGCCTAATTGTGAATGTGCTCTTCATGCGCCCGAGGAAGAAGAAGAAGAAAACTTATTTGAAAAAACTTTCCACGATTTTTTTTTTTTTTTTTACATTAAAATAGGAAGCCGACAGATGAGTGCGCACATGTGTAATGTGTGTGTGTGTGTGTGTGCGCGTCTGGGGGTGGTCTTTGGGGTACGGGGGTGGGGGTATTGAGATTAGCCCATAGTGTGCTTGTGCTGAAATTTTAAGGTCCGTGTTCTCTATCGAAGATTCCTTAAAAGACGTGACATTTTTTTTGTAAAATATTATGAGAGAAGAAAGAGTTTTATTAATGTCATTTATGAACTCCTGTCTAATTTTCATGTGCACAAATATTACACTGTGATTTATTATACAAAAACAGTCAAAGTTTGTCTTAGGCATTTGTAAAGAGTTTTCTTCAACTTTCTTTTCCCTCTTTTTTTTTTTTTTCTTCTTCTGTTTAGTGTGTCTGGGGCTGCGAGGTCTGTGTGAGAGTGATTGTGAGTGTCTCTGCTGGAATTTGGCAGGACTGAGTCTTGGAGAGCAGCCCCATGCTGACTCCCATTCAGCCGGCCAGCTTTCTGTGAGGCTGCAAAGTTTCACTCAGCCGTGCACTCAATGGCTTCACAAAGCTGATTACAAGCTTCAGCGCATTCCTGAAGGGACCAAAAGCGACGCAGGTGCAAAGGAGCTAAGGGAGCGCTTGATACCAGTGACAGAATGGGGCAATTCGAGGACCACACAAATCTAAACACTCCCCGGGAAGCGCCCAGACCTTGGGAAAAAAAGGCACATCATCGCCACCTTCTCTGGTCTGAAACAAGCTGGAAGAAACACTTCGTTTTACTTGGAAGATGCGATATTTAAAGTGCAATATTTCAGTAGAGGTCTGCGCTTGGGAACCGAGCGATGTGAAATCAGATGGAAGTCTGCAATTATCAACTTTATTCATCATTTCAATCTGTCTCTCTCTCTCTGTCTCTTTATATATACACACAAACGCACACATATACTGTAGATAGATAATAGATAACAGACCGACTCGGTGAATTCAATTAAGTTTCCTGCTGGAATGGGCGGAGCTTGGGGACTGAAGCCTATCCAATCAGCACCAAGCTCGAGGCAGGAAACAGGCGCGCTATTTGACGCGCATACATACCCACCCACACTCTTTCTCACACAGGGCATCTACACCCTATAAATACTGGTCTTTAATGGGGTTACTGGGTCCCTTGTAGAGGCATTGCTTAAAAAAATCAACCATTTGAATTAGGGAAGGGGTATTTGCATATAAAATTATTTTGGTGAGGATGGGGGCTTTGAAAAGGTTCCTAATGTGTGGAAAATTTTTAAATAGACAATTTCATTTGGGAAAGGGGTCGTTACAAATGAAATTACTTTTGAGGGGCTTTGAAAAGGTTCCTATAATGTGTGGACAAATTTAAAATGGACCATTTCATTTGGGCAAGGGGTCTTTACATATGAAATTATTCCTGGGGGGCTTTGAAAAGGTTCCTATAATGTGTTTACAAATTTAAAATAGACCATTTAATTTGGGCAAGGGGTCTTTACATATGAAACTATTCTTGAGGGGCTTTGAAAAAGTTCTTATAATGTGAAGACAAAACTGAAATCTGTAATGGATGGTATGCTACACCAGATCAAGAAAACCTGCACTTAGCCTTTGTGAATGTATACAGTGAGAAACAGGAACCCACTGATGTGTCAAAGAACTTTTTGCTCCCTGTTCATGGTTACTTATGGAGCCTGTTATGGATTGAAATAAATAAAGGGTCTTCCTGGAACCTTGATTCAGATGGTTGTTTGGAGACCCCAAAAATGAAGAACCACTTTGTATTTTTAAGAGTGTATAGTTTGTGTAAGTGTGTATGTATATAAAATAAACACTCACACACACAGCTGAATGCATATTCTGGGCTAAGGCTGTGGCTCTTCACTCAAATAAGGCCCGTTGGCGATGGTGGCAAGGAAAACAAAAACACCTACCATGGCTTTGTGAACACACCCACACTTGTTAGCTTAAGTGTTCACCTCCCAGTCCTTTTGTTCTGACAGCCTCTAAATCAGGCATTGTTCTTAAGAACTGCTGTCTTTATACATTTATCAGAATATACGCTGCTACCCTGTGTAAGACTGCATTTGAAGAGCAAAAGACCACTTATATAAACATTTCTAAAAAGGAAAACAAAAAAATAAATCATATCTCACGGTATCCTCTTTTCCCGCTAACACACTTTTGTCAAATATGCCGCCTTTTCAGAAGTGGATAAGGTTAGTGCTGCAGTCACCTTGTTTGATAAATTGAATGTCGTCAAGTATCAATAGTTGTTCACGTTGCTTCCTAACCTCCACACCTGCCTGAAAAGCAAATAAAGAGGGGAGTCATCTTCCAGTGTGCGGTTTTGTTCTAAATTAGGTACATTGAATTATTTATTGATGCACAAGTTATATGCCCTTAAAAAAATGAGAGGTGGCTTAAAGAGCTGCAGGGTGAATGCTAAAGTGTGCCCGGTTACCCGGCCTTATTGAAAAAGTCAAATCATAAAAGAGAAGCTACCATCATGGTAACAGCTTTAAAGATTCAATTCCTTTGACTTGTCTCTATCTGAACGTTTTTAACAGCAGCAATACATTTGTTTCTACTGTACATCACTTTTTCATCCAGAGAAGTCAGCTCAAAGTGCTTGACTGTCCAAGTAAAAGTTACTGGAAAACATAATGTACTACATTTAATACATACAAATAAAAATGAATAATAGACCTACCAAAACTAACAGCTTCAAATAAATCAATAGGCACTTACATAACATAAGGGAGGCAAACAGAAAGACGAGAGTTCTTATATATTGATTTGTTTTTAAAGTCTTTATAGATAAGTCTTATGGTATTATCAGAAAGCCATGGAGGACAGAAATGGCAAAACAAACAAACAAACAAAAAATAAATAAATAAAAACTTACATGCAAACACATACTCCAGGAGTGAGATGCTGAATAAAAAAATAACCAAAAGACCACTAAACCCCCCAATTATGATATATAATTATGTATAGGTGTTAATGAATACTTTATAGGTGGTCAATTTTTTACACTTTTTTAAACATTATACACTTTTGCGGGGTACTTTGACATGCTAAGAGTTAATTTAATACTGACAGTTTCTGATTTTTGATGTACATTGTTAGTAAATAAGGGGTAGTTGTCATGTGACCGTCATCTCCCTTGTAATATATATATATATATATATATATATATATATATATATATATACTCAGCAAAAAAAGAAACGTCCTCTGACTTTCAACTGTTTTTACTTTCAGTAAACTTAATGTGTAAATATTTGTATGAACACTAAAAGAGTCAGCACCATAAGACATAAACTAAAAATGTTTCACAATGTGTCCCTGAATGAAGGGAGGCTCAAAATCAAAAGTACCAGTCAGTATGTGGTGTGGCCACCAGCTGCTTGAAGTACTGCAGTGCATCTCCTCCTCATGGACTGGACCAGATTTGTCAGTTCTTGCTGTGAGATGTTACCCCACTCTTCCACCAAGGCACCTGCAAGTTCCTGGACATTTCCTAGCCCTCACCCTGCGATCCAACAGGTCCCAGACGTGCTCAATTCCTTCGACGATAAACACGAATCCGTCCATCACCCCTGGTGAGACAAAACCGTGACTCATCAGTGAAGAGCACTTTTTGCCACTCCTGTCTGGTCCAGTGAAGGTCGGTTTGTGCCCATAGGCGGCGTTGTTGCTGGTGATGTCTGGTAAGGACCTGCCTTACAACAGGCCTACAAGCCCTCAGTCCAGCCTCTCTCAGCCTATTGCGGACAGTCTGAGCACTGATGGAGGGATTGTGTGTTCCTGGTGTGACTCGGGCAGTTGTTGTGGCCATCCTGTACCTGTCACGCAGGTGTGATATTCGGATGTACCGATCCTGTGCAGGTGTTGTTACACGTGGTCTTCCACTGCGAGGATGATCAGCTGTCCTTCCTGTCTCCCCTGTAGCGCTGTCTTAGGCGTCTCACAGTGCGGACATGGCAATTTATTGTCCTAGCCACATCAGCAGTCCTCATGCCTCCCCGCAGCATGCCTAATGCACGTTCACGCAGATGAGCAGGGACCCTGGGCATCTTTCACAGTCGGTAGACAAGTCTCTTTAGTGTCCTGCGTTTTTAGAACTGTGACCTTAAATGCCTACTTTCTGTAAGCTGTTAAGGTCTTAACGACCATTCTACAGGTGCATGTTAATTAATTGATTATGGTTAATTGAACATGCATGGAAAACATTGTTTAAACCCTTTACAATGAAGATCTGTAAAGTTATTTGGGTTTTTAAAACATTGTTGTTGAAATACACAGTCCTGAAAAAGGGACGTTTCTTTTTTTGCTGAGTATATATAGATAGATAGATATCCATCCACATGTCGTTCTCTAACCCGCTTTGCCCAGACCAGGGTGGCGCTGGAGGCTGCAGAGACTATCCCAGAATGCAACTGGCCCAAGGCAGGAACAATTCCTGGACAGGTCGCCAGTCCAGAACAGCAAGCAACAATGACAGCAAACGCACCCCCTGGACTACTTAAACTCTTGGCTGGCCCTTTCCTGGCTTGTGTGATTCTACTGCTTCACGAAAAGTCCACTTCATTCTGCGAAGGGTTCTTTGAAGTGGGACAGAACAGAATTCTTTTATGTACAGTAAGCTACTGCCTAGCAGGATGCTGGCAGATCAAGAGAACCTGAACTTTGGCTGTTTTATGATATGCAGCGAGAGTCCCTGTGAAATCGGGAACCCATTGGTATTCCACAAATCAATTAGGATCTAATCCTGATTACTTAAATAATAAATAAAGAATCTTTCTTGAACCCGATGGTTCTTTTGTCAAAAGAAAACGTTTCCCCTACGGATGGCTATACTCAGGCACACACCTTTCGAGTCTTATACTTTTTTTAAAAAAATTATGGGAGGAAAGCAGAAGAGTCCTAAGAAATAATCACGCAGACATTGAGAAATATTTGAAATTTGGATTTTGGAAATACAAAAAAGGAGCGCTAAGCTGTTTGTCATCGTAATATCCCCAAAAATCCAAACAGATTTAATTATCTACAGGACAAACGATAGTGGAAGAGTTTTTTTTTTAGCTGGCTTTTTCCTGAGTTTCGCCCCTGTTGCTTGGACGGGCTCCGGCCTCTCGTGGCACTGACTCGGATTACGCGTTTATGTGAGCGTTACATTTGTTTGTTTGTTTGTTTCAAAACACAGGCGCGTCTCGTCGAGTCTTGTTCTCTACGATAGCGCTGAAGTCCTTTAAACTCTCCGGCCGGCAGCGCCCGCGAGGGTTCTTTTGCTCTTTCTTTAGAATTTTAAAACGAACCGGTTCAGCGTTCATTGTCCTTAATTGGACATCGTAATTGTAAAACACAATCTGAAACGGACTGCGATCCCCGTGTTAAATAAGTTGATTACCCTCGTGATAATTGCGCAAGTAAATAAGTATCAAGAAGGTAGAACCTATAAGCCTGCCTATTCATTTAATTCCCAATTAGCATAAATGCTTTAATTTAATGTTCGGCTTGCTGAGCAGCTTCCACGTTAAAATACTCTTTACAATTTATAACCTTCTTTAAGGGCAATGTATTTTTCTATTTTTTCAGTTATATGTAACAATTTTACAAGAATCGAAGGGGGCAGCGTAGGAAATCTTGGGAAAGTTAAAATCAAGAAGAAAAATGGGACTGTTGGAAAGCGTCGTTTTCCTTTACCACCAGCCCCTCCGAGTGGAAAACTCAGATTGTGCCCCGTTATGTGGCTAATTAGAATAATTTTCCGCTATCAGTTACTTCGGGGGAAGAAGACAAATCCCTGGAGGAGCGGTAATCACACGGCCGACAATCACAGATTTACTAATATCCTGAGTAATGTGAATGGCGTGCACACGAGCGAGTAGCCGCGCACACACACACACACACACACACACACACAACAAAGAGTAAGTCAACTATGAATACCAATCAGGAGACTCTCCATTTTCATTAAATTACCAATAAATTGTTTGGTTAGTTAAAAGTACGAGTTCTTTTTGCGTGTATCAATACCTTTCAACGAAGCGCCAAAATCGTGCCTTATAAACAGATCGATCGGCCCGCCTCACTATGCTTTTATTTATTTAAGCATTTTTTATTTGTATTTTATTTTATGTTCGATAAGTGTTGCGCTATAGACGATGCCAACTCTTCATTTAAAAAACAACTAGTTGCCGTGCTGCCCCTTACAGTTTTGGACTCGATGCTTATTATTCCCGTTAGGAATCTTCGCTGGGCAGCACCACCCCCCAGTCATGCACATGCCAGTCAGCACCTGGTCAGTTTGGATTGGCCGGCAAACCCTCAATGTACTGGAAAATTCACTTGCGCCCCCTTAAAAATAAAGACGCCAAAAGTGCTTCTTTATATCAGAGCGATGCCGTAGGGGACGCGGGTGGGAGTCCAAAAAAAAAAAAAAGTGCTCACGAAGATTCCAGACAGAACCTTTATTTATCTAAATGGCCATTAATACTTGATTACAAATTTGTGAAATACCACCGGCCCCCGATTTCAAAATCACGCACGGCATACAATCACGTATAGTTCGCGTTTTCCCGAGTTGTTGGCAGCTACTACGCATTACAGATTTCTGTTTTGCCCACATAATAGAAATCTTTTCAAAGCGAACCATATTCATATGCAAAGAACCTTTCCCAGAATTCAACGTCTCTTTGCCACCCGATGGTCCAACGAGGTAGCGCACAACCCATTAAAGTGCCATTATAGAACCAGTAAATCTACGGGTGGTGTGGTCACCTGATCTGTATGTATGTAAGGGTAAATTCCATATCAAATCCCAATTAAAATCAGCGTTG
Organism: Polypterus senegalus; assembly: GCF_016835505.1. NCBI lineage: Eukaryota > Metazoa > Chordata > Cladistia > Polypteriformes > Polypteridae > Polypterus > Polypterus senegalus. Next base: position 309,527,540 of record NC_053155.1, on the reverse strand, counting down.
ACCTTGTATTGTTCCTGCTAGTAGGCTGAGACAATTTAGTTTAGAATAAATAGTAATGCGCATGCGCAACACGAGCGAGACGGCGTTTACGGAGTTATTAACTTTTCTTCCTTAACTGTGGTCATTGCTCTTCGAGTGTGATGTCCGGTCAATTAACAATAAACAATAATTTTGCACTTCATTTTTCAAAAGTAGCTCTTTCAGAAAAAAATAATAATTGGTATACAAAACGACATAGATTGATTGATTGATTGATTGATTGAGTGAGTGAGTGAGTGAGTGAGTGAGTGGTTTGATTGACTGAGCCTTTCTACAATGACACCCAGTTCTATTTTATATACATGGCACAGTGGTTAAGACGTTGGACTTCAATGTCAGGTTCAAATCCCACTACTGACACCTGTGTAATCCTAGTTACTTCAACTGCCAGTGCTGCGATTGGGAGAAAAAAAAAAAAAAAAAAATGGAGCAAATTTTATCATAAATGTTGTAAGTTGCCGTGGATGAAGGTGTCAATTTAATAATAAGTAATAATAATAGACGGAACTAAATGCAAGAGATTGGCAGAGAGGCACTTTATAAGAGATAAATAAATAGATTTGAAAGACACAGTACAATAGGGAGATATGGAAGGGGATATAAAATAGCTTGTAGATGGCAGGGAATGGTTAGAATATACGTCCCTCTGCAGTGTTTAATTTAATATAGCAATATTGGCCCTTGATTACTCAATTCACCCAGTGTAGAGGGTCGGCATTTTCTCTTTAACTTTTGTGTAAGAGAAAGCATTGTCTGTTTGATATTTAAAGAAAAGGGAAAATCTGGAAATGCAGGAAAAAATAAATGTGACCAATTGTATCTCATATGTTGTAAGTTGCCTTGGCTCAAGACATCCATCCGCCAAATCACAAGTAATACATTTCTATCGTTTCTGTCAATCTGTCTGTTGTGCATCCCCTTTGTGTTAGTCAAGTCAAGCCAAGTCAACTTTATTTATAAAGCACCGTAAAAACACAAAAGGGTGTACCAAAGTGCTGCACAGTAAATAACAGTAACAATAAATAATAGAAAAACATTCCATAATTACAGTCAACATGTATTAAGTAGGGCGGCATGGTGGGACAATGGTAGCGCTGCTGCCTCGCAGTTAGGAGACCCGGGCTCGCTTCCGAGGTCCTCCCTGCGTGGAGTTTGCATGTTCTCCCCGTGTCTGTGTGGGTTTGTTCCGGGCGCTCCGGTTTCCTCCCACAATCCAAAAACATGCTGGTTAGGTGGATTGGCAATTCTAAATTGGCCCTAGTGTGTGCTTGGTGTGTGGGTGTGTTTGTGTGTGTCCTGCGGTGGGTTGGCACCCTGCCCGGGATTAGTTCCGGTGCCCTGTGTTGGCTGGCATTGGATCTAGCAGACCCCTGTGACCCTGTGTTTGGATTCAGCGGGTTGGATTATGGATGGATGGATGTATTAAGTACAGTGGCTATCCAATACATAAAATACAAACCAGCAGCCCTTTTAATTTGTATTCAAAGCCAGATATGTTTTCAATCTAGATTTTAAAATGTTCAGGTTCAGAGCAGATCTAATCTGCAGCGTCAGATTGTTCCAGAGCCGTGGAGGAGCCACCACAGACGCACGACCAACTCGACACCTCAGCCTTTTCCAAGGTACCACAGTAGAAACTGGCCAGACAATCTTAAAGACCAAGACAGGGCATGTGGCTTAAGAAGACTGGTGAGATATACCGGTGCTAAACCATTGACAGATTTATAAACAAGCAATACAAGCTTAAAATCGATTGTAAAACTATCAGGTAGCCAATGAAGAGAGGCCAATATCGGAGTAATGTGTATTCACTTCTGAGTTTTTGTAAAAAGCCTAGCAGCTGCATTTTGAATAGAGATACAGAAAGGACTGCCTGACCACTGTGTACAGAGAACTTCAGTAATCCAGGCTGGATGAAATAACAGCGTGTACAGTAAGACCTTCTCAAATTCAGAAAAACAAGGAAAAGGCTTTACCTTTGCCAACAGTCTCAACTGGCAAAAGCAGTTTTACAGTGTTATGTACAGGCGTGGGCAAAAGTAGGCTTACGGTTGTGAGGACACGAAACACAGAGTTTATTCTTGTTTAATTACTTACTAATTAATGATTTATTATTGAACTGCATTATTCACCTCCTTAGATGTAATAAAGCTATTCAGTTAATAAAGCTTTTGCAGCCAGCAAACATCTGTCACATCCTCTCAGTTGCGAGACACACATATCCGCAAAAATCCATACAGCTAATGAGCCCCAATAAGGGTGAAACACGTGTTGTGAACTGTTTGTATTATTTGGAAGATACTGTATCACACACACACACATACAGAGTGTATATATATATATATATATATATATATATATATATATATATATATATATATATATATATATGTTATAATAAAAAAATCAAGTGAAGAGAGATGAGATGTGACTTTCTTAGAGAGACACTTTCACGTCCTGCGAGAAGAGACTTTGTGCCAAGAGAGTTAACCACACCCGGGGCCGGAAATAAAAGACAAAGAGTAGATGACAAAGTAGAATCTCGTAAACAAATTTAAAAACGTTGGCACAGTACACATGAAGAGCAGGTTAGAGATAATGGAAGTACGAAAATTTGAAAGTCTCAAAAAATCCCATTAGCGCAAACAAAGCTTATTACTCCGTGAAATAACGGAACAGCGAAAAGAGATCAAATATATTGTTCGGATTTAAACTTTAAGTCAGAGACTTGTAGATCATCTAATTCATGTTGCCATCAGGGAAAAGTAGTGTTTGTTCCAAATGAAGAAGCATATCTGCGAGAATTGAAAGATTGGTTGTTTGGTGAAAGTGAAATTCACATACGCGAGCGGCAGAAACATGAAGTGGCTGGCACGTAGTGGTTGGCAAGCAAAATTTATATATTATAATAAAAAAAAATCTTGGGAAGAGATAGAAAAATCTTGGGACAAGACAAGACTAATCCTGCCATGAGACATGACTTTTTGAAGAGACTTTTTGGAAGGAAGTCAAGTGAGATGGAGACTTTTGCCATGAGATTCTTTCAAGTCACGTCATACTTACAACTTTTTCAAACAAGACCACGGTCATCAGGTGCATTCCGGCACTTAATCTGGACAGACACCAATCCATTAAGGGGCTTACTCATGAACACACACACCCACACACAAACACACACTTATGAAGATCCAGTTCAGAATCACCCATTCATCTAAATATGGCAGAGAGCAACGATGAAGTCAAACAAGTTAACACCAAAAATGTCGATCAGCTACACAGCAAATTGGTTAAATGCGTATCAATAGACTTTGCTGAAGTAGTTGATGGTGATGGTGCAGAAGATGAAAACGTCAACTTACAATATTCTATGGAATATCTACAACCTTTAACACTGTCCAGTCTTCAATCAGTTGAATTACTGTTGAAAGAAGGACATATCACAATGTAATTGCGTAATTGATGTCTGAGTGATGGGCCATGCAATAGGACAAGACTAGTTGAACAATTCCGACATGTAGAATTTTAACAGGTGACAAGTAAGGTAATGTAGTACATCTTCCATGGATAACATTAGACACCAAAAGACACCAAGGGAGATCTTGATATGCCATTCGTATTAAAACATTTACAGTTTCTCGTTAGAATAGCTTTTGACAATTAACAAATCACAGGGACAAACATTCAAAAAAGTTGATTTATTTATTAGAGAGAAAGAAACGATATTCACTCACGGGCAGTTATACGTTACATTGTCACAATGTAAATCGAAACACTATATCAAATTTCAATGCAATCTTGAATAAAAGTTAATTCAAAATATTTATTTACTGAAGTTTAAAAGTAAAAGTGAAAATAATGCATATGTAACAATTCTCATGAAAAAAACAATCTCTTTAAATTGTATATCTGGTTAACCAAACCCGGGGGCTGGCGAACAAAGCAAGCAGGGGGTGGAGACCCCTTATATATATATATATATATATATATATATATATATATATATATATATAGATATAGTTATATATATATATATATATATATAGAGAGAGAGAGATGAAATATACATATATATCGTCTTTTGTATACTGTATCTGCTGTATCTCTCTGTGCATACTAGTTAAGGCTTTGGACTTTAAGCTTCCAATAATGGATGACCCTGAGCCATTCAATTCACCTCTCTGTGCACTAATTGGAAAAGCAAAAGAAACGTAACCAATTATATCTCAAATATTGTTAGTTGCCTTGGATGATGGCGTCAGCCCATAGTTCTAAGTAATTATAATACTCTAGCGCCTGTAACTTCATAAGGAATAAGGGCTCGCAGATATCTCTGCCTGTTATACGTTGAGAAAACTATCACTAAATCCCATTCATGGCTAAGCATTGCACAATTTGTTTGATAAAAGTTAGATGCAGCCACCTTACAGGTAGTTTATGTTTACTCAGATATGACCAGCAATCCAAATGGAGGAATAATGTTTAAAAAAAAATACTTTAATGAATTAACATTTTTTTATTATTATGTTTGTTCTTAATTGATTGAAATAAAAACATTAGTAAAACACTTATGCGATTTTGCATCGTAAAGCTGGCATCAAATGCTTCCAAATCATGAATTCAAACATACATTCATCCATTTGAATTTCTTACAATGAGAAGAAATAACACAATCCAATCTCAAAAGTTGGATTAAAGGTGGCAGCCCCATAAATCAGTGCCAAACTTCTGCAGCTCGTTAACTCATTCATCCGCCGATTCTAAACTTTCCAGGAGCTTTACACGGATGAGTGACGTCAGCTCAATGACGCGATAGCCAGCAGAGCGTGTGAACTAGCGGAGTCCACGCAGCCTGGTAGTGACAGCGCCTGGACGCCTGCCCCCTGTACCATCTTGCCCCTCTAAGTAAGGCTGATTCAGACTTCATGCAGAACTGTGGTTTTCCTAACCAAGATCTCCATCACAGTGTCTCGTAAGTCGGAAGCTGTGAACGGTTCTCCACTACTTTGTAGGGATATTTGATCGGATATAAATATTTTACATTGTTCAAAATGTAAGATACGATGACATTCCCCAATCCTTTTAATTCAATGCAGTGTCTGAAGGGCCAACAAGTGTTACTTATTTAAATCAAATCTGTATTTTTTAACATTGTTGCCACACATATTTCTCTCGTTTTATTAGTGACAAACGCTCTGTTGATGGGATTTTGATGCGACAATCTGAATGTTTGATATTTTAGCTCCTTATCATGTGCCCATAATTCAAACAGGGAATAAAAAGGCAAGTTCGGTATGGAGCTATATTTACATAATAAGAATTAATGTCTCCGCAAATGATTCGATTTTAAGGGTGCACACGCATCCAACCACAAACTGTACTTTAACAAAGAGGGTGCAATTTAATAAAGTGACGACATTTTTTTTTAACGAACGGAAATAACTTTTGCAGCCAACACCATGTCGTCCACGTTTTCTTTCGGAATCTGAGAGCCTGAATGCGCCTCCCTTTCACAAGAGACGTTTATATTCAGATGTCGTCTCGCCCTGCATGTACTTTCCCCACGAATTCCCATGGCCCTTCGCCTCCCAGTGCATTTCTGAGAATTTATCCTCCGTTTGCTCTCACCTGAATCCTGGTTATCCCTGCCATCTTCTTGTGACCTGGAAACAATGCTGATCCCCTGCATTGGCTATGGTAGTCAATCAGCCAGAACGGACTATGCAAATGGAGGAGAAAGGCGAGAAGACAGAAAACAGTGGCCGCAATTGTTTAGTCATTTCCACAGAGGAGCCCCTCTGCAGCCGCGGTGTCACCCGGAGACCCCCCAGCTCAATCAATGCAACTTCCAAATTCAACATTTAATTAAGTGGGCGCCACATGAATGGGCGGTTATAACATTCGCGCTCCCGTTTCGTCGGCTCGCAAATGATTTGAAGTTAAGGGAGAAAGTGAAAACAAAGTTAACAGAAGCTGAACAAATGCAGCGCGTGTTCATTTTCTTGAATATCTTCATGTGTGTGGACGTCCTAAGAGAGGCCACTTGTCACTAGCAGAATTAGCTTTGGATTAATCGCGTTATTAGTCTAAGATTATAGTCGTTTTAATAGCACACGGAAGCATACAAGTGAATTGTTAATGTGTGCAAATAGGAAACCTTTCATTTTACGTTCATTATGTACACAACGTCTCACCAATGCAACGCCATTATTTTAAATAATAGTATTATCCACGGTAAATTCACATAATGGAAAAGTGTACTATAAACGGAAACCCTGCATGCGATAGCGAGCGCTGATTAATAAGGGTCTCTTATGGCCGTTTTGAGAAAGGTGCAATATTTATAGGCGGATCAACCACATTTCTAAATGGATGAAGACAATTTAGTGTGACAGTTCAGCTTGAGCAAGTCACTTTGGCGACACCTGTGTGCCCAGACTCTAAAACCAAAACAGCTGCGCGAAACCACGAGGTTGGACAACGTCAGCGCCCTTGTTTTGTGTTTCACGCCGTGTGAGGTTGACGCGGTGGCAGCTCTCGATGAACCGCCGCAGCATTAGAGAAAGTGCTTTTATCACCCCCACCCCCCCACACTCCAATTTCAGCAGTTCTTGAGCTATTTAAATTTAATGTGATTACATTAATGAGAATACAAGTTCTCATTACGAGACTACGGGAAAGTAAGACACAAGAGGATTAAAATGTAGCCGGAGCTGTCCAGGTTCTGAAGCGACAGAGCTGCTCTCCACTATCAAGTGGGCCCGCGATGATAGACGTGCTCTGGATTAAGCTCATTATTAGTCTATTCCAACATGCGCCTCGCAAACAATTGATGCTCAGTTTGGCTTGGGCACCTTTGAACAATAGGCCCAGCGGAATGCCTTGGAGAGAAACGTCGGGCATGTTCAAATCGGGGGTTCAAATATTTGTACGGTGTAGTCGGACAGTAGATGCCATGTCAGATAGGCCTTCGTCCACGCGGCGTAAATGTCGTGAGCGCCCAGCACTTCACACACTTTTCCCTAACGAGAAAATAGTACTCCTTTGAAATTGTTGGCTTTTCTAATAGACAAAAAATCCGAAATACTTTGTCCGCAATGTAACGAGTTCAGTACTCGCTTAAACTGTATAGAGCCGCAGCGTGAGGAGTGCGACAGGAGCCAGCCGTGGACGGGACGCCATATTACCTTAACGGCTACCTGAAGTACACCTTTGCAAGTTCAGCTCGGGGGAGGGAAGATGATTTAGTAATCAATACTTGAGTGTAATTATTACAATCATTTTATAGCATTTATAATATGTCAGGAATAGGAATCAAGGGTTGGAATCAAAGTGGAAGCATAATTTGTAGGATTTCAAGCAAACGTTTGAATGTACGCGTAGCGTAAGAGGATTGCACGAGGGCAGTGATGATGGTAAATTAAATTATACGAGACATTTATTTATTTATTTATTTATTTATTTATTTATCATGTATTCTTTTGAATCTAAATGAGGAATAAGAGGACTAGTATACCCGGGAGTAGTGGTAGTGAAGTATTAATGCGAAGAAAAAAAAATCTATTATTACTGGAAATGTATCTGTTTTATAATTTTATAATTGTATGTCAAATAAATTGATTGTACATTTGTTTTATTTTTCAATTGAATGTAGATTAATTTAAAATTGAAAAAAAACCTAATCTATCTATCTATCTATCTATCTATCTATCTATCTATCTATCTATCTATCTATCTATCTATCTATCTATCTATCTATCTATCTATCTATCTTTATCTAACCTGGCCAAGACAAGCATAACTGAGGCTCAGCATTTCTGAGGCTCAGATCACTAGGGATAGATAGATAGATAGATAGATAGATGTGAAAGGCACTATATGATAGATATATAGTGCCTTTTAAATCTATCTGATAGATAGATAGATAGATAGATAGATGTGAAAGGCACTATATGATAGATAGATAGATAGATAGATAGATAGATAGATAGATAGATAGATAGATGTCAAAGGCACTCTAAAAGTAGATTGCAGACAACTGGGACTGAATAGAAAGTATAATTTACTGTATTGTTTAATTATTTAAAAATGTTGTTCCTTGCTCACTCCTTTCACCCTGTGATGTGTCTCGGTGTCTCCCTTTTATCTTTAACCTATGTGTGAAAGAAGCAGCTGTTTGTGTGATTATCTGGTTGGTATTCCATGAAAATACAAGTTCTGTTGCCATGCCTGAATGGATGTATTATACGTGTGATGGCCAACGGATATTCAGATAATTGGAGATTTAATCCTTTTTTTTTCATATAATGCATTGTTGTAGATAGATACGGACCTAAAGCACAGCTTACAGATGGCTTATTTTAATTATTATTACGGATTTAGCTGATGACTTCATCCAAGCTGACTTAAAATTTTTGTTTGGTTTCGTTTCTTATTCCAGTCGGAGCTCTGGCAGGTGAGATGCTTTGTTTGTAGCCACAGTGTGTCAGTAGAGGGGTTTGAACCGACACCCTCAGGCTTTGCACTCCAAAGCCTCATCTCCCTCAGTGTCTGGGCGTCTGCATTTTGTGTTTTACTGTTGTAGGAGACAATTCATTGTTTGTCTAATAATGTAATTGATATTCAACGAAGATACAAAAAAATATTGTTTCAATACCAGAATAGTTAAGTCATGCAAAGTTTCAGTTTATCTATGATTCAGTGTACTGCATATTTAAATGCATTACAACAGCTTGTTAGGCTCAACTCTGTTCAAAAAGAACTGGAGAAGCTCATAAGGTGTGCACAGGTAGAACCTTAACAGACAATACTGGTCGAAGCCCAAATAGAGCCCTGGGCACCCGCCTCGGTGTGTAGAGCACAAGCCCCCTGAGTTACCAAAATGGTCCTCCTCAGTGTCCAGAGTGCGAGCCCCTTCATTTACCAAAAACAGCACACCTCGGTGGTGATAGCATGGCCAGAAGATTAGGATTCTGGAGTACACGCTACTTGAGTTGCATAAACAGCGCCCTCTTATGGTAATGCCACCCTAATTGGCCACCTATGTAACCTAATAAAGTGTCCAGCTCTGCATATGGAAATTAAAGTTCAGCATGTTTAACTCATAATGAATTTGCTTTTCACTAAACATGATGAAAACTTATTGCAATCATGATCTACCAAATCCAGAAATCCCCCCAAATCCTTTATGTATTCCTTTCGTGATGATTCTGTATAAAGCTCGGCTGTTGTGTGCAGCACCCCACTCCATGGTCATCTCTGAAGTCCCTCTCATGGTGCCGACCGCTTGTTTTACAGGAGGCAAGCCGTCATGTGAAGTTACTTTGGCCTCAGCTTTAACTTTAATGTGTAGGTCAGTGTTTTGGGCTTTGCTATTTGGATACAGAAGGGTGTTTGAGCCATGCAGATGTGGCTCCATGATTGTGTAGTATGAGTGTTAGTAGGTGAGGTAACCTACATAACCATCATTATCCTCTAATTTTTCCATGTAAAGCCTGAAAACCTTGAGGACTAATTGAGATTATTTATGTTAGGTAGAATGCCCAGTGGAGGCTGGCTGGGTGGTCTCCTGGGGCCTCATGTATAAACAGTGCGTACGCACAAAAATGTTGCGTATGAACATTTCCACGCTCAAATCACGATGTATAAAATCTAAACTTGACGTAAAGCCATGCATATTTTCACGGTAGCTCACACCCTGGTGAACGCAAGTTCTGCATGCAGTTTTGCAGACTGGCGGCACCCAGCGTCAAAGCAGTGCTACTGTTCCAGTGTGGTTTCCCTTTTTTTTCAGATCCACATACCTGACATGGCTTTATAAATACACTGAAATTACATGCTTACTGTTTATTAGTTTAATGCATCTGATTGTAATTAACATGTAACAATATAATGGTCCACAGAATGGTCAACCTATTCTAAATACGACAGCTGCTTTAACGTTGTTACTCTCACTGCACCTTCTTCTTCTTCTTTCAGCTGCTCCCGTTAGGGGTTGCCACAGCAGATCATCTTTTTCCATATTACTCTCACTGCACCACTCGGAGTATTTATATCACTGTATCTGAGTGTGAATCACAGCTGTACAGCAGCTGATCAGAAAGAGAATTATCGGTATACAGCATCAAGCACACACTGCCTCAGCCATGCTGTCTATTGAACTGCTCTCATACGGCAAACACTTCAGAGCCTTTCCTGTACGGACCTCGCGGTTCAGAAAGAGTTTCATCCCAAGAACTATAAACACACTCCATCAGTCCATCAATTGCTCCTTGTAGAACTGTTTGTACTTATAAGTACAATCACCTCACTGTAAACTTGCACTACAGTTATAATATTGCACAACCTGAGCCACTTTATAAAGTGCGTATTTACATATAATGACAATATCATTTTTAAGATGAAATGCAGCAAAACATGTTTATTATATTATACAGATAAAACTTTAACGTAAAATAATCTATATTGTTAATAATTAAACATGTGAGGACACGGTGCCGCAGCGCTAGCGAGGAGCTGGAGCGCCGTTCACGAATTGTTCCTGCCTCGCGCTGTATTCTTGTTTGTGGTGACGCGACACTGAAAGGATAGATGGATGGAATAATTAAACATGTACTATGAAGATATTTCAATGTTCCTTAAAAGTTTGAAGAATTGGTGTTCTGAGCTTACAGATGGCTTAACGTCTATGACAGAGCTGATTGTGTGGCGATTGGTTACATGGAGAAAGAAAAGTAAGGACAGGAATTGGAGGTTAGTACGTTTGAAAGAGACAGTACTTCTCCAATAACTTATTTCATCGAAGGTCACGCACGGCGCAGCAAGCATCTTGTATAAGACATGAACAATCACTGCACCACCATGTTCCCATGTTTAATAACATGATGTAACTCCTATCATCATGAAAATTTCAAGATTGAAGTTGACATTTCGAGCTTTCTTCCCCACTGTGTGCCTTTTTTTTCTCTGTACCATAATAAGCTTTCATATGACCCTCAGACGGTGGGCTACGACTCGCCTTTTCACACCGACTTTGATATCTGACAACTTCTTTTTTATTTCGGGCACTGTGCGACTTTGTGAACTTGAGCTTTCAAGTTTCTCCGACACTCTATGTCACTCAATCAACTTCCTTTTGATGTTTATACCACTCTTTAAACCAACAAATAGTACGTTTTTCTTTGCCACCACTTGGTATTCGCTGAAATTCTTCTATTTTCCCCCATGCTTTTGCCATTGTCTTTTCACAGAATGCTGAGTTTAAGGGCTATTTATGTTGATTTGCATATTCAAAGAGGCATAATTCTGGGTGAGATGGGGAGTGGCAGCAGACGTGTACACGTGCATTACTTTTCACGCTGACCGGAATTTATGTAGCGGGAGAACGTGGAAGCTGGCATTCACACTAATTTATGCATCTGAATTTTTTTGTGCGTACGCACATTTCCGCTTTTGTCCATACGCCATGTTATAGTGTGAATTCTATGCAGGGCATTATGCATGAGGCCCCTGGCCTCGGAACACCTGCAGATTTTGTTTTTTTCTCTTGGCCTCTAGAGTTTGTTTTTTTGTTTTTTTGTCCTTCCTGGCTATTGGACTTTACTTTTATTCTTTGTTACTTAGTATTACCTAATTTTATCTCTTCATAGACCTTCATCTCTTAAAGCACTTTGAGCTACATCACTTGTTTGAAAACGTGCTCTAGCAATAAATGTTGTTATTTCTATCCATCTATTATATAGTGCCTTTCATATCTATCTGCTATATATAAAGATGCTGGTCATTTTAACGATTTCTTTTTGTCATCAGGCCGTGGTGAGGTATGAGCCCCAGTGTGGTATGTGAAGCCGAGTCTCCCATGTAGCACACTCTAACATGACATTGGAATATTGAATGCTGAAATTAAACAAATCTCTTACACAGCTCAATGGCAGTCTTCACAAAGGGGTCAATAATTTCATCATGAACATACAGGTCCAGTGGGGCGCAGTGGCTAATGCCTTGCACTTCAGACCCTGAGGCTCTGTTTTCAAATCTTGCTACAGCGGAGGCTCTCAACCTGTGGGGAAGTAACAAAAAGGGGACGTGAAATGGAAAATATGAAAAATACATCTATTGAAACCAAAACAAATTAACTTAAGCTACATTCTGATACTAGAAAAATAAATATAGAGTTAGATGAATGACAATAAAAGTTAAGTAGGTATAATTAAACTTGTAGTGGTGTATCAACAAAAAAATATATAGGAATACATTTTATTAGAGTTTCAAAAAAACATTAGGGGGTGTGATTAAAACTGTTAGGAAAACTCTGTTCGCAGATACTTAAAGGCTGAGAAACGCTGTGCTACAGACACTGTGTGACCATGAGGAAGTCTCTCTACCTGCTTGTGCTCCAACTGGAGAAACTAAAAAAATTAACCCATGCGTCAAACGTTGTAAACCACCTTGAATAAAGACATTGGCCAAGTCATAAAAGTGCCATTTTAATCCACCTATTATATAGTGCCTTTCATATCTATCTACTATATAAAAAAGAGGCTGGTTGTTTTAACAATTTCTCTTTGCCATCAGGGCGTGGTGAGGTATGAGCCCGTGTGAGGTATGTGAATCTTAGTCATCTATACAATACACTATAATGTGACATTGAATACTGAAATTAAACAAATCTCTGAAACAAACTACTGGAAGTCTTAATAAACGGGTCAATAATTCCTTCATGAATGTATAGGTCCAGTGTGGTGCAGTGGCTAAGGCTTTGGACTTCAGACCCTGTATTTGTGGGCAGTGTTGGTTAGAAGCCTATATGGAGCCCTTTTCTTGTGCCCCTTTAGTTAACATAACAGGGCCCCTCGATGTCCACAGCACACACGTACAGTCGTGCTTAAAAGTTTGAGAAACCTTTAGAATTTTCTATATTTCTGCATAAATATGATCTAAAACATCATCAGATTTTCACTCAACTCCTAAAAGTAGATAAAGAGAAACCAGTTAAACAATTGAGACAAAAATATTATACTTGGTCATTTATTTATTAAGGATAATGATCGAATATTACATATTTGTGAGTGGCAAAAGTATGTGAACCTTTGCTTTCAGTATTTGGTGTGACCCCCTTTGCAGCAATAACTACAACTTAACGTTTCCAGTAACTTTTGCTCATTCCTGCACACCGGCTTGGAGGAATTTTAGCCCATTCCTCCGTACAGAACAGCTTCAACTCTGGGATGTTGGTGGGTTTCCTCACATGAACTGCTCGCTTCAGGTCCTTCCACAACATTTCGATTGGATTAAGGTCAGGACTTTGACTTGGCCATTCCAGAACATTCACTTTATTCTTCTTTAACCATTCTTTGGTATTACGACTTGTGTGCTTAGGGTCGTTGTCTTGCTGCATGACCCACCTTCTCTTGAGATTCAGTTCATGGACAGATGTCCTGACATTTTCCTTTAGAATTCTCTGATATAATTCAGAACTCATTGTTCCATCAATGAAGGCAAGCCGTCCTGGCCCAGATGCAGCCAAAAAGGCCCAAACCATGATACTACTACCACCATGTTTCACAGATGGGATAAGGTTCTTATACTGGAATGCATTGTTTTCCTTTCTCCAAACATGACGCTTTTCATTTAAATCAAAAAGTTCTATTTTGGTCTAATCCGTCCACAAAACATTCTCCCAGTAGCCTTCTGGTTTGTCCACGTGATCTTTAGCAAACTGCAGATGAGCAGCAATGTTTTTTTTGGAGAGCAGTAGCTTTCTCCTTGCAACCCTGCCATGCACACCATTGTTGTTCAGTGTTCTCCTGATGGTGGACTCATGAACATGAACATTAGCCAATGTGAGAGAGGCCTTCAGTTGCTTAGAAGTTACCCTGGGGTCCTTTGTGACCTCACCGACTATTACACGCCTTGCTCTTGGAATGATCTTTGTTGGTCGACCACTCCTGGGGAGGGTAACAATGGTCTTGAATTTCCTCCATTTGTACACAATCTGTCTGGCTGTGGATTGGTGGAGTCCAAACTCTTTAGAGATGGTTTTGTAACCTTTTCCAGCGTGATGAGCATCAACAACTCTTTTTGTGATGTCCTCAGAAATCTCCTTTGTTCGTGCCATGATACACTTCCACAAACATGTGTTGTGAAGAGCAGACTTCGATAGATCCTGTTCTTTAAATAACACAGGGTGCCCACTCACACCTGATTGTCATCCCATTGATTGAAAACACCTGACTCAAATTTCACCTTCAAACTAACTGCTGATCCTAGAGGTTCACATACTTTGACACTCACAGATATGTAATATTCAATCATTTTCCTCAATAAATAAATGAACGTGTATAATATTTTTGTCTCATTTGTTTAACTGGTTTCTCTTTATCTACTTTTAGGACTTGAGTGAAAATCTGATGATGTTTTAGGTCATATTTATGTAGAAATATAGAAAATTCTTAAGGGTTCAAAAACTTTCAAGCACAACTGTAACACAAAGGAACACCATCCAAAGCGTGTGCCCCTTAACATTCAGAAATGGTGCCCCCTGAGGTCTCAGTGCCTTAGGCACCTAATGAAGGTTTTGTGGGATCAAACCCCACTTCTGACACTGTCTGACCTTGAGCAAGTCGCTTTACTTGCATGCGATCGAATTGAAAAACCATAAAGAAATGGCAACAATTGTAAATTGCCTTGTCCAAGTATATCATAAGTTGTATTCATGCAGGGGTACATCACTTCATTATGAATTAAAATACAAAGGACTTAAGCATGAAGCCATGCCACCTGCACCTCAGTAAAGATGGATCACCTGAAGCTAAGCTTGTTCAGGCCTGGCTGGTACTTGGATGGGAGACCATGAGGGAAACGCTGTGGAGCTGCTGCTAGGTGAGGTGTTGATGAAGCCAGCAGGGGGCACATACCCTGTGGCTTACCCTGTGCCACCAGTGCAGTGACAGGGACACTGTGCTATTAAAATAGTGGAGTTCTTAGGGTGAGACGTAAAACTGAGGTCCTGACTCTCTGTAGTCATTAAAGATCTCTGGGCATCTTGAAAAGAGCAGGGTGTACCCCAATGTCCTGCGCACCAGGACCTCATCCATTCTGACCCCCTAACTACCCTCTCTCACACCTTCATCACCAAATAGCTAATGTGTAGTGCAAGAATGGCTGCTGTCACATCTTCCAGGTGGGTGCTGTGTATTTTTGGTGGTTGAAGTAGTCTCCCCACCACTGACTACATTAAGAACTTCGAGTAGGCTAGAAAAGCCCCCTATAAATGTAATTATTTAATTTTATTAAAGATGCATTTTCAGTTATAATATTCAATTAATAAAGAACTCACAAGTATTGGCCTATTTCATGTATGTTGTGGATGGGTGGGAGTAAAAATAAGGTTGAGTCCCAAGATGTGTTGGGGTGCTAGCTGCGTGACCCCCTGTAAAATCTTTAAACATTAAAGGCTCTCAGCTTTTTTAAAGGTGGCAGCTCTTAAGAGCGGGTCGATCAGTGGCAGCACCGTCCTCTGGTAAACCCAAGTCCAAACGAGATGCCAACATTCGGATGCCTCAGATTCCTATGAAAGGGGCCCAGTTAAATGCCATAAGGGGCGTCTTCTTTGCTGCTGTCGAGGAGAAATAAAGACAACAGTGTTAGCAATGGTGCCCCCTCTCTCCCCGGTAGAGAATTGCATACATTGCATGAGCCCAAAAAGGTTTTCCACTGAACATAAATATATGAGGTTTAACATTTCTGGCTTTATTTTATATATTTTGAAGTTTCACAAATATGGCATCTTATTATTTTGTTTTTCAAAATGCCCCAATTTGAACTGCGTAAAATAGTTATATTTACTTTATTGTACTTATAAATATTGAGAAAAATCCTACACACTAATATAAATAATCCCAATAACTCCTCGACTACACACAAAAGATGACAAATTGTTCATTTATACTAGCGGGCTGTGATTCCACTTTCAATGTCCTGTAGGCAGCTTTTTATTGTACTCAAAATAATGAGAGCAATTCACCATTGGGAAATAATAGATATTTCCAAAATAGGCAAAGGCCGCACATCTTCAGTCGTTTTTTTTTTTTTCTTTTCCTTTTGAAACAGATAAATGTGAAAGTATAGTTATACAGATATTAAAAACAGTATGTTTGATTCATTTCTTTAATGACACGAGAACTAATTATACAGCCTACCTGAAGAGCTGGTTGGGCAGTGGAGTCTGTGGGCTGAAGTCAATGGACACCACGTACAGTAAATTCATACTCACGTAAAAAAACATCGAGGTCCATTATTTAAGAAAGAGCCTTTCGCAGACGTGATGTGGCGGCTATTTTTCATAAATGTATACTGGCGCAGTGGTTAAGGCTTTGGGCTTCCAGCCCTGAGGTTCAATTTTTCAAATGTTGCTGCTGACACTGTGTGACCTGCTTGTGCTCTAACTGGAAAAACTAAAGAAATGAACCTGTGCGTCAAACGTTGTAAACCACCTTAAATAAAGACATCGGCCAAGTCATAAAAGTGCCATTTTAATCCACCTATTATATAGTGTCTTTCATATCTATCTACTATATAAAAAAGAGCCTAGTTGTTTTAACAATTTATCTTTGCCATCAGGCCGTGGTGAGGTATGTAAAGATGAGTCACCCATGTAGCACACTCTAACGTGACATTGTCATATTGAATACTGAAATAAAACAAATCTCTTACACAAACTACACAGTTCAATGGCAGTTTTCAGAAATGGGTCAATAATTCCATAATGAGCATACAGATCCAGTGGGGCGCAGTGGCTAAGGCTTTGCACTTCAAGCCCTGAGGTTCTATTTTCAAATTTTGTTACAGACACTGTGTGACCATGAGGAAGTCACTCTACCTGCTTGTGCTCCAACTGGAAAAACTAAAGAAATTAACTTGTCTGTCAAAAGTTGTAAACTGCTTTGAAAAAAGACATCGGCTAAGTCATAAATTGTGCCCTTTCTATTTGTCTATTATATAGTGCCTTTCATATCTATCTACGGTTTAAAAAGGGGATGGTTGTTTGAACGATTTCTCTTTGCCATTAGGCCATGGTGACGTATGAGCCACAGTCTAGTACATGAAGCTGACTCACGCATGAAGCAAACTCTAACGTGAGATCAGTGTTTTGAATACTGAAATGAAACAAATCTCTGACACAAACTACACAGCTTGATGGCATTCTTCACCAGCGAGTCAGTAATTCCATAATGAACATACAGGTCCAGTAGAGCTCAGTGGCTAAGGCTTTGCACTTCGAGCCCTGAGGTTCTGTTTTCAAACCTTGTTACAGACACTGTGTGACCATGAGGAAGTCAATCTACCTGCCTGTACTCCAAGTGGAAAAACTAAAGAAATTAACCTGTGTGTTAGACATTGTAAACCACCTTGAATAAAGACATCGGCCAAGTCATAAAAGTGCCCTTTCTATCAAGCTATTATACATCCATCCATTATCCAACCCGCTATATACTAACTACAGGGTCACGGAGGTCTGCTGGTGCCAATCCCAGCCAACACAGGGCACAAGGCAGGAAACAAACCCTGGGCAGGGCACACACACACCCTAGGGACAATTTAGAATCGCCAATGCACCTATCCTGCATGAGGAAACCGGAGCACCTGAAGGAAACCCACGCAGACACCATGCAAACTCCACGCAGGGATGACCTGGGAAGCGAACCCCGGTCTCCTAACTGCAAGGCAGCAGTACTACCCACTGCGCCACAGTGCCACCGTTTATTATACAGGTTGAGTCAAAATTATGTTAACATTTGAATGGTGGAAACAATTTATTCACAAAAAATACCTCATATGTGCAAGATGATGTACAGGAACGTCTCAACCTGTTTGCCATCATGCTCAACACATGTACCATATGTGGCACATAAATTGTCTACAAAAATTGTACTGCATATTGTATAAGTATATACATAGCAGTACCATTAGTGTTAACATAATTTTGACTCATCCTGTATAGTGCCTTTCATATCTATCTACTATATAAAAAGTGGCTGGTCATTTTAACAATTTCTCTTTGCCATCAGGCCACAGTGAGGTATGTGAAGCTTAGTCACCCATGTAGCACACTCTAACATGACATCGGCATATTGAATAATGAAATAAAGCAAATCCTGACACAAACTACACAGCTCGATGGCAGTCTTCACAAATGGCTCAATAATTCCATCATGAGCGTACAGGTCCAGTTGGGCGCAGTGGCTAAGGCTTTGCACTTCAAGCCCTGAGGTTCTGTTTTCAAATCTTGCTGCTGACACTGTGTGAGGAAGTCACTCTACCTGCCTGTGCTCCAAGTGAAAAAACTAAAGAAATGAACCTGTGTGTCAAACGTTGTAAACCACCTTGAAAAAAGATATCGGCCAAGTCATAAAAGTGCCCTTTCTATTTGTCTATTATATAATACCTTTCATATCTATCTACTGTATAAAAAGGGGCTGGTTGAGGTATGAGCCACTGTGTAGTAAATGAAGCTGACTTGCCCATGAAGCACACTCTAACGTGAAATCAGCGTGTTGAATACTGCAATAAAACAAATCTCTGACACAAACTATACAGCTTGATGGCAGTCCTCACAAATGGGTCAAAAATTCCTTCATAAATGTACAGGTCCAGTGTGGCGCAGTGGCTAAGGCTTTGGACTTCAGACCCTGTGGTTGTGGGCAGCTCCAGCTGAAGCCCTTTTTTTTGTGTCCCTTTAGTTAGCATAATGGCACCCCTCGATATCCCAAGCACAGATGTAACACAAAGGCACTCTATCCAATGTTGTTCCTCTTAACTTTCAGAAATGGCACCCCCTCGGGTGTCAGTGCCCTTGGTGTCACCAAATGGAGGTACTGGCAGTGGTTTGTGAGATCGAACCGCACTACTGACACTGTCTGACCTTGAGCAAGTTGCTTCACTTGCATGCGAGCAAATTGGAAAATCAAAAGAAATGGAAGCAATTGTAAGTTGCCTTGCTCAAGAATATTGTAAGATGTATTTATGCAGGGGTACAATGCTTCATCGCCCATGAGATGAGCACCCATCGATGCCCATAGCGCTGATGTAACACAAAGACACACCATCCAAAGCACATGTTCCTTAATTTTCAGCAACAGCTCCCCCTCGGGGACGGTGCTGTAGGTGTCATCTAATGGAGGGACTGAATGTGGCTGTGGGATCAGACCCCCCTGCTGATAGTGCTGTGACATAGTGGTAAAGGCTTTGGACTTCAGACTCCCACCACTGGCACTGTGTGACCCTGAGTAAGTCACTTCACCTGCCTGTGCTCCAATTGGAAAAGCAAAAGGAAAGTAACCAGTTGTACATCAGAAGCTGTAAGTCGCCTTGGATCAAGGCATCAGCCAAATGAGAAGTAAAAGCAGTGCCATTTCTGCCTTTTAATTATATTATTCCTATCTCTGTTGTACTGTACCTTTCCTATATATGAGGGGGTACCCAAAAATAACCGGAATTTAAAAATAAAATAGTTTTGATAATTTCAACTTGCTGAAATTTAGTCTCCTCCAAAGAACTCCCCATGTGAATGGTTTTCCCACTGATGGAAACATTTTTGGAATTGCTAAAGAGGAACGTTGTCCAAGGCTTGCAGTGATTTTTCTTTGAATTCCTCCACGGTACAAAAACACTATCCTTTGAGTTCTTTTTTCATATGCAGGAACAAGAAAAAGTTGCACGGAGCAAAGATCAGGCAAGTAGGGAAGGTGGCAAGTACTCCAAGACACACAAGTCAATACAGAAATCTCCTCAATAGTCCGACGACGATCTTCGGAAATTGCATTGTGAACCTTTTCAAAATTTTCATCATTCCTAATTCTGGAAGGTTGGCCAGATCTTGGTTGGTCTTCAAGTGACATTTCCCCTCGTCTGAAACGTGAAAACCACTCATAGACCAGTGTTTTAATTAAAGGTTCCTCTATTGTAAAGGAGGAATTTAAGAACCTAATCAAGGACTTTGTTAAATGGTGCGACTCAAACCACTTACACCTGAACACCAGCAAAACCAAGGAGCTGGTCGTGGATTTTAGGAGGCCCAGGCCCCTCATGGACCCCGTGATCATCAGAGGTGACTATGTACAGAGGGTACAGACCTATAAATACCTGGGAGTGCAGCTGGATGATAAATTGGACTGGACTGCCAATACTGATACTCTGTGTAAGAGAGGACAGAGCCGACTATACTTCCTTAGAAGGCTGGCGTCCTTCAACATCTGCAATAAGATGCTGCAGATGTTCTGTCAGACGGTTGTGGTGAACGCCATCTTCTACACGGTGGTGTGCTGGGGAGGCAGCATAAAGAAGAAGGACACCTCACACCTGGACAAACTGGTGAGGAAGGCAGGCTCTATTGTAGGCATGGAGCTGGACAGTTTGACATCCGTGGCAGAGCGACGGGCGCTGAGCAGACTCCTGTCAATCATGGAGAATCCACTGCATCCACTGAACAGGATCATCTCCAGACAGAGGAGCAGCTTCAGCGACAGACTGCTGTCACCGTCCTGCACCACTGACAGACTGAGGAGACCCCACACTATGAAACTCTTCAATTCCAAATGGGGGGGTAAACGTTAACATTATATTATTGTCTGTTATACCTGCATTGTTATCACTCTTTAATTTAATATTGTTTATTATCAGTATACTGCTTCTGGAGTATGGGAATTTCCCCTTTGGATTAATAAAGTATCTATCTATCTATCTATCTATCTATCTATCTATCTATCTATCTATCTATCTATCTATCTATCTATCTATTAAAAGCAGTTTCAAGCACCACTTCTGTTTCAGCAGCTGTTTTTCACTAAGTGGAAACAAAATTTAACACAGACTCGCTGTGTTAAATGCCATATGAGCAATACAGAGCAGTGGCAGACTGCCACAGAATACTGTAAGTATGCTACGCCTAGCGGCGAAATTCACAACTGTGTCACCAGTAAGCCTAACACAGTGGACAGTGGTAGGAGACCCCAGAAGATGCAAACTCCACACAAGGAGGAGCCAGGATGCGAACCTCACTGCAAGGCAGAAGTGCTACCACTGTGCCATTAGGCCACCCACTCAAACAATGCCCAAAGCAAGAGGCCTTGGATCTGTGAGGTGCCAGTGTTGCCATCTATGCCCTTGTGCTGCACACCAGGGGCCTCATGTATAACGCCGTGCGTAGAACTCACACTATAACATGGCGTAAGCACAAAAGCCGAAATGTGCTTACGCACAGAAAAATCCAGATGCAGGAATCTGTGCGTACTCCAACTTCCACGTTCTTCCGCTACATAAATCCCGATCAGCGTGAAAACTAACGCTCGTGCACGCGCATTTTGTAACGCCCCAAATCCTCCCAGAATTACGTCTATTTGAATATGCAAATCAATATAAATCGCCCTTAAGCGCAGCCTTCTGTGAAAAGACAATGGGAAAAGCACGGGGGAAAATATAAGAATTTCAGCGAATACCAAGTGGAGGCAAAGGAAAAACATACTATTTGTTCAAATAAACCGTGGTATAATCAACAAAAGGAAGTTGATCAAGTGACATAGCGTGTTGGAGAAACTTGAAAGCTCACGTTCACAAAATCGCACAGTGCCGGAAATAAAAAGAAGTCACATATCAAAGTTGCCGTGAAAAGAAGAGTTGTAAGCCACTGTCTGAGTGTCATATGAAAGCTTATTAGGGTACAGAGAAAAAAGGCACACGGTGGGGAAAAAGCACGAAATGTCAACTTCAATCTCGACATTTCCACTTTAATCACGTAGTTTATTTTGTCATTTAGTAGAACATTATAAACTTCATCTTAAAATCGTTTAATTAACCAGTTTCTCAAAATTACATCGTAATTAAAGTAGCACGTTAAATGCTTTGTTTTGTATTTGATCTTCTACTCGTATGTGTCTATGTGTGTGAATCACTACTTGCTTCTTAAACCGGCTCTCTTCCTCCAACTGGACACAGAGTCCATTACATTTGTGATATTACAGCTCTCTGAATAACTAAAATACTGAGATGTATACGTGATGTCATTTTCATGATGATAGGAGCTAAAGCACATTATTAAACATGTGTTTCATGAGCCTCGTACTCATGACAAGCATTTAACTTTTGTCGAAATTTGTCGCTGCGTTTTTAGCTGTGTTGTTATTTTCTCTTTCTGTTTTATATTCAATATATATTGGCGTAGCCGTCACTGCAGTCCTTGCTTTTCTTTCCCCAAGTAACCGATCGCCACACAATCAGCTCTGTAATAGAAGTTAAGCCATCTGTAAGCTTAGCGCCGATTCTTCAAAACGTTTAAAGAACATTGAAATATCTTCGTAGTACATGTTTAATTATTCTATCCTTACGACACTCCCAGTGAAGAATATAGATTATTTAAGTGAAGTTAAAGTTTTATGTGTATAATTTAACAAACATATTTTGCTGCATTTCTCCTTAGAAATGATATTGTCATCATACGCGCTTTATAAAGTGGCCCAGGTTGTGAGATATTATAACTGTAGTGCAAGTTTACAGTGGGGTGATTGTACTTATAAGTCCAAACCGTTCTACAAGGAGCAATTGATTGAGTGTGCTTATAGTTCTTGGGGTGAAACTGTTTCTGAACCGCGAGGTCCGTACAGGAAAGGCTTTAAAACATTTTGCAGTGGCTGAGACAGCGTGTCCTTAAAGCTGTACTGTATACCGATAATTCTCTTTCCGATCAGCTGCTGCTGTGATTCACACTCGGATACAGTGATATAAATACTCCAAGTGGTGTAGTGAGAGTAATATGGAAAAAGATGATCCGCTGTGGCAACTCCTAACGGGAGGAGCTGAAAGAAGAAGAAGAAGAAGAAGAAGTGAGAGTAACAACGCTAAAGCAGTTATGGTATTTGGAATACTATGGCTGTTCCCTGGACCATTATATTTTTACGAGTTAATTACAATCAGATGCATTACACTAATAAACAATATGCGGTTAGTTGAGTAATCACATAAGAACAGTAGCACTGCTTTGACGCTGGGTGCCGCCAGTCTGCAAAACCGAGCGGAGAACTTGCGTACGACAAGCTATGAGGTACCGTGGAAAAGTGCGTGGCTTTACGCCAAGTGTAGGTTTTATACATCGCGATTTGAACGTGGAAAAGTTCTTACGCAACATCTCTGTGCGTACGCACCATTTATACATGAGGCCCCTGGTATTGTGATGTTTGTTACTGTTAGCCATGTGAATAGTGAATTTTTATTATTATAATTTCTTAATAGAAATTTCTCAAGCGGACTTCTTGCAGTTTCAGGGTCATGGGAAGCAGAAGCCTTTTCTAGCAGGATCTGGTGCAAGGAATTAACTAAGTGTGGATGGGACAGCCACGCACATTCACTCACAACATGGCCACTTTACAGTTGTCAATACACCTGACATGCAAGACGGCTGAGGATGTGGGAGGAAAAACAGAAAATCTGGAGTGAAGTTTACACATGGAGAACATGCAGACTCCAGGCAGGTAATGAGAATGGAATCCAGAAATCCCAGATCTGTGAGCCAGAAGTGCTAACCAATATGCTGGTTTTAGGAGGTGTAAATGTACTGCTTATTCATCCTCCTATTTTATAAACCTACATTTTCTTGTACAGGCTTTGAAGATACTGGAGCTTTAGGTGGGAGGCTGAAATAAAGCCTTGGCTGGACAGCCGTCCACCTCACAGTATACTCACAGCCACCCACAACGGTGCAGTTTGGGTTTCTCAATTACTGCAATGGGCTCGACTTTGGGATGTGAAGTTACTCGAGCGCCACGCAGATGGGGGAGAAAATACAAGCAACTGAACCTTTGGCCTTTCAAATGTAAAGTAGCAGTGCCATGTTTCTTTTTTATTATTATTAGCTACCATGCATGCAGTTGGCTTATTATTACTATGAATGGGACCAGGAATGAAATGATTTAATTGTTATTGTTCAAGCTTGCAGTGGGTTTATTATTAATAAGAGACCATGCATGAAGTGGTTTTACTGTTATTATTATTATTCTTTGTTCATGAAAATTCCACCGGCACTTCATACACTAAGGTTTTGCGGAACTGTGGAGCTGTGATGCATGTAGGCCACCCATTACTGCCCATCCAAACTTAGGGTCTCAGGTAGCTGGTGCCTACTTGGCATCATTTGTCACCTACGTATATCAAATTCTCAGTCCAAACTGTGAGGATCCACCATCTATCTTAGTAGAAATTGGCACGTGGAAGTAATACAGCACTGAGCTGAGTGCCAGTCCATTGGAGGACCCTCTTCTGTTCACACACATACACACTCACTCACACTCTGGCTAATCTGAATGTCTTTAGAGATACAAAAAAAAAGCCACAGTTTGGAGGTAAAAACTCACACAGACAGAAGGAAGCCATGAAAGTTCCAGATGAAAGCTAAAGTATCCAAACCCAGGATTAAGGATCCATGAGGGTTTAGCAGCAGTGCTGCCTGTCTGTTCTGAAAACGCTCACCCTGATGAGGGTCACAGCACCAGCAGGTCAAGTAGGTCCAAACAGACGTCCATGTCCTCAGCTACAGATTCCAGCTGTTTCTGGGGAATTCCTAGTTGTTCCCAAGCCAGCAGAGAGATACAATCCTTCCACCATGTCCTGGGTCTCCAGCCAGTGAGATGTGCCCTGAGGGGCTCCAGTTTGCCCAGGGGACATTCTTATAACATGTGCAGACCACTTTAACTGGCTCCCCTTAATCCAACGCCACCCTGAGGGTCTCCCAAATCATTGAGCTTCTCAGGCTATCCTGAAGTGTCAGCCCAGCCACCTTCATTCTATATTATTAGTATCCATATATGTAATGCATTTTATGGCTGAGGGAGGATGAAGCCTGTCCTGGAAGTATCTGGTGAAAGGAATGGAGCAGCAATCAGTCACACTGGCCCAATTCAGAGTACTGCTTTACCTAACAAAGTGCAGCCATGCACTTCAGGAGAGGTCAGACATCTGAAGCTAAGCATGTTTGGGCCCGGTCAGTAGTTGGATGGGAGACCACCTAGGAAAGCTTGGGTTGCTGCTGGAAGAGGTGTTGATAAGTCCAGCAGGGGGCGCTTACTCTGTGGTCTGGATCCAAATGACCCAGTGCAGTGACGGGGGACACTATGGTGTAAAAATGCTGTCATCCTTCGGATGAGATGTAAACTGGAAATCCTGACTGCCTTTGGTCTTAAAAGATCCCTGGGCATCCTTTGTAAAGTGTAGGGTGTATCCTGGCTAAAATGTGTACCAGGGCCTGATTAAGGTGGGTGCTATTGATGCTGCAGCAATAGGCCCAGATGAAAACAGACAAGAATTTTCCGGAAGCTGAACAGTTTTCCTTTGCTATTTTAACCTCAAAATAATTCTTAGAATGAAATTTGGAGTCCGACTTTCAGACGCCTAGACACAGCGTTACTTATTTTACAGCTACTATTGTTCCTTGCGCTGTGACGTAACTATAACGTCGGTGTGTTTATTGTTAACCGAAGATTTCAAGTTAATGCTATCAATTTTACGTTAAACAGTTTACTTAGTAATTTAGCTGCGTTTTTTGCAATATCTTGGGGATTCTTGCCACTTTATTATTGTTCGGTAAGTGCCACGTAGTCAATTTTTCACCTTGAAAGTTAGTTGTACAGTAAAAATCGATGGCAATTTAAATGGTTATCTGTAAATTTAAAATAACAGCCGACCCGCGGGCCCGGCCTGGATGTTTAGAATTTTTAAAATCCTCGACAGGATTCTGGTCTATTATGAAATTCAAATCGTGGACAAATTTTTACCCTCAAGAGCCTGAACTGAGTCACTTTGACCCAATGTCTCTGCAAATTCATTTTTCTTACTCTGTTTCGTAAGAGAATTGCGAAATTTTGTGTATTTCATTGTTAGGTTTTCTGCATTAATTGCTATTGAATGTTGATGTTAATCTCAAGTTGTTGCGATACTACGTCGTTATTATTATTCATGTTCAATAAAGGCTGGCTGGTTGCGTCGCAAGCAATTAAGGCTCCTTGGTCGGTCAGAGTGCGCGTGTACGGTGAGTGTCGAATGCACCAATGCTGAGACAAAATAGGCCTTTTTTACGCTGCAGCATCAGGCCCAATTTCGTCTTAATCCGGCCCTGACCATGGCTTAATCGTTCTGGCCCCAAAATCGTCCCCTGTCTCTATTTGGCTATTTCTATCACCCCATCACCACGTAACAGCTAATGGTGAGTGTACTGGTGCAAAAATGGCTGCCGTCGCATCATTCAGGTGGATGCTACACATTAGTGGTGGTTGAAGTGGCAACCCACTTACTAAGTAAAGTGCTTTGAGTAGTGAGATGAGGGCTATATATACGTAAAGAATTATTATTATTACTAGCAAAATACCCGGGCTTCACAGCGGAGAAGTAGTGTGTTAAAGAAGTTATGAAAAAGAAAAGGAACCATTTTTAAAATAAAGCAACATGATTGTCAATGTAATTGTTTTGTGACTGTTATGAGTGTTGCTGTCATCAAGGATTGGATTATCATTATTTCTTTCAATCAGGTTCGTATTTGGAGGATGTGTTGTGTTCAAGTTATATTACGTGTTTGTCAACCGATGTAAAGATAACAGTTTTCATTCATCGAAGTGTTCACTACCCAAATCGCTACTCATGAATCTAAGATGTTAAACAGGCATTCCCGGTATTAAGTTGTGGATTTGCCTGCGAATATTTACTATGCACTTAATTTAAACTTAAGCTTTACACCTTGCTTTCCTATTGATATGTCTACAAAGGCTTGTTCAACTTCAGAGGGTTGTTCCTGTCCTACTGCATCAATAAACAGCTCGTCTTCCTCTTTATCTGAGACATCACACACTGCATGCACGGGTTTACCTTTCCCAGTCCTGCAAACTTTAGTGAAGTGGTTCAATTTACCACCTTTTTTACGCTGTCTTCCTTTAGCTGGACATTGATTTTTTCCACCATGTGCTTTGTTTCTGCAGTAGCTGCACTTATGAATATGTTTGTATGCGTCACTCGCTTCATATTCTTTTGCTGCTTTCTCAATCGTGTAATGCATTTTTTGTTCAGCGCTCTTTGGAGCTCTTGCTTGTTCTCTGTGTACTGCGTTCACAGTCAGTTCACGTGAGCCGCTCGGAGTACATGCATCGAAGGTTCTCAGCTGTGCTTGTGCTATCTTGTGCAATCTTGCGATGTCCACGGCTTTATTTAATGTTAGCTCAGACCCGGCACTTAAAAGTTTCTGTCGTACTTTCGCTGAGTTTGTGCCAAACACTAGTCTATCCCTGACCATCTCATCTTTGTTTGCATAAGCACCGTCCTTCACCAGCAATTTTAACTCCGTTACAAAGTGATCCAAAGTCTCGTTTATACCCCGCGTCCTCTCATTAAACTTGTATCTCGCGGATATCGTATTCGTCTTAGGCATGACAAACGCCAGCGGCAGCCTGTCTATGAACTTAATTTAAGGTTAAGCTTTACACCTTGTAGCTGCACTTATGAATATGCTTGTATGCGTCGCTCGCTTCATATTCTTTTGCTGCCTTCTCAATTGTGTAATGCGTTTTTTGTTCAGTGCTCTATGTACGTAAGTAGGTTCTAGTTATGAACGTTACGCGTAGAATTTCAAAATGAAACCTGCCTGACTTTCGTAAGTAAGCTGTAAGGAATGAGCCTGCCAAATTTCAGCCTTCTACCTACACGGGAAGAGTCAGTCAGTCAGTGAGTCAGTCAGTCAGTGAGTGAGTCAGTGAGTCAGTGAGTCAGTCAGTCAGTCAGTCAGTGAGTCAGTCAGTCAGTCAGTGAGTCAGTCAGTCAGTCAGTCAGCAGTCAGTAGTGAGTCAGTCAGTCAGTGAGTCAGTCAGTCAGTCAGTCAGTCAGTCAGTGAGTGAGTCAGTCAGTCAGTCAGTGAGTCAGTGAGTCAGTCAGTCAGTCAGTGAGTGAGTCAGTCAGTCAGTCAGTCAGTGAGTCAGTCAGTCAGTCAGTCAGTCAGTGAGTCAGTCAGTCAGTGAGTCAGTCAGTCAGTCAGTCAGTGAGTCAGTCAGTCAGTCAGTCAGTGAGTCAGTGAGTGAGTCAGCCAGTCAGTGAGTCAGTGAGTCAGTCAGTCAGTCAGTCAGCGAGTCAGTCAGTCAGTCAGTCATTGAGGGCTTTGCCTTTCATTAGTATAGATTAAACAAGCAGGTATTTGGGGACGTGGGAGGAAAGCCTAGGAGAACAAACAGACTCCACACGGACAGTGGCTGGGCTAGGAATTGGAACCCACAATGCCATGTCAGAGCTAACCACTGTGTCATCTAGCCACCCATAATTCTGATTATGATTATTACATGTAGCATTAGTAGACGTATGATGATGATGTGTTTGCTCTTTATATTCTATAAGTTGGCTTTACCTAAGTGTTTGTTCTCAAGCTAGGGGTAGCAGTCGGAAGGGGAGTAGGAATCCCTCTTTCTTTAAGGTTATATAGCACCCTGATGTGTGGAGTAAAAGTCACAGGAAGTTCTGCCAAAGCTTTATTACGCACTGGTGAGGCATCATCTGGAGTTCTGGGTGCAGTTTTGGTTTGCATTAATGTAAATAATTAAAGTGTGTTGAAAAAATGTCACAAAGGGAATCATCAAATCACGCTAACAATACATTTTTAATGTTCACACTTTAAACTTCAAGTTGGTGTTTACCAGAGAATGAAAAACTTGGAAATAAAAGAAAATGGGGATCAAGATCAGTAGCGCGTGCAACGAAACACTTGGTCATTTATTACATGGCTCTGTGGTTCTCTGTGGGAAGACAAAGTATTTATGGAGAATCAACATCTGATGCCAGGGCCCCTGGAACTCAAGTCCGCTCTTTTGAAGCATAACCACACCTGTGTAGAATTCTAAAAATCTTTGAGAACATCTGGATGAGAACAGGCCATTTAGGCTAATGAAGCTCACCAGTCCTCTCCACTTAATTCTTCTAAAATTACATCGTCGGGGTTTAAAGGTCCCTAAAGTGCTACTGTCCATCACACTACTTGGTCGCTTATTCCAAGTGTCTATCATTCTTTGTGCAAAGAAAAACATCCTGATATTTGTGTGAAATTTACCATTAACAAGTTTCCAACTGTGTCCCCGCGTTCTTATTCAACTCATTTTTCAAGTCACCGTCTCGATCCACTGCACTAACACTTCAATCATGTCTCCTTTTAATCTTCTTTTGCTTAAACTGTAATCTTTCCTCATAATTCAACCCCTGTGGCCCTGAATCAGCCTAGCCGCTCTTCTCTGGAACTTCTCTAGTGCTGCTATGTCCTTTATGTAGCCTTACTTATTCTATGTTAATTAATGTTGACCTATGTTTATTTTTTATTATGTCTTCTATTTTTCTATTCATTTTGTAAAGCACTGTGAGCTACATTTTTTTGTATGAATATGTGCTATATAAATAAATGTTGATTGATTGATTGATTGGAGACCAAAACTGCATACGGGACTCCAGATGAGGCCTCACCAGTGTGTTATAAAGCTTGAGCAGAACCTCCTGTGACTTGTACGCCACACATCAAGGCGCTATATAACCTGACATTCTGGTAGCCTTCTTAATTGGCTTCTGGTCTATCTGACTATAAGTCCTTATTAGAACATTAGAACAATCTAAATGAGAACAAGTCATTCGGCCCAACAAAGCTCACCAGTCCTATCCAATTTATCCATCCATCCATTACCCAACCCGCTATATCCTAACTGCAGGGTCACGGGGGTCTGATGGTGCCAATCCCAGCCAACACAGGGTGCAAGGCAGGAAACAAACCCCGGGCAGGGTGCCAGCCCACTGCAGGGCACACCCACCCACCCACACACTAGGGACAATTTAGAATCGCCAATGCACCTAACCTGCATGTCTTTGGACTATGGGAGGAAACTGGAGTGCCCGGAGGAAACCCACGCAGACACGGGGAGAACATGCAAACTCCATGCAGAGAGGACCCAGAAAGCGAACCCGGTTCTCCTAACTGCGAGGCAGCAGTGCTACCCACTGCTCCACCGTGCCACCCCCCTATCCAATTTATTCTCTAAAAAAACATCAAGTTGACCTTTGAAAGTTCCTAAAGTCTTACTGTCTACCACACCACTTGGCAACTTATTTCAAGTGTCTGTGGTTCTCAGTGTAAAGAAAAACTTCTTAATGTTTATGTGAAATTTGCCCTTCACAAGTAACCAACTGTGTCCCAGTGTTCTTGATGAACTCATTTTAAAGTCACCGTCTCGATCCACTGGACTAATTCACTTCATAATTTTAGACACTTAAGTCAGGTCTCCTCTTAAACTTCTTTTGCTTAAACTGTAAAGGCTCCTCATAGCTCATCTCCTGTAGCCCTGGAATCAGCCTAGTCGCTCTTCTCTGGACTTTTTCTAGTGCTGATAGATAGATAGATAGATAGATAGATAGATAGATAGATAGATAGATAGATAGATAGATAGATAGATAGATAGATAGATAGATAGATAGATACTTTATTAATCCCAAGGGGAAATTCCCATACTCCAACAGCAGCATACTGATGATAATAAACAATATTAAATTAAAGAGTGATAACAATGCAGGTATAACAGACAATAACTTTGTATAATGTTAACGTTTACCCCCCGGGTGGAATTGAAAAGTCGCATAGTGTGGGGTCTCCTCAGTCTGTCAGTGAGCAGGATGGTGACAGCAGTCTGTCGCTGAAGCTACTCCTCTGTATGGAGATGATCCTGTTCAGTGGATGCAGTGGATTCTCCATGATTGACAGGATCCTGCTCAGTGCCCGTTGCTCTGCCATGGATGTCAAACTGTCCAGCTCCGTGCCTACAATAGAGCCTGCCTTCCTCACCAGTTTGTCCAGGCGTGAGGCGTCCTGCTCCCCAGCACACCACCGTGTAGAAGAGGGCGCTCGTCACAACCGTCTGATAGAATATCTGCAGCATCTTATTGCAGATGTTGAAGGACACCAGCCTTCTAATGAAGTATAGTTGGCTCTGTCCTCTCTTGCACAGAGCATCAGTATTGGCAGTCCAGTCCAATTTATCATCCAGCTGCACTCCCAGTTATTTATAGGTCTGCACCCTCTGCACACAGTCACCTCTGATGATCACGGGGGCCATGTGAGGCCTGGTCCTCCTAAAATCCACCACCTGCTCCTTGGTTTTGCTGGTGTTCAGGTGTTGGTGGTTTGAGTCGCACCATTTAACAAAGTCCTTCATTAGGTTCATATAGTCCTCCTCCTGCCCACTCCTGTTGCAGCCCACGATAGCAGTGTTGTCAGTAAACTTTTGCACGTGGCAGGACTCCGAGTTGTATTGGAAGTCTGAGGAATGTTGGCTGAACAGGACCGGAGAAAGTAAAGACCCCTGCGGCGCTCCTGTGCTGCTGACCACAATGTCAGACCTGCAGTTCCCAAGACGCACATACTGAGGTCTGTCTGTAAGATAGTCCACGATCCATGCTACCAGGTATGAATCTACTCCCATCTCAGTCAGCTTGTCTCTAAGGAGCAGAGGTTGGATGGTGTTGAAGGCGCTAGAGAAGTCCAGAAACATAAATCTTACAGCACCACTGCCTCTGTCCAAGTGGGAGAGGGATCAATGTAGCATATAGATGATGGCATCATCCGGTCCCACCTTCTCCTGGTATGCAAACTGCAGAGGGTTGAGGGGTGGTGGACCTGTGGCCTCAAGTGGTGAAGCAGCAGCCGCTCCATGGTCTTCATCAAATGTGACGTCAGAGCGACAGGCCGGAAGTCATTCCGCACACTAGGACGTGATACCTTTGGTACTGGGGTGATACAAGATGTTTTCCAAAGCCTCGGGACTCTCCCCTGTTCCAGGCTCAGGTTGAAGATGCGCTGTAGAGGACTCCCCAGTTCCAACGCACAGGCCTTCAGCAGTCATGGCGATACTCCATCTGGACCCGCTGCTTTGCTGGAACGAAGTCTCCTCAGATCTCTGCTCACCTGGGCTGCTGTAATTGTGGGTGGGGATGTCTCTCTTATGCTGGTATCAGCAGAAGGATGGGTGGAGGGTGCAGTACTCCGATGTGAGAGTGGGTTAGGGTGGTCAAACCTGTTAAAGAAGTTGTTCATCTGGTTTGCTCTCTCCACGTGTCTCTCGATGGTGGCACCCTGCTTTGAGGTTACTACCATCCTCGCCAGAGCTGGTGAGGGAGTCCTCCGATGCCCATGCATGACAAGTGTTAGAGCTGGTCCAAAACACAGCATAGGAGTCAAGCTTTTATTTTAACAATTAAACTTTGAAAACTAAAAACAACCTAAAATGTCTTTCTGAAAAGCCTTCATTTTGTATTTATGAGTCTTGTGAAAACTTCAACCAGCCTTGAAGCCTTAAAAAGGGAGAGGCAAAACAGCAGTCTTTTAACAGGCAGACGTCAAGTCAAGTCAAGTCAAGTTGGGGAGCTGCACTGGTACAGTGCGTTGCCGCACCCTCCACACGACAATACAGCTCTGGATGCCGGTTTGAAACCCCCCAGGCAGACACGCAGTCCAGTCCCACCCTCCGGAAATGACTCTCTATCTGCCGCAGTCAGGTGTTACGTGGGTGACAATGAGGATCTTACGAGTTGGATCACCCTTGGGGAAATGTGGCGCATAGCCGTAGTGCCATAACTGACTAAATGCAGGTAATGTGACTCATTCGGGACTCCATGAGCAACACAAAGTCAAACCAATGGTACCCAAGGATTTTCTGGAGAGACACAGTACTGAAGGAGTCCAGTCTTCATCTCAGGTCACTGGATAACGTCCATGTCTCACAAACAGGGAGCACTAGGACTCCAAAGACTTGGACCTTCATTCTTTTTCATAGATATCAGGAACGCCACACACCCCTTTCCAGCGACCTCATGACCCCCCATGCTCTCCCAGTCTGTCTACTGGCTTCATAGGAAGAGTCACCAGAGACATGAATGTCACTGCCAAGGTAAGTAAACCTCTCGACAAGGGCGACACTCTCTCCGCAGACAGAAACACTGCTGATGGCTGTGCCCAAGAAAAACAAAAATTCGGACATGAGCATCACTAGGGTTTGCGCCCCAGGAACCAAATTACTCAAACTATTTTATAATATTTCAGTAATTATTTACCACTGTGATTCTGATCTTTGTGATCATAAAATAGGTCAGTATGATAGCAACAGATGAGAAGAATTCATAATAAATCACAGAATTACAGTATTTGACGGTTCCTCTATAGGGTCTCTTTCTCTTGCACGATTTGGCTCAAAAACTAATCTGCACCTCGTCATCTCATAACAGGCTAACGTTTCGAGTTTGATATTTTTCCGTCCAGCCGTTTTAGCTCAAGACTGCCCTCAAGGAACTGTGACACACAGGCAGACACACACCCATCATTGAGATAACAATGTTTTCGATATCAGGGGACCCTAAAACGTGGAAATCCATCGAAAACCGGAGATTGAAATTTGTGATGAATCTAAAGCTTTTGCTAGTCCCCCATAGATGATAGGTTATGATGATAGGGCGCAATGCAAAAAAGAACTGGAAAACATAAGACAAAACGCAAAATTACAAAACACTATTCAAAAAAAGAAAACTGTAGGTCAAAAATACTCAGTTCCTGGACGTATAGAATTTTTGCCTATCTCTTGATGTAAGAAGTACACAAGAAAATTGGTTGAGTCGAGAAATGACCCGCACGTCACCACTGGAAAATGTTGAGTTGCCAACTCTGGTCATCCGCCTTTAATTCCAATGAGAATCGTGTCAAAGTCAATGACAATAAGGGTCGCTGTACAGGCCAATACAAAAGAAACTTCGCTAAGCAAAGTTACCGTCAGGCTGTGAAGGACTGGAAAGCATGGAAGAACCTCCATCCTACGGTAAGTTAGGTAGAAGACTCAACACGCCATCCGGGGGGTACCAGAAGGGCGATGGAGTCACGTGCCCTCACTGGGCGTCTTCTCTGTGCTGCTGAAGGAACAAGAGAGGAGAAAGTTAGCATCAGCAGCCCCACTTGACATACTTTAGGGGCCTCATGCATAATGCTGTGCGTAGAATTCACACTATAACATGGCATACGGACAAAAGCGGAAATGTGCGTATGCACAAAAAAATCCAGATGCCTAAATCTGTATGAACGCCAGCTTCTACGTTCTTCTGCTCCATAAATCCCTGCTGTCCTGCCCCAACTCCTCCCAAAATTATGCCTCTTTGAATATGCAAATCAACATAAATAGCCCTTAAGCTCAGTGTTCTGTTAAAAGGCAATGGCAAAAGCACGAGGGAAAATAGAAGAATTTCAGTGAATACCATGTGGAGGCAAGGAAAAACGTATTATTTGTTTGTTTAAACAGTGGTATAAACAACAAAAGGAAGTTGGTCGAGTGACATAGCGTGTCTGAGAAACTCGAAAGCTCAAGTTCACAAAATTGCAGAGTCCGAAATTAAAAAGAAGTTGTTATATATAAAAGTCAACGTGAAAAGGTGAGTCATAGCCCACCGACTGAGTGTCATATGAAAGCTTATTAGGGTACAGAGAAAAAAAAAATAGGCACACAGTGGGGAAAAAAGCTCGAAATGTCAACTTTAATCTCGAAATTTCCACTTCACTTAGTTTATTTTGTCATTAAAATAGAACATCATAAACTTCATCTTAAAATTGTTTAACTTATTAGTTTCTCAAATCCCATTATAACTAAAGTAGCACATTAAATGCTTTGTTTTGTATTTGTTCTTCTATGTGCTCTGTGTGTGTGAATCACTACGTGCTTCTTAAACCGGCTCTCTTCTTCTGACAGAACACAGAATCCATTACATTTGTGATATTACAGCTCTCTGAATAATTAAAATGCAGAGATGTATACTTGATATCATTTTCATGATGATAGGCATGTTATTAAACATGGGAACACGGTGGCGCAGTGATTGTTCATGTCTCACGCAAGATGCTTGCTGCGCCGTGTCCAACCTTTGATGAAATAATTTATTGCAGGAGTACTGTCTCTTTCAAACGTACTAACCTTCATTTCCTGTCCTTCCTATTCTTTCTCCAAATACCCAATCACCACACAATCAGCTCTGTAATAGACGTTAAGCCATCTGTAAGCTTAGAATGCTGATTCTTCAAAACTTTTAAGGAACATTGAAATATCTTCGTAGTTGTTTAATTATCCTATCCATTTATCCTTCCAGTGTCATGCCAGCCACAGCAAGAATACAGCGCAATGCAGGAACAATCCATGAACGGAGTACCAGCTCCTCGCTAGCGCTGCGGCACCGTTTCCTCATATGTTTAATTATTAACAATATAGATTATTTAAATGAAGTTCAAGTTTTGTCTGTATAATATAATAAACATATTTTGCTGCATTTCATCTTAAAAATGATATCGTCATCATATGTAAATGTTTATAAAGTGGCTCAGGTTGTGTAATATTATAACTGTAGTGCAAGTTTACAGTGAGGTGATTGTACTAAGAAGTACAAACAGTTCTACAAGGAGCAGTTGATGGACTGATTGAGTGCATTTAGAGTTTTTGGGATGAAACTGTTTCTGAACTGCGAGGTCCGTACAGGAAAGGCTCTGAAGCGTTTGCTGTATGAGAGCAGTTCAATAGACAGCATGGCTGAGGCAGCGTGTGCCTGATGCTGTATACCGATAATTGTTTTCCCGATCAGCTGCTGTAGAGCTGTGATTCCACACTCAGATACAGTGATATAAATACTCTGAGTGGTGCAGTGAGAGTAATATGGAAAAAGATGATCTGCTGTGGCAACCCCTAATGGGAGCAGCTGAAAGAAGAAGAAGAAGGTGCAGTGAGAGTAACAACGTTAAAGCATCTATTGTATTTAGAATAGTTTGACCATTCTGTGGACCATTATATTGTTACATGTTAATTACAATCAGATGCATTAAACTAATAAACAATACGCAGTTAATTTCAATGTATTTATAAAGCCGTGTCAGGGATGTGGATCTAAAAGAGAAAGTGTAACCACACAGGAATAGTAGCACTGCTTTGATGCTAGGTGCGGCCAGTCTGCAAAACCGAGCAGCGAACTTGCGTACGACAGGGTATGAGCTACTGTGGAAATGTGCGTGGCTTTACGCCAAGTTTAGGTTTTATACATCGCGATTTGAACGTGGAAACGTTCTTACACAACATTTTTGTGTGTACGCACCATTTGTACATGAGGTCCCAGATGAGCCCAGAGAGTGGTCCGCAGGCACGCATGCGTAACAAGTCCAATATGTGGGAACTTCACAAAGGACATCGCCATCTTTAAACAGATGGACAGGTTTAGATAGATAGCACAGGGGGGAAATTTTACTTTTATAGATGTTTGATAAATACTGTAAATGAGTATTATAACAAACTAGCTGTGTAAGCCCGTGCTGTAAAAAGCCAGGGGTCTTTGAAACTATTGAAATTGAGAGATGTCACGTAATTGAAAGGAACTACTCTGGGTGTCTCCCTCCTACGAGGTTTTTATTTTCCCGACGTGCTTGCATCGCTTGTGCATTAGTGGCTAAGCGACTGTCTTTCTTCAGAGGTTTCGTTTTTGCCGATGTGCTCACCTCACTTGCGTATCCTCGGAGGTGGAGCCCGTAGCCCGACTCCACCTCTCACTTCTGGGCGAGACAGACAGACACACACACTTCCACGCACAGACGTTTATACAGTATATAAGACAACAGTCCGGAGTCCTAGAAACTAAATCTTCCGAAAAAAATTAAGGTGTAGAGATGTCATGTAATTGAAAGGAACTACTGTGGGCGTCTCTTTCCTAGGAGGTTTCATTTTCCGACGTGCTCGCCCCGCCTGTGCATTAGCAGTGGGAGAAAAAATAAAAGGGATATTGTTTTGCCGATGTGCTCACTATGCTTTTGTAATAGTGGCTAAGTGAAGGACTCTCTCTTCAGAGGTTTTGTTTTGCTGACGTGCTCGCCTTACTTACATATCCTCGGAGGCGGAGGTGGATTTAGCCCCCTTAGCCCGACTTCACCTCTCACGTCTGGGCGGGACAGACAGACACACACACTTCCACACATAGACATTTATACAATATATAAGATAACAGCTCCCCCCACCCTTTCAAATATATACCATCCATCCATTTTCCAACCCGCTATATCCTAACTATAGCGTCATAGGGGTCTGCTGGACCCAATCCCAGCCAACATAGTGTGCAAGGCAGGGGAGAACATGCAAACTCCATGCAGGGAGGACCCAGGAAGCAAACCCAGATCTCCTTACTGCGAGGCAGCAGCGCTACCACTGCACCACCGTGCCACCCCAAATATACCGTATACCAGAATAACTAAATATAAAATAAATCTTCTAGCTTGGCGAAAAATAAAAAGAGCTGTGCCAGTACCTGTGAGGTTATGAGAAATGAATGAATGAAGCCTGATCACTTGGTAGCACTGGAGCATAGCAACTGTCAACAACAAGGTCATGGCCTTGCAAAAAACATACGTAAAGGCAGTGCCCGCGAAGAACGCGGACACCAAGATCAACAGGTGCGACAAGGACGTTACTATCACAACAAAAGTACACTTTAACATTGTCAAATAGAATGTGCATAAGCAATGGCAAAAAAAGACTTTTAAAACTCTAACAGAAAATGTCACAAAGGAAACAGGCCAAAATATTATGAAGAAATTGTCCAGCCTGACTGCCACTTCAGCCAGCTGCCTGCATTCTTATGTTTCTTTGAGTTGTCGCCGTCTGTGGGAGGTTAATGGCTACTCTAAAAATGAACAAAAGAAAAGTGCGGCAAAGTAAACGGTCATTGAACGTTTCACATGTCAAAAGGGAATGGAAAGCAAAGGAAATTTTTGTGAGTCACTCAGTTAAGACGTCAACCGTTTAGCATTTTACCAGGGCTCGTCTTGGTTTCCTTTATAAACTCGTGTACGCACAAAAAGAGGGTTGAAATGTGCGTATGCAACTTCTCACGCAAACATCGGGATTTATAAAAGATAACCTGATGGGTGGAGACGTGTGTATTTTTGTGGCAACACTGACCCATACGTATGCAACATTTCAGAGAAACTGGGAAATGGCGACACCCTCAATCGCCCACTAAATGACGACTTACGCATATCGTAATTCATATTAACGAGATGTTGTTATAATGTGCATTGACGTGATGTTGTGGTGTGAAATTTTGTATATAAGTTGATATCTGTATAAGGGACGTTCAAAAAGTCTCCACACTTTTACATTTTCATTGGAAACAGTGAAGGCAGGAGGAGTTGTAATTGGTCATGTCTGAGAGCGTAATATGACGGGGAAAATTACATCGCAAAGGAAGGTGACTATGTAGAAAAATGATGGCATTTATTTTTGAAATTCTTAATTAATAGATTTAAAAAAGAAGTGCAGAAACCTTTTGGACGTCCCTCGTAACTTAGACAAGTCAAGTCAAGTCAAATTGGGGAGCATGCACTGGTACAGTGCGTTGCCGCACCCACTACACGGCGAAACAACTCGGGATCCTGGTTTGCAACCCCCCGGGCAGACACGCGGTCAAGTCCTACCCTCCGGAAATGACCCTCTATCTGCCGCAGACAGGTGTTACATGGGCGACCCCTTGGCCAGGTCCAGCCACTCAGGTCCCCAACAATGAGGATCTCATGAGCCGGATCACCCTCTGGGAAATGAGCCGCATGGCTGTAGTGCTGTAACTGACGCTCACTCACAATGCAGGTAATGTGCCTCATTCAGGACTCCATTAGCAACACAAAGTCAAACTAACAGTACCCAAGGATTCTCTGAAGAGACACAGTACCAAAGGAGTCCAGTCTTCATCTCAGGTCACTGGATAGCATCCATGTCTCACAACCATAGAGCAAGACCCCAACTCTCTCTTCTGTTTCTTTTTCCGGTTTCTTTGTGGTGGCGGCCTGTGCCAC
The DNA here is from genome assembly GCF_016835505.1 of Polypterus senegalus. Taxonomy (NCBI): domain Eukaryota; kingdom Metazoa; phylum Chordata; class Cladistia; order Polypteriformes; family Polypteridae; genus Polypterus; species Polypterus senegalus. The sequence goes on along the minus strand of NC_053155.1, from coordinate 309,488,563 downwards.
CACCACCTACTCAAAGCATCATGATGCTCCAACATTGATGGACTGAAAGCCAGAAGTCTACATGACCATCATCATCAGGTCCTTCCATGAAAACTCTAAATACAAAGAGGACTGTTTGACTTATTTTAGGTAGATTGCCCAGAGGGGACTGGGCAGTCTCGTGGTCTGGAACCCCTACAGATTTTTTTTTTTTTCTCCAGCCTTTGGAGTTTTTTTTGTTTTGTTTTTTCTGTCCACCCTGGCCATCGGACCTTACTTATTCTATGTTAATTAATGTTGGCCTATGTTTATTTTTTATTGTGTCTTCTATTTTTCTATTCATTTTGTAAAGCACTTTGAGCTACATTTTTTTGTATGAATATGTGCTATATAAATAAATGTTGATTGATTGATTGAAGACAGGAAGCACCAGGACTCTAAAGACTTGGACCTTCATCCTTTTGCATAGATATCGGGAGCGCCACACACCCCTTTCCAGTAACCTCATGACCCTCCATGCTCTCCCAATCCGTCTACTGACTTCATAAGAAGAGTCACCAGAGACAGGAATGTCACTGCCGAGGTGAGTAAACCTCTCGATGAGGTCGACACTCTCTCCGCAGACAGACACACTGCTGATGGCCGTGCCCAAGAGGTCATTAAAGGCCTGATCTTGGTTTTTATCAGGACACTCACAAGCCCAGACACTCAGACTCCTCACTCAGTCTCTTGAGCGTCCTGATCAGAGCCTCCATTGACTCCACAAAGACAACTTAGACAAAGTAATGTAATATTAGTGTTACATTATTGATAAGAACAGCAGTGGTTTGATGGTTAAGAACCCCCCAAAGGATTTTGGACTAAGTCTTTGTAATTTTATGACAGGATTGAGGGAAGTGCCTGAAACCAGTTTGGCAAGCGATTCTCTGCAGGACTCTCTCAATCAACCGTCAGCTGGCAAGCTACACCTTAATAAATGGTTTCGGGTTTGGGGCAGGTGTGAAGCCCATTGTGTCACACCAGAATTCTATTGGTCTAAAGTTGCCAGTTTGTTTCTTTAAATCAGAAGCCATTAAGTACGGTGACACCCTATTTGCTGTAGGGTTTGGACAGAGAGTCTATAAATTAGCTTGCTTTACTCCTCTCTCTCTCTTACACCATCATCATGAAGGAGCATCTCACACGCCATGGACTGAAAAGGACAACACAATTAAGAGCACAGCTCGGCAACCATATTGAGACAGGCATGCGGCCTGTTCTGAAGGGAGCTGAGCAACAATGGTGCCTTAACTAGAAGACATTTTAAGTAACTAACAGATCCGTGTGCCACCTGAAGCTCAGCATTTATCAGGTTGTATGGTCGCCAATATTCACTTGTACTTTGCTTATTGTTATTATTTATGAATATTATCAATAATACATTATTTAAAGTGTAACTTAACTCCTGCTTGTCTTTTACTCTATGTAATTGCCTGAGGTTATAAATGTAGAAGGGAAGGTGGGGAGAAGTTATAAAGTACAATACCTTATAAACAGATTAAAGTGTGAGATTTGAGGCATTCTGACAAAGGCTATGTATTAAAGAATACAAAAGGGGACAAAACAAAGACAAAACAGATGACAAAACATATTACACCTCAAAAATTTTGAACTCTTTTTCAGTTCCCTTTCAAGAAGGCCAATGCAGTGTTTGCACTAGAGAACTTCTTTGGTTTGTGTTTCCTTTAGGGAGCGATAGAGCTCCCTAATTGGAATAAGTTCTTTTATAATTGCGGCATTTTAAGTAACCGAAAAATATAGAGATATGATAATAAACGGCGATATCCCTCCCATAGTGATATGGCGGTACAAATCACATAAGAGAAAATAACAGCTTTCTTTACTGACGATTTATGTGGAATTACAGATTGGAAGCCATGATAGCATGACAATATCAAGGTGGGATCTTGATCTTTAAAGTCTGCCATTTTTCATCGCTGCGCTGGAAGGCTTTTCGAGACAAATGACGATATCACCCATTTGTCCGTGCATTGGCTTCGAAGCGTTTGGCTGCTTGTCCACATATTTATGCTGTCTTCTCCACGTGTAGGCCCTTCTTTGGTTTCTAAACAAGGAAAGGATTCAATTTCATCTCTAAAATACAAGAATATTACATTGCCTATTTTCTCAGTTGTCCTCTTCCTTCTCCAAACTGCTTGACTAGTGGTTTCTAAATGCTGACTAGCCCCTGTGTGCCAACTTTGGCCGGCATATGTGATTGAATTCATAAAATGATTTCTTGTACATAGGACAGTGACATTAAACTTACATTCTTGTTACAGTTTGTCGTCAGTTTATATTAACAACGTCACAGTGAATAGGCCAGCTGGTCAGAAATATCACCTTCCATCATGCTCGCTATGCTGGAAGCCACTAACCAACCGGTGAGGCCCTACATCCATGTGGGTGTGGGTACAATACATAAATCATAACATGACAACGTGAAAAGTCAATTTACAGCCATGTCCAATTCTCCTAACATAATTGGAGCAAAAAACTGCACTCACATTGCAATACGAGAATGAAGCTGCTTATGTTAACCGTGAGCAGTGGCACTCCATTAATGCACAAGTCATCTGTGATGCCAAGATGGGGTTGACATATGTTGTGGCTCAGTTGCCTGGGTCAGCCCATTATTTATTTATTTTGATGCAAAGTAGCTTTAAGAGATGTGATGGTGCTGTATGTGGTGGCTCTGTGATGGATGAACTTACTGACAGACCCTCATTCTGTTCTACACTATTCATTGTAGCACCAATCATGTCATTACATGTGCCAGGTGATAGAGGCTACCTGTTCAGAAACATGCATCTTACTCCTTTCCCGGACCCCCAGAACAGAGAGGAGAGGCACTAAACAGCCACACATGATCCTACACTGTAAATTGCAGAATGCTTCCAGACATTCTTAAATGCAGGGGGCGGAGTCTCAATGCATCAGGAGGGAGAGGCTGCTCTACCAGCCAATGAAGTCCTGCATATACAGGAGGTTGATTAGAATGATCCATATATGGATGGTGATTGTGATTCATGAACAGTAATTTGTGTAGAAATGTGTGTATGCCATGTTTTATAAATGGTTTTTTTTTTTTTTTGGAATACGCATTTTTCGGTTTTTTTCATCTAGTAATCCATGCAAAGTTTTATAAAGCATGCCCCTAGACTATAAATTGCAGGGGTGACAAATCTGATTTCCAGCACAGTTTCACATTTCCAAACTACTGCAGGGAAACCTTTCTTGATTCTATTTAGATTTTTCCTTGTTTTGATAAGCAAAAAAAAAAAATAACTTAGAACATTTAGAAACTGTTTTGATCTTGTACAGTTACTTTTATGGTTTCTACCTTCTCCCCCTATTGAAATAATTTTTCAGCCTGGTCCATTTTGGCCCCATGCAGGATGTGAAGCCTGTTTCTAGAGTTTGGGGCTAGGCTGACTTTACGAGACGAGACTTTTTTGAAGAGATTTTTTTCACGTCCTGCGGGACAAGACTTTTGCAAGATTTTTTCAAATCCCGCCCTCCTCTCAACCATTTTCACCCACACACACACATGGCCCACTCACCTCTCATTTGTGTGAATGCTTTTGACAGACACAGTTCTTGCTCTCTCAGCTCTTATAAATTTTAATGTTTTCCTCACTTTAACAACAACAACATTTATTTAAATAGCACATTTTCATACAAACAGTAGCTCAAAGTGCTTTACATAATAAAGAATAGAAAAATAAAAGACACAATAAGAAAACAAAATAAATCAACATTAATTAACATCGAATAAGAGTAAGGTTCAATGGCCAGGGGACAGAAAAACAAAAACTCCAGACGGCTGGAGAAAAATAAAATCTGTAGGGATTCCAGACCATGAGACCGCCCAGTCCCTCTGGGCATTCTACCTAACATAAATGAAACAGTCCTCTTTGGATTTAGGGTTCTCACGGAAGGGCTTGATGATGATGATGGTCACGTAGACTTCTGCCTTTTAATCCGTCCATCATTGTTGGAGCATCATGAAGCTTTGAGTAGGTGGAGGTGGCGCAGGCCACCACCACAAAGAAACCGGAAAAAGAAACAGAAAAGAGAGTAGGGGTCAGTACGATTTTAGAGCCACCATGAATAGTTATTATGATGAATTGAACATACAGAGTATCAGGATGATTAAGTTAAATTAAGTTAAATGGAAGTTATGAAAAGGCCATGTTAAAGTAATGTGTTTTCAGCAGTGTTTTAAAGTGCTCTACTGTATCAGCCTGGCGAATTCCTATTGGCAGGCTATTCCAGATTTTAGGTGCATAACAGCAGAAGGCCGCCTCACCACTTCTTTTAAGTTTTGTTCTTGGAATTCTAAGGAGACACTCATTTGAGGATCTGAGGTTACGATTTGGAATATAAGGTGTCAGACATTCCGATATATAAGATGGGGCGAGATTATTTAAGGCTTTATAAACCATAAGCAGAATTTTAAAGTCAATCCTGAATGACACAGGTAACCAGTGTAGTGACATCAAAACTGGAGAAATGTGTTCGATTTTCTTTTCCTAGTTAGGATTCTAGCAGCTGCATTCTGCACTAGTTGCAAACGATTTATGTCTTTTTGGGTAGTCCTGAGAGGAGTGCGTTACAGTAATCTAGTCGACTGAAAACAAACGCGTGAACTAATTTCTCAGCATCTTTCAGTGATATAAGAGGTCTAACTTTACTTATGTTTCTTAAGTGAAAAATGCTGTCCTAATGATCTGATTAATATGTGATTTAAAATTCAGATTACAGTCAACAATCACCCCTAAGCTTTTTACCTCCGTCTTGACTTTTAATCCTAATGTATCCAGTTTATTTCTAATAGCCTCATTGTATCCATTATTGCTGATCACTAAGATTTCAGTTTTCTTTATTTAACTTGAGAAAATTACTATTCATCCATTCTGAGATACAAGTCAGACATTGTGTTAGTGAATCAATAGAATCGGGTCATCAGGTGCTATTGATAAGTACAGCTGTGTGTCATCAGCATAGCTGTGGTAGCTCACGTTGTGCCCTGAGATAATCTGACCTAACGGAAGCATGTAGATTGAGAATAACAGCGGACCCAGGATAGAGCCTTGTGGAACACCATATGGATATCATGTGTCTTGAGTTGTAATTCCACAACTAACAAAAATTTTCTCCCTGTCAGGTAGGATTCAAACCAATTTAAGACACTGCCAGAGAGGCCCACCCATTGACTAAGGCGATTTCTAAGAATGTTGTGATCAATGGTGTCAAATGCAGCACTCAGATCTAAGAGGATGAGAACAGATAAATGGCCTCTGTCTGCATTTCACCCGCAAGTCATTTACTACTTTAACGAGTGCAGTTTCTGTGCTGTGATTTGTTCTAAAACCGACTGAAATTTATCAAGAATAGCATGTTTATTTAGGTGGTCATTTAACTGCATAATGACTGCCTTCTCCAGAACTTTACTTAAGAAGGCAGGTTAGAGATGGGTCTAAAATTTTCAAGAGCGAGGGTCAAGATTATGTTTCTTAAGTAGGGGTTTAACTACAGCAGTCTTAAGACAGTCTGGGAAGACCCCGTATCTAATGACGAATTTACTATGTCAAGAACATTATCAATTAGCACGCCTGATACTTCTTTGAAAAACCTTGTTGGTATTGGGTCAAGGACAGGTGGAGGTTTTAATTGAGAGATTATTTTTGTAAATCAGGTAAATCTATCCTAGTGAAAGAGTTTAATTTGTTTATAACAGGATGCTGGGGTTTAGGAGGATCCTTAGTGTTGGAGGGATATACTATGTTATTTCTAATATCATTAATTTTTTGATTGAAAAATACAGCGATAGCCTCACAGGTTTCACTGGAAGCACTTAGGAGGCATTCCTTTGAGTTACCTGGGTTTAGTAGGCGATCAATTGTAGAAAATAAGACTCTGGGATTACTAGCATTGTTATTTATAATCTTAGAGAAATAGCAGCGCTCTCAAGACGGACAGTGTTATTGTATTCTGTTATTTTGACTTTTAATATTTCATGGTGGATAGTAAGTTTAGTCTTCCTCCATTGACGCTCAGCTCTACGGCATGTTCTCTTTAAATCAGACACTCTTTGGGTCTTCCATGGTATAACAATGCTAGAAGATTTTTTCACTGTCTTTTCAGGTGCAACTATGTCAACAGCAGCTCTCACTTTAGAATTAAATCTTTCCACCTTACTATTTACATTATCCTCGCTATTATAGCTGGCACTATAAACGGACTGATTGCTTAAATGTTTGTAAGTTTTAAAGCTGCTGCCGAGTCAAAGAAGAGTTTTTTAACAATATGCTTCTCATGAGTGTTTTCTATCATTATTTCTATATTAAAAGTAGAAGAAAATGGTCTGATAGACCAATATCAATGATCTGTTTTATATCAACTTTCAGTCCTTTAGTAATCACTAAGTCTAACGTATGACCTGCTTTATGTGTAGGCTGATTTATGAGTTGTCTCAAATCAAAAGAATCCAGGAGGTTCATAAATTCTTTTACTTTTAGATCACACTGATTATCTATATGAAAATCAAAGTCGCCAACTATTAGGAGTGTGTCATAGTAATTAAAATTGACATTAAGTCAGAGAATTCCTCAAAAAAAGACGCGTTATATTTAGGAGGTCTATACACGCATAGTACTAGAACTTGAGAATCTCCATGAATAACAACGGCAAGATACTTAAAGGACTTGATCTTACCAAAACTGACATCTTTACATTTTAATCGGCTCGAGTAAATGTTAGCCAATCCGCCCCCTTTTCCCTGGCGGTCTGCAAAGTAAAACTGTAATCCGGAGGCAGATTCGATTAAAACAGCGCGCGCATCTGAATTAAGCCATGTTTCATTTAGTGCAATAAATCTATTTTTATCACTAATAAGATCGTTGATAAAAAACGTTTTGTTAGTTAAAGCTCTAACATTTAATAGTGCCATATTTAATGTTTCGGAGGTGCAGAGATGAATACTATGTGCGTTATTGATATTTGGAATAGGAACTAAATTATTTTTTTTAGCGCCGCTCTGTGTGTATTTTTTGTTTAATCTGTGATCTGTTTTTATAGTTTTAATACATCCATCCATTTTCTAACCGGCTGAATCCGAATACAGGGTCACGGGGGTCTGCTGGAGCCAATCCCAGCCAACACAGGGCACAAGGCAGGAACCAATCCTGGGCAGGGTGCCAACCCACCGCAGGACACACACAAACACACCAAGCACACACTAGGGCCAATTTAGAATCGCCAATCCACCTAACCTGCATGTCTTTGGATTGTGGGAGGAAACCGGAGTGCCCGGAGGAAACCCACACAGACACGGGGAGAACATGCAAACTCCACGCAGGGAGGACCCAGGAAGCGAACCCGGGTCTCCTAAATGCGAAGCAGCAGCGCTACCACTGCGCCACCGTGCCGCCCACAGTTTTAATACATTGTTCCTCTAAAATAGTAATTTTAATTAGATTATTGGAGTTTATGCCGTATTTCCTATATTTTCTACGTGCATTGAGATTGCTTATTACAGTATTAATGTTGTGCACTTTAACGGCAGATTCTATTAAACACTTATCATGTCCTAGCACAACAGTATCATTTCGGAAGGGGTTAAGAGCAGAGATAGATAGTCAAGATAAACGAATTACCTTCGATATGTTTTCGGAGAGGACCCGGGCGCTGAAACTGTTCGGATGCAGGCCATCTCGCTTGAAGAAACGCGGCCTTTCCAAAAAGAGATTCCAATTGTTGTTCTTCTTGCAGAAACCCTGTAGCCAGTTGTTCAATCCTAGCAGACGACTGTAGTACTCGTTGGATCGTCTGACAAGAGGTAGTGCACCTGAAACGAAGATCTTTGCCGATGGGGTCCTCTCCTTCATGTCTTTAATCAAAGCTGCGAAGTCAGCCTTCAGGATTTCTGATTGTCGGTGCCTTATATCGTTTACGCCGGCATGCAAGACGATTGCTCCAACTGCCTTCTCCTTGTGCTTCTCGTAGACTGCCGGCGCACATCTCATCACATCTCGGACACGAGCACGAGGAAAACAAGAAACATCGATTTTGCATTAGGGCATGCGACATTAAGGTTTCTAACGATAGAATCACCTACCACTATTACATCACCAGGGGCTGAAGGCGAAATGGGGACGCGGAGAGGGTCAAACCGGTTCTGAGATAGGATGCTCGCCTGTGCCGATGGAGGTGCTCTGGCCTTGAACCCCCGCCTGCATAGCTGAAATCCACGAGATCATCAGCGGTGTCGCTCCTACGAGACGCGGGGGTGAGGTCGGCACAACGCGGGGTTGATGTTGTGCCGGTTCCAGATGGCAAGGACGGTTTATCCAACAGCTGGGCCTTCAGATTTCTAAGGTATCTCCGTCGGGACAGGAGTTTCTGAATCTGTTCGTCAAGTGCCTGGAGTTCTTCAACTGCGATTTCAACGCGAGTTACCCCACTGTCGGCCATTTTCTGCTTCGTGCCCTAGGAGAAATGAGAGAGAGAGAGGTTAGACTGTCACTGGCAGAAGTGTCGAAGAGAAAAAAAAAGAGAAGTTTAAGTTCCCAATTACAGAAGAATTTCATCCTGAAGGGATATTAACAGAAGAAATGAGTACACGGCCAATCCTAGCACAGAGAGAAGATGAAGTCAAACGAATTAACACCAAAAATTTCAATCAGTTACACAGCAAATTGGTAAAGTGTGTATCAATAGATAGATAGATAGATAGATAGAGCTGTGCTTGAAAGTTTGTGAACCCTTTAGAATTTTCTATATTTCTGTATAAATATGACCTAAAACATCATCAGATTTTCACTCAAGTCCTAAAAGTAAGTAAAGAGAAACCAGTTAAACAAATGAGACAAAAATATTATACTTGGTCATTTATTTATTGAGGAAAATGATCGACTATTACATATTTGTGAGTGGCAAAAGTATGTGAACCTCACAGATTTGCAGTTAGTTTGAAGGTGAAATTCAAGTCCGGTGTTTTCAATCAATGGGATGCCAATCATTTGTGAGTGGGCACACTGTGTTATTTAAAGAACAGGATCTATCGAAGTCTGCTCTTCACAACACATGTTTGTGGAAGTGTATCATGGCATGAACAAAGGAGATTTCTGAGGACCTCACAAAAAGAGTTGTTGATGCTCATCAGGCTGGAAAAGGTTACCAAACCATCTCTAAAGAGTTTGGACTCCACCAATCCACAGTCAGACAGATTGTGTACAAATGGAGGAAATTCAAGACCATTGTTACCCTCCTCAGGAGTGGTCGACCAACAAAGATCACTCCAAGAGCAAGGCGTGTAATAGTCGGCGAGGTCACAAAGGACCCCAGGGTAACTTCTAAGCAACTGAAGGCCTCTCTCACATTGGCTAATGTTCATGTTCATGAGTCCACCATCAGGAGAACACTGAACAACAATGGTGTGCATGGCAGGGTTGCAAGGAGAAAGCCACTGCTCTCCAAAAAACATTGCTGCTCGTCTGCAGTTTGCTAAAGATCACGTGGACAAACCAGAAGGCTATTGGAAGAATGTTTTGTGGAAGGATGAGACCGAAATAGAACTTTTTGGTTTAAATGAAAAGCGTTATGTGTGGAGAAAAGAAAACACTGCATTCCAGCATAAGAACCTCATCCCATCTGTGAAACATGGTGGTGGTAGTATCATGGTTTGGGCCTGTTTTGTTGTATCTGGGCCAGGACGGCTTGCCTTCATTGATGGAACAATAAATTCTGAATTATATCAGAGAATTCTTTTTTTATTAATTTTATTACAATCCATACAAAGCAATCAAGTTTTACAAAAAGAAGAATTGAGTTAAGAACAGATCGATCCCCACCCCTGAGAGAGAGAGCAAGCCAAACGGCGTAAAATTTAAGGCTTGTAAAAATACCTAAATTAATAAATTCTCTGTGCTTTATAAACTTATTTTAAAATATTACTGATTAGATCCTGCCATGTTTTGAAAAAAGTCTGTACCGATCCTCTAACTGAGTATTTGATTTTTTCCAACTTCAAATAATATAACACATCGGTTTCCCACTGACTTAAAAGAGGAGAGTTTGGGTTCTTCCAGTTTATCAGAATAAGTCTGCGTGACAACAGTGTAGTGAATGCAATCACAATTTGTTTGTCTTTCTCCGCTTTAAACCCCTCTTGAAGAACCCCAAACACAGCTGTTAATGGGTTAGGAGGGATTGTGAGTCCAAGGCTGTCTGAAAGGTAATTAATTTCCAGAATAATGTTAATTTGGTGCAGGCCCAGAACATGTGACCCAGTGAGGCTGGGACTTGGTTGCAACGTTTGCAGGTTGGATTTGGCCCTGGAAACATTTTGGAGAGTTTTAGTCGAGACAGATGTGCTCGATATATAATTTTAAGTTGTATAATTGTATGCTTTGCGCATATGGAGCTCGAGTGAATTCTCTGCATTGCTACTTTCCACTCCTTTTCTGATATATTAATTGAGAGATCTTTTTCCCAGTGTCCTCTTGGATCTTTGAAAGGAAGGGATTGTAAAATGATTTTATATATTGTAGAGATGGAGTCTAATTCCTTGAGAAGGTGGGTCGTGCAGCAAGACAACGACCCTAAGCACACGTCGTTCTACCAAAGAATAGTTAAAGAAGAATAAAGTTAATGTATTGGAATGGCCAAGTCAAAGTCCTGACCTTAATCCAATCGAAATGTTGTGGAAGGACCTGAAGCGAGCAGTTCATGTGAGGAAACCCACCAACATCCCAGAGTTGAAGCTGTTCTGTACGGAGGAATGGGCTAAAATTCCTCCAAGCCGGTGTGCAGGAATGAGCAAAAGTTACCGGAAACGTTTAGTTGTAGTTATTGGGGGGTCATACCAGATACTGAAAGCAAAGGGTCGCATACTTTTGCCACTCACAAATATGTAATATTCGATCATTTTCCTTAATAAATAAATGACCAAGTATAATATTTTTGTCTAATATGTTTAACTGGTTTCTCTTTATCTACTTTTAGGAGTTGAGTGAAAATCTGATGATGTTTTAGGTCATATTTATGCAGAAATGTAGAAAATTCTAAAGGGTTCACAAACTTTCAAGCACAACTCTACCTGGGAGTGCAGCTTGATAATAAACTGGACAGGATTGCCAATACTGATGCTGTGTGTAGGAAAGGACAGAGCCGACTATACTTCCTTAGAAGGCTGGCGTCCTTCAACATCTGCAATAAGATGTTACAGATGTTCTATCAAATGGTTGTGGCGAGCGCCCGCTTCTACGCGGTGGTGTGCTGGGGAGGCAGCATGAAGAAGAGGGACACCTCACACCTGGACAAACTGGTGAGGAAGGCAGGCTCTATTGTAGGCATAGAGATGGACAGTTTGACATCTGTGGCAGAGTGACGGGCGCTGAGAAGACTCCTGTCAATCATGGAGAATCCACTGCATCCACTGAACAGGATCATCTCCAGACAGAGGAGCAGCTTCAGCGACAGACTGCTGTCACCATCCTGCTCCACTGACAGACTGAGGAGACCCCACTGTATGCGACTCTTCAATTCCACCCAGCAGGGTAAAAATTAACATTATGCAAAGTTATTGTCTGTTATACCTGCCTTACACTCTCCACCTTGCATTTTTTAACTTGAACTTTATTGCTCTTTAATTTAATATTGTTTTTATCAGTATGCTGCTGCTGGATTATGTGAATTTCCCCTTGGGAATTAATAAAGTTTCCTATCTATCTGTCTATCTATCTATCTATCTATCTAACAAAATGGAGGTGCGCAGCTTGTTCCACCAGCTAGGAGCAAACACATGAAAAAAGTTTGGATTTAGATTTGGTGCCATGCAGAGGTGGCATCACCACACCACACACCATTAATCAGCAGATCTAAGTGGTCGAGAAGGAGCGCAGGACCTCACAAGTGTCTCCATATACAGGTGCTGACCTGAGGACTACTCTGTAGGCCAGCATTAAAGGTTTTGAACTTAATGTGTGCTGCTACAAGGAGCCTGGGAAACAAGCATGTCCTTTTTCGACAGGCTGCCATGGGGACACAATCCAAACACAGCAGCATCAGCTGAACTGGGACTGTCTATCTCCAACAGCCAGTTCCGCCCATAGACTTTCAGCCACACCCCATTCATCATGCAGTCACGAGGGCAGCATCTGAACACCACTGTTACCACTGTAGCCCCACCCACCCAGTCAGCCACACCCCATTCAGCATCTGAACACAACAATCACCAATGTAGCCCCACCCCCGAATACACAGCCCCACCCTGTTCTGAGGGCTGCAGTAAGGTGTACTTGGAACACACTAAATAGCACTGCCATCCTTATTCATGCACTGGTCACTTTCCATATTGATTATTGTAATTCTGTTCTCTTTGGTCTCCCACATAAGCTTCTCCATAAACTCCTGTTTGTTCAGAATTCAGCTGCCCATATTATAACTCAGACCTCTTCCTTGCAACACATCACCTCATCCCTTAAACAGTTTCATTGGCTTCCTGTAAAATTTTGCATTGATTTTAAAATTGTTCTACTTACTTTCAAAGCCCTTCATAATGCTGCTCCATTATACCTCTCTGACCTCATACGTATTTATACACCTAACCGCACTCTTAGGTCCTCTACTTCTGGTCTTCTCATCACCCCCCTGTATGCCTGATCATCATGGGCTCCAGGGTATTTAGTCGTATCTCTGGAACTCACTTCCTCAAAACATTCGGGACACAGATTCCCTACCTTTTTATCAAATCTCATCTTATGACTTATCTGTTTAGATTAGCTTACACTACATGACTTAAGGCAGTACAGTGGACCCTTGACTCGTTCGCGAGGGCTGGTTGTAACTCAAGTTGGTTGTAAGTCAAGACTATTTTTCCCATAAGAAGTAATGGAAATACCCATAATGCGTTTTGAACCACAGCAACACTTACTTAACCTTTTCATAGTAAAAAAGGGGTGTATAATGTGCATGATTTACCAAAACACCAATAATTTTTCTAATGTACTAACCAAAAAGTTATAAAAAGTGCCTAGCCTACCAGAAACCACAATTTCATACTGTACTCACCATTTAAGTTGACATCTTTGGCTGGCAGGAAGGGAGGAGGAGGAGAATGAAATGGAAGGTGCTTATTGTTTGAAAAGGAGCTTCCTTATAAAAAATCTTTTCTTTGTAAAATTGTTGAGATGGTGGATTTCAACATGCTATACATATTAGCGAGATCGGTCAAACGAACGCCACTCTCATATTTCAGCACAATTTCCTTCTTCTTTTCAATTGTGATCGCTTTCTTTACCTTCATTACCTTCTCTTCTTTCCTTAGCAATTATCGAAATAAATTATATCAATCACTGCACTGACTGAAATTACGTCCACAAACACACGTATCTGGGCTCCAACTGACACTTACGAACGCTCTCGGCTGTTTGTTTACAATCGCACAAGTGGATACACGCGACCGCATTCGGGTCGTAACGCAAGACGTTGCCCAAAATTCAAAAATTTTGGTTGCATGTCAGGCCGGTCGTATATCTAGGGTCTACTGTATTCTTTTTGCTGTATTTTCAATTCCATAGATATAGATATAGATTAGATTAGATTATATTCACTTTATTGTCATTACACATGTATAAATACAGGGCAACGAGATTCAGTTTAGCATCTAATCAGAAGTGCAAAGAGCAGAAGTACAATAAATATAATATGTGCATATTATGTACAGTTAAATACGATATTTATAGTTAAATGCGATATATACAGTTAAATATGATATGTACAGTTAAGAGCACAGTGAAGATGGGAATAGATATAGATATATATAAATAGATATACAAATGTTCTAAATGCGGATGGCAAATATACATATTTTACAATATACATTTATGTACCTATACATGTATTTGTATGTACTATAATACTATAAGTATATATATATATATATATATATATATATATATATATATATATATATATATATATATATATACACATACAGATGTACAACATACAGGTGTGTTATGTATGTGCAGTAATAATATAAGTACTATTATATATACACAGATGTACAATATACAGATGTGATATGTATGTGCTGTAATACTATGAGTATTGTAATATATACAGATATACAATATATGATATATGATGTACAATGTACAGGTGTGCTGTGTGTGCACAGGTATGTACAGATATGTACAAGGAAGGGAGGAGGAGTAGTGTAGAGGATTAAGTGTGTGGATGTGAAGGTTCAATGGGGACTGAGTTCAGAAGTGTGACCGCTGTGGGGAAGAAGCTGTTCCTAAACCTGCTGGTTTTAGTTGGAAGGCTCCTGTAGCGCCTTCTGGAGGGAGGAGCTGGAAGAGTTTGTTGGCTGGATGAGAGGAGTCCTTAAGAATGCAACGAGCTCGGCGTAAACATCTCTTCTTGTGAACGTCCTCAATGACCGGAAGTGGAGTCCCTATGATGCGTTGTGCGGTTTTCACCACCCGCTGCAGTGCCTTGCGGTCAGCAACAGAGCAATTCCCATACCAGGCTGTAATACAGTTAGTCAGGATGCTCTCCTGACTATGTGTACATGCATGTTTTTGTTGGTTTTATGATTTTATTATCTGTACGGTGTCCTTGGGTGTTTAAAAATTTGCTTGATTTAAACTGTATTATTATGATTATTATTATTACTACTTGGTAACACATGATGGTTCTTCTGCCAGCAGAGAGTTACATTAGCCTGAGACCAAAGCCTGGACTGGGAGTTGTGCTGCATTCTCCATCAGGTATGGTTTGATCTTGCAGGTGTTGTAAAGAGTACAAATACACAATTGGAGGTCTTTTGAATGCACAATGAGTGGTCTTGTGGCGCGTGGGCATGGCCATTACCTGGGTCAGGATGTCAGCCAGCCGGAAGGACCTGGGGAGAGAACCTCTATGGGCCACTACCTTACCCGAGATGTTAGGTGGCAGCCCCCATGGACTGCAGTGGTGCCACAGGTCTCCTTGGGAATTGGAGTTTGAAGCAGCCTCTGATATAGCAGGTTTGCAACTCTAAAAGAATGGCCAGTTTTAAAATAAATAATCTCTGCACTCGTGGCTTAAGGAGGGGGTGTGGTAATGTGGCCGGAGCAGATCCCGGGCATGGGCATTTCCGCATTGAAGTGCACAGGTGCGGGATCGCCCGTGTCCATAATTGATGCCGGGAGCTGCTAATCGCCACACCAGTGCCACGTCCCCAATATAAAAAAGAGGAGCACAAGTGCAGAGGGGAAAAGAAAAGAGACAGACAGAGGTTAAAAAGGAGAGAAGAAGGTAGGAGACAGCTGGGAGGAGATCCTCTGTTTGGCCGAAGTTTGGAGGCTGAATGAAGCAGTTACTCCAGCTAATTGGTTTCTAGGAATTGGACTGACCCACAGTATGGCGGACTCTCAGCAGGAGTCGAGGGAGGGTGAGTATTAGCGTGAGCACCCTAGCCATTGAGGATCTCAAGTCTCGGTCCGGTGGCAGCTGTACAGAGCCTGGGGACAGCAGACAACCAGACCAGAAGTAAGGTTAGCTGCACCTGCTGATAGGGCGTCTCCTCTGTTGCAAGGCCCGTATTGGAAAAGCAACAACAACAACAACATTTATTTATATAGCACATTTTCATACAAACAGTAGCTCAAAGTGCTTGCAGGGGAGCTGCCAGCTGTATGGAGAAGGTTTTTTTATAAAGGATCACTTCCAGCCTGTTGATTTTAACCTCATTTTAAGGGATTTATTATTTTGGATTTTAACTTCCATCTTTATTTCATTGTTTTTATGGATTACTAGCCACCCCCCACGGCTAAGCCTTCATTGTAGTGGAACAGGACAGTGAGGAGGACCCTGCCTGGCCCCTCAGTCCTGACGTCATGCTTCCCCCTCTCCTTGGCCCGCAGCCACTGTCTCGGATTAGCGCGAATATCTCGCTCCTGCAAGTGAAGTATGATTCTTAGCGCGATGAGAGGAGTCACAAATTCAACCGGAATGTTCACACAAAATATAGAAAAAAAACGATCTAAATCTGTTAAGGTGTAGTAGCGGATGTAAGATACACCCCGAGGCTGGCGTGTGAGTGAGGAGGGTAACGCCCCCCTCCCTGAGGCCAGCTCCGTGTCTCTCGGATTTGTGCAAATCGGTGCCGCAAGTGAACTATGATACCCAGTATAATGACAAAAATCGCAAAATCAACTGGAATGTTCAAGCAAATTATACAAAGAAAACGTTAAGAACTTCTCTCGTTCGCTAGCTAAATACTAGATACACCCCAAGGCTGGCACATGAGCGAGGAGGGCCCTACCTCCTCCTACCCTCAGCCCGCTGCGTCTCTCTCATGGATTCGCTCAAATAAATCAGTACCGTAAGCGAACTATGATTCTTAGCACAATAACAGAAGTCGCAAAATCAACCAGAATGTTCAAGCAAATTCTAGAAAAAAAACCCGATCTAAATCAGTTAAGTAGTTCTCTCGTGAAAAGCAGACATACATACAGACTTTGGATTTTATATATATAGAGATTTATTTATTAACTTTGACTCACTTCACTTTCTTTTTGGACACTGTTTGTCTGAGTACAATACAATACAATGCAGTTTATTTTTATATAGCCCAAAATCACACAGGAAGTGTCGCAATGGGTTTTAACAGGCCCTGCCTCTTGACAGCCCCCCAGCCTTGACTTTCTAAGAAGACAAGGAAAAACTCCCCAAAAAAAAACCCTATAGGGAAAAATGGAAGACACCTCGGGAAAGGGCAGTTCAAAGAGAGACCCCTTTCCAGGTAGGTTTGGGCGTGCAGTGGGTGTCAAAAGAAGGGGGTCAATACAATACAATACACAGAACAGAACAAATCCTTAATACAGCATAATAATAAAGATTTTAGAAGTACGGAGCAGAATTTAACAGTAGATGATATCACATAATAAGATTTGGATATTTTTAGAGTCCTGGAGACCTCATCCATCAAGCTGTCTCCCCATTTGGCCATTCCACGGCTGAAATGTTGCTCGGCCAGCCAATCCGATGAAAGGACCCCTTAAGTATGAGTATATGAGTATTTGTAATAAAAGCACTTGTACACTTTTTACACCATCCCCTTGCTCCAAGTGTGATATGTCCCCATCCGCCTCTTTATCCAGTTACATTACCGACGGTGTTGGGTTTAAGAAGCTCCCAAAACAAGAAGAGGGAGCATGGAGTAGGACCCACATCACCACATAGCCCTGCTGGGTTCCGTGGGCACTTCCAGGGGGGCACTGCAGGATCTGTTGAGCCCTGTGTGGCAGCAATTCCGCCACACCCAGAAGTGCTGCAAGAATAAGGTCAGTGGACACCTGGACACCTGAAGTGCTTCCGGTTGGCCTATAAAAGGAGCCAACCACCACTACTCTGAGATCCAGAGTCGACAGTAGAAAAAGGAAGGAAAGAAGGGACTGTGTCTTATGCCCTATGCTAGCTGGGATAGGGTCCAGCACCCCCCAATCCCACCCCATATGACACCATTCAGGATTAAGCAGGTTACTTTGGGGCTGTACTGTGCTGTGATTTGGGGAGCGAGGAAAAAGTGCTGCCCCAGCTCTGAATAGAAGGGCGTCGTGTGCTGCACTTGTGTCTCTGCCTGTCTGTGTCAGGTTAGGGTGGTTGTACACACCCGGGGCTATCACAATCTAAAAATCGAAAGGAACCCTTATGAGAAGGACTTAGAACTCGCAGTAGACTCGACACTATCAACAGGCAGAAAGAGTTCAGGAGTCATTAAGAACGCTAAGAGAATGTTAAATTATTTAGCACCTTGATGTGTGGAGTACAAGTCACAGAAGGTTCTCCTCAAACTTTATAACACACTTGTGAGGCCTCATCTGGAGTCCTGTGTGCAGCTTTGGTCTCCAGGCTACAAAAAGGACATAGCAACACTAGAAAAGGTCCAGAGAAGAGCGACTAGGCTGATTCCAGGGCTACAGGGGATGAGTTATGAGGAAAGATTAAAAAAGAAGAGCCTTTACAGTTTAAGAAAAAGAAGATTAAGAGGAGACCTGATTGACGTGTTGATGAAGGTAATTAGTCCAGTGGATTGAGACAGTGACTTTAAAATGAGTACATCGAGAACACGGGGACACAGTTGGAAACTTGTTAAGGGGAAATTTCGCACAAATATTAGGAAGTTTTTCTTTGCACAAAGAATGATAGACACTTGGAATAAGCGACCAAGTAGTGTGGTAGACAGTAAGATGTTAGGGACTTTCAAATCTCGACTTGATGTTATTTTGGTGGAATTAAGAGGATAGGACCAGTGAGGTTTTTATTTTTGGCCTGAATGGCCTGTTCTCATCCAGACTGTTCTAATGAGTTAATCTGCCAAACTGAGAGAATGCAACAACCTGGTCA
This sequence comes from Polypterus senegalus, assembly GCF_016835505.1. Lineage (NCBI taxonomy): Eukaryota > Metazoa > Chordata > Cladistia > Polypteriformes > Polypteridae > Polypterus > Polypterus senegalus. The sequence continues at coordinate 309,470,140 of NC_053155.1, read as the reverse complement.
GTGAATGACAGCTGGTCATTGATCACCACCCCAACACTCCACTCAGCGGGTGTTAGCAACCCTATGAGTAGAATTTAGGAGTCGTGGTGGACTCGGCACTGTCAACTGCCAGGCGATGTTCGGAAGCCATTGGGAGGGCTCATGGAATGTCGGGTTGTGTGGCACCTTGACGTGTGGAGTGCAGATCCAGGAAGGTTCTCCTCAGGTTTTGTGGTGCACTGGTGGGACCTGGGCTGGAGTCCTGTGTGCATTTTTGGTCTCCATGCTACAAAATGGACATAGCAGAGTTTGAAAAGGTCCAGAGAAGAGCGACTAGGCTGATTCCAGGGCTACAGGGAATGAGTTAGTGGGGTAGACAGTAAGACGTTAGGGACTTTCAAAACTCGATTTGATGCTATTTTGGAAGAAATAAGTGGATAGGACTGGAGAGCTTTGTTGGGCTGAATGGCCTGTTCTCATCTAGAGTGTTCTAATGTTCAAACATTAGAGAGTTTAGGAAGTTTTTCTTCACAAATGAAATCATAGACACATGAAATAAGTGAGCAAGTATTGTGGTAGACAGTAGGACTTTAAGGACTTTCAAAGCTCAACTTGATGTTATTTTGGAGGAATTGAGAGGATAGAACTTGTTGGTCTGAATGGCCTGTTCTCGTCCAGATTCTTCTAATGTTCTATTGAGTTAATCTGCCAGACGAGAGACCATAACAACGTGGTCAGAGAAGGACAGCTGGTCATTGATCACCACCCTGACATTCAGCGAGTGTTAGCAATAAGGAGCCAAGCAGAACAGAGATGGGGTGCTGAGTTTACGGATAAGTAAGCATAATAAGAAGATCTGTCTTTGCCAGCTTGAGCTGGAGATGATGCTTCTTCATCCAGGTAGAAATATCAGAGAGACACATTGAGATTCCAGTTGATATCGTGAGGTCTTCGGGAAGGAAGGACAGGTAGAGTTGCTTATCATCAGCATAGCACTGATAGGAGAAACCATGGGACTGGATGATGGGATCAAGTGAGGAGATGTGCAAAGAGAAGAGGTGAGGAACCTGCACTAATTACTGGGGCACCCCGAAGGTTGCCTGGTGCACACTTGACATCTCTGTTCACCAGGACAGATGGGATAGGACTCAGACCACCTGAGAGCAGTCTGAGTGCTGCTAAGGTCAGTGAAGGTGGCGAGGATGATCCTGTGGTTGACTGTTTGGGAGGCAGAGGGGAGATCTAGCAAGTATGAGGACCGGTGACATGTCGGTGACGTGTTGACAACACTGAGCACAGCAGCCCCTCTTGGACTCCTCACTGATTAGGATCAAGCAGCACGACAAGCCTTAGCACAAAATCTTCGACACAAAGTAATATTGGGCTACATCACCCTATCTGCAACTAAATGCAAAAAGATCTACTGGGAGTTCGGTTTGTCTCGGGAAACGTGTCCTGCTATTCACTGTCATGTTCCCTCTGTGAGGGGTCAGCATTTCCCCACCTGCTACAGAGGTTTTAAGCTAAAAGAAAACCATTACAGTTAATGACCTATGAACCACAGACACAAGGAGTAAGTGACGGAGTGGTGTGGTAGACAGCAGGGCTTTGGGGACCTTCAGACGTCAACTCTAAGCTAATTTAGAAAAATTAGGTGACAAGCTTTGTCGGATTGAATGGCCTGTTCTCGTCAAAAATGATAATACATTTGTGGCCAAAAGTTTTGAGAACGACACAAATATTAATTTTCACAAAGTTTGCTGCCTCAGTTTTTATGATGGCAGTTTGTATCGACTCCAGAATTTTATGACGAGTGATCCGATGAATTGCAATGAATTACATAGTCCCTCTTTGCCATAAAAATGAACTTCATCCCAAAAAAAAACATTTCCACTGCTGCTGTGAAGAAAGCTTTAGGGCACCCAAGAAAGTCCAGCAAGTGCCAGGAGTGTCTCGTAAAATTGATTCAGCTGCGGGCACCACCAGTACAGTACATGTTCAGGAATATCAGCAAGGCAGGAGTGAATGAGGCGAACACTTTTGGAGGATGGCATGGTGCCAAGAACATTAGAACAATCTAGATGAGAACAGGCCATTCAGCCCAACAAAGCTCACCAGTCCTATCCACTTATTTCTTCCAAAAAAAAACCATCAAGTCGAGTTTTCAAAGTCCTTAAAGTCTTACTGTCTACCACACTACTTGGTCTCTTATTCCAAGTGTCTATCGTTCTTTGTGTAAAGAAAAACTTACTAATGTTTGTGCGAAATTTACCCTTAACAAGTTTCAAACTGTGTCCCTGTGTTCTTGATGAACCCAATCTCAATCCACTGGACTAACTCCCTTTATAATTTTAAACACGTCAATCAGGTCTCCTCTTCTTTTGCTTAAACTGTAAAGGCTCAGCTCTTTTATTCTTTCCTCATAATTCAACCCCTGTAGACCTGGAATCAGCCTAGTCGCTCTTCTCTGGACCTTCTCTAGTGCTGTTATGTCCTTTTTGTAGCCTGGAGACCCAAACTGCATACAGGACTCCAGATGAGGCCTCACCAGTGTGTTATAAAGACTGAGCAGAACCTCCTGTGACTTGTACTCCGCACATCAAGGCGCTATATAACCCAACAATCTGTTAGCCTTCTTAATGGCTTCTGGACACTGTCTGGAAGTCGATAGCTTAGAGTCCACTACAACTCCTAAGTTCTTCTCATTCAATTTTCTGACCACCCATTGTGTATTCAAACCTCACATTTTGAGTTCCTATGTGTAATTCTTTACATTTATTGACATTAAATTTCATCTGCCCAAGCCTGTATTCTATCCCAAGTCCTTCTGTAATGATATAATGAATTCCAAATTATCTGCTAATCCACCTATCTTGGTATCATCTGCATCAGCTTGTTACTTATATTTCTATCTAAATCATTTATAGATATTAAAAACAGCAGTGACCATAGCACTGACCCCTGCTGGTCACCACTCTTAAAATCAGCCAATTCTGATGAGTTTCCTCACACCATCACCCTCTGCTTCCTGCGTCTGAGCCAAATCTGCACCCATCTAAAAACATCACCCTGAACTGCCACTTCTTTTAGTTTGATGTCCAACCTCTCAAGAAGGGCAGCAAAGAAGCCAAGAAAAACATCGGGGGGGAATGATATCATGCAAAAGGTACAGGGATTGGACTGCTGAGGACTGCAGTTGTCAAATGATTTTCTCTGACAAATCCCCTTTCCGATTATTTGGGGTATCCTGAAAAAAGAAAAGCTGAGCGGCGCTACAATTGGTCCTGTGTCACGCCAACAGTAAAGCATCCTGAGACCATTCATGCCAGCCAGGGCCATTGCCTCACTCACCTAAGAACACAACCTTGAATAAAGAATGGCACCAAAACATCTTCCGAGAGCAACTTCTCCCAACCATCCATGAACAGTTTGGTGACAAACAATGATGGAGCACCAGGCCATAAGGGAAAAGTGAGAACTAAGTGGCTCGGGGAACAAAACATCAAAATTTGGGGTCCACGGCCAGGAAATTCCCCAGACCTTTAATCCAATTGAGAATCCTCAAGACATGGGTGGACAAGCAAAAATTCAAACTATGCAAGAATGGACAGCCATCAGTCAGGATTTGGCCCAGAAGTTGATTGCCATCCTGCCAGAGTGAATGGCAGAGATCTTGAAAAAGAAAGAAGAACCAACACTGCAAATATTGACTATTTGCATAAACTTCATGTAATTGTCAATAAATGCCTTTGAAACTTTTGAAATGCTTGTAATTCTACTTCAGCATACCATAGAAACATCTGACAAAAAGATCTAAACATCTAACAGGATCATCTCAAGACAGAGGAACAGCTTCAGCGACAGACTGCTGTCACCGTCCTGCTCCACTGACAGACTGAGGAGACCCCACACTATGCGACTCTTCAATTCCACCAGGGGGTGTGGGGGTGGGTTCAGTAAAGTTAACATTGTTATACAAAGTTATTGTCTGTTATACCGGCATTGTTATCACTCTTTAATTTAATATTGTTTATTATCAGTCTGCTGCTGTTGGAGTATGGGAATTTCCCCTTGGGATTAATAAAGTATCTATCTAAATACACTGAAGCAGCAAACTTTGCGAAAACAAACACTTGTATCATTGTCAGAACTTTTGGCCACAAGAGTACTAATTCTTTACATTTATATAGTTCTTTTCTCAATTCTCGTAGTCCTTTTCACAGAGAGTTGAGAGTCACGTCAACCACCACTAATGTGTAGCACCCACCTTGATGATGCGAAGGCAGCCATTTATGTGCCAGTCTGCTCACCACACATTAGCTATAGGTGGTGAAGTCATGAGAGAGAGAGCCCGTTAGAGACAGAGGGAGGATTAGGGGGCCAGAATGACAATTTAGCCTTGACATCGGGAGACTCCCTACTCTTTGTGACGGATGCCCAGGGCTGTTTCATGACCACACAAAGTTATGACCTCATGTGAAGGACGGTGCCCAGTACCTCTGTCACTGCACTGGTAGCATTGAGATCCACATTCAGACCACAGGGTAAATGCCCCCTGCTGTTCTCGCCCCCACACCTCTTCCAGTAGCAGTTTTTTCAAGATGGTCACCCATCCCAGTACTGACCGGACCTAACCATGGACGACATCTTCTGAAGTATATGTGGTATCAGAGAGCCCTCCCAGACAAAGGGGGAGAAGATACAAAGTTCACATGGGCAATGGAAGGGTCACGGACCAAACTGGGGTGGGGGCAGGGACACTTGGAGCCGGAAGGCAGCAGCACTGACCTCTGTGCCACCATGCCATCAGGACTTTGAACCATTTTCAAATTTGATGATCCCATTCAAGGTGACTGAGAGTGAATGCCTTTCCAGCTACTTTTACCATTCAACTGCATTTCGTAATCACAGCAGGTATCGAGACCCTCCGAGGACGTCCTTGCCATAACCCTCACATCAGATTTTTTTTTTGCATTACCCAGATGCCCCTGTCTAGAGTTGGGTCCTTGATTGTACCCAATGCTGCCAGACAAGAATCGTGGATTAGAGATAACTGAGATATGCAGTGCTTAAATGCACACTCCACCCATGAGACCCTCAAGGTTTGTGTCACCACTTTACAGCCATGATTTTTGGATCCGCTGCAGTCTGGGGGTCTCATGGTCAGGCCGTTACATGACCTGCTCAGACCACCTTTTTTTCATCCCCATTTTGGACGGTGTTTAGACAGCCACCGAGCACAGACCAGCCATCCCACATGAGGAAATCTGAGACAGGCGATGAAACAAAGAGGGGATTAAGCTGGCCAAAAGAGGAATCCTACTCTGGCAGAGGGCTTGCCCTGCACAATTCAAAGGGGAGGAGGTGTGCTAAGACGTGGGGGGTTGGTTGGGGGGGGGGATTATCCTGAGGACGGGAGCTGGAATAAAGACCCCGTTTCATCTGATCCAACTCGGCTAGGTTACTCGTCTATTGTGGAGCCTGTGTGAGCTCCCCTGATCTGATGTCAATGTGCCGAACGCTCAGCAGTGTCTCTTCAGAGTCAGATCTTCAGCCTAAATGAGAGGAGGTGTGTGGTGTGGTGTGTGGTGTGGTGCCAGGACCCCAAGTCTGTCGGCCTAGGGACTACTAAAATGTCTTAAAGGGGCTCCTTAGACAGGTGAAAGATAGCAATGCTGTGGAGATCACACGAAGGTCATGTTGAGGCTGCTGTCGAGCAGAGCTGCCCACCTAAAGCCTCCTCCCACCTCTCTGTAATATGAATGTCAGCCCACCAAGAGAAAGTGTTAGGAATTATGACATTTTACAGAATACAGTGAGTTCAAAAAGCATTCAGGGGCTGATCTACCATCAGGGTCTTTAGGGTGCATACCCAGGGGTCTCTGATCACAAGGGACCTTTTTTTCCCAATATTTTTCTTGCTCAATGACATAACGGAATATCGGTGGGCCGGAATAGGGAATAGGGTAATGATATGAAATCAAGAAATCAGTAGTGCATTAAATGACTCGGTGTAACCCCCCGCTGCAATCTTAAAAGTATGATCAGTGACCTGTTAAGAGGCTAGGTCAGCCTTTGAGTTCCTTGATTCAGACCCCTGCACTTTCTGCACACTTTATTGTGTTGTAGGTTTCATTTTAAATAGATATGTTTTCCATTTTTACAATACAATACAATATGATTTATTTTTGTACAGCCCAAAATTGCACAAGAAGTGCCGCAATGGGCTTTAACAGGCCCTGCCTTTTGTCAGCCCCCCATCCTTGACTCTCTAAGAAGACAAGAAAAAACTCCCAAACAAACCCTTATATGGAAAAAAATGGAAGAAACCTTGGAAAAGGCAATTTAAAGACAGGTTGGGCGTGCAGTGGGTGTCAAAAAAAAAGGAAGTGAATACAATACAATACACAGAACAGGACACAAGTAATCCTCAATACAGTATAAAAATAAAAATATTACAAGTACAGAGGGGTGGCACGGTGGCGCAGTGGGTAGCATTGCTGGCTTGCAATTAAGAGACCCGGGTTTGCTGTCCGGGTCTTCCCTGCATGGAGTTTGCATGTTCTCCCCGTGTCTGTGTGGGTTTCCTCCTACAGTCTAAAAACATGCAGGTTACGTGCATTGGCGATCATAAATTGTCCGCTTGGTGTGTGTGTGTGTCTGTGTGTGTGTGCCCTGTGGTGGGCTGGCACCGTGCCCAGGGTTTTTTCCTGCCTTGCGCCCTGTGTTGGCTGAGATTGGCTCCAGCAGACCCCCGTGACCCTGTAGTTAGGATATAGTGGGTTGGATAATGGATGGATGGACAAGAATGGAGCAGAAGTTAACAGTAGATGATATCACATGATATGATTTGGATTTTTTATGCACTCGGTGATCCATAATGGCAAACTGAAAACAGGTTTTCAGATAGGCTTGCAAGTTCATTAACAATCAAAAACTGGACTTTCTCACTTATAGAAATATTTAGACCTTTTCTTCAGTACTTTGTAGAAGACCCTTTGGCAGCCTTTTCCACTTTGAGTCTCCTTGGTAAGTCTCTTCAAGTTTTGCACACCTGGATTTGGTCAGTTTATCCCGTTCTTCTTAGCAGATCCGCTCCAGTAAACTGTCATCTTCTGGTCTCTCCATTTGTGTTTTTGTCAGGGCCGCTCAAGGACCCTCAGAGACTTTGTCTTGGCTGGATGCCTCAGGTCATTGTCGTGCTGACAGGTGACTTTGCATAGCTTGGCACATGGCGAATTGCTCATGCAGTACACAGGGATCAATGTAAGTTATTCTGTATATCCAGTGCAGGACAGCATTCATAATATTCATTATAACCAGCTAATGCAGCGTTTCTCTACCTTTTTGGTCCCATGACCCAGTTTTGCCTTTTAACCATTAAACTGCTCTAGTCGGTTCCCAATGAAGTTTGCCAGCACATGGGAGCCGAGGATATTCGGCGACATACATTCATTGAACGCCACAACCGGTTATAGTTATGATAGTAACAGTAACAGTTATGACTGTGTAAAAGACTCAATAGGAGACAGCAAAAAGGTTTGGGGTTTTCCGGCCCCTTATATTGTCGACACTCCAGACTCTTAACACAAAATTGCAGGGTCAAAACACAAGAACGAAAATACATTCATGCGCGACGCCATACTAGGCGTCGGCGGCCATTTTATATGGGAGGAGCTGGAAGTGCAGGAATGCTGAGAAGGAGTCGTGATGGATGATGGGACTGCTGACGTCAGAGAAGATGGCGGAGGAAGGGCGGAAGTGAACGTACTGCGGGCAAGGTCTTATGGCGGAGCATCTTTAGTCCTGGAAAACAAAGAAACAAGGTTAGTACCCCGCCATTCCCCGCCGGCGAACGTCCTTCGATGTGTTTTAAGATCCATCCGCGGTCTCCTAGTCGCGCATGCGTGACAACTGTTAGAATTGGATGCTAACCCTCACATATTCGGTTTCTCTTCTCGGTACTCAAATGTGGCACTTGGAGCCACGGGCCACCTGCCTAAGGAAAAGTCATCCCTGATGGAGGATCGCAGGAATCGTGGGAAAGAGGGGTCCTTTCATCGGATTGGCTGGCCCAGCTGTGGAATGGCCAATTGGGGGTGGCAGCTTGATGGATGAGGTCTCCAGGACTCTAAACAAATCCAAAACATATTATCTGAAATCATCTACTGTTAAATTCTGCTACGTACTTCTAAAATTTTTATTTGTATACTGTATTGAGGATTTGTTCTGTTCAGTGTATTGTATTGTATTGACCCCCTTCTTTTTGACACCCACTGCACGCCCAACCTACCTGGAAAGGGGTCTCTCTTTGAACTGCCTTTCCCGAGGTTTCTTCCACTTTTTTCCCTACTGGGTTTTTTTTGGTGAGTTTTTCCTTGTCTTCTTAGAGAGTCAAGGATGGGGGTCTGTCAAGAGGCAGGGCCTGTTAAAGCCCATTGCGGCACTTCTTGTGTGATTTTGGGCTATACAAAAATATTGTATTGTATTGTTGTAGTCAGTTTCCAGTGCAATTTGCCAGCACACCAGAGCTGATCAGTCGGTGCTGTACATTCATTGAGCAGCCAGCTCATGACACTGGTGCCACTTAGCGGATCAGCATCACTGGCCCTGGGGTTCAGCCACTGCAGTTGATGAGCCTCTCTGTGCCTGTGTGCAGCCAGTTCAAGCGCAGTTGGCTCTGTGATTTACTGAATTTCATCAATGGCGTCAGTTGCACCTTGTACATATCATCATAGACTGTTGCAGTAGTTTTTTAAATAGTTTTTATAGTTCATTGGCAGTGTGTAAAATGATCAGTGTTGCAGTAATTGTGATGCTCTTTGCATGAAAAAAATACATGTTTCATTAAAATGTCACTATTTCTTGGTGAATTGTGATGTGTCCTTAAAAAGTGCAGCAAAAAAAAAGTATTTGGCGTCCAGGGGTGCATTAACCCCCCAAGTATGTGGCAGTTTAAGTGTTAACATTCATTGATGACCCACTAGCAGTGCCCGCCCACCCGATGAAACAAGCTTAAAAAGAAATGGGGGGAAACATGTCATGCGTCACTGTCGATCACTTTGGCGACCCGCTGTGAGCCAACAGCACCAACCTGGCTCAGTAGTTGGAAAACACTGAACTAATCTACCCCAAAAATGAAAATACAGCAACTGAGAAATGCTTTGCTGGTCAACGTTAAACATTTGAAGAATATAAATGAGAACAGGCCATTCAGCCCAACCAAGCTCACCATTCCTACATCAAGTTGAGTTTTGAAGTTCCCTAAAGTCCTCCTGTCTACCACGCTACTTGATCACTTATTCCAGGTGTCTGTTGTTCTCTGGGTGAAGAAAAACTTCCTAATATTTATGTTAAATTTCCCCTTAACGAGTTTCCAACTGTGTCCCCGTGTTCTCGATGTATTCATTTTAAAGTCACCGTCTCGATCCACTGCACTAATTACCTTCATCAACATGTCAATCAGGTCTCCTCTTAATCTTCTTTTTCTTAAACTGTAAAGGCTCAGCTTTTTTAATCTTTCCTCATAACTCATCCCCTGTAGCCCTGGACTCAGCCTAGTAGCTCTTCTCTGGACCTTCTCTAGTGCTGCTGTGTCCTTTTTGTAGCCTGGAGACCAAAGCTGCACACAGGACTCCAGATGAGGCCTCACAAGTGTGTTATAAAGTTTGAGGAGAACAAGTTTCCAACTGTGTCCCCGTGTTCTTGAAGAACTCATTTTAAAGTCACCGTCTCGATCCACTGGACTAATTCCCTTCATCATTTTAAATGCTGTCAACTGCCAGACAGTGTTCAGAAGCCATTAAGAAGGCTAAGAGAATGTCAGGTTATATGGCGACTTGATGAGTGGGGTACAAGTCACAGGAGGTTCTGCTCAAGTCTTTATAACACACTGGTGAGGCCTCATCTGGAAACCTGTGTGCAGTTTTGGTCACCATAAGAACATCAGAAATTCAACAGACAAGAGGAGACCATTCAGTTCATTTGTCACCCGTTTGTTTAGCAAATAGTTAAGCTGTGCTAGCATCTCATCTAGATACTTCTTGAAGGTTGTGGTCTCTCTAAAGGACATAGCAGCTCTAGAGAAAGTCCAGAGAAGAGCACTTAATCATTATTATTTTATTATTTGATTTTCTGAAGTTAAAAGTGGTGTCCACCAGGGGTCAGTGCCTTGGGCCGCTGCTATTTTTAATTTATAGAAATTATTTAGATAGGAATATAAAGAACAAGCTGGTTAAGTTTGCAGATGACACCAAGATGGTTGAATCATCACAGAGGAACTTGGACAACACACAGAGTTGGGCAGATTTGTGGCAGATGACATTTAATGTAAGTCCATGTAAAATATTACAAGTAGGAAGTATAAATGTTAGGTTTGAATAGACGATGGGAGGTCTGAAAATTAAGAGTCCACCTTATGAGAAGGATTTAGGAGTTGTAGTGGACTCGGCACTAACAACTGCCAGACAGTGTTCAGAAGCCATTAAGAAAGCTAACAGAATGTCAGGTTATATAGCGCCTTGATGTGTGGAGTACAAGTCACAGGAGGTTCTGCTCATATAACAAACTGGTGAGGCCACATCTGGAGTCCTGTGTGCAGTTTTGGTCTCCAGGCTACAAAAAGGACATAACAGCACTAGAGAAGGTCCAGAGAAGAGTGACTAGGCTGATTCAGGGCTACAGGGGATGAGTTATGAGGAAAGATTAAAAGAGCTGAGCCTTTACAGTTTAAGAAAAAGAAGATTAAGAGGAACCCTGATTGAAGTGTTTAAAAATATGAAGGGAATTAGTCCAGAGACGAGTCCACAGGCTTCAGGAAACACCAACTTTCTTTCCATCAAAACAGGCACAGTCAGGGTCTTTATTCCACTTTAAAACACACAGACACAGCAAACAAGTCATAATGGTGCCATGTTAGTGGCTCACGCATCAGCCGACTAGTGTGTTACGTGGCGAGGCTGCCGACCTGCAGTTACCTCGGCAACAGATGAGCAATCCCTGCTTGCACTGACAAAGTTTGGGTGCACCACGTAGCTGGGGGAGTTTCAGGGGTCTCAAAAACTTCACACGTCGCTCAAGGTGACAAAAGTTTCCAATAATGACAAATGTAATGTAATGTAATTGCAATTATTTTTTTAAAGGTGTGAAATAAAGAGCCTTGACACAAAACAAAGGTTTGGAGCAGCCACCTGTGTACTTGACCTTGACTGCAAAATGAGCAAAGTATTCAGCACAACAACGGAGAACGGAGTCCAAGACAGAACTGATCAATAGAGGAAGGGAGTGGGGTTTTATCGGGAGGTTTGCGGGGCGGGGACAGGAAGTGACATCCTAAGAGCCGAGTTGGAAGTGACGTCTAAGTATTCAGGTGAAATTTCCCGTGTCTGGTCTGCGGGGACAAAAGAAGAGGGTTGAATGCACCCTGCCACCCCCTAGCTGGGCATGGAATTCCCTTCTTTTGGTCCCTGTGTCTGGCTCCCATGTACACGTGTGTGACAAAGGTTTACATGAGGACATCCAGTACTTTTTCCCTGTGGTCTGCCCATTTAAATCAAGGGGAATGTGTTGCGGTACCTAATTAATTGGGAGACGGTGAGCAGTTATTGGCTTCTAATCAGACAGCCAGCTGAGAAAACTAAGGAGAAACACGAAGGCAACAGAAGACGAGCCGCGGATGAGTTAAACTTGGGATTGATGTTGTTCCACTGTTCACGGAGACGATGCTTAGACCTGATGATCGTCTCCTCTTAGTACCGTACTGAGTAGTCTGGCCTTGATCAGCTGCTAGCACAGTACTAGGTCAGGTACGCTGCAGCTGATCCTCTATGTTGTCACTTAGGTGTGTCTGAGGGTCTCCTTCAGGGATTGTCTGAGATAAGCACCACCACTACAGGGGGTGCAGTAGCCAACTCTCATATCTCCTTCTCTCTTATCACCCACAGTTCAGAGAAGACATCTACTGCGGGCCACTGACCACACCCCCTTCTGGTTTGGGATCTATAAAAGCGAGGCACTCCCCGTGTCCAGCAGAGAGCGCTAGCTCCATGTGATATGAGCTCTTTTTGTAATTGCGGCGTGTTACATAACCGAATCTACACTCACCTAAAGGATTATTAGGAACACCTGTTCAATTTCTCATTAATGCAATTATCTAATCAACCAATCACATGGCAGTTGCTTCAATGCATTTAGGGGTGTGGTCCTGGTCAAGACAATCTCCTCAACTCCAAACTGAATGTCAGAATGGGAAAGAAAGGTGATTTAAGCAATTTTGAGCGTGGCATGGTTGTTGGTGCCAGACGGGCCCGTCTGAGTATTTCACAATCTGCTCAGTTACTGGGATTTCTAGGGTTTACAAAGAATGGTGTGAAAAGGAAAAACATCCAGTATGCGGCAGTCCTGTGGGCGAAAATGCCTTGTTGATGCTAGAGGTCAGAGGAGAATGAATGGGCCGACTGATTCAAGCTGATAGAAGAGCAACTTTGACTGAAATAACCACTCGTTACAACCGAGGTATGCAGCAAAGCATTTGTGAAGCTACAACACGCACGACCTTGAGGCGGATGGGCTACAACAGCAGAAGACCCCACCAGGTACCACTCATCTCCACTACAAATAGGAAAAAGAGGCTACAATTTGCAAGAGCTCACCAAAATTGGACAGTTGAAGACTGGAAAAATGTTGCCTGGTCTGATGAGTCTCGATTTCTGTTGAGACATTCAAATGGTAGAGTCAGAATTTGGTGTAAACAGAATGAGAACATGGATCCATCATGCCTTGTTACCACTGTGCAGGCTGCTGGTGGTGGTGTAATGGTGTGGGGGATGTTTTCTTGGCACACTTTAGGCCCCTTAGTGCCAATTGGGCATCGTTTAAATGCCATGGGCTACCTGAGCATTGTTTCTGACCATGTCCATCCCTTCATGACCACCATGTACCCATCCTCTGATGGCTACTTCCAGCAGGATAATGCACCATGTCACAAAGCTCGAATCATTTCAAATTGGTGTCTTGAACATGACAATGAGTTCACTGTACTAAAATGGCCCCCACAGTCACCAGATCTCAACCCAATAGAGCATCTTTGGGATGTGGTGGAACGGGAGCTTCGTGCCCTGGATGTGCATCCCACAAATCTCCATCAACTGCAAGATGCTGTCCTATCAATATGGGCCAACATTTCTAAAGAATGCTTTCAGCACCTTGTTGAATCAATTCCACGTAGAATGAAGGCAGTTCTGAAGGTGAAAGGGGGTCAAACACCGTATTAGTATGGCGGTCCTAATAATCCTTTAGGTGAGTGTATATAGATATAATATAAAAAGGTGATACCGCTCCCTTAGTGATACAGCGGTAAGAAATCACATAGGAGGAATAATGACAAAACCCAGTCTGGGAGTGGGGGGCCCGAGGTGTAGAGTCCGCCATCATCGTCGGCACAATGGAAGGATTTTCAGGAACATTCATCCGTCAGCTTTTAAAGGTGTGTGCTTGGCCGTTTTCCAAGGCTTTATACTGTTTTTTCCATGTGCAGACCCCCCTACTTAGGTGAACATGCAATTCCAAGCAAGGCAATGGAGTTTAAACAATTCCATGCTGACTTGACAGATAGAAAAACAGTACACAGCAGCTCTCAGTCTGACTGCACGTTTTCCTGTTGTTTCAATTTGTCTTATGTCATACTGCTTGCCTAGTTGTGAACCCCTGTGCATGTGAGTAGAAAAAGGCAGATTTCTAAGTGTCACACACATGCAACTAAGAGGGAGCCGAGTGGACCAAGTAGAGGTAATTACCCACCAGGCCAGGGGGTGGCAGGGTGCCCTAAACCTACCTCTGTTATCTCTGCAGGCCAAAAACGGGAAAACCTGCCTGATTCAACATCACGTCCGGTTCCGGTGCCCAGACTGACGTCACTTCTGCCTTTCGGCTTGTAAAGCCGCCATCTTTACTCAACTGGGCGGCATGGTGTTACAGTGGTAGCACTGCTGCCTTGCAGTTAGGAGACCTGGGTTCGCTTCCTGGGTCCTCCCTGCATGGAGTTTGCATGTTGTCTGGGTGGGTTTCCTCCCACAGTCCAAAGACATGCAGGTTAGGTGCATTGGCGAACCTACACTGTCCCTGGTGTTTGGGGGTGTGTGTGTGCCCTGCGGTGGGCTGGCACACTGCCCGGGATTGGTTCCAGCAGACCCCCGTGACCCTTAGGATATAGCAGGTTGAAATATAACTGACTGACTTTTCTCAACTAGTCAGTTCTAGTCAGCTATTTCAAAATGCTTTTGCAGCCAGGGACAATATACGGGTGGCTGCCCCAAACCTTTTTGTGTGTGTCAAGGCTGTTCATTTCACAATTAGATATATTTGCAGAGAGCACAGTGACATATTAAACTTATACACTTACTGTATTACACTCCCAAAAGGTGGAGTGTCACTCAGGAGATGAGTTAACCGCATTATCGAGCTCTGGACCCTGTCACTGGACCACTCTCCCGAGCCTATCATTTTGTTGACGCGCCTGTTATTTCAACTCAACTGGGTGGCACGGCTGGCACCCCAGCGTTTAATTTCGAGTCCTGTCCGTCCTTTAATTGACTTAACAATGTCAAATCCTTAATTTCTTATAGCAGAAGTGATGGCCAAGGACAAGAAAAGAGAAGGTCAAAGCTTTTGGGATGTGCCAGATGTCGAATCCCGAAATCTTTGGAGCTGTGGACCGCTCTCGGTTCTGAAAGTTGGTCTCATTCAGGAGGCATAAACATTTGGGCACTCTACCAGGCTTTGTACGTTTAACACAGGTGCTTACAGCTTCTTTTCGTTTTCACCTAAATCTGCTGAGACGTCTACTAGGAATAAAATGGACTGCTGTGGCCCATTGCACATAACGTAAGTGACATGTTAGATTAGCATATCATAACAAGGGGTGACGTAAAGCTTTCCCAGCTCTTGAATTGAACGCTGAATGCTGAATGCTGGGGGCCGCCGTGCTGCTTTGCCCCGCGTGGCTCTCTGTTAGGAAGCCTAGAAATTTGCCTTTCTTGGGTCACGTTAACTTTGTGCTTGGTTGAGGGAATGACGCGCCGTTTCCCTTTGGAAAAGTTTTTCTTTGTGCAGCTGATATCATGCCAAGTGAAAAAGCAAAAGAGAGAGAAAGGAAAAAAAATGAAAAAAAGCGTCTGGCTCCTGGCACAGCTGCTTTAGCGTCCAAGCGGTCCGGCACCCTGAGGAGACAAGGCCAGCGTCTGCACTTTTAATTCAAATGTGAAAGGGCCGATTTGCACTTGGCACATGTCAGTCTGCTTACTTCTTTCCCAAAGGCCATTTTCAACGATGTCTGCGGCAATTTTTACACACTAAGCTTTTATGTTTGCTTTCAGGGACTAAAGAGATGGGGGCACAGGAATGGGGGTCAGTCATTTTGATTTTTGACTTCTGACTCAGTCAATAAGCAGAAATGAAAAAAAAAATACTTTAAAAAAAGTCTGCAGGAACAAATGTGAGGCAGCTTATGATGAAGTGCACCACCGAATGTCCACCAGGCTTGGACAATTCATGGGCTCCTGGGGTACAATAACGACCCCACCTCTAAAATATGGAACCCACCCCCCTACTATCTGGTCCAAGAAGTCAAATTCAGAATAGGCCTGGTAAGGCGAATGATGCAGCTAGAAGTGGATTCATCATCATCATCATCACTTTATAGAATCAGATGATGTTAAAAGTGTCGTCCAGCAGGGGTCAGTGAAGGGGCTGCTCTTCTCTTTAACATACACGAATGATCTAACAAGAGTCTAACCAATAAGCCAGTTAAGTCTGAAGATGATGCCAAACTAGGAGGATTGGCAGATGATCTAGAATGAGAGGGATAGGCTTGAGTAGATTTATGGCAGATGAAATTTAATGTCAGTAAAAGTATAAAAAAAACATTGATTTGGAAGGATTAGACCAATGTAGATTATTTTTCTAAATTATATAATTTTGTATTTTAAAGCTACAAATAGAAGAAGAAAAAGGGGATGAGGAACAGGAGGAAGAAAAAGAAGGAGGAGGAAGAGGAGGAGGAGGTTGAAGAAGAAGAATGAGGAAAAGGAGGAGGCTGAAGAAGAAGAAGAAGAAGAAGAAGGAGGAGGAGGAGGATGAAGAAGAGGAGGAAGAGGAAGAAGAAAAAGACTTTGCATTTATATAGCGTTTTTTAAGAAACTCAAAAATCTAAAGATCAATTAATTTAGATTGAGAGAAGGGGAGGCTAGACAGAGGGACCGAACTGGAAAAGATGTGCAGCAGGTTAGGGAGATAAAGGATAAAGATGGAAACGTACTGACAAGTGAGGAGGGTGTGCTGAGAAGATGGAAAGAGTACTTTGAGAGGCTGATGAATGAAGAGAACGAGAGAGAGGAGGTTGGATGATGTGGAGATGCATAAGGAAGTGCAACGGATTAGCAAGGAGGAAGTAAGGATAGCTATGAAGAGGATGAAAAATGGAAAGGCCGTTGGTCCAGATGACATACCTGTGGAAGCATGGAGGTGTTTAGGAGAGATGGCAGTGGAGTTTTTAACCAGATTGTTTAATGGAATCTTGGAAAGTGAGAGGATGCCTGAGGTATGGAGGAGAAGTGTACTGGTGCCGATATTTAAGAATAAGGGGGATGTTCAGGACTGCAGTAACTACAGGGGGATAAAATTGATGAGCCACAACATGAAGATATGGAGAAGAATAGTGGAAGCTCGGTTAAGAAGTGAGGTGATGATTAGTGAGCAGCAGTGTGGTTTCATGCCAAGAAAGAGCACCACAGGTGTGATGTTTGCTCTTAGGATGTTGATGGAGAAGTAGAGTGAAGGCCTGAAGGAGTTGCATTGCGTGGACCTGGAGATAGCATATGACAGGGTGACAAGAGAGGAGCTGTGGTATTGTATGAGGAAGTTGGGAGTGGCAGAGAAGTATGCAAGAGTTGTACAGGATATGTACGAGGGAAGTGTGATAGTGGTGAGGTCTGAGTGACGGAGGCATTCTAGGTGGAGGTGGGGTTACATCAGGGATCGGCTCCGAGCCCTTTCTTATTTGCAATGGTGATGGACAGATTGACAGACGAGATTAGACAGGAGTCTCCATGGACTATGATTTTGCTGATGTCACTGTGATCTGTAGCGAGAGTAGGGAGCAGGTTGTGGAGACCTAGAGAGATGGAGATATGCTCTAGAGAGGAGAGGAATTAAGGTCAGTAGGAACAAGACAGAATACATGTGTGTGAATGAGAAGGAGACCAGTGGAATGGTGAGGATGCAAGGAGTAGAGTTGGTGAAGGTGGATGAGTTTAAATACTTAGGATCAACAGTACAGAAAAATGGGGATTGTGGAAGAGAGGTGAAGAAGAGAGTGTAGGCAGGGCGGAGTGGGTGGAGAAGATTGTCAGGAGTGATTTGTAACAGACGGGTATCAGCAAGAGTGAAAGGGAAGGTCTACAGGACGGTAATGAGACCAGCTATGTTATATGGGCTGGAGACGGTGGCACTGACCAGAAAGCAGGAGACAGAGCTGGAGGTGGCAGAGTTAAAGATGCTAAGATTTGCATTGGGTGTGACGAGGATGGATAGGATTAGAAATGAGGACATTAGAGGGTCGACTCAAGTTGGGCGGTTGAGGGACAAAGTGTGCTAATGATAGAGCTGCCAGGCAAGAGGAGAAGAGGAAGGCCTAAGAGAAGGTTTATGGATGTGCTAAGAGAGGACATGCAGGTGATGGGTGTGACAGAGCAAGATGTAGAGGACAGGAAGATATAGATGAAGATGATCTGCTGTGGCAACCCTTAACAGGAGCAGCTGAAAGAAGAAGAGACCAATGAGAAAGGTGGCATAAAGAAGGAAGACTGGAAACAGACCTGGCAAAACCCACCTAAGAGAAGAAGAACTTGCGCTGATAGAATGAAAATCAAATTCATTTGAAAGTCATCCCACTGTGTTACTGTGTCGAGGGTATCGCTAAAATATATGAAAGTGTACTTCCATACCAAACTGCAGATGCTGCTGATTGTGAAGTAACCGATTTCAGCATGGGACCTGGATGGAGTCTCCTACCACGGCTAATTTGGTTTGCACTCCGCTTATAAAAGGTGTTCAACAAAATCAATGGCCTTCTGCTCACGCACCTTACAGCAGATTGAATGAATCGTACCTCTAGAAGGCAGCAGAATCTGTCCTTATTTTGTGTGCAGTGGTCTTAAGATGAGGGGGAATACATACCGGGTACAGTGAAGCAAAATCGTATGTCTTCAAGTGAGGATGAAGAGTAGCAACAGGCAGTAAGCTTAACATGCAGCACAGGAGAATTAATGGAAAGAATTATAAAGGACAAGCTGTGTAAGCCCGTGCTGTAAAAAGAAAACTAGAGTTTTAGTAGAAACTATTGAACTCGTCAGAAAATAAACTGAAATGTCGAGTTGTCAGGTTATTGAAAGGAATTTCCCTGGGCAGCTCTCTCCTAGGAGGATTTGTTTTGCCGATGTGCTCGCATCGTTTGTGTATTAGCGGCGGGAGGAAAAGTAAAAGGGATACCGTTTTGTCGATGTTAGCAGCTAAGCGGCATTGCCTTTCTTCTGAGGTTTCGTTTTGCCGACGTGTTCGCCTGGCTTGTGTTATTAGTGGCTAAGTGAGTTGTCTGTTCCCTCGGAGGTGGAGCCCTTACCTCTCATTTCCGGGCTGGACAGACTGACAGACAGACACACTTCCACACATAGAGGTTTATATACAGGGTGGTCCAGATCTAATTATGCAGATCCAGATCGTCTGGATGACTTTGATTTATGCTGGGACGATTCCAGTTCGGCGTGAAGATGATTCTTCATGTCGTCAGTCCGCACACTTCTCGATGGTCCGGGCTTTAACGGGTGATTTTCTATGTAATAAACTTAATAAGTTATAGTGTAATGAAAATTGCATAATTAGATCTGGACCACCCTATACAGTAGAGTCCCGCTAATCTGAAAATCCGCCTAATCCGAACAGGACTAGGGAAAAAAAATAATTTTTATAAAATTTCTGATCTGGGAAAAGTAAAGAAAACAAGTTTTTTCAAGTTATGTCGTACGTTTAGTGTACATTTAAGAAACTTGCAATTTTCAATTTCGCTGTCTAACTAAAAATCCAAAATACAGCCTTACTTAAAATTGAAACAAGTTCGAATTTACTCACATATGTAGAATCCATGTTCTGTACAGCATTTACACAAAACGTAAAAAGCAAACCATTATCTAAGAGATAAAGTCAGTGATCTTCTTCTGGCGCAACAAACAAAACGGCTTGAAGAAGCAATGTTTCGCCAACGCCGCATAAACATAACATCTGTTGGGGTTGCATCGCGTTTTGCTCAACGTAGCGCAAAGCGAGATCAAGGGCACTGGCTGCGGCAGTGTGTGGAACAACATCAGTCGGCGCGTCCCCTTCCTCCTCACTGTCGTCTGCGTCTCCCTCTTGTGATGCAAGACAAAGCTTTAAAGTTAAGTCCTGTCTCATCTGCGTTGTAAACTTGCTGGGGCGAGTAGGAAGAAATGATGCATTTGAACTCCTCAAGGTATTCAACAGCTGCTTCGTTGTCCGCTGACAGTTTCTCCCCAGTTATTGTAAGCTGCCTGATTCCGTGTCTTTTCTTCCATCGGTCTAAGAAACCACAACTAGCCGTAAATGATACGTCACCGTCCATGAGCTTGTTCAATTGAAGCACCTTTTCTTGAATTAGAGGGCCAGTGATAGGGACTCCTTTCCGTCTTTCTTGTGTAAACCATAAGAAAAGTGTTTCATCCAATTTTTCGTAAGAAGACACTGTCGTCTTGCTACGTTTTTCAATCGTTTTTTCACTTGTGGTAGTGCAAAACTGCTCAATTTTACCTCTGTTCTTTTTCCAGTCGGAAATTGCTGCTTTCCCGACACCAAATTCCTTCGATAACTGAGTGGCACTTTCACCTTTGTCAAGTCTTTTAAGCACTTCCAGTTTTTCTTTTAATGTACACGAGTTATGTTTACGTTTGCTTGCCATGATGATTAACAGCAGGGACAAGCACAGAAGGTAAAGAAACCACACTACACACCACTCAGAAGGACTCACAAAACACAGGGCAAGTGCGCGCACACGAACAATAAATAACATTGCACAAAACACATCACTCAGCAGTAGCAGGTGGCACACTGACTCAGTGACTCATAGTTTGGGAACAGAAATCAAGGTCTAGGTCACTGCCCTTCCGCTACTACTCACCTATCGCCCGTCATATCGATTTTACCTCCGATCACAGTCACACTACAGTGCAGTGTACTAGAATACGTAATGTCTTACCTTTAATTCTTGACACATCAGACGCTTAATACGCCTCATAAAGTCAATATATGGCATTATATGACAAAACTCCACCTAATCCGAATTTTCGTTAATCCGAACAGGGTTCGGTCCCAATTAGTTCAGATTAGCGGGACTCTACTGTATAAGATAAGATGAACAAACACTTGGCAAGAACAGAAGTTTTACTGAACAGTCAGCATGGGTTCAGAAAATGTGGTCATGTTTTACTAACACGCTGGAATTCTATGAGGAGTCAACAAAAGGATATGATTAAAGTGGAGCAGATGATATTATTAATCTGGACTTTCAGAAAGCATTTGATAAGGTGCCACATGAGAGGGTGGACATCAAATTAAAAGAAGTGGCAATTCAGGGTGATGTTTTTAGATGGGTGCAGAATTGGCTCAGACACAGGAAGCAGAGGGTGATGGTGTGAGGAACCTCATTAGAATTGGCTGGCATTAAGACTGGTGACCAGCAGGTCGGACCAGCTGGTACGACCACCCATGTCAGTGCTGGGGCTGCTGCTATTTTTATATAAAACTGCTCAAAAAAATTAAAGGAACACTTTGAAAACACATCAGATCTCAATGGGAAAAAGAAATCCTCCTGGATATCTATACTGATATAGACTGGGTAATGTGTTAGGAACGAAAGGATGCCACATCGTTTGATGGAAATGAAAATGATCAACCTACAGAGCCCTGAATTCAAAGACGCCCCAAAATCAGAGTGAAAAAATGATGTGGCAGGCTAGTCCATTTTGCCAAAATTTAATTGCAGCAACTCCAAATTGTACGCAGCACTTTGTATGGCCCCTGTGTTCTTGTATACATGCCTGACAACATCGGTGCATGCTTCTAATGAGATGACAGATGGTGTTGTGGGGGATCTCCTCCCAGATCTGGACCAGGGCATCACTGAGCTCCTGGACAGTCTGAGGTGCAACCTGGTGGCATTTCATGGACCAAAACATAATGTCCCAGAGGTGTTCTATTGGATTTAGGTCAGGAAAGTGTGGTGGCCAGTCAATGGTATCAATTCCTTCATCCTCCAGGAACTGCCTGCATACTCTCACCACATGAGGCCAGGAATTGTCGTGCACCAGGAGCCACTGCACCAGCATAGGGTCTGACAATGGGTCCAAGGATTTCATCCTGATACCTAATGGCAGCCAAGGTGCCTTTGTCAAGCCTGTAGCGGTCTGTGTGACCCTCCATGGATATGCCTCCCCAGACAATCATTAACCCACCACCAAACTGCTCATGCTGAATGATGTTACAGGCAGCATAATGTTCTCCATGGCTTCTCCAGACCCTTTCACTTCTGTCACGTGCTCAGGGTGAACCTGCTCTCATCTGTAAAACGCACAGGGCACCAGTGGTGCATCTGCCAATTCTGGTATTCTATGGCGAATGCCAATCGAGCTGCATGCTGCTGGGCAGTGAGCTCAGGGCCCATTAGAGGACATGGGGCCCTTGGGTCACCCTCATGAAGTCTTTCTGGTTGTTTGGTCAGAGACATTCACACCAGTGGCCTGCTGGAGGTCATTTTGTAGGGCTCTGGCAGTGCTCATCCTGTTCCTCCTTGCCCAAAGGAGCAGATACTGGTCCTGCTGATGGGTTATGGACCTTCTATGGCCCTCTCCAGCTCTCCTAGAGTAACTGCTTGTCTCCTAGAATCTCCTCCATGCCCTTGAGACTGTGCAGGGAGACACAGCAAACCTTCTGGCAATAACCCGTATTGATGTGCCATCCTGGAGAAGTTGGACTACCTGTGCAACCTCTGTAGGGTCCAGGTATCGCCTCATGCTACCAGTAGTGACACTGACTGTAGCCAAATGCAAAACTAGTGAAGAAACAGTCAGAAAAGATGAGGAGGGAAAAATGTCAGTGGCCTCCACCTGTTAAACCATTCCTGTTTTGGGGGTCATCTCATTGTTGCCCCTCTAGTGCATCTGTTGTTAATTTCATTAACAGCAAAGCAGCTGAAACTGATTAACAACCCCCTCTGCTACTTAACTGACCAGATTAATATCCCATAAGTTTCATTGACTTTATGCTATACTCTGATTAAAAAGTGTTCCTTTAATTCTTTTGAGCAGTATATATAGATATATAGAAATTATTTAGATAGGAATATAAACAACAAGCTGGTTAAGTTTGCAGATGACACCAAGGTAGGTGGATTGGCAGAATATTTGGAATCCATTGAATCATCACAGAAGGACTTGGACAGCAGACAGGCTTGGGCAGATTTGTGGATGATGAAATTTAATGTCAGTAAATGCAAAGTGTGACACGTAGGAAGTAAAAATGTTAGGTTTGAATACACAATGGGAGGTTGGAAAATCGAGAGTCCGCCTTATAAGAAGGACCAAGGAGTCATCATAGTGGACTCATCATTATCTACATCCAGATGGTGTAAAGAAGCGATCAAGAATGCTAATAAGATGTTATGTTATATAGATGTGTGGAGTACAAGTCATTGTTATTTAACAAACTGGTAAGTCCTCACCTGAAGTACTGTGTGCAATTTTGGTTTCCAAATTAGAAAAAAAAAGACATAGCAGCACTAGAGAAAGTCCCAAGGTGAGAAACTAGGCTGATTCAGAACTGAGATATATGAGCTGTGACGCGAGATTGAAGGAGAGGAATCTTTTCAGTTTAGGCAAATAGAAATTAAGAGATGATGTGATTGAAGTTTTGGAACTATAAAAGGAAACAGTCCAATGGATCGAGACTGTGACATTACGATGAATTCAGCAAGAATACGGTGACAGAAGTGGAACTTGAGTAAATTTAGCACAAGCATTAAGAAGTTTTTCTTCACTCAGAGAAGCACAGACACATAGAGTTAGTGACCAAGTAATGGGGTAGATAGTAGGACTTTAGGGACTTTCAAAACTCAACTTGATGTTATTTTTAGAAGAATTAAGTGGATAGGACATTGGCGAGCTTTGTTAGGCTCACTGGCCTGCTCTCACCCAAGTTGTTCAAATGTTCTAATGATTTTTAAAATCTTTTATTCTAAAAGTCAAAGTGGAAAGGTATTTTTTCTTCTACACAGGTGTGGTTATGGTTCAAAGGACTGGACCTTGGGTTCAGGGAGCTCTGATGTCAGATGTTGATACCCCATAATAACTTCTTCATCCCACAGAGAACCACAGACACATGTAGTAAATGACCAAATGGTGTGGTGGACAGTAGGACATTCAAAACTTTACTTTATTTTTGTGGAATTAAGTGGATTGGATTGACAAGCTTTGTTGGGCTGACTGGCCAGTTCTCATCAGACGTTTTTCTATTATTCTAATGTTCTAAATGCCAGTTTGATGATTTTTTCCAGGTTAGCCCCCTCAACTGAGTAAGCGCCTTAATGTAGCAGAGTGGTTTTAATGATCATTGATCCCCGATCGATGACGTTGTACGCTTGGGAGCGATGTCAGAGGAGAGGTCCTTCTAAGAATGACCCAACCACCCACCAAGGGTCTGGACCACCTACAGCAATGTCAGAGGAGAGGTAATGTCTACTCATGTCAATATCAGAGGAGAGGTCCTGTCTATGACCCAACCAACCACCAAGGGTCAGAGGAGAGGTCCTTCTAAGAATGACCCAACCAACCACCAAGGGTCCAGCCAAGGGACCACCCATGTCGGCAATGTCAGAGTAAAGGTCCTGTCTAAGAATGACCCAACCAACCACCAAGGGTCCAGCCAAGGGACAATCCATGTTGCCAGTGTAAGAGAAGAGTCCCTGTCTAAGACTGCCAAAACCACCCATCCCACCAAGGGTCCAACCAAAGTGGTGCAGCTTCCTGCTGTACCTCGTCATCTTGCACTTGGCATTTCATGTGAATTCCTGACAGGAAGTGAAGCCATGTGACTGAGGATTGCGCACCGACACTATCACCAATATCAACAGGCTCTTCCTTCCATCGATCTTCCTCATCGTTTCTCCTGCACTAAAGTCCAACAGCTATGGGCAACAGACAAAGAGAACTGCCATTGGGTGATGGTGTATGTTGTTAGTATGGAACCCACACGTATGTTGGCATTGGTGTGATGGCCATTTAGAGGCAAACCCAGGACAAGTACCTCGATCGTGTCCTGCCACCATGGCTAGGCAGCCTTTTTCAAGGATAGCACTGCCCACCCCTGATGGGGAGGGGTCCTAAACAAAGTCTGTCCCATCTTTACTCAGCCAGGCAACTACACCTGGTGAGTCACCCCTCAAAAACAATATTCTTTCCACCAAGTCTTTAAACTCTACAGTCATAGCCAGAAGTTTTGAGAATGACCCAAGTATTGGTTTTCACAAAGTTTGCTGCTTCAGTGATTTTAGATCTTTTTGTCAGATGTTTCTAAGGTATACTGAAGTACTTTGTAGAATTATAAGAATTTCATAAGTTTCAAAGCCTTTCATCGACAATGACATGAAGTTTTCGCACAGGGTCAATATTTGCAGTGTTGGCCCTTTTTCCTTTTTCAAGACCTCTGCAATTCACCCTGGCATGCTGGCAATCAAGTTCTGGGCCAAATCCTGACTGGACACATTCTTGCACAATCAGTGCTTGGTGTTTGTCAGAATTGGTGGGTTTTTGTTTGTCCACCTGCCTCTTGAGGATTGACCACAAGTTCTCAATGGGATTAAAGGTCTGGGGAGCCTCCTGGCCATGGACCCAAACTTTCGATGTTTTGTTCCCAAGAACTTAGTTATCACGTTTGCCTTATTTCACAGCTGTACTCTTTGAGATCTTGAACAGCTACAAGCTGAGAACAATTTTTCATAATTTTTCAACACCACCTCCAATCACATCTTTTTCTTCAGTCTCCCTTTGGGCCTCATTCCATCCACCTTCATCCCAGTGCACCTCTTTACCTAGTCATCCTCACTCCACATGCCCATGCTACATCTACACCACATCTTTCTCATTGTCTTTCTTGTCTTCTTAGGAAATCAAGGCATGGGCTATCAAAAAAAGGTCCTGTTAAAGCTTATTGTGGAATTCCTTGTGTGATGTTGAGTTGTACAAGAAATACATTGTTGTTGCTGCAACTCATTTATCTTCCTCTTGCTCCAAGACAATACCACATCCACCAAGTCTTTCTCATCTTTGTTCTTTTCTGCTTTGCTTATTTTTCCACCGTAATCAGCCATGTCTCATATTACTCTTTACAGAGTGTCCCTTTCAGTGCCAAAGAGATTTAGAATGAGGGAACAGCTTCTATGAGGTGTGATTCCTGCCACTAAAATACCAAACTGATGCCTAAAATCAGTTCACCCAAATTTAGTCCCAGGCCTAACTACGGGCCTCCATCCTAAATAGTGTCAGATATCACAAGAGTTATGTGTGTAATGCCAAGATGGAAAAATGACAGAGTGATTTGAACTTAGGAGGATTAGGAGATGAAAAGGAGGAATCAAAATGGTGGTCAAACGGAGAGGTGGAAAATGTGATGAAAGCTAAAAAGGAGGTAAAGAAGATATGGCACCAATCAGGCAGTGAGGAGAAATGTATAGGTAGACAAACAAGGAGGTAAAGAGGGAAGTGGCAAGAGCTACAGTTGTGCTTGAAAGTTTGTGAACCCTTTAGAATTTTCTATATTGCTGCATAAATATGACCTAAAACATCATCAGATTTTCACTCAAGTCTTAAAAGTAGATAAAGAGAAACCAGTTAAACAAATGAGACAAAAATATTATACTTGGTCATTTATTTATTAAGGAAAATGATCGAATATTACACATCTGTGAGTGGCAAAAGTATGTGAACCTCACAGGATTTGCAGTTAGTTTGAAGGTGAAATTCGAGTCAGGTGTTTTCAATCAATGGGATGCCAATCAGGTGTGAGTGGGCACAACTGTGTTATTTAAAGAACAGGATCTATCAAAGTCTGCTCTTCACAACACATGTTTGTGGAAGTGTATCATGGCACGAACAAAGGAGATTTCTGAGGACATCAGAAATAGTTGTTGATGCTCATCAGGCTGGAAAAGGTTACAAAACCATCTCTAAAGAGTTTGGAATCCACCAATCCACAGTCAGACAGATTGTGTACAAATGGAGGAAATTCAAGACCATTGTTACCCTCCCCAGGAGTGGTCGACCAACAAAGATCACTCCAAGAGCAAGGCGTGTAATAGTCGGCGAGGTCACAAAGGACCCCAGGGTAACTTTTAAGCAACTGAAGGCCTCTCTCTCATTGGCTAATATTCATGTTCATGAGTCCACCATCAGGAGAACACTGAACAACAATGGTGTGCATGGCAGGGTTGCAAGAAGAAAGCCACTGCTCTCCAAAAAAAACATTGCTGCTTGTCTGCAGTTTGCTAAAGATCACGTGGACAAACCAGAAGGCTACTGGGAGAATGTTTTGTGGACGGATGAGACCAAAATAGAACTTTTTGGTTTAAATGAAAAGCGTCATGTTTGGAGAAAGGAAAACACTGCATTCCAGCATAAGAACCTTATCCCATCTGTAAAACATGGTGGTGGTAGTATCAAAGTTTGGGCCTGTTTTGCTGCATCTGGGCCAGGACGGCTTGCCTTCATTGGTGGAACAATGAATTCTGAATTATATCAGAGAATTCTAAAGGAAAATGTCAGGACATCTGTCCATGAACTGAATCTCAAGAGAAGGTGGGTCATGCAGCAAGACAACGACCCGAAGCACACAACTCGTTCTACCAAAGAATGGTTAAAGAAGAATAAAGTTAATGTTTTGGAATGGCCAAGTGAAAGTCCTGACCTTAATCCAATCGAAATGTTGTAGAAGGACCTGAAACGAGCGGTTCATGTGAGGAAACCCACCAACATCCCAGAGTTGAAGCTGTTCTGTACGGAGGAATAAATGATAGGTTTTAGTGAGGGAGGGCACAAAGCAAAAACTTTAAATAGGAGTTGTTTTGCATTTATTTAGCAAAAATATCTGCCAATGGGATAAACAAAATTTACTTGACAAGATTTCTTAAATTAAGCTAAAATATCATAATACACATTTTTTAATAAATCAATAATGCTTACAATAAGAAAAACAAGATTTAGTGTCGTGACATCAGTACTCTTCATTTGATTAGAATTTATTTTTTGCACTATGTGAGGTCTTTTTTTTTTGGCTATAGCCAAGTGGCTTCCAGGTTTTTACTCCTGTTGGCAATCATAGGATTCTGACGTCACGTCTCATATTAAGTCCTCTAATTACACCTATTTAAGATGGCGGCACAAAGGAGTCAGTATCCTGAGAGTTGGATTTCTTTTGTTAGAACAATTCCCGAGCTCAAATTACTTTCATTCAGAGGAAAGCTACTCAAATAAGTTTTAAAAATTGTGGCTAATGGCCACCTTTATGCTTTGACTGTGTTCTTGCCCAACATTATTAAGGATCTGTGTTGTTATCTGGAAGGTTGCCCATTCAAATCCCGTTACTGCCCAAAGGGATCCCACTCCATTGGGCCCTCGAGCAAAGCCCTGAAAATTGCTCCAGGGTGCTTTGCAATGGATGACCCTGTGCTATGACCCCTCAAAGGTCAGGCGAAAATAACAAAGTATGTCACATTTTAAAAAAATCAAATTTCTGTTTTTCTCTCATGATTTTTTTTTCCTTTGAGCTTTCTGGCCTGTCTGTTGTCTATGCTTCTTGTCTATCTACAGTTTGGTCCATTTCTTCAATTATTTCCTAAACCACAGTATTCATTTTCTTTTTTTCACTCTCATCTCCTCCTTTGTCTTTATAAGTATGTCTTCATGGTATTGGTTATCTGCATGGCAGTAACCCGCATTACAATGTAGTGAGGCAGAATTGGTGCACCTGGATTTAACAACGTTTACTGACAAATCACGTTACCTTGAAGAACTTTTTGCTACCTTAGCCATGTCATGCTGAAACAGTAGTGGTAACTTCTCCAATCTTCTGAAGAGCTGCACAGTGGAAATCAGATTCATGTCAAACAGACACTTCAAGGTAATAACCCCAAAGAGATAATAAGAGATAGGAACTCAGACTGAGGACATCATATGTTAGAAAGTTGCAGGGGACTTGCGTAGGCCGAAAGGCCTCCATTAAATCTGCAACAGACTTTTTCCATTGAGAAATCAACACAGTAGAGTATTAAAATGAAATATATGAAGGGCCTTCTAAGGGCAACTTGGTGATTAAAGAAGAAATATTAAAATCATCTTTTACAACTCTGAGCCATTTGGTAGCAAGGGAGTCTCAAGAGTGGATTCTTAATTCCAAACACTTGTATGAATTTTTTAAGGTCAAATTTCTTGAAGTTTTTCTGGGTAATTTTTCTATGTTTTTCTGCCCGAAGTGGAGGAGTTCAAGTATCTCGGGGTCTTGTTTACGAGTGAGGGAAGAATGGAGCGTGAGATCGACAGCCGGATCGGTGCGGCATCCACGGTGATGCAGGCTCTGCATCGGTCTGTCGTGGTGAAAAAGGAGCTGAGCCGTAAGGCAAAGCTCTCAGCTTACCAGTCGATCTACGTTCCTACCCTCACCTATGGTCATGAGCTATGGGTAGTGACCGAAAGAACGAGATTGCGAATACAAGCGGCTGAAATGAGTTTCCTCCGCAGGGTGTCTGGGCTTTCCCTTAAAGACAGGATGAGGAGCTCAGTCATCCAGGAGGGGCTCAGAGTAGAGCCGCTGCTCCTCCGCATCGAGAGGAGTCAGATGAGGTGGCTCGGGCATCTGATCAGGATGCCTCCTGGATGCTTACCTGGTGAGGTGTTCTGGGCACGTCTAACCAGGAGGGGCCCCCAGGGAAGACCCAGGACACGCTGGAGGGACTATGTCTCCCGGCTGGCCTGGGAATGCCTCAGGATTCCCCTGGAAGAGCTGGAAGAAGTGGCCGGGGAGAGGGAAGTCTGGGCATCTCTGCTCAAGCTGTTGCCCCTGCAACCCGATCTCGGATAAGTGGAAGAGGATGGATGGATGGATATTTTTTTTATAAAATGATGTATTGTTTTCCTTTTTTCCGATCCATATATTGGTGCTGTTATTCAGTGTTTAATGTTTAACCCACTGAATCCGAATACAGGGTCACGGGGGTCTGCTGGAGCCAATCCCAGCAAACACAGGGCACAAGGCAGGAACCAATCCTGGGCAGGTTGCCAACCCACCGCAGGACACACACAAACACACCAAGCACACACTAGGGCCAATTTAGAATCGCCAATCCACCTAACCTGCATGTCTTTGGATTGTGGGAGGAAACCCACGCAGACACGGGGAGAACATGCAAACTCCACGCAGGGAGGACCCGGGAAGTGAACCCGGGTCTCCTAACTGCGAGGCAGCAGCGCTATCACTGCGCCACCCTGCCGCCCTTGTTTTAATTAATCTTTTAAATATTTAGTTTAATTTTTTTGTGTTTGTAATACTTTGTGTTTATATATTTTACATACAGTACAGCATATACTTCTTTGCTACATCATTTGTGTTCTGTGAGTGGAACCTCAAGAGGCGGGTCCACCGTGATGTCACTGCAAAAGGACCTCCCTCTGCCTGTTTATTCCAACTACGGACTTTGGTTTGGCAGAGAGTAATTGGGAGTTTTTCTATGAAAATTATTATTGTAAAGAATAGTTCTGCTATTCTGAATTTTTGCTTCTATTTTCTGATTTTGGACTTCTAATGCTTTGTGTGGTCTTTTTTAGGCAAACCAACAATTTTGTCTTATTACTTCATTCTTCTACCTTTTGATTATTTAAATACATTCTTTATTTCTAAAGGATATTTGTTTGCTTTTTTTAAGCCAGAGGTTTAAGATCATCCTTTCCCCTAAAATACTTTTTTGATTGTTTTGAACTTTAAAAGCCTGTGATGACCTGTGTTTTTTTTTACCCTAGCATTACCTTAAACTCTGTGCTTCTAGTAGTTCATGACCAGGAGTGAGTCAAACATAGACACATGCTGAGGTGCAAATTAAATCTGTATTATAGTAGATAGATAGATAGATAGATAGATAGATAGATAGATAGATAGATAGATAGATAGATAGATAGATAGATAGATAGATAGATAGATAGATAGATAGATAGATAGATAGATAGATAGATAGATAGATAGATAGATAGATAGATAGATAGATAGATAGATAGATAGATAGATAATCAGCAAAAAGCAGCACCAGGCAGAATGGTCTTTCATCCCCTGACTCAACACATTGGCACACACATGCGCATGGGAGGCAGAGTGCACTGATCCTTCCTCTTATTCATTAGCAGACCAACCATGAGAAATTCCGCCTGGACTCGACGATGTCACTTCCGGTTCCTGCCGTGATGACATCACTTCCCCTGCCCAGCTTTAAAACCACCATGTTTGCCTGTTTGTGCTGTTCTGTGTTGGACTGAAGTTACTACTATTAACACTGGTACCATTTTGAACCACAAACTTCCATAATGGCAGCCTATCTCAAGCATACAAGCGGCTGCCCCCAAACATTTCTCTGTGTCATTTGGAATCGTCTCACAACATCCATAACCAGATCAAAGAGGTAAAGACTTCAAGAAGACCCCTGGTGCAGATGTAGTCGAACTGCCCGAGTCCGCCATCCTTCAGTGATGTGCGGTGAGGCTCATGGCTGGTGAGGCACTGACTCCTTCAGAGTCAGAGTTACAAATAAATGAACCCAAAAAAGTAGCTTATTCACCATTCAGTTGGCACATTGACTACTGGTGATGTTTCATATCTCATCAGCATTCTTTAAACACACACACAGGTAGGGCACATATTTGGCTAAGAAAGAACGTTACGTTTATAGTGGTGAGAGAGAGAGAGCGGAGAGAGCGCATTTGCTCCTCACCCTCCATGTGTTCTAAATTTGACGTTGCAATTCCACAATTCATACTCATTCAAAACATATGAAAGTACAGAGTGATGTACAAAAAAAACGGACTTCAATTTTGACCTTAATTGAAATATTTAGTTATTTTAAAAGCTTTTAATTCTGATGCTTTAATCAATTTTAATACAAACTGTTCAACAAAAGGATAACAAGAAAAAAAAAAGAATATTTAATTTAAGGTCAAAATTTTGTTTTTAAATATTGCATTGTTTTTTTCTTAGTATGATCCCATCTATATATATAATTCACTAAGGCAAGACACCCGTGGAAAGCACGCCGGAAGGGGCATGGATTCACTAAGCCGCCGACAAGTGAGACACCTATGGTGCACACAGGAAGGAGCCACGCCCACCAACTCCAAGACCATTGGATACGACCACAACTCACAGAGCCATGCCCACCAACTCGGACGCGACGACACAGAAAAACCGGCGTCATTTATATTCGTCTGTCGTAGAGGTCACATGCAGCTCCGACCCATGTTGACTGTTAAGAGAGGCATGTTTCTCGCGGAGGTGAATCGCCATATGCGGCGTGTAAAACTGTTTACGAGGGGTATCCGATAGAATCCTTAAAACGTTCCTTCTCCTCTCCTCCCGTTTCACCCTGAGCGCCGCATGGGCGATTGTGTGTTGGTTCGCTCTGTGCATTGGTTAAAACAGCAGTCTTTAAAAACCAATAAGCCCTGTGCCTCTGTTTCATTACCGTCTCACCTGCTTCACCAATGCAGGCTCCGCAACAGGCGATCCGGCGGCGTCATTCCCATGACCGCCCGGGCAATAACCAGGTAACCAAAGTCTTTGGGTTCAGGGGGGAGTATGGTTACAAAGCTGAAACTTAAAGGAATTGACTGAAGGGCACCACCAGGTGTGGAGCCTTTTGCTTCATTTGACTCAACACAGGAAACCTCACCCGGCCCGGAAACGGACAGGATTGACAGATTGATAGCTCTTTCTCGATTCTGTGGGTGGTGGTGCATGGCAGTTCTTAGTTGGTAGAGCGATTTGGCTGGTTATTTCCGAAAACGAACGAGACTCCCGCCTGCTAAATAGTTACACGACCCAACAGCGGTCGGCGTCCAAATTCTTAGAGGGACAAGTGGCTTTCAGTCACGTGAGATTGAGCATTAACAGGTCTGTGATGCACTTGTATGTCCGGTACTGCACTCGCGCTACACTGAATGGATCAACGTGTGTCTACCCGGAACCGCAAAGAACAATGAAAAATCAACGTGGAAACCGACTGAGGCGGAGTTTGGAAAGTTAACAGTCAACGTGACTCACAGGTGCGTGTGGACTGTACACAGACGAAAACGACTCAGGTAGGGAGTTGGGGGCGGGCACATAAGCGGGCAGTGTGTACTGAACGAGCGCCGTTCAACCCCATCCTTCGCTTTGGAAGGAGAAAGCGCGACGGCGCTCTTCTGGTTTTCAGTCACGGACAATTGTATGTTGGTTCGTAGCGTGCATTGTTGCAATGTTACTTTTCTTGGTGGTTTATTAAATTACGGATTTTTCAAATGTTTATTTTTTCCTCTGTGCTTAAAAATCATTTAAAAAGCGGCCTGATTATGCCGTGGGTTGGCTAGTTTTTTATAAAATTGAAAACCGTTTATGGTCTTACCTTCGTTTGTAAATGAAGTCCATGCGCCTATCCTTCTCCATGAAAATCTCCGTCACTTTCTTGCAAAAGTCCTCCTTATTTTCCTTTAGTTGTACAAATCTTAATCTTCCATTTTGGCAGTCAGTCGGAACAAAAAAATAAATGGACCGCTGCAGTGCACTTGACGTTCTGATATTGCTAACTTATTGGCATCTCTGCGTAGAAGAACAGCAGTGATGAGCACGTGTTGGGATCACATGCGTCTCCTTCAGGGCGGCACGGTACTGTCTGCCTCACCTTGTGCCTTTTCACTGCGGTTTAATGTCCAATCAGCAAGACTAAATATGTCACACACATTCATTAAAGATATTATCCAGACTGTGGAAAGTCAGGGTGTATAATAAACGTGTCTGCAAACTTTACATTGGCGACACACAGAGAGACAGCAACAACAACAACAACATTTATTTATATAGCACATTTTCATACAAAATGTAGCTCAAAGTACTTTACATAATAAAGAATAGAAAAATAAAAGACACAGTAAGAAAATAAAATAAGTCAACATTAATTAACATAGAATAAGAGTAAGGCCCAATGGCCAGGGTGGACAGAAAAACAAAAAACTCCAGACGGCTGGAGAAAAAAATAAAATCTGTAGGGATTCCAGACCACGAGACCGCCCCGTCCCCTCAGGCATGCGCCAATTGCAGGCATCAACCCAGTGTGTGAGGGAAAGCGCAGTCCGAGGTGAGGTGAGACTCGTTGCTCTTCGCTACAACACCTCGCGTTTCTCCCCTGTATTTGAACAGGAAATGTGCAAATTCAGCAATTTAGGCTATAGAAATGATCAAAGTTACTGGAATCATAAGACAACAAATTTATAGCACAGACCAGTGGACAAATTTATTTTATATTATAATTATTAGTTTTTTTACTTTTCATGATGACAGGTAAGGCTCTGCCTCCCTGTTCCTCTAGGCATCGCTAGCTCCCTAGTAGGAATAAGATCTTTTCAATTGTTTTCAATCAGTTTTAAGTAACCTGAAACTATATAGATATAATATTAAAAGGCGATATCCCTCCCATAGTAATATGGCGGTAAGAAATCACATAAGAGAAAATAACTTAGCTTTCTTTAATGATGATTTACAAGGCATTACAGACCAAGGAAGCCATAGCAAGACCATTATCGAGGTGGCACCTCGATGTATACAGTTTGCCATTTTCGCCGCTGCGCTGGAAGGGTATTTTCAGGACAAAATGGAGATACCTCCCATTCGTCCGTCGGCTTCAAAGTGTTTGGCTGCTGTCCAAGTCTTTTATACTGTTTTCTCCACGTGCAGGCCCTTACTTAGGCTCCAAACAAGGCAAGGAGAGGATTCAATTTCATCTCTAACATACAGAAATAGTACAAAGTTCGCTGATGACACTGCTATTGTGGGCTGCATCAGGAGTGGGCAGAAGGAGGAGTACAGAAAGTTAATCAAAGACTTTGTTAAATGGTACGACTCAAACCACTTACACCTTAACACCAGCAAGACCAAGGAGCTGGTTGTGGATTTTAGGAGGCCTAGACCCCTCATGGACCCTGTGATCATCAGAGGTGACTGTGTGCAGAGGGTGCAGACCTTTAAATACCTGGGAGTGCAGCTGGATGACAAATTGGACTGGACTGCCAATACTGACGCTCTGTGTAAGAAAGGTCAGAGCAGACTATACTTTCTGAGAAGATTGGCATCCTTCAACATCTGCAGTAAGATGCTGCAGATGTTCTACCAGACGGTTGTGGCGAGTGCCCTCTTCTACCCGGTGGTGTGCTGGGGTGGCAGCATAAAGATGAAAGACGCCTCACGCCTGGACAAACTTGTTAAGAAGGCAGGCTCTATTGTAGGAGTAAAGTTGGACAGTTTAACATCTGTGGCAGAGCGACGGGCACTAAGCAAACTCCTGTCAATCATGGAGAATCCACTGCATCCACTGAACAGTGTCATCTCCAGACAGAGGAGCAGCTTCAGCGACAGACTTTTGTCACCGTCCTGCTCCACTAACAGACTGAGGAGATCGTTCCTCCCCCACACTATGCGACTCTTCAATTCCACCCGGGGGAGTAAATGATAACATTCATTTTATTTAAATTTTTTTCATTTTTATTACTCTTTAATTTAATATTGTTTCTTTGTATCAGTATACTGCTGCTGGATTATGTGAATTTCCCCTTGGGATTAATAAAGTATCTATCTATCTATCAATGCCCATTTTCATAATTGTACCTTCTCTCTTTAAATGCTTGCCTAGCAGTTCTAAATGCTGAGAGCCCCTGTGTGCTAACTTTGGCATGGCCAGTACATGTGAGTGGATTTATATAATAATTTTGTACAAAGCACAGTGACATTAAACTTATTATTCTGATTTCACTCCCCTGACCGCACGTCCCTACCATCCCTCATGCATATCCTGGACAATTCTTACATACTTCTCTGGAATTCCATGATAATATTAATAATAATAATTATAATAATAATACAAATTGGAATAGTATAGAGCGAATAGATATGACAAATTAAACTTAAACAATCAAAATGGCAACAGGACTGCAACTCTGGGCTTTGACTGCATTGCTAAAGGCTAATTAATTTTAAACTACTAGCCAACCCGTGGCGTACCATACGCCGCATAATCAGGCCGGTTTTTTAATGATTTTTAACCAGAGGGAGAAAATTAACATTTGAAAAATCGGTAATGTAATAAATCAGCAAGAAAAGCAACATTGTAACAATGCACGGAACGAACCAACACACAATCATGGGTGACTGAAAACTGGCGGACCGCAATCGCGCCTTCTCTTGCCAGACGGAGGGATGGGGGTGCACGGCGTGGAGTGTGGAACGGGAGGAGAGGAGAAGGACGTCCATTCAGCTCCGTCCGTCTTGTTAGTCTGCTGATTTCTCGTTCAGTATCAGTTGTGCACACCTCCAACTCATGTGCCCACCTCCAACTCGTCACTTGAGTCGTTGGCTGCTTTTCTATATATTATCCACCAAGACACCCGACCACGGTAGTAGCGAGATGGGAGGGGGGTGTGCACAAAGGGTTGGGACGCAACCAGTGGGAGCATATGAGTCGCACTTAGTGGGAATTTCATGGTTTGCAGCCCAAATGGGGTTCAACGGCTTATCCACGCCGGGTAGACACACGCTCTCAATGTCATGTATAACTATTTATTGAATGCTAAACACTTCTGGAAAGACACGGATGTCTAAAACGGGTTGGTGTGAGAATACAACAGTAAGTGAATGAAAAGATGGAACTGTAGAGAGAGCAAAATACAACACAATAGTGAACCCGCGGCATAACAAACGCCGCATAATTATGTATTGATGGTTGAACACTTCTGGAAAGACACAGTTGTCTAAAAAGGGAGGGTTTGAGGATACAACAGAAAGTGAATGAAAAGATGGAACTCTAGTTTTTTAAAGACTGCTTACTTCATTGTGTTTTAACCTCAGTTGTAAAGGAATGTTTTAAGGACCCCATGGGATACCTCTCGGTTTTGGCTGCTTTTCTATATATAATCCACCAAGATACCCGACCAGGAGTAGGAGGGGGGTGTGCACAAAGGGTAGGGACGTAATGAGTGGGAGCGTATGAGTCACACTTAGTGGGAATTCCACGGCTTGCAGCCCGAATGGGGTTCAACGGCTTACCCACGCCTCTCTGCGCTGGGTAGACACACCGTCAATGTCATGCATAATTATTTATTGAATGCTAAACACTTCTGGAAAGACACGGATGTCTAAAACGGGTTGGTGTGAGAATACAACAGTAAGTGAATGAAAAGATGGAGCTCTGGAGAGAGCAAAATACAACACAATAGTGAAGCCGCTGCATAACAAACGCCGCGTGGCTAAGACGTGCATGTGAACTCTTACCACAGACGAAAGGGACTAACTGGGTGGTCGGTGAGTTTTTGCGTCCGGGCAAATGGGCAGGCAGTGTGAATGCCTAGAGAGCGAGGGTAGACGCCGTCCGGTGAAAAAGGAGTGTTGGTGGGCAGGAAAAAGTCTTCCGTGTTCCTGCAGGAGCATCGAAGAAGACGCATGTTTGTCGCGGAAGCGAATAGCTTTATGTAGCGTGTAAAACAGTTTGCTATGGTGCACGCGGTCGTGCTTCGTAACCGAAAAGTTGGTTTTTAAAGACTGCTTAGTTCATTGTGCTTCAACCTCAGTTGTAAAGGATTGTTTTAAGGATCCCATGGGATACCCCTCGCAAACCGTTTCACACGCTGCATATGGCGATTCACCTCCGCTAGAAACATGCCTCTATGAACAGTCAATGCACATGACATTAACCTGACCTGCACTGCATGTTGCCTCTACGACAGACGAATATAAATGACGCCATTTTTTCTGTGTCGTTGCGTTCCGAGTTGGTGGGCGTGGCCCTGCGAGTTGTCGTCGTATCCAATGGTCTTGGAATTGGTGGGCGTGGCTCCTTCCCGCGTGCGCCATAGGTGTCTCACTTGTCGGCGGCTTAGTGAATCCACGCCCCTTCCGCCGTGCTTTCCATGGTTATCTTGCCTTAGTGAATTATATATATATATATATATATATATATATAGAGAGAGATAATCATCGTCCATATAGGCTAACAATAAAACTTTAAAACTGAGAAAATATTCTTCTCCATTGTTCATCAAAATGTCATTAAAAATCCCATTAAAAGAGGGCTACAAAGTCCATCTCTCACAGAAAAAAGTCTAATTGGATTGTAATATTGC
Source organism: Polypterus senegalus (assembly GCF_016835505.1). Taxonomy (NCBI): domain Eukaryota; kingdom Metazoa; phylum Chordata; class Cladistia; order Polypteriformes; family Polypteridae; genus Polypterus; species Polypterus senegalus. Next base: position 309,432,602 of record NC_053155.1, on the reverse strand, counting down.
TTCATTTGCATACATACGTGAGGATGCAGTAAATGCAAATCATGGGTAAATGTTTAAAGATAATCATTGCACTTCAGTTTCATTGCATTTGATGTTTTTGTTAAGCTTAGCAAATTATTTCAGTAACCTAAATGAAATGTTTATGTTGTCACACACATGTGCATGGGAGGCAGCTAAAGGGCTTGAAGGAGGGCAATTCCACACCAGACCAGGGGGTGGAAGAATGTACTGATCCTTTCTCTCTTTCTACTGCAGACCGATTAGCGGAAATTTCGCCTGGTCCTGATGATGTCACTTCCAGTTCTGGTCCCGATGACGTCACGTCCTCCGCTCTCCCTTAAAACTGCCATCTTTACCTCAGTAAATAAGTTCTGTTTTGGACTCAAACCTGCCCACAACTGTATACCATTTAACCATTTTGCAGCCAGGAAACACTATACGGGTGGCTGGCCCAAATCTTTGTTTGGCTCTTTGTCTCGTCTTTGACAATGTTTATGAAGCTACTTTGGTAAGAATTTGATAGATTTGTCACCATCATCATAAGCTACCTGTTAGGCTGGTGACTTGAATAGAAACATACAGATTGCAATTACATTGTATGTTGTAACTTGATTATGTCATGGCTGTGTTGGTTTTTTCTTTAAAGAAACATTAAATACACAAAATAGATAGAGCAAATAAAGTCTGATTTTGACGTATTTTTATAAATGCACCCCTCAAACGTGTATTTTTCTTACACAGTCCTGTAAGCTGACATTGCTATAAGTAATTGAATGTCCCCCTCATCATTCTTAAATTGTCAACCCACTGTTTTCTATCCCAACCCTCCGCATTTCACTCTCCACCATCCTTGCTCCTCTTTGGGACCTTCAGGTTTCTGTGTACAGGACTGGCTGTGATGATTCCATTCAAAGAAAAAGCCATGATGGGGTGCCATTTACACGTTTACCTTGGGCAGTTAAAACGTGAGAGCCAGCCCTGGAAGGATCAGACGGCTTCCCTCAAGGTTGTCACCGAGTCTTGTCGGAGGTTATTGTGAGTATTGCTTATGTTTAATATTTTCTGGTTTATTATTTGATTTTGCTTCTGCCCTTGCTTTGGTGTATTGTAACCTTGTTTACGTCACTTTGCCTTTATAAGCCACTCTTTTATTGTTCTTTGGCCATTTTTTGTTAACTCTTTCTATTGTTGCACATTCATAATGGCTAACACATTATAACACTCTAGTACTGCTGTTTGTTAATAAATATCTTAAGATCACCAGGAGGGCATAGCAGCACCCCAGACCCCCATGCATAACTAAATGACTCGATAGATAGATAGATAGATGCTGTATATAAATATATAAGTGCTATACAGCACCTATATATATTATACAGGGTGATTTTTGTTGCTAGATTAAAGTAAATTGTAAGGTTATTTCTAATGGACAGGTATAGGGGTGAGAATTGTTAGCAATAAAAGGCATTTACTGCTAACATGATGTTAAAAGGTTTCTATATACAACTTAGGTCCATAAATATTTGGACAGAGACAACTTGTTTCTCACTTTTGTTCTGTACATCACCACAATGAATTTTAAATGAAACAACTCAGATGCAGTTGAAGTGCAGACTTTCAGCTTTACTTCAGTGGGTTGAACAAAACGATTGCTAAAAAATGTGAGGCAACTAAAGTATTTTTGAACACAATCCCTTCATTTCAGGGTCTCAAAAGTAATTGGACAATTGACTCAAAGGCTATTTGATGGTCTGGTGTGTTCAAGTCCGTCGTCACGTCTTATCAATTAAGCAGATTAAAGGCCTGGAGTTGATCTGAGGTGTGGTGCATGCATGTGGAAGATTTTGCTGTGAACAGACAACATGCGGTCAAAGGAGGTGAAAGAAGCCATCCTTAAGCTGCGAAAACAGAAAAAACACATCCGAGAAATTTCTACAATATTACGAGTGGCAAAGTCTACAGTTTGGTACATCCTGAGAAAGAAAGCAAGCACTGGTGAACTCAGCAACGCAAAAAGACCTGGACGTCCACGGAAGACAACAGTGCTGGATGATCGCAGAATCATTTCCATGGTGAAGAGAAACCCCTTCACAACAGCCAACCAAGTGAACAACACTCCCCAGGGCTTGGTCGGCGTATTGTAGCGGTCAGAAGCCGCTAAGATTCACACCGTCGTGGAAGACGGTGATTTATTTATTTTATATGAGGATTACCAGGGACAACCCCAGCCTTGGCACGACCCACACACGACAGAGACAAAGAAAACGCACTGGGAACTTAAACGATAAAAAAGTATAATGAAATTAAATTAACTAAATGAAAACAATAATACCACCCCTGATCCCTTCGGCGATATTACAATTAACAGATAAACACGACAAACACGCAGTAAAGTCCATGTATGAAATAATAGCGGTGAAGTTATGTCCAGTGATTTGAATGAAGCGAGGGAAATGGAAACACACAGTCCTACCGGTAGTTGCTGAAGTAAGTTGACAGATGAATGGTTCAGGAGCGCTCCTTCTTCCGTGAAAGCCAAATAATCCAGACAACGTCCTCAGTAACAGTAAACAGGTAGACGAATGATTCCAGACCCCAACAAACAACACAATCCAGGACACGAAGATGTAAAGCAGACAACGACAGGCAGTTTCAACAGTTATAACAAGCACCAAACAAACAAGAACAAAACTTTTTTTCCTCTCTTCATCCCCTGCCCTCCTTTTGAACCCGTCTGGCCACCTTTGCTCCCAACAGCCCTGCAAGGACTGCTGGGAGATGCAGTTCTAACCAATGGTAGCACTGCTACAGTATCGATATCCAAGTCTACCATAAAGAGAAGACTGCATGAAAGTAAATCCAGAGGGTGCACTGCAAGGTGCATGCCACTCATAAGCCTCAAGAATAGAAAGGCTAGATTGGACTTTGCTAAAGAACATCTAAAAAAGCCAGCAGAGGTCTGGAAAAACATTCTTTGGACAGATGAAACCAAGATCAACCTCTACCAGAATGATGGCAAGAAAAAAGGATGGAGAAGGCGTGGAGCAGCTCATTATCCAAAGCATAGCACATCATCTGTAAAACACGGTGGAGTCGGGCAGTGTGATGGCTGCCAGTGGCACTGGGACACTCGTGTTTATTGATGAGGTGACACAGGACAGAAGCAGCCGAATGAATTCTGAGGTGTTCAGAGACATACTGTCTGCTCAAATCCAGCTAAATGACGTCAAATTGATTGGGTGGCGGGCGTTTCATGATACAGATGGACAATGACCCAAAACATACAGCCAAAGCAACCCAGGAGTTAATTAAAGCAAAGACGTGGAAAATTCTTGACTGGCCAAGTCAGTCACCTGATCTTCACCCAACTGAGCAGGCATTTCACTTGTTGAAGACTAAACTTCAGACAGAAAGGCCCACAAACAAACAGCAACTGAAAGTAAAGGCATGGCAGAGCATTAAAAAGGAGGAAACCCAGCATCTGGTGATGTCCAGGAGTTCAAGACTTCAGGCTGGCATTGCCAGCAAAGGGTTTTCAACCAAGTATTTTAGAAATGAACATTTTATTTCCAGTTATTTAATTTGTCCAATTACTTTTAAGCCCCTGAAATAAATTGATTGTGTTAAAAAATACTTTAGTTGCCTCACATTTTTATGCAATCGTTTTGTTCAACTCACTGAATTAAAGCTGAAAGTCTGCACTTCAACTGCATCTGAGTTGTTTCATTTAAAATTCATCTCTGTCCAAATATTTATGGACCCAACTGTAGTTGCTATAAATTCTATACATGGTAAGGGCTATAAAGGTAGTATATATGCTATGTAAGTGTTGTATAGAAGCTATATCTACTATATAAGTTCTATATAGTTCATAAAAATACTATGTAAGTGGTATATATTTGTTATGTACTATATAAATGCTATCTAGGTGCTATGTCTATCATCATATAGTGCCTTGTCTGTCTGTCTGTCTGTCTGTAAGTGCTATCTAAGGTGCTATATATAATTTACAAGGTAGATTACAGTTAAAATGTAAGATTTCTGCTAATAAACATTTACATTGACTACTGTTGGCACTGTTGGAAGGCACTATAAAGGCCTGCTTAAATTAATATGTAGGATCGTCTCTAATAGCCTGGCAGAGTGGTTAGCGTTGGTGTTATGTTATGATGAGAGGCGCCATACAAGTGGGTTGCCTCTTGCTACATTAAAGTAAGGTCTATGATTATTTCTAACAGACTCTGGCTGTGTGGTTCGTATTGATGCTGTTGACCATTAAAGGTTCTATTAAAGGTGATTTTTCAATTGAGACATCATAAGATATAGGGCAGCACGGTGGCACAGGTCCTCCCTGCGTGGAGTTTGCATGTTCTCCCCTTGCCTGCGTGGGTTTCCTCCGGGTGCTCCAGTTTCCTCCCACAGTCCAAAGACATGCAGGTTAGGTGCTTGACGATCCTAAATTGCCCTTGGTGTGTGGGTGTGTGGGTGTATGTGTGTGCCCTGCGATGGATTGGCGCCCTGCCAGGGTTTTTGCTTCCTGCCTTGTGCCCTGTGTTGGCTGGGATTGGCTCCAGCAGACCCTCATGACCCTGTAGTTAGGATATAGCGGGTTGGATAATGACTGACTGACTGACTGACATCTGAAGATAATGTAAAAATAGTTTGAACAGACATGCCCAGTGGTCACTGCTGATTTAGTTAACGGGGAAAGGTGCTATACAAGGGGATTTTCTTGAGCGTAAATAAAGTGAAATTATTTCCAGTGCATTAATGCAGCAGTCCATGTTTATGTTGCTAATGATGAAAGTTGTTACACACTGTAATTTTTTTTGTTGACAATGAAGTGATGCTTATAAAATGTGCTGTACGTGGTGTTCTCTTGTTTAAATTGATGATGAAGGATTATTTCTAATGGACTGGCATAGTAATTAACATTCATCTTTTTTATGATGACAGGCGCTATACAAGGGCATTGTCTCTAGCAATGTTGAAGATGTCAGGTTAATTCTGATGAACTAGCACAGTGATTACTGTTGATGTTGTTGACATTAAAAGGCGCTATACGTGGGGGATTTTCTTCTTCTATATTATTGGCTCCCAAACTCAGTCCTGGGGACCCACTGTGGCTGCGGGTTATTGTTTGTCATTGGACTCTTAGCCTAATTAAGTAAGTCATTATTTTTCAGCTTCTGTGTTTTGGAGTCAATGTAGAAATTACAAACTAAGTTTGGTAGATTTTTATTAAAATGTAATAAGCAGTTATATGGGGAATATGTAGTTGTTAACAGTATTTTCAAACTAATTTTCATTCTGTTTTTCCAGGTGTTCTGGTTATTTAATTGATTATTATTGGGTCTGACACTGAAGTAATTACAGCTTTCTTCATCCTGGGTGTCTGTTCTGTTGTTAATTGTCACTATTAGGGTTAAATGAAGGCAACAAACTACAAAGGGAAAAGGGGAAAATAATAGGAAAAGAACAAAAGAGAGTTGGGCATTAATAGCTTTAGAAAAAAATAGAAGTATTTCTAAATGTCTTATAAATGTAAAAACCATGCTGTTGTGTTTTTTTCTGAATGCAAAGTAAGAGAAGAGTAAAAAAGACCAGCTAATTTAATGAGATCAGTTGTTATTATTAATCACCGATTGTGAATCTGGTTGGAACAAAATACTGCAGCCACAATGGGTACCCATGCCCAAGTTTGAGAACCACTGTTTTATATTAACATAACGTGTTAGTTCATTTCTAATGGCACCGTTTGATGTTGTTTGATATTAAATAACGCTGTACACAGGGGTCTTATTTTAGTATAAGATGTAAGATTATTTCTATTGTACTGGTTGGTATAATGGCTAATGTTCATATTGTTATCAACATGGGATTCACCAGATTCAATCAAAGTGTAAGATTGTTTCTGCTAGACTCTGGCAATGGTTAGTGCGGACGCTGTTTACTGTAAAAGGCGCTATATGGAGGGATATTCTATTGATAGATCGAAGTAAAATGTAAGTTTATCCTTAATGGACTCCATCGCAGTGCTTATTGCTGCTATAGGACACTTCGCGGTTAATCTTGCTTCACCATCATGGCCTGTGCCCACTCTGCGTGGTCTCCCGACGTGTTTGTACAGACGCCCCGATTCTCATCCCAGGTCCGCACTCACATACGCGTTCTTTTCCCGTGTCTTCCAGTCCGCGGTCACCACACCGGATCACGCTGGTCTGAGAGTGTCATGTGACTGTGTGCAGATCTGGGCTCAGTCGGTCCGAGCCAAACCACCTCGAGGCTTTGAACCCGTGTCGTTTTATTTATTTATTTTTTTTAATTCCGCCGACCACAAGGCAGGAGGAGCGCGAAAAGGAACCGGCGCGGCAAATGGAGTCTTATGACAATGTTATCAGTAGCGCTGAACTGATAATTACGGTGACAACACTGAGATCTTTCGCCACACTTACTGTGTAATTAATGCGCTTTTATGAGAGACAGACTTCTATTATGCAATTATGAAAAGTGATCTTTTACATTTTACATTTTAACTAAAATTTAGTTAAGTGACTTAACAACATGTATTATTTCTAATAAATATTCAAAGGAATGCATTTAAATCAGCCTTGTCACTCTTCTGTTTGCGCATTTAAATAACAATGTAATTGCTCTACTTAAAAGAGAAAAAAATCTCGGCTAGTTTAGATTAGCTGTCTAACCTACACAGTGTCGCTGTTTACTGTTTGCATCTCTAATGGTCTTATTGCCGTTTAAAAGAGCCCTGATTTTTGATCGTCTTCAAGAATGCCGCAGTTAAGTCAGTGCTACAATTTGAACCTGCAATAATCTGTCAAGATGCCATCGAGCCGCTCGCGAGGAGATGCGCCCAATTGCTTTGTGGCACTTTGTCACTGTTCAGGGGGAAAAGAGTTTAACGTGTCAAAATCCAACACCTCGGTGCTGCGACGGCGTCAATGTTCCCTTTTCGGCGCCTCTCACTTTTCGGCATTTTGGGAAAGGAATAAAGTTTGGCGTCTTCACAGGCGGGAGGGGTCGGACACCCTAAAACGCGGCTGCTTTCTGCCGCGACCCCGATACAGACATGTACTAATAAAAAAAAAAAAAAAAAAAATAAAAAGGCTAAGGTGATAGTTAATTGCATTCCGAATTCAGTTTCTGTTTACATAGCCAAAGAAAACTGAGGGGGGCAACGACCCTGCTTCACAGATTCACGGGACACTCTAAAAGATGGTGGTTCTGTAATGGCACTTTACCGGGTGGCGTGCTAGAGACCGTGTTGCATTTTGGGAAGGGTTTCTTTGTATATGACTTTGGTTATTTGGGCTACGAGAAGGTTACTGATATGTAATATATGGTGGGCTACCTAGCAGGACAACACCGATCAAGAAAACCTGAACTTAGCCCGTGTGATTGTCCGCAGCAACAACGATAGTCTTTATAAAATCAAGTGAAGTGAAGTGAAGTGGCTTTACTGCCACACCATCCATACACAGGGGTGTAAATATACATATTCAGTGGTGTGTGTATATATATATATATATATATATATATATATATATATGTGTGTGTGTGTGTGTGTGTGCTGCTCAAAAAATTAAAGGAAAACTTTTTAATGTGAGTATAGCATCAAGTCAATTAAACTTGTGGACTATTGATCTGTCAGTTAAGTAGCAGAGGGGCTTGTTAATCAGTTTCAGCTGCTTTGGTGTTAATGAAATGACAAGCAGGTGTAGTAGAGGGGCAACAATGAGACGACCCCCAAAACAGGAATGAATGGTTTAACAGGTGAAGGGAGGCACCTGACATTTTTCCCTCCTCATCTGTTTTGTCACTCGTTTTGCATTTGGAAACGGTCAGTGTCACTACTGGTAGCACGAGGCCATACCTGGACCCTACAGAAGTGGCACAAGTAATCCAACTTCTCCAGGATGGCACATCAATACCACATGCCATTGCCAGAAGGTTTGCTGTGTCTCCCAGCACAGTCTCAAAGGCATGAAAGAGATTCCAGGAGACAAGCAGCTACTCCAGGAGAGCTGGACAGGGCCCCTCGTAGAAAGACCTTAACCCATTGGCAGGACCCACCGGTATCTGCTCCTTTGGGCAAGGGGGGGCAGGATGAGCATTGGAAGAGCCTACAAAATGATTTCCAGCAGGCAGGCCACTGGTGTGAATGTTTATGACCAAATAATCAGAAACAGACTTCATGAGGGTGGCCTGAAGGCCCGACTTCCTCTAGTAGGCGCCGTGGAGCTCAATTGGCATTTGCCATAAAATACCAGAATTGGCAGGTCTACCACCAATACCACTACCATAGACCACCAGAAGAAGTATTGCACTGGGGCCCATATTCTGATAGCAAAACAGAAACATCGTAGACCCCTATGATCCTGGTGCCCTCAGCCAGTGTCCATTGTGCCCATATATGAAGATGGCCCAGGTGTGCATGTCCGTTAAGCCATTGTTGTATTGCCTCTGTTGTCTGTTGTAGTTACTTTGTATTTTTTAAATTGCTTCTTCTTATTGATTGACCTTTGCGTAGATATACAGTACTATACCACACTATCCCTCCATTCATCCATTTTCAAGCCCTGATTATTCTGAGTAGGGCTGTGGAAAAGCTAGAGCCTATCCCAGGAGGAACAGGCAGGAACAACCCCTGGACAGGGTGTATACTAATCTAAGCTCTGCTATATAAGACTAGACTAGACTAGACAAGACTACTAAACTAATACTATTCTATGTTATGCTATGCTACACTATACTATGCTACACTATACTATACTATACTATACTATGCTATACTACACTATACTATGCTATATTATACTAGACTAGACTAATACTATGCTATACTATGCTAGACTAGACTTATACTATGCTATGCTATACTATACTATTCTATATTATACTAGACTAGACTAATACTATGCTATACTATGCTATATTATACTATGCTATGCTATACTACGCTCTACTATACTATGCTATATCATACTAGACTATACTAATACTATGCTACGCCATACTATACTATACTAGACAAATAATATTCTATGCTATGCTACACTATGTTATACTATGCTGTGCTATGCTATGCTATTCTATACTACGCTATGCTATGCTATACAATACTACACTATACTAGGCTAGATTAGACAGGACTATACTATACTATGCTGAGTGATACTATATTATACTAGACTAGACTAATGAATAAGTAGATAAATTAATTGATGGAAATAACTTGAAACAGGTAGTAATAAATGATTTAATGGTAACAACAACTAACAATAAAGACATTAGTACCAGATATTCTGTATATAGATAGATCTCTAGGAACAGCTATGAGGGTAGGGGTGTAACACAGAATTCAGGGTCCAGACATTCAATGGGTAGAAGGTGTTGGGCAGAACTGTTTCCAATACTTCAGTAACTTCTGCCAGATGTAAGTGCCTTGAGCATGGGAAAGAAGCTACATAAAAAACGTGTTATTATTATTATTATTATTATTATTATTATTATTATTATTATTATTATTATTATTATTATTATTGAGTGGAACGAAGAAACCATCAAAGGGTGGGAGGTGTCCTTCACAATGCTGTAGATTTTGCAGATACAGTGCTATGTAAAGATGTCTTTAGTGGATGGTAGAGAGGTCCCAATGATCTTTTCTGCTGAGTGTAGGACCCTGCAGTCAGAGACACTAACCAGACGGTGATGCAGCTGGTCAGAATGCTTCAAAGTGGGTATGATATGTGCTGCATGATGGACAATGAGTACTTATTTGATGGTACATGGTGGTGCAGTAGGGTCACTCAGACAAAGGGTGATAAGGATTTGACTAGTAACCCCATCAGTTAAGGGCTGTTTCCTTAACCACTAACAGACCACTTCCCACCCCAAACCACTCACAAAAAGACACACTTTGTATAAGAAGAAGAAGAGAAGACACATTCTTCACATTTATGTAGAGCTTTCCTCACTACTCAAAGCACTTTGCACAATGAATGGGATGTGTTTTGATGTGTTTTATTTGTGTCCCTCCCCAGGTTTTCACAGCTGATGTAATGCTGAGGTAAACGCTGCCCAGAAACTAATGTCCAAGATCGTCATCATTAAATGTTAATGAGTTACAAAACATTGAGAGAAGGTCATTTAATCATCCACATCTTGACAACAGCAGACCAGAATATCAGAAAAGAAGTGACTCAGAAAGAAGAAGAAAAGACAACATAAAAATCAATGTAAACAGGGACAAAGGGAATCAAAGAACAGCAGCCATTGATGAAGAATGTGAGAATTCAGGAACATGAGGAGTCACCTGACCCAGCTGTTAGAAAAGGGGCAGGGCCTAAGTGAGACTGGATACCGATTGGCTAACGCTGTAATAACACAATTTATAATGAGCCAATTGTTCTTCCTGATTGGTCCAGAAAGGGGTATTTGCACATTAGGAGACATCTCCAGTCACTCAGCTCAGGGCTGTCTTAACAGCATCATAGGCCCCTAAGCAAAGTAAAGCAATGGGGCCCCTGTTTTGATAGCAAAACAGAAACATACACCAGGCATCAGAAAAAACGTGGGCCCCTATGCTCCTGGGGACCCCGGACAACTGCCCAGCGTGCCCATGCGTTAAAATGGTCCTGACTCAGGACTTGACTCATTCGAGTCCTTGCAGTCCAGGGTTGCCGTTCCGGTGTGTAGAACACGTGGAATTTTTTGCACTTCTTTTCTCCCTTGTCAACCACTTTACACTTTTCGTCATCATATCATCAGCAGATCTATGTGTTTCTTTTCAGTCCATCCAGTTTACAGAAGTCCATGGGCGCTCTCCCTCCGCTGGAACTTTGTTTTTAGGAACCAATGAGTTGCTGTTCAATGTCAGCCACTCGTGGTTGCTGGCCACTTTAGTGTGTTGCCTTCTCATCACACAACATGAACTGTAGCCTTCATGCAAAATATGCGACGTTCAAAGAAAAGTGACGTGGGAGTTCATGGGGGACCGCCCCATACATTATCACTTTGACATGTTTGTGACTTTATGGAGGAAATCATGGCTTCAATGCCTCAATGCAGTGCATGGAGCAGCACACCATAGAGCACGTGTGTCGACTTCCAGTCCTGGAGGGCTGCAGTGGCTGCAGGTTTTCATTCGAACCATCTTCTTTATTAGTGACCAGTGTCCATTAGTGCTGCTAATTATCTTCTTTTGCCTTAAGCTTTAATTAACTTGACTCGGGCCCCTTAGTTGTCTCTCTTTCCTTAACTAGCAGCCAAACAATAATTGGACACAAAACAAGCCGCCACATGATCAGTTTATCTGTGTCCATCAAGCAATATATGAAAATAAAGTTGAAGGTCTCAATAAGGTTGATCTCTCAGGTCACCAAAACATTTTGACGGTGTACTTAGAACAAACAAAAAAATCAAGAGTTTTGGAAATGTCTGCTGTGACAAGCATAATAGGTTTAATTAGCAGAGAGATTGGGCTTCTCATTAAGAGATTGGTTGGAGTGAAACTGGTTGGAGTTTGAAATCCCAGTTTAGCTACTCATCTGTTGGCTCGTTTCATATCTCATTTCTGTTTGGCTGCCATTTAATGAAGAAAAGGAATAAATTCAGAGGACTGAATCCTTAAAAACAGGACTTTTAAAATGAAGGGAAAAGAAGTTAATTAGCAGTGAAAACTGGTCACTGATTAGGAAAAGGGTGAGAATGAAAACCTTCAACATCCCTGCCATAGAGGCAGCTATGCAGTGTGATGTGGTGCCAAGTGCAAATAATTCTCCCCAATCCAAACTATTAACAGACTTGTAAGTTGGCACCAGCACTTGTGGTCAACCAATCACAACAATTCACCCACCGAACCAGACCCACGATAGACCCTGGTTGAATGAGAAGTTGATACCCTGAAGTAGGAGCTACAAAAAGGACATGGAACTACAAAATTCTGAAGTTCCTGGGGTAGGAATGCTACAAACGTTCCTGCTTTTCTAAAATGTTCCTGGTTTCTAAAAAAAATTCCTGTGGTAGGAAAGTACCTCATGTAAATGACAGGTCCCATATTTATTTTCTACCTCTTTCTTTCTTCTTCACCGTATCAGCGTACTTTATTGGGATGGATAGATGTAGATAGACGACATCTCACTATGTCTTCTGATTTCTGTTTCTGATGCCGGTCTGCTTGGGGTTTGCACATGCCATGCAGGCATTCTTCAAAAAAGTTGCCAGAGCTTCCAGAAATGACCCATATATTTATTTAGATCCATAACAGGTTCAATGAATATCCATGAACAGATGATAACTGATTTCTGAAACAGCAATGGGTTCATGAGTGTAAACGACTCGTGCTGCATTAGAGGAACACAGGCAACGTTCAGCTGTTCTCCATCTATCACATCTTGCCTACTTGCCACTAAAGATTTCTGTTTTGTCCACATATTAAAAACCTTTTCAAAGCCTGAAACACCCATTTTATATACAAAGACCACTCCCCAGAATGAAATAGTTCTACCACACAACCCAGTAAAGTGCCATTGCAGATGCAGAATTTCAAGAGTGTGCCCTGAGTTTTGGGCACAAACTGATAAAGTGCTACTGAATTCTGGCCCGGTCACTAGCTGTGTGGCTCTCTGCATGTCCTTCTGCTCTCACATCCCAAAGATGTGCTTGTGGGTGTGTGTGCGCCCTTTCCAAGGTTGCTTGCCAGCTTGTCCCCAGTGCTGCCATGGTAAGGATCCACTCCTCGCAATAATATTTCCACTATTATTAATCTCCTTGGAATAATATTTCCAATATTATTAATTTAATAGAATTCCTCTTTCTGCCAAATTCATCTGCCATCTTTATGTGAACGCTGCAGGTGGAAGGTCAAATTAAGATCTTAACAGAAGGGTCAGTGGGCACAGCACAGAAAGGGAGGCGAGGCTTCAGCAATTCCAGCATGTCATTTTAAATTAGGGGTCAAATGGCAACAGTCCTGTGCTCCTACATAATAATAATAATATAATTCTTTACAATTATATAGAACTTTTCTCACTACTGAAAGTGCTTCACACAGTGAGTGGGTGGCCAGTTCAACCACCAGTAATGTGTAGCATCCATGTGGATTTTGTGATGACAACCATTTTTGTGCCAGTATGCCCACCACACATGAGCTGTAAGGTGGTGAAGTTAGCCAATTAGAGGCAGGCGAAGATTAGGGGACCAGAATGACCAGGCCAGGGTAAGCAATTTAGATTGGACATCGGGATACACCCTACTGTTTATGAAAGATGTCCAGAGATTTTTGATGAGCACAAAGAGAGGACTCTTTATACTATATAGGCGCTATATTCCCTCATTGGACAAATTAACTCTATCTATCTATCTATCTATCTATATATTATATAATGCATTTCATGTCTGTCTATCTATCTATTTTATAGTGCTATTCACATCTATCTATCTATCTATTATATAGTGCCATTCTTATCTATCTATCTATCTATCTATCTATCTCTCTATCTAGTATATAGTGCCTTTCCTATCTATCTATCTATCTATCTATCTATCTATCTATCTATCTATTATATAGTGCCATTCCTATCGATCTATCTATCTAGTATATAGTGCCTTTCCTATCTGTCTATCTATCATCTGGACTCAGACCCAGACCCAGTTTTGTGACTCTGGGGCTTTTACTTGCCCCTCACTGACTCCCCCACCCCACACTGTCCGCACTACCCACCCTTATAAAGTGGGTGCACCCCACGTAAAGACGACTTTGCGTGGTATGCTGGGCCTCCTGCTGTACAACGCAGTCTTATTTGAAAGTACCTGGCGTACAGGGTAAACTGGCATGTGAGTGGGCGTTTTGGTGGAGTGGCTTTAAGTTCAAGTTGGTCGTCTCTTATGCTCGATTCTGTCATGAAAGGTTCCTGTTATAAGAAAAAAAATGGAATCGAAACCCCGAGGCAGAGCGAATAACAGCATCCCCCACTACGTATGATTAGGTTGTCATTCTATTTTGAAAATATACGATGTCTGCTTTTACGTTACTTTACTGTAAAAGCTTTTAATTTGGGTTCGTGTTTTTAAAGTCTTTGTCGGAATTTTACAGGACCGATTCTCGGGACTCCTTCCTGAAACTGAATGAACGCTTTACAAAACGGGTTGATGAATTTCAGATGGTTAGACTTTGACCTTCTACTTGAGCGAATGAATAGCTAACTGCTCTCACGATTCCTTATTGGGGGCACATCGGATTATTTGCCATCCCCGGTAAAAGAAATAAAAAAAAACAAGAAAGAGCACGATGACGCCTGACGATCACGGCTGCTGGGCAGACCATTCATATTGCGACAGCAGACGCGCAAAGGGTTAAACAAAACAAAACAAAAGAATCGGCCCCGAAGTGTGTGAACGACAGAACGAAATAAACGACTAAAAGCGAACCACAGCCCCGCGAGCCGCTGCAGACTGGTCACAAGTCAAAGTCTGACAGAGATCCAAGGTCAAGAAAATAGCTTCTTTGAGACTCCTCGGCAGGATTATCGTTTCAGGTTCAGAGGAACAGGATCTGGAGTGTCGTAAAAGTCAACACAATGAACTTGACAGACAGCCAGATTTCTGTTCTCAGCCAGTTTAGAGTTACTATAATCTCATTATTATGCTTGAAAGACGACAAGTAATCGAATCTCAGGTAGCCGCTCTGTCTTTACTCAGCCGCATCTTTTCTTTAATGCCGATTTCCCTTGATTACCTGAACCAGAGGGGTTCAGTTTTCAGCCACTTATCTTGCAGAAATAATCATCTGATCAGCCTTTCAAGGCCCTCGCCACGTTTGACAGTGTCTGGTGGGTCAAACCCTAAATTAACCCCTCGCGTCCCCCGGCTCGGCAAAGGATTTGAATGACGCGACGGCCATCTGTAGCGGAGCGGACTGGAGGAGCAAGAAAAAAGAAAGAAAGAAAGAAAGAAAGAAAGAAAGAAAGAAAGAAAGATTTTTTTAAATTTGAATTGAAGCTTATGAATAGATACTCAACAAATCATTTACAATATTGCAAGTAAAGCAAACAAAGAAAACCCCAACTCACCTGAAAAAGACAACAATACTTAATTCATATGTCAGATAAGAAAAATGAACTCATTATCTTCAGGTTTACAAATTGCCTCACGAACACACCATTTTTCCTCAAATAATAATAATAATAATACATTTTAATTATATAGCGCCTTTCCCAGAATACGCATTTGCAGTCATTCCATTGAATTTATATTATATTACATATCCATGAAATATTCCCGTCATGTCACGTTGTTTATTTGTCTTCACTTTCTCTTTTCTGGATATATAAATGGCCATCTTGGTCTGTCCGATGAGGAAATTACCAATCTGAAATTCATCTTCCATCCATCCATCCATCCATCCATCCATCCATTATCCAACCCGCTATATCATAACTACAGGGTCACGGGGGTCTGCTGGAGCCAATCCCAGCCAACACAGGGCGCAAGGCAGGAAACAAAGCCTGGGCAGGGCACAGCCTGCCGCAGTGAAATTCACCTTGATCATTCTTATTTCCAATAACACAATAAATAAATACACACTTGTTAAAAAAGGAGTTAAGTACACTAAAAGCAGAGGTACACTGTAAAAAAAAAAAATGTTAAATTTACGGTAAAGTACTGGCAGCTGTGGTTACCAGAATTTTCCCGTAAAAAGTAAGGGGACAATATTTTTAGGTCTACGGTAGTACTAGGCTGTTGCATTATGCATGTAGTGAGAAGTCAAGCAAAATGACACCTTTTATTGGCTAACTTAAAAGATTACAATATGCAAGCTTTCGAGGAAACTCAGGCCCCTTCTTCACTCAAGATGTAATCATGGTCTATGGTATAAATTTGTGGTAAATAACTCTGTTTTCTTTACAACAAATTCCAATTGAAGTGAATGCTTTACCATAACCTGAAATCTATGCACTGTAATAAATATGTCAATCAATAGACCCTTACAAAATACTGTCAGGATCAAGTACACAGTTTGCATCAGTCAAGTAAAAACAACTAATAACAAACATGTATTACATGTATTAATTACAAACATAAGGAAGTTATGTCACATTGTTTGGTGTTGAAGTAAAGCTTGCTTCTGTGGTGTATGGTGTCCTATAGGTGTACCAGCTTATCGAATGCAACCCACCATAAATCAGCTTCCATGACTTCAATAAAGCTTCAGCACGCAGGAAAAAATAAGTATGCTAGCTTTGTTTAAGTTTTGTTCCCTTCTGTTCAGAGATATGCGGTTCACCGGGAACAATATGGTAAAAGAGGCGTGTCTTTATGCAAATATCATAACTTCGCTGTTGCAGAAACAGAGTTTGACCGTTTTACATTTTACACTTTTTTACCGTCGCTATTTAACAGTTGTACGCTGTAAAATTAACAGTGTAACTGTAATGTATCAGTAAACGGTATATATATTCTGAAGGCAGAAAAATATCGATTTTACAGAATTTGTCTGTAAAAATAATGACGTAATAAGATATACAGGTAGTTTGATAGATAGATAGATAGATAGATAGATAGATAGATAGATAGATAGATAGATAGATAGAAAGGCACTATATGATAGATAGATAGATAGATAGATAGATAGATAGATAGATAGATAGATAGATAGATAGATAGATAGAAAGGCACTATATGATAGATAGATAGATAGATAGATAGATAGATAGATAGATAGATACTTTATTAATCCCAAGGGGAAATTCCCATACTCCAGCAGCAGCAAACTGATAAAGAACAATCCTAAATTAAAGAGTGATAACAATGAAGGTATAACAGACAGACAATAATTTTGTATAAGGTTAATGTATACCCACCAGGGTGGAATTGAAGAGTCGCATAGTGTGGGGTCTTCTCAGTCTGTCAGTGGATCAGGATGGTGACAGCAGTCTGTGGCTGAAGCTGCTCCTATGTCTGGAGATGATCTTGTTCAGTGGATTCTCCATGATTGACAGGAGTCTGCTCAGCGCCCGTCGCTCTGCCATGGATGTCAAACTGTCCAGCTCTGTGCCTACAATAGAGCCTGCCATCCTCACCAGTTTGTCCAGGTGAGGTGTCCCTCTCCTTTATGCTGCCTCCCCAGCACACCACGTGTAGAAGAGGGAGCTCGCCACAACCATCTGATAGAACATCTGCAGCATCTTATTTCAGATGTTGACAGACGCCAGCCTTCTAATGAATTATACACACATATATTGCACAGAGCATCAATATTGGCAGTCCAGTCCAATTTATCATCCAGCTGGACTCCCAGGTATTTATAGGTCTGCACCCTCTGCACAGTCACCTCTGATGCTCACGGGGTCCATGAGGGGCCTGGGCCTCCTAAAATCCAACACCAGCTCCTTGGTTTTGCTGGTGTTCAGGTGTAGGTGGTTTGAGTCGCACCATTTAACAAAGTCCTTGATTAGGTTCCTATACTCCTCCTGCTGCCCACTCCTGATGCAGAACAGAAGGTAACTTTCCTTTTTTTCAGAAAATGTATTTTACTTTACGCTGTACAGTATTTTTACTGTTAAATTTACTGACATAAGAGAAAAGTGAGAGTTGGACTCTGCCAGGGCTGCCCTTTGTCACCGATTCTGTTCATAACTATTTTGGAAAGAATTTCTAGGCGCAGCCAGGGCGTTGAGGGGGTCCGGTTTGGTGGACTCAGGATTGGGTCACTGCTTTTTGCAGATGATGTTGTCCTGTTTGCTTCATCAGGCCGTGATCTTCAGCTCTCTCTGGAGCGGTTCGCAGCTGAGTGTGAAGCGGCTGGGATGAGAATCAGCACCTGCAAATCCGAGAGCATGGTCCTCAGCCGGAAAAGGGTGGAGTGCCCTCTTAGGGTTGGGGGAGAGATCCTGCCACAAGTGGAGGAGTTTAAGTATCTCGGGGTCTTGTTCACAAGTGAGGGAAGAATGGAGTGTGAGATCAACAGGCGGATTGGTGCGGCGTCCACAGTGATGCGGGCTCTGCATCGGTCTGTCGTGGTGAAAAAAGAGCTGAGCCGTAAGGCAAAGCTCTCAATTTACCAGTCGATCTACGTTCCTACCCTCACCTATGGTCATGAGCTATGGGTAGTGACCGAAAGAACGAGATCGTGAATACAAGCGGCTGAAATGAGCTTCCTCTGCAGGGTGTCTGGGCTTTCCCTTAAAGACAGGGTGAGAAGCTCAGGAGTTCAGACTAGAGCCGCTGCTCCTCCGCATTGAGAGGAGTCAGATGAGGTGGCTCGGGCATCTGATCAGGATGCCTCCTGGACGCCTCCCTGGTGAGGTGTTCTGGGCACATCCAACCGGGAGGAGGCCCCGGGGAAGACCCAGGACATGCTGGAGAGACTATGTCTCCCGGCTGGCCTGGAAACGCCTCGGGATTCTCCCAGAAGAGCTGGAAGAAGTGGCCGAGGAGAGGGAAGTCTGGGCATCTCTGCTCAAGCTGCTGCCCCCGTGACCCGATCTCAGATAAGTGGAAGAGGATGGATGGATAGATGAAGAGAAAATAGTGATAAACACACACTCTCTTTCTCTCTTTCTCTTTGTCTCTACAGAGTGGTAACTCTCAGGCTAAGGAGCTACACTGGCAACTGGTTGCCAGTTTGAATCCCCTTAATGTCAAAAGTAATTCTGTTTCGTTGGGTCCTCGAGCAAGGCCCTTAACCTGTAATTGCTCTGTCCTGGGTATGACATTAATCTGCATCCAGCCCTGAATATAGTTCCTTCAACCTGCAGGGAAAAACCTGGGGAATGTTGGAAGAATTGGCATAGGTACTGGCTGAACCTGGGGCATTTGTCTGTGACTGATGGATCAAGTAGTTGGAATTAGCAGCGATGATCCCATGCAGCACAAGCCATTACAAATCACCAGTTCTTTTATCTGATGGTGGGCTATATAAGTTCTACTAAGCTGACCCTGGCCACCCAAGTCTGCTCCTCCAGGGTGTCTCTGGTGTTGTCCTCAGTGGTTCCCAGTGACATACCAGTCTGTAGAGCACTTCAGCACTTTCCCCACAGCACTGTCTAATGAAGTCAGTCTATGTTGTTGACGCTGTGCATACATGACTTCAGTATCCTTTGGTTCCAAACCAGCCGGTACCTCAGTCACATCAGGAAAGTCTTCACTGGACTCAGGTAAATCTCTCCTAGTGAGGAAATCCCCTATAATTTTGCTTCAGCTGGGAGGGTGGCATGGATCTTTTGCAGCAGTTGGTTAGCCTGCCTCAGTGAGTGAAGTCTCAACACCTCCACCATCTTCTCAGAGCTGTACCAGCAGTGCCTTTCCATATCTATTAGGTGACGGGCCTGGAGTATTTTAGAGTTCATTAGTAATGACAGGCTGTGTGACACTGAGCTCCAGGACCGGGTATTCAAGAGCCCAAAGGACACTGGCAGAGCTCCAGTCAACACGATGCTCAATGAGATTGCAAACTCTGAGTAGACAGCTATTGAAAGGCATAAGCTGCCTACTGTCCATTATATAAAGTGCCTTAGTGTCAATATTTAGGCTTCCTTCTTGTCGTAACAAGACACATGCGAATGGCCTCCAGGGCAGGTCTGTTGGATAATACAATAGTTTTTGCAGAGCTTGCAGCAGGAAAGCATTTCGTCGGCTGCAAATATCATCAATCCTCCTTCAGAGACAGGTAAGTAGAGCACATTACTGAAAAGAGCATAACATTGATGTTGTTCATTCAATGTAAATTTTCTCTTTCAAGCAACTTAAGATTAGTCATTTAGTCATTTCAAGTTGTAGCTCAATCTCAATCAAAGTAAAAAAATTTGTTTGTACCAAAGTAAGTCATAGCGGTTGGAATAAACATAAAAATTCTATTTCAGTTAACCTAATATTTTAGGTTGTTCGTGTGCTGTGTTTGATGGGCCGTTTGAATTTTCTTCCAGTCAAACTTTCCAGCATGCTGGCTTTCCAACTGCCAAAAAAGAAGAACACTTTCCTGAGTGGAGTGGATGTGGCTGTACAGGTCTGGTCATTTTCAGCAGCAGACTCTTATAATGGAGGATTTCTGGTAAGTGACCCTGTTTCTCAACTGTTCATGTTAAGTATAAGAACTCATACTAAAACATACTTTCAAGAAATCTGAAGAAACGTTTAATCATTTTTTGTTGTATATTTAAGATTTACACTGCAAAATGCTTGTGTATTTGCACTAGATTTTTAAATGAATGTAAAAAGTACAGCATTGGCATGTGTTATGTTCATAATATTTCTAATAGTATAAAAACAGATAGATAGATAGATAGATAGATAGATAGATAGATAGATAGATAGATAGATAGATATGAAAGGCACTATATGATAGATAGATAGATAGATAGATAGATAGATAGATAGATAGATAGATAGAGATAGATAGATAGATAGATAGATAGACATGAAAGGCACTATATGATAGATAGATAGATAGATAGATAGATAGATAGATAGATAGACATGAAAGATATATGGTAGATAGATAGATAGATAGATAGATAGATAGATAGATAGATAGATAGATAGATAGATAGATAGATAGATAGATAGATAGATAGATAGATAGATAGATACTTTATTAATCCCAAGGGGAAATTCACATACTCCAGCAGCAGCATACTGATACAAAAAAAAAAAAATAAAAATTGTTTATTGTTAACGTTTACCCCCCGGGTGGAATTGAAGAGTCACATAGTGTGGGGTCTCCTCAGTCTGTCAGTGGTGCAGGACGGTGACAGCAGTCTGTCGCTGAAGCTGCTCCTCTGTCTGGAGATGATCCTGTTCAGTGGATGCAGTGAATTCTCCATGACTGACAGGAGTCTGCTCAGCGCCTGTCGCTCTGCCACGGATGCCAAACTGTCCAGCTCCGTGCCTACAATAGAGCCTGCCTTTCTCACCAGCTTGTCCAGGCGTGAGGCATCCCTCTTCTTTATTCTGCCTCCCCAGCACACCACCGCGTAGAAGAGGGCGCTCGCCACAACCGTCTGGTAGAACATCTGTAGCATCTTATTGCAAATGTTGAAGGACGCCAACCTTCTAAGGAAGTATAGTTGGCTTTGACCTTTCTTACACAGAGCATCAGTATTGGCAGTCCAGTCCAATTTATCATCAAATTTATAATGATAATTATTATATCATATGGTGTGAGCCTGTAAATAAACTTCACACTATTCCAGTGTGGTGCTGAGGTGTCACCCGTTGCATGGCTGCACTCGGATCCCAATCCATGTGGCTGATTGTTTGGTGGATGCAGCTGCGTTCTGTAATCAGCACATGCTCCCAACCTGGAGTCAAGAAGAGACCACGATGCCAGACCACACAAGAGACATCATGGCAGGTTGAGCAAGAAAAGAGAGAAATGAGAAGACAGGGGTGTGAGGCAGGAGAGTCTGATGTGGTCAGGGCCACGTTTGGGATGTTTGTTCGTCCTACTGACCTCCAGTGCAGGAGAAGTGGGGATGCCAGCCATGGATAACCCCATGGTACTCTGTTTCCTGTCAGTAAGTTGGACAACCAATCAATAAATCTATTTATTTATTTATTATAGTGCCCTTCAATAGTGACCACCATCCAAAGGCACATCAGAGTCAGCTATCTGCAGGCATCTTATAGAACTGAAGTACTGGAAATTGAGATTTACTTCCTCGAGACAGGCTTTGGAGTAGCAACTGTGAGGCTTTGTATAGCGCCTTTTATTTCTAAGCTGCTTTACAAGTGTTGTTGTACAGTACAAGTACAGTATTGAACCCACAACCTTACAATCTGATATAGCGCCTTTCACGGTGGGCATCTCAAGGAGCTTACTAGGCACAGAACGGTTTGGCATGCTGGGTGATGCAGTCAGGGTCACACCATCCTTCTGTCATAAGCACTGAACCAGCACCATTGCAGATTTACAACATATAGCGCCTTTCATGGTGAACATTATCTCAAGGTCTTTTAAAAGTACATAATTGCAGTACAATTTGTTTCCTACCTGTAAAGTGACAGGAATTGCTCAGAATTAGTTGCGGGCTTTGAATGAGCAGATCTCAAATCTTATATAGCGCCTTTCACAGTGAATGGCACCCCAAATGCGTCATTAGGACTGAGGTGTAGTACGGTTGCTTTCATGTGAGCGCAGGCAGATTAGGTGACTTGCTCAGCATCAGTCAGTAGTGAGACTGAGACAGTGACAATTTTATGTAGCGCCTTTTCACGTCAAGACGCTTCACAAGTACACAGCTATAGAAGGGTCGGTTCCACATCTGTGCAGTGTGAGGCTTGTCATGCTAAGGGACTCGGTCAGTGTGGCATCAGTGGGCACAGACATGAGGAATATGTGGAATGAGCCTCCTAAGAGTCTTTATTTTAGCGGACTGTTTCCAAATGTCTTTTAAGTGACTTTCTTGACACTACGTAGGGAGCTGCTGCTGTGCATTGAACCCGAAACCTTACACCTTTCATAGTGCCTTCCCCAGAAGGTTTACAAACGCATAATAATAAAGTTTATATTGCAGTGAGATGTGAAGTGAATTGCTCAGGGTCATGCAGCCATCCAGTAGTGAGCTATATAGTGCCTTTCATACACTGAAAAGGTACAACATTGATGTTGCTCATTCAACATGCATTTTCTCTTTCAAACAACTTAAGATTCGTCTTTTAGTGTTGTAGCTTGAAATATTTGGTTTCACAGCTCAATCAAAAAAAAAAAAAAAATTGTTGGTACCAAAGTACATTATGGTGGAGGAAACAGTAAAAATCCTATTTCAGTTAACCTAATATTTTAGGTTGTTCGTGTGCTGTGTCTGAGGGGCCGTTTGTATATCCTTCCGGTCGAACTTTCCAGCGTGATGGCTTTTCAACTACCAAAAAAGAAGAACAACTTAAAAAATAGATTTACTTCAGTATAAAACAAGTGAATTGCACCCAATCACTCTAAAACGATTTACTTCAACTTAAAAATTGTGGGTTCAATAAGCTAAAAAGAATTATATTGGTTAAGATTGAAAATATTAAATGTGAATCATTACCTTACTTTGTTCAGTGTAGTCAGCACCATCCAAAAGTATGCTTTACAGGCAGAGAACAACTGTCGCTGTGTGACAGAAAAAATCTTATCGATCTTATATAGCACCTTTCATAGTGAGTATCCATAGTGGCTTTACAAGTTTGACGTCAACTGTTTCCAAGTTTCTTTAATGTGAACATAACATTGGCGAAGCCAGCGGCTCTCAAACTTTCGAATTTCGTGCCCAAACCCCGCCCCCTCTTTTCTACCTGTAATAATTCTGCGCCCCCTGCATAATATAAGATAGATGAGAATAACCCGTGATACAACTAGGTATGATACTCGTGCGGTGTCGCGGTATCCTATCATTTTTACTTCCAGAAGATTTGCATGTGTTCGGCTAACTTCGATGAGATATTTGCAATTTTTTTTTTTAAGTGCTTTAATAACTGGTAAAATGCCTTGTGTGGTTTTTGGTAGTAATTCTAATCCCAAAAACAATGAATAAATTATTTATTCTTATTTAATTATTTTTTTATGTAAAGAAACGATTAAATATGTTTTAATTTTTAAAATCTCGTAAACGAGGACACCGATGAAGTCAATCTGCCCGAGACGAACGTATTTTCGTCCGACAAATATTATACCGCCGTTAGTTTTATCATGAAAATAACCCAATACGCAGTAAATTATTTAACTCAATTTGCCAATATTGGCTACGCGGCCAATGTGGTGCAGTCGCGCCGCGTTTTCACCTGATCTACTGTTACCCGAATACGCGACTATAAAAGCAGCAGCAGCGCCGCGTGTCAGTTAGTCAACTGATCTATGCCTTATGTTTTATTTTAATTTTAGCTTTAATGCATTCGTCGTGATTATTTACTTGCAAATTTGAATTTGAAATTAAAATGTAAAAAACTCATTTTGATGTCTTGTTCATTTATTTGTACAGCTTCAGCAACCCCCCATACCCCCCCCCGGGGGGCACGCCCACAGTTTGAGAACCACCGGGCTAAGCAACGCAGTGAGACAAATTTGGGTATTGAAGAACTTTTACAGTGAACATCTCAAGAGACTTTACAAGCATATTTTTTTAGCTGAAAACCCAGGCTATGTAGGGTTACCACTTTTAATACAAAAAAATAAGGGACGCATACTGCAGCGGGGGCCACATCCCTTGGGGGGTCAAGCGTAATTTCATTCTCAAATACGGGACGATTCCGTTTTTTAAAGCCTAAGGCTATGTGACGTGCTAAGCATTACACCTTGAGTCAATGTTGTGTACTGAACCTGCAACTTTGTGATTTTATTAGTGCCTTTCAAAGTGAACATGCCAAAGGGCCGGACAGGTACAGTATGAAGTTTCTTCAGTGTGAATACACACAGGCTAAGCGACATGCTGAACATGTTACAATAACTTTGATACTGAACCTGCAACCTCGCAGTTTAATATAGCGCCTTTCATGGTGAAACTGTCACTTCAATTATAATGGGAGCCGTTTCCAAGTTTCTTCAGTGTGAACGCACACAGGCTAAGCGACATACTTAATATATATATATATAATAAAAGCCCAGCGCGGTGTCCGGGTCCGCGTTCCTTTTGGCTGTATAGCCGCCCCGTAGAAAAGCCCCAGTCCGTCCCTCTCAGAATTCCTGCTTACCCCCCTCCGTTCTTTCCCCTTTGCTTTTATTTTTCCTGTTCCCGAAAATCTTTTCAAAACAAAAGTAAAGAAATAGACAGAGCGTCACATTAACGTCTTCTCCCCTCTGCCTATTAAATAATCAATAAAATGAAATAAAAAATCATGAAAGAAACAGAAACCACAACCTACCCTTACAGCGTCCACCGGGCTTCTGACGTTACAGCCAAACACGTGGTGTGTGCAGGTTATGAGGTGTGCCGCTAATTAACGCCCGTACTACAACAGATTATATTGTTCATATACTATTAACTATTTACAGGGATCAACTTTTTTGGGGAAGTTCATAACAAAAAAAAATTAATTAAATTATAAATAACATGTGTACTTGAGTATTTCGAGCCCCGCGTCTGAGTCTGATGGTTCCCCTGGTCACCAATTCGTGTGTTGCACTATGCCTTTCCGTCTTCAGCTACCCATGTGCACTTGTACAGAGGAGACCTTATGGAACAATGCCGAAACGAAACGCAACTAAACCTGCTGCTGCGAGAGAGGACACATTACAGCGTGATCACGAAGCAAAGAGGCAAAGGCGTAGCAGTCGCTCGCAAGAAACGGACACTCAGCATTCACACAGATTAGCTCAACGACGCGTCTCTGCCGCACAACGAAAGGCAACTGAAACCCCTACAGAGAGAGAAGACAGATTACGCCGTGATCGCGAAAGAAAGAGGCAAAAGCGTGTCAATGAGACACCCGACGAGAGGTCCTTACGATTGAGTCCTTCAACTGTGGTCATCCAACACGCAGCGTAGCGCGCGCCAAGTTGCTAGTTTTATAATATCTTGGGTGCTGAACCTGCAACCTTGGAATTGTATATAGCGCCTTTCAAAGTAAAACTGTCATTTCAAGTACAATGGGAGTCGTTTCCACGTTTCTTTAATTTGAGCATACATAGGCTAAGCGACAGGCTTAATATTTTACAATAACTTTGGTGCTGAACCTGCAACCTTGAAATTGTATATAGCGCCTTTCATGGTGAAAATGCCAAGAGTCGTTGCAAGTATAATGGGAACCGTTTCCAAGTTTCCTTTATTTGAGCACACATAGCCCAAGCGACATGCTGAATGTGTTTCAATAACTTTGGTGCTGAACCCGCAATCTTGCAGTTTAATATAGCGCATTTCAAAGTGAAACTGTCATTTCAAGTATAATGGGAGCCGTTTCCAAGTTTCTTTGATTTGAACACACATCGGCTAAGTGACATGCTTAATATTTTACAATAACTTTGGTGCTGAACCTGCAACCTTAGAATTGTATATAGCGCCTTTCATGGTGAAAATGCTAAGATTCATTGCAAGTGTAAGGGGAGCCGTTTCCAAGTTTTGTTAATTTGAGCACATATAGGCTAAGCGAGATGCTGAAAATGTTACAATAACTTTAGTAATGAACCTGCAAACTTGCAGTTTAATATAGCGCCTTTCAAGGTGAAACTATCATTTCAAGTATAAAGGGAGCCGTTTTCAAGCTTCTTTCATTTGAGCACACATGGGCTAAGCGACATATTTCATATTTTATAATAACTTTGGTGCTGAACCTGCAACTCTGGAATTGCATATAGCGCCTTTCATGGTGAAAATGCTAAGATTCATTGCAAGTGTAAGGGGAGCCGTTTCCAAGTGACATGCTTAACATTACCCAGTTAATCGATATTAGGCATTGAAGAAGCATCTGTGCGATTTCATATAGCGCCTTTTACAGTGAGCATCCCATAAAACTGTACAAGTATAAAGTTAAACGTTTACAAGTTTTCTAGTGTGAACGCCCACATGCAGGGAAAGCGACACGCTTGATATTTTACAAGTAGTTTGGTGTTGCGCCTGCAAACCTTGCGTTTACGAGGCTTGATCAAAAAGTTCGGTAAATGTATAAATTAAAAAAAAAAAAACTACATTACAGTAGATGACTCGTTTCGATTAATTTTTCTTAACATTCAACCCCCTCGCTTCGGACACACTTATCCCATCATTCTGAAGCAGTTCTGGAAGTCCTCTTTATTGAGTGTCTTTAGTTGCGCTGCCGTGGCCGCCTCGATGTCCTGAATCGATTCAGAACGTTTACCTTTCATGGGTATTTTGACTTTGGGGATGATCCAGAAGTCGCACGGTGCCAGATCCGGTAAATAAGGTGGACGAGGACACGCCGTCATGTTTTTATTTGACAGAGGTTGCCGTACCAGAAGCGATGTGTGGCAAAGTGCGTTGCCATGATGGAGGATGAAACCGTTTGCTCATTTCTCAGCTCGTTTTCTATTCACATCGTTTCTTAAATGCTATACGAAGCCCTTATAATATCCAGAATACACTAGAGTGTTCTTGGGTACGAGCTCAGCTCACACATTTCTATCAAGGTCAGAAAACACAACCATCATCATCATCATCATCATCATCATCATCATCACCTTGATGTTGGATCTTGATTGACGCGCAGGACATGGAGGCAGCCACGACAGAGTTTTCTGTGTGTGTGTTTAAACACACGCAGGCTAAGTGACAGGCTTAATGTTACACAGTGAACTGAAGCTGGGTATTGAATCTGTGTCCTTGAAATTTTATATAGCGCCTTTAACATTGAATGTCTCAAGAGGCTTTCCAAGTATAAAGCTAACCGTTTACAAGTTTCTTTTTTTTTTAGGGTGTCCACGCACAGCCTAAGTGACAGGCTTTTAATGTTGCACAGTGAGCTGAAGTTGGGTACTGAATCTATAATCTTGGAATTTTATATAGCGCCTTTCACGGTGAAAATGCCAAGGTGCTGTACAAGTGTAATGGCAGCAGTTTCCAAGACTTTTTTAATAGGATCAGTGACATCCTTCACATTGCACAGTGAGTGAACCCGCAAGTTGGTAACTTTATATAGCGCCTTTCATAGTGAGCTATAGTGCAGTTGTCCTTATATTTATGCAGTCTGCTTGGGTCACACATTGAGTCAGACGCTAATGTGTGTCAGGAGCAGACTGGGTCTTAAAACTGGCCCGAGCATCCTTTACCGAGTGAGGTGACGAGTTTCGACCCACTCGGCCCATTATTCATTGTAATTTTCTTAAAATTTGTGATGAGTACGCGGATAGCTACTTGCTATGAGCCTATGATATGAACTCTATCTAAACTGTTGCCAAACTTAATCTGTACACTGTTGTTTAGACACAACTTATAATTTGACGACATGCTTAGAAATAAAATTTAATGAAAATTTAGCTGCGGTGGGTTGGTGCCCTGCCCGGGGTTTGTTTCTGCCTTGTGCCTTGTGCTGGCTGGGATTCGCTTCAGCAGATTCCCGTGACCCTGTGTTAGGATATAGCGGGTTGGATAATGGAATGACTGACGGACTGACATAAAAATTTAGTATCAGGGCTTACACGTTATTAGAGTACATGTCAAATGGCAATGTCACGTCTAAGTGCCAGTTCCCTAAATACCCTAGTAGTTGGTTATTTACAAAGGAATTTATAATGAAAACCTCACATGATTGAAATGTTTCATTAACTTAAGGATAAACTTTAAATGTTCCATCCTAATATGAAAAATTCCTATCCTGTGCTTTATAACTTTATTTCATCATACTAATAATCACAGCTGAAAACCACCAATAATCGCTCATGCCAACAACCAGAGAACAATAAAATGCATAATAAATAATCTAAACTAATTATTAATACAGAAAAATGAAAATACTAGATATGAGACAAAATAATTAGCAATAATGTGTATGCTAACCGAAATGTAGCGATATCGAAACAGAAATCGGCAAAAAGAAGTTTTGACAAAATTTTTTGCTGCAACGTTGTGTATTGACAACTAAAACAACTTGATGACATAATACGGTATATTATATAGGACTATATAAATCACAGTACCGGACAGATAATGTTTGCACTCTCCACATTGCATTTTTTAACTTGTAATGCATTGTTATCACTCTTTAATTAATATTGTTGTTTATCAGTATGCTGCTGCTGGAGTATGTGAACTTCCCCTTGGGATTAATAAAGTTATCTATCTATCTATCTATCTATCTATCTATCTATCTATCTATCTATCTATCTATCTATCTATCTATCTATCTATCATATAGTGCCTTTCATATCTATCTATCTATCTATCTATCTATCTATCTATCTATCTATCTATCTATCTATCTATCTATCTATCTATCTATCTATTATATAGTGCCTTACATATCTATCTATCTATCTATCTATCTATCTATCTATCATATAGTGCCTTTCATAACTATCTATCTATCTAGCTATCTATCTATCTATCTATTATATAGTGCCTTTCTATCTATCTATCTATCTTTTAAATAGTGCATTTTCTATCTATCTATCTATCTATCTATCTATCTATCTCCTTCCTGTTCTTGCTGTCGCTGTGCATGCTGGGTGGTTGTCTCGAGTGTGAGCGAGTGGAACTGGTGGTGGACGCTGAGGTGAGTGTGGTGATTCTTTTTTCTTTTTCTAATTTTCTAGTTTCTTATTTCTATCTTTCTTTGGTGAAAACAGCTACACTTGTTTTTGTACTGAGTGGCTTAGGCCACGGCAGCCGCAATGGCTGCTAATCTTGATCCGCCGCCATGGGATTAAACTTATATCGGAGGAGTTTGTTCCTTTAGAGGCGGGGTTTTGGCGGTAGTGCGGATGTGACAATTTAAGTCACATATCTATCTATCTATCTATCTATCTATTTATCTATCTATCTATCTATCTATCATATAGTGCCTTTCATATCTATCCCGCCTATGGTCCTTGTCAGGAGGATTTTCCCGTCTTCGCGGATCTATCTATCTATCTATCTATCTTGGAGGACTTCAAGTATCTATCTATCTATCTATCTATCATATACAGACCCCGTAGTCCATACTGGCATTTTAACACACTCCTCCTTAAAGATCAGAACTTTAAAGAGTTATTTGTTCATTTCTGGGGAGGCTGGAAGGCTATGAAGAAGGAGTTCACCAGCTTACAACAGTGGTGGGAGGTTGGGAAGAGTAACATCGGGCTTTGTGTCAGGAGTATACCAGAAATGTCACCCAAGTATTGCGGTCAGAAATGGCAGCTTTAGAAATTAAAATAGCTGAATTTCAACAGCTTCTAGAGAAGGGTCCAAATGAGCAGCTTCAGGCGAGCCTGACTTCTGCTAAACTGGGGTTGGCTCACCTGCTTGAGACCAGAGCTCAGGGGGCTTTAGTGAGGGCCCGCTTTCAACGACTGACTGAGATGGATGCACCAACTCAATATTTTTTTGGTTTAGAGAAAAAACTCGCAGAGTAAAATCTTACATTGCATAAGAACACCCGATGGCAGTGAGACACAAGAGCCCAGTGAAATAAGGCAGGTGGTCCGCGAATTTTATGAACTTCTGTTTGCTGCAGATGGAGATGGTGGCAGTGAAGACCAACAGGCCTTTTGCAGGACTTACGCAGCTGCCCAATGCAGATGTGGCACAGCTAAATAGAGAGGTGACCTTTGCAGAACTCACCACAGCCCTGGGACAGCTGAAAACAGGGAAGGTCCCGGAATCGATGGAATACCAGTGGAGTTTTATAAAGAGTTCTGGGATGTCATCGGCCTGGACTTATTGGAAGTGTTCCATGGAGTTTTAAAACTGGCTTGTTACCAGAGCTGCCGTAGAGCCGTGATCACGCTGCTGCCGAAGAAGGGAGACTTGTGTCTCATTAAGAACTGGCGGCCTGTGTCTCTCTTATGCGCTGATTATAAAGTTCTCTCTAAAGCCTTAGCCAACAGGATGGTCCAAGTTTTAGGGAGAGTGGTGCATCCTGATCAGAATTACTGCGTGGCTGGCAGGTCCATCTTTAATAACATTTTTTTATTCGTGCCTTTCATTTCTATCTATCTATCTATCTATCTATCTATCTATCTATCTATCTATCTATCTATCTATCTATCATATAGTGCCTTTCGTTTCTCACAATTGAAGCCAACTGACGAAACACCTCTATCTATCTAATGTTTTAGCCTATCTATCTATCTATCTATCTATCTATCTATCTATCATATAGTGCCTTTCATTTCTATCTATCTATCTATCTATCTATCTATCTATCTATCTATCTATCTATCTATCATATAGTGCCTTTCATTTCTATCTATCTATCTATCTATCTAGTAATTTAGAAAATTAATTTTAATGTGAAACAGTAACCAGTACATAAAATTTATTTCATGAAATGGCTGGCCCATGATCAGACCAGAGTCCGCGGGTCACTGGGCATTGCCCAAATGCCCTAATAGCCAGTCCGCCCTTGATGTGTGTCCCCAATCAGATCCTTTTTTTTGTTTTAAAATAGGTGGCTGACTGTCCACTGTTTTGCACTGTAATATTGTCATGCCCTAGCCATGTCTCGGCCCCCCCACGATGTACAATGCCAGGATGCCAGTTCTGCCACCACACCTTCACCAACACAGCCTACCGCTTTTCCTTTCTAATGGGCGTATGGACCCTCAGGCAGACGGAGCTCGGCTATGTGTGCTCGCTTGCTCTCTCTCTCTCTCTCTCTCTCTCGCTCTGTCAGATTGCTCCCTATTGATTGGACGTCCTGGCTGAGATAAAACGATCAGGAAGCCGTGGTACAGTAACCATTTCGAGCAGCCGCCCGCCCCCTTTTCTGGCCACTGTAAAATAAGAAAAGCGTTCCCCAGCCCGGGTAACAATGGGCTCCCACAGGGCTCTTCTGCTTTGCTCACAGCTGCCAGAGAAAGTGGAAACTACAGCAGCAGGATCACATTATTCTCTTCCAGCCTGCTTCTATGGCCAAGTAGGCCTCCCACTGCTCCGCTGTATTTTAAGTGCAAAACAAGGGAACAAGTGACATTTTAAAAGTTTTGACCTTTGTTTTTACATTGACTGAGGCAAATTTTTTCAGGCTTCTGGAAAAATAAAGACGTCTGGCATCGTCTCCAGTGGTTAAAACGTTCCCACTTTCATAGAGATGATTTATCGGAGGTTTGCAAAAATGCAGAAGACGCAGCACACGGCCCGAGTCAGGGGTTATCATCGTGAGCCACGTCTGGTAAAAATAAATAAATAAATAAACAAGCACTAAGCGAGGGCTGAGTGACCCGAATGGTGAAGACTCCTACACCTCTCCCCTAAACAGATCCCCTCCAAAAAAACACAAAAAAAAAAAACGGCCCTGATGAGAATGGTTTCTATGGAAACAGTTTCAAGGAGGCTGCTCGCTTTTTGTAAAAAGAGAGAGAGAGAGAGAGAGACCGTCATTTTGTTCAGCCCAACGGTTTATGGGAAAGTGCAGCGAGTGAGGGGTCGGCCACTTCCCCTCCAGTAGGCGAGGTCTGCTCAAGTCGATTCAGACCCTCAGGAGGACTCCAACTCCACGAGACTCGTAAAACTTCCTAAAAGTGCATCTCGTTATGGTGGCTTGGTGTGACAAGTGCCTTTAGTGACGAGATGACAGCGTTTGTTAACAGAACAGATGTTCACCTGCTCCTTTCCCACCCTCCCTTCTGTCAAACCAATGGATTAAGACGTCCTCTCCACCCTCCTTCCACCCTAAGAGGGTCCCATGGTAAAATAAAACATATGTCGGGCACAGGTACCTTTCAGGGTGAGTGTTGCACCACCATCCAAGGGCCTCTGCTGTTCCTGGGCCCAAATGTCTAATCGTGTAGCACAAGAATTGCAAGAGCATGAAGGCCGAAATCATCAAAGACTTAAGAGAAGACCACAAATAAGGTCACAGCCAGCGACCTTGAAGAGCAGTTTGCCCCTCATTAAGGCACCCTCACCTTTTCTCTGCCCTTCCTGGGACTTTAAAGGGAACCCATGTCCTCACTAGAGGATGTGTGACTTTTCAAATTATATGCGGGGTCCAACCAAGCACCTCATCATGACTATGAAGTGCACCTGTTAGGCCCCTACATGGACCTGTGCGCTATGCTGGACCCAATCCTAACAGCTGCCATTCTCTCTTTTAGGTCTTGTAAAAGTCGACCTGGGCCCTATGATGGCCAGCAGCCCTCAAAAGAGGGTCCATACAGGTTATGTCAGGTCCAGTCAGGTTAGGTTAGGGAGAATGCACTGGTACAACGCGTTGCTGCACCCACCACATGACGAAACAGCTCAGGACCTGGTTGGCAACCCTCTTGGCTGACACCGGGTCCAGACACACTGTAAGGAAATTACCCTCTATCTGCATCAGCCAGGTGTTACATGGACGTCCCCTTGGTCTTGTACAGCCGCCCGGGTCCTCAACAATGAGGGTCCTATAAGCTGGATCACCTTCGGGAAATCGCACCACATGGTCGTAGTGCCATAACTGATGCTCCCTCACAATGTACTGTATGTAATGTGCCTCGTTCAAGACCCCATAAGCAACACAAAATCAAACCAGCAGTACCCAAGGATTCTCCGTAGAGACACACATGAAGGAATCCAGTCTTCATCTCAGGTTACTGGATAACGTTCATGTCTCACAACCAGGGAGCACCAAGACTCTAAAGACTTGGACCTTCGTCCTTTTGTAGAGATATCAGGAGCCCCACAAACCCCTTTCCTGCGACCTCATGACCCCCCATGCTCTCCCAATCCGTCTACTGAGTCACCAGAGACATGAATGTTACTGCCCAGGTAAGTAAACCTCATGACGAGGTCGACACTCTCTGCGCAGACAGACACACTGCTGATGGCCGTGCCCAAGAGGTCAGTAGTGTCCATACATGAAATTAATAATAATAAGAATAATAACAATAATGTGCTGATAGTGCGTTGCCACATCCACCACAAGATGCACCACCTGGATTGGGACCTGAGTGCAGTAGGTGACACCTCAGCAACACACTGGAACAAATAATAATAATTAATAATAATAATGATAATGATAATAATAATGAGCTGATAGGGTGTTGCCGCATCCACCACACGATGAACCACCAGGTTTGGAACTTAATTGCAGCGGGTGACACCTCAACACCACACTAGAACATGTAATAATAATAATAATAATAATAATAATAATAATAATAATAATAATGTGCTGATAGTGCGTTGCTGCACCCATCACATGACAAACTACCTGGATTGGTGAATCCTCAGCACCACACTGGAACATATAATAATAATAATAATAATAATAATAATAATAATTACTTGTATGGACCCTCCTTTGAGGGTTGCTTGCCATCATAGGGCCCAGGTGGACTTTTACAAGACCTAAAAGAGAGAATGGCAGCTATCAGGATTGGGTCCATCATAGCACACATGTCCATGTAAGGGCCTAACTGGCACATTGCTGCACCCACCACACAAAGAACCTGGACTGGGACCCGAGCGCAGCGGGTGACACATCAACACCACACTGGAACAAATAATAATAAAAGTAATAATGTGGTGATAGTGCGTTGCCACATCCACCACACGATGAACCACCTGGGACCTGAGTGCAGCAGTTGTGACACCTCAGCACCACACTGAACCGTATTATAATAATAATAATAATAATAATAAACCTGGGGTTTGTTTCCTGCCTTGTGCCCTGTGTTGGCTGGGATTGGCTCCAGCAGATCCCTGTGACGCTGTAGTTAGGATATAGCAGGTTGGATAATGGATAGATGGATGGATGGATGGATAATAATAATAATAATAATAATAATAATAATAATAATAATAATAATGTGCTGATAGTGCGTTGCTGCACCCACCACATGATGAACTACCTGGAATGGTGTATCCTCAGCACCACACTGGAACATATAATAATAATAAAAATAATAATACAGTGGTAGCGCTGCTGCCTAGCAGTAAGGAGACCTGGGTTTGCTTCCGGGTGCTCCAGTTTCCTCCCACAATTGGAGGTGGATTGGCAATCCTAAATTGTCCCTGGTGTGTGCTTGGTTTGTGTGTGTGTGTGACCTGTGGTGGGTTGGCGCCCTGCCCGGGGTTTGTTCCTGCCTTGTGCCCTGTGTTGGCTGGGATTGGCTCTAGTGGACCCCCGTGACCCTGCAGTTAGGATATAGCGGGTTGGATAATAGATGGATGGATGGATGGATGGATAATAATAATAATAATAATAATAATAATAATAATGTGATGATGGTGTGCTGCTGCACCCACCACATGACGAACTACCTGGATTGGTGAATCCTCAGCACCACACTGGAAATATAATAATAATAATAATACAATTCCTTAATAAAATGATCCTGAAATAAAGGATGCAGATAGGAATTTGCTGACAAATGGGGAGAGGGTGTTGAAAAGGCAGAAGGAGTACTTTGAAGGACTTATGAAGTTAGAAAATGCGAGAGAGAGTGTAGGTGTGATAAGGTGGAGATGGTAAATCACAAAGAACCGGGGGATCAGCAAGGCTGAAGTAATGGCGCTTTTCCACTGCATAGTACGGCACGACACGGTTCAGTTCAGCTCACTTTTGGTGGGTTTTCCACTGGGAACAGTACCTGGTACCTGGTCCTTTTTTTAGTACCACCTCAGCCGAGGTTCCAAGCGTGCCGAACCGTTACCAAAACGTGACGTGTAAACTCTGCTGGTCACTGATTGGCCGGAGAAAATCGTCATTACTGCGTCACTGAACTTGCGACACGCGACACAACAGACCCGCTAGATTTTTAGCACAGCCAGCGAAGGTTCGGACGCACCATTTTGTTTTAACCAAAAATGGCTGTTTCGTGGTCTATTGAGGAAGTACAGACGTTCCTCTCGTTGGTAGCCGAGGAGCGGATCCAGCGAGAGCTGGATGGGGCGACGCGGAATGAAAAAGTTTTTCAGGAGGTCGGCGCAACTATAACGACACGTGAATAATCCCGCCCACTCTAAAGCGGTACTAAACTGCAGTCGAAACACAAACCGAGCCGAATTGAGCCGAACCAAGGTGAGCTGTACTGAACCGTGCTGTGCCATACTATGCAGTGGAAAAGCGCCTTAAGGGAAGCTATGAAGAGAATGAAAAGTGGAAAAGCCATTTCCCCGGAAGATATGCCAGTGGAATGCATGTAGATGTTTAGTTGAGATGGCAGTAAAGTTTCGAAATGGATTGTCTAACAAAATCTTGACAAGTGAGAAGATGCCTGAGGAGTGGAGAAGAAGTATATTAGCACCGGTTTTTAAGAATAAGGGAGATGTGCACAGCCACACCATGAAGATATGGGAAAAAGTGATGGATGCTAGGCTGAGAGGGGAGGTGGTGATCTGTGAGTGGTAATATGGTTTCATGCCAGGAAAGAGCACTACAGATGTGATGTTTGCTTTAAGAGGGTTGATGGAGATGTACAGAGAAGGACAGAAGGAGTTGCATTGCGTGTTTGTGGATTTGGAGAATGCGTATGACAGGGTGCCAAGAGAGGAGTTATAGTGCTTGCTGTATGAGGAAGTCAGGAGTGGCAGAGAAGTATGTGATGGTGGTGCAAGATACTGTATGTATGAGGACAGCATGACTGCGGTTAGGTGAGAGCCTGGTTGAAGGTGTGAGTGGGATTACATAAGAGATTGGCTCTGAGCCCTTTCCTGCTTGGTGATGGACAGATTGACAGATGAGGTCAGACAGGAGTCTCCTTGGACTATGATGTTCACAGATGACGTTGTGATCTATAATGGAAGTAGACAGCAGGTTGAGATGAACCTGGAGAGGTGGAGGTACGCACTGGAGAGAAGGGGAATGAGAGTCAGCAGGAGTAAGATGGAGTACATGTGCGTGAATGGGAGGGAAGGTGATGGAAGAGTGCATCTGCAAGGAAAAGAGGTGGTGAAGGTAGACAAACTCAAATACTTAGGTTCAACAGTCCAAACCAATAGAGAAGGTGAAGAAGTGAGTGCAGGAAGAGTGGACTGGGTGGGGAAGAGCAGGAGTGATTTGTGATAGAAGAGCACCTACAAGAGTGAAAGGGAAGGTCTATATAACTGTAACAAGACCAGCTATGTTGTATGGTTTGAAGATGGAGTCACTGATGAAAACACAGGTGGCAGAGCTGGAAGTGGCAGAGTTGAAGAAGCTATGATTTTCGCTTGGAGTAATGAGGGTAGACAGGATTAGAATGAATATATAAGG
Source organism: Polypterus senegalus (assembly GCF_016835505.1). NCBI lineage: Eukaryota > Metazoa > Chordata > Cladistia > Polypteriformes > Polypteridae > Polypterus > Polypterus senegalus. The sequence continues at coordinate 309,395,840 of NC_053155.1, read as the reverse complement.
TGATCCAGATCTAAATATGCAATTTTCATTATGCTATAACTTATTAAATTTATCACATAGAAAATCACCCGAAAAATCCCAGTCCATCAAGAAGTGTGCGAACTGGAGAGGAAGAAGAGGAAGGCCAAAAAGGTGGTTTATGGATGTGGTGAGAGAGGACATGAAGGCAGCCAAAAGAAGATGTAGATGATCTTGGCAGTGTCCTGCTGGTCACACAGACTGCAATAAAAGTTCAACGGCAAACTCTTGCTCTCAGTGACACTCTGGTCTCACTCATAAATTATACAATTATAAAGGTATTTGCCCTCTACAGGGGGTTCTGAAAAAGACCCAAACCCTTACTAGGAAGCTTTTACTTCTAAATTGGATACAAGGTCCAAAGAGTCACCTCATCATCATCACGGAGCCCTCTAGTTAGACCCTGTGTGTACCCTGTGCTGGAGCCAGTTCTCACAGTATCTGATTTTTACCTGTAAATTATATAAAAGGTTCTGTGAGGTGTCATCTCAGATGACAATCACCATGATGGCACCTTGGCCTGACCAGACCACTATTATTCCTGCATTCTACAATAGGCCTCTGAGACGTCCTCCCAGTCAACATGTCTTTAACAGAATGAACTGGGCGGCAGGTGCAATTAATAGGAATCTCAAATAGTGGAAACAAACTGTGAAAAGGACCTTTTTTAAACCAATTAACTATACATTGTGTGGACCTGTGGCCTACCCTGGCTCCCAACCCTCTCTAGGATCTTCTAAACATCTTAAAAACAAAAGGTCTTTGAGATTCCCCCATGCACTCCACAGATATTGCCATCACTATGTGATGTCCCTAAACACTTTGTGGTGGCAAGCAACCCTCACAAGGGCATACAAAGATAACTGCAGGGTCCTTCCAGTCACCCTGACAGCAGAAGAGTTTTAACAACAAACCCATGCCCATCACTCATAAATTAAAATTTATTAAGGTCTTTGTAGTGTCACCCTGCCCTCTATAGGAGGCCTTAAGGGGACACATGCCCTCTGCAGGGGCATTCTACTTCAGATGTATACCTCAGATCCAGTCAATCACCTCAGCATCACTACAGAACCCAACATGGACCAACACCCTCAGTAGTTAGGCCCTTCATGGACATGTGGGCTATCCTAGCCACCAGTCTCCAAGTGCTTATCACCATTACACTCTATAAAGTGTATTCGAGATGTCATTCTAGACCACAATAAAGGCACAAGCTCTTCAATGGTACCCTGTTTTATTTGTTTGTTAACACTAAAATGGACCAGTGACTTGTGGTAAAGTGCATTTTGGGGTCCGTGGTGGTGTGTGATTTCAGTCTAAAAACAGCGCACTCAGGCTTGGTGGGTGCTGGTTTGGTCTGCTTCAATGCTGTGACTCCCTGGTGTGTTTAATGGGTAAACTTGTCTGATCACATATTCAAATACAAACACGATCAGTTCGGCCAATTTCATCATTAACCATCCACAGGTTGTGATCAGGGCAGGTTAGACCCGGTAGAGAATGGAAAATTAAAAAGAAATCAAGAAAGCAAGAACAGAGTGAAAGAGTAGAGTTGTTTGGGGCCAATATGAACAGATGGTCAAGGGGAAAAACTCTGTGGTGGAGCTGCATGAAAGGTGCTCAAGGGGTGGGCTCCTAGGGATCCCACAGATGCCAATGGAAACGACAGGGGTGACAGATTCGAGTTTAGCACATCCTGGTGGACTCCAAGAGATGGTGACTGGGATGGAACTAGAGGTGGTACTTTTATGGATTCATTGGATGCTGAGGCATAGAGAAGATGGAGTCAGGCTCAGTATATCCCGGTAGACTCCCAGGGAAGGTGACTAGGATGGGTGTCAAGGAGGGGTTTCTAGGGATCCAGCAGACACTCAGGTGAAAAGGGATGGTGACTGGGATGGTGACTGGGATGGGAGTCTATGAGGGGATCCTAGGGATTGTGTAGACACCAATGGAGAAGATAGGGAACACAGATTCAGGCTTAGAGCATCCTGGTGGACACTAAGGGATGGGAACCAGAACAGAAGTTGAGGAGGAGCTCTCAGTGGATGCTGAGGCATAGTGGAAATTGAGTCAGGCTAAGCACAACCTGGTCGACACCTAGGGATGGTGAACAAAGATGGGAGTCAAGGAGAAGCTCTTAGGGATACTGTGGACAATGAGGCATAGTGAAGACGAGTCAGGCTCAGCATGTCCTGATGAAGAGGATTGCTTTCGCCAGGGTCACAGCCCCACTAAGCATATCTGAAGATGGGTGAACGGGAAGAGACGAGAACATGAGTAAGAAACAGCACTGGGCAAAGAATTTTAAATGGGATTCTGACTTTTGATTACTTCCTTGATTGTAATCTGTCTTTATTTATTTTTCATTTGTTGATTCCTCACATAGCATTGGATTTTCTGGATTACAGTAGGCCCGGCCCCCCATGTCAATGGGTGATATATTCTAAGATCTTTATGGACGCCCAAAACCGTGGATAGTATCATACCCCATATATAAGTGAAATACATACTGTGAGAGACGGCCGGCAGCTCAATCCAGCCGGGACGTCCCAGAATGAGAAGAATGGAGAAGGGCAGCATTTTCAGGACACTGCCTCCCCCAGGATGCTAGGTGGCAGCTCCCCTGGCTGGTAAATGTACCCTGAATTCCCACAGGGCATCATGGGATGTGGACTCCATTTTCTCATCCCTGTTGGATGCCATGGGTGCTGCCAGGGGGAGCTAATAAAGGACCTGGGGACTCCTACTTTTCTTACAACCCGGGATGCTTGATGAAGATGATATGGCATTTGACCTGGAAGAAGAGGAGAAGCATTTCCAGGTCCCAGAATATATAAAGGACTGTTGGAGACCCAGCAAGCGGAGCCGGAAGTTGGAAGGTTGGGTGACGAAGCTGCTGGGAGTGGAGAATTGATTTATAGTATTGATTATTGTAATTGTGGAGAGTGTGGTGCTTTGTGCACTTTATTGAAGAAAAATATCAAAATTCTTCTAAGTGTTTTTATACGTGCGTCCTGGACGTCTGTCTGTTGGGTTTCCTGGGGCAACAGCGCCCATAGCGTCCACAATACCTATGACAACGTTTAATTGATAAATTACTGTGCACACCTTGACCCTTAAACTGCCACATACCTGGGGGGTTAATGCATCCCCAACGCCAAATACTTTTTTGCTTCACTTTTTAAGGAAACATCACAATTCACCAAGAAAAAGTGAAATTTTAATTTTTCTCATGCAAAGAGCATCACAATTACTGCAACGCTGATCATTTGACACACTACCAATGAACTGTAAAAGCTATTGCAACAATCTATGATGATATGTACAAGGTGCAACTGACGCCATTGATGAAATTCAGTAAATCACAGAGTTAACTGCGCTTGAACTGGCTGCACGCAGAGCACACAGAGGCCAACGTTGACACTCACAGGCTCATCTAGTGCAGCGTCTGAATCCCAGGGGCAGTGATGCTGATTCAGTAGGGGATGCCAGTGGTCATGAGCTGGCTGCTCCACGAATATACAGCACAGACTGATCAATTGCGGCGTGCTGGCACATTTCAAATGGGAAACGACTATAGCCGGTTGCGGCGTTCAACGAATGTACGTCGACAAAGATACTTGGCTCCGGCATGCTGGCAAATTGTATTGGAAACCAAATATAACGGGGTTATGGCAGTTTAAGGGTTAAGACATTACCAACATTAAATAATATTAAAATACATTGTACATTATTATACTCATGCTGTCTCTCTCTCTTTCAAATGAGCATGTCAGCACAGCGAAAATGATATCAGACACAGAGGCAGCATTCCCACGTACTGCTGAGGTTTTGCCGAGTGCTGCACACGGAATGCGGTGACACGGTCACTGCGCCATGTATCCAAAGTGGGGAAAACACTGGTATGCAATTTGAAACTTCTAAATCGTTTACTTTCTGGAATTGTCCATTTAATTTCATCAGTGGATAACTGAGACCGGGAAAACTGACTCAATGGATACAACTTCATGGGTTTGACTATATTGATCAATTTGCTAAGAAACTACACTGTACTTTGTTTTGGGACAATGCTTGAAATAAAAAGCACAATGCAATGTTTTGCACCATCTCTTGCTGTTGGGTGTTCTCATTCACTTTAGTCCATATCAATTCATGACCATCGATATCCTTGGCCAAGAAGACGCAATGACAACTGTGGGCAAACTCAGGCATCACATGCCTTAATGAGGTACTTGGCCCTGACTAGACTGCTATCACTCAACCAATTAACAGAAACTCTTCAGGTAGTCATTTTAGTCTCCCTGCCTCACTAGGGAGCATAAGAGGAGCGGTTCTCTTAAAATGGCCTACGTGGACTGTCAAACAATTGGCCCTTTCATCCCTTCAGTTAGATGGCACCCTACTCTTTCTAGCACGCTTTCCACACTTTTTTCTTTTTTAACATTTTATGAATTTATTAAAATCAAACAACATTCCATACAAGCAAGTCAAATTTTACAAAACGTCAACCCCCATCCATGAAAAAGAGAGCTCGGCCAACATAGTGAAACTTTAATTGTAGAACAGACAATTAAGTTAATAAATCAAATAAAAAGTGGAAGAGAATCCACATCCTCAATTTATATGCTTATTCTAAAATATTATTAATTAGATCCTGCCAGGTTTTATAAAAGTTTTGTATAGATCCGCTAAGTGAATATTTATTTTTTTCCAATTTCAAGCAGTATATAACATCGGTTACCCAATGACTGAAAAAAGGTGAGTTAGGATTCTTGCAGTTGAGCAAGATAAGTCTACGTGCCAATAGTGAAGTAAAGGCAATCACAGTTTGTTTGTCCTTCTCCACTTTAAGCCCCCCTGTGAGCCCACCAAACACATCTGCTAGTGGATTAGGAGGGATTGGGACACCAAGGCTATCTGATAAGCATTTAAAGATTTTGGTCCAGAATGATGTTCATTTAATGCAGGCCCAAATCATGTGACTCAGTGAGGCTGGAGCTTGATTGCAACGTTCGCAGGGTGGATCTCACCCTGGAAACATTTTGGACAATTTTAAATGAGAGAGATGTGCTTGATAGAATGATTTTAAGTTGAATAATCGTACGCTTTGTGCATATGGAGCTTGAGTAAATTATGTGCATTGCTGCCTTCCATTCTTTCTCCGAAATAGATAGATAGATAGATAGATAGATAGATAGATAGATAGATAGATAGATAGATAGATAGATAGATAGATATGTAAGGCACTATATAATAGATAGATAGATAGATAGATAGATAGATAGATAGATAGATAGATAGATAGATAGATAGATGCTGCACTATATAATAGATAGATAGATAGATAGATAGATAGATAGATAGATAGATAGATAGATAGATAGATAGATAGATAGATAGATAGATAGATATAAAAGGCACTATATAATAGACAGACAGACAGACAGATAGATAGATAGGAAATTCCCATACTCCAGCAGCAGCATACGGATAAAAAAACAATATTAAATTAAAGAGTGATAACAATGCAGGTATAACAGACAATAACTTTGGATAATGTTAACGTTTACCCCGCCTGGTGGAATTGAAGAGTCGCATAGTGTGGGGTCTCCTCAGTCTGTCAGTGGTGCAGGACGGTAACAGTAGTCTGTCGCAGAAGCTGCTCCTCTGTCTGGAGATGATCCTGTTCAGTGGATGCAGTGGATTCTCCATGATTGACAGGAGTCTGCTCAGTGCCCATCGCTCTGCCACGAATGCCAAACTGTCCAGCTCTGTGCCTACAATAGAGCCTGCCTTCCTCACCAGTTTGTCCAGGCGTGAGACGTCCTTCTTCTTCATGCTGCCTCCCCAGCACACCACAGCGTAGAAGAGGGCGCTCGCCACAACCGTCTGATAGAACATCTGCAGATGTTGAAGGACACCAGTCTTCTAAGGAAGTATAGTCGGCTCTGTCCTTTCTTACACAGAGCATCAGTATTGGCAGTCAAGTCCAATTTATCATCCAGCAGCACTCCCAGGTATTTATAGGTCTGTACCTAAATGTTGAGTGAGAGATCCTTTTCCCAATGTACTCTGGGGTCTTTAAAAGAGAGGGACTTTAAAATGTTTTTATGTGTTAGAGAAATGCTGCCCAAGTCCTCAAGACTGATCAATATTTTTTTCTGGAATAGAAGTATATGGTAGGTGAGGAAATTTGGGCAGGTTTAGTTTAACAAAGTTTTTAATTTGAAGGTAGTGAAAGAAATGTGTTGCTGGGAGGTTAAATTTGGAGTGTAATTGTTCGTAGGATGCAAAAACGTTGTTTATGTACAGATCTCTAAATAATTTAATCCCAAATGTTTTCCAGACATTAAAAACTGCGTACATTTGAGAGGGTGGAAAAAGGTGGTTCTCGTGCAGAGGTGCCACAGATAAAAGCTTCTCTGTCTTAAAATTCTTCCTACATCGGTTCCATATTCTGAGTGAGTGACGCACCATTGGGTTGTTAGTATATTGGTGGTGACTTGTACTTATAGGGGTACAAATCAAGGAATATAAAGAAGTGCTGCAGGATTTTATTTCTATTGCGGACCAGGCCTGTGTCTGTTCATCTATTTGTGTCCATGTCCAGATTTTTACAGTTTGTATATTTGCCAACCAGTAATAAAACTGAAAGTTGGGTAGTGCCATGCCACCTTCTGCCTTAGATCTTTGTAGGGTTGCCCTTTGGATGTGTGGATGTTTTGAATTCCATATAAATGAGGTTATGGTTGAATATAATTTCTTAAAATATGATTTATTGATATATTGGAATGTTTTGAAATAGAAAATGAAGCTTAGGAAGGATATTCATCTTAACAGCGTTAATTCTTCCAGTTAAAGTGAGATGAAGGGTAGACCATCTATGCAAGTCATGCTTAAGTTTTTCCAAGCAAATAGCAAAATAAACACAAGAGATCTTTGAGGTGCCATATCACATGCTACACATTATCACATGCCCAAAAAGTGACCTTTATCTTAATGGCATCCCATACTCATTAAGAAATGCCCTTTAAAAGACTTATGGCCATGGCTGGCATCCTGCTCTCAATAATTAGGTCTCTATGTAAACCTGTGCTCTACACCCATTAGACCCTAGGCCCACTATACCCTTAAATAGGCAAACAACCCACATAAGCGACATCTGTACCTCAAATTATAAAACATGCATTTGAAGTTCCCCTCAGACACCCTAAAAGTAATAAAGGCTCAATAAGGAGCCCCCACATCGGCAGCCTGCTCTGATTCATAAATTATGAAAGAGAACTTTGAGGTTCCATTGTCCTCTTAGTCTTCATCTACTCTACAAGGGGCTTTAAGGGGATGCAGGCCCTTAATACTGAGGATCCTAAATGGACTTGCACCCAGCAAGCATCTCCTAAATTATACAGTTGTTTCTGTTGTACTAATGTGTCACCTCTAGATAATACAACACATTTTGGAGGTGCCCTCTGGGCACACTACATTACATAGTTCTTCACTCTCCAATTATCCTCATTGGCACCCTAATTTGGTAAGGAGTCATGCCGCAAATGGACCGAATCCTTTACATAACCTCCTGCCATTATTGTTAGAGGCTCCCCTCAAAAGGGTCGCTCACCAACCTGAGTTTACTCACGTCGAGATCACCTGTCAAATTAGAATTTATTAAGGCAGCTTATCTTTAAGGCAGCTGCTACAGCTGTGCCGAGACATCCCAAACTATCTCAGTGTAGGTGAAAGGATTTTAAACAAAAAGAAAGAGCTTTCTGCTGCCACCCCCACAAGGGCACTGGTGCGTGTCAAATGGGGCTTTTGTTAAGGGACTTCTACGGGGCCTATCAAGGAGATCGGGCTGGACATCCTTCTCCACGAAGAAACACATGGAAACGTTTTGACAAGAAGAGGCCATTCAGCCCACCGCAGCTTATCACTTCCTATTCACCAAAGTGAGATTTGTAGCTCCCCAGGGTGCCACTTTAAATCTCACCTCCAGGTCAATGGATCCATAGACTTAAAATTCACAGCATAAAGGCACGCATTCTGAACTCTGTGTGGGACCTCTACTGCCCCCAATTCCAATGGCTCCCCCTGTGTTTTTACTGAAGAACTGACAAGAATGTAGCGGCTGGAAGCATTCTTGTTTCGACTTTTGTTCATTGTCACTCAGGACCACTCTGTCTTTCCTTGTAGCTCACACCCCAGAGTCCTGGAATCAGTCAAGATGATCTATCTATCTATCTATCTATCTATCTATCTATCTATCTATCTATCTATCTATCTATCTATCTATCTATCTATCTATCTATCTATCTATCTATCTATCTATCTATCTATCTATCTATCTATCTATCTATCTATCTATCTATCTATCTATCTATCTATCTATTATATAGTGCATTCCTATCTATCTATCTATCTATCTATCTATCTATCTAATCTAGTTCTTTCTATCTATCTATCTATCTATCTATCTATCTATCTATCTATCTATCTATCTATCTATTATATAGTGCCATTCCTATCTATCTATCTATCTATATCTATCTATCTATCTATCTATCTATCTATCTATCTATCTATCTATCTATCTATCTATCTATCTATCTATCTATCTATCTATCTATCTATCTATCTATCTATCTATCTATCTATTATCTATCTATCTATCTATCTATTATATAGTGCCTATCTATCTATCTATCTATCTATCTATCTATCTATCTATCTATCTATCTATCTATCTATCTATCTGTCTATTATATATCCATTCCTATCTATCTATCTATCTATCTATCTATCTATCTATCTATCTATCTATCTATTATATAGTGCCATTCCTATCTATCTATCTATCTATCTATCTATCTATCTATCTATCTATCTATATCTATCTATCTATCTATTATATAGTGCATATCTATCTATCTATCTATCTATCTATCTATCTATCTATCTATCTATCTATTATATAGTGCCATTCCTATCTATCTATCTATCTATCTATCTATTATATAGTGCATTTCCTATCTATCTATCTATCTATCTATCTATCTATCTATCTATCTATCTATCTGTCTATTATATAGTGCCATTCCTATCTATCTATCTATCTATCTATCTATCTATCTATCTATCTATCTATCTATCTATCTATCTATCTATCTATCTACCACTAAATCCACTTCAGGAATGCAAGAAATAAAGCAAATACTAGAGGAAATAGACATACAGCTGGTAACCACCCTATAGGGGGCATTAATCCATCACAAGGGGCAATCATGCAGATCATCACAGTCCTTCATACTTGTTCAATACAGAAACACAATATGGAAATAACTGAACAAATAACAGCCTTTGAGATGTGCAAGGAAAAAACAAAGATACCTGGAAATAATCCTACAAAAAGACAAGGACATTTCACAACTTCCCCACATTCCCCACTAAAGTGGATCATGAGCGCAGATCCGTGGAGCAATTCTCACTGTGCCACTAACCTTACTTAGTACTGATTTCTTTATAATGTTTGATAAATATTTATGTACATTATTTCTAAAAAGTAGATAAAGCTTTCTTGTGCTATGTCACTTAGGTGGGTCAGAGTTGGGTATAAGAGAATGACATTTAGTGTGGAGTTGGAAACGGAAAGGCAGTCGAGTTACTGGTTTACATAGCGTGGACTGACCTAAGAACCTGTCAAGGTATTCTTGTGCAATAAAATAACTTTGTTTTAACTTGAAATTGTGCCCGTGGTAGTTGTGTCTGGTGTTCTGGGCTCTCTGGCACCCCCATAGAATGCCTCACTGTGACTGTGACAGCCAAGTGAAAACTTTTCTTTCTTTTGAATTTTTTGCTTTATAGTCATTCCAGCATGTGTTCAGACCAAAGGATGTATGTATATTTATTTACTTACCCATCTGTCTATGTATTTAATTATGTAAAGAGCTTCTGTAAAAAGTCAAATTTCCCCCGGTAACAAATAAAGTTCTATCTATCTATCTATCTATTGTGAACTTTAGCCCGGACACAGACAGACTCGGACGCAGAATATCCCAAAACACACACGTTTTTTAATGTTTTGCACCACCACAATGTACACAGTGCACAAACCCCACAAATGCTCCATCCTTATAACTCTTTCCTGTCCTTTTCTTCTGCCACCTCCACTCTTCTCTCAAAAGCTCTGTCTTCTTCCTCCTGACTCCGGCTCACCAAGTGGAATGAGGCAGCCTCTTTTATATCTCTCCCGGAAGTCCTCCAGGTGCTCCTCGATCAAGTTCCGGCAGCACTTCCTGGTGTGGTGTAAGTGCTGCATGGGAATCCAGCTCCTCTTCTGGCAGCACTTTCCAGGTGTGGCGGAAGTGCTGCAGACCACAGCTCTGGAACTGTCTAGGCACACCCTGGTGGTGGCCACGGGCCCCCACAGGGTTGAGCTTTTAAGCTCCAGTCCCATGGTCCCAATGTAAACCAGGGGGGCTTCCCTCTCATGTCCCGGGGGAGGTACTACTGGTGATCTATCTATCTATCTATCTATCTATCTATCTATCTATCTATCTATCTATCTATCTATCTATCTATCTATCTATCTATCTATCTATCTATCTATCTATCTGTTATATAGTGCCTTTCACATCTAAGTATCCATCCACTTATTCAGGTCCTGGGAGTGTTCCAGGTGGCTCTTCAATATTACCTGGAATTACTCTCAGGTGTGGTAGAAGTCCATTATAGGGCTCTGCAGCTCCCCTTGGTGGCCCCTACTGAACCCCACAGGGCTGCACCAAACTCCAGCTCCCAGTGTGCCCTGTGGGAATCTGTGGTGCCACAGCCGACCAAGAGGGCTACCCTCTAGTGTCCCAGAGGAGGTATTGCCTCACCGATGCTCTCTCCCCTGGTCCTTCCATTCCATTGGTGTCCCAGCCAGGTAATGGCCTGTCACAATATATATATATATATATATATGTATATATGAATATATATTGTCATTGACTGATGGAACACACTGTCCACAAAAGAAATAATTGGGTACCATCTTTTAATATTTGCAATGTTCCAAAATAACCAGACGCTCAATAGTGCATATAAATATAACAAAACACATAAAACAGGGCAACATAAGACAAACGGAGGGTGGTCCAATGCTTTGTAGAGTGGTCAGTATTTGGCCGGATTCTGGAATGAGATGACCCCTGATGGGAGCACCAAATTAAACTTTAAAGGCATGTGTGAAAAGTGGCGCCCCAAAATAAATCTGTGAGTCTGGAGCTGGGAGGAGACAGCGGCTAAGAGTAAGCACATTGAAGCCTGGAGGTGACCGTGACTAAATTCAAGGGGTTCAGTCCTAATGCCATTTGTTTGCATTCATTTTGTCCTGGCCTGCCTCTCTCTCTCTCTATTAAGCCTAACTTTGCACACACAGATCAAATAAACATATGGAGGGACTGACCTCGGCCCCTACTGCCACCCTTGAGTGTGTAACACGGGCAGCAGAGATGTCAGCAGCGGCCTTGTTGAATTTTGCCTCTTCTGCAGCCACCCCAGTCTATCTGTTTATGCTTAATTGGCACAAATTAGACAGCTGATTGAGCGCCAGCCCAGCTTCCACAATCACGGTTTAGTTTACAATCACATAAAAGCTGTAATTAGGTTCTGTGCAGACGCTATTTACATGTAAACAGTGGCGAGCGGCAAACTACTTGAGAATTCAGCTGAAGCTGTCACTTGGAGTCTGGCTCCATCTTTCTGAGGTCCTCTATGCTGTACTTCTACTCCTCATACTGACAAGGCTTAACTGGTGCAAGTTTCCATTTCGTGGGGTACGCATCTTATAGACGTCAGTGAAGAAGACACCTCAGCTATCAACAATGTTGTCATCTTTTTATTGGACATCTCTGTGCTTGTCCATCGGAAAACGGGTGCCTTAGAGAGACCTGCTGCAGAAAGAACAATAATACTTTGGATACCACTTTTATCAGATCGGTGAAAATGCAAATACAACAGAACGATAATTAACCCTTTTTTATGAAAGTCAGTACTTTTTGTTATATTTCAGGTAAGGGGCCTGGACTGTTGGTCTTCTGTGAGTCTTGGGTTCTTAACATTAAAAAGTGCTTCATAGGTAGAGGGTATCTATTATAACCACCAGGGGGTGCCACTGAACCCCAGCCCTCAGATAGCGTAATGCCCAACACAAGAAAAGATTTATTTATTTAACCAAAGCATCCATACAATAAAGATCAGTCACAATACAATCAAGGTCTTCCTCCTTCCTTCCTCCAGTGATGAGAGGCAGTGGGCTTCTTTTCAAGAACAACCCGGGACTGTTAATGTGTTACTGCATTGATGATCAGGAGCACTTCCAGGTCACGTGGAAATGAGTACTGATATCCCCCGACAGCACAGGGTTGCACTTCCACACTCCAATTCCCATGTGCAACCCCGTGGGTGTCCTTATTGGGATTAGCTTCGAGGAACACTGCCACCTTCCGTTTGGGAGGATGAACTGCTCCGGGTATCCACATTCAGCCAGTCCATTCATTCTGAGCCGATCCCAGCCGGGATGAGGATTACAGTGTGTGATAAGGATGACTCTGAGACATCATTAAGGTTTGGGGCAGCCACCCGTATATTGTATCCCTGCTGAAAATAATAAAGAGAGCTTAACAGATCAGAGTCCACAATTGAACTGAACTCGTTGACTTAAGATGGTGGCTTTAAAGGCCAATGGAGCATGTGATGTCATCTGGACATCAGCAGCGGTGGCACAGGAAATTACATCATTGGCAGCACTGGAACTGTCAGTGTCAGAGCCGGAAGTGACATCACCAATAGTGCCGGAACCAGGCGAGGATTTCCAGAGAATGGTCTGTAAGGGATTGAGAGAGACAATTAGTGCACCCTGCCACCCCCTGGTCAGGCATGGAATTACAATTATTCAGGCCCTTTAGTCGTCTCCTATTCGAACATGTGTGACAAGTGCGATCTGGCTGGGATGTGTCACTCCAGTTCTGCAGTTCTCCTATTATGGCTTCCAGTCCGAGTAAGAACTCTGTCCCTCATCCTGGACACCCGTCTGTCCTCTATAGCATTTGTACTATTTAATGTAGCCCAATCTGCCATTAAATGATTATTAAACAATTAAACAAAAACGATTATATATATATATATATATATATATATATATATATATATATATATATATATATATATATACTGTACATACTTATATATATACACATATAATATATATACATGTGTTCTCCAATTGTCTACATTGTGACCAGTCTGTTAGATCAGACTCACACAACTATGCAGCAGTTGCTGTGTCCGGTGTAGAGATTTGGTGGTTGCTTGCATTTTTTCAGCGCACCACAGCACAGCCCAGATGTGCTTAAAATGGAAACTTAGCCCCCCAGTAATGACCTAACATGAAAACAATGAAAAGTAAGCAACACGCTACCCAGACATAGTGAACTTTAAATGTAAAAGACTGCTGAAGGAGAACGTTAGATGAGCTTCACGCACCCGTCTGCTACCATCCCACTCACTTTTTAAAACTCCCCATCTAACAGCGCTGGACACCTTCACATGACCTTCCTGTCCGCTTCCACTGCCCCATGTGACTTAATTGTTTATTTCCACTTGCTTGATTGTTGCAGGCGGACCAAAAAACTCCTGCATTTATATTTGTGTTAAATCAACCAACCGTCCACTTTATTAGGTACTCCTGATCAACTGCTTGTTAATGCAAATATCTAATCAGCCAATCACATGGCAGCAACTCAATGCATTCTGACATGTAGACATTGTCAAGACAAACCTGCTGAAGTTCAAACCGAGCATCAGAATGGGGAAGAAATGTCCCTGAGATGACTCTGAACGTGACGTGAATGTTGGTGTCAGACGGGCTGGTCTGAGTATTTCACAAATTGCTGATCTACTGGGATTTTCATGCAGAACCATCACTAAGGTTTTACAGAGACTGGTCGGAAAAAGAGAAAATATCCAGTGAGTGGCAGTTCTCTGGGCAAAAATGTTGATGCCAGAGGTCAGAGGAGAATGGCTAGACTGGTCTGAGCTAATAGAAAGGCAACTACAACTCAAATAAGCACTCGTTACAACTGAGGTATGCAGAAGAGCAGCTCTGAACATGCAATATGTCAAACCTTGAAGCAGATGAGGGGCTACAGCAGCAGAAGACCACACCGGGTGACACTCCTGTTAGCTAAGAACAGGCCACTGAGGCTACAATTTGCATGTGATCACCAAAATTGGTCAATAAGAGATCGGGATAATTTTGCCTGGCCTGATGAGTTTCGATTTCTGCTGTGACATTCAGATGGTAGGCTCAGAATTTGGTGTCAACAACATGAAAGCATGGATCCATCCTGCCTTGTATCAAAGGTTAGTTGGTAGTTGGTGTAATGGTGTGGGGGATATTTTCTTGGCACACTTTGTGCCCCTTAGTACCAACTGACCATCATTTAAATGCCACAGCCTACCTGAGTATTCTTGTTGACCAAGTACATCCCTTTATGCCCGCAGTGTACTCATCTTCTGATGGCTCCTTCCAGCAGGATAACATGCCATGTCACAAAGTTCAGATCATCTAAAATGGGTTTCTTGAACATGACGATGAGCTCACTGGACTCAAATGGCCTCCACAGTCACCAGATCTCAATCCAATAGAGCACCTTTGGGATGTGGTGGAACGAGAGATTTGCATTATGAATGTGCAGCCAACAAATCTGCAGCAACTGTGTGATTCTATCATGTCAATATGGAGCACAATCCCTGAGGAATGTTTCCAGCACCTTGTTGAGTCAATGCCACCAAGAAGTACGGCAGTTCTGAAATAAACGGGAGCCCAACCCGGGACTAGCAAGGTGAACATAATAAAGTGGCCGGTGAGTGTGTGCTCACTATCCATTCCTGTGCACCTCCTGAGATGTTGTCCACACTTACCCAGAAGAATTTGAAAACACATCTTTCTTTAAATTTGCTTTGGCCTTCCATCCATACGGGAAAATGTAACATTTTTCGAAAATGCCCTCCAAAGTTGTGCACATTTGAAAACGACAGGTCTCGGTTTGAAAATTCTGATGTGTAATTGCCAGGTAATCAGTCACTGGAATTCCATTTGCTCTGATAATTCCCTTAGTGGTCTCATCTTTAACGTCCGGATCCCAAACTTCTCTACATTTGCTGACAAGTTCTATGACTTGAAACACTTGAATTTTCCACTGTATTTAATTTGGCAGGACTCCCAGTCTAAAGGCATTGGAAACCTTAAACTCACCCACAACCTTTAAAGCAGTTTTCAATGAAACAACAAACAGGGAGATGGTGAAGACCAGTCGGGACCCCGTCAAATGCAAAAGGAACTGAAAGGTCCAAAATAAGATGCTGGATGTTGGGCATCTTTTGGTGCCTCTGTCAGGCTGAATTGAGCTTGTTCTCTGCTGCGGAGCTCCGTTCTCTTTGCTTTTTTTTTTTCAGAAATGAACGATGACATCTGGTACCTTTGTTTTTTGAGCAGGACAGGACAGGAAGGACCATCTGACCAAGACCAGGAATTGATGTTAGGACTCTGGTCTCTATTTTAAAAAAGAGAGGGTGTTAGTGTCCATGGTCCCCCAGGAGCAGATGTCGTTGTACTTACCTTAGTTTGCTTTATAGGTTGCCACAAGTTGTACTTCATTACGTGTCCAGACAAAGAAGTCCTTTTTGGGTTTTTTTCCTTTGTTCTTTCATCATTTTGAATTCTTTCAGGTGTGATCTGTAGACAAGCACTGCCCTTGGATGATGCAGTTTGCTTATCAGGCACATATAGTTGTGGATGTTCAACTGGAGAAAACACTTAAGGCTTTGAATCTTGAGGCCCCCCACAGTCTCCTGGACTATCTGCTCAACAGAAAGCAGTTTGCAAGGTTGAGGGACTGTGTGTCAGAAATGGTGGTGTGTCACACTGGAGCACCTCAGGGAGCTGACCCTGTTCACTGTCTATATGGTGTTCCACAAGGCTCTATCCTGGGTCCGCTGCTCTTCTCAATCTACATGCTTCCATTAGGTCAGATTATCTCAGGGCACAACATGAGCTACCACAGCTATGCTGATGACACACAGCTGTACTTATCTATAGCACCTGATGACCCCGACTTTCTCGATTCACTCTCACAATGTCTTACTGGTATTTCTGAATGGATGAACAGTAACTTTCTCAAGCTAAATAAAGAGAAAACTGAAATTTTAGTGATTGTCAATAATGGATTCAATGAGGTTATCAGAAATAAACTTGATGCATTAGGATTAAAAGTCAAGACGGAAGTAACAAACTTAGGGGTAACTGTCGAATGTAACCTGAATTTTAAATCGCATATTCATCAGACCACTAGGACAGCATTTTTTCACTTAAGAAACATAAGTAAAGTTAGACCTCTTATATCACTGAAAGATGCTGAGAAATGAGTTCACGCTTTTGTTTTCAGTCGACTAGATTACTGTAACGCACTCCTCTCAGGACTACCCAAAAAAGACATAAATCGATTACAATGAATGCAGAATGCAGCTGCTAGAATCCTAACTAGGAAAAGAAAATCCGAACACATTTCTTCAGTTTTGATGTCACTACACAACAGACTTCCAGCACAATACCAGCTCTTGACATCTACAGAAATTTTTAAATGACTCCTCCTTCATAGGCTGCATTAATAATGGAGATGAGTCCGAGTACAGGATGACAGTGGAGCACTTCATTTTGTAGTGCATGGACAACAACCTGCAACTCACATATCAGCAAGACAAAAGAAGTGGTGGTGGACTTCCAGTGTGCCAAGGATCTACTGAGACCCGTCACCATCAAGACGGAAGACCTGGGGGCCCACATAAACAACAAACTGGACTTGTTTGACAACACACTGGTACTGGACAAGAAGAACCAGAGGTAGACTGGACTTGCTAAGGAGACTCAGGTCTCTTGATGTGTGCAGCAAGTGTGTGGCGTTCTATAATGTGGCCTCCTAGGGAAGCAACCTGAGCGCAAGAGAAGCACAAAGCCAGAAAAAATGGTTCAGGAAAGCCTGTGCCATCACAGGACAACCCCTAGATGCTATTGAGGAAAAGAAGAAGGGGGCAAAATTGGACCCCATTGTGAAAAATCCCCTCCAGGAGGCACTCTTCTCAGAGCACTTTTAGTCTCTTTCCACCACGGTGTGCTAAGAAGTGTCTCTGGAGGTCTTTTTTTGCCCACTGCTATCATTGGGAAAGGCACTATAAAAATAAAAATAACTAAATAAATAAAATGTATTACTATTATTATCTATTATTAATTGAATACTTCCATCCAATGTACTCATTAAGTTTATTTATCTATCAATTGATACATTGATTGGCTGTATTATTTGTCCTGTAAGTCAGTATTCTTGTTTTTTATGTTTCTGCTGCTGTATGAAAATTAATTTTCCCTTAGGATTAATGAATTTTTATTTAATTTAATATTTGTAGCAGTAGCAGGGATGCTAAGATTCACACCACCTAAAGACGGCAATTTATTAATTTTATTACGAAGACTCCAGAAACACACCCAGCCTTGACCTGGCACATGCACAATCATTGATGAACATGCTCAATGAATGGATCAAAAATGAAGATATAATAAAGTATATATTCAACAAATAAAGAAAGGGTAAAAAACAATTATTAAATAACAACGTGTTTGCAAAAGCCCACTTTGATTCCAGAGATAATTATTTACAAACAGTATATACATGAAACCGAACGAAACAAGAGACAATACTCATTAAACAATTAACACGTAAAAGACAATCCAGCACAGCAGGTGTAGATGTCGATGGTGTGAGGAATGGAAGCCCCCTGTGAACAGCCCTCTGAATGAAATGTACAACTGTTGCGCGAAGATTTGGTGTGATGATGACACACAAGCGGGCACAGGAGAAGCACAAACATCCAGACAGCAACTGTAATCCAAGGTGAATGTGGTTGCAATCCAATAGCGTGTGATGGATGGAAAAAACACAGAGATGGTCAATCACAATCCTCTCAAATGTCATTTATAGCTCCTTTTTTAAAAGACCCCTCTTAATTATCTTTCTTCCCAGCAACCCCTACACCCTCTGAAGCTGGCAAATATTGTAAAAATGCTGGGGCTGCTGGGAGTTGTAGGCACTTTAAAGTAGCGCTGCTCCACATTCATAGGCAAGATGTTCACATATTTTGGTGTTTCAGGGTGGATGACACACTTTTAGAAAACCATCTGAAAATGCTAGTGTGGAGGGGAAACTTTTAAAATGAAACGTTATTTTCAAGTTCATTCGCGGTAGTGTGAGTTAAGCCTGAGGGAAGCGATGACAAATTGATAACACGGCATTTCTGCTTGGTCTTTAATGTTTTTAAGCTCAGGTTTGTGCTAGGACTCAGTGTACAGGGGGCTTTACAATAGTATGTCTTGAAGCCCAACTCAACATTGGTGAAGATGTAATCACATCATATGATCATAGAGGAGACACGATGAGTCGAGTGGATCGAGATGGCGACTTTAAAATGATTTCATCAAGAACGTGGGGACACAGAAACTTGCTAAGGTTAAATTTCACACAAACATTAAGAAATTTTTCTTCACCTAGAGCAACGCTTCCCGATTCATTTTACCCTCACACCCCCTGTGATGGACGAGGCCGATTTCGCACCCCCTTGGTTTGAGAAGAAGTATGAAAAAATATGAGGTTAACGCAGAAAAACAGATCACCAATTGAAGCTTTATGAATAATGGATATTTTATTCGCCATCGATAATTGTTTTGGTAAAGCCATGCTCAGTGTAATCCTCCTTCCATTTTCTAATTTTTTCGTGACTAGCCGTGATTAAATGAACGTTAAAAAAGTAAGAGCGAAGCGACGGTGACTTATTGAGGCAGGCAGGCGACAGCACAATAGCAAGCGGGCTCGATGTAGTGCGCGTCAAGTCGATCTAAAATGCGCGGTCAGATTCGAAAAAATATAACTTACATCAATTTCAGTTCTATTTGGATATAAGTAGGTTCTATTTATTCGACAGAAATATCTTTGGTAGGAATGTAAGTTGAATTTAGTCTTTAAATTTCTATGGTGAAGAAGAATGCATGCAATGATGACTAAATTTAACTAACATTCCTACCAAAGATATTTCTGTCGGCTAAATAAAACTTACTTATATTTAAAATTTAAATAGAACTTGAAAAGATACGATAGTTCATAATACCCATGCAGCACTAAGTGCGTGTAAGAGCGGAAGTCATCCGTTTTAACAAGCAGCCTATTGCACTGATACGAAATAGCCTGCCCATTTAATTATTTAAGAATGGATAGATGAATTAAGATTTTGTACAAATAATGTTTTTCATTTTTCTTTCTTGATGGATTCTGGCACCCGCAGCAACAGTTGCTCGCACCCCCAATTGGGAAGCGCTGACTTAGAGCAAGGGTCTCCAACCTTTTTTCCCCAGAGAGCCACTATTACAAAATAAAGAGCTCCTCGTGTGTTCTAACGTTTATTCTCATAGCTTTTTTCAACCCAAACAAACTGAATAAGCTTGTTTTGCCTGAACATTTACAAAATGTTGGTGTCCACAACTCACATTTTGCATTAAAACATCACAAAAAATATTTAGTTCACCTGCAAGTGCATTTTGTATGTCTGTATGCATTTTCTAGTGCATCTCACACTATTGAATTAAAACATGAATGCCGTCAAAACAAAATGATGCAACTGTAAATCCACAGATATGACGTATTCATTTGTCATTTTGTCACATGTCACTGTGTCACTTTATTCACAGGTCCAGTTGCATGTGTGATGTGTTTTCTAGTTAGTGAGATGAGTCAACAAGAGAGGCAGGTGTATGGTGGAGTGGAGCCCCCTTAGGTTCACTCTTCTGGAGTCATTTAAATTTTTCGTCTGTCAGTCTTGTTCTGAACTTTGATTTCGTGACATTCATGTCAGACTCACAGAGTTATGGAGGCCCAAACAAAGCAGACATTTTCAGAGCTGCTTGGTGAAGATTCTTATAGTTATCTGGCTCTACTAAGCTCCCGAAATGCTGTTGAGACTTTAACTGCACATTATTTTGAAGGTTTACTAATATATAATACATAAAATCCAATGTCCGTCTGTCTGTATGTCTGTCCACTTTTCACGATTTAGATCGGGTTTTTTTCGATAATTTGCTTGAACATTCCGGTTGTTTTTGTGACTTCTCTTATTTCGCTATGTATCATAGTTGGCTTGCAGTTACCAATTTATTTGTGAGAATCTGAGAAAAAGGCAGCAGGCCGAAGGGAGGGGCCTTCCTCACTCACTCGCCAGCTTCAGGGTGTGTACCTTAACTCCACTTGGCTAGCAAATGAGAGAACAATTGAATTCAGCTTTGCTTGATATTTAAAATAAAGTGTTACTTAGGTCTTGATGAGTTCGAGTCCAAATATTCTCTTAAGATAAATTGAAAAGATAGATTGCAATTCATATCGTGGATCGTGATATGATTTTTTGGACAGATCGGCCACCCCAAATTTTACTAATCAAGATTTCAAATTTATGTAGTACTAGCAGAATACCCGCACTTCGCAGCGGAGAAGTAGTGTGTTAAAGAAGTTATGAAAAAGAAAAGGAAAAATTTTAAAAATAACGTAACATTCTTTGCCTGAAAGAAAGTGAATGAAATAAGTATAATTGTAATAAATGAACAAAACAACACCAGAAAAGCCGTGGATTAAATCAAGGAAATGGGTACTTGAACAGTAAACTAAGTGTAAAATACGTATACAATAAGTATAATAATCGTAACAAAGAACAATAAAACAGCGCAGAACCCGTGGATTAAATAAAAAGGTTGCCTCGTTGGCGAAGCAAAGAAAAACGACTTTCTTATATGTCATTCGGTTATAAAACAGTGCAGAAGCTGTGAGAAAGCTGCTTCCTTGTTGAAGCAAGGAAACCAATAAAGACACCGTAGCGAAGAATGGCCTTATATGGGAAGCCAGTCAATTACATGAGAGGCGTGGTGAGTTGCGCAGCAGCCTTACATATGAATATGCTAAGTGTTGACTAAATAGGAGTTGAAAAGATATATTTTTCAAATGTGATCGCAATTCAAACTTTCTGCGTTAACCGCGTATTTTTTCATACGTCTCAAACCAAGGGGATGTGAGTCTAAAATGAATCAGGAAGCACACGTACGTACTCAGTACATCCCCTCTCGGGAATCGAACTTCGGACACCGCCGCTAGAGGCGAAGGCTCTACTATTGCGCCACAGCGTGTAGTTTGTCTATTTGAGCGTAGCAGTGTAATTCGGTTTTTGTTCAGCACTCTTTGGAACTGTTGCTTTTTGTCTGCGCACTCGCCAGTTCACGTGAGCCGCTGAATATGGTTTTATATGTCACTCGCTCGCTTCTAATTGTTTCACTGCCTTCTTAATTATATAATGTATGTTTTCTTCATCGGTTTTTGGAGTTCTTCCTGGTTTTCTACGTACTGCGTGATTACGTGGGAGGCGTGATGATGTCACGCGAAACTCCGCCCCTCCACGGCTTTCGAGCTCAACTCCATTATTACAGTATATGCAGAAAAATAGCTTCCAGTTATGACCATTACGCGTAGAATTTCGAAATGAAACCTGCCCAGCTTTTGTAAGGAAGCTGTAAGGAATGAGCCTGCCAAATTTCAGCCTTCTACCAATACGGGAAGTTGGAGAATTAGTGATGAGTCAGTGAGTCAGTCAGTGAGTGAGTCAGTGAGGGCTTTGCCTTTTATTAGTATAGATTCATTAACCCTTTGGTGAGTTACTTGGAAAGGGGCTGCGAGTGACGTGTTGGAGACCCCTGACATAAAGAACCACAGACACCTGGAATAAGTGACCAAGTAGTGTGATGGACATGAGGACTTCAGAGATCTTCAACACTTGACTTGATGTTATTTTTGAAGAATTAAGTGGATAGGACTGGGTGGCTTTGTTGGGCTGAATGGCCTGTTCTTATCAGATAGTTTTAATGTTCTAATACGTATGTAGTATTTACATTACACACTGTACATGTGGCCTGAGTGTTTCCACGCACATTCAACTTATGTGGAATATATAATATTTGGAAGCATCATAATGAAAATAGCACATACACACACATCCTCCGCGTATTTCTTCTTCTGATGCTCTTCAATTTTCTATGTTCTAAAACCTGAGCTCATTTTCTACAAATATTGAGTCAACACAATAGACCTATGACATTATAAACCTAACATTTTTCTTCTGCGACATCCTCCACTTCCATTGAGAGGAACATTTGGATACACAACAGGAGCCCAGGAGTGGTGAAGCTGAACAGTTAGGTGCTTTGACGACTCTAAGTGGCTGCAGAAACCTTTGAATGAGATGAATGACATTTGAATATCTGCACAAGTGTCTCTTCCCGTGCTGTTTCCTCTTTTTAACATAATGCATTGGGCTCAAAGTTGATGTAAGCAAACCACAACTGTGCTGCTTAGAACATAAGAGCATAACATAAGAATCTGACAAGCGAGAGGAGACCTTTAAGTCCATCAAGCTCATAGTTTAGCTAATAGTTCAGCTGTCCCAGATTATTCTTAAAGGCTCTCCAGGCTTCTACTTCAACTCCACGTCTCGGTAGTTTGATCCAGACTCCCACAATTCTTTGTGTAAAGAAAATCTTCCTGGCTTTAGTCTTAAATGTACTTCCCCTTCATTTCCACTGACATCCTCAATCAAGTATGTGATTTACCCTTAAGCTGAAAGAATGTCTGATCTACTTTATTAATGCCTTGGAGATTTTTGAAGACCAGGATGAGGTCCCCATACTCATTCCTCACTGATCAAGACTAAACAGGATTAATTCTCAGAGTCTGTCTCAGTAGGACATGTCCTTAACTCCCATGATGCACTTGGTTGCTCTCCTCACAGCTTCAAGTGCTGCTTTGTCTTTCTTGGAGGAATGTTGGCTGCGAGTAAAGAACTCCAGTCTCATAACCTCACAATGGCTGATCCACTTTCTCAGGCAGGGTGGAAAGGCTGTAGGACAAAGTGGGCATTGCCCATTCTGCCAGGCTAAGCAGACATCCAGCTTTGAAATCACCCCCTTACATTTCAAACTATGTGACTGAACTCCAGCCTGTACTTCATCTGATAACAAAGCTGTCAATCAGATTTGAACTGACATCTCTCCAGAGGCCCCTTTGCCGACTTCTTGAGTTAGAAGATATAAAATGGACTCAAGCAAGACCAAAGAGGTGTAAATCGATGAACGTAAGAACTTAAGACATCTGACAAGCAAGCTGAGACCATTCAGTCCATCAAGCCCATTTGTTTAGCTAATAGCTAAGCTATCTCAACATCTCATCCAGATTCTTCTTAACGGGTGTCAAGGTTTCTGCTTCAACTCAACGTCTCTGTAGTTTGTTCCAGACTCCCACAATTCTTTGTGTAAAGAAATTCTTCCTGGCTTCAGTTTTAAATGCTCTTCCCCATCATTTCCAGTGATGTTCTCGATCTAGCACGAACTCCATATCTCGGTAGTTTGTTTCAGAGTCCAACTCTGATAGACAGAAGAACTCGCCTATGAGGTAATACTGATTTTGTAACTTTCATCCAATCAGGAGAAGTTATACATTCCCTTAAAAAGGGAAGGCTCACTCTGGTGGCTCTCTCAAGGGAACCCTGAGGATCCCATGGTGCACGCCACCCAGGGTCACTCCGGGACACAATAACAAAAATGACTGGAAATTTCTAAAGCAACTTCATCCACTGAAACTAAAAGCTGATGGGCTGCTCTTTCTGTAAGGAGAAAACGCCGACAAACCCTTTTCTTTGTGAACCTAAGAGCTGAGATCCAGTTTGCCAAGATACACACTGAGCTAATCGGAAGAGTGAGAAGCAGCCATCACTTCAAGAAGGTAACCGCAGCCTCTAAACTCTTGTGCCAGAAAAAAGAACGCTTTTCTCTGTGATGCTGTAGAAGACAGAGGAAAACATACAGAATACCTGAACGAAGGACCACATCACAAAGAGAAAGAGGGCACTCCAACGTAAGAAGAGTCCTCCCCTTGAACCTGGAGCAACAACTCCACACAACTTCAGACACCATCTTTACGTAGAACTGTTTATCTGTGCCAAGATACACTAGAGCTCTAAGTAGCCTCGTCTGCGTTACGTTTGTCTGTATCCTGTCGACATACATATGCAGTTATCATATTCCTATAATCCTTGTGCTTGTCAATAAATTATATTATTCTGTTTCTTAAAACAAGTGGGCTTCAGTTACCTTGACACAAGTCAAACAGACGGAAAAAACCCCTCCTGCAACAGAGAAATAAGTAAAATAAAGAAGGAGCCTAACTGAATTATTATTTAATCAATTATGGGTATTTTCAAAGGCAAGACAGATTCCACCTTCCCACCTTATTATGACTGTCCCTGGGTGAGCAGGCTAACATTCATCTCTTTCCATTTCTACACGGCAGAGGCCTGAACTAACGCCTGGAAGTGAGCTGAACCGGAGAGTCAAGCTGGACCTGTAGATGAAGTTTCCACTTAAAATCACCACAACTCTGCTGTGACCCGACATCGTCCTGTGTCTAACCTTGCCAGGACGGTGAGCTCAGCCACAATCAGGGAGGATGAAATGAAGGCTGCCTTGGAGAGGAAGAGGTTGAAGTACAAGATGTTGGCAGAAATTGGGTGAAAGACAGCTGTAGAAGCTCCACTGGAACAGCCACCCACTGATTTCAGGAGGATGTCGGAATGACCGGTTCCAGGCAAAATAAAGCAATTAAAGAATTGGCAGAGGAGGCAGTGGCAGGGAATGTCTGGTTTTAGCTTAGAAGAAATAACACTGTTTAGAACGGTGGCTAAGTTAACAAATGGAAATTCAGATCTACACTGCAAAATACCAACAGATATTAGCAGTACAGACTTTATGAACTTCTTCAATGAGAAAATTTTAAATATAAGATCCCAGAACTCAGCATCACAGTACAAACCAAATACTAGCTTAGCATACCTTGCCTCACATTGCATTCAGCACTTTAATAATTTTAATTCTGTAACTGAGTAGAAAGTCTTAACTTTAATTTCTAGGATGAAGCCCACTATTTGCTCCCTATATCCAGTGCCAACAAAACTAGTAAAAAGTTAAAAGGATGTTCTTGCAGCGCCTATTCTAAACATTATCGGTAGTTCATTATTGCATGGCACAGTACCTGATGCACTACAAGTGTCAGTCATTCAACCATTACTTAAAAAGTCAGACCTAAACCCACACATACTAAATAATTATAGGCCTATTTCAAATGTACCCTTTCTCTCTAAAATACTAGAAAAAATTCAGCTTCAGTCACACCTTACGCAATACCTTATTACCTTATTATTTGAGAAATTTCAGTCTGGTCCTGCGGTGGATTGGTGCCCTGCTCGGGATTGGTTCCTGACTTACACCCTGTGTTGGCTGGGATTGGCTCCAGCAGACCCCCGTGACCCTGTAGTTAGGATTCAACGGATTGGAAAATGGATGGATGGAATTCCAGTCTGGTTTTCGCACTGGTCATAGTACAGAAACGGCACTAATGTGGGTTGTAAATGACATTCTGATATCCTCTGATGAAGGAAACTCCACTGTAATTGTTGTTGTTATACTTAAGTGCAGCCTTTGACACCATTGACCATTCTGTTTTTACTGCACAGGCTAGAAAATGATGTTGGGCTCACAGGCATCGTGCTCGCTTGACTTAGTTCTTATTTATCAAATCGATTCCAATATGTACAGAAATGTGCTGACAGTACCCCATCATTATACACACAAGTTCAATATGGTGTCCCGCAGGGCTTAGTACTCGGACCTTTACTGTTTTCACTTTACATGCTTCCACTGGGATCTCTCATTAGGAAATATCATGTTAATATTCTCTCGTATGCAGATGACACCCCGTTATACCTTTCATTTAAATCAAATGAAGTTTCTCCAATGTTGTCTTTAATTAGTTGTGTTAGTGAATTAAAGGAGTGGATGAATGAGAACTACTTTTCTTTAAACACAGATAAAACAGAGATGTTAATTGTTGGAGGGAATGACGCTGATCACAACAATATTCTGTCATTTAACTCAGCTGGAATCTCCATCAATTTTACTGAATCAGCCCGCAATCTAGGAGTTCTCTTTGACTCTAGCATGTCACTTAAAGCTCACATTACGAAGTTGTACAGATCAGGTTTCTTCCATTTTAAAAATGTTGGGAAATTAAGGTGCTTTCTAAATAAACAGGATTCTGGGAAATTAGTTCATGCATTTATTTCTAGCAGGACTGACTACTGCAATACGGTGTTCACTGGATGTTCAAACTGTTCTTCATTCAGCCTCCAGTTAATCCAAAATGCTGCTGCAATAATTATTACAAGAACAAAAAAATACGAACACATAACTCCAGTTCTTAAATCCTTACTCTGGCTCCCGGTTAAGTTTAGGGCCGACTTCAAAATCCTCTTTTTAACATATAAACTTGTCATGACTTACAAACCAGAGCGCACGTTAAGATCTCAAGATGCCGGTCTGCTTATGATTCCAAGGATTAATAAAATAACAGTGGAACTGTGGAATTGTCTGCCTGCTACTATAAGAGATGCCCCTTCGGTCTCAGCTTTTAAAGATGAAGACTTACTACTTCAGTTTAGCACACCCTGACTAGAGCTGCTGATTAACTGTACAGACTGCATCTCTGTTGTTAGTCATTAGCACTAAAACATAAGTCACATGATAGTTCAAATTTCTTACTAACCCTCACCTATTCTGTTTCTCTCCTCGGTACTCAAATGTGGCACTTGGTGTCACGGCCCACCTATCAAGTTGTTGTGCCTGCCTAAGGTAAAGTCAACCCTGATGGAGGATCGCAGGAATTGTGGGAAAGAGGGGTCCTTTCATCGGATTAGTGCTATTTCAGCTGTGGAATGGCCAAATGGGAGAGGCAACTTGATGGCTGAGGTCTCCAGGACTCTAAACAAATCCAAATCATATGATGTGATATCATCTACTGTTAAATTCTACTCCGTACTTCTAAAATTTTTATTTTTATATTGTATTGATGATTTGTTCTGTTCTGTGTATTGTACTGTATTGTATGTACCCCCTTCTTTTTACACCCACTGCATGCCCAACCTTCCTGGAGAGGGGTCTCTCGTTGAACTGCCTTTCCCAAGGTATCTTCCATTTTTTCCCCTACAAGGGTTTTTTTTTTTGGGGGTGGGGGTTTCTTGTCTTCTTAGAGAATCAAGGCTCGGGGGCTGTCAAGAGACAGGGCCTGCTAAAGCCCATTGCAGCACTTCTTGGGTGATTTTGGGCTATTTAAAAAAAAAAATAAACTGTATTGTATTGTATTGTAAAAATGAAATGGGGAGAGTGAGGATTCTAGGGCCAACTGTAGAAAGTGTTAGAGGGACATCTCTACTGCTGCCCCACCATCCAGAGATGTTCAGAGTTTAAAGGAGCAAAACATCAGGGAAGGGTGAACCCCAGTTGAGAACCCCGCAGCCAACCTATTGGCACTGGAAGAGAGGGCCATCAGGCAGTAATGCCTCGAAATAATGAACACCTGTAGTTCCATTTACCAGTGCAGCTTGAGTGACCTGGGATCAAGGCACATGAGCTATTTCTCCAATGAGATGGTGGCTTTTACCTGAGTCAAACCCTAGACCACATCTCTATTTGTGCACAAATAAAAAACTACAATGAATAGGTTGAGTCTTCATCTTGCAATTGGCCATCTGTTAAAATGAAAACAGATAGATATGAAAGGCACTATAAAGTATAGATAGATAGATAGATAGATAGATAGATAGATAGATAGATAGATAGATAGATAGATAGATAGATATGAAAGGCACTATATGATAGATAGATAGATAGATAGATAGATAGATAGATAGATAGATAGATATGAAAGGCACTATAAAGTATAGATAGATAGATAGATAGATAGATAGATAGATAGATATGAAAGTCACTATATAATAGATAGATAGATAGATAGATATATAGATAGATAGATAGATAGATAGATATGAAAGGCACTATATAATAGATAGATAGATAGATAGATAGATAGATAGATAGATATGAAAGGCACTATATGATAGATAGATAGATAGATAGATAGATAGATAGATAGATAGATAGATAGATATGAAAGGCACTATATAATAGATAGATAGATAGATAGATAGATAGATAGATACTGTATCTTCCTATCAAGTGGTGTGTTAGGTGTCAGCATGGATTATACAAGATTGGCTGTGCTACCACTCTCAGATGAGTTGAAATCTAACTTATCAATATAGACCTCAGTGTTAACTTTTTTTATTGTATGTTGTAGTGTATGTAGTAATAAAATACAACTGCATGTGTCATTCCAACAGATGGTGCATCACAAACATTGGTTATAATAAAAATGCATTACTACAAATGTTTGTCAGAATAACAAATATACTGGATATGTCTCTGTTACAGTATGTGTCATTTGGAATCGGATTTGTGAAAGCAGTGTTAATGTTTGTGATGCACCATCTGTTGGAATGACAGATGCAATACATTTTATTGCTAACATGTTTGTAATGGGCCAGAGACGCAGACAGACACACAGACACTTATCCTTTTATAAAGGAGGATGCTGGATGTGTTCTTCTCTAATGTTGTTCCATACAGAAGTGATTGTTCTGTGCAGATGCCGCACATTGGATGGCTATACAGTCATAGCATGAATGTCCCTGTCCACTTCATCCCAAGGATGTGTAGAGGCCAACGAAGCAATGAAAAACTCATTCTGGAAGCGTCCAGTGACAAAACATCTCTTGTTAATATGGTGCCGTTTTCATTTTGGAACTGACCATCTGAGTAGATACAGGACTTTACTTGTTCTGGGAGACATTTAGCTTTTTACCCAACTACAAGAAATGCTACAAACAACTAAGATCCTTCTGAAATACACACAAGAACATTTCAGACTTGCATCATGATAGGAGAGCCATCAAAGTGAGGCATTTTAAAGGTGTATTGCCATAGATATAAAGGAGCATGGGTGGGGTTTCTTGACACACTTCTGCTGTCAGAGAGGATGTGCAGTGTTGTTCATAATAGCCATTGATGTTCTCATCTCTCTTCTGCTGCTACCTTCAGGATGTTGAGAGTGTGTCCCATAACTGAGCCAGCCTTGTTAATCAGCTTGTTGATTCGGTGGTCCTCTCTTGAAGTGATTTTACAGGCCCAGCAGAGTACACTATAGGAAATGGGAAAGAGCTCTGTAAATGTAAGGATTCACCGTGGTCCTGTCCTGGAGATACCTCAGCGAGATGGTTGCCATATTCATCTGAAGAGCAGGACCCTGCGGATCGGGAGACGAAGCAAGCGGGGGCCTTTTTAAGACTGCCAGCATCCAAATCTCTGTGATTAGCAAATCACTCCAAGCGGAGCTGAAGGACCTTTTTCTGGCTGCCTTCCATGTCCATGATTTTTACTTTCTGCCAGCGTGCAGTGCGAGTCTGGAGAAGAGCCGGCTGCAGCTCTCCGGGAAGATAAACACGAGGCAGACATGCGAGATCTGGGGATAGAAGCTGCCCTTCCAAATTAGCAGAGGGAACTTTACACGGCCAAAATTTGCCTGCCGAGGATTAAGCGGGTTTGCCTGAAAGAGGCTCCGACTCTGCAGCCCGACGCTAATGAATGCGGCTTAGCTGCCCTCCTCCACCAATGAAATCCCCTCGTCGTATCCGCACTTTCCCAGATACAAGCTCACTTGACTGCAAGCTGGCGCTTGTCCATGAGGGGATTCGGCATGTTGGCGGCTGCTGAAATGCTTTACAGAAACCTTTCCGAGTGAAACCGATGTCGCCTTTGTTCTAAATGGCGTCGCCTCTGCTGCGCATCCGCGCCCGCGATATTGCGAGTCCCACAGGCCTGTAACGGAATGAGCAGTTCGCTCCCTCGGCGCTTCACGGGCGGCTTTCTTTCCCTCTTGCTCCACAGATCTCCGCGTGTCTGCCAAGTGCTTGCATACAAAGGCATGAAAGCCGAGCGGGAAGGCAGTGATGAGCCGTGACCTACGAGACATCTGATGTCCGTAAGGCTCTTTAGTATGACTTCTTGGCATTCCTGTTTTTGACCATGGAGAAGATTCTTTAACATTGTGTCTGCATTTTGAGGACACGGTAGCTCATTATTAGTAGTTAACTGCGGGCACAGCTTAAAGGACCTGGGTTCAAATCCCTTTGGTGGCACTAAATGTGTGGCGATTTCTGGGTCCGCGTGACCAGAGCCAGTTCGAGGATTTTTGTAAGTTGTAAATGGCGCCCCGCCACCCCTTTTGCTTTGAGAGGAATCATCACTGCCAGACTGGTGCATTCGGACCTCTCACCAACTACGGAAAAACCTGATATGTCACATCTTTCAAGTTTTGGGGATATAGAGAAAATGATGTCACCCCTATAATTAACGATCTCTAGATTTAATTTTTCCTGAGCTTCAAGTACACAGTATCACGAATCAACAACTGCCATTTGATTCGCGCAGCATTTAAGCCACGTGATCATAATCCGACGTTTTCATTGGTAGGCGGTCTTTCCTCATTGGTCAGTGGAGTTGCTAGGTGTTTGTCTTGCAGTATTTTAAATACTGTGTCCATACGAGCTACTTCCATCGTGCTATGACTGGAATGAAGACATATTTGGTCATCACCACCACCTTATAACACCAGGAAAGACCTAGTAAAACAAAAAAAATTAATTTTGAAAGAAAATTGGAAGTGAATAGGTTTTGCCATTGCACGTGAGACATGGAGACAGGACTGGGGACAGTAAAGTATTTAGGACCTCAAAGTCACAATTTAAGAATGTTGAGTTATAGCAACATCTGTTTACAAGACTGTGTCAGAAAAATATGCTCGCTCACTTAGCATTGAAGAGGGGCAAGAAAGTCCCTACCATGCTACATTTGTTAGCGTATAACGGCGAACAACAGAGTAGACGGATAGGACTAACTTTCTTTTTTTTCTCTCTTTTAGTATTTTATTATAATTTTTGCATTTTCTTACCCTTCTTCTACATCCATCCATCCATTATCCAACCCGCTACATCCTAACTAATCCCAGTCAACACAGGGCACAACGCAGGAAACAAACCCCGGGCTGGGTGCCAGCCCACCACAGGGCACACACACACACACACACCAAGCACAATTTAGGATCGCCAATGAACCTAACCTGCATGTCTTTGGACTGTGGGAGGAAACTGGAGTACCCGGAGGAAACCCACGCAGACACGGGGAGAACATGCAAACTCCACACAGGGAGGACCCAGAAAGCGAACCCGGGTCTCCTAACTGCGAGGCAGCAGTGCTACCCACTGCGCCACCATGCTGCCCCCTTCTTCTACATGTTTTGCTTATTTTTAGAATTTTTTTCCTAACTTTAGCAGCTGGACGGATATGCAGACCCACACACAAACACATGTCCTTTTATTATGGTGGATGAATTTATTTCTGTCCATGTGGCAGTTATTCTCTATTGGACATACCCAGCATTGAACATTTTCGGTGCACCATTTTTGGGTGCACTTTTGTTTATAATGCTTGTAGCAATAAAATTCCTTGCATTTTTTCATTCCAACAGATGGTACATAAAAACACTTCTGTTTTTTATTTGAATCCCATACCAAATGGCATACCGAGGTGTGGCAGAAAAATAATGAGACTGGCAACACTGCAAGCGATCTGGCAACGCTGCGCTGTTGTCCTTGATAGAGCACGTGTATCAGTACCCTCCCATAGCTCAGTGCGAGTTTCAACTCCTTCCGTTAACTACGTTGATTTTTGTGACTGCTATTAGCGAAGTTGTGTTTTTGGTTGTGCGTTACGCAAAATGGAACAGCGGAATTTGGAGCAACGTTGAGCCATTAAAAGGCAAGTGTGACGTTTGAAAAGTTAAAACAGGCCTATGGGGAACATTCTTTATCCCGAGCTCAAGTTTTTCGCTGGCACAAATCATTTTTGGAAGGCAGAAAACACATTGAAGATGAACACCGTTCAGGGATGACTTTAACTTCGAAAACCAATGAAAACATCGAACGTGTGAACACTCTTGTGAGATCAGACCGTCGTTTAACATTAAGAATGTTGAGTGAACAATTCAATTTGAACAGATTTACCGTTCATCAAATTTTGACTGAACATTTGCACATGCGAAAGGTCTGTGCCATAGTGGTGCCGAAAAACTGCCCTCTCCATAACAGAATTTTTGACCTCAAAAGGCGTTCCTGTGGTTCCCCAGCCCTCATACTCGCCTGACCTCAGTCCGTGTGACTTTTTCCTTTTTCCTAAACTGAAAAATGTCCTCAAAGGACGTCATTTCGGGACTTTAGAAAACATCCAAAAGAGTGTAACGGACATGCTGAAGACCATACCGGTTGAAGACTTCCAGCGCTGCTACCAACAGTGGGAACAACGTCTCCATCGGTGTGTAGCTGCCCAAGGAACTACTTTGAAGGGGATAACATTGATGTTAACATTTGGTAAATAAAAAATCAGTCTCATTACTTTTCTGCCACACCTCATATAACAGAGATATAGCAACTGGATGGACTTACTTGGCAAAAAGGAGTTTCTCACTTAGCATGGATGAGTACATTTTGGCCCCAACATCCTTGGCATGTAAAGTCCCACAGGATTCTGTTCTTGGACCAGAGTTACCTTCCTTTAGTTCGGATTTTATGTTTTTTTTAAAGATATTTGATATCACATTTATGCTGACGATATTCAGCTTTCATGTTCTTTAAAACCACAACACCTCCATAACTTATCCGTCCTGGTTGAATGCCTGAGTGAAATTAATAAATGGCTAACTGCTAACTTTTTACACCCCAATTCTTAAAAAAAAAAAAGTGAGGATTGAATTATCGTCCTGCTAAATTTGCACACAGAGATCAGCCTCAGGTTATCGTCTGTCTCACTCAAATTTAAATCTTGTGTCCGGGAACCTGGGTGTTATGTTTGACCAGCCTTTAAACCTTGATGTTCATGTTAGGTCCTTATCTCGTTCTTGTTTTTATCACCTAGGGATTATGTCAGAGTATCGAAGGATCAAATGGAGACACTAGTGCCTATAATTTTTTCATGTCTTGATTATTGTAATGGGCGGCACGGTGGCGCAGTGGTAGCGCTGCTGCCTCGCAGTTAGGAGACCCGGGTTCGCTTCCCGGGTCCTCCGTGCGTGGAGTTTGCATGTTCTCCCCGTGTCTGCGTGGGTTTCCTCCCACAGTCCAAAGACATGCAGGTTAGGTGGATTGGCGATTCTAAATTGGCCCTGGTGTGTGCTGGGTGTGTTTGTTTGTGTCCTGCGGTGGGTTGGCACCCTGCCCAGGATTGGTTCCTGCCTTGTGCCCTGTGTTGGCTGGGATTGGCTCCAGCAGACCCCCATGACCCTGTGTTTGGATTCAGCGAGTTAGAAAATGGATGGATGGATTATTGTAATTCTTTAGTTATGTGTTTAAGCAAGACATCGCTGCTGCGTCTTCAGTCTACTCAAAATGCTAACCCACTCCAGTAAGTGGTCTCACATTACACCCATTTGATCTTCTCTTCATAGACTTCTGGTGGAATTTTAATAATAATAATAATAATAACAATACCTGCGGTGGGCTGGCGCCCTGCCCGGGGTTTGTTTCCTGCCTTGCGCCCTCTGTTGGCTGGGATTGGCTCCAGCAGACCCCTGTGACTCTGTAGTTAGGATATAGCGGGTTGGATGATAGATGGATGGATAATATTAATACATTTTATTTATACAAGGCACCCTTTTAAGCACTCAAGGACACCAAACAAACAATAAAGAATAAGAAAAAAAACACATTATAAACAAAACTTAAAACATCAGAAAATACAGGAAATATAAAAATGAAAACCAAACAAAGTCACTGTAATCACAGAGCAAAAGCCATTTTAAACAGACGGGTTTTAAGTTTACATTTGAAGGTTGAAAATGAATCAATATTTCTAGGCTCAGTAAGTAGTGGGATCCAGAGCTTAACGGCTGAATGCTCGACTCCCCAAAGTTGTTAGACGGGCAAGAGGGACGGTCAGATAGATGGAGGATATGGGAGGGAATGGCAACATGAAGAAGGTTGGACAAACATGGAAGGGCGAAGTTATGAATGGTCTTAAATGTTAACAGCAGAATTTTAAAATCAATTCGAATCTTAATTGGGGGACAATGAAGCTGCTGCAAGACTGGAGTAATCTAGTGAATAGATGAATTTTGAATTTATTTTAAAATTTGTGTCATCACCTATGGATATCTGCATGGTCAAACACCACAATATATTTCAGATTTGTTACATGATACTACCAGTGGCCCACTGACGTCATCTTGTCAGGGACTTCTTCTTGTTCTATGTACTCATGGGGATCGGGTTTTTCAGTCCGTTGCACCGAAATGGCGGAGTAGCCTTCTTTGTGCTTTATGGGCTGCCGATACAACTGATACATTTAAGAAACAGTCAAAGAGGCAACTTTTAGATTTAGCA
This sequence comes from Polypterus senegalus, assembly GCF_016835505.1. NCBI lineage: Eukaryota > Metazoa > Chordata > Cladistia > Polypteriformes > Polypteridae > Polypterus > Polypterus senegalus. The sequence continues at coordinate 309,361,217 of NC_053155.1, read as the reverse complement.
TTTGGGTAGCTGTTTTAGGCTCTTCCATTTTAGGGTTCATTTCTTGAAATGTTAGCTTAATTTTACTTTCTTACTGTTTGTAACTGTGTGCTTCAATGGTTTTATAAGGTGTGATGTCTGAGAAAGGCGCTGTGAAAGGATTCAACACGACACAAAGAAAGGTTTGGGGGCAGCTGCCCGTATACTTGACATAGACTGCCAAAACAGACGTTTCTTGTTTAAAAATTGCACAGGCCTTAACAGACTTCAGTCAATTTAAAAGAAGGGCAGGGGAAGTGATGTCATTGGGGAAGGAACTGGAAGTGACATCATTGGGGCCGAAACCAGAAGTGACGTCATCAGGCACAGAAGTGACATCCTCGGGGCCTGATCCAGAAGTGACGTCATCGAGTCCTGACGAAATTTCCTGTGGTTGGTCTGCCGATGAAAAAGAGGAAGGATCAGTGCTCTCTGACATGCCCTGGTCTGGCCAGGAATTACCCCTTTGTGAGCCTTTCAGCTGCCTTCCATGCACACGTGTGTGACAGCACTTTAGAATTAAAAAAAATGATTAAAGCAAAGCAAAGCACTGTTATTTTATTAATTCTTGGAATCGTAAGCAGACCGGCATCTTGAGATCTTAATGTGGTTTGTGGTCTGATTTGTAAGTCATGATAAGTTCAGACAAGTAAGCTAGAGTTTGGCCATTTAATGTGTGATGTATGGCCAGCTGTTCATTCCGGCCAATACCCCCACACCGCCAGGTGGAGCCCTCCCTGCAGTATGGAGGTGCCCCGAAGACCAGCAGGGCATTATGGACATTGGAGTCTTTATTCACAGCTGGATACCATGGGGGCAGCCAGGAGTCGCTGCAGGGAGGCCCAGAGACTATTTACCTTACGCCCAGGAAGTACGTCATAGTCACGTGGACAAAGAGAACGATGTGCTTCCTGGGTGAAGAAAAAAGGAATTTTTATCTGACCCAGAAGTGTTCCAGGTCACATGGACAGAGAGGGTGAAATACTTCCGAGTTGAGCAGTATAAAGGACTGTGGGAAATCCCAGACGGACGAGCTGAGTTGGGAGGCAGGGTGGCTAAGCGTCTGGGAGTGGAGGATTGGTTTATTATTGTTTTTGGTTTATTGGAGAATTGTGGAGAGGAGCATGCTTTGTGTACTTTATTATTATAATAAATAATTATTTGGACTTTTATCTGGTGTTTGACGTGTGGTCCGAGGGTACAAGGGCGCGAGAAAACCCTAATTCTGTCACAAATGCTTTATATGTTAAAAGGAGGATTTTGAAATCTGCCCTAAAATTATTCTGGAACCAGTGAAAGGATTTAAGCGTAAGGAGATGTTACTGTGAAGAATACACAGTAATGTGCAGTTTTTTGCGTCTTTGGAAAATATACAAAATGTTACATTTTTAACAAATGCTCTGCATTCGTCTTGAATGAGATGAACGAGAGTCATAAATAGATTTGACAAGACCAGTGTAGGACACATTACGTGCAGTTTGTAACAGTAGAAAATAACACAGGGAAAACACAGAAGTGTGAATGAAGCTCTAGAAAGCAGCTCTTTTCCACCCCCAAAGTAAAACCATAAAACCTTAGAAAAAAATCTCTTTTTGTGAGTTTCACTTTTCAGAATTGTGAAATCACCTGAAAATGTAATTTTCTTGTCATTCTCGCTAAACTGTATGTAGATTATGTATCTTTGTATGTAGACTTGCCTATTTCACTCATCATTACTGACCAACATACAACTCTAACCCTAACCCAACTCCTAACCCTAACTTTTCACCCCAAATGTCAAAACTTATATATAAAGCAGACTGTAACAATCTTGCTGTCTTGTATGTATGTCATCATCCAGCTGATGCTCGCAATGTTTACTGAAGTGCTATCTGTCGGCTGATTAAGAAGCTGACATGTAACTATCTCTCCCTATATATATATAAAATCCAATGCCTTTCTCTCTGTATGTCTGTCCACTTTCAGGAGAGAACTACTTAACGGATTTAGATTGGGTTTTTTTCTATAATTTGCTTGAACATTCCAGTTGATTTTGCGACTTCTCTCATCGCCCTATATATCATAGTTCGCTTGTGGTTCCAATGTATTTGTGTGAATCTGAGAGATATGTAGTGGGCTCAGGGGAGGGGAGCGGTTCCTCCTCAATCATGCGCCATGTACCTTACCTCCGCTTAGCTAGCGAACAAGAGAACTACTTAACGGATTTAGATCTGTTTTTTTTTTCCTATAATTTGCTTGAACATTCTGGTTGATTTTGCAACTTCTCTCATCATGCTAAGAGTCATAGTTTGCTTGCATGAGCGCTATATTCGCGCTAATACGAGAAGCGTGACATTAATAGTAGGGAGACTGGCAGGGCCCTCCTCACTCACTCACATGCCAGCGTCCGTTCGAGTCGGTCTACCTCTGCGTTTTGGAGTGTTCCTTGCCTCCGCTTAGATAGTGATATCTGCTTGTTTAATTATTTTTAAAGTTTGTCCTGCTTCATTACTATGCGTGCAGAGCCACAGGGGACAGCTAGTAATATACAGGATGGGACATAAAGATCTTCCACATTTTGAATGAGTATAAAAAATTAACAAAGCTATCTAAAAAAAAAAATGTTTATATTTCTGAAAAGTATATAAAAACAGTTTTGTTTAAATGGGTTTTAAAAATCATATCAGACAAGTGGCGGCCATTGTTGGCAATACTTTGCTGAAGACTTTCCCGGACGTTCTCCATCACTCTGCAGGTGCCTCATGTATAAATGGTGCGTACACACAAAAATGTTGCGTTCGCCCATTTCCAAGATCACATTGTGATGTATAAAAACTAAACTTAGCATAAACTTAGCACTCATCTAAGTGTGTGTGGGGACAAAGGAGCATATCCATGGATTGAGTTCCAAGGGTACAGTCATTGCCCAACGCTAAATTAACCTAACTGTCCAGCAAGCATTACTGGTCGAATGGGGAGCTTTCCTTGAAAACTTCCATCCTCAAAGTGACTGCTTCAAAGTTCAAAAACCACACAATGAAACATGTCTGCATGTAGGGAAGTTTTGCCTGAGGGCTACAGAAGAAGGGAAAATTTTTATGAATTGAATTGAGTTTGACTTTGTGTCGAGTAAGCGGTTGCTCACAGAGTCCCAAATAAGGCTCATCACCTGCATTGTGAAAGAGTGTCAGATATGGCAGTATGGCCATGTGGCGCGATTCCCCGTGGGTGATCCGGCTCGCAGTGTCCTCATTGTTGAGGACCGGGCTGCCAAGGGGGCACACATGTAACACCTGGCTGCGGCAGATAGATGATCGTTTCCAGAGGGTAGGACTGGACCACATGTCTGCCTAGGGGGTTGCCAACCGGGATCCCGAGCTGTGCCATCATGTGGTGGGTGCGACACCAGTGCATATTCCCTAACCTGACCTGACCTGAAAATTTCAGAAGGTTCTCTACTTAAGCAGATGTGTGTCTCAAGTCTTTTCTATTTACACAACTGAAGGAGATACACTGAAGATCATTCAGTCGTTTTAAAAAGTGAAGACCCCATAATGGTGGAGTAAGTCTAACATATCTTCAGTATACTGTGTGGAGAAAAAAGGCAGCTTTGGTTCAAGTGCAGCCATCGCTCTACACTCTTAAAAATTATGGATCTTTAATGGCACTGTATGGTTGTATACTGGGTTGTGTGGTTCCTTGTAGCTTTATTTGCCAAAAATGGTTACCCTATGGCATCACTCTGAATAATCACTCATGTGCCTTTATTTTTAAGAGTGAACATTAAAGATTTCAGTTTTTTTTTCCACAGATTTTAGGAAGTTCTTCAACAACAACATTTATTTATACAGCACATTTTCATACAAATAATGTAGCTCAAAGTGCTTTACATGATGATTCAAAGCACAAAGAAACAACTTCATATGAAAAGAATCTGTCCCAGGATGAAATGGTGCTTTGTCAAACAATGGAGCTACAAGGAACCACTCAACCCAGTACATGACCAGAAAGCACCATTTAAGAACCAGTAAAAATCAAAGTGTTAAAATCACAGTGCCAACAGTTTGTGACACTTGAACATTATTTCAAATTAGATTTGTGTTAAAGAACCCATAGTATACGTGTTACTATTCAGAGTTAAAGGGAGAGGTGTAACTTTTCTTCTAAATTCTGAAATTTTGACAGGATGACTTGTAAAAAATGAGAGCACATGTGCAAAGACCAGTTCTTCATTTCTTTATGGCTACTTGTCCCTTTTGTTATATTTATCCAAAATATAGATAGACAGAAATAAAAGGCACTTTATAATAGATAGATAGATAGATAGATAGATAGATAGATAGATAGATAGATAGATAGATAGATAGATAGATAGTGTCAAAGACAAACAAATAAAGGAGCCACAAGAAGGATTGGGGCAGCTACCTGTATATTGTTCCTGGCTGCAAAATGGAGATAACTGATGTTTACTGGTTAGAATCCAAAACAAAACTGATTTGCTGGCGCAAAGACGGTGGCTTAAAAGGAGAGCTGAGGAAGTGATGTCATCAGTGGGGCTGGAACAGGAAGTGATGGCATTGGGCCCGTGAATGGAAGTGATATCATCAGTGGGGGAGCGGAGCCAGAAGTGGCCTTATTGTGTCCGGAACTGGAAGTGATGTCATTGGAACCAGGCTGAATATCCCGTATCTGGTGTGCAGAGAAGTGAAACAGAATTTGTGCACTCTGCCACCCCTTGGTCTGGCCTGGAATTGCTTTCATTCAGGCCTTTTAGCTGCCCTCTGTGTGGGACAATAGATAGATAGATAGATAGATAGATAGATAGATAGATAGATAGATGAAAGGAACTATATAATAGATAGATAGATAGATAGATAGATAGATAGATAGATAGATAGATAGATAGATAGATAGATAGATAGATAGATAGATAGATAGATAGATAGACATTATGTATCTTTTTACAAAAGCTCTTTAGATAGTATTTTAAATATACAGTGCATCTGGAAAGTATTCACAGCGCATCACTTTTTCCACATTTCGTTATGTTTCAGCCATATTCCAAAATGGATTAAATTCATTTTTTTCCTCAGAATTCTACACACAACACCCCATAATGACAACGTGAAAAAAGTTTACTTGAGGTTTTTGCAAATTTATTAAAAATAAAAAAACTGAGAAATCACATGTACATAAGTATTCACAGCCTTTGCCATGAATCTCCAAATTGAGCTCAGGTGCATCCTGTTTCCCTTGATCTTCCTTGAGATTTTTTGAGGTAAAAAAGAAACCCTTTATTGGAGATTTATGTTAGGAACTTAGCGCTTATGCTAGGGGGACCACATGCCCCGCCACCCCAAACACCACCTAGGCATAGAATAGAAGATATGTATGCAAAAATATCGAAAAGGACTTGTATTTGCCTTAGTTATTAGCAAAATGATTTTAAAATTGAAGTCACAGAGAAACTACCAAAAATCTTCATGAAACAAATTGTGTTTCACTTGTAGCAAAATTCTTGCCATTGACAAGAGAATAAAACTAATTAGCTCCTGTCTGGAGTTGTCAACAAGTATTAATTCTGCACATGTCAGTCTGTCATTTAATATTGAAGTAAAAAAAAAGACCAGATTCCTGTCATGAGTAGACATTGTGTTGTGCCACCAGACAGGTTAGGGTAGTATGATACCCACTTTGCCAATTATTATGACAGTCTTGGGGATCACAGTCCTAAATGTTGTGACGTGAAGTCTGAAACATAGGCAAATGGGTTACAGGCCTCCTAAGAGGTCCATGAAAGTGGACCAGGTACTTTAACAGCCTATCTAAGAAAGACCCACCCTAAATCTAGATATCCGGCAATGGTAACTGATGGCTTCAGCCTAGCAGGCTCCAAACAAGAAGAGCTGGCAAAATTACTGCAAAAGTTACAAAATATAGCAAAAGTGTTGTGGAAAAAAACTTTCCTCTGTTTTCAAAGGAGTCATTCATGGAGACCAGATGAAAATGCAGAACAATTCTTTCTATGCACATAGATATACACAAATGTTTTAGTCCATGGAGTGGGCCATCAATAAAACAATTCATTCCCTTGTGACGTGCCAGTCACTGTCTTACACCCCAAAAACAGGCGGCTGAGTCACAATCATCAGAATGATCAGCTTTATTAACAACTTCAAACAGGAACAGCGGGCATATTTATTGACGCGGGAGCTACCACTCTATAATATACGAACACAGCATACGAGCAGTGACTTCATTAGTCATTCCTCCTTGGCTCCCTCCTTCAGACCAGGCACTGATAAGCCTCCTCATCAGGTTGGTCCCGCAAGCTGCAGATCCAGGATTGGAGGAGAGGAGACAAAGAGAAGGTGGGCCAAGTCAATGCCAGAATTAAAATACCATGTATCGGTGATCTGTCCCTGGCTGACGTACACTCTGCGCAGAGAGCTGTGAGTGAACTCGATGTCATGGTGATGAGTTTTCTATGGCCAACGGACGCTCTATTGTGTGAGGGGGCCATGATGGCACTGTTGAAGCAGGACGTGTACTGTGGCAGAGTTGCGTATACGTCACATCTTTTATAATTATATGTTACCTTCACATTACCTAATACATCACATCAACTGACTCTTAAAATGCAGAATTCTATCATCCTAGCCCAGCATTTCTCAACCTTTACGTATTTGCGACCCGAGTTTTCATAACAGTTTTAATCGCGCCCCCTAATGTTTTTTTGAAAGGAGCCCACTAATACCAATTTGTTCTCTTTTAATTAATGATATATCATAGATGCATATTTTATTATACCTACTGTGGTAAGCAGCCCAGACACATACAGGCAGACATCGTTTTAAAACCCAACACACGCTTATTATACAAATATATACAATGGTAAAACACGCACAACCCAGTGTCGCAGCACCAATCACTCACAAGTCCAGGCCCTCAATACAATGCCTTTCTCTTCACCGCCTCCACTCCTCTCCTCCAAGACTCTGTCCTCTTCCACCCGACTCCAGCCATCGAATGGAGGGAGGCGGCCCCTTTTATACACACCAGGATGTGCTCCAGGTGCCTCCCGGCAATCTTCCACCGGCACTCGCCAGTGTGACGGAAGTACCGGCTCTGCATCCAGAAGCACTCCAGGTGTCCCTGATCCTCTTCCCCCCAGCACCTCCGGGTGTAGCGGAAGTGCTCTGAGGTCCAGGGCTCCGTAGGCATCGGGGCGCCCCCTGGAGGTGACGATGGGCCACTACAGGGCTGAGCTTCAAAGCCTCTGTACCTGTGGTCCCCAAAGCCACCAGGGCGGTCATCTGGGTGGTCTGGAGGAGGTGCGAGCCGTCCTTTGGTCCTCCAGGGCGTCCACCTGGGTACCACCCCCAGCTGCGTGCCACACTACTTAACTTTTATCAACATTTATCTAACTCTATATTTATTTTTCTAGTTTCAGAATGTAGTTTAAGTTAATTTGTTTTGGTTTCAATAGATTTATTTTTCATATTTTCGATTCTTGTTTTCGCACCCCCTTTTTGTTGCTTCGCGCTCCCCTAGTGGGCACACCTCATAGTTTGAGAACCACTGTCTTTGCCAATCGACTCCAGCCACCAGTAACTTCATATACCCCTTAACATGCACACGTACCGGTCCCGGTACATAACGACGATTTTACGACGTCACAATCATGTCACAGCCATGTGTGCATGCCCCTCTGTCATGCACCTCGACATACTACACATCAAATGAAAATTCAGAGTCTCGTCTTTCCGATGATATAAACCATTTTGACACACAACAACCACAGCACTGACACTAAATCCTTTTTTACAGAGAAGTAAATACTTTTAAGAGCTGACTTTTCCTACCTTTGACTACCTTTGAAGGCTCTCTGCAAGTCAAACATCAATATTTCCGAGCAATATTGATCTCATTCTGTCCGTAAGGCTCCAGGGAATATAATCCAGTAAAACGATTAGGTCCAAAACACACGATATAGATCCTCAAAGGGACAAAAACTCCAGAAAACGTTTTTTAACTCGAGACAAGCTCCAACATTTTTTTTCATTTCTATTGGTCATATCAGACGTAATTTGTTTCTGTCGGTAATAACCATGCTAAAGCGTGTTACACGGAAGTGTTAGCTTCTGATTGACACCTAAGTTGGCCAATTACGATGGGTCTGGGGGGTGACTGGCACCTCGTATAGCCAACGAGTGTCACAGACAGCTGAACGATGACGCACAACTCCAAACCCTGGTAGAATCTACCAGTTTGATTGGACGCTGTGAGTGACACTCCAAACTTACAGCCAATGAGCAGCTGAGCACGCCGATATGTAACTTGCCATACCAACTTGTAAACAAAACGATCGAGCTGCGAAGCTGGCATTTGTGCCAGTCTGCAGACTTGGTGCGTGGTTGTTTATTGTGATTTCACCTAGTTTTTTCGTATTTTAAATATGGATAACAGTACAGATAAACGTAAATACACTCTTGATTAAATAATAGATGCATGTACGCGGTGTGACAGTGATCAATCGGACCAGGAGACGTCTAATGGCAGAGAGTGACATGTGACACGCCCTTGTGCTTTCTGCCTGCTAGTGATTGCTACAATCAGTGGCACATGGAAAAACGCTGAGCTGTGTTGTAACAGTTTGTAAAAAATGTATATAGTTTGTGTGCATTTTATTAAAAAAAAGTAAAAAACAATATATATATATTTTTGGCCCATAAGACTTGTTTTGACTATTTTTATATTGAAATGTGTATTTTTTATTGTTTTTATTATGGAATATGAATTTCCATAACTAATAGAGTGACACTGTGTGTAGATATAGATTCCTTTAGGTGTAAGCTTTCAGTAGAGCCCTCATTGATATCTGTGGGTTGAAGCATTCAAAAGTTATTACACTTTTTCCATACGTTCCAAAATGTGGATAATGGATAAACCATAGGTCCCTCTAAAAAGCCCCTGGACATGCTCACATAAAAACTGGTGTAAAAATGTCATTTTTACAGATATTCTTTTCAAATTTGAAATATGAGTAGCCAACAAGTTATTCTGTTGGTACATAGTGTGTTTCTGTCCCCACCTACCTACTGCAGCTATAGAGGCCTTTATTCTCACAAAAAAACTTAGGCGAGAACAAAAAAATTCATTTTTTTTGTGAGTTCTAATGTGCATAACTTTTGATCAGTCACACCTACAGTGATTCTGACTACTAAGGGTGAAACTAGAGAATGTTACCTTTACAAAGAGACCAAACATGTGTTTATACTCCAGATAGTTCAATAACAGCAATGATTCTAATTTGGAGAGGTCGAATTACAAGCGATTTAGCAAAAATGACCCAGCTTGATAATACTGTACATGTTGATTCTTTCAGTATTCTAAACACCGTTTCATTAATAAGAGTGTCCTATGGTTTTTCCCATTGATCTTATCACCACTTCATAATAGGGGTCTTTGAGCTTTCTCACTAGTTTGTCCTCACTTTTTAAGGGGGTGTTTATTACTCATTTACTTCATTGTAACCTTAGTAATTACATTAGTGGTTCCTCTACGATGTGACAACCCTCAGGTGCTCAAGCTTTAAGCCACATTTAGTTACCCCTTTAGTTACCTTCAGTCCTTCTCCTTATGTTTTAATAATCCATTGTTACTTCGTTGTAATTTGTATTAACCCTTAAACTGCCGTAACCGGATATAGTTGGTTCCCACTGCAGTTTGCCAGCACGCCGGAGCCGAGTATATTCGGCTTGGTACATTCGTTGAACGCCGCAACCGGCTACATTTGGCTTACAGTACAATTTGGAAGTACGCCAAAGTTGAGTACCGTATTTACGCATTGTACCACGCACACATTTTTTCCCAAAAATTAACATTAGAAAATCAGGTGCACGTCATAAACGAGGAAATGTAATTATGTAATGTTTACTTCTTCTGCTTGGGCTCGCTCGCGCACTTGCGCTCTCTTTCTCTCTCTCTCGTGCACTTGCGCTCTTTTACTTCTTCTGCTTGGGCTCGCTCGCACACTTGCGCTCTCTTTCTCTCTCTCTCTTCCTCAAGCACTTGCGCTCTTTCTCTCTCTCTCTCACTTGCGCTCTCTTCTCTCTCTCTCTCTCAAGACTTGCGCTCTCTTTCTCTCTCTCTCTCGCTCCTTTCTCTCTCTCTCTCTCTCTCCTTGCACTTGCTCTCTCTCTCTCTCTCTCTCTCGCTTGCTCTCTCTTTCTCTCTCTCTCACTGCACTTGCGCTCTCTCTCTCTCTCTCACTCACTTGCGCTCTCTTTCTCTCTCTCTCTCGCTCGCGCACTTGCGCTCTCTTTCTCTCTCTCTCTCACTCGCGCACTTGCGCTCTCTTTCTCTCTCTCTCTTGCTCTCTCTCTCTCTCTCTCACTCGCACTTGCGCTCTCTTTCTCTCTCTCTCTCTCTCGCTCGCGCACTTGCACTCTCTCTCTCTCTCGCTTGCGCACTCGCTCTCTCTCTCTCTCTCTCTCGCTCACTTGCTTGCAAACTTGCCCTCTCTCTCTCTCTCTAAACGCTTCTTATACAATCACAACGTGCGTCGTACACGGGACAAAACGATTTTCCTGATTTTCTTCCTAAAAATTAGGGTGTCCGTCTTACAACGACAGCGCATGGTACACGAGTAAATACGGTATATGCGGCGACATACATTCAGCGACGTACATTCATTGATCTCCACAACCAGCTAAAAGTGTTTCTCAGTGCAATATGCCAGCATGCCGGAGCTGAGTATATTCTGCGACGTACATTCATTGACCCCTGCAACCGGCTATAGTCACTTCACAGAGCAATTTGCCAGCACGCCGGAGCTGATCAGTCAGTGCCGTATATTCGTTGAGAAGCCAGCTAAGCAACCACTGCCAGCCCCGGCAGCACTGCAGTACCACTGTCTCTGGGATTGAGCCGCTGCACAAGACGAGCCTGCGTTCATCAGTGCTTACCTCTGTGTGCTTTACGTGCAGCCAGTTCAAGTGCAGTTGGTTCAGTGATTTACTGAATTTCATCAATAGCATTAGTTGCGCCTTGTACATATAATGACTATTGCAGTAGTTTTTTTAAATAGTTTTTACAGTTCATTGGCAGTGTGTAAAATGATCAATGTTGCAGTAATTGTGTTGCCCTTTGCATGAAAAAAAAATAAATGCAGCAAAAAAAAAAGTATTTTTTTTTTTTCTTTAATTTGCCTTATACAATTTCTTGCATTAGGAATTTGTTAGTTTTTGCATACCCCTTGGCATCAGAGGGCAGAGTCAGTCATTGTACAGTGCCCCTGGAGCAATTACAGGTTAAGGGTCTTGCTCAGGGGTCCAGCAGAGTAAGTCCTCTTTTGCCAGTGACAGGGATTCGAACCGGCAACCTTCTGGATACCAGCACAGATCCTTAGCCTCAGAGTCACCACTCCGCCCTATTTGGCGTCCAGGGGTGCAGTAACCCCCAAGTATCTGGCGGTTTAAGGGTTAAATTGTAAAAACTATCATGTATCGATTAAAAATATTTGACTCAAACTCTATAAAAGCCCCACAAGAGGGAGGATGGCTGCAAACCCCTGGCTTTTTCAGATAAGGATAAACTAGGATTCATTATCAAAGAACAGAAAATGACAAGAAAATGCTCAAAAAGATTTGCTTATAAGTGTTAAGCTGAGCTTAAGGTGTTGTTATTTAATATGTTTGGGGAAAAAAAATAGACAAACGATTTTGTGAATGTTTACTTAGTTAAAGATTGAGTGTGAAGAGTTTGGTCTGCTTCTGGAGATCGGGGTCAGCGTATGCTCAGTTGTAAGAAGAAGGCACAGAGAAGACAATTGTGAGCGAAAGTAAAAAAGCATCATCAAGGAGGAATTGGGAGGATTACTGTATTAGCTGATTCTGGAGATGTCACTGGTATGTTAAAAACTTCCCTTTTTTAATGTAAAACGTTTCTGACTAGTTGACGGCTGTTATTTATGGAAAAAGTTGAGTAAGTTAAGTTATTGTGCAATATCGCGCAAACGTGATTATGTTTAGTAGCTAGCGCATGTTTGAAATAATGAAGGAGTGCATGTGTATACAAAAATAGACTGAGTACATGGAGTGTGGCCTGCAGACCAACGGCACCCTCAGCATTGGCAGCGAAGACCTGAAGAAGGTCACCGACTTTAAGTATCTCAGCTCAGTCATCAGCAGCGATGGCAACCTGCTCCCTGATGTCCGTGCATGGGTCAATGCTGCATGGTCGAAATGGCGACTGGGCACTGGAGTCCTCTTCAACCACCTCATGCCAGACCGTCTTATGTCCAAGATATACAAAACGGCCCAGTTGCCTTCTATGGCTCAGAGTGCTGGACAGCAACTGCAAAGCACTTTAGTGATGGAAATACTGATGCTGCGGTGGTGCCTTGCTTTGACGAGATGGGACCATGTCATGAACACTGACGTCCGGAAACGGATGGGAGTAGCACCAATCACGGAAAAGACACGTGAGGCAAGACTACAATGGTATGGACATGATGAGAACTTAGTGACCAGAACGGCACTGCGCCTGAGCCCCCAAGGCAGACACCCATGAGGGAGACAGAAGAAACGCTGAATGGACCAGATCAAGAAGGACAAGAACATCGCTGGTGTTGACCCGGAGGACACCCTGGAGGAGACATTGCAGACAAGCGGACCTCGCAATTGCATTGGATTAACGCTAGGAAGAAGTGTGTGCATACAAAAATGTTATGGTATGAATGAAAATGTGTTTCCTCGTATTTTCTTTGTTTATTTAGATAGATAGATAGATAGATAGATAGATAGATAGATAGATAGATATGAAAGGCACTATATATAGATAGATAGATAGATAGATAGATAGATAGAAGAGTAAGGCACTATATAATAGAGAGATGGATAGATAGAAGAGTAAGACACTATATAATAGATAGATAGATAGATAGATAGATAGATAGATAGATAGATAGTGTCAGGGATGCCAGAGGCAACGACCCAGCCGGGATGCCGTGAGGGACCGGAAGAGGGTCAAGGCCCACCCTGGATCACGTGGGGGCCGCCTTCCTAGTTGCTCTGGGGGCCACAGGTTGAGGGCATGGAAGCCCCACCCTGTAAGGGCCCGTGGTCATCGCCAGGAGGCACCCCAATGCCTTGGGGACCTGTTACCTCAGCACTTCCGCCACGCCAGGAAGTGCTGGGGGGAAGAATAAGGAGGATACCCGGAGAGCTGCCGGGAGAACAGCCGGCACTTCCGCCACGCTGGGGCGTGGCCAACGGGGGAGTGTCGGAAGCACCTGGAGCTCATCCGGGTCATGTATAAAAGGGGCCGTCTCCCTTCATTCGAGGCTAGAGTCGGGTGGAAGAAGGACAAGGCAAGAAAGGAGAGTGGAGGAGGCCTGAGAAGAAGGCATTTGTGGCCAGGACTGTGATTGTTGGGGTTTGTGCACTTTATTCTGGGTCTGAGTGACCAAATTAATTGTAAATAGTGTATATGATAAACGTGTAGTGGTGAAAAACAACATGTCCGCCTGTCTGTGTCCGGGTCGGCTCCACAAAAGATAGATACTTTATTAATCCCAAGGGGAAATTCACATACTCCAGCTTACTCCTGTTACTGTTGTTACTATTGCTCTTGCAACCTGTTTATTATTAAAACAACATCAAATAACAAAAAGAAGAGTTGTTCCATGTATCGTCTTTAATCAGATAAAAGCCTTTTTTAAGTTTGGATAGACATTGATGCAGTAAACTTAAATAACTTGACAACAAGGCAATCTGAAACAGACAAACCCCAATGCTCAATTCAGAAATCAAAACCCTTAAACAGATGTAAGATGTTATAACTTGAGAGTCTCAAAAAACAAAAGAGTCCCAACTACAGGGTTATATACCGACACACCCAGATAGGTATAAGGGAAAACATGGGATATTTTTAAGAATAAAAGGTTTATTCTTCCAAAATGCTCTTCAACAAGAATGGAGCACAGAAGGTAAAATGGAGTTGCCTAAAGCAATAAAGCACTCCAATGTAAACAAAGTCCCAGCAGAAGAATCTAAAGAGTGGTCAAAAGACAGAGCAAATAGATCAAAAATCTAATAAATTACAATAAGCATAGAAAATTAACTCACCAAAAAACTCCCAAGCACATTCAGATTAACTGCCAGGAACCACGGGAATCCCTCACCTAGGCAGCCCCTAGTGGTGATGGGCAGGTGGCGCTGCCTCTTCAGGGTCAACCCACAAATTTAAAGGCACATAATATAAACATGGATGCTTAGACGAAATCAAATAAAAAGAAAAATGAAAATACTCAAAAATAAAATTCTTCTAAACAAAAGAACCCAAAAATGAACAAACAAAAATTTGAACCCCAGCCAGGGGCAGGAACCCTGGCTAAAAATATAACACAAGAAGAATTCAAATAGCAATACTCACAACAATTCCAAATTCAAAGTGAATGAGCTCCTACTCCTGAGCATTCTCTGTTCCGGTTTAAATAGCCAGAGGGAGGGCTCAGGAGTGGTGATGTCAGGGTGGCCCCGCCTCCTCGGACTCCAGCCACAAAGACCAAGGGATGTAGGCAAGCCAAACAAGTAACCATTTAAAAAGAAAATCAACAGACATAACATAAAAATTTGAACAACAAAACATAAAAAACACACATAAATGCGGAGTATTACATGTAAGTAAAGATACATCGGAGACAAAAAAACAACTTGAAGCTCCAAGGTGTTTGGAAAGTGCATCCTCAACCTCTGCAGGAATCAAGAAACAGCAAGGGTGGTTGCCAGGTAACAGTGGGGGGAACCTTCATATCCTTTGCAATACTAAGGTCAGTAGATGTGGAAATGACATGAAACCACTGTGGACGGACACCCAACTCTTGTGACAGATAGGGTGCAGTATTGCTCCCTTGAACCCCTGTCCAATCCGCCAGACACCAGGTAAAAGTCCAAATGTTGACTTTATTAATACAGCACAGTGCACAAAGCACCCTTCTCTCCACTATACTCATTAAATTACAAAAATACACAATCAATAAACTCTCCACCACTCCCAGACGCGTTGCCACCCTTCCACCCAGCTCAGCTCGCTGTCTGGGAGCTGCCACGGTCCTTTTATATTCCCTGACCCGGAAGTGTTCCCAATCCCCAGTCCATGTGATTCTTTATCACTTCCGGGTCAGGTACAAGTCCTTTTCTTCAACCCGGAAGCACATCATTCCCCTTGTCCATGTGACACCATGTGGCGTAAGGCAAATACCCATTGTTCCTCCCTGCAGCGTCTCCTAGTGGTCCCCATGGTATCCAGCAGGGCTGTGTATAAAAACTCCAATGTCCATGATAACCTGCTGGTCTTCGGGGGTCCTCCATACTGCATGGAGGGCTCTACCTGGTGGCTTGGGGGTATTAGCTGGGATGAACGGCCGGCCATACACCACACTCTGTATCAGTAGAAGCTGGTTAGCATAGATGGAGATGATGAGACCAGGCTGCATAATCCTCTGGAGAGGAACAATGCCTAATAGAAGGCAGAGACCCTCCAAGTAAAACAGAGACTCCTAAATGTAAAGCCCAGGGTTGAATTCTGAGCATCGGACATTTAATGTGCCTGAGGATGGCATGTTTTTTTTTTTTTTCCCAAGAGCAGCCCCTAAAGTAGATGTCAACTTTCATAATAAGCATAATATTGGCCAGCTTTGAAAATTTTTTCACAATACTTGACCAATAAAATAAGCACATTTTTCAGGGATTGCCTAAGTCACAGGATCCTTATGTTTCAATGCACCCCTGCCACAAAGTGGACATGACACCATATGATTTTAGATGTCCTGTTTATTAGCAGGAATGGAAGCTGCTACAATAAATGGTGCAATCATCTCTGTTCTCTTAAGACGCCCACCATACCTGCGCATTTGAGACCTCCTTCTCTGGATCGCATTCTCCATCTCTCTGTCCATGAGGTTCTGTCAGTCCAAATGTTTAAAGCTTACTCAGAGCCACGTCCCTTTTCTCTACTGCCTTTTACATTGGCAGAAGTTTTTCCCCTACACAGCTAACACTGTACATTAAGTCCAATGCTTTATTTTTCACTAGGAAACACACGGACCCCGTGTCCTCCGAGGTTCCAGAGCCAGTAGCCCATGAGTACCAGCAGGTTGCCATGCCTCATGTACTTGGCATGATGCCAGAGCTGCCATTCTCCTTCTTCCTATCCCATTATTGGCTTCTGCAATTTGCTTCATGCTCAGCACATGTTGCTGCTTTTCTTTTACTTTCGGCCATATCACTTTCTTAATTAGTTTGTCGTAGAAAGGATGTGAACTCCAATAACTTCATGGAGGTCAAATTTCCACCAGTCACATTTTTTGCTTCACCAGCATGTATCAGGTCATAAGCTTTGAATTAAGATCCAGATCAAGGTTTCATGAGTAATTGCATGACAGATGGACACAACTCTTAACATATTATATATCAGTGTAATGGCGTGACTGCAATGGTGTCCAATCAAGGCGTAGCATAGTTAGTGCCAGCTTTGCTAGTGATGCCACCAGTATAAACTGTGGTTCCTACAACCATGTAATGAACAAATGGAAGAAAATGGATGGTCAGATGGACTTTAGCTTTAGACACAGAGGCTCCAAGTAGCATATTCTAAGACATTAGGGACCTCCACATCTCTACTTGATGGTTTTTAGAAGAATTAAGTGGCAAGCTTTGCTGGGCTGAATGGCCTGTTCTCGTCTAGTTCGTTCTAATGTTCATTATTTCCCTAATATACCATGGGTTCGATTTCTCTTTTTGACTTGAATGGTCTTCTTGAGAGCCTGTGACAGGTGTTACTGTATAAACTCCCAAGATTAATTGATTGACTGATTAGAAACACTGAAATATTTATTTGGTTGAAGGGGATTTCTTACAATGGAACAGCTATTGTGTCAATTTATTGCACTGCACTTGATAAAAACAAGAGGCTTCCAAACGCAGTGTTAACTCGTCCGGGAAAGCCCAAATCCAAAAAGTATGAAAATGAATGAAATATGTCCAGAGAGATTAAGATGGGCGCGGACTGGCAGCCAAAACGCTGTCTGATCCGTGCCCAGCAGGCAGATGAATGTCTCAATGCAGGAGGAGACGGCTGTCAGTAATGAGGCAGGCGCGCTCGATGGTGTCTGCACTCGCTGCTAAAGATAAGAGGGGATTGGGGATGAAATGTGCTGAGCCTGGGTGGCACTGGGCTGGCAAGCTTGCCAAGTGATATCAGCTGCCACCCTTGGCTCAGCTCCCTGTCTCGTGTGGCAAAGTTGTGTACATTTGAGTGATGAGGGGGTTGGTTGGTAGAGCTCTCCTGGCCAGGTATAATAATCGTAGAATCCACAGAAGGCAGCTTAAATGTAGAAAGGCCTTACGGGGCCCTCTAGCCACACGTTAGCAGTGTCCTGCTGGTCAGCATGCAGAAAGACATCGCTGTCCAGTCCCCTGTGCCCAGCTTAGTACAATACTCACAATTCTTAGATGCAAATCGTATGTCATTATTCAATTAACGCTCATTTTATATAGTGCCCTTCTTATACTAAATTGACAGGAATTGCTTTGTAAGTTATAAATCAAAGTAGACAAAATGAAAAAAAAAATTTAATATGCACTAAACCATAAAGAAAGAGCCCGCAAGAAATCAAACTGCTAAATGATAACAAGAAAAACTAAGCAGAAAATGCAACACATGTACAGTATTCCCCTTTCTGAGCCTCACACCATGAACAGCGGGCACCATGCCTCTCCAGCCTGAGCTGACAGCTTCACATTCAATTGGCTTTGAGATGGATGCTTGGCAATTTTTTCCTCATGGCACCAATGGCTTGAGTTCCTTCCCCAGCCAGTTACCTGCCTCAGTGGAGCTTCTCCCACATCGCCTCACACACAAGTGTTGGTTGGCTCAAAATCTGCTGATATGCATGTTTTCTAATAAAATTTTACAAAATTGAGTAGTTAATACACTATGTTGGGTTACATGGTATAACACCTGGGCACACTTGGGGACACAGTTAAGTGATTTGAGTCACAGCATTTTAACTTTTTAGTTACTTCATCAGAGTCAGTTATCACATTTTTGTTTATCTGATATTCTTGTAGCAGTCATATTAGATACTGTAGATAGATAGATAGATAGATAGATAGATAGATAGATAGATAGATAGATAGATAGGAGAACCACTGTATGATAGCTAGATAGACAGATAGATAGAAAGGCACTATATAAGATAGATAGATAGATAGATAGATATGAAAAGCGGGTCGGCATGGTGGCGCAGTGGTAGCGCTGCTGCCTCACAGTTAGGAGACCCGGGTTCACTTCCTTTCTGCGTGGAGTTTGCATGTTCTCCCCGTGTCTGCGTGGGTTTCCTCCGGGCACTCCGGTTTCCTCCCACAGTCCAAAGACATGCAGGTTAGGTGGATTGGCGATTCTAAATTAGCCCGGGTGTGTTTGTGTCCTGCGGTGGGTTGGCACCCTGCCTGGGATTGGCTCCTGTGTTGTGCCCTGTGATGGCTGGGATTGGCTCCAGCAGACCCCCGTGACCCTGTGTTCGGATTCAGCGGGTTGGAAAATGGATGGATGGATATGAAAGGCACTATTAGATAGATAGATAGATAGATAGATAGATAGATATGAAAGGTGCTATTAGATAGATAGTGGTACAATAATGGACAGGAGAAATAAAAAGGTTTGGAGCAGCCATCTGTGTATTATGCCCTGGCTGCAAAAGGGTTCATTTTGAAAAATCATGTCTGGTTCATGTTCATGTCATGTCTGATGGCAGCTTTAAAGGTATTGAATGGAAGTGATGTCATCTGGATAGGAAGTTACAACATTATGGGCACAAGAACCCGAAAGTGACATCATCTGGGCAGGAAGTGATGTCATCACTAGTGCCGGAACCCTGTGGAATTTCCCATGAATGGTCTGCAGAAGATTGAGATAAAAAGTTTGTGCACCTCACTACCCCACTGGTCAGACATGGAATTGTCACTATTAGAGCCCTTTAGCTGCCTCCCATATGCATAGATAGATAGATAGATAGATAGATAGATAGATAGATAGATAGATAGATAGATAGATAGATAGATAGATAGATAGATAGATAGATAGAAGAGAAATGCACTATATGATAGATAGATAGATAGATAGATAGATAGATAGATAGATAGATAGATAGATAGATAGATAGATAGATAGATAGAAGAGAAAGACTAAAGCTCCATAGGCAGAAGGGGTGGGTCCAAGTCCCTGCATCAGGAAATGATGTCATGACTCCTCCCACTGACAGTCTTCAGGTCTATGCATAAAAGGACAAGGAGAGGCAGCAAGTGACTGCACCAGTGTGTGGTTTGGAGTGAAATTACTAACAAAAGAGCCCTGAAGTTGTCTAACCAAACACACGTGTGTGAACAATGTGGTAAGAATATAAATATATTCAAGCCTGTAAAGTCTGCAGATGATAATATTCAATAAACCAGATAGATAGATAGTGAAGTGCCTTAAATCTTTATCTTATCACGTCTCTTGTATTTGCAGTATAATAAAAAGAACAGCAGCCCCAGATGCAGTTATTTTTGATTCCTCCCTTTCTTATTCCACCCACACAAGTCACATTAAGAAACTTTTTTACCTCCAACTCCGTCACATATCCCATGTTCATTCATTCATCTCCTTTTCTAATGCTGATAAACTTGTCCATGCTTTTATCACGTCCCACATCCATTGCTGTAAAGCTCAACGTTGGTAGCTCTTAGGCTAGGGATCTGTGCCGGCAATCGGAAAGTTGCCAGTTTGAACACCATAAGTGACTCTACTCCATTGGGCTCTGAGGCTAGGGATCTGTGCCAGCAATCCCGTAAATGCCAGAAATGATTCCAATGTGTAGGGCCCCTGAGCTACAGTAGGCCCTCAATCTGCATTTGCATTTGAGTAGGATGTTAACCTGCATCCAGCCCTGCAAGTAGGTCCACCAACTAGCAGGGAAAACTTGGCAGGATTGGCACTCCAGCCACTGTAAAAAAAACTTCACACTGTTCCAGTTTGGTGCTGAGGTGTCACCCGCTGCACTCGGGTCCCAATCCAGGTGGTTCATCATGTGGTGGGTGCAGGAAAGTGCTATCAGCAAATGCTCCCAAACTCTCTCTGTCTCTCTACTGGCAGGCACTACTTCTGATCTTCTATCACAGGTTCAGTTGATTCAAAAGTCTAATACAGACCTGCACTAGCGAGCACATAACAGCCATCCTACTTCCCCTCCACTGGCTTCCTGTGTCTTACAGGATTGAAAATAAAAGTCTAATAACAACCTATAAAGCTTTAAATGGCCTCACACTTGACTACTTCAGTGACCTTCTCCATCACTAAGGTCCAATGATTCTGGTCACCTTGTTGTGCCCCATGCTAACTTGCACCCTATGGGTAATGACCCTTGAGCTGCAGGACGCCCAGACTTATGAATGACCCCCCAAAATTAACTTAAATTAAATTCAGTCTTTAAATAACAACTTAAAAAAAAAAAAAATAGGGTGGAGTGGTGGCTCTGAGGCTAAGGATCTGTAGAAGGTTGCCGGTTCAAATCCCCGTCACTGCCAAAAGAGATCCTACTCTGCTGGGCCCTTGAGCAAGACTCTTAACCTTCAGTTGCTCCAGGGGCACTGTACAATGGCTGACCCTGCACTCTGACCCCAAGGGTATGCAAAACTAACAAATTCCTAATGCACTAAATTGTATAAGGCAAAATAAAGAACAAAAAAAAGATAAAAAAGGTTCTCTGTTCAGGAAGGCGTTTAACTTACTCTAACATTCTGACCCTTTTTCAGTTTACCTCTCTGTCCAGATACTCAGAGTAATTTATGTGTGTGGGTGTGTGTTATGTCACAGATTATGTTATTTGTTCAAGCATTTCTTCTAGTATTGAATTTAGTATTTTACTCTGGTTTATTGTGTTTTTTATTCTGTTTAATGCTTTTAATATTCTGTATTTATCTGTTTTTAGTGTGCTGTGCGGATATTATTTGTATCCAGTGTTATATACAGTATACCCTGTTGTAAGTTCTGAGACTCTGTGATGCACCTTGAGCATCACACCTTGGGAAAGGCACTATATAAGTAAAATGTATTATTATTATTGAGGATCACTACTTTAAACCTCACCTCATTCTGAAAAGATCCCCCCCCCACCATAGCTGTCTACTTTTTGCATTTGAGCCAGTTTTGTGCCCCACTACAAACTGCACCTTAGTAATAATTCTTTACATTTATATAGCGCTTTTCTCAGTACTCAAAGCACTCTCCACACAGGGAGGACCCAGGAAGCGAACCCACAATCTTCTTACTGCAAAGCAGCAGCACTACCACTGCACCACCTGCACCATTGGACGCCCGCTCCTTTTATTTGGAATGCTAACCATTCATGTGGCTCCTTATCGAAGGCCTTCTGAAAATCGTGATAAATCATATCAAATGCACCTCTCTGGTTGTATCCGTTTGTTGCTTTCCCAGAATTCCAGCATAGCAATGAAACACAAACCACCACCCCCCATCCATACCCATGCTGACTATTTGTTAATAATCCTGCTTTGAACAGTCTATCTTTTTTATTAAGAATGGCTTAGTTGTGGAAATTACAACTCGAAGACACATGATATCCGATATGGTGTTCCACAAGGCTCTATCCTGGGTCCGCTGCTCTTCTCAATCTACATGCTTCCGTTAGGTCAGATTATCTCGGGGCACAACGTGAGCTACCACAGCTATGCTGATGACACACACCTGTACTTATCAATAGCACCTGATGACCCCGATTCTATTGATTCACTAACACAATGTCTGACTAGTATCTCAGAATGGATGAATAGTAACTTTCTCAAGTTAAATAAAGAAAACTGAAATTTTAGTGATCAGCAATAATGGATACAATGAGGCTATTAGAAATAACCTGGATACACTAGGATTAAAAGTCAAGACGGAGGTAAAAAGCTTAGGGGTGATTGTTGACTGTAATCTGAATTTTAAATCACATATTAATCAGATCATTAGGACAGCATTTTTCACTTAAGAAACATAAGTAAAGTTAGACCTCTTATATCACTGAAAGATGCTGAGAAATTAGTTCACGTTTGTTTTCAGTCGACTAGATTACTGTAATGCACTCCTCTCAGGACCACCCAAAAAAGACATAATCGTTTGCAACGAGTGCAGAATGGAGCTGCTAGAATCCTAACTAGGAAAAGAAAATCCGAGCACATTTCTCCAGTTTTAATGTCACTACACTGGTTACCTGTGTCATTCAGGATTGACTTTAAAATTCTACTTACGGTTTATAAAGCCTTAAATAATCTAAGCCCCATCTTATATATCGGAATGTCTGACACCTTATATTCCAAATCGTAACCTCAGATCCTCAAATGAGTGTCTCCTTAGAATTCCAAGAACAAAACTTAAAAGAAGTGGTGGCGGCCTTCTGCTGCTATGGACCTAAAATCTGGAATAGCCTGCCAATAGGAATTCGCCAGGCTGATACAGTGGAGCAGTTTAAAACACTGCTGAAAACACATTACTTTAACATGGCCTTTTATAACTTCATTTTAATCGTAATTTAACTTAATCCTGATACTCTGTATGTTCAATCTCCTCAGAATAACTATTCATGGTGGCTCTAAAATCGGTACTGATCCCTACTCTCTTTTCTGTTTCTTTTCGGTTTTCTTTGTGGTGGTGGCCTGCGCCACCACCACCTCAAAGCTTCATGATGCTCAAACAATATTTTTTTCTCCAGCCGTCTGGAGTTTTTTGTTTTTCTGTCCCCTGGCCATTGAACCTTACTCTTATTGATGTTAATGTTGATTTATTTTGTTTTATAATTGTGTCTTTCATTTTTCTATTCTTTAATATGTAAAGCACTTTGAGCTACTGTTTGTATGAAAATGTGCTATATAAATAAATGTTGTTGTTGTTGTTGTGGCTTCCATTAATTTGTCTAATTTTCTTTTTATTAACATTATTACAAAAAAATGTAAATTTAAACTCATTTGCATTGGGGGTCTATAGAGGAGGTTAGGTGCATACACCGATACAGCGTGGCACCTCAGGTTTCCAGATTTGAGGCCGAGGGCAGCCATGCAGGCTCAGCACCACCCTAGTTCAAATTGAATGGAGCAGTGTGAGTTTTTTTTTTACAGTGGCTGGAGTGCCAATCCTGCCACCAACCCCCAAGTTTGCCCTGTAATTTGAAAGACCTGCTGGCAGGGCTGCACACAGATTAACGTCACACCCAAGACAGAGCCATTGCAGGTTATGGGTCTTGTTCTGGAGCCCAGACGAGTGGAATCAGGACATTTACAGGATTCAAACTGGCACAGATTCTTTGCCTCAGAGCCACCACTGCACCACTCCATAACGTACTCCTAATATGAGGCCTTGATCGCTAATGGTGTCTAGTCCAGTGGGTCCCACACTCTGTTCTGGTGACGTCCCTGGGGCTGCAGGTTTTTTTTGTTCCAACCTATTTAAGTGAGCTGTTATTTCCCAGTTTCTGTGTTTTGGGGGCAATAAAAAATGTATTAAGAAAGTGTGTTAATATATGTTAATAAGAATCGAGTAGTTATATGTAGTAATGCTTTTTTTAAAACTTTTTATTAACTAGGGGGCATGGGCGTACTTGGTAGCGCTGCTGCTGCTCGCTTCGGTCCTCCCCAGTTTGCATGTTCTCCCCGTGTTTGGTTTCCTCCAGGCGCTCCGGTTTCCTCCCACGGTCCAAAGACATGCCGGATTGGTGGTTCTAAATTGGCCCTAGTGTGTGCTGGGTGTGTTTGTGTGTGTCCTGTGGTGGGTTGGCACCCTGCCCAGGATTGGTTCCTGCCTTGTGCCCTGTGTTGGCTGGGATTGGCTCCAGCAGACCCCTGTGACCCTGTATTCGGATTCAGCAGGTTAGAAAATGGATGGATGGATAACTAGGGGCTTTGGTGCTGGTTTTCCACACTTTTAAGATTTTTTTTTCTTTGAATTGTTGCTGTTTTATTAGTTTCACTTTTATTTCACAACTTCTATAAAAATAATATTTGGAATCTATGGTGTCCCAATATGCTGAATCTTTTTAATGAGGTCAGTGAGACATGTTTAATGACTTTGTTCAGGATAGCTTTCTCTGTTTGGAATTTCAGCACAGACAATACGATCTTCATCATCAGCAGTTAATCATTTTTTTTTTTGCACAGTAACCAATAAATGCATGTGAGGTAAACTCCGTTTTTAAAATTCTCTGACTTAAACCTCAAAGCCTTACAATATTTACATACTTCTGACATTAGAACATTAGAACAATCTAGACGAGAACAGGCCATTCAGCCCAACAAAGCTTGCCAGTCCTATCCACTTGTTTCCTCCAAGAAAACATCAAGTCGAGTTTTGAAAGTCCCTTACATCTTACGGTCTACCACACTACTTGGTAGCTTATTCCAAGTGTCTATCGTTCTTTGTATAAAGAAAATCTTCCTAATGTTTGTGCGAAATTTACCCTTAACAAGTTTACAACTGTGTCCCCGTGTTCTTGATGAGCTCATTTTAAAGTCACTGTCTAGATCCACTGGACTAATTCCCTTCATAATTTTAAACACTTCAATCATGTCACCTCTTAATCTTCTTTTACTTAAACTGTAAAGGCTCAGCTCTTTTAATCTTTCCTCATAATTCATCCCCTGTAGCCCTGGAATCAGCCTAGTCGTTCTTCTCTGGACCTTTTCTAGTGCTGCTATGTCCGTTTTTGTATCCTGGAGACCCAAACTGCACACAGTACTCAAGATGAGGCCTCACCAGTGATTTATAAAGGTTGAGCATAACCTCCTATGTCCATATATTCGATCTCTATTCGACTTTTCGTTATTTCTCTGAGTGATAATTTCTCTTTCTTTGCACTTATGCGATCTTTACTTTCCTTGTTTTGACCATGACGTTTTTTTGTGCTTTCATATTCTGTATCTTTCTCTGGATGTTATGTTTTTTTTGAGTCTTTTGTATTCCACTTTTCATTTTCTCTAACTTGCACTGCATGTGTTTGGGCCCCTTGTTTTTTAACCTCTTTATGACATTTTACTTTGTTTTCTGCTCTTTGTCTTTTATTTCTAACCTCGCTTTATCCTACTTTTTCTCAATGACACCAGGGGCCTCATGTATAACGCCGTGCGTAGAACTCGCACTATAACATGGCGTAAGCACAAAAGCCGAAATTTGCTTACGCACAGAAAAATCCAGATGCAGGAATCTGTTCGTACTCCAACTTCCACGTTCTTCCATTACATAAATCCAGATCAGCGTGAAAACTAACGCTCGTGCACGCGCATTATGTAACGCCCCAACTCCTCCCAGAATTACGCCTCTTTGAATATGCAAATCAATATAAATCGCCCTTAAGCTCAGCGTTCTGTGAAAAGACAACGGGAAAAGCACGGGGGAAAATATAAGAATTTCAGCGAATACCAAGTGGAGGCAAAGGAAAAACATACTATTTGTTCAAATAAACCGTGGTATAATCAACAAAATGAAGTTGATCGAGTGAAAAGGCGAGTCGTAGCCCACCGTCTGAGTGTCATATGAAAGCTTATTAGAATACAGAGAAAAAAAGGCACACGGTGGGGAAAAAGCACGAAATGTCAACTTCAATCTCGAAATTTCCACTTTAATCATGTAGTTTATTTTGTCATTAAAGGAGAACATCATAAACTTCATCTTAAAATCGTTTAATTGACCAGTTTCTCATATTACATTGTAACTAAAGTAGCACTTTAAATGCTTGTTTTGTATTTGATCTTCTATGTGTGTGAATCACTACTTGCTTCTTAAACTGGCTCTCTTCCTCCGACTGGACACAGAATCCATTACATTCGTGATATTACAGCTCTCTGAATAACTAAAATACTGAGATGTATACGTGATATCATTTTCATGATGATAGGAGTTAAAGCACGTTATTAAACATGTTTTTCACAGCACAGTGATTGCGCGCGATCTTCAATAAAATTATTTATTGCAGCAGTACTCAGGGGCTCCTCTGGGCAGAGAAAGAATCGGTGGCACCTTTGCCCGCTAATGTCAATATGGTATCTTATGCACGGTGGATGGCCACGTCCGTTGCGGACACTGCATAGCCGCCTCGTGCTCATGGCACAAACGTTTAAATTTTGTCGAAATTTGCAGCTACGTTTTTAGCTGTGTCGTTATTTTCTCTTTCTGTTTTATATTCAATATATATTGACGTGGCCGCCCATGCAGTTCCTTGCTTTTCTTTCTCCAAGTAACCGATCGCCACACAATCAGCTCTGTAATAGACGTTAAGCCATCTGTAAGCTTAGAGCACCGATTCTTCAAAACGTTTAAGGAACACTGAAATATCTTCGTAGTGCATGTTTAATTATTCTATCCTTCACGCCAGTCCTAGTGAAGAATATAGATTATTTAAATGAAGTTAAAGTTTTATCTGTATAATATAATAAACATATTTTGCTGCATTTCATCTTAAAAATGATATCATCATCATATGTAAATACGCGCTTTATAAAGTGGTGCAGGTTGTGCGATATTATAACTGTAGTGCAAGTTTACAGTGAGGTGATTGTACTTATAAGTCCTAACAGTTCTACAAGGAGCAATTGATTGAGTGTGCTTATAGTTCTTGGGGTGAAACTGTTTCTGAACCGCGAGGTCCGTACAGGAAAGGCTTTGAAACGTTTTGCAGTGGCTGAGACAGCGTGTCCTTAAAGCTGTATACCGATAATTCTCTTTCCGATCAGCTGCTGCTGTGATTCACACTCAGATACAGTGATATAAATACTCCGAGTGGTGCAGTGAGAGTAATATGGAAAAAGATGATCCGCTGTGGCAACTCCTAACAGGAGCAGCTGAATGAAGAAGAAGAAGAAGAAGGTGCAGTGAGAGTAACAACGCTAAAGCAGTTATGGTATTTGGAATACTATGGCTGTTCCCTGGACCATTATATTGTTACAAGTTAATTACAATCAGATGCATTACACTAATAAACAATATGCGGTTAGTTTCAGTGTATTTATAAAGCCGCGTCAGGAAAATAATGAGTAATCACACAGGAACAGTAGCACTGCTTTGACGCTGGGTGCCGCCAATCTGCAAAACCGAGCGGAGAACTTGCGTACAACAAGGTATGAGGTACCGTGGAAAAGTGCGTGGCTTTACGCCAAGTGTAGGTTTTATACATCGCGATTTGAACGTGGAAAAGTTCTTACGCAACATCTCTGTGCGTACGCACCGTTTATACATGAGGCCCCTGGTCCGTGGTGATTATTTTTCCTTTTTCGAGTAATAATTTCCATTTGTTTGCGCTCCAGCGATCTTTACTTTCTTTTTTTTTTATACTTTCTAATTTTCCTACTTCATGACTCTTTAACTTTCTCCACATGTGTATTGTCCCAACTTTTTTTTTTTTGAGCCTTTCGAATTCCACTGCTTTCATAATCTCTAACCTGCTCTGCATGTTTATAGCGCCAACGTTTGTGAACGTTGTCATTTTCTCTGTCTTTTAATTCTGAGCCCGATTGGACCTGCTTTTTTTTTCTGTTCCACTTGTTCCGGGCCGATAATTACTTTCCTTATTTTATGAATTTGCACCTAGATTCTTCTTTTTTTCTCTCTCTCCAACGCTTTTGAGTATCTTTTCTCTGTGCTGCTTTCTTCTTCGCTTAGTCGTCTACGTTTCATTTATAACATATTGCCCTTATACACTTTATATGCGCTGAGAGCCCTGGATCTGTGTGTGCTTAAAGCCTCCTTTACACGACTGAGTGTTTTGCTGCCCGTGCTCTTATCTGATATTGATTGTAAGTAGAGTTTGTCTTGCAAGAAGCTCATGTTCCACATCATCGCGAGACGGTCCTGGGTCAATCTCTTGGCACAAAGTCTAATGTTTAAGGTCCCCGCGAGATGCCCCGTGGCCAATCTCTTTCATCTTGCGTTTTTTTTTTTAAGTGTCTTCCGTGATCTTCCGACGCCCTAGCATTTCTCTCCAGGATTTGTTTTTTTTTTTTATAATAGAGAGATGTTTATCTTGATTTCTATTCTGCCTTTCCATTTTTGACTAATAAGTGGGTCTGACGCTGAAGCAGTTGCAGTTGTTTGTCATTTAGCGCTGTTCAACCGGGTGTCTGCTTTGCGCATTTGTATGTGTCACTATTAGGATACAACATGAAAGGAGCAGACAACACAGAATAAGGGAAAATAATAGGAATACAAACAAAAAGAGTTATGCCTTTAAAGCTATAGGGAAAAAATGGGAATATTTCTAAATGTCTTATAATGTAAAAAATTCACTGCTGTGCTTTTCTGAAGGCAGAATAAGAGAAGAGAGAAAAAAAGTCCAGCTACCTAAGTGAGATCAGTTATTATTGTGAATCTGGTTGGCACAAAAACATGTAGGCACAGGCAGGGCCGGTATTACCATTAAGGCGAATTAGACATTCACATAGGGCACAGATCATAAGCGAGGGGGAACCCAGCCACACAGATTAGCTCCCAGTCAGTTGGCACACTAATATGCTTGGCCTAGGGTGCAAAATAACCTGACAGGGGGTCCTCAGGACCAGGTTTGCATGGGAAACACCATTCATGGCGACCCCCACCACCTTTTTAGTTTTTCCTAAATAATAATAATAATAATAATGGAGGTGGCGCAGGCCACCACCACAAAGAAACCGCCCTTCTGAGTGTTAAGCTCCTGCTCATCAGTATTATTTAGCCAGACTCGTGTTATTCCTGTTATATTAAAGTCATTTACATTTGATTCCAATTCATTTAAGATTTTGTCTTTGCACACTAATATGCTTGGCCTAGGGTGCACCCCACCACCTTTTAGTTTTCCTAAATAATGTGTTAATAATAATAATAATAATAATAATAAAGCCCTTCTGTGTTAAGCTCCTGCTCATCAGTATTATTTAGCCAGACTCGTGTTATTCCTGTTATATTAAAGTCATTTACATTTGATTCCAATTCATTTATTTTTGTCTTACTACTAGCCATTAAGGCCAACATTTTTATAAATTTGACTTACCGTACTATAGCACTTTAATGTAGGGCTAATAATTAAGTCACTATGTTAATACACTGTTGGTAGTCTCTTCATTGTCACTCTACGCTTGCAGACCTTCTTCTTCTGTTCTTCTCTGTTTATCCAGGCTTGGGCTGTGTTTGCGCCCTTGGTGGCGAGATGCCACTCCATGCTTGCAGAACGACATTTACTGTACATAATTCCTCTTACATATATATGTAATGCAGGTGACTTTTTTATAGTTAGATTACCTTGATCAGCAGGAGAGATGAGCTGCTGTTACCAGAGTTTTCCATGTGCCCTCAACATTTCACTCACTTGTATCGGCGGACTGTTTTACCGGCAGCAGCATTTGTCGAGAGACTGAGAAAACATCCAAAAATTTGCAAGTTGAAGTGACCTCTGTCAACGTAAATTTGAAACAGTAAACTAATCCGTTATTGAGCTCGCACAGAATGTTTCTGGTTTAAGAGCAATGAAGTAAAAAATTCACCAATGCTTTTCAAAGGGAGATTTGGATATTTTATACAGCACACTTGAAGTGACAAATCCCAATGAAAATTGAAGTATTTCCTTCAAGAATAAGCCTGGCATAAATCAACGCACTGGGAGCCAAATTGTTTCACGAGGACAGACAGACAAGGCAATCACTGTAGTTGCTTTCAGTATTATATGCAAATGTATGTAAAAAAAACTGCGCTGAATAGAAAAGGTCTTTTAAACCAAAATAAATTGTGTCGGCCCCCATTTGTCATGTTCTGCTGTGGATCTCGCCCTTGGTTTATGGTTCTTTTGTATTTTAGATTTGCTTCTCTTCAGCCTTATTTATGTTGATTATTTTGTAATCATTTTTTTTAGATTCTTCAGGTAACATAATTATTTTCTCACTGTCTTTGTTTAATTATTTTCTTAAGAGTTTCACCAAATTTGACAGGGAGACTTTTAATGAAATTATAAACTTTGGGTGTCTTTAATGAAGCTTGCTGTTGCACCTGGGACTATTTAGGCTTCAGTTAGCTGCTCTTCTTGTGGAGTGGCATTAGTTCCCTAGTATCATATCGTATTACGTCATATTGTATTGTTTCTTAGTGTATCCTTTCATATGATATCATATCGTGTCATGTCATGCTGTCTTATATCATATTATGTCATATCATTTCATATCGTATTGTATTATGTTGTATCATATTGTTTCATATCATATCGTATTAAGTCTTATCGTATCATATCATTTCAATATTTTATAGTATTATTTCTTAACGTATCGTTTCATATCAAATTGTATTATGTCATACCAGTAATGTCAGTGAATACACTTGACTTACAGTTTTCATCCTCTTTCTCTGTACGTTTAGCATTCGTTTGCTCAGAGGTTGATGTGCTTGCTGCTTCCTGAGCAGCTCTTCTTTTCTCCACTCTAGCGGCCTGCTTGTTCTCTTCTTCCATCAGCATCTTTTCACGTTAACTTTGTACGTTTTCCTTAACTTTTCACTTAAGCTGGCATGTTAGTATTCAACCTGCCTCAAGAATGATTTAAGATATGAAGAGGTAGGGGGAAGTGACAGCAAAGGTGGTAGAGAATGAGAATGGCACCGCATGGCCACCCTGCTGGCCGCTGCCAAGAGTTGATTCTACAATAAAATAAAATAAAAAGAGGAATCACCCCAAAAGCAGATAGTAGACGTCACGTAGTATATGTGTACCAAATTTCAGGTCAATAGGTGAAACAGTTTGTGAGCTACATGTGATATAAAATCCTGGACAGACAAGCGAACAGCCACAGTAGCATATTATATAAGAAGATCGTATTGTATCGCATCATATCGTTCTGTGTCATGTTGTATCGTATCGTATAATGTCATATCATATCATTTCATATGCTATTGTATTGTTTCATATTGTATCATATTATGTTGTATTGTTTCATATCATATTGTGTCATGTCATGTTGAATTTCATTGTATTGTTTTTCATAACGCATCATATGATGTTGCATTGTATCGAATTGTTTTGTGTAATGTCATGTTGTATTGTATTGTATTGTAAATGTCATAGCACATCGTTTCATATCGTATCTTATTATGTCGTTGTGTATCATTTCATATTGTATCGTATTATGTTGTATTATTTTATATCTTATCATTTCATATTGCATTATTTTATATCATGTTGTGTCATGTCATCTTGTATCATATCATTTCATATTGTATTGTATTATGTTTATATTGTAGCATAATCTATCAAGTCTTGTCATGTCATATCCATCCATTCATTAGATAGATAGATAGATAGATATGAAAGGCACTATATAATAGATAGATAGATAGATATAGATAGATAGATAGATAGATAGATAGATAGATAGATAGATAGATAGATAGATAGATCTAAAAGGCACTATATAATAGATAGATAGATAGATAGATAGATAGATAGATGGAAAGGCATAATAGATAGATAGATAGATAGATAGATAGATAGATAGATAGATAGATAGATAGATAGATAGATAGATAGATAGATAGATAGATAGATAGATAGATAGATAATTTATTAATCCCAAATGGAAATTCACATAATCCAGCAGCAGTATACTGATACAACATACAATATTAAATTAAAGAGTGATAACAATGCAGGTATAACAGACAATAATTTTGTATAATGTTAAAGTTTACCCCCCCAAGTGGAATTGAAGAGTCGCATAGTGTGGGGTCTCCTCAGTCTGTCAGTGGAGCAGGACGGTGACAGCAGTCTGTCACTGAAGCTGCTCCTCTGTCTGGAGATGATCCTGTTCAGTGGATTCTCCATGATTGACAGGAGTCTGCTCAGCGCCCGTCGCTCTGCCACGGATGTCAAACTGTTGTGGCAAATGCACCCCCAGACACAGACAGACCGACACCAGGATATACAAAACACACTCCTTTATTTATTTTCTTCACTGCACCACAATGCCTTCTCTCACCAATTCTTTCCTTTCTTCTTCTCTCACCAACTTTTTCCTTTCTTCTTCTTTCTCTTTTCTCTGTCGACTTCCTTCCTCCTCCTCACAAGCTTTGTCTCTTTCCTCCCAACTCTGGCTCAATGTCTGGAAGGAGGCGGCCCCTTATATCATGACCCGGATGAGCCCCAGGTGCTCCCCTTGACGTCACTTCCTGGTGTGGCGGAAGTCTCAGGAAAGCACCTGGAAGCACTCCGGGTCTTCTTGGAATTATCTCCGGCAGCACCTCCTGGTGTGGCGGAAGTGCTGCCATCCAGGATTCCCTCACTGTCCAGGCGCCCCCTGGCGGAGGCCACGTCCTGTCACGAGTGCCCCAGGTCACTCCTTGTGGCCCCCAAATAGGCCCGGGCGGCTGCCCTCGTGGCCGAGGAGTAACAGTGTCCACGTTGGGGACTATCCAGGCGTCCCGGCCGGGTTGTGGCCCCTGGCATCCTTGTCACTGTCCAGCTTCATTCCTACAATAGAACCTGCCTTCCTCACCAGTTTGTCCAGGTGTGAGGCGTCCTTCTTCTTTATGCTGCCTCCCCAGCACACCACCGCGTAGAAGAGGGCGCTCGCCACAACCGTCTGGTAGAACATCTGAATCCATATCCAACCCACTATATCCTAACTACAGGTTCACGGGGGTCTCCTGGAGCCAATCCCAGCCAACACAGGGCGCAAGGCAGGAAACAAACCCCAGGAAGGGCACCAGCCAACCACAGTCATGTCATATCGTATTGTATTATATTGTATCATGTAATGTCATATCGTATCATGTCATATCATATCACATTACGTCATGTTGTATTGTATTGTTTGCTATCATGTTGTATTATGTTGTATCATACTGTTTCATATCATACAGTGTCATGTCATGTTATATCATATTGTTTCATATCATATCATATTATGTCATATCGTACCATTTCATATCATATTGTATCATCTCATGTTATATCATATTATATTGTGTTGTGTCATATCATTTCATATTGTGTTGTGTTGTGTAATATTATATCATTTCATATTATACCGTGTCATATCAAATCATGCCATGCCATGTCACTGTCACAATTTAGGAATTTGAGATTGGTGAATGCTGACTTTATCCTGGGAAATAGTTATTTGGATTTTTGCTATTTCTTGTAAATTACTATGTTTATAAGAATTACTTCTAAATCCTTTAAAATCACAGCTCTTTAGTGTCTGGATGCCTCCTGACTCATCAGTATGAAAAAACCCTCTTATATTATATATCGTTTCACTCGTCTTAATGTCTAGTCGCTTGAGACATCAAGCTTTTTGATGTTCACCACTCTTTTTTTTTTGTCCTTTAGTCCCAAAACCAAAATGTTTATGTCAATTGTGGACCGTATTTTGTGCAGAAAATTACACTCACTATTATATAAAGAAAACCAATGGGTGAGTTTGGTAAAACTGGTCAGAAGGACTTGAAGTTGCACATGCCACATCAACCAACCCCAAGGGTCCACACCCAAATGGGATACAAGGCATCAAAGTTACTCCCTTTCTTTGAACCTTTGTTAATTTTCCAATATACACACTACATGTGACTCCTGGGAATTGCATGGATTAGCAGAACACCAGCACTTTGAAAAGGCCCTCTATCCCTGTCATTGAAACTTTAAACAGGCCAAAGTGATAGTCTGTAGATGAGGTCCTCTTTAAAATGGCACACCTGTGGGCCCAGCCATGCTCAGAAGTAAACTGGCTTCCTGTCTTGGATAGGCTTATTTATAATAAAGTTGAATCACATGACTAATGTCACTGTACAGAGTTTACCCTCACAATGGTCCAGATTTCTCTATTTGGACATGTCAGTGAACAAGTGAATTTCTTGATGAAGAAACTAAAAGAAGATAATACATAATTGCAAAATGATTAATAAAACTTAGACTAAAAAGAGCAATAGTTATATAAAATCATGCTTGTGTGTGTTAACTCAAGAGCTTGCACTGTAAGGTGACTGAATAAAGAAGAAGCACCTCCTTCAGTGTCCCCTGCATTAATGAACTGTTCGGTATCGTCCTGTGTTAACACATTATGGAACCCAGCAGAAAACAAAGGCATGTGGAGTCCTTCCCCTTTAAATCTGTGTTTTTCCTTGTCCTTCCAAGTCAATTTTCAGTATAAGTGACCAGCAGAAGAATAGATAGAGATGAATATCATGGACGGCTTTAAGTCTAGATTCCAGTTTTCATGGGTCAAGTAAAGGATCATTTCAAAGGAAAATGGTGACAATTTGGACAGAAGATGTCTATAAACAGGTCCATCCACCAACACCAGTGTTTGGCTACAGCAAAAAAAAAAAAAAAAATAAGCATCTTAGGCAGGGGTGTCCAGCTCCAGTCCTGGGAGGCCGCAGTATCTGCAGGTTTTCATTCTAACCCTGTTCCTAATCAGTGACCAGTTTTCAATAAATAGGACTGCTCACCATCAATGCAGTAGAAGGAATTCTGTTTGTGACTTCGTGCGCTTGTATGGAAGAAATCATTACCGTAAATATATATAGGATCACAGGAATCATGGGAAAGAGGGGTCCTTTCATTGGATTGGCTGGCCCAGCACTGTTTCAGCCGTGGAAGGGCCAAATGGGGGAAGCAGCTTGATTGCTGAGGTCTCCAGGACTCTGAATAAATCCAAATCATATGATGTGATATCATCTACTGTTAAATTCTGCTACGTACTTCTAAAACTTTTATTTGTATACTGTATACTGTATTGAGGGTTTGTTCTGTTCTGTGTATTGTATTGTATTGTATTGTATTGACCCCCTTCTTTTTGATACCCACTGCATGCCCAACCTACCTGGAAAAGGGTCTCTCCTTGAACTGCCTTTCCTGAGGTTTCTTCCATTTTTCCCTACAAGGGTTTTTTCCTGTCATCTTAGAGAGTCAAGGCTGGGGGACTGTCAAGAGGCAGGGCCTGTTAAAGCCAATCGCGGCACTTCTTGTGTGATTTTGGGTTATACAAAAATAAATTGTATTGTATTGTATTGTATGGGGTGCCAAATAGGTAAATACATTGATTTTCTGAATATATAAAGTCGGCGTCAGAATATAAAAAGTCAAAACTTGAATATATAAAGTCAGCGTCAGAATATATAAAGTCAGCGTTGGAATTAAATAAAGTCAAAACTTGAATATATAAAGTCAGCGTCGGTATATATAAAGTCAAACTTGTTTCTGCATATATAAAGTCAAAACTTGATTATATAAAGTTAGCGTCAGAATTTATAAAGTCATTCCTGATTACATAAAGTCAAAGTCAAAATATATTGATTGAAACAACTCAGGCACATTTTAGTAAACTAAAAACTGAAGTAAGTTAACAAAACGTATTCAGAAAAATAAATTAAAAAAACACTGTTCGGTTAATGTTTTGAAAATGATGCATGTGCCCTGCCCAGGATTGGTTCCTGCCTTGCGCCCAGTGTTGGCTGGGATTGGCTCCAGCAGACCCCCGTGACCCTGTGGTCGGATTCAACGGGTTGGGAAATGGATGGATATTCCAGCACTGACTTTATATATTCAAGTTTTGACTTTATATATTCTGATGCTGACTTTATATATTCCAGCGCTGACTTTATATATACCGACGCTGACTTTATATACACTGTATTCCAGCGCTGACTTTATATATTCAAGTTTTGACTTTGTATATTCCAAGTTTTGACTTTATATATTCAAGTTGACTTTATATATTCAAGTTTTGACTTTATATATTCCAGCACTGACTTTATATATACCGACGCTGACTTTATATATTCAAGTTTTGACTTTATATATTCCAGCTTACCGACACTGACTTTATATATTCAAGATTTGACTTTATATATTCCAGAGCTGACTTTATATATTCCAGCGCTGACTATATATACAGTAATCCCTCGCTATATCGCGCTTTGACTTTTGCGGTTTCGCTCTATCGCGGATTTTATATGAAAGCATAACTAAATATATAACGCGGATTTTTCGCTGCTTCGCGGGTTCTGCGGACAATGTGTCTTTTTACTTCCTTGTACATGCTTCCTCAGTTGGTTTGCCCAGTTGATTTCATACAAGGGACGCTATTGGCGGATGACTGAGAAGCTAACCAATCAGAGCACGCAGTTAAGTTCCTGCCTGCTGAATGCAGTGTTAACCAGGAAGCCTCGTCTCGCTCATTCAGCATCAACGTGTTTCTCTGTGTAAAGAGTTGTGCTCTTTTGTGTTTATCTTTGTGCATAGTCAAGCCCTTCATTATGGCTCCAAAACGATCTGCTACTGCTTCAGGGGCTGTGCTCATGCACAAACGGAAGATGTTAACGATTGCCGAAAAGGTAAACATTTTGGATTTGTTGAAGGCTACGATTCTTTTTATTTAAAAAGTAGGAAAGGAATATAAGATCTACGGCTGCAGTGTCCTTTTAACCAGGGTGCAAAACGAGTTGTAAGTGGATGTAATAAGACAGTAGTCCGGATGGAATCTGCTTTAGGGATTTGGATTGAAGAAGAACAACGGCGGTGCTACACAATCGCCTGAAGTGGCTCCTTTAAGGGCTGTAACGCTCTCCTTTGTTGTGCAGTAAAACTAAAACTCATTGTTATCGGACAAGTCATCATGTCATTGTTGGTGAGTAACCATAATTAATTTTCTACTTACAGTACTTAGTACATGTACGTGCGTTTAGTGTCACTGTACACACATTTACTGTATACTATTTTTCTTGTATTGTACGTATTTATTGCTGCTGGCCTGTCTATCATAATGGCTGTAACATGTGATATCGGAGACACTCAATATCTTTAAAATAATATTTAGGTTTTACTGTATATAAACAGTGTGTTTATATACATAATTTCAATGAATCTTACCTAATATCTAAGAGAATACAAAGGGACTCTGCGGGGAATATTTATAAACAGTGTGCGAGAGTTTATAAGGGCTTAAAATATATAAAAATAACCATAGAAACATATGGTTTCTACTTCGCGGATTTTCACCTATCGCAAGGGGGTCTGGAACACAACCCCCGCGATCGAGGAGGGATTACTGTATTCAAGCTTTGACTTTATATATTCGGGAATTACTTTATATATTCAAGTTTTGACTTTATATATTCAGAAAATCAATGTCACAAACACAATATAAAGGTTTGGTATAAAATCCAAAAGACAAAGGAAAGACAAAACACTTTTTAGTAAATCAAAACGGTAAGTATTTGACAAATGTGTTACAGCAAAATGGCATTTTTACACATGAAAAAACGAAATGGCAATGGGAAGTGAGTTGGCAGGAGATGACGTCAAAGCTGTGGGATGGAAGCGACGTTATCAAGGATGGACCGGAAGTGATGTGGTATGGCGAGTCATGTCATCAGGAGGAGCCGGAAGTGAAGTCATGTGAAGGGGCTGGAAGATACGTCATCTGGGTTGGACGGAGGTGACGTTTTCAGCGGCCATCTTTAGAGTCCATCCATGTATATTTACTTCTCTTCTATTTTTCTGACGGGAAGAAAGAGAGAGAGGCATCGTTACTGCGCATCAACCCTTCATTTTACAATGTTTAACTCACCTTTGAGCTTACCTACTTTCTCCTAAGCACATGTGTGTGACAATATATATACTACCATTCCCCGCAGTTCTGCCCGTGTAGTAGTGAAACAGGACAAACTTAAAAAAAACAAAAAGGTATCGCTAGCTAAGCGGAGGAATAGTACACTCCAAAACTAAGAGCTAGAACTACTCCCACTCCTAATGTCACATTTCCCCCTCCCCTCGGCCCGCAGCATCTGTTTCGAAATAACACAAATATATCACTCCTGCAAGCGAACTATGATTCATAGCGCGATGAAAGAAGTTGCTAAATCAACCGGAATGTTTAAGCAAATTCTAGAAAAAAGCCAATATAAATCTGTTAAGTAGTTCTCTCGTGAAAAGCAGACAGACAGACATTGGATTTTATATAGAGAGAGATACATATACAGTATATCAGTTAACAGCCAACCCAAAGAATCAGGCAGGAGGAAGCTGTGATTCAATGATGTACATGAATAAAAAGGGAAAATGTTTATAGAAAGGTGAAGACATTTTATGGGTACTGCACATTCTATTATCACCAGGGCCGGGCTTTTGGGTGAAGGGTGCTGCTGACTACGAAGACCACCACAATACCCATCACTTATTTTCCAAAAAATCTGTTCATAGATACTTTAAAGATAACAAGATAGGAGATAAGCTTAATACAGAGAAGTCCAATGCCAATCCTGGATGGCCACA
This sequence comes from Polypterus senegalus, assembly GCF_016835505.1. Taxonomy (NCBI): domain Eukaryota; kingdom Metazoa; phylum Chordata; class Cladistia; order Polypteriformes; family Polypteridae; genus Polypterus; species Polypterus senegalus. The sequence continues at coordinate 309,322,846 of NC_053155.1, read as the reverse complement.
GTGGCTGCAGGTTTTCATTCTAACCATCTTCTTAATTAGTGACCACTTTTTGCTGTTAATGAAGGTGTTTTGCCTTAGTTTTAAATAACTTGACTCAGAGGCCTTAGTTGTTTCTTTTTCATTAATTAGTAGCCAAACAATATGAGACATAATACGAGTCGCTACATGACCAGCTCATCTGTGCCCATCACACAATATCTGAAAATAAAGAAAGGTGAAGGTCTCGGTAGTGTTGATCTCTCAGGTCACCAAAACATTTTGACAGAGTTCTTATAAAAAAAAGAAAATCATTAGTTTTGAAAATGTCTGCTGTGGCAGAACAAGAGCAGCAACAAGCCATGGAATTGAATAACAAGTTCAATTAACCGCGAGATTTGACTTCTTATTAAGAAACTGGTTCGAGTGAAATTGGCTGGAGTTTGAAGCCCTGGTTTAGCTGGTCACCGCTTCACATCTCATTTCTGTTTGCCTGCCATTTAATGAAGAAAAGAATCGATTTAGAGGACTGAATCCTTAAAAACAGGGCTATTAAAATGAGGGGAGGGGAAGTTCATTAACAGTGAAAACTGGCCACTGATTAGGAAAAGGGTTAGAATGAAAACCTGCAGCCACTGCAGCCTTCCAGGACTGAAGCTGCACACCCCAGCTTTAAAGAGTCTTCAATTTTCTTCTTTTCTTGTCCTAATTCATGCATCCATTTTCCAGCAGGGGTCTTTGGACTGTGGGAGGTAAAGCCACACGGACAACAAGGAGATTGTGCAAACTCAACGTAGGGAGCACCCTGGACTTGAACCCCAGTTTTCTTATTGTAAGGCAGCAGTGCCACCCCTTCATAATTTTTCATTTTTTTCTTTTAGTTTTTGTTATGCAGGTTAAACTATGCTTTTTATATAAATAAATATGGTGATCGTATGTAAAGACGTCTCCACTTCATGGCAGAGCCATCATGGACCTTGAGAAGACAAAAAAAAAAGAATTACAAATAGCCAAGTAAGACAATTCCTACAATTAACTGAAAAGTAGCATAAGAGAGCGAGTGACATGAAGCTGTCTCTGCTGCGGCTCTCCCACTCTTATGCTTTGCTCAAATCCTGAGTCTTCAGCCCTGATTTTCAATGTCCCCTTTCCACATCTCTGTTAAAATTTTGAAATCTGCCAGGTCCATCTGGAAGGATTTAGCTGCCTCCAGGGCAGTTCTGCTAATCCACCTCATTTAGTATCCTGTACAAATTTAAATTAAGTTTTCCATTTCATTTTTATCCAAATCCGCATGTCTGCATTCTGAACAGTTGCAGTTAGATGGAGTCAATCTCAGCAGCTCTGGAAGGAAGACGGGTTGGCAGGCCTGGACAGGACGCCAGTCGATCACAGGACATTCACGTACCTGCTGACAAGATGTCAACTGGACAGCAGAAGTGAGAAGAAAAAATCATTTGGTTAATACACTTTACGGGGTCCTGCAGGGGAGCTGACACTCTGACACATGTGCTTTACATACAATACAATTTATTTTTGCATAGCCAAAAATCACGCAAGAAGTGGGCTTTAACAGGCCCTGCCTCTTGACAGCCCCCTAGCCTTGACCCTCTAAGAAGACAAGAAAAAACTCCCAAACAAACCCTTGTAGGGAAAAAATGGAAGAAACCTCGGGAAAGGCAGTTCAAATAGAGAGACCCCTTTCCAGGCAGGATGGGCATGCAGTGGGTGTCAAAAATATGGTGGTCAGTACAATACAATACACAGAACAAATCCTCAATACAGTATAAAAATAAATATTTTACAAGTATGGAGCAGAATTTAATAGTAGATGATATCACATCATAGGATTTGGATTTGTTCAGAGTCCTGGAGACCTCAGCCATCAAGCTGCCTCCCCCAATTGGCCATTCCACAGCTGGGCCAGCCAATCCGATAAAAGGAGCCCTCTACTTCACGATTCCTGCGATCCCCCATCAGGAATGACTTAGGCAGGTAAAACAACTTGGTAGGTGGGCAGTGGCACCAAGTGCCACCACATTTGAGTACCGAGAAGAGAAACAGAATAGGTGAGGGTTAGTAACAAATTATTACTATTATATTACTTATGTTTTAGTGCTAATGACTAACAACAGAGATGCAGTCTTCACAGTTAATCAGCAGCTCTAGTCAGGGTGTGCTAAATTGAAGTAGTGAGTCTTCAGCCGGGATTTGAAATCTGAGACCGAGGGGGCATCTCTTATAGTAGCAGGAAGACCACTCCACAGTTTAGGGGTCCTGTAACTAAAAGCTCAACCTCCCACTGATATTTTATTAATCCTTGGAATCCTAAGCAGACCGGCATCTTGAGATCTTAATGTCCGCTCTGGTTGCACTTTAATCACTCAACAGTCTGAAATGTCTGATTTGTAATTTTAAACATGTGGAACAGAGGAGGGAAATCAAGAAATAATGTGTCCCAAACAATATGGAGGCCACTGGATGATGGGGGAACCAACCATTGTCCCTGACTACCCAAACGTCCTGGAAGACTACTGTGGCTGAAGGTTTTCATTCTAAACCCTTTACTTAATTAATGGCCAATGTTTCTACTAATTAATTTCTTTCACTGTCATTTTTTTTTAATATTCAGTCCTTTGAATTATTTTTTTTTTCTTAATCAGCACTCACACTGAATTGAGATGTGAAGTTTGTGAGCCAGCAGATGACCCATTAAGTCGGGGCCTCCATCTCCACCCAGTTTCTTAATCAGAAGTCAATTCTTGACATTCATCAAACCCGCCATTTCATCCCCATTTGCTCTCATTTTGCCACAGTAGACATTTTCAAAACTGTGGATTTTCTTTTTTTCTGAGAACACCTTCAAAATGTTTTGGTGACCTGAGCAGATCAGCATTATTAAGACCATCACCTTTCTTTATTCTCATATCCTGCATGGCGGACACAGGTTGGCTACTCACTTTGTGTCTCTTTATTGTTTGGCTGCTAATTAAGGTAAAAAGAAACAATTAAGGGGGCCATGAGTCTTCAATAGCAGGTCAGTTAAAATGAAGGTTAAAGAAGTCAATTAGCAGCAAAAACTGGTCACTAATTAAGAAAAGGGTTAGAATTGAAAACCTGTAACCACACTAGCCCTCCAGGACCAGAGTTGGAGACCCCCGATCTAATGTTACTAACGTCTGAGTGATAGTGCAAGAAGATGACTACTGAAGAAGGCTATTTTAACTCTGATCAACAGAATAAGACTCCTTAATGTCAAGGTAAAAACAGACCTCATCAAAGTAGACGACGTTCATCACAATTAAAATTAAAACACACAATACACTGTGTGCACAATTATTAGGCAAGTGAGTATTTTGACCATATCATCATTTTTAATGCGTATATTCCAACTCCCAGCTGTATTAACTTGAATGCTTATTGGATTTAAGCACGTCAGGTGATGTGTATTTGTGTAATGAGGGAGGGTGTGGCCTAAGGAGATCAACACCCTATATCAAGGTGTGCAGAATTATTAGGCAGCTAGTTTTCTTCAGGCAAAATGGGCCAAAAAAGAGATTTAACTGACTCTGAAAAGTCAAAAATTGTAAAAAGTCTTTCAGAGGGATGCAGCACTTTTGGAATTGCTAAGATATTGGTGTGTGATCACAGAACCATCAAACATTTTGTTGCAAATAGTCAACAGGGTCGCAAGAAACGTGTTACAATACAATACAATACAGTTTATTTTTGTATAGCCCAAAATCACACAGGAAGTGCCGCAATGGGCTTTAACAGGCCCTGCCTTTTGACAGCCCCCCAGCCTTGACTCTCTGAGAAGACAAGGAAAAACTCCCAATAAAACCTTGTAGGAAAATGGAAGAAACCTCGGAAAGGCAGTTCAAAGAGAGACCCCTTTCCAGGTAGGTTGGGCGCAGTGGGTGTCAAAAGTAGGGGTCAATACAATACAATATACACAACAGAACAATTCCTTAAGACAGCATAATAATAAAAATTTTAGAAGTACGGTTTAACAGTAGATGATATGACATAATTAGGTTTGGATATTTTTAGAGTCCTGGAGACCTCATCCATCTAGCTGCCTCCCCATTTGGCCATGCCACGGCTGAAACGTTGCTCCGATGAAAGGACCCCTCTTTCCCATGATTCCTGTGATCCTCCATCAGGGATGACTTTACCATAGGCAGGCAAACAACTTGGCAGGTGGGCCGTGGCACCAATGGCCACATTTGGGTACCGAGAAAAGAAACAGAATAGGTGAGGGTTAGTATTCAAATATAATTATCATGTTACTTATGTTATAGTGCTAATGACTAACAACAGAGATGCAGTCTGTACAGTTAATCAGCAGCTCTAGTCAGGATATGCTAAACTGAAGTAGTGAGTCTTCAGCCGGGATTTAAAGGCTGAGACTGAAGGGGCATCTCTTATAATAGCAGGCCGACCACTCCACAGTTTAGGGGCCCTGTAACTAAAAGCTCGACCTCCCACTGTTATTTTATTAATCCTTGGAATCCTAAGCAGACCGGCATCTTGAGATCTTCATGTGCGCTCAGGTTTGTAAGTCATGATAAGTTCAGACAAGTAAGCCGGACCTTGGCCATTTAATGCTTTATATGTTAAAAGGAGGATTTTGAAATCTGCCCTGAACTTAACTGGGAGCCAGTGTAAAGATTTAAGAACTGGGGTTATGTGTTCATATTTTCTTGTTCTTGTAATAATTCTTGCAGCTGCATTTTGGATTAACTGGAGGCTGTATAAAGAACAGTTTGAACAGCCAGTGAACACCGCATTGCAGTACAGTAGTCAATCTTACTAGAGATAAATGCATGAATTAATTTCTCACAATCCTGTTTATTTAGAAAGCGCCTTAATTTCCTAATATTTTTAAGATGGAAAAACATGTTTTGGACGACTTTGTAATATGCGCTTTAAATGACATGCTAGAGTCAAAGATAACTCCTAGATTGCAGGCTGATTCAGTAAAATTAATTGGGATTCCAACTGAGTTAAATGACGACAAAATATTGCTGTGATCAGCGTCATTCCCTCCAACAATTAACATCTCTGTTTTATCTGTATTTAAAGACAAGTAGTTCTCATTCATCCATTCCTTTAATTCACTAACACAACTAATTAAAGACAACATCGGAGAAACTTCATTTGATTTAAATGAAAGGTATAACTGGGTGTCATCTGCATACGAGTGAAAATTAACATTATGTTTCCTAATGAGAGATCCCAGTGGAAGCATGTAAAGTGAAAGTGTTGAGAACAAAAGACGCAAATTAGCTGCCAAAGATTTGCCAAAGATTTGAGAAGAATCAAACGTGAAGCTACCAGGAACCCATTATCCTCCAGCTGCAACCTACCTGGAGGGCCCAGAAGTACAAGGTGTTCAGTGCTCAAAGACATGGCCAAGGTAAGGAGGGCTGAAACCCAACCACCACTGAAGAAGAAACATAAGTTGAAACGTCAAAACTGGGCCAAGAAATATCTGAAGACAGATTTTTTTCAAAGGTTTTATGGACCGATGAGATGAGAGTGACTCTTGATGGACCAGATGGATGGACCTGTGGATCAGTAATGGGCACAGAGCTCCACTCCAACATGGAGATGGGGTACTGGTATGAGCTGGTATTTTTAAAGATGAGCTAGTTGGACCTTTTTGCATTGAAGATGAACTCAAAATCAACTACCAAACCTACTGCCAGTTTTTCGAAGACACTTTCTTCAAACAGTGATACAGGACAAAGACCATGATTTTTATGCAGGCCAATGCTCCATCACTTGCATCGAAGTTCCCCACTGCGTGGCCAGCCAGTAAAGGCCTTAAAGATGAAGGAATAATGACATGGCCCCCTTCCTCATCTGACCTAAACCCTATCGAGAACTTGTGGGCACTTCTTAAACGCTAGATTTACGGGGGAGAAAAACAATACACCTCTCTGAAGAGTGTCTGGGAGGCTGTAGCCACTGCTCCACAAAAAGCTGATCGTCAACAGATCAAGAAACTGACAGACTCCATGAATGGAAAGGCTTATGACTGTTATTGGAAAGAAGGGTGGCTATATTGGTCATTGATTGATTGATTTATTCTTTTTGAAATGTCAGAGATGTTTATTTGTAAATTTTGAGGTGTTTGTTTATTATTCTCACTATAACAGATGAAAAGAAACAAGTGAGATGGGAAAATTTTCATTTTTCCTTTAGTTGCATAATAAATCTGCACACTAATAGTTGCCTAATAATTGTGCGCACATATGTATTCCCCTGATGATGTTCACACTCACATTTCCGTTGTGAAACATTCAGGTTTATTAACATTTTGGATTGACTGATAGCACTGTGTTTGTTCCATATTAAAATTAATCCTCAAAAATACAATTTGCCTAATAATTCTGCACTCCCTGTATTCGATCACAGAATTATTCACCCCCATTTATGTGACATGCCCAAATTCTCACCATTTTGCGCTAAGAGTCCCATCAATTATTTCAATGGAGGTCACCTCCCTAGGTGTAAATGCACCTGAATGAGGAAGAGCTAAATTGTGGTGGGTCTGTATGGTGAACAATTAACAACAACAACATTTATTTCTAGAGCACATTGTCATACAAATGATGTAGCTCAAAGTGCTTTACACGATGAAGAAAGAGAAAAAAGACAAAATAAATAAGAAAATAGAATTAGGGAACACCGATGGCCGGGAGGACAGAAAAAACAAATAAAAAAATCTCCTGGCAGCTGGAGAAAAAAAAAAAATCTGCAGGGGGTCGGAGGCCACGAGACCAGCCAGCCCCTTCTAGGCATTCTGCCTAACATAAATGACCTCACAATCAGTCCTCATGGTATGCAGGGTTTACATGGAAGAACTTGATGACGACGGTCATGTGGACTTGTAGGAAACTCACGGTGCTTTGATCAGATGATGGGGGTGCAGATCGACATACACAGAAAGCTGGAAAAAGAACAGCTGAAAACGTAGGGGTTAGTATGGATTACTGAGCCACCATGAATGGTAATGATAATTAAATACATATGCAGAATATCAGGATTAAAATGAAGCTATGAGAAAGCCATGTTAAAGTAATACGTTTTTAGCAGTTTCTTTAAAGTGCTCCACCGTATCAGCCTGATGAATTTCTATCGGTCAGCTATTCCAGATTTTAGGTGCATAACAGCAGAAGGCCGCCTCATCACTTCTTTGAAGTTTAGCTCTCGGAATAATAAGCAGACCCTCATTTGAAGATCTAACGGTACAATTTGAAGTGTTAGGTGTAAGACATTCTGAGGTATAGGATGGAGCAGATTATTGAAAGCTTTGTAAACCACAAGCAGAATTTTAAAGTGAATTCTAAATGACACAGGTAACCAATGTAGTGACATCAGCACTGGTGTGATGTAATCAGATTTTCTTTTCCCAGTTAAGATTCTAGCAGCTGCATTCTGCACTCGTTGTAATCGATTGATGTCTTTTTTGGGTGATCCTGAGAGGAGTGAGTGACAGTAATCTAGTCGACTGAAAACAAAAGGGTGAACTCATTTCTCAGCATCTTGCAAAGTTATAAGGGATCTTATTTTTGCTATATTTCTTAAGTGAAAAAATGCTGTCCTAGTAATCTGATTAATATGTGATTTAAAATTCAGGTCAGAGTCAATAATTATGCCTAAATTCTTTACCTACGTCTTGATTTTTAATCCTAATGCATCAAGTTTACTTCTAATACCCTCATTATATCCATTGTTGCCAATCACTAATATTTCTGTTTTCACCTTATTTAGTTTGAGAAAATTACTACTCATCCATTCAGAAACACGAGTAATACATTGTGTCAATGAATCAAGAGAGTCAGGGTCATCAGGCGCTATTGATAAATACAGTTGTGTTTCGTCAGCATAGCTGTGGTAGCTCACGTTATGCCCTAAGATAATCTGTCCTAATGGAAGCATGTAAATCGAAAACAGCAGCACACCCAGGATAGAGCCTTGTGGACCACCATATAGACTATCATGGGTTTTCAAAATATAATTACCACAACTAACAAAGAAAATTCTACCTGCCAGGTAGGACTCAAACCAGTTTAAGACACTGCCAGAGAGGCCCACCCATTCACTAAGGCGATTTCTAAGAATATTGTGATCAATGATATCAAATGTCTGTAGTGGTCTGGCGCCCTGCTCTGGGTTTGTTTCCTGCCTTGCACCCTGTGTTGGCTGGGATTGGCTCCTACAGACCCCTGTGAATGTGTAGTTAGGATACAGCAGGTTGGATAATGGATGGATGGATGGATGGATGGATATCAAATGTGGCACTCAGATCTAAGAGGATGAGAACAGAAAAACTGCCTTTGTCTGTATTAACCTGCAAGTCATTTACTAAAGGTACAAGGTACCGAAGGTAAGAACAATGCAAGCAACTCCATGAAAAGCCCTGACCACTTTATTAGGTGTACCATACTAGTATTGGGTTGGACCCCCTTTTGTCTTCAGAACTGCTGTAATCCTTCATGCCGTAGATTCAACAAGGTACTGGAAACGTTCCTCACGGATTTTGGCCCATATTGACATGAAAGTATCACGCAGTTGCTGCAGATTTGTCAGCTGCACATCCATGATTTGAATCTCCCGTTTCCGCCACATCCTGAAGGTGCTCTCTTGGATTGAGATCTGGTGACTGTGGAGGTCATTTGAGTACAGTGAACTCATCGTCATGTTCAAGAAACCAGTTTGAGATGATCTGACCTTTGTGACATGGCGCTTTATCCTGCTGTAAGGAGGCATCAGAAGATGAGTACATGAGATGAGGTCATAAACGAATGGACAATACTCAGGTAGGCTGTGGTATTTAAATGATGCTCAATTTGTACTAAGGGGCCCAAAGTGTGACAAGATAATATCCCCCCCACCCCCTTCACACACACATAATCACACCTCCAGCAGCATCCTGAACCATTGATACAAGGCAGGATGGATCAACGCTTTCATGTTGTTGCTGTCAAATTCTGACCCTAACATCTGAATGTCGCAGCAGAAATCGAGACTCAGCAGACCAGGCAACGTTTTTCCAATCTTATATTGTCCAATTTAAAGTGAGCCCGTGTGAATTGTAGCCTCAGTTACCTGTTCTTAGCCAACACGAGTGTCACCCGGTGTGGTCTCCTGTTGCTGTAGCCCACCTGCTTCAAGGTTTGATGTGTTGTGTGTTCAGAGATGCTCTTCTGCATACCTCGGTTGTTACTTGTTCTTATTTGAGTTCCTGTTGTCTTTCTACCAGTCTGGCCATTCTCCTCTGACCTCTGGCATCAACACGACGTTTCTGCCCAGAGATCTGCCGCTCACTGGATGTTTTCCCTTTTTCAGACCATTCTCTGTAATCTCTTAGAGATGGCTGTGTGTGAAAATCCCAGTAGATCAGCAGTTTGTGAAATACTCAGATCAGTACATCTGGCACCAACAGCCAAGTCACTTAAATCAGCTTTCTTTGCCATTCTGATGCTCGGTTTGAACTTCAGCAGGTCGTCTTGACAATGTCTACATGCCGAAATACATGGAGTTGCTGCCATGTAATTGGCTGATTAGATATTTGCATTAGCAAGCAGTTGAACAGGTGTACCTAATAAAGTGGCCAGTGAGTACATATTCATTGTACAAATGCCCATTGTAGCAAAAGACACAGAGATATTCTAAAGGGTTGGGGCACCAGAGGTTTCCAAAATAGCAAAGCAATTTAACAGAATGATGTCTTCTCAGATGCAAATCAGGAGAAAAATGGAGGTGGTGGGGTTATGAAGTTGCTGAGGTGGAAAGGGTGGGTCCATGAACTCCAGGGGCCTCATGCATAACGCCGTGCGTAGAACTCGCACTATAACATGGCGTAAGCACAAAAGCCGAAATGTTCTTACGCACAGAAAAATCCAGATGCAGGAATCTGTGCGTACTCCAACTTCCACGTTCTTCCACTACATAAATCCCGATCAGCGTGAAAACTAACGCACGTGCACGCGCATTATGTAACGCCCCAAATCCTCCCAGAATTACACCTCTTTGAATATGCAAATCAATATAAATCGCCCTTAAGCGCAGCCTTCTGTGAAAAGACAATGGGAAAAGCACGGGGAAAATATAAGAATTTCAGCGAATACCAAGTGGAGGCAAAGGAAAAACATACTATTTGTTCAAATAAACCGTGGTATAATCAACAAAAGGAAGTTGATCGAGTGACATAGCGTGTTGGAGAAACTTGAAAGCTCACATTCACAAAATCGCACAGTGCCGGAAATAAAAAAGAAGTCACATATCAAAGTTGCCGTGAAAAGCCGAGTTGTAAGCCCACTGTCTGAGTGTCATATGAAAGTTTATTAGGTACAGAGAAAAAGGCACACGGTGGGGAAAAAGCACAAATGTCAACTTCAATCTCGACATTTCCACTTTAATCACGTAGTTTATTTTGTCATTTAGTAGAACATTATAAACTTCATCTTAAAATCGTTTAATTAACCAGTTTCTCAAATCACATCGTAATTAAAGTAGCACGTTAAATGCTTTGTTTTGTATTTGATCTTCTACTCGTATGTTCTCTGTGGGTGTGAATCACTACTTGCTTCTTAAACTGGCTCTCTTCCTCCAACTGGACACAGAGTCCATTACATTTGTGATATTACAGCTCTCTGAATAACTAAAATACTGAGATGTATACGTGATGTCATTTTCATGATGATAGGAGCTAAAGCACATTATTAAACATGTGTTTCATGAGCCTCGTGCTCATGACAAGCATTTATCTTTTGTCGAAATTTGTCGCTGCGTTTTAGCTGTGTTGTTATTTTCTCTTTCTGTTTTATATTCAATATATATTGGCGTAGCCATCACTGCAGTCAGTGCTTTTCCCCAAGTAACCGATCGCCACACAATCAGCTCTGTAATAGACGCGTTAAGCCATCTGTAAGCTTAGCCGATTCTTCAAAACGTTTAAAGAACATTGAAATATCTTCGTAGTACATGTTTAATTATTCTATCCTTCACGACACTCCCAGTGAAGAATATAGATTATTTAAATGAAGTTAAAGTTTTATGTGTATAATTTAACAAACATATTTTGCTGCATTTCACCTTAAAAATGATATCGTCATCATATGTAAATACGCGCTTTATAAAGTGGCTCAGGTTGTGAGATATTATAACTGTAGTGCAAGTTTACAGTGGGGTGATTGTACTTATAAGTACAAACCGTTCTACAAGGAGCAATTGATTGAGTGCATTTAAAGTTCTTGGGATTAAACTGTTTCTGAACCGCGAGGTCCGTACAGGAAAGGCTTTAAAACATTTTGCAGTGGCTGAGACAGCGTGCTTAATGCTGTATACCGATAATTCTCTTCCGATCAGCTGCTGCTGTGATTCACACTCAGATACAGTGATATAAATACTCCGAGTCGTGCAGTGAGAGTAATATGGAAAAAGATGATCCGCTGTGGCAACTCCTAACGGGAGGAGCTGAAAGAAGAAGAAGAAGAAGAAGAAGAAGGAGAAGTGAGAGCAGTTATGGCATTTGGAATACTATGGCTGTTCCCTGAACCATTATATTGTTACGAAGTTAATTACAATCAGATGCATTACACTAATAAACAATATGCGGTTAGTTTCTGTGTATTTATAAAGCCGCCATGAAAATAATGAGTAATCACACAGGAACAGTAGCATTGCTTTGACGCTGGGTGCCGCCAGTTTGCAAAACCGAGCGGAGAACTTGCGTACGACAAGGCATGAGGTACCGTGGAAAAGTGCGTAGCTTTACGCCAAGTGTAGGTTTTATACATCGCGATTTGAACGTGGAAAAGTTCTTACGCAACATTTCTGTGCGTACGCACCATTTATACATGAGGCCCCAGGACCGGAAGTGATGTCTTGTGCCCTCAAGATGTTGGTTTCAGGATCTAGATAGATAGATAGATAGATTACTGCAATGCGGTGTTCACTGGCTGTTCAAACTGTTCTCTATACAGCCTCCAGTTAATCCAAAATGCCGCTGCAAGAATTATTACAAGAACAAGAAAATATGAACACATAACCCCAGTTCTTAAATCTTTACACTGGCTCCCAGTTAAGTTCAGGGCAGATTTCAAAATCCTCCTTTTAACATATAAAGCATTAAATGGCCGAGGTCCGGCTTACTTGTCTGAACTCATCATGACTTACAAACCTGAGCGCACATTAAGATCTCAAGATGTCGGTCTGCTTAGGATTCCAAGGATTAATAAAATATCAGTGGGAGGTCGAGCTTTTAGTTACAGGGCCCCTAAACTGTGGAATGGTCTTCCTGCTTCCATAAGAGATGCCCCCTCAGTCTCAGCCTTTAAATCCCAGCTGAAGACTCACTACTTCAGTTTAGCATATCCTGACTAGAGCTGCTGATTAACTGTACAGACTGCATCTCTGTTGTTAGTCATTAGCACTATAACATAAGTAACATGATAATTAGAATTGAATACTAACCCTCACCTATTCTGTTTCTTTTCTCGGTACCCAAATGTGGCCATTGGTGCAACGGCCCACCTGCAAAGTTGTTTGCCTGCCTATGGTAAAGTCATCCCTGATGGAGGATCACAGGAATCATGGGAAAGAGGGGTCCTTTCATCGGAGCAACGTTTCAGCCGTGGCATGGCCAAATGGAGATGCAGCTAGATGGATGAGGTCTCCAGGACTCTAAAAATATCCAAACCTAATTATGTCATATCATCTACTGTTAAACCGTAATTCTAAAATGTTTATTATTATGCTGTCTTAAGGAATTGTTCTGTTGTGTATATTGTATTGTATTGACCCCCTACTTTTGACACCCACTGCACGCCCAACCTACCTGGAAAGGGGTCTCTCTTTGAACTGCCTTTCCCGAGGTTTCTTCCATTTTTCCCTACAAGGTTTTTATTGGGAGTTTTTCCTTGTCTTCTCAGAGAGTCAAGGCTGGGGGGCTGTCAAAAGGCAGGGCCTGTTAAAGCCCATTGCGGCACTTCCTGTGTGATTTTGGGCTATACAAAAATAAACTGTATTGTATTGTATTGTATAGATAGATAGATACTTTATTAATCCCAAGGGGAAATTCACATAATCCAGCAGCAGCATATTGATAAAGAACAATATTAAATTAAAGAGTGATAACCATGCAGGTAAAGCAGACAATAACTTTGAATAATGTTAACGTTTACCTCCCCGGGTTGAATTGAAGAGTCGCATAGTGTGGGGGAGGAACGATCTCCTCATTCTGTCAGTGGAGCAGGACGGTGACAGCAGTCTGTCACTAAAGCTACTCCTCTGTCTGGAGATGATACTGTTCAGTGGATGCAGTGGATTCTTCATGATTGACAGGAGTTTGCTTAGTGCCCGTCGCTGTGCCATGGATGTCAAACTGTCCAGCTCTGTACCTACAATAGAGCCTGCCTTCCTTACCAGTTTGTCCAGGTGTGAGGCATCCTTCTTCTTTATGCTGCCTCCCCAGCACACCACCGTGTCGAACAGGGCGCTCGCCACAACCATCTGATAGAACATCTGCAGCATCTTATTGTAGATGTTGAAGGACGCCTGCCTTCTAACGAAGTATAGTCGGCTCTGTCCTCTCTTGCACAAAGCATCAGTATTGGCAGTCCAGTCCAATTTATCATCCAGCTGCACTCCCAGGTATTTATAGGTCTGCACCCTCTGCACAGTCACCTCTGATGATCACAGGGTCCATGAGGTGCCTGGTCCTCCTAAAATCCACCACCAGCTCCTTGGATCTGAAGAGGGATGAAGAGGAGAGGCATTATAAGGCAGTGCCAACCTTTAGCTTGGGGTGGAACTGCAAGTTGACAAGCCCTGTTGTCTCCCAGTCATGCATGTGTAACACTATATACAAAATAGTGGTGGCTTGCTTATGTGGGTGCGCACTTGTAGAAATGGATACCTCATCTACTGCTCAATGGGGTAGCCTTGTGGTACAGTGGCTGGCACTGATGCTTCAAAACTTCAGACACTTTGAGAAGTGCATTTCGGACTGAGACTTCAGGAGGCACTTCTTTAGAAAATCTGAAACAAACTACCAAGTCAAGAAGAAACCTTGACAACCTTGAAGTAGCATCTGGGAGATACTGGGACAGCTTAGCTATTAGCTAAACAAGTGAGCTTGATAGACTGAATGGTCTCAAAATTTCTTATGAAGCTGGTGAGATGGAAGGAGTGGGTCCAGGATCTCAAGGACCAGAAGTGACGTCATATGCCCTCGAGATGTTGGGATCTTCAAAGGGGTGAAAAGGATAGGTGTTATAAGGCAGCACCAGCCCCAGGCTCAGGATGGAATTACATGTTGATAAGACCTGTTGTTGGCATCTCCCAGTCACTGCGTATAAAATAAAGGTGGCTTGCTTATGTGGGAATGCACTAGTAGAAAAGGAAAATCTTCATCTACTGCCCACCAGTGCAGTATTGTGGCATGATGGTTGGTACAGCTGCTTCAAAAACTCAAGGGACTTTGGAAAGTGCATTTCAGATTGAAGCCAGGAGGATCTTCTTTAGGGAATCTGGAACAAATAATCAAGTCAAACAGAAACTCAGTCGAAGCGATCAAAGTGGCTCTACAGCTATGAAGGACAAAGAATTATGGGTAATCGAGGTGCAAAGCCCCGCCCATTGACCCATGTTATTTACATATTGAGAACTTGCAAATGAAAATCCAAACTGGAAATGCATTTTACTTTTCATTTTTCCAACTTCATTGCAGTTCAGGCTGAGAATGAAATTGCAAATAGGGTTATTGCATTTAAATTTTAATTTTTGCATCATTCTTGCATGCAGACTTTGAAAATGAAATTACAAATGGGGATATTTTCTGAGCCTGGAACAGGAGAGAGCCCCGAGGCTTTGGAAAATATCCTGTATCACCCCAGTCCCAAAGGTATCACGTCCTAGTGAGCTGAATGACTTCCGGCCTGTCGCTCTGACGTCACATGTGATGAAGACCATGGAGCGGCTGCTGCTTCACCACCTGAGGCCACAGGTCCGTCACGCCCTACACCCTCTGCAGTTCGCATACCAGGAGAAGGTGGGAGCGGAGGATGCCATCATCTATATGCTACACCGATCCCTGTCCCACTTGGACAGAGGCAGTGGTGCTGTAAGAATTATGTTTCTGGACTTCTCTAGCACCTTCAACACCATCCAACCTCTGCTCCTTAGGGACAAGCTGACAGAGATGGGAGTAGATTCACACCTGGTGGTATGGATTATGGAGTATCTTACAGACAGACCTCAGTATGTGCGTCTCGGGAACTGCAGGTCTTACATTGTGGTCAGCAACACAGGAGCACCGCAGGGGACTGGACTTTCTCTGGTCCTGTTCAGTCAACATACATCAGACTTCCAATACAACTCAAGAGTCCTTCCACGTGCAAAAGTTCGCTGACGACACTGCTATCGTGGGCTGCATCAGGAGTGGGCAGGAGAAGGAGTATAGGAACCTAATCAAGGACTTTGTTAAATAGTGCGACTCAAACCACCTACACCTGAACACCAGCAAAACCAAGGAGCTGGTGATGGATTTTAGGAGGCCCAGGCCCCTCATGGACCCTGTGATCATCAGAGGTGACTGTGCAGAGGGTGATGACCTATAAATACCTGGGAGTGCAGCTGGATGATAAATTGGAATGGACTGCTGATACTGATGCTCGATGTAAGATAGGACAGAGTCGACTATACTTCCTTAGAAGGTTGGCGTCCTTCAACATCTGCAATAAGATCAGACGGTTGTGGCGAGCTCCCTCTTCTACGCGGTGGTGTACTGGGGAGGCAGCATAAAGAAGAGGGACGCCTCACGCCTGGACAAACTGGTGAGGAAGGCAGACTCTATTGTAGGCATGGAGCTGGACAGTTTGACATTCGTGGCAGAACAACGGGCGCTGAGCAGGCTCCTGTCAATCATGGAGAATCCACTGCATCCATTGAACAGGATCATCTCCAGACATTTAATATTGTTCTTTATCAGTATACTGCTGCTGGAGTATGTGAATTTCTCTTTGGGGATTAATAAAGTATCTATCTATCTATCTATCTATCTATCTATCTATCTATCTATCTATCTATCATATAGTGCCTTTCACATCTATCTATCTCTCTATCTATCTATCTATCTATCTCTCTATCTATCTATTTTCGTTTTCATTTTAATTTTTGCAGCATTTACGCATGCAGACTTTCAAAATGAAATAAAATGATAATTTTCATTTTCATTTTTTGAAAAATACCTCCCATATTGAGACAGCTTAGCTATTAGCTAATAAACTGAATGGTCTCCTCTCACTTGTCAAAGTTCTTATGTGAGTATGTCCTACAATGGACTGGAGCCCCATTATGGATGAGTCTCCACCTTATTCCCAGTGCTCTCTGGATAGATTCAGATTCTTTCTGAACTTAAACAGGATAAGTGAATTAGGAGAGAGATGAATGACACTACAGCTTTAATATTTAAGAATGTGTCCCCAGGAAAAGACACCATATCATACGTTAATGGACTATTAACTATTTTATGTAACACCTTTATTTCAGCTTGATACTATAAGAGGCATTTATCGCTCCAGGTTGCTTCTTAAATTAATGCTCGAGCCCACCACTCAGGGTGTGTACTTTTTTATGCGACTTAGGGGGGTCTAAACCTTAACCCCAGAAACCCCCTCAAGGAGAAGCTCTCACACACTTTCATGTCTTATTTGTTTTCCCCCTCGTGCCACTGTCTGCCCACCTCTGCTGGCACACAGACTTTGCAGAGAGATCAGATTTTGGCAGGTGCGCAGAGAAGACAGACTCTCCGCTCCACTGTCGTGCTTTTTCTTTTTTCTCTTTTTTTCGCCTATTTAGAGAGCTCCCTTCAAGCCTGTCAACTGGAAAATAGGTCCCTTTTTCATCCCATCACGGATTTGTGAGATTAAAGGTGAAGTAATGAATCAGCGCTGGTGACAGCCCAGCACGCCGACCGGCCAGCAGGGGTCTTCTATTGTGTGCCTCCTCTCTGACCTCCCGTGCCACTCGATTTGTGTGGGAACGGCCGCTGGAGAATGCGTGGGTGGAGTAAGAGGCTTACACGGTGGTACATTCTGTGAGTGAGTGCACCACAGAAGGTTTTGGGCATTCCTCAGCTGGACGGCACCTCCAACCGACATCTGCTCAATTGCGAAGGGCTCGTCCTCCCTCCCAACCAGCTCCCTAATTCCCGGAGGGGCGAATGACAAAAGAAGCGGAGAGACGCGCCTGTCAGTGCTAATGTGAGACTGGAGATCCAACTGAACGGGTGGCAAAGCGCAGAAGAGCGGAGCAAGTGCCCATGCGTGGCCTAGCGTGAATAAGCGGCTCTAATACAAACTTTTTTTTTTAATTAAGCTTATGTCTTATTTAATTGCACTCATGTCTTACTGAAAGGTTAAAATGTTGGTATGTTTCAAAACATGGCAGAAATGCCACTGCTCGACCTTACCCATAGGAAACGCGCTATACAGTATATCAATACATCGTATCACCCGCCAAACTGGTACGGGGCGGGGTTAAGGGGAACTGGAAAAAGGCGGTCTCTCTAAAAGCGAACAATCTCATTTATCAGTTAGCAGTATCAGAGTGACGCGCCCTGTTAGCCATTGATGGACACAATGAGAAGTGATGTACAATTACGCCTGTTATTGGCTAACTGTTAGGTTGCAGAATTCAAGCTTTCGAGGCTGCTTAGATCCCCCCTCAGACAAGGTGTAATACACAAAACCGAAGGTACCTGTGTCTATATACACCAGAGGCGGATTTAAGTATGGGCGGCATCTTGCCTGGGCTGGCACGGGGTTTCCAAACCATGCAAAACAAAAACTTGGAAAGTTAAAAAGAATGTGGTTCACAAAGTGCGCGGTACGTACAGAGAGGGGTGCCGCTTAAGTAACATAAGGGACTTGGCTTCCAGACACCCAGGGGGAACCATTCATCCACACCCCTACTCCCGGCCGTTGAAGTCTGATAATACTGAGTGAGCTCAGTCACCCGAAGGGGCTTCCGCTTAGTAAATTACACAATATGTACACAGACGGAAGCCGTTGATGTAGCTGAAGGGGTATACACTCCAGACACCGAGGGGGACCCACCCTCCACTATTCCCACCAGAGTTGGTCAAAGTCTAATAATACTGACTGTGCGCTATCACCCGAGGGGCGTCATTTATGAAAGCAAAGGAGCTTCTGCTTCGTACATTTACGTGGGCATGGTTTATATAAGTGGAGAGGCACATGGTCCGTACACCGAGGGGGACCCACCTTCCACTAGGGGGTTGGTTGAAGTCTAATAATACCGACTGTGAGCCAACACAGAGTCACATAGTGTGGGGTCTCCTCAGTCTGTCAGTGGAGCAGGACGGTGACAGCAGTCTGTCACTAAAGCTACTCCTCTTTCTGGAGATGATCCTGTTCAGTGGATGCAGTGGATTCTTCATGATTGACAGGAGTTTGCTTAGTGCCCGTCGCTGTGCCACGGATGTCAAACTGTCCAGCTCCATGTTTACAAAAGAGCCTGCCTTCCTTACCAGTTTGTCCAGGCATGAGGCATCCTTCTTCTTTATGCTGCCTCCCCAGCACACCACCGCGTCGAACAGGGCGCTCGCCACAACCATCTGATAGAACATCTGCAGCATCTTATTGTAGATGTTGAAGGACGCCAGCCTTCTAAGGAAGTATAGTCGGCTCTGTCCTCTCTTACACAGAGCATCAGTGTTGGCAGTCCAGTCCAATTTATCATCCAGCTGCACTCCCAGGTATTTATAGGTCTGCACCCTCTGCACATAGTCAGTCACCTCTGATGATCACAGGGTCCATGAGGTGCCTGGTCCTCCTAAAATCCACCACCAGCTCCTTGGATCTGAAGAGGGATGAAGAGGAGAGGCATTATAAGGCAGTGCCAACCTTTAGCTTGGGGTGGAACTGCAAGTTGGCAAGCCCTGTTGTCTCCCAGTCGTGCATGTGTAACACTATATACAAAATAAGAGCCCCGAGGCGCGCCATTTACGAAAGTGAAGGGGCTTCTGCTCCGTACATTTACGTGGTATTTACGTAGAGGAGCGGCGCTTATGTAGATGGAGGGACGCGCCCTCAACTATCCCCACCAGGGTTAGTCGAAGTCTAATAATACAGACTGTGCACCATCATCTTAGGGGCGCCATTTGTGTAGGCGAATTGGCTTCTGCTCTGTACATTCATATGGAATGTACACAGAGGGTCGCGTTCATGTAAATGGAGGGGCATACGGTCCATACACTGAGGGGGACATACCTTTCAAACAGGGAAATGCGGTCAGGGGAGGTGTCATCATGAAAAATAAAAGAAAAACCAATAATGATAACATAAAATAAATGCGTCCACTGGCATATTTCTTTTCTTTCCAATAACTTTAATAATTTTTATAGTCAAAATTGCTGAATTTGCGTATCTCCTGTTCAAATACGGGGGAGAAACGCGATTTGTGGCAGCGACGAGCCTCACCTCCACTCGGACTGTGCGCTCTACTCACAAACTGGGCTGATGCAGGCAATTGGCACGTGCCTGCTGCTGTCTCTCTGTGTGTCGCCGATTTAATGTTAGCATACACGTTTATTATACACACTAACTTTCCACAGGCTGACTAATATCTATAATGAGTGTGTGTGACATATTTAGTGTTGATCGGACATAAAACCGCAGTGAAAAGGTAAAAGATGAACCAGACAGTACCATGCCGCCCTGAAGGGGGCGCATGTGAGCCCAACAGGTGCTCGTTGCTGCTGTTCTTCTACGCAGAGGCGCCAATAAGTTGTCGATATCAGAAAAGTCCGTGTACTTTTTAGTATTTGAAATTCCATCCATCCATCCATCCATTTTCCAACCCGTTGAATCCGAACACAGGGTCACAGGGGTCTGCTGGAGCCAATCCCAGCCAACACAGGGCGCAAGGCAGGAACCAATCCTGGGCAGGGTGCCAACCCACCGCAGGACACACACACCAAGCACACACTAGGGACAATTTAGAATCGCCAATCCACCTAACCTGCATGTCTTTGGACTGTGGGAGGAAACCCACGCAGACACGGGGAGAACATGAAATTTCATTTTAGAAGCAAAAACGAAAATGAAATGAGGGAAAATAAGGTATTTTTTAGTTCTGTGGTAACAAATAGCAATCATAAACTTAAAATTCCACATACTTTTCTGGATTTATTTGTGATTCAAATAATGAAAGTGGTGTTATAGCTGAAAAGCAACAAAACAGACACATTTTCAGTTGTCTGAAACCGGAGGTACTTCTTTGGGACGACACGTGCGAACAGTCCTCCATCACAACACATCGATCGACGGCTTTGAAGTTACACTGCATGGCATCACCAGAGGATGGACCATTACGTTGTTTTATCGGAACAGTAAAAGAGTGACACTCCGGGACGAGGACATGACTGCAGAAAAACCGAGTCGCATCTTTCAGGTAAAAATACAAGGTTTGCTAACTTTGTTTCATTGATGTAGCAGTTCTTTTATGAGCGTTATTGTTGTTACTTACTGCGAAACGGCTAATATTTGGTGATTTCATTTACTAAGTCTGGCAATTTTTATTGTGTTAGCATTTTGAATGGTTGCTCATTGACTTTTACCGGCTACTATAGCTAGTAAACGTTTGAAGTATTAACAGTGCGCACAAGTGTAACACATGTTAGGAGAGCAAAGTGATTTACAGAAAGTATTCTTAACATGAGTTACACTTGTTAATGAGCAACCATTCGCACATTTACACACATTCAAAATGCTAGCACTATACAAATTGCCAGACTTAGTGTTAGTAAATGAAATCACCAAATGTTAGCTGTTTCGCAGTCACAACAATAACATTCATAAAAGAACTGCTACATCAATGAATCAAAGTTTGCAAAGCTTGTATTTTTACCTGAAAAATGCGAATTAGTTTTTCTGCAGTCATGTCCTCGTCCCGGAGTGTCACTCTTTTACTGTTCCGAAAAACAACATAAAAGTTCATCTTCTGCTAATGCCAGTGTACCTTTAAGGCCGTCGGTCAATGTGTTGTGAGGAGGACTGTTCGCACGTGTCGTCAAAACTCGCACAGAAAAAAGAAGTACTTCCGGCTTCAGATAACTGAAAATGCGCCTGTTTTGTTGCTTTTCAGCTATAACACCACTTTCATTATTTGAATCACAAATAAATCCAGAAAAGTATGTGTAATTTTAAATTTATGACTGCTATTTGTTACCATAGACTTAAAAAATACCTTATTTTCCCTCATTTTATTCTTTAATCAAAAATCTAATCTGATCATTTCTTTTTATTTTCGTTTTTTCGTTTTTGCTTCTAAAATGAAATTTCAAATACTAAAAAGTACAAGTGCACTGCAGCGGTCCGTTTATTTTTATTTTTTGTTCTGTCTGACTGCCAAAATGAAAGATTAAGACTTTTAAAACTAAAGGAGAACAAGGAGGACTTTTACAAGAAAGTGCCGGAGATTTTCGTGGAGAAGGATAGGCGCATGGACTTCATTTACAAATAATTATAAACGGTTTTCAATATTATAAAATAAACGGGATCAGACTAGGGCGGAACAGTGGCGCAGTGGGTAGCGCTGCTGCCTGCCTCACAGTTAGGAAACCCGGGTTCGCTTCCTGGGTCCCCCGTTCCTGGGACGCGTGGGTTACCTCCGGGTGCTCCGGTTTCCTCCCACAGTCCAAAGACATGCAGGTTAGGTGAATTGTCAATCCTAAAATTGTCCCGTGTGTGTGTGCCCTGCGGTGGGCTGGCACCCTGCCCAGGGTTTGTTTCCTGCCTTGCACCTTGTGTTGGCTGGGATTGGCTCCAGTAGACCCCTGTGACCCTGCAGTTAGGAAACAGCAAGTTGGATAATGGATGGATGGGATCAGACTAAGAAAAAAACAATCCAATATTTAAAAACTAAATTTTGACCTTAAACAAAATATTCTTTTGTTTTTCTTGTTTTCCTTTTGTTGAACAGTCCATATTAAAACTGATTAAAGCATCAGAATTGAAAGCTTTTAAAAACAGCTAAATATTTCAATTATGGTCAAATCTGAAATCCATTTTTTTGTACAAAATTCAATACTTTTATTTGTATTGAATGAGTAGGAATTGCGGAATTTCAACAGCAAATGCAGAACACATGGAGAGTGCGGAGGAAATGCGCTCTATCCACTCCCTCTCCAAATATGCACCTTACCTATCTGTGTGTGTAAAGAATGCTGATAAGAAATCAAACATCACCAGTAGTCAATGTGCCAACTGAATGGTGAATAAGCTACTCTTCTGGGTTCAAATATTTGTAAATCTGACTCTGAAGGGCCCATTGCCTCACCGGCCATGAACCTCACCACACACCACTACTTCCACTAAGGGGTTAGTTGAAGTCTAATGATGCTGACTGTGTGCTGTCATCTGTGTGGCACCATTTATAAAAGTGAAGGGGCTTCTTCTCCGTACATTTACATGGTACATGCATAGAGGGGCACAGTTTATGTAACTGACAAGGGGGTGGAGGACCTCTATCAGCACCCCCAGGTCATCTGAGTCTAACAGTTGTCAACGGCACCCGGGCACAGACAGGCAGACATCTTGTTTTGCACAACCACCACACGTTTATTTACAATATATACAAATTGTTCTGCTCACAAAGACCCCAGTCCTTTGGTCACACAGACCCACACAAGTGCACAAACCCCTTCCCAAAGTCCTGGCCTCACGATGCCTTGCTTCGGGCCACCTTCATCCTCTCTGCTCCTGCCTTGTCCTACTTCCACCCGACTCCAGCTTCGAATGTATGAAGGACAGCCCCTCTTATAGAGTGCCCGGATGAGCAGCAGGTGTTCCCGGCATTCCTCCGTTGGCCACGCCCCAGCGTGGCGGAAGTGCCGGCTGTCCTCCTGACAGCCCTCCGGGTAACACCAAAGGTCTTCCCCCCAGCACTTCCTGGTGTGGAGGAAGTGCTGGGGCAACAAGTCTCCAAGACATCGGGGCGCCTCCTGGCGGTGACCACGGGCCCCTACAGGGAAAGGCTTCCATGCCCTTGACCCGTGGCCCCCAAAGCAACCCGGAAGGCAAACCCCACGTGATCCAGGCAGGGCTCTGACCCTCTTCCGGTCCCTCCTGGCGTCCCGGCCAGGTCATGGCCCCTGGCATCCCTGACACAGTACAGACTGCCCTCTATAGACACCGAGGGGCACCGTCACTCCACAACCCATGGATCCAAATGAGCTTTGACAGACACTGATATACACACTAAAGAAACACGATTCAAAGCCCTTATGGTAAAAATAAAGGTACCAGAGTGGTACTCCAGAGCAATTAGTCCCAAAAGACTAATCCACATGAAGGTTTCAGAAAGACCTTTGATTTTGAATTTCTTCATGGGATTAATTAAGTTGATCTAATCTAATCCGTTTGTTTAGATCGGTAACAGGCTCCATAAATAACCATGGCTAGATGGTAACAGACTTGTGGACTACCAATAGGACTCTTGCTGCATACAGTCTGGTGGGCTAAGTCCACGTTTTCTTTAGCTGGTAGTGTCCTGATAAGTAAAATATTATACTGTGTATTAAAGATTTCTTTTTTTTTTTCTCTCTGTACATATTAGGACATTTTTCAAAGCTTAAAGAAGAAACATCATATGCAAAGAACCCTTCCTAGAATAAACTGGTACTTTGTCAAGCGGAGTCGGAGTGGTGGCTCCGAGTTTAGGGATCTGCACTTGAAGGTTGCAGGTTCGAATCCTGTAGACACCAAAAGGACTCTATTTCATTGGGCCCTTGAGTGAGGCCTTTAACCTGCAATTGCTCCATCCTGGGTATGACATTAATCTGCATCCAGGCCTCCGTGTAGGCCCTCCAACCTGTAGGGAAAAACCTGGGGGTTGGTGGCAGAACTGGCACTCCGGCCACCATAAAAAAACCTCACACTGGTTCCATTCCATCTGAGCTAGTGTGGGAGGTGTCACCCATTGCATGGCTATACTCGGGTCCCAATCTAAGATCCTGAGTTGGTTCGTCATGTGGTGGGTGCGGCAATGCACTAATAGCGCGTGCTCCAAACCTCTTTGTCAAGCAAGGAATACGACATATGCTCAAGATCTTCTGATAAGGTAACTACCACAGACGTGTGGTAGACTGTAGGACTTTAGGGACTTGATATTATTTTGGAAGAATTAAGTGCCTAGGACTGGCGAGATTTGTCAGGCTGAATGCCCTAAGTTGTTCTAACGTTCTAACTGTTCTAACGGCCGGGATGCCTCCAACCTGGAAGGACCGGGGAAGCAAGCATGGTCAGAGCCTTACCTCCCCCAGAGTGCTAGATGGCAGCACTCCTGGGTTGCAGTGGTGTCTAGGACTCCCCCAGGGCTTCATGGGAGTTGGAGTTTGGTGCAGCCCTGTTGGGATCTGTAGGCACCGCCAGGGGGTGCTACAGCTGGTCCTGAGCCCATATGGCCAATTCTTTCATCACACACAGAAGTTCTGCCAGAAATAGGTTATCAAGCACCTGGAGCACTTCTGGGTAACGCATAAAAGGAGCCAGCAGACACTACTCAGGGAGCCAGAGATAGGTGGAAGGTGGACGAAGCTTGCTGAGGAGGAGTGGAGGAGAAAAGAAAGAATTGTGTGTAAGGTGCTGTTTGTGCTTTGGACTGTGTTATACTTGTGGGAACAAGAGGCTGGCACGCACTGTGACGATGCGGGTTGTGGCTCCACACTCCCATCCGATATTTGGAAGCCCTTGAACCCAACACCGTCGATAATGTCACCGAGTGAGCTAGTCAGTGAGACAACATTTGAGCAAGGGGATGGTAAAAAGTGCAAAAGTGCTTTTATTAAAATCAAATCAACAAAACAGGTGTTCAAATAAATAAAGTGCAGTGATTCAATGTCCAAATAAATAATCCAATAAAATGAAACGTGAAGGTTAAAATCAATAAATAGAACAATCCTTTAAAAACGAGGTTAAAACATCCAACAGGAAGCAGTCTTTAAAAAACACAACAATGACAAGCCTGGTGCATCTTTTCTGTTAGTGTCTCACCTGCTTCTCCCAGTTAGGCTTTGCAGCTGCCCTCTTCAACTCATGCACGAGACTGGAGACCTCCCGATCCCTGGCTTCGGTCTGGCACTCATCCCAGCCTCGGAGACTTGGCTTCCCTGACAACCAGGATGCTCATGTCAAGGAGTTTATCACCCAAGCCTCCTGACTCCCGTAGCCTTCTCGGCCTTACGCAGCCAGCCATCTTTCTCTGGTTACGCCCGCTACCTGGTCGCTCAGCGGGAGCAACAACAACTCCAACCCCTGGGTGTAGGCATAACACCCAGGCCCTCACAGCTGCCTGCGAGCGCCCGTTCGCTCGCTCACACACTGCGCGTGTCTGTCCCTCTCTTGCACCGCCTTGCTTCCTCGCTCCCTGTAACCTCCGTTCTCTCTTTCCTTTCTCTTGTTCATTTTTCTTCGTTCTTTCCTCTCCCAACCGACTCGCGCTTCTTTTAATGAACGAGGGGCCATAGCAGCTGCAGCAAATTAGCCACAGAACAATCACGGATGTGGGCAGAAGCGCCCACACCGCAGATCGCCCGTGGCTTGCTATGGCCAAACGCCCCCTCGCTAAGCCACCGCGAGAGCGGTGATCATTTATTTAAAAAATGGCCTTTACTAAGCAAGCTGTGGACCCGCTATACCACACGCCCCCATAGAGATGTCACACTGTCCAACAAAGTCTTGAAGTTTTTAATGGGATTTCCTTCCAATGTGCATCCGTAATCAAATCTTCTGGGTCAGTCAGAGTTAATAGTCCTCATATCTGGTCAGAAAACCCATGTCTCTATTCACACCATGTTGTAACATGTTCAGTTTTAGCATCAGTTTGTCTTCCCATTCCCTTCTCTCCTGTTGTGTCTTGAAGTTGCCTATAAACACCTCGACTTTAAATCCACTCTTGCAGCATCCATTGCTGTTGTAGTGAGTGCAGCGGCTTTAAAATGGTTGCTGATGCTTTGAAGGAAGACAGACACACCAATATCCAGATTGTGCCATTTATTCTGCAACAACGTCATCCAGCTATAAGACAAGCAGCAAGGGGCACAGTCAACACACACAGTGACAGGCTCTCTCTCAGTCTCCTGTAGCAAGCTAAACAATATACTAGTGAGGCTAGATCTCCGTCAAATTAAACACTTCTAAAGTCAGTTTCTAATGAACAAAAGTGACGACAGGACCTTAAGATACATCAACAGCTACGTGACGTGATGATTCCATGCAGTTTGAGATGGAATACACCATTTTAAAACTTCTTAGCTTACACGAGAGAAAGAGAACATCGAGAAGTGTCTTACCTGCAACAGCATCATCCAGCTTTTGCCGGGAGTCTGCTGTTACGCTACATGTGTAACCTACGGGTGTTTCATTAATTAAAGCCCCCCTGCTACAACAGGCAACCAGGAACTATTATACAAAAGATACACTGATTGTATTCATATTAAACAAAATTCACAACATATAAAACAGAAGCATTTCAGTATTAAAAAGTCCATAGTTTTGAGAATGTTCACAAAAATCAAACATAATAAAACTGATTCAGCCACATGAGCTCCAACAGGAACATCTCCACTGTGAGGCATAATGTGAAGCCTGTGTGAATTCATTCTTTGGTAGAGTGTTTGTCTAGTTTCTTCCACCAAAAATTCCAGAGATGGGACATTTCATGCACAGAATTAGGTAGAGCACATGAATGATCCCTTTAATCTGACGTTCTTGTCAGCCATGTGGTATCACTTCCTCATCTACGGTGCCAATGTGAGCACAGCTATCACATCTTTGCTGTAGGCAGGGAGGTCTACCATTTTCTTCTGGTTCACTCAATTAGTTGCTGCAGGTTGGATGGTTCTTTGTGTGCGAGGGGTTGAAGGTTCTGGAAATACATCTCAAAGCTTGTCATCCTTATTTAGTATGGGCTGGAGTTCGTGCATAATTCGGAGGAGTTCTTCCAGATGTGGGTTACAGATGTCTTTGCCTGACGGTTTTTACTTTTTCGTATATGAACTATAGGGAAAGTATTGTAATCGTCCAAAAATTCAATGTCAAGATTATGCTGAATCTCAATGTTTAAGACCTCCCTCAGTCTGACAGTACCATTTTTGGACTTATGTGTGTCTGTGCGTGTGTGTGTGTGTGTAAACAGGATAACCTGAGTACGTTTTCACTTTGGTCACCCAAATTTTGCATACAAGTATTGGGTACAAAATGTAGATTTCTGTCAACTTTTGGGCTATTTCTGCTAAATGGAAGTGGTACTTTACCTTTTATTCATGCAGCTGCAGACTCTGATTTATTCAACTTGACTTTTATAATAATTGTTCAATATATTATTAATTTGATTTGATTTGTTGTTGATGGTTCTTTAATGTACATAATATAAAAATATAATCATTGTCTTGCAGTTTACTCCTCAAATATCCATCCCCATATCTGAGTATACGAGAAAGTCGAGGGGAGACCACTCCCGGTTTTTTTTTCTGGGTATGGGGGGTAGCTCTTTTGATTTGAGTCCCATAATCCCATTGTATATATTCCCATTGTTTTTGGGAGTATATCTTTGGCGAAGGAAATCTCTCCTGAGCTCCTGCAATTGTTTATCCCATCTGAGCAAATACGATTGCTTGCCTAAAAATATTGGAGCTCCTTATATGTTTATGGAGGAAGAAATTACCTCTTAGGTACTGTAGGTTTCTCAACTACACAATGCCTGAAGAAGGGGCTTGATGCTGCCTCAAAAACTTGCATATTGTAATCCACTCAGTTTGCCAATAAAAAGTGTCATTTTGATTCGCATCTCCATACCAGGTAATGATGTTCCTAGACCGTGGCACCTTTAGGGGCCCAGAAGCTGAAAATGGGGTCTGGGAGCTGTCTGCTTTTAGGGCTATCATTAGTGAGGAGGGGGCGGCACGGTGGCACAGTGGGTAGCACTGCTGCCTCACAGTAAGGAGACCTGGGTTCGCCTCCCTGGTCCTTCCTGCGTGGAGTTTGCATGTTCTCCCCGTGTCTGTGTGGGTTTCCTCCGGGTACTCCGGTTTCCTCCCGCAGTCCAAAGACGTGCATGTTAGGTGCATTGGCGATTCTAAATTGTCCCTGGCGTGTATGTGTGTGTGTGCGCACACCCTGAGGTGGGCTGGCGCCCTCCCCGGGGTTTGTTTCCTGCCTTGTGCCCTGTTCAGTTTGAATTTTTTTTTAATAAAACCACTTCACACCATTCCCCTTGCTTCATTTGGTGTCTTCATTGTCCAGCTCATCCAGTCAAATTGCCGACGGTGTCGGGTTCAGGAGCTCCCAAAAGGGAAGCGGGAGCGTGAAGCAGAACCAACGTCTTCACAGCCAGGACCAATGCACACACACATCCTTTCAGCTTCTAGATTTTTTGCCTCCAGCTTTTAGATTCCTCATGTGGGCATTCCAAAAGGAAAAGATGGACTTTAAAATATATAAAAGATGGCCACAGCTTCCCCAAAAATGTTTCCCAGACTGTTTTTTTTTTTTTACATTAAAATTTCTGGGTTGCCATTTGTCAAAGTCATTAGGTCAGAGCATAAGCATCTCTGTAAGTGGCTGGGTACGATTTAAATCAAAGAAAAGAGACAAGCCACACCTCTTTTCCTATTTGGCCACGCCCCCACTCCAAATGACAGTTCATTTATTCTTCACCTGAGGTGGTGTGGAGCCTCACAGGTTTAACTTTATTATCACAGCTCCCCCTACATTTGAAATTAAAAAGTACACCCCACATCTAATGGGTTTCCACCCAGTCATTTCTTCTTCCTGTCCCAGGATAGCCTGGTGGGTTACATAGAGAACCTTAAACCAAAGGCTGGCACTTCAATCCCTGCCTCAGAGTCATTGTATGGGCTCTTCACCTAAACCAATTTTAATTGTAAAAATAATACTAATAAATAAGTTTGCCCTACCTCTGTATAGAACAGATTGCAAGAGAAGGAGACTTTACAAATATAAAGTTTTTGGCATCTTCTAAACTGTTTCTAGACTGCAGCCTGTGAGTGGTGCATTAAATGGCCCCATGTTGATTTCTTTAGTGCAAAGCAATTTCAAGGTTGGCCATCATGAAGAATCTGATTAGAGCACATCGGCAGGCTGATTCAGACAGATGCATAAAATGCGGACATAACAGGGCATTCTGTGCTCAGGTGGTATTCCATTCACAGAGCTCTGCTTTTAAGATGCAAACTCTAATCTATGCCCCGTATAGAAAGCAGCCATGTTAGCCAATTGAGCCAAAGGACAGCATCAATGGCTCGAGGGACTAACAGTGCTTCTGAATTCTTTGCGGTGTACATGTTACACTTGAGATGAGTTAAATAACCTTGCAGAGTACTGGGTGCAATAAATGTCACCATAAGTGACTGAGAAGTAAAGAAACGGCTGTTAACTTCCTGAATCCCCTTCAGTCGGTCAATCTAACTCATTTAGTGTACTTCACAAGAAGACCGCACTGCTGCTCTCTTTTGTTCTCAGTGGACCCATCCATCTCACTCTAATGGCCATTCCCACCTTAGTCATGCAGCGTAGCCCCCTGGTGGCAAAACTATTGAACTGGACAAAACCCCCGATCCTCAACTTTTGTTCTGTTTACTTGCAGCTGACCCAGACTGAAGTCATTCACTTCATCTGCTACAGCTTACAATAAGAAAATC
This sequence comes from Polypterus senegalus, assembly GCF_016835505.1. Classification (NCBI taxonomy): domain Eukaryota; kingdom Metazoa; phylum Chordata; class Cladistia; order Polypteriformes; family Polypteridae; genus Polypterus; species Polypterus senegalus. The sequence goes on along the minus strand of NC_053155.1, from coordinate 309,293,106 downwards.
CATCTGTTAATTCATTTTTTTAACATGCTAATCCAATTTAGAGTCACTGGCACTTTAAGAAAATATGAAAACAATTACATTGTACTTGAAAAGAGTGCCGAGAGGGTCTCCACTAGTGAAAGGCACCATATACTATAAATCTTTAGCTCGGTCCCCGCCATTATTCTTTACGTAGTGAGCGAGCGCCTCACTTTCCCTGGTGCTGTATGTCAGGAAAGAGTGTTTTACTGTGAAAAGGCACTATATACGAGAAGGCTGAAATGTTTAAGCACTTTAATGCAGGGCCCACCATAATGTTTGGGACAAAGACCCATTTTACCTTGATTTACCTGTCTGCTCCAGGGTTTAAAATTACAAATCAAACCATTCAGATGTAATTAAAGAGCACACTTCAGACTTTCATTGAAGGGGATCTGCCTGTGTTTCAGTCACAGCATGTAGAAATGACAACACTTTTTCTACACAGCCCCCCATTTCAGGTCACCATTATGTTTGGACACAGCAATGGCAGGTCTGTTGAAGCTGTTGTCATATTTAGGACTTTGTAGCATGCAATGACTTCTTGAAGTCTGCGATTCACAGACATCACCAGGTGCTGAGGGTCTTCAAGACTCTAATGCTGCCATCTTCAGCTCCTGCTTGTTACAGGGGGCTTGTCCCCTTAAGTTTTCTCTTCAGCGTATGGAAGGCCTGCTCAGTTGGATTTAAATCAGGTGACTGGCTTGGCCATTCAGGAATTTATTTTAACTTTGACAAATTCCTGTGTCGCCTGAGCAATATGTTTAGCTCATTATCTGGTTGTATGATGAAGTGCCATTCAGTGAGTTTGGAGGCCTTTACTGGGACTTGAGCAGATCAGATGTTTCTCTACACCTCACTGTGCCACTGCCATCAGCAGTTTCATCATCAATGAAGAGAAGTGTGCCAGGACCTGTGGCAACCACCTAAGCCTAAGCCATAACACCCCCAGCACCATTTTTAACAGATGAGGTGCTCTGCTTTGTATCTTGGCCAGTTCCTTTTCATCTCCACACTTTGCTCTTGTGATCACTCTGATACAGCAGGTTTATCTTTGTCTCGTCTGTCCACAAGACCACTTTCCAGAATTCTGCATGTCTTTTTCTCAATACTGCAATCTGGCCATCCTGTTTTTGGGGTATCCTGGGTCCACTGCTCTTCTCAATCTACATGCTTCCATTAGGTCAGATTATCTCAGGGCACAACGTGAGCTACCACAGCTATGCTGATGACACACAGCTGTACTTATCAATAGCACCTGATGAGTCCAACTCTCTCGATTCACTAACACAATGTCTGACTTGTATCTCAGAATGGATTAATAGTAATTTTCTCAAGTTAAATAAAGAGAAAACTGAAATCTCAGTGATTAGCAATAATGGCTACAATGAGGCTATTAGAAATAAACTTGATGCATTAGGATTAAAAGTTAAGACGGAAGTAAAAAACGTAAGGGCAACTGTTGACTGTAATCTGAATTTTAAATCGCATATTCATCAGATCACTAGGACAGCATTTTTTCACTTAAGAAACATAAGTAAAGTTAGACGTCTTATATCACTGAAAGATGCTGAGAAATTAGTTTTACGCATTTGTTTTCAGTCGACTAGATTACTGCAACGCACTCCTCTCAGGACTACCCAAAAAAGACATCAATCGTTTGCAACGAGTGCAGAATGCAGCTGCTAGAATCCTAACTAGGAAAAGAAAATCCGAACACATTTCTCCAGTTTTGATGTCACTACACTGGTTACCTGTGTCATTCAGGATTGACTTTAAAATTCTGCTTATGGTTTATAAAGCCTTAAATAATCTCGCCCCATCTTATATATCGGAATGTCTGACATCTTATATTCCAAATCGTAACCTCAGATCCTCAAATGAGTGTCTCCTTAAAATTCCAAGAACAAAACTTAAAAGAAGTGGTGAGGCGGCCTTCTGCTGCTATGCACCTAAAATCTGGAATAGCTGACAGATAGAAATTCACCAGGCTGATACAGTAGAGCACTTTAAAACACTGCTGAAAACACATTACTTTAACATGGCCTTTTATAACTTCACTGTAATCAAAATCCTGATACTCTGTATATCCAACTCATTATAATAACTATTCATGGTAGCTCTAAAATCTGTACTAACCTCTACTCTCTCTTCTATTTCCTTTTCTGGTATCCTTGTGCCACCACCATCTACTCAAAGCACTGTGATGTTCCAACAATGATGGATGGATTAAAAGCCAGAAGTCTTTATGACCATCAACATCAAGTGACTCCGTGAGAACCCTAACTACAAAGAGGACTGTTTCATTTATGTTAGGTAGAATGTCCAGAGGGGACTGGGTGGTCCCGTGGCCTGGAACCCCTGCAAATTTTTTTTTTCTCCAGCCGTCTGGAGTTTTTTTTTTCTGTTTTTTCTGTCCACCCTGGCCATCGGACTTTACTCCTTTTCTATGTTAACTAATGTTGTCTTATTTTAATTTCTTATTTTGTCTTTTATTTTTCTTTTCTTCATTATGTAAAGCACTTTGAGCTACTTTTTGTATGAAAATGTGCTATAGAAATAAATGTTGTTGTTGTTCATCTTGCAATGTGTCCTCTGTTCATAAAGTCTTCTACTGATAGTCGTCTCCAACACAAACACATCGGCCCCCTGAAGACTGCTTCTGATCGGTCAGACAGACATTTGGGGCTTTTTCTTTACCATACCTTCTGTCATCAGCAGTGGAGGTCTTACTTGACCTACCAGTCCCTTTGTGATTACTGAGCCCACCAGTGTGTTCTTTCTTCTTCATGATATTCCAGACAGTTGATTTTGGTCATCTTAAGGTTTATCTGGTGTCTTTAATAGTTTGATTCTTTTTTTTATTCCTCATAATGGCTTTTTGTCTTTCATTGGCACAGCTCTTGTCCTCATGTTGAACACTGGCAAACTACAGACTCCAAAGGATAGAAACAAGCTGAGGGATCTTATGAAACCATGAAACCCACCTGAGGAATCACAAACACCTATGACACCAATTGTCCCAAACATTACGGTGCCCTGAAATGGAGAGACTGTGTAGAAAAAGTGGTGTGACCTTAGATTCCCACAGGGCATCATGGGACTTGGAGAACTTTGGCACAGCGCTATTGTGTTCCATGGGTGCCACCAAGCGGTGCTACGGGGACTGCGGAGCCCTACTTCAATGGGTTACAACCTCACACAGAAGTGCTTGCAGACCACATATATGAAAGACCTCCTTATGAGACTCATTTGGGAGAGAGGAGACAAAGCTTGCTGGAGAAGGAATGGAGGCGGAAAGAGTGAAAGAGAGAAGACAAAGACAGAGACAGAGAGTGTGCTTATTGAGCCACTGTGTTCTTCTGTGGGAAACGATTGGGAAGAGTTTCCCACAGCCAAATAAAAAGCCCTGTCTGTTGCAAAGGCTTGTGCCAGTGTTTGTCTGTCTGTCTGTGTCGGGTTTGGGGAGCTGGAACTCCTCCTGCAGGCCACATCATAAGGTTAATTGTTGTTTCAGTATGTCCTTTGTAAAGTCTGCTTACTGTTATTTGTTTTCCAAAATAATTGAGGTTATTACTTTAAGCAGGGAATGGCGGGATGTGGTAAGGCTTTGCGGGGATTGTAACATTCAGTATGTTCATGGATTAGTTAGGGTTAGGGTTGCTGGGGGGACCCTTTTGTGATTCAATCTTTCAATCTGTTTTCCAATACTTAGAAGAATACCCAGCCAGAGAATGGACTACATAGCCAAAGCAGAGCCGGTCAATCCATTAGGCAATGTACGGTGTCGCCATCTGAGGGGCACTGTTTATGAGAGAGCACGATGGACACTGAAGGGGACCAAGAGGGTTATAGAACTATGACAATAATGTCCATGGTATTATTAGGGGTATCGTTTGTGCTAATGAAGGTACGTGCGCTCTGGACACAGAGCCCCCAGGTGTGGAGTCTTAATTGGATTGGACATCAATTGAAAAGAAGGTTTAATTGGACTGGGCACAAATTGGTCAGGGGGCATCAGCTGGTCAGGCAGCATATTTATCTGGACAGTGCCACAAGTGGTGAGAGGACATACTGTAATTGGCACTAATTGGTGAGGGGGTATATTTGGACTGGACACCAATTGCTTAGGGTTGGACACAAATTAAGCAAAGCCTTTAGCCAGAAAATTGCTCCAGGGGTGCTGTGTCAAATGCTCTGACCTCCAAAGGTCATGCGAAAAGACAATGTCCCCTTGGGGATTAATAAAGTGTATCAATTCAACTCAAAATCAAATTGGTGAGGGGATTAAATTGGATTGGACGCCAACTGGTGAGGGGGTGTAATTGGATTTAATCACCAGTTGGTCACAGGGTATAGTTAAATGGACAGGGCACCAGTTGAGCCGTCCAGTAGCCTACTGTGTTTCTGTTCATCAAGTTGGTATGGGAGTAGAACATGTAAAGGCCAGATACTCTTTGTGTTGCCAGCCTTCTTAAGTCACCTTTTACAACACACACAACGGACAATGACCTTATTCTACCACCAGGGAGTACCAACAGAAAATTCATGTGGACAAAAGAATGATGTGCAGATTTCAAGTTGACTGATGCCAGGCTGAGAATGGAGCTCTGGTCACTGCAACTGTGAGACAACATCACTAATCGTTGTGTTACCCTACTTATTTGTCCATTCATAAGTGAACCAAAGCCTCAGCAGCAACAAAATACATCTGCAGTCTGAGCATTTGAGATTATTTTTGAACAATAATGTGACCTCCATGTGAGTGTCCACTTCAAGAGCTGTACGTCATACCGTACACTCCTCAGATTTCTTGTCTTCTCTATCGGTGAGGACAGTGGGATATTCAGAGTAGCCATGCAGCGCTCTCTTCCTTACAGGCTAAGCTTTTATTTTCTTTTTTTTTCCTGTAGAGGGTCGCTGGTTGAATGGCTGTCAGTAAATTTATAAGTACCTGCAGTCACTAAGGTGTGCCATCATTCAACACACCATTGCACGGGAATCTTCTAGAAAATGAACTTACTAAGTGGGCAAATCAAACCTTTTGCAGCTATTTGTGATTATTTAAAAAAAAGGTTGATACAATAATGCAGTGGAAAATGTTATTTCATGACAGATCTGGCATGCTGAGTTGAAATCCCTCTTCCAGTTATCGTCCATCTGGAGTTTGCAGATTCTCCCTGTTAACATCTGTGGGTTTTTCCTGATGTGTAGACTGGGCTAATCAATGACATGAACTTGTGCGTGTCCAAGAGTGGTCCTGCTGGACTGGTGTCTGGTTCAGGGTCATAAAACTGTTGGTGTAGACTCTTCAGACCATTAGAAAACTCTGGACAAGATCAGGCCATTCAGCCCAACAAAGCTAGCCAGTCCTATCCACCGTATTCTTCTAAAATAACATTAAGCTGAGTTTGAGCGTCCATAAAGTCCTACTGTCCACCACACTACTTGGTCACTTATTCCATGTGCTAGGAGTAGACAGTATGGTCAAAAATCCACATCATGGTATTAGAACATTTGAACAATTTAGAAGAAAACAGGCGATTGAGCCTAACAAAGCTCGCCAGTCCTATTCACTTAATTCCTTCAAAATAACATCAAGTCGAGTTTTGGAAGGCCCTAAAGTTCTGCTGTCTTCCACACTACTTAGTCACTTATTTCAAGTGTCTATGGTTCTCTGTGTGAAGAAAAACATTTTAATGTTTGTGTGAAATTTACTCTTAGCAAGTTTCCAGCTGTGTCCCCGTGTTCTTGATGGACTCATTTTAAATTCACCATCTCGATCCACTGGACTAATTCCCTTCATCGTTTTAAACACTTCACTCATGACTCCTGTTAATCTTCTTTTGCTTAAACTGTAAAGGCTCAGCTCTTGAATTCTTTCTTCACAATTCATCCCCTGTAGTCCTGGAATCAGCCTAGTCATTCTTCTCTGGACCTTCTCTAGTGCTGCTATATCCTTTTTGTAGCCTGGAGACCCAAACTGCACCCAGGACTCCAGATGAGGCCTCACCAGTGTGTTATAAAGGTTGAGCAGAACCTCCTGTAACTTGTACTCCACACATCAAGACGCTATATAACCTGACATTCTGTTAGCCTTCTTAATGGCTTCTGAGCACTGTCTGGAAGTTTAGAGTCCACTATGACTCCTAAATCTTTCTCATAAGGCACACTTTCAATTTTAAGACTTCCCATTGTGTTTTAAAACCTCACATTTTTACTTCCTATGTGTAATTCTTTACATTCACTGACATTACATTTCTTCTGCCATATCTCTGCCCAAGCCTGTCTGCTGTCCAAGTCCCTCTGTAATGATTCAATGGATTCTAGATGATCTGCTAATCCTCCTAGCTTAGTATCATCTGCAAGCTTAACCAGCTTGTTAGTTATATCTCTATCCAAATAATCTCTCTAAATCTAAAATCCAACGTCTATCTGTCTGTCGGTCTGTCTGTCCACTTTTCACAAGAGAACTACTTAAAGGATTTCTATAATTTGCTTGAACATTCTGGTTGATTTTGCGACTTCTCTCATAGTACTAAGTATAAGAGTTCGCTTGCGGTACTGATTTATTTGCTCGAATCCAAGAGACACTCAGCGGGCTGAGGGGAAACAGAGCGGGGCCTTCCTCACTCACTCGCCTTACCTCTGCTTAGCTAGCGAAAGAGAGAACTACTTAACGGATTTAGATCGGGTTTTTTTCTATAATTTGCTTGAAATTTCCGGTTGATTTTGCGACTTCTTCTTCATCGCGCTAAGAATCATAGTTCGCTTGCAGGAGAGATATAGTCGCACTAATCCGAGACAAGAGGCACGAGGCGTGGATTGGGGAAGCGTGACGTCAGGAGTGGGGAGCTTGGCAGGGCCATTCTCGCTGTCATGTTTCACTAACATGCAGGCGATGCCACAGGGGATGGTTAGATTATACACTCACCTAAAGGATTATTAGGAACACCTGTTCAATTTCTCATTAATGCAATTATCTAATCAACCAATCACATGGCAGTTGCTTCAATGCATTTAGGGGTGTGGTCCTGGTCAAGACAATCTCCTGAACTCCAAACTGAATGTCAGAATGGGAAAGAAAGGTGATTTAAGCAATTTGGAGCGTGGCATGGTTGTTGGTGCCAGACAGGCCGGTCTGAGTATTTCACAATCTGCTCAGTTACTGGGATTTTCACGCTCAACCATTTCTAGGGTTTACAAAGAATGGTGTGAAAAGCGAAAAACATCCAGTATGCGGCAGTCCTGTGGGCGAAAATGCCTTGTTGATGCTAGAGGTCAGAGGAGAATGGGCCGACTGATTCAAGCTGATAGAAGAGCAACTTTGACTGAAATAACCACTCGTTACAACCGAGGTATGCAGCAAAGCATTTGTGAAGCCACAACACGCACAACCTTGAGGCGGATGGGCTACAACAGCAGAAGACCCCACCGGGTACCACTCATCTCCACTACAAATAGGAAAAAGAGGCTACAATTTGCACAAGCTCACCAAAATTGGACAGTTGAAGACTGGAAAAATGTTGCCTGGTCTGATGAGTCTCGATTTCTGTTGAGACATTCAAATGGTAGAGTCAGAATTTGGCGTAAACAGAATGAGAACATGGATCTATCATGCCTTGTTACCACTGTGCAGGCTGGTGGTGGTGGTGGTGTAATGGTGTGGGGATGTTTTCTTGGCACACTTTAGGCCCCTTAGTGCCAATTGGGTATCGTTTAAATGCCACGGGCTACCTGAGCATTGTTTCTGACCATGTCCATCCCTTCATGACCACCATGTACCCATCCTCTGATGGCTACTTCCAGCAGGATAATGCACCATGTCACAAAGCTCGAATCATTTCCAATTGGTTTCTTGTACATGACAATGAGTTCACTGTACTAAAATGGCCCCCACAGTCACCAGATCTCAACCCAATAGAGCATCTTTGGGATGTGGTGGAACGGGAGCTTCGTGCCCTGGATGTGCATCCCACAAATCTCCATCAACTGCAAGATGCTATCCTATCAATATGGGCCAACATTTCTAAAGAATGCTTTCAGCACCTTGTTGAATCAATGCCACGTAGAATTGAGGCAGTTCTGAAGGCGAAAGGGGGTCAAACACCGTATTAGTATGGTGGTTCTAATAATCCTATAGGTGAGTGTATATATTAAAAACAGCAGCTGCTCCAGCACTGACCCCTGCTGGTCACCCTGCACCATCACCCTATGATTCTTGCATCTGAGCCAATTCTGCACTCATCTAAAAACATCACCCTGACACTTCTTTTAGCTTGATGCCCACCATCTCATGTGGCACCTTATCAGATGCTTCTGAAAGTCCAGATAAATAATATATGCTCTGCTTTGATCATACCCTTTTGTTGCTTCCCACATAGGATTCCAGCAAGTTAGTAAAACACGGCCTCCCTCTTCTGAACTCATACTTTCTGTTCTGTAAAACTATTTTTCTTTCCTTGTGCTGCTTAATCTTATCTTAAATATAAACGTCTGTGCGTGGAAATGTGTGTGTCTGTCTGTCCGGCCCAGGAGTGAGAGGCTACAGCATGAGGCTCAAAGATCCAGCAAGGCAGTCCCAAATGAATGAGTCAGAAGAAGGGAAAAGTACAAGGCTACAGCATGAAACTGAAAGAAAACGACTTTGTCGTCAAAGTGAAACCGTCGAGGAAAGACAACCTCTCTTAGCCGCTAATACACAAGCGAGGTGAGCACTTGAGCAAAACGAAACCCCCGAGGAGAGAGAAACTCACTTAGCCGCTAATACAGAAGTGAGGCGAACACATCGGCAAAATAAAACCTCTAAGGAGAGAGAAGCTGAGTCACTAATTCACAAGCAAGGCACATCGGCAAAATAAAACCTCTGAGTAGTGAGAAACTCGCTTAGCCGCTAATAGATTAGAGAGGTGAGCACTTCTGCAAAACGAAACCTCCAAGGAGAGAGAAGCTCGCTTAGCCGCTAATAGATTAGCAAGGTGAGCACATCGGCAAAATAAAACCTCAGAGGAGAGAAACTCTCTTAGCCGCTAATACACAAGTGAGGCGAGCACATCGGCAAAATGAAACCTCTGAGTAGTGAGAAACTCGCTTAGCCGCTAATAGATTAGAGAGGTGAGCACTTCTGCAAAACGAAACCTCCAAGGAGAGAGAAGCTCACTTAGTCACTAATTCAGAAGCAGCCTGCGAGGCGAGCACATCGGCAAAATAAAACCTCCAAGGAAAGAGAAACTCTCTTAGCCGCTAATACACAAGTGAGGCGAGCACATCAGCAAAACGAAACCTCTGAGTAGTGAGAAACTCGCTTAGCCGCTAATAGATTAGAGAGGTGAGCACTTCTGCAAAACGAAACCTCCAAGGAGAGAGAAGCTCACTTAGTCACTAATACACAAGCGAGGCGAGCACATCGGCAAAACGAAACCTCCAAGGAAAGAGAAACTCACTTAGCCGCTAATACACAAGCGAGGCGAGCACATCAGCAAAACAAAACCTCCGAGCATAGAGAAACTCGCTTAGCCACTGATAGACAAGGGGGGCAACCATGTCCTCAAAACTCACGATTTCAGTAGTTTCTAGGAGTCCAGGCTTTTAACAGCACGCGCTTACACAGCTAGTACTTAATAATTCCTTCCTTTAATTTCCCTGTGACGCACGTTAGCTTACTGGCTTATAGTTGCTTGGATCTGCCTGGTTAATACACTGTTTGCCATTTTCCAGTCCTGCGAAAAATTTTCCAGTATGTAGTAGCTTTTTAAAAATGTGCATCAAGGGTTTATATCTGTACTCATTAACCTCCTTAACAACTCAAGGGTAAATTTTATCTGTTCCTGGTGATTTGTTTGATTTCAGCCTATTTAATCTGAGCAGCTCCTCTCTCTCTACAATTTCCAAATCCCTCAGCACCTCCTTAGTCGTCCCATTTACCACTGGGGTGTTATCCAATTCCTAGCATGTGAAGACCTCAGGGAAAGGCGAATTTAGAGCATCCACTATTTCACAGTCTGTATTTTTTTTAATTCCCTTTTGCTATTCTTGATGCTCTTCACCTTCTCCTTCAGGAGATAATGTTAGCAATTTGGTTCAGTAAGAAAACCCACACAAGACCTTACCTCGTAATGTTAGTGGGGTGGCGTTGGTACCCTCTGCATGCTGTTAATCATCCTAAAGCTTATCCGCTTTCTTGCCAAGATTTTGAATAGGGGCCCATCTCACTGCATCCCTTAAAATAGGAACCGTCACCCAGGGGGGGTAACCCTGAGTACTCATTTCCACACACACAGGTGCCTCTTACCCACAATGCACACTGCTCCCCTCAGATTTGCCCTGTGCAGACGGCTCTTTAAAAACTTGGTAGGGCACCTCAGCTCACATCATCTTTTTTTTGTTTTTTTTTAATGCATTAGAGTTCCTAATAAACCAAACTCAGAAAAAAAAAAAGACAATTATTAGACCCCATTTGCCACACGGCAGAGACCTTTTGAGCTTTTTTTTTCACCAAATGTCAGCAATTTGCACATTTTGGGTGCTTAACAAAAATCCTCTAATTGTGCCTGTCACTTTCAGCGTATTGCCGAGAAGAGCATCGTGTGGGTTCCAATTAGGAGCTCATAATGAGCTAAATCATAATGGCGTGTCAACTTCTTTGATTGTCACTATTTTGAAGGTAATTTTCCGAAGCTTTAATATTAAAGGTTTGATGTTTTTGATGCCACTATAAAAAAAAAAAGTGAAAAAATTATCGCATCACGGGCTGCAATAAGTGTTTGTCACCTGGCAGGTTATGTATCTGTGAAAGAGTTTTAATGCAGTTTGATCGTCTGTATTGGACTCTGATCGAGAAGCGGCACGGCAGCACGTTGTCAATCCGTCGACTTTCTACCCTGCATGTCCAAGTCATCTTCTAATACGTGGCAGAGCAGCATCTGGTCATGGGGCACATGAAAACACAGCTCCCTGCATCACACGACCCCCCGCAGTTTGCCTCCTGCTCCAGTGAACCCATTGAAGATGCCAGGTCATCTGACCTTCACCCATCCAAGAAAAAAACCCACATCAGAAGCCTCCAGTTCAACATTTCATACTATCATCGTTTGGGACCTGATAGGAAAGCTGAGATGGCTGGGCTTCTGTAGCTCGATTTTGGACAGGATGGTAGAAGGACCACAGACAGTCCATTTCATAATATGTCCAGCACCAAAACACTGAGCACTTATCCCACTTCTGTTCACCCCACTTAACAGGGATGGCTGGATGCTACTGAAGAAATCAAAAAATCTCCTCCTCACAGTGCTGCCAGCTTTGTCGAGCTGAGAAAAAGCTTCCTCCACTCCAAACGCAGTGGGTCCAGGTGGTCTACCACAAGAGGCCTCATGTAGTCCAGGACCAACCTCTCAAAGGTCTTCATGATGTGAGACGTCAGTGCCACCGGTATGCAGTAATCAGGTGAAGAGGCGTCTTCCTTCTTTAGATCAAGAACAATGCAGGGTGTTTTGTTTTTCACATTTTGTTATAAACTAAGGGGGTGGCATCTGACGTCACCCTGTCCATTGTCCCACAGTGAGGACAATCTCTCATTCTGCAATTCCTATACTTTTAAAATCTCAGGAATTAGAGCCAAAATGTTCATCTGGAAGTTATAGTCACATAAAACAAGATGGGAAAGGAGCACCTCACTCTCAAGTAGACCCCAGCAAGCCTGTGTTACTGTACTGTGTGTGGGGTTGGCTTGCCTTAGATGGTTCACAAAGTCTAAGGGAGAATTTATCTTATATATATCCCCTTCATCGTAGGGCAGATCATTCAAGAGAGGAGCACAAATGTCTCTGTATTTGTGAATATGTGTGTCAGTGAGACAGGTGCAGACATTCAGGGGTTATGCATGCAGATGGTTTAAAATTGTGATTCTATATAGTGCCCTACCATGGACATCACACATTAAGGTGCCTTACAGGAAGAGTGCCTCGGTGACAATATGAGCAGAGTCACAACTGGAGAAACACCTACACTCTTAAAAATAATGGCTCTTTAACATAATTACAAGTAGCAGTACAGCCTTCTACAGGATTCTAGAAGGAGTGAATTAGTAGTGGAGGTGATTCAGTCAGGGACACACATGAAGCCAGTAGAGATGACTATCTATCTATCTATCTATCTATCTATCTATCTATCTATCTATCTAGCTAGCTATCTATCATATAGTGCCTGTCATATCTATCTATCTATCTATCTATCATATAGTGCCTTTCTCATCCATCAATCTATCTATTATATAGTGCCTTTCACATCTATCTATCCACCCATCCATCCATTATCCAACACGTTATATCCTAACTACGGGGGTCTGCTGGAGCCAATCCCAGCCAATACAGGGCGCAAGGGTGCCACACACACACACACACACACACCAAGCCAGACAATTTAGGATCGCCAATTCACCTAATCTGCATGTCTTTGGATCGTGGGAGGAAACCAGAACACCCGGAGGAAACTCACTCAGACACGGGGAGAACATGCAAACTCCACGCAGGGAGGACCCGGGAAGCAAACCCAAGTCTCCATACTGTGAGGCAGCAACGCTACCCACTGCTCCACCGTGCCACACTCTGTCTGTCTATCTCTCTGTTATATAGCACATTTCGTATCTATCTATCTATCTATCTCTTTATAGTTCCTTTCATATCTATCTATCTATCTATCTATTATATAGTGTCTTACTCTTCTATCTATCTATCTCTATCTATTAATAGTGCCTTTCATCTATCTATCTATCTATCTATCTATTATATAGTGCCTTTCATCTATCTATCTATCTATCTATTATATAGTGTCTTACTCTTCTATCTACCCATCTCTCTATCTATTAGTAGTGCCTTTCATCTATCTATCTATCTATCTATTATATAGTGCCTTTCATCTATCTATCTATCTATCTATTATATAGTCCTTTCATCTATCTATCTATCTATCTATCCACACTAAAACACCTTCACAGAACACATTACAAATGCAGTATGGGTTCTTCTGTGTCTCTGGACTGTAAGCACTACCAGATGAAGTGATTCAGCTAGAGTCACATAAGGGACATTTTTGTGTGAAGCCAACCCATGAATCTGATGTATTTATGTAGTTCTTTTCCATATTTACCTCAATCCAAATGTGCCTAAAGAATTTGTAACTGACTTTGAGACGTTCCACGCACTAAGTAGGCATGCAGACACTGAACAAAAGATTATTTCCTTAATAGAAATAAAAAGGGGCCGGCTTCACAAAACCGCTCCTCTGCATCTCCTAACCAGAATCCACAATGCATTTTTTTCCATTACTGATAACATACATGGTGCTCATAAAACTATTTACAGTATATTATTAATGCTAATATAAAATTTACACCATTTATGAATAAAAGGAAATTAGCATACCTTATCAGAAATTCTGTAAATGAAAATGAATGGAGGCATTCCATTAAGGAACATCCAGTTTTTTAAAAAAGCTTTTGTTGAACAATTTTCAAATACTTTCCTTATTCATTTGTATTTTTTAATGACTGTTATATAGTACCTTTCATATCTATCTATCTGTCTATCTATTATATAGTGCCTTTCATATCTATCTATCTGTCTATCTATTATATAGTGCACTTCATATCTATCTATCTATCTATCTATTATATAGTGCCTTTCATCTATTATTCTATTTATCTATTATATAGTGCCTTTCATATCTATCTATCTATCTGTCTATCTATTATATAGTGCCTTTCATATCTATCTATCTATTTATTATATAGTGTCTTTCATATCTGTCTATATCTATAACTTTTAAAACATGTTTCTCCCCCCTGCTGGCCCAATTTAGAGGCAGTGGCCATCACATTTGTTCACATTCAGAGGCCTATGCAAAAGTATCTTCTCAGCATAAAGTGAGGATTCTTGTTCACTTGTCCCATGTTCTCAAATTGATGCCATTCTTTACTTTATAGCCATTTAGTAATAGTAGGACGCCGATTTTCACTTACTTTGTGATGTTTTAAGCAGCACATAAAGGAAAGGTTTGTCTTTGACTTTCTCTTTCACAGTTTTCATTTCCTTTGCAGTAAACTGGCCGTAGCTCAGCAGTTAACTACTGGACTGCTATTGTTGGTTTCCAGTTATTTTAGACAGGTTCTACTTTGTTTTCCGTGTGTTTTAATAAATTTCTATCTTTGTGTATAGTACTAGGGTGTTGTACCGTGTTAGCCATTATGAATGTAGAGAAAAGCCAAGCAAAATGACACCTTTTATTGGTTAACTAAAAAGATTACAATATGCAAGCTTTCGAGGCAACTCAGGCCCCTTCTTCAGGCAAGATGTACTAATTCTGTATTTATTAGTTAGTATAATCTTGTATTTTTACTGCCAATTGTTCTCAGAGCTCTGTGCCTGCACTCAATGAAGAGCGTTACATAAAAAACATAACTTGTGTATTGGAAGCAGACTTGTTATTCCTGAGACCGTGTTACATAAAAGCACTAAGAAAATTTTGAAATGCTGAAAATAGATATGCGAATGATTTCCAACAGTTTATATTTAAGAAAAACGATTTTTTTCAGTTTTTGAGGTTTTATATACGGAGCCCCTGAGGGGACATTGTGTGTTCTTTTTATGGGGATTTTTCTGGTGCGCACCAAATACTTTCAAGTGCGTGTTTAATACTTGGGCGTGCGCACCAGAAACTATTCAATGCGCACCTCTTGATATTGTCAGATATGTATATGTAGCGTTTGTCGCGTATAAATTTCATTTGGGTCTCACATATGGACTCTGTAATGGGATAATGTGACATTAAAAAATTACAGGAAAAAAATAAAAACATTCTGTCACTGCACACTTTCACTTGCACGGAGCCCGTGATGCCTTTCAGTGATAATGTATCCACGATGAACGGCAAGAACAAACAAACGATATGTCTTCGCGCTTAAGACCGAGCTGAAAATATACTTCTATAAAGTTTCCAGTTTCCATTTTGCCTAAGTGCAACTATGAAAAAGAACTATTATGCATCAGAAAAGTACAGGTATGGAGCCCCTTTTCAGTTACTGTGTGGTTGAAAGTATCTGGTGCCCACCAGAAATATACCCAGACAAAAATGACACAATGTCCCCTCAGGGGCTCCGTGTTACTGTATATCTCTGGTGTGGCACGATGTAAAAATCAGATTTTTGCTTTTCTTCTTTTTCTTCATATTATTATTATTATTATTATTATTATAATACATTATCAATACCGGGGTACTCAACTCCACTCCTGGCAGGGACGTGCGGGCAGGGGAGGCAGTCATCATGAAAGTAAAAAAAACTAATAATCTATATAATAAAAGCCCAGCGCGGTGTCCGCGTTCCTTTTGGCTGTATAGCCGCCCTGTAGAAAAGCCCCAGTCCGTCCCTTCTCAGAATTCCTGCTTACCCCCCCTCCGTTCTTTCCCCTTTGCTTTTATTTTTCCTGTTCCCGAAAATCTTTTCAAAACAAAAGTAAAGAAATAGACAGAGCGTCACATTAACGTCTTCTCCCCTCTGCCTATTAAATAATCAATAAAATGAAATAAAAAAATCACGAAAGAAACAGAAACCACAACCTACCCTTACAGCGTCCACCGCGCTTCTGACGTTACAGCCAAACACGTGGTGTATGCAGGTTATGAGGTGTGATGCTAATTAACGCCCGTACTACAAGAGATTATATTGTTCATATACTATTGACTATTTACAGGGATCAACTCTTTTGGGGAAGTTCATAACAAAAAAAAATAAATTATAAATAACATGTGCACTTGAGTATTTCAAGCCCCGCGTCGGATGGTTCCCCTGGTCACCAATTCGTGTGTTGCACTATGCCTTTCCGTCTTCAGCTACCCATGTGCACTTGTACAGAGGAGACCTTATGGAACAATGCCGAAACGAAACGCAACTAAACCTGCTGCTGCGAGAGAGGACACATTACAGCGTGATCACGAAGCAAAGAGGCAAAGGCGTAGCAGTCGCTCGCAAGAAACGGACACTCAGCATCCACACAGATTAGCTCAACGACGCGTCTCTGCCGCACAACGAAAGGCAACTGAAACCCCTACAGAGAGAGAAGACAGATTACACCGTGATCGCGAAAGAAAGAGGCAAAAGCGTGCCAATGAGACACCCGACGAGAGGTCCTTACGATTGAGTCCTTCAACTGTGGTCATCCAACGCGCAGCGTAGCGCACGCCAAATTGCTAGTCTATACTAATAAAAGGCAAAGCCCTCACTCACTGACTGACTGACTCACTCACTCACTCATCACTAATTCTCCAACGTCCCGTGTAGGTAGAAGGCTGAAATTTGGCAGACTCATTACTTACAGCTTACTTACAAAAGTTGGGCAGGTTTCATTTCAAAATTCTACGTGTAACGGTCATAACTGGACCCTATTTTTCTCCATATACTGTAATGGACGTTAGCCCGATGGCCATGGGGGGGGGCGGAGCTGCGTGTGAGATCATGACGCCTCCCACGTAATCACGTGAACTGACTGTGACAGCAGTACGTAGAAAAGAAGGAAGAGCACCCAAAGAGCGCTGAAGGAAAACGCTGAATACTTTATTCGCGAGATACAAGTTTAATGAGAAGACACGAAGTATAAACGAGACTTTGAATCACTTTGTAACGGAGTTAAATTTGCTGTAGTGAGAAACTTTTAAGTGCCGGGTCTTAGCTAACATTAAATAATGCCGTGGACATCACAAGATCGCAGGAGACAGCACAGGCACAGCTCAGAAGCTTCGATGCATGTACTCGAGCGGCTCACGTGAACTGACTATGAATGCAGTACGCAGAGAAAGCAAGACCTCTAAAGAGCGCGGAGACTTTTGATCACGTGAACGTGTCTGCAAAAAGTGGCGTTTCCTGCACTGCAAAAATACTACAAAAGTCGGGCAGCCGGCGCGCGCGTGCGTAGCTGTGCCGGCCTTTGAGACGCTGACTGCGCTTCTGCCTTAAGTGAAAGTAAACACTTTTAATTTTTTTCCTCCTTCCCGTGAGCTATAGCCCAGACAACTGTAAACACGGATCCCATTTCTAGACCGCGGCAAACTAATATTAAGGCGCTTCGCACTTTCTTTTACACGTATACGATTATGAGGTCGTCAAGTCGGATTATGAAGACACGCACAGGAGTGGAGGACCGACAGTGCCATCCCGGACAGTTAATGGCAGGGCCGTCTCTCCAGTCTACACGAGACCCACCACGACGCTCATATCATCAGCGAAGACCTCTCTCTACACTATTTTAAAGAAAAAGGCAACTTTCCTTTCTTTACACCTTTTTTCCTTTTATCCCAAACCAAAGCCTTTCTCTCTTAACACTGCAGAGGACACAAAAATCATTTTCTTTTAATTGCTGCTAATGCCACCGGTAAGGCACATTACCAGAGGCAGAAATTTCGACGTTCACATAGAAAATGTAATTTCTATACCACAGCCGTTGTGTAGCGCCTTTCAAAAGGGATCAACTACCGAGAGATCATCCATATACATTTTAGCTGCTGTTAGTACTACTTACCTGTTATGTTATACCGGCTTTAAAATGTAGTTTACCCGCAACCACTCCAGTAGTGCTCAATGTAGCTTTACTTCTTAAAACGTTAATGTTTTACTGTTTAATAACTTATAGACTGCATTTTATTTTTTTCCCTTGCAGAGGAGCGAGTCCAATGGGTGATCTGATATATATATTGTAATATGACGAAGCTGCGCGAGCTCACTCTTGAGAATGCAACGTATAGTTGTCCAGGAGAAAAGCAATCTTGCCTGAAATCAATGGCATCCTTTTGTAGGGTCTGTCCGTGAGACTTCTTACTTGTCATCGCGCAGCAGAGCCTTACTGGAAATTGGAGGCATCTGAATTGAAATGGGAGATCAGAGGGTATAAAGGGGCTGCGAGGAATACATTGAGTGTGGAGAAACTCTAGAGACAGCGTGTGTATTAACTTGTGGATATTTCTGTGAGTATTTGGTGGCAGCGTGACGAAGTTGCTTCCGCAAGACTGCGTTAGCTGTGGGGCTCAACTCAGAGCATATTCTTTTCCCACCTTGTCAATTGTGTAATGCGTTTTTTGAACAGGTTTGATGCATGGAAGTGATCACTCATACTGCGTTCAGTCAGTTCACGTGAGCTGCTCTCTTGTGTGATCTCGCGATGTCCACGGCTTTATTTAATGTTAGCTAAGACCCAGCACTTAAAAGTTTCTCACTACAGCAAATTTAACTCCGTTACAAAGTGATCCAAAGTCTAGTTTATACCTCGTGTCTTCTCATTAAACTTGTATCTCGTGAATAAAGTATTCAGCGTTTTTCTTCAGCGCTCTTTGGGAGCTCTTCCTTCTTTTCTACGTACTGCAGTCACAGTCAGTTCACGTGATTACGTGGGAGGCGTGATGATGTCACACGCAGCTCCGCCCCCCACGGCCATAGGGCTAACGTCCATTACAGTATAGGGATAAAAATAGGTTCCAGTTATGACCACTATGTGTAGAATTTCGAAATGAAACCTGTATAACTTTTGTAAGTAAGCTGTAAGGAATAACCCTACCAAATTTCAGCCTTCTACCCACACGGGAACTTGGAGAATTAGTGATGAGTCAGTGAGTGAGTGAGTGCTTTACCTTTTATTAGTATAGACTAGCAAAATACCCGCGCTTCGCAGCGGAGAAGTAGTGTGTTAAAGAAGTAAAGAAAAAGAAAAGGAAACATTTTGAAAATAACGTAACATGATTGTCAAAGTAATTGTTTTGTGTATTTGGCCGCAGCGTCACAAAGTTGTTTTGTCTAGCTGCATCAGAAAATGTACCACGACGTCTGACTCGCCTCCTTTTTACTGTTTCCTCACAGCTTGGAGTACATACATACATACATACATAAGTTTTGGGGCCACCACCCGTATATTTTGGTATCCTGGCTGCAAAATCGTTTTTTATCACCAACAACAGCACTGATGTGCATACAAACGAGTCCAAGACAAGACTGAGGGTAAGGGGAAAAAGGGCAGGCTTTTAAAGGGCAAGACAGGAAGTGAGGTCATGGGAATCGGGCACGTGTTCGTCACTCATTGGATCAGTCCCGGACGTGACATCAGGGGGGCCGGCTCCTGTTGGTTCTGTGTCCATTGGTTCGGTCCCGGAAGTGATGTCTCGAGAGCCAGGTGGAGTCTCCCAGGGATGGTCTACAGGGAAGTGAGAAAAAGAGTCAGTGCACTCTGCCACAGCCCGGCCTGTCTCAGAACTGCCATCACTCAAGCCCTTTAGCTGCCTCCCATGCGCACATGTGTGACAATACACACATACATATATTTATATATATACATATACATATCTACATATACACATATGAGTCAGTGAGGGCTTTGCCTTTATATATATATATATATATATATATATAAAAATGTAGACTCAAACCGATTATGACAGCAGCACTCCAAGCTGTGAGAAAACACTAAAAAGGAGGCGAGTCAGATGTTGTGGTACATTTTCTGATGCAGCTAGACGAAAACAACTTTGTGATGCTGCCGTCAAATACACAAAACAATTACTTTGACAATCATGTTACGTTATTTTCAAAATGTTTCCTTTTCTTTTCTTTACTTCTTTAACACACGACTTCTCCGCTGCGAAGCGCGGGTATTTTGATATATATATTGTAATAGAATAAGATGCTTCTCGCACCCTTGTACCCTCAGACTATACGTCAGACACCAGATAAAAATCCAATAATTATTTATTATAATAATAATTGTGCACAAAGCACCACCTCTCCACAATTCTCCAATAACAACAACAACAATAAACCAATCCTCCACTCCCAGACGCTTAGCCACCCTGCCTCCCAACTCAGCTCATTGTCTGGGAGCTCCCACAGTCCTTTTATATTCCCTGACCCGGAGGTGTTTCTTCCCAACAGTCCACAAGTCCTTATTCCTTCCGGGTCAGGGTAAATAATGTTTTTTCCGTCGCTCTTCCTATGACGAACTTCCGGGTCATAGGGCATGAAGAACTCTTCGGTCCTCCCTGCAGCTCCCTCTCGTGGCCCCCATGGCATCCAGCAGGGCGGTGCATAAAAACTACATGGTCCATAATGCCCTGCTGGTCTTCTGGGGACCTCCATGCTGCAAGGAGGGCTCCACCTGGCAGCTTGGGGGTATTGGCCGGGGTACATGGCCGGCCATATCTTACAATATATATATATATATATATATATATATATATATATATATATATATATGACAGTAACACTCATAACAGTGACAAAACAATTACATTGACAATCATGTTACGTTATTTTCAAAATGTTTCCTTTTCTTTTCTTTACTTCTTTAACACACTACTTCTCCGCTGCTAAGCGTGGGTATTTTGCTAGTGATAACATAAAATAAATGTGTCCACTGGTCTGTGCTATAATTTTGTTATTTGTATGATTCCAAAAATTGTTATGTTTTTATAGTTAAGATCGACCAATTGGCGCATCTCCTGTTCAAATAAGCAACGAGCCTCACCTCCCTTCGGACTGAGCTCTCCTCACACACTGGTTTGATGCGTGCAATCGGCGGGTGTCTGTTGCTGTCTCTCTGTATGTCACCAATGTAAGGTTTGCAGACACGTTTATTATACATCCTGACTTTCCACTGTCTGGCTAATATCTTTAATGAGCGTATGTAACATATTTAGTCTTGCTGATCGGACTAATAGAGTCCAGCTGCAGTCAGCACAGTTTTAGGCCACGGACAGATTCAGCGACCTGAGACATTCTGAGATCCCCATAAGTTAACACCCCTGTCAGCTGCATCTCTTTTGACTCCACCCACTTTCCATGCCCACCCACCCCCGTCTTTGTGGTACACTTTTGTGCTAAATGTACTATTATAGTAATGGTGGCAATCTGAACGTGTGTGCAAAAAAATATTTATTATAAATAAAAAAGCTTCCCCGGGATAAACTGTCTCTTCGTACTTGCTGAGAGGTCGCGAGCCACCATCCCCAATGGGTACGCAAAGCCGCTCGGCTAGCAGAAAAGGTCTTAGCTGGGCGACTCAGATGACTGCTTTATACATATTCGTTCTTCTGAGGGCGAGTGTGTCATTCCTCTGGAGCATAAACTCCGCCACAAATAATGAAGCGTTAATGTAAATATTGAAATGTTGTACACCCGTAATAATACAGTACTAATGATATAACACAGAGAGGTCCACTAACACAGTATTCCAAAGACCTCCTAAACATGCGGCGCATAGGATTGCATATTTTGAGTGTTTACACAAATTATATGATTTATTCTATTCAGAGTCTGTAAGGCCGGGGTTATACTTCACGCTACACATGCTGCAGCGGACGCTCCTGCTATGCAGGCGTTGTACTGTTGATACTTGCGCGCGTACTTTACGTAAATCAGAAGGAATCCATTAGGTGGCAGTGCGAGATATCATCACGGTGAGAACAGGTTCGGCTTCGCTGTGTTGTGAATTGCCTGGAACACCCATTAAATTTCGATGACACCTTACCAATGACACCAGTGTACCGGAGCACACTGAGGAAGCCCAGCAGGAAAAATGTAAATTCCAGGCAGGGAATATCAGCGACGTGACTCCCTGCAAGACAGCAGCGCTAACGCTCCGCCACCGTGTCACTCCCATGTGTGTAATTAACAGTATTCAAAAGAAAAAGAAGACCCTAAGAGATTTTTTCAGTATTTTATTAATAAAAGAACAGTCAAGGAGGAGGTCAAGTGCATCAGGAATAGTAAAGGGGAATTAAAAGATACAGACAGTGAAATAGCGGATGCCCTAAACTTACATTTTTCTGAGTTGTTTACAAGTGAACAAGTGGATAACCTCAGAGTAGTAACAGGGACTACTAAGGAGGTACTGAGGGATTTGGAAATTGTAGAGGGAGAAGAGCTGCTCAGATTAAATAAGATGAAATCAAACAAATCACCAGGACCAGATAATATTTACCCTCATGTTCTTAAGGAGGCTAGTGAGTACAGATATAAACCCTTGACACATATTTTTAGGAAGTCACTGCGCACTGGAGAGATTCTGAAGGACTGGAAAATGGCAAATATCATCCCATTATAGAAAAAGGGTGACAGGGCAGATCCAAACAACTATAGGCCAGTAAGCTTAACATGCATCACAGGAACATTAATGGAAGGAATTATTAAGGATAAGATTGAGCAACACCTGGCAAGGACAGAAATAATTATGAACAGTCAGAATGGGTTCAGAAGAGGCAGGTCGTGTTTTACTAACATTCTGGAATTCTATGAGGAGGCAACAAAAGGATACGATTAAAGTGGAGCTTATGATATAATTTATCTGTACTTTCAGAAAGCATGTGATAAGGTACCACATGAAAGGTTGGGCATCAAACTAAAAGAAGTGGCAGCTCATGGTGATGTTTTAGATGGGTGCAGAATTGCCTCAGACACAGGAAGCAGAGGGTGATGGTGCAGGTAACATAATCAGAATTGGCTGATGTTAAGAGTGGTGACCAGCAGGGGTCAGTGCTGGGGCCGCTGCTATTTTTAATATATATAAATGATTTAGATAGGAATATAAGTAACAAGCTGGTTAAGTTTACAGATGATACCAAGATAGGTGGATTAGCAGATAATTTGGAATCCATTATATCATCACAGAAGGACTTAGATAGCAGACAGGCTTGGGCAGATTTGTGGCAGATGAAATTTAATGTCAGTAAATGTAAAGAATTACACATAGGAAGTAAAAATGTGAGGTTCGAATACACAATGGGCAGTCGAGAGAACACCTTATGAGAAGGATTTAGGAGTCATAGTGGACTATCAGCTGCCAGACAGTGTTCAGAAGCCATTGAGAAGGCTAACAGAATGTCAGGTTATATAGCGCCTTGATGTGTCGAGTACAAGTCACAGGAGGTTCTGCTCAACCTTTATAACACACTGGTGAGGCCTCATCTGGAGTCCTGTGTGCAGTTTTGGTCTTCAGGCTACAAAAAGGACATAACAGCACTAGAGAAGGTCCAGAGAAGAGCGACTAGGCTGATTCCAGGGCTACAAGGGTTGAATTATGAGGAAAGATTAAAAGAGCTGAGCCTTTACAGTTTAAGAAAAAGTAGATTAAGAGGTGACATGATTGAAGTGTTTAAAATTATGAAGGGAATTAGTACAGTGGATCGAGACGGTGACTTTAAGATGAGTTCATCAAGAACACAGGGACACAGTTGGAAACTTGTGAAGGGTAAATTTCACACAAACATTAGGAAGTTTTTCTTTACACAATAGACACTTGGAATAAGAGACCAAGTAGTGTGGTAGACAGTAAGACGTTAGGGACTTTCAAAGCTCGACTTGATGTTTTCTTGGAAGAAATAAGTGGATAGGACTGGCAAGCTTTGTTGGGCTGAATGGCCTGTTCTCGTCTAGACTGTTCTAATGTTCTAATTATTTAAACGTAATTACCGATTTATCTGTAAAATGTAACATACATACTTTTATACATTTAATCATGAAAGTGATATCAAGTATAAATCTAAGGATTCTAAATGTGCAGATAGTTGGAATATCATACATTTAATGTGCTCAATGTGGCGATATAGCTAGCGATCCGCTGCTCTCAGGACGGGATGGAAGCCCTAGAAAAAAAGACGGCACAGAAGACGGTATGTGAAACTTTTAAAATTTATCGTGTCATTGCGATCGGAAATACGCGATGCTTGAATATAAAAGCACCACGAATACATCGGTATGTCTTCACCACATCGAACCATTCATCAAACATCGAAGTGCGCACATCAATCCCGTAGGATCCTCAAAGCAGCTTTCTGTCACATGTAGATAGTAAACAGAGACTCGGACGTCACGTTCCAACTTTTATCACACTGTGCCCTCCGACTTTTTGTTGGTACTGCAACTCGCGCACGCGTCGCGTTAATTTCTGAGGACCTGCTCATAGGACGCATCAAATGAACGCTGAGAACACATGGCAGCCATGATGCGGGCGCGCATTCTAAGCGTGAAGTATAAACGAGCCCTAAGAATATGTTGTGTTAATCGTACCTGAGTGCAGCATATAATTTATTCTTCTTCGTCTTCTTCCATAGCTTTTCACATTTTTATATGTGGTCAATATTATGATTACAAGTGTGGACCCTTAGCCACAGAGCCACAACCCCGTTGAGTGCAGCATATAACTAACATATTAAAAAGTGCAGTCTCGTGAATGAGCCATGGCAAACACAAATATGAAACGTATACTATAAAATACAAAATGTTAAGTTTTTTGTTCAATTTGCTTCCAATATATGACACCAAAACAACTGTTTCAGATGCAGAACTGAAAGACCTCAATAGTTAGATAGACCTCTTCAACCTGAGCCTGGAACAGGGGAGAGTCCCAAGGCTTTGGAAAACATCTTGTATCACCCCAGTCCCAAAGGTATCATGTCCTAGTGTGCTGAATGACTTCCGGCCTGTCGCTCTGACGTCACATTTGATGAAGACCATGGAGCGGCTGCTGCTTCACCACCTGAGGCCACAGGTCCGCCACGCCCTCGACCCTCTGCAGTTCGCATACCAGGAGAAGGTGGGAGCGGAGGATGTCATCATCTATATGCTACACCGATCCCTGCCCCACTTGGACAGAGGCAGTGGTGCTGTAAGAATTATGTTTCTGGACTTCTCTAGCGCCTTCAACACCATCCAACCTCTGCTCCTTAGAGACAAGCTGACTGAGATGGGAGTAGACTCACACCTGGTGGCATGGATCGTTGACTATCTAACAGACAGACCTCAATATGTGCGTCTTGGGAACTGCAGGTCTGACATTGTGGTCAGCAACACAGGAGCGCCGCAGGGGACTGGACTTTCTCCGGTCCTGTTCAATCAACATACATCAGACTTCCAATACAACTCGGAGTCCTGCCACGTGCAAAGGTTCGCTGATGACACTGCTATTGTGGGCTGCATCAGGAGTGGGCAGGAGGAGGAGTACAGGAAGCTAATCAAAGACTTTGTTAAATGGTTCGACTCAAACCACCTACACCTGAACACCAGCAAAACCAAGGAGCTGGTGGTGGATTTTAGGAGGCCCAGGCCCCTCATGGACCCCGTGATCATCAGAGGTGACTGACTGTGTGCAGAGGGTGCAGACCTATAAATAACTGGGAGTGTAGCTGGATGACAAATTGGACTGGACTGCCAATACTGATGCTCTATGTAAGAAAGGTCAGAGCAGACTATACTTTCTGAGAAGGTTGGCATCCTTCAACATCTGCAGTAAGATGCTGCAGATGTTCTACCAGACGGTTGTGGCGAGTGCCCTCTTCTACGCAGTGGTGTGCTGGGGTGGCAGCATAAAGATGAAAGACGCCTCATGCCTGGACAAACTTGTTAAGAAGGCAGGCTCTATTGTAGGAGTAAAGTTGGACAGTTTAACATCTGTGGCAGAGTGACGGGCACTAAGCAAACTCCTGTCAATCATGAAGAATCCACTGCATCCACTGAACAGTGTCATCTCCAGACAGAGGAGTAGCTTCAGTGACAGACTGAGGAGATCGTTCCTTCCCCACACTATGCGACTCTTCAGTTCCACCCGGGGGAGTAAATGATAACATTACTCAAAGTTATTGTCTGCTTTTTTTATTTTTTTTCATTTTTATTACTCTTTAATTTAATATTGTTTCTTTGTATCAGTATACTGCTGCTGGATTATGTGAATTTCCCCTTGGGATTAATAAAGTATCTATCTATCTATCTATCTATCTATCTATCTATCTATCTATCTATCTATCTATCTATCTATCTATCTATCTGTCTAGTTTAATAAATGCTGAATACACGTTTGAGTGCAGGAACTAAAGGAAATTGAAATCGACATGAGGGGCGTGTAATATAGGCATCAGTTCACCAGCAAAACAGGGGAATGGGGGTGTCGATTTATGGACCTCATAGTGTCCGAAGGGCTTGGATCTGTCCGAGGCCTAAAACTGTCCTGACTGTAGCTGAACACTTCTCAATCGTACATGAAACCGAAGTGAAAAGGCACAAGATGAGGCAGAGAGTACTGTGCCACGCCCTGAAGGGGGCGCATGTAAGCCCAGCAGGTGCCCATTGCTGCTGTTCTTCTATGCAGTTAGCAATATCAGAAAGTCTGGGCACTGCAGCAAACCGTTTATTTTTACTTTTTGTTCCGAATGACTGCCAAAATGGAAGATTAAAATTTTTTAAAACTAAAGGAAAATGAGGAGGACTTTTACAAGAAAGTGACGGAGATTTTCATAGAGAAGGATAGGCACATAGGCTACATTTACAAATAAAGGTAAGACCGTAAACGGTTTTCAATTTTATAAAAAATGGGACCAGACTAAGAAAAAAACAATCCAATATCTAAAAACTAAATTTTGACCTTAAATAAAATATTCTTTCGTTTTTCTTGCTATCCTTTTGTTTAGTGGTTCTTAAACTGTGGGGCGTGCCCCCCCAGGGGGGCGAAGATGTGAAAAAAAGAAAACAAGAATCAAAAATATGAAAAATATATCTATTGAAATCAAAACAAATTAACTTAAACTATGTTCTGATACTAGAAAAATAAATATAGAGTTAGATAAATGTCTATAAAAGTTAAGTAGTTATAATAAAATATGCATCTATGATATACTGTATCATTAATTAAAAAAGAACAAATTGGTATTAGTGGGCTCCTTTAAAAAAAAAAACATTAAACTCGGGTCGCAAATACTTAAAAGGTTGAGAAACGCTGCTTTTGTTGAACTATCTGTATTAAAATTGATTAAACCATCAGAATTTAAAAGCTTTTAAGAACAACTAAACATTTCAATTAAGGTCAAAATCGAGTCCATTTTTTTTGTACACCACTCTATACTTTCATTTGTGTTAAATGAGTATGAATTGTGGAATTGCAATGGCAAACGTAGAACCCATGGAGGGTGAGGAGCACATGCGCTCTCGACGCTCTCGCCGCTATAAACGTAACGTTCTTTCTTAGCCAGATATGCGCCTCACCTGTGTGTGTGTGTAAAGAGTGCTGATGAGATATGAAACATAACCAGTAGTCAATGTGCCAGTTGAATAGCGAATAAGCGACTCAAACATTTGTAAATCTCACTCTGAAGGAGTCACCACCAGCCATCATCCTCACCGCACATCACCGACTCCTGGAGGTCCGCAGTGACTGAAGGTGTTTGCTTTAATCAAAACTTTAATTGGAATCTGGTCATTTGCTACTAAAGTAAAATTTTTGGGGGGGTCTTACTTTTAGTTTGTTTTGATTCAGACCCCTTGATTGCCTATTTTAGTTTTAAACAGCGGCATTTCGTTTTAATTGTTGCCTGTTTTTCTTAAGCAGCCATCAGTTAATAATGAGGTGCAAATGACCAAGGAGCCACCTGCTCTGCCATTTTAACCTGCACAAGCAACATGGAGTACCCGTGTTAATGCAATGTTCTGAAATAAACGAGAGGGGAAGGAAGGACATAAAGGTTCAAATCTGTGGATGATGTTCTCGGAAAACAAAACATCTACAATGTGATAAAGACTCATCTTGGAAGAATGAAAGTATGACGAAGCCCTAGAATTC
Organism: Polypterus senegalus; assembly: GCF_016835505.1. NCBI lineage: Eukaryota > Metazoa > Chordata > Cladistia > Polypteriformes > Polypteridae > Polypterus > Polypterus senegalus. The sequence continues at coordinate 309,265,462 of NC_053155.1, read as the reverse complement.
AATACTAAGTTACGTGATTTGCTAAGCCTTATGAAGTTAGCAGAAATGAAAACCTGCAGCCACTGCGGACCTCCAGGACCAGAGTTGAATACCCCTGATCTAATTGATAATAGCCCACCCACCAAAAATGGTTCTTGTAATCAGCCTACGTTTTGAGATATACAGTAGATCCTGGTAGGTTGGAGGAAATGTTGATTATCAGTAGATGCAGAACACTGTTTAAAAGATTAATAATGTATTATATTTTCATTATAGTTATCACAAGTTAAATTAGTTAAATGTAACATTCAGATGTGCTTCAAGGGCACTGCTGCCCACCATGAACTGAACTCAGCAGGTCAGTTCTACAACAACGGCAACAATTTATTGTTTGTGTGCCGGCCAATCAGATGAAAGGACTCTTCTACCTGATGATTCCAGGGCTCATTTATCTGAGATGACTTTACCTTAGGCAGGCAAACAACTTGGCGGTAGAGCAGTGGCACCAAGTGCCACATGAGGATACTGAGAGAAGGATCAATAGCGGAGGATTAGTAATGGCTCATAAATATCATATTCCTAATCTTTTAGTGCTAATGTCTAACAAACAGAGAGAGATGCAGTATGCACAGCTAATCAGCAGCTCTAGTCAGGGTATGCCAAACTGACATTGTGAGTCTTCAGCTGGGATTTAAAAGCGGAGACCAAAGGGGCACCTCTTATAGTAGCAGGAAGATCATTCCACAGCTTTGAGGGCCTATAACTAAAAGTTCAAACTCCCACCATTATTTTATTAATCACTGGAATCATAAGCAGACCGTCTGAGATCTCAAGGTGCACTCGGGGTAGAAATGAATGATAAGCTCAGATGACTTAGCAGTGCCTCAGCTTTATATGTTAAAGGGAGGATTTTGAAATCTGCTCTTAACTTAACTGGTAGCCAGTGTATGAACTTGAGAACTGAAGTTATGAATCCCTACTTTCAGGTTCTTGTAATGATTCTTGCAGCAGAATCATACGCAGGCAAGCATCCTGAGATCAAGTGAACATCTGTTAATTGTAGAGCCGACAGCCAGATTGTATTAAAGGAGTCAGAGACGAGCCAGACACAGTCAGAGTCCTGGAGACCTCAGCCAACAAGCTGCCTTCCCCCATTGGCCATTCTACACACAAGTCAGTGCTGGGCCTGTCAATCAGATGAAAGGACCCTTCTACCCGATGATTCCAGTGATCCTCTATCTCAGATGACTTTTCACAGGCAGGCAAACAACTTGGAAACCTTTCAATTTATTTCAGGGTTATGGGGGCCAAAGGCTGTGTAACCAGGATTGGACAAAAAGCTGAAAACAGGCCATTGAAATGAAAGCAGCATAATGGTGTGAGATTGGGGGAAAATTAAACACACACACAAAGTAAAATTCAAAGAGGGTGAGAAACTGATAAAGTCTGATACAATTATATTTCACAGCTGTGATGACATATTGGCATCTACAAACACACACTATGATAGACAGACAGACGTGAAAGATACTATATAATAGATAGAATTGAAACACACTATATAATAGATAGATAGATAGATAAGTAAGACACTATATAACAGACTGATAGATAGATAGATAGATAGATAGATAGATAGATAGATAGATAGATAGATAGATAGATAGATAGATAGATAGATGATAGTAGTGTCGCAGTAGGGGGCAGTAGTGCTCCCTTGAACCCTCAGGTAACACGCCAAACACCTGGTAAAATTGCCACAATAATTATATTTATTATAATAATGTGCACCAAGCACCCTCCACTCCACTATATTCATAAATCACAATAACAACAAATAACCAAATAATAATCACAATCCTCCACTTCCAGACGCGTTGCCCTCCTACCACCCAGCTCAGCTCGTTGTCTGGGAGTTCCCAGAGTCCTTTTATTCCTCCTGACCCAGAAGTCTTTCTGCCCAACAGTTCCACAAGTCCTTATTCCTTCCGGGTCAGGGTAAACAGTACTTTTCTTCACCCCGGAAGCCCGCCGCTCTTCCTGTGACGAACTTCCGGCTCATGGTGCCCAAATGAGTCCATTGGCCTCCCGACAGCGACTCCCAGTGGCCCCCAAGGTATCCAGCAGGGCTGTGTATAAAAACTACATAGTCCATGAGGCCCTGCTGGAATTCGGGGCCCGTATATGCTCTCGGGAGAGCTCTTCCTAGCGGCCAGGGGGTGAGGGCCGGAGTAAAATGCCGGCAATCCACCACAATAGATAGATAGATAGATAGATAGATAGATAGATAGATAGATAGATAGATAGATGGATAGATAGATAGATGTGAAAGGTACTATATAATAGATAGATAGATAGATAGATAGATAGATAGATAGATAGATAGATAGATAGATAGATAGATAGATAGATAGATAGATAGATAGATAGATAGATAGATTTTACAGAAGCTCTTTAAATGAATGACCTGACACACAAAATGTCAGCACACGTGACATCCAGAGACTAAAACAATAATGTCAGCCTTGGAGACATGGCCTGCATTCAGAGAGTTTTCAGGCGAGTTTTAAAGTGAGTCACTTCTACTCACATATCATGGCTCCAGAGGCTGGTGAACGTGGTGCAGGTTGTTTAATACACACAAGCACAGATTTCCCTGTCTCCTGTACATGTGACCCTAAAATGTCCTTATAAAGACCCATAAAATAGTGGCACCCATGAACATACAGTGCATACTCACCAAATGGTAACATGAGTTTGCAATTGTGATACCAATAACAAATATAAAAAAGCAAAAACTATAATTAGGCATCTTCAAATGATAAAATAAAACAAAACCATCACGCCTAATGGTCCTCTGCAGTTTATTAACAAGTTAGAAAATGTATGCATGGTGCTAACATCCAGGTGTATCTGTTTAAATATAGGCTATATGGCATATCAAGAGAGGGGTCATAATGGTGGTGGTGGGGGGAAGGGGGTTCACCCAAAGGCCAGCCAGTGGTGGACCTGCCTTTTTGGGTCCTAAAGCTTAAACTGTTATGGGGGCCCCTTCGCAATCAGCTAAAAAAATTTCACAATTTTTTTTTTTACAAATTTTAAGCTCTACATTTCAGATGTTAATTAAAATTGCTGTACAGGATTATCTCACATGTTAAAGTCACTGGTGTGAATAAAAATTTCCTATACCTTATAGTTTTCAAGTTATGAGGAGGGTTAAAATAAAAGTTGCTTCTGGGGTCCCTCCAGGATTATGGGCCTTGAAGTTTAAGCTGTCATAAGTTTCCTAGTAGATCTGCTTCTGAAGCCAGCACTGACTACAATTCTCATCAGGCAGCAGGAGAGTGCTGGGGCTGATGGGAGGACATGCTTATCAGCACATACAAACTTTTCAACCAGATAAAGTAGAATGTTGTCTAAGACCACAGGTGCAGCATTTTCTTCTCCACTAATCTGGATAACAATTTGGGTTACAGCTTTTGTTTATGACAATGCCATTCTGTCTTATTGTGGATTGTATTGAGCCATGGTAAATTTCCAAAAGGGTGGCACAGTGGCACAATGGTACTGCTGCTGCCTCACAGTTAGGAGACCCATGTTTGTGTGGTGTTTGCATGTTCTCCCCATATCTGTGTAAATTTCCTTAAGAGTGTTGAACCCCTGTGGTATCTGTGGTATCCGGGGTGAACTTCTCCAGGCTGGTGGTAAGGTTGTTCTCCTGGCATTGCAAGCAATCTTTGCTTCTATTTGTGAGACTGGCATCATCCCAACTGACTGGAAAACAGGACTTGTTGTCCCTATCTGGAAAGGGAAGGGTGAGCACCTGGATTGCAGGAACTACAGGGTTGATAACACTGCTCTTGGTGGCAGGTAAGGTCCTTGCTAGGGTCGTCCTCAATAGAATCCGTGATCACTTGCTCACCTACCAGTGACCGGAACAGTCTGGTTTTACGCTTAAGAAGTCTACCATCGACCGCATCCTGGCACTGAGGGTTCTCATGGAGCGCAAACACGAATATCAGCAGAGTTTCTTTGCAGCCTTTGTCAATTTTTGTAAAGTGTTCAACTCAGTTTATCGAGCTCTCCTGTTGGACATCCTGAGGGTTTGCAGGATCCCCTCGAGGTTGCTGGATATCATGGCCGGCCTGTACACTGGTGCTGTGAGTGCTGTGCAGAGTGTAGGCAGGACCTCTGTGTTTTTACCAGTTGATTCTGGTATTCATCAGGGGTGTGTTCTGCTCCAACTCTGTTCAGTGCTTGTATGGACTGGGTGTTGGGCAAGGACATGGTGTCCAGCGGCTGTGAGGGAATCTGTTGGTGAAGAAAGATACACGGATCTTGAATTTGCTGATGATGCTGTGATCTTCACAGAGTCAATGGAGGCTCTGATCAGGACGCTTGAGAGACTGAGTGAGGAGTTTGAGTGTCTGGGCTTGTGAGTGTCCTGATAAAAACCAACATCCAGGCCTTTAATGACCTCTTGGGCATGGCCATCAGCAGTGTGTCAGTCTGCGGAGAGAGTGTTGACCTTGTTGAGAGGTTTACTCACCTCAGCAGTGACATTCATGTCTCTGGTGACTCTTCCTACAAGTCAGTAGACAGACTGGGAGACCATGGGGGGTCATAAGGTCGCTGGAAAGGGGTGTGTGGCGGTCCCCATATCTATGCAAAATGACGAAGGTCCAAGTCTTTAGAGTCCTGGTGCTTCCTGTCTTGCTATATGGTTGTGAGACATGGACGCTATCCAGTGACCTGAGATGAAGACTGGACTCCTTCAGTACTGTGTCTCTCCGGAAAATCCTTGGGTACTGTTAGTTTGCCGTTGTGTTGCTCATGGAGTCCCGAATGAGGCACATGACCTGCATTGTGAGGGAGCGTCAGTTACGGCACTACGGCCATGTGGCGCATTTCCCAGAGGGTGATCCAACTCGTAAGATCCTCATTGTTGGGGACCTGAGTCGCTGAACCAGGCCAAGGAGTCGCCCACGTAACACCTGGCTGTGGCAGATAGAGGGTCATTTCCAGAGGGTGGGACTGGACCGTGCATCAGCCTGGGGGGGTTGCAAACCAGGATCCCGAGTTGTTTCGTCGTGTGGTGGGTGCGGCAACGCTCTGTACCAGTGCATGCTCCCTAACCTGACCTGACCTGTTGACCCCCAACAATCCAGAGATTTACAGGTTAGTTGGACTGGTGATGCTAAATTGGACCCTGATATGTGTGTGTGTGTTGTGCATGTGTGTGTGTGTCTTTACCTTACGATGGACTGATGGCATTTTCTCCCACCACCCCACTCAGAATTAAGCAGGCTGAAAAAATCGTATGGTACAGTATGATATTGAGTTTCCAAAATTGCAGTTAATTTTCCCCCATTATATTTTCTTCCTTACCTATAACATTTTTTACATTGCAGAACAGAATGAAAATAAATGGCAGAGATTGCTATTGAACCCGCTGCAGCTATTAACCCTTCATACATTCCCAGCTTTGTCAGGCAGCATGCTATTGGCTGTCAGAAAAAGGGGCGTGCACAGGTATGCTGGATAACTGGGGCTCTGTCGGTGAATGTGACATGGGCTGCAATTTGTAGTCGTGTCATGTGACAGGGTGCTGCGAGGAGATCAGCGACTGTGAACGGAAAAACCTGACGCACTCTGTGACAAAAGTTGTGTAATGTAACATTGGCTTTAGACGCCTTTTCACAGGAGTGCGCCACCAACTGGCTAAGGTTATGTAAACTCAGTGGTAAAGTCGTCTACTGTGACTTAAGCTTAAGGGACTCCTTCAGGGTCACCCAGGCATCCAGTGTTGGAAATGGACCTGGAGTAAATAGTTCTATTCGATTCTTTACTCTTTACTGGTTTGAGGCTGATCAAGCAGTGGAGACTTAATGTGTGACTATGCATTTTTTATATAGCGCCTTGCAATGGAAACATTATTAGGCTGACACCTTTATCCATGTGCTGTCTGGTTAAATTTCTTTTGTTTCCCCAAATGGAGCACAGGCTGGTGATGTGACTTGCTCAAGGTCACGTGGTGTCAGTAGTGGAATACGAACATGCAATTTGGGGTCTCCAAAGCTTTAACCACTATGCCACACTGCCAGCCATTTCAGGTGTACTATCCATCCATCCATCCATTATCCAACCCGCTATATCCTAACTACAGGGTCACAGGGTCTGCTTGAGCCAATCTTAGCCAACACCAGGCGCAAGGCAGGAAACAAACCCTGGGCAGAGTGCCAGTCCACCGCAGGACACACACACACACACCAAGCACACACTATCGACAATTTAGAATCACCAATGCACCTAACTTGCATGTCTTTGGACTGTGGGAGGAAACCGGAGTACCCGGAGGAAACCAGGTGTACTATAATTTTTAAATTTTATAATGTGAGATGAACCCATGGCACTGGATCAGTGCAATCTTTGTGCAATCGTGCTACCCCTTGCCCCCAAAGTAATTCGTTAAACCCATTGTATTCCTTAAGAATAAAGTGTGGGTGCTTAAAGACCTTAAAGACCAGCCTATGTTGGCATTGCAGGTACACATACTGATTGTGTTACCCAAAATGAAATGAAGATATATGACAACGAGGGCAGTCCTTACAGCATTATAGCCCCCAGGCCAAAGTAGGGCTCTGAGGCCCCTGTTTTGATAGCAAAACAGAAACATACATAGGCATCAGAAACATTGTGGCCCCTAGCCAGTGCCCCTACGTTGAGATGGCACCGATGAAAACCCTGCCTTAGGTAATGCATCGCTGCATAACCGGGGCCAATATCTGGAACTTAGCTGGCCCACAAAAACTCAGCTACAGATGTGGCACACATTGGCATCACTGCCGAATTCGAGAGCAGCCGTTCACCACACGATACCACCGGCCGCGTCCGTCACACCGTCTCGAAGGTCGTGGCATCCTGAAAATCCAACTCCGCGCCCGCCTGTACAGTATATGCCACTTCTTATTCCCCTCACATTTTTTGGTATTATTTCAATGCCAAGCGCAAACTTTTCCTGAGCATTAAAAGTCGTCAAGTGGATTTACAGAAAATTAAAAGCCGCTGCTTCTTCATTCTGCACCCCAAAAATCAATTCAGAAACAGCGAGAGCCACGTTTTGTATTTCTCTAAAGAAAGGTGGAGGAGGGGAAATTACACCTTTTTTAGATGATAGATAGCAATCAGTCTCAACAGCCGGGATCACTTTAGTTTAAAATCATTTTGTACCTTTTAACCTTAAAAATGTAAGTCCTGGCTTTTAGTCTGACAGCTAGCAAGGACCGAGAGAGAGGATTTGATAGGCATGCTCACAGCAGGATGTTCCTGCATAAGGCAAAAGGTTCCTGCATAATGTCATCTGCGGCAGAATGTGAGGAGAAAATCATTGATCTGGAACTGCAGTGTCGCGAACTGCATTTAACTCCCCGTGAGAGCCCCGGCGCACAGACAGCAGGGCTCCGATTTGACCAGTGCCCACGGGCACGACCTCCCCCGCTGCGCACTCTCTCGTGCCAGCCAGCCTCCTCCTGCAAATCGGAGCACATGTGCCGCCAGCGCTGCAACAGCTCAGGTCAAACGAGCGAATATCCGTCGACCGACCACACTTGAACACATATAGCGCCTTTCGAAGCGGCCAATAGCGTTGTCGCTATTTTTTATGGTGGTCAGATTTTCATTAATACAGTATAATCAACACGGGTCAGTAAATAAATCGATCTTTTATGAAGCGTGCCGTCTAAAGGCGACCTCCAGAATAAACACTAAATATATCTGCATACTTTATAGTAAACGTCTAGCTTTACCAATCAACAAAACCAATCGACTTGATTTTATAATATAGTTGGCACTTGCATAGCGCAAAGCCAACGCGCTTTACATTTTCTTAACCTCTTTTCGTTTCCAGAGTAGAGTCACGGGACATGCTGGAGCCAATCGCAGCAATCGCCGTGCGCAAGGCAGGAACAACGCCTGGCAGGGGAGCGAGTCCAGCGCAGGGTGAACACTCACGGGCAGGTTTAGGTACACTAATTCACCTGATCTGCGTGACTTTGGACACTGAGAGAGGTTGTGAGCATGCGCTGATGGAGCATTGCCGCGCCCACCACATGACGAACTCTAATAATGGTGCCAGAGTGTTTCTTCGGAGCGATCCGCTTTTGATTCTCAACAGATCGATCCACATGAAGGTTCCAAATCTGTCTCTCTTATTTAGATCGATATAATAACCATGACTAGATGGTAACAGATTTGTGAAATTCCAACGGATCCTAATTTTAAAAGGATTTACGCTGCATATATAAGTAGCCTAACTCAGGTCATGTCCTCATTTGCTGTATCTGTTAGTGTCCTGTAGCCCACCGTACATTAAAATATTTCATTTATTTTTCCCCACATATTAGGCTTTTTTTTTTTTTCAAAACACAAAAAAATAATTTCACATACAAAAACACAGTCCCAAAATGAAATGGTGCTTTGTCAAGAAAAAGTTCAACAAAGAACCATACAGTCCAAATGTAGCATTACTAAAGATGGATGGCCTTAATTGTACATGTGGTTTGTGAATACGGTGAATGTCTCTTTAAGAGACTAATTCACCCTGTATAACTGGCCCAGAAGTAGTCTCAATTGGAATTGGAATCGGGTGTCCGGAAATCCGTGCCTTAAATTATTGGTTTTATGACACAACCAGTAACGGGGCACTGCACGTACACTTGACTTGAGCATTCCTACTTTTCAGAGCAGACTATACTTTGTCAGAGCAGACTATACTTTCTGAGAAGGTTGGCATCCTTCAACATCTGCAGTAAGATACTGTAGATGTTCTACCAGACGGTTGTGGCGAGTGCCCTCTTCTACGCGGTGGTGTGCTGGGGTGGCAGCATAAAGATGAAAGACGCCTCACACCTGGACAAACTTGTTAAGAAGGCAGGCTCCATTGTAGGATTAAAGTTGGACAGTTTAACATCTGTGGCAGAGTGACGGGCACTAAGCAAACTCCTGTCAATCATGAAGAATCCACTGCATCCACTTAACAGTGTCATCTCCAGACAGAGGAGTAGCTTCAGTCACAGACTTTTGTCACCGTCCTGCTCCACTGACAGACTAAAGAGATCGTTCCTTCCCCACACTATGCGACTCTTCAATTCCACCCGGGGGAGTAAATGCTAACATTCATTTTATTTTAATTTTTTTAATTTTTTTTCATTTTTATTACTATTTAATTTAATATTGTTTCTTTGTATCAGTATACTGCTGCTGGATTATGTGAATTTCCCCTTGGGATTAATAAAGTATCTATCTATCTATCTATCTATCTATCTATCTATCTATCTATCTATCTATCTATCTATCTATCTATCTATCTATCTATCTTTCTCTGTACGTTTAACATTCTTTTGCTCAGAGGTTGATGCGCTTGCTGCTTCCTGAGCAGCATTTCTTTTCTCCACCCTAGAGGCCCTCTTCTTTCGTCGGAATCTTTTCCCGTTAAAACTAAGCAATTCGGTGTTTGTGTTGCAATTACTTAGTACGTTTTTCTTAATTTTTCACTGCAGCTGGCACTTAAGTCTTCAATCTGCCTCAAGAATGATTTAAGATATGAAGAGATAGAGGAAGTGATGGCGAAGGTGGTAGGGGTGAGAACGGCGCCCGTACGCATGCGCCGCACGGTCGCCCTGCTGGCCGCTGCCGAGAGTTGATTCTACAATACAATAAAATAAAAATAAAAAGACGAAAATCCTTGGACGTCAATCATCACCCAAAACGTATAGTAGACGTCATAGTATATGTGTACCAAATTTCAGGTCAATAGGTGAAACGGTTTGCGAGCTACAGGTGACTTAAAATCCTGGACAGGCAAATGGACTGCCGCGGTAGCGTATTATATAAGAAGATGTAATTTGTCACGTTTTTTTACTTACAATGTATTGTTAGATTTACTTGGATTGTGTTATTGTCGCCCTGTTTCTTTAAAGATTTTTTTTCTGTTAATCATTTCACTAGTGTTATTTTTTTTTTCGGGTTGCATGTTTAATGCATGCTATGGAGTTCATTTGTATTTATATAAGCTTTGACGAGTTGTATCTAGTTGCTTGTTGCTTAGAATAAAAGTTCTATGACTCCATAAGCGCATGCGCATTTGTTTTAAATGCCGGACTTGTGCTACGCAAAGAGCCATATAATGCCATTAAATAAGCAGCATTTCTAAGAGTGCAGGTGGAAACTGGGAAACACGAACAAGAGGAGAAGACGCAAACACAACGCCAGGGCGCTACATTTAGTGCCAGTCGGCAGCCATACCACCGCCCTTCACATAAGCCACATCCAGTAAAAAAAAGAAAAGAAAAGACACTCATTAACGGCGGCAAAAGAAATCTGCGCCAAGTGATCCCAAATATTCAAAGGTTCTAAAATGGCACTTTACTGGGTTGTGTGGGTCCTTACCTTGACAAAGAACCGTTTAATTCTGTAAAGGGTTCTATACATGTAAATTGGAGTCTTTGGTCTAATCTGTGGAAAAATAAGAAATCTTTAATGTAAAGCGTATAGACTCCCTATCGCAGTTACTAACACATCGAAAAAACCTGAACTTTATAGCATAGGTTGTTGTACGTAGAAGAGTTCTTTAAAACTCAGGAATTCAATGATATTTTAAAAATCTGCTTTAATCTATTCATTGTTATGTTATTGATATACATAAATAAAGGATCTTTCTGGAACCGTCGGTAATTTAGGGAACACAAAAATGGTTCATCTGTGGTCCACTCTGGTACCTTTATTATTATGGTATTATTCCGAGTTGTTCTTCAGTGCAGCGCCATAAATTGCCCGTTTTGGTTTAAAAAAAATCTACGTGAACGTTCCGGAAAACTTCTTTATTTATTTAGACCCGCAGGCTCCCAGACGTATATAACCATGAACAGATAATAATGGATTTGTGAAATACTAATAGTTCATAATTTTAAAATGACTCTTGCTGTATACAATAATACAGACTAAATGCAGGTTGTCTTAATCTGTTAGTATCTTGCGAGGTAGCCTATCATACATACATCCATCCATTTTCTAACCCGCTGAATCCGAATACAGGGTCACGGGGGTCTGCTGGAGCCAATCCCAGCCAACACAGGGCACAAGGCAGGAACCAATCCTGGGCAGGGTGCCAACCCACAGCAGGACACACACAAACACACACACACACCAAGCACACACTAGGGCCAATTTAGAATCGCCAATCCACCTAACCTGCATGTCTTTGGATTGTGGGAGGAAACGGAGCGCCCGGAGGAAACCCACGCAGACACGGGGAGAACATGCAAACTCCACGCAGGGAGGACCCGGGAAGCGAACCCGGGTCTCCTAACTGCGAGGCAGCGCCACCGTGCCGCCCATCATACATACATTTGCATTTATTTCTGCATATTAGCAGAAAGAACCAACTTCATATGCAAAGAAACCTCCCTACAATGAAATGGTGCTTGGGCAAACAACGGTGCTCTGAAGAACCACCGGACTCAGTAAAGAACCACAAAGTGTCACTATTTATAAGATTGTGAGCCCAGCACGAACACGGTGTCAACATACAGACTCCACGTTGCAAACACCGAGCTCCATATTGTGAGTCAGCAACCACGCCACCGCACTTCACCAAAGCCGCGGACACCAAAAAAAAAACAAAAGACGCTCAAAAAGTCAGCAAAAGAAAACGGCGCCGCGTGATGCCAATCTTAAAAATGAAGATGCCTGGGTGGTTCATCAGCGTTACGCGATTGGGGACTCGTTTTTAGTTCCCATGAGTCGATTGCAGAAATACCAGAACTGGCAAATACCAAAAGGTCGTGATTTTAAATGGACGTACAGTAATATAGGCTAAGCACCGGTCGTCTTAATCATATCTTAAACTTTATTTTTTTTTTATATATATATATTACAAAGTTTTTCAAAGCAGGAAGAACCAACCTCATATACAAAGAACCCTTCTTAGAATTAAATGGTGTTTTGCCAAGCAATGGCTCTAGAAAAGTACCACATGACCCAATTATTGAGTGCCACTAAACACGCAGGATTTAAAAGGGCAGTGTGGGATACCGGGGAAGGCTTTGGACGTCAATCCCTAAGCTTGTGGGTTCAAGTTCCCCTGCTGACATACTGTACGCCATAAGTGAGTCACTTCATCTGCCTGTACCCATTGCAAAAACAAAAGAAAGGTAAGCAATTGGATCTCAGTTTGTATAAGCTGGCTTGGGTAAAGACGTCAGTAAAATAATAAGTAATGCTAAAGTAATTTATTTATAAAGATATGGGGCCCCTGCAGTGGGCTGGTGCCCTGCCCGGGGTTTGTTTCCTGCCTTGCGCCCTGTGTTGGCTGGGATTGGCTCCAGCAGACCCCTATGACCCTATAGCTAGGATATAGCGGGTTGGATAATGGATGGATGAATTGGCTGCAGAGAGTTACAGGCCATTTTTCTTCTAAATATCCTAACAAACTCATTCTGACACTTTATGTCAGAAATGATTTAACAGTCTTTTTTTTTAAGGTAAAGATGATTATAGGTATTTATGGGTAAAAAGATTTTATTTTTTTCTCCAGCCGTCTGGAGTTTTTTTTTTTTGTTTGTTTTTTCTGTCCCCCCTGGCCATTGGACCTTACTCTTATTCGATGTTAATTAATGTTGACTTATTTTGTTTTCTTATTGTGTCTTTTATTTTTCTATTCTTTATTATATAAAGCGCTTTGAGCTACTGTGTGTATGAAAATGTGCTTTATAAATAAATGTTGTCGTTGTTGTTGAAAAGACATTAACTCTTTCAGGGCTGATGTCGACTTTTGTCAAAATGAGGAGTTGACGATGGTAATCAACTGTAAACTGTGACAAAACCATCCGTTATGTTGGACTCTCATTACTAGAAGGAAAGTTAGATTCATTGGTTTGACTGAGATTCCATGTGCTCACGGGAGTAGCAAGGCGCACACAACAGCAAAAATGGCACTGACATCTGGCGAGAGATCAAAATACTCTGTGGATGATGTCTTGCCTATTATCTCTGAACTGGACTATGACTTGTCAGACTCAGATTTTGATATAAGTGATTGAAAACGAATGTGAGGTTCCAGCTTCAGCTGATCGGTCCCCAGCTAATTGTGCTACTGACAATGTTCGCCAGGGAGGACTGCCACTTAAAAATCAGATTGTAATGCACTGCGACCGTGACTGCCGCTGCTGAAGTCCCAGCCATACAAAGATAGCCTGCTGCACATTCTTAGCAAATTGGCAGCCACAGCATGCAGCAACAGACGTTTTATGTTGATTTCAATGTGAAACCATCGTTTCTTTGGAAAAAATATTCAGCCCTCAAAGAGTTAATCCAACCTATGAAAATAAACAGAGGATTAATTACAAATCTTTCATACTGCAGATATTTTAGTAAGTCACTTTGGTCATCGGGCAGCACGGTGGCGCAGTGGGTAGCACTGTTGCCTCGCAGTTAGGAGACGTGGGTTTGCTTCCCAGGTCCTCCCTGCGTGGAGTTTGCATGTTCTCCCCGTGTCTGCGTGGGTTTCCTCCCACAGTCCAAAGACATGCTGGTTAGGTGCATTGGTGATCCTAAATTGTCCCTGGTGTGTGCTTGGTGTGTGTGTGTGTGTGTGCCCTGCGGTGGGCTGGCGCCCTGCCCAGGGTTTGTTTCCTGCCTTGCGCCCTGTTGTTGGCTGGGATTGGCTCCAGCAGACCCCCGTGACCCTGTATTCGGATTCAGCGGGTTAGAAAATGGATGGATGGATGGATGGATGGAAATGGGGCCCACGAACACAGGGAGAAGATGCAAACATCAAGAGACACGAACCCCGATCTCCTATTGCGAGTCCACAGCCATACCACTGTGCTTCACAAAGCTGCAGACATTATTATTATTATTGTTGTTGTTTCTAATTAGGAACAGATAGCATTCTATACAGTGTGAACGATAGGGGGCGCTCTCGCTCCCTTGAACCCCTGTCCACAACTCCAGACACCAGGTAAAAGTCCTCAAGTTGACTTTATTTTTCTTCCACAGTGTACAAAGCACACTCTCCTCCACAATACTCATATACATCACTAATAAACCACAATAATACACAAATAACCAATCCTCCAGCTCCCAGACGCGTTGCCACCCTTCCACCCAGCTCAGCTCGTTGTCTGGGAGTTCCCACAGTCCTTTTATAATCCCTGACCCGGAAGTGTTTCTGCCCAATAGTCCACAAGTCCTTTTCCCTTCCGGGTCAGGGTAAATAGTCCCTTTCTTCAACCCGGAAGTCCGTCGCTCTTCCTGTGACGAACCTCCGGGTCACAGGGCACGAAGAAGCCCTCGGTCCTCCCTGCAGCTCCCTCCTGTGGCCCCCACGGCATCCAGCAGGGCTTTGCATAAAAACTCCAATGTCCATGATGCCCTGCTGGTCTTCTGGGGACCTCCACGCTGCAAGGAGGGCTCCACCTGGCGGCTTGGGGGTATTGGCCGGGATAAATGGCCGGCCATCCATTACAACAGTCAAATAAAATGTAAGAAATCAAAGCAAAATTCGACCCCCAAGAGGAAGAGAGAGGAGCGACAAACCGAAGATATAAAAAAGTCTCTGAAAATAAACAAAAAAAAGAAAAAAGAAAAGTCGTTCAATAAAGTCAGCAAAACAAAAACGGTGCCAAGTGAAGCTACCCAAGCAGCAGCCAAATAAAAATGACCCCATTAGATATGTGTAGGTGTCAGGATGATGGAGCTGACTTGTAATTTAAACACGTGAGGGCGTACCATCCATCCATCATCCAACCCGCTATATCCTAACTACAGGGTCACGGGGGTCTGCTGGAGGGCTCTAGGGCACAAGGCAGGAAACAAACCCTGGGCAGGGCGCCAGCCCACCGCAGGGTGCGCACACAATTTATGATCGCCAATGCACCTAACCTGCATGTCTTTGGACTGTGGGAGGAAACTCATGCAGACACGGGGAGAACGTGCAAACTCCACACAGGGAGGACCCGGGAAGCAAACCCGGGGAGTCGTGATCAAATGGTCCAGGAACTGAGCTGGTGCAGTTTTCATTCAGGAAGCGAGAAACCGCCAGCTATAAGTTTAGTATTAAAATCCTTGGGGCTGATTCATGGATGGTGACAAATCGGCACCGCACTCGATCAGGTACTGGCTGCTCTGATTCGGCGGGTTCGACGCTTCCTGCCTTTAGTTGTTGCAGCTTATCCTTGGGAGGAGGATAACAACTTTCAAGTGGATGGGACGTCGAAGTGGGTCTTCTGGAGGATCAGATTAAAGACTGTGGGGAGATTGACTGTTCTCGGGGACTACTCTTTAACCCTAACAGAGAGGGAAATAAGTTTTTATTTAAGTTTTTTTTTTTTTTTAATAAACTTTGTAAAAAGGGGGTTCGATTGACAATTGAAGTGTTGTTGCTTGTGCCTGTCTTTGGGTCCCAGATTTCGAACTAAGAAAATAAAACCAGGGAGATAGGGTGCTGAAAACGTTCTTTGTTGCCTAAAAACCTCACTAGGTGGCGTAGTCGAGATTTCCCTAGTGGGCCACACCTTGTATGGAAGCGTACTGTACTTTCCCTATTTCCTCTCTTAAGAGACACATTAACATGATCTGCTTTCAAATAAAAGGCACTATAAAAGGTTGTTCATTTAGAGTCGAATTAACGTCGCTGCTGCCTCACTGCTCCATCAGAGTCCACATCGGGGCTAAGCATTGCACCTATCTGGGGGCTGCACGTTCCCTCTGTGTATTTCTTAACTTGTTTTTGTTGGCCTCCCACATAATAAAGACGTCAGTGATGAGTAAATGAGCGATCTTACATTTGCTGGATTTGCTCGACGATGGTTTGCATTCGTTGATGCCGCAATTGACTTCGGTCCTGCACCTGTATGATGTGTAAAGTGGATTACTACAACATTTATTTCTAAAGCACATTATCATACAACTACGGTGGGCTGGGCCCCCGTGACCCTTTAGTTAGGATATAGCGGGTTGGATAATAAATGAATGGGTGGATCTCAGTCAGAGGGCAACAAATTACAAATTTCTACTACGATTCAGAATATTTGGACTTTAAACATTTGAGTTAAAGCACACATTTTAATGTTTCAAATATCTGATGGAGCCGTTCTTGTTCATTGTTTACCTCTGCCTCATGAAGTAAATCTTTACATTTCTTAGGAATAGCCTAAGCTAATGCAGTCTCTTTAAATTGCTTGTTTTACGGTGGGTTTCATGTGTGGTAATTTTGTAAAACTTATTGTTTTTACTTTAGCTGTAGACATGTTCCAGTGCCATGAGCCTGTACTGAATGAAGAATCTTCTTCTTGTTGTTGTTCTTCTTCTTCATCTTTCCCTGCTTCTATTTGGGGTCAATGTGTTTGATCAACAACTCCGTCCTGCACCTCCTCTCCAGTCAGACCCCTTTACTTAATCCATCCACCTTTGGCTCATCTTACTTTCTCGTCCCCTGTACTTCCATGTCCATCACTCATGTGCCCACATATTCATTGTCTCTCCATACCACGTCAATCTTACTTTTCTGTACTTTTAATCTCTCCCACTTTTGTTGTACCTCTGATTCCCTCATTTCTTCTTCTTCACACATCCATCTACACATTCTCATTTCTACCACATTCACCATCTTCTCCTGCTGTTCTGTCTTTACTGCCCGTGTCTCAGCTCCATACATCATTGCTGGTCTTACCACTGTCTTAAAAACCTGACCTTTAACCTTCAGCTTAATTCTTTGATCACACAACACTCCTGATACCTTCTTCCATCCATACTGCACTCTATGGGTTATCTTAGCATCTGATTTTCCATTTTGGGCTACTGCTGATCTTCCATATTTAAACTTCTCCCCTGTTTTCAGTTGTTCTCCCTGCAGGCTAAACGTCTCAATCTAAACCTCATATATTCTGTCTTAATCCTGTTTATCTTCAATACTCTATCATCCAAAGTTCTTCTCCTGGCTTCCATTTTCCACTCCACTTCCCTTTTCCTTGTGTGACACAACACAAAACAATGTCATCAGCAAAAAGCCTGCACTGGGGGAGGATTGGCCTTTCATCTCCTGAATCAACACATCCATAACCAGATCAAAGAGATCAGGACGTAGTGGAAACCCCTGGTGGAGACCTCCTCTAACTGGGGTCTTGTCTGTTTCCCCAACACTGCTTTTAACCCGAGTCCTAACTTCCTATACAAAAATAAATGGACTTGGCTTGACTGGCTCAGCACAACATGGAGTTCTAGTGGTCCAAAGTCTGTCGGCCATTCTTCAAAGTGGTGTGGAACTGCAATGAGCTGTGAGCCTTGAGCAGGCACTTTCTTTGTATTCTTTAGAACAGGGGTCCAAAGGTTAGTCTGGGGGTACCACTGGGACTGTAGGTTTTCATTCCATCAGGTTTTGCCCTATTTATAAATGATCTTAGTGTTTAGTCCTCTTCTCTTTTTTTGCATTTCAAGAAACAATATGTGCTAATATACAGTGTGAGTCAAAATTATGTTAACATTTGAATGGCGGAAACAATTTATTCACAAAAACATATTTCATATGTGCAAAATGATTTACAGAAAGGTCTCAAACTGTCCGTCATCATATTCAACACAAAAAAACCAATGAGCAACAGTACCATTTAAAGCCCGGACACACATTTTGCAAGTAATCGATGATACCACAGTCCGTATTCTGTTCTTCAGGTCATTGATATCATGAACGTTCTTGCTATACCAGTGAAAGGCAACCTTTTTCAAGTCCAAAAATTTTCTTTCGTGGCGCACCTGAGGGACTGCCCATAAATAAAGTCGTGACGACACAATCTATGGATAATCGCCAATAAAAGCAGTTAATTTTACAAGTTTGAAAGACATTTTATTAATAAAGGAATCAAAGGATACATCTTAAATTTAATTAATGTGAATGTTGAGATTGTTTTTCATTTCCGTACGTGTTCCGTTATCTGTTTTTCCAACATAAAGTATATTTTTTTAAACATTATCTTTTTAATTAACCAAAAGTTCAAAAACACTAGCAATTTTAAATATTCTACAAAAGTTTTCGCGGCGCCCCGAAAAATTTCCACGGCACACCGGTTGCTATACACACGCTCCTTCACCATACCCCAGTGGTTCTCAAACTGTGGGACGCTGAAGCTGTACAAGGGGGGCATCGCATAAATGAACAAGACATCAAAATTAATTTTTTACATTTTTATTTCAAATTTAAATTTGCAAGCATATAGTATTTTCAATCCAGAAAGTTCGAGACGTATCGGTATCTGTCGCGAACATTCGGGTAACAGTAGATCAGGTGATAATGCAGCGCGAATGCACCACTTAGGCAGCATAGCCAATATTGCCACATTGAGTTAAATAATTTATTATTTTCATGATACAACTTACAGCGGTATAATATTTGTCGGATGAAAATACGTTCGCCTCGCGCAGATTGACTTCATCGGTGTGCTCGTTTACGAGATTTTTAAAAATGAAAACATATTTAATTGTTTCTTCACATAAAAAAATAACTAAATAAGAATAAATCATTTATTCTTTGTTTTGAAATTAGAATTACTACCAAAAACCACACAAGGCATTTTAACAGTTATTAAAGCACTTTAAAAAAAATAAATTGCAAATATTTCATTGAAGTTAGCCGAACGCATGCAAATCTTCTGGAAGTAAAAATGATAGGATGCTGCGACACCGCACGAGTATCATACCTAGTTGTATCACGGGTTATTCTCATCTATCTTATATTATGCAGGGGGTGCAGAATTATTCCAGGTAGAAAAGGGGGGGCACGAAATACGAAAGTTTGAGAACCGCCGCCATACCCCATAACTAGAAATGGCAATGGTCCACCACGATGTATCCATCGACCTGAAAAGGTGTGGTCGAGATAAAAATAATCCATTAGTGTTAGCATAATTTTGACTTCCCCTGTACTTACATGTAAGCAAAATTCAGAAATCTTTTGCCAAATTTTGAAATGTTAACTTCCCTTTTCTATATTCTTTTTAACCCACCTATTCCTGTAGAGGTTACTGATTTAAGATTAGTAATAACAACAACAACAACATTTATTTCTATAGCACATTTTCATACAAAAAGTAGCTAAAAGTGCTTTACATGATGAAGAAAAGAAAACTAAAAGACAAAATAAGAAATTAAAATAAGACAACATTAGTTAACATAGAAAAAGAGTAAGGTCCGATGGCCAGGATGGACAGAAAAAACAGAAGAAAAAAAAACTCCAGACGGCTGGAGAAAAAAAATAAAATCTGCAGGGGTTCCAAGGCCACAGGACCACCCAGTCCCCTCTGGACATTCTACCTAACATAAATGAAACAGTCCTCTTTGTAGTTAGGGTTCTCACGGAGTCACTTGATGTTGATGGTCATACAGACTTCTGGCTTTTAATCCATCCATCATTGTTGGAACATCATGGTGCTTTTAGTGCGCCACCACCAAAAGGAAACCGAAAAAGGAAACAGAAGAGAAAGTAGGGGTTAGTACAGATTTTAGAGCCACCATGAATAGTTATTATAATGAGTTGGATATACAGAGTATCAGGGTTTTAATTACAGTGAAGTTATGAGAAGGCCATGTTAAAGTAATGTGTTTTCAGCAGTGTTTTAAAGTGCTCTACTGTATCAGCCTGGTGAATTCCTATTGGCAGGCTATTCCAGATTTTAGGTGCATGACAGCAGAATGATGAGCACTGATGAGCAGTGGAGGCAGGGGGAGAACTGGGAAGTAAAGAGAGTGGAACTGAGGGTAGGAACTTTGAAAGTTGGCAGTATGACTGGTAAGGGGAGAGAGTTAGCAGATATGATGGAGAGAAGGAAGGTTGATATATTGTGTGTGAAGAGACTAAATGGAAGGGGAGTAAGGCCAGGTGGATCAGAGGCGGGTTCAAGTTGTTCTATCATGGTGTGGATGGGAGGAGAAATGGGGTAGGAGTTATTCTGGTGGAACAGCATGTCAAGAGTGTTTTGGAGGTGAAAAGAGTGTCAGACATAGTAATGATTATGAAGCTGGAAACTGGAGGTGTAATGATGAATGTTGTGATGTGTATATGCCCTGCAAGTTGGGTGTGCGATGGAAAAGAAAGAAGATTTCTGGAGTGAGTTGGACGGGGTGATGGACAGAGAGTGGTGATTGGAGCGGATTTCAATGGACATGTTGTTGAAGGGAACACTGGAGACAAGGAGGTGATGGGTGCAAGAGAGCTGGCAAAGGTGGATGAGTTTAAATACTTGGGATCAACAGTACAGAGTAACAGGGGGTGTGGAATGAACTTTTTTACATCTAAGATGTCTCACTTGAAGGTTTTCCAATGCTGTATCTGTCCTGGTGTCCATTTATTTAACAGGATCATCTCCAGACAGAGGAGCAGCTTCAGCGACAGACAGACTGCTGTCACCGTCCTGCTCCACTGACAGACTGAGGAGACCCCACACTATGCGACTCTTCAATTCCACCTGAGGAGGTAAACGTTAACATTATACAAAGTTATTGTCTGTTATACCTGCATTGTTATCACTCTTTAATTTAATATTGTTTTTTATCAGTATGCTGCTGCTAGAGTATGGGAATTAATAAAGTATCTATCTATCTCTCTATCTCTCTCTCTATCTATCTATCTATCTATTATATAGTGCCTTTCATATCTATCTATCTATCTATCTATCTATCTATCTATCTATCTACCTATCTATCTATCTAATATATAGTGCCTTTCACATCTATCTATCTATCTATCTATCTACCTATCTATCTATCTAATATATAGTGCCTTTCATCTATCTATCTATCTATCTATCTATCTATCTATCTATCTATCTATCTATCTATCTATCTATCTATCTATCTATCTATCTATCTATCTATCTATCTATCTATTATATAGTGCCTTTCATATCTATCTATCTATCTATCTATCTATGCCTATCATATCTATCTATCTATCTATCTATTATATAGTGCCTTTCATATCTATCTATCTATCTATCTATCTATCTATCTATCTATCTATCTATCTATCTATCTATCTATCTATCTATCTATCTATTATATAGTGTCTTTCTTCTATCTATCTATCTATCTATCTATCTATCTATCTATCTATCTATCTATCTATCTATCTATCTATCTATTATATAGTGTCTTACTCTTCTATCTATCTATCTATCTATCTATCTATCTATCTATCTATCTATCTATCTATCTATCTATCTATTTATCCAGGGAATTCCAGTCTCTGTATTCCATTTTGCCTGAAGAAGCGGACTGAGTTTTCTCGAAAGCCTGCATATTGTAATCTTTGTAGTTAGCCAATAAAAGGTGTCATTTTGCTTGACTTCTCACTACATTCATAATGGCTAACATGGTACAACACCCTAGTACAGCAAATAAAATAGAAAGTTAAAAGTCATATATGCTCTCCATTTTTAATTTAAATGTACAGGTACAAATGTCAAGATATCCTAGTTAAACAGGCAGGTGGTTTCAAATGCAGTTTTATGTTAACTTTCTGAGAGTGGTTCTTGGAGGGCAAAAAAAATCACACATCAACAATATTATCTTATTCACAATCAGTAGCCACAAAACAGCATTAAATGACACTCCACGTTAAAAAATATTTAAAAACAGTTTTCATATCATTGACCTTGAAAGATCATAAAACAATACCCAGCATGCTCATGTTTGAAACGTGTCATTTTTAACCTTCTGAGTGGGGCCTTTAGAGGGGTAGGACCACTAGCAAAGGGCAGGTAGGGACTGAACTCCTCCTCCACAAAATACAGAAATATCATAATGCTTACATGCCGGTTCTCATTCTCCCAACAAGGAAAAAAGATTTTGTACTGACAGAGGACAAAACTACTATTCTGTGTTTAAGCTGACTATACAATCCTCCAGTTGTCTTTGGCTATCTAGTCTATGCTTGGTTGGCAATTCTAAATGCTGAGCCCCTGTGTGCCAAACTTAGCATGCACATGTGAATGAAACTGATAACAGTGTTGTTCAGGACAGTGACATAAAATATTAAAGAAAAATGTATTGTAACAGGAGGTGTCAATCAATCAAATTGATTTCAAAGCGTTCATAAGTAATTCTTATGAAAACAATAAGGTAAAGTTAACATTTAAAACTATGTGAAAAAAAAATCAAATGTCTGTATTTCTATTTTCATGGAAATATATTAGCTCAGCGGTTCTCAAACTTTCGTATTTCGCGCCCCCCCTTTTTCTACCTGGAATAATTCTGCGCCCCCTGCATAATATAAGATAGATGAGAATAACCCATCATACAGCTAAGAAAGGTATGATATTCGTGTGGTGTCGCAGTATCCTATCATTTTTATTTCCATAAGATTTGCATGTGTTCGGCTAACTTCGATGAAATATTTGCCATTTTTTTTTTTAAAGTGCTTTATTAACTGTTAAAATGCCTTGTGTGGTTTTTGGTAGTAATTCTAATACCAAAAACAAAGAATAAATGACTTATTCTTATTTAATTATTTTTTTATGTAAAGAAACGATTAAATATGTTTTAATTTTTAAAAATCTCGTAAACGAGGACACCGATGAAGTCAATCTGTGCGAAACGATCGTATTTTCGTCATTCAGATATTATACCGCTGTTAGTTGTATTATTAAAATAACTCAATATGCAGTAAATTATTTAATTCAATATTGGCTATGCTGCCAATGTGGTGCACTTGCGCTGCATTATCACCTGATCTACTTTTACACGAATGTTCGCGACAGATACCGATACGTCTCAAATTTTCTGGGTTAAAAATACGCGACTATAAAAGCAGCAGCAGCGGCGCCACTCATCATAGAAACAAACCTCAAATAGAAAAGGAGCTCAGAGTGTCGTATCTTGAATATCAAACCAAACCTGGACAGGCTGTGTACTTTAAAGCAGGCACATATTAGTCATTAGATCTATGCCTTAGAAATGTTTTATTTTCATTTTAGTTATAATGCATCCATCCATCAACCTGCTGAATCTGAACACAGGGTCACGGGGGACTGCTGGAGCCAATCCCAGCCAACACAGGGCACAAGGCAGGAACCAATTCCAGGCAGCACCACCACAGGACACACACAAAGCCCCATTTAGAATCACCACTCCACCTAACCTGCATGTCTTTGGACTGTGGGAGGAAACCGGAGCGCCCGGAGGAAACCCACCAACACGGGGAGAACATGCAAACTCCACAGGGAGGACCCGGGAAGCAAACCCGGGTCTCTTAACTGCGAGGCAGCAGCACTACCACTGCGCCACCCTAGTCATAGTGCATTTGTTGTGACTATATGCTTGCAAATTTAAAAATAAAAATGTAAAAAAGTCATTTTGATGTCTTGTTCATTTATTCGACGCCCCCCCAGGCACATATTTCTGAATGAAAAATAAGAGAAGAAGAAAGACTTCATGAAAAAATTAGATCATTTAGAAATAGGACTGATTTGTAAATCTGGTTGAAGTGAACCCCCTCAGCCACAGTGGTACCCCAGGACTGAACTTTAGGACCCCGGCTTGTGGAGTGTCATCCTGTGAAGAACTGAAGTGAGTGACAAACGTCATTTTAGGCACCTTTACCACAACTGGGGTCTGACATCCCAAGGAGACTGAAAACATTTTATGAGAGAGGATGCCATCATAAAAGTGGGCAGAATTTTGATAAGTACTGTAGGGCTCAACGCTGCCTTTCATCTATGACAAATCATGAGGCAAGAATCAAAGTCATAAACCAGAAGAAAATACTTCATAGCACTAAAGAAATGTAACCTTATAGAATCACTAATTTGCACTTTACCTAACATCAGACCCTTCAAGAATGCGTGCGCCAACCTTTACACGGTGGCTTTGGTGACGTCACACACCGTGCGTCCCACCCCTCACAGTCCCTTCTGGGAAACCGCAACGCTAATTTGCAAAATATGGCAGCACCCATAATAAACCAAAATGCCATTGCATTTACATGTGCCTCAATAACCCAACGATTCACAGAAACCTGATGTTTAAGATGCCATGTAAACTATTGAGTTATTGGCGTCTGAGAAACCAGATCAACTGAGGGGAGATTTCTCCATAAATAACCCGAATATGTGGCCATATAAACCCTCAACCGGGTTACTGATAAGGACTTTGTAGTCTGCACTCTGTCGGCCTACTCAGGCATTTTGCTTTGCACTCGCTCCCACAAAATAAATTTACAGAGGCCAATGTTCAGGTGATCGTGTTAATCCTTCTCCTGGCTCAAATAATAATCTGTTTCAAAGTGTCAGAAATCGATAAATTTATGTTGATGAGCTGAACGTAGAGTGCTAAACCCACTCTCGAAAAACAGAAGGGTAACTTGTTAAAAGTAACGAGCGTTAAGTAATCTTAGCTAGAAGAAGAAGAAAGGGGAAAAATGGCAGAGCTGATAGAAACAAAGACCTATGCACACACACTGAGGTTCTGTCGTGGCTGCCATTGAAAACACAGTGTCCATCATATCGATGAGTCCACTCCACTAGCTCAACAGCTGATTTAACTGAATATTCAGTGACTTGGACGTTTTCTTGTCTCCGTCCCCGCCTTGTGCTTTTCAATCCCCTTTTTCTTCATGGAGTTGCTTGTCCTGTTCTTTTGTCTTCATCATGTAGGTTAGACCAACATATTGAGTGAGCACAAGGTGGACCATTTAGAGGATGCATTTAGAGTCTAATCAATTGACACTCCAGATAGGTGACCTCCATTGAACTAATGATGGATCTTCAAGGGCCGATTGGCTTCACCGGTGAGGATTTAGGAGTGTCATATTGAATATTTATGAGATCAACGATTTTGTGTTGTATGTGTATAATGAATTTAGTCCACTTCACGGAGATCTGTTTTCACTTTGACATTAAAGAGTCTTGTTCTAAAGAAGGGGAAAACAGAAATCTTTGTGATTGGCAAAAATGGATATAACTGGGATATTAGAAATAAACTTGAACCATTAGGCTTGAAAGTCAAGAATTTTTAGGGATAACTATTGACTCTGGTCTGAATTTTTTATGTGGTGAACCCCTGTGCATGTGATTAGAAAAAGGCAGACTTCTAAGTGTCACACACATGCGACTAAGAGGGAGCTGAGTGGACCAAATGGAGGTAATTACCCACCAGGCCAGGGGGTGGCAGGCTGCCCTAAACCTACCTCTGTTATCTCTGCAGGCCAAATACGGGAAAACCTGCCTGATTCAACATCACGTCCGGTTCCGGTGCCCAGCCCGACGTCACTTCTGCCTTTCGGCTTGTAAAGCCGCCATCTTTACTCAACTGGGCGGCATGGTGGTGCAGTGGTAGCGCTGCTGCCTTGCAGTTAGGAGACCTGGGTTCACTTCCTAGGTCCTCCCTGTGTGGAGTTTGCATGTTCTCCCCATGTCTGCGTGGGTTTCCTCCCAAAAGACATGCAGGTTAGGTGCATTGGCGATTCTAAATTGTCCCTAGTGTGTGTGTGTGCCCTGTGGTGGGCTGGCACCCTGCCCTGCGGTTGGTTTCCTTCCTTGCACCCTGGATTGGCTCCAGCAGACCCCCTGAACCTGTAGTTAGGATATAGCAGGTTGGATAATGGATGGATGGATATTAATCACATCACTAGGACAGCATTTTTTCACTTATGAAATATAATATAGTTCCTTATAACTATGCAAAATACTAAGAAATGAGTTCACGCTTTTGTTTTTAGTTGACTAGATTACTGCAACTCACTCCACTCAGGACCACCCAAACAAGACATCAATTGATTACAACGAGTGCAGAATGGAGCTGCCAGAATCTTAACTATCCACCCATCCATCCATTTCCTAACCCGCTGAATCCGAATACAGGGTCACGGGGGTCTGCTGGAGCCAATCCCAGCCATCACAGGGCACAAGGCAGGAACCAATCCTGGGCAGGGTGCCAACCCACCGCAGATCTTAACTAGGAAAAAGAAAATCCAAGCACATCACACCAGTCTTAGTGTCACCACACTGGTTACCTGTGCCATTTAGAATTGACTCTAAAATCCTGCTTACGGTTTACAAAGCTTTAAATAATTTCGTTCCATCCTATATCTCAGAATGCCTCTCACCTTACACTCCAAATCGTAACCTTAGATCTTCAAATGAGGGTTTAAAGTTTAAGGTTTCTTTATTTAGTTTACACAAGAGAACGTTTGCCTTCTCAGTTGCATCTAATAACAGACAATGAAATAAAACAGACAAATAGAAACAAGAAAGGTTAATGTAAGGCAGTTACATAATACATATTTACACCAAAAAAAAAGGTTACAGGATATCTATCAAAAATCTTAATCATACTCTCCGATATTTCTTATTGAAAAGTCGTATGGCAGTAGGAAGAAAGGAGTCTGTGGAGCGATTTGTGTGGATTTTCAAAGCGACTCTCCTTCCTGATTTACTGAACTTTAGTTCTCCATGTTATGGATGTCTGGCGTCAGTTGAGATGATTTCCAGTTTCTTTAACGTTGCCAGCCCTCTGAGACACACACACAGTCAAATCATCTCCATCAGCCCCAATAACTTTACCTGCGTACTTCGTAATCTGCTGGAGCTTTTTTGAGTTTTGGTTTGTCAGATCATTAAACCAGACAATGAAACTGAAAGGGATGACAGACTGGATCAGACTGCGATAAACGGACAACATGAGGTCCTTGTCTACTTTAAAGAGTTTGAGTTTATGGAGGAGAAATAAGCGCTGGTTACATTTAGAGAATCATTTTTTTGTATTTGTATTCCAGTTAAGATTGTTATCTACAGTAGGTAAGTTCCTAAGTATTTATATTCAGTCACTATTTCTACTTCTTCTCTCAGAACTACAAGAGGTGAACATACAGATTTGTGTCTGCTTAGAATTCCAAGAGCTAAACTTCAAAGAAGTCGGGTGAGTAAGATCTGGAATAGCTGACCGATTCACCAGGCTAATATGATGAAGCACTTTAAAAAACTTCTAAAAACTAATTATTTTAACATGGCTTTCTCATAGCTTCATTTTAATGTAACCCTGATATTCTGTATCTGTATTTAATTATCGTTTTTTTCATAGCTCCATAATCCGTACTAACCCCTACTTTCTCTGCTGATCTTCTTCTGGTTTTCTGTGGTGGTGATCTGCACAAAGTACTGTGATGTCCTCCATCGATGGATTGAAGGCCAGAGGTCCTCATGACCATCACCATCTCATTCTTCCACGTGGAGCCTAAACACCCTGAGGGTTAGGGTTAATCGAGATCATTTATGTTAGGTAGAATGCCCAGAGGGGCCCGGCTGGGTGGTCTCCTGGCCTCTGAATGCCTGCAGATTTTGTTTTTTTTTTCTCCAGCCGTCTGGAGTTTTTTTTTTTTGTTTTTTTCTGTCCTCCCGGCTATCAGACCTTACTTTATTCTTTGTTGACTAGTATTACCTAATCTTGTTTTAATATTTTCTTCATCTTTGAGCTATACATCATTTGTATGAAAACATGCTCTAGAAATAATATGATGTTGTTGTTGTTCAGTGGCAAAAAAAAAGCCAAATGAAATCCATTGGGATTCAAAAAAATGTGAAAGCTCAAAGGGCTGAATACGTTTTTTTAATTGGTATTAGCAGCCCTGTTCAGAATCCAAATCCTGATAATAATCAGTGAAAAACAAAAAAGAGTGATGGATTTGACATGTTCCGACACACTGAATGGACTGAATGTGCCACCCTGCACTGGACTCAACAATATAAAGCCAATGTGTCGCCCCCTTGTGGATAGCACTGGACAGTAAAACACAGCAGACAGCAGAAATAGACTCATAGGTTCGTGACAGTTGCACAACGTTGTGTTCTATGAAAGGAGCTATGAAACAAGGCGATGCTGAGCTATGTAGTTCTAGACTCGTAGGGTCCTTATTGTCACGTGTACAGAATAAAATGCAATTCTTACTTGCATGTGCTAATCAACACGCAATATGTCACAATTTTCTGGCAGGATTCTTGGAGGGTCAAATGACTTTATCTTCAAGTGTTTGTTATCGTTACCTAAAAGAATCTCAAGACAGGCAGTGTGGTGTAGTGGTTAAGGCTTTGGACTTCATACCCTGAGGTTGTGGGTTCAAATCCCCCTACTGATGCCTCTGTGACCCTAAGCAAGTCACCTGACCTGCCTGTGCTCCGATTGGAAAACCAAACAAAATGGAATCAGTCGGATCATAAAGTCACCTTGGATAAAAGTGCCAGTCAAATGAGAGTTACTCACTTAGCCTGATGTGGCACTGTGTCCATAAATGAGTCTGATAGCCCAGCACTGTGTTTGGTAATGAAGAGGTGGCCTTCTGCTGTTATGCACCTAAAATCTGGAATAGCCTGCCAATAGGAATTCGAGCACTTTAAAACACATTACTTTAACATGGTCTTCTCATAACTTCACTTTAACTTAATTCTGATACTCTGTATGTTCAATTCATCATAATAACTATTCATGGTGGCTCTAAATTCCGTACTGACCCCTACTCTCTCTTCTGTTTCTTTTTCCGGTTTCTTTGTGGTGGTGGCCTGCGCCACCTCCACCTACTCAAAGCATCATGATGCTCCAACATTGATGGATGGATAAAAAGCCAGAAGTCTACGTGACCATCATCATCAAGTCCTTCCGTGAGAACCCTAAATCCAAAGAGGACTGTTTCATTTATGTGAGGTAGAATGCCCAGAGGGGACTGGGTGGTCTCATGGTCTGGAACCCCTACAGATTTTATTTGTTTCTCCAGCCGTCTGGAGTTTTTTTTGTTTTTTCTGTCCACCCTGGCCATCGGGCCTTACTCTTATTCTATGTTAATTAATGTTGACTTATTTTATTTTCTT
This sequence comes from Polypterus senegalus, assembly GCF_016835505.1. Classification (NCBI taxonomy): domain Eukaryota; kingdom Metazoa; phylum Chordata; class Cladistia; order Polypteriformes; family Polypteridae; genus Polypterus; species Polypterus senegalus. The sequence continues at coordinate 309,236,582 of NC_053155.1, read as the reverse complement.
ACCGTGTCTTTTATTTTTCTATTCTTCATTATGTAAAGCACTTTGAGCTACTGTTTGTATGAAAATGTGCTATAGAAATAAATGTTGTTGTTGTTGTTGAGGTGAAGTGTCACCCCCTAGTGGCCAAGCCAAGCAGTGCATAGTATTTATAGTAAAGCACAGTAGGGTGGCACGGTGGTGCACTGGTAGCACTGCTGCTTCCCAGTAAGGAGGCCAGGGTTCACGTGTTGGGTCCTCCCTGATTGGAGTTTGCATGTTCTTCCCATGTCTGCGTGGGTTTCTTCCCACTGTCTAAAGACGTTAGAACAATCTGAACGATAGCAGGCCATTCAGCCCAACAGAGCTTACCAGTCCTATCCACTTAATGCATCCAAAATGACATTGCTTCTAATTTTCAAGGCCCCTAAAGTCTTGGACACTTATTCCATGTGTCTGGTGATCTCTGTGTGAAAAAAAACTTCCTAATGTTTGTGTCAAATTTACCCCTTAACAAGTTTCCGACTGTGTTCCCGTGTTCTTGATTAACTCATTTTAAAGTCACCATCTCGATCCACTGGACTCATTCCCTTCATAATTCTTGATCTTCTTCTGTTTAAACTGTAAAGGCTCAGCTCTTTTAATCTTTCCTCATAACTCATCCCCTGTAGTCCTGGAATCAGCCTAGTCGCTCTTCTCTGGACCTTCTCTAGTGCTGCTATGTCCTTTTTGTAGTTTGGAGACCAAAACTGCACACAGGACTCCAGATGAGGCCTCACCAGTGTGTTATAAAGCCTGAGGAGAACCTACTGTGACTTGTACGCCGCACATCAAGGCGCTATATAACCTGACATTCTGTGAATCTTCTGAACACTATTTGGCAGTTGATAGTGTCAAGTCCACTACGACTCCTAAATTCTTCTCATAAGGTGGACACTCAGTTTTCAGACTTCCCCATTGTGCATTCAAATCTCTTATTTTTACTTTTTATGTGTAACACTTTACATTTACTGACATTAAATTTCATCTGCCACAAATCTGCACAAAGCCTGTCTGCTGTCCAAGTCCCTCTGTGATGATTCAATGGACTTGAGATTATCTGTCAACCCACCTAGCTTGGTATCATCTGCAAAGTTAACCCACTTGTTCCAGATGAGGCCTCACCAGTGTGTTATAAGCTCCAGCGTAACCTCCTGTGACTTGTACTGCATACATCAAGGCGCTATATAACCTGACATTCAGTTGGCCTTCTTGATGGCCTCTGAACGCTGTCTGGCAGCTAATTGTGTTCAGTCCACTACGACTCCTAACTCCTTCTCATAAGGCGCACTTTGGATTTTCAGACCTCCCATTGTGTATTGAAACTTCCTCTGTGTAATATTTTACATTTACTGACATTACATTTTACGTGCCACAAATCTGCCCAGGTCTGTGTGCTGTCCTAGTCTCTGTGTGATGAATCAACAGATTTGAGATGATCTGCCAATCCTCCTAGCTTAGTATCATCTGCAAGCTTATCCAGCTTGTTACTTATATTTCTATCCAAATCATCTCTCTATATCTAAAATCCGACGTCTATCTGTCTGTCTGTCTGTCTGTACAGTGGGTACAGAAAGTATTCAGACCCCTTCAATTTTTCACTCTTTGTTATATTGCAGTCATTTTCTAAAATCATTTAAGTTAATCTTTTCCCTCATTAATGTACACACAGCACCCCATATTGACAGACAAAAAAAAAGAATTTTCGAAACTGTTGCAGATTTATTAAAAAAGAAAAACTGAAATATCACATGGTCCTAAGTATTCAGACCCTTTGCTCAGTATTCAGTAGAAGCACCCTTTTGAGCTAATACAGCCATGAGTCTTCTTGGGAAAGATGCAACAAGTTTTTCACACCTGGATTTGGGAATCCTCTGCCATTCCTCCTTGCAGATCCTCTCCAGTTCTGTCAGGTTGGATGGTAAACGTTGGTGGACAGCCATTTTTAGGTCTCTCCAGAGATGCTCAATTGGGTTTAAGTCAGGGCTCTGGCTGGGCCATTCAAGAACAGTCACAGAGTTGTTGTGAAGCCAATCCTTCATTATTTTAGCTGTGTGCTTAGGGTCATCGTCTTGTTGGAAGGTAAACCTTCGGCCCAGTCTGAGGTCCTTAGCATTCTGGAGAAGGTTTTTGTCCAGGATATCCCTGTACTTGGCCACATTCATCTTTCCCTCGATTGCAACCAGTCGTCCTGTCCCTGCAGCTGAAAAACACCCCCACAGCATGATGCTGCCACCGCCATGCTTCACTGTGGGGACTGTATTGGACAAGTGATGAGCAGTGCCTGGTTGTCTCCACACACTGAGGAGAGGCAAGACACATGACAGCCCGCATGGAGTTTGCTAAAAGACACCTGAAGGACTCTGAGATGGTGAGAAATAAGATTCTCTGGTCTGATGAGACCAAGATAGAACTTTTTGGCCTTAATTCTAAGCGGTATGTGTGGAGACAACCAGGCACTGCTCATCACTTGTCCAATACAGTCCCCACAGTGAAGCATGGCGGTGGCAGCATCACATGGAGGTGTTTTTCAGCTGCAGGGACAGGACGACTGGTTGCAATCGAGGGAAACATGAATGCAGCCAAGTACAGGGATATCCTGGACAAAAACCTTCTCCAGAGTGCTAAGGACCTCAGACTGGGCTGAAGGTTTACCTTCCAACAAGACAATGACCCTAAGCACACAGCTAAAATAACGAAGGAGTGGCTTCACAACAACTCTGTGACTGTTCTTGAATGGCCCAGCCAGAGCCCTGACTTAAACCCAATTGAGCATCTCTGGAGAGACCTTAAAATGGCTGTCCACCAACGTTTACCATCCAACCTGACAGAACTGGAGAGGATCTGCAAGGAGGAATGGCAGAGGATCCCCAAATCCAGGTGTGAGAAACTTGTTGCATCTTTCCCAAGTAGACTCATGGCTGTATGAGCTCAAAAGGGGGCTTCTACTAAATACTGAGCAAAGGTTCTGAATACTTAGGGCCAGGTGATATTTCAGTTTTTCTTTTTTAATAAATCTGCAACAGTTTCGAAAATTCTTTTTTTTGTCTGTCAATATGGGGTGCTGTGTGTACATTAATGAGGGAAAAAATTAATTTAAATGATTTTAGTAAATGGCTGCAATATAACAAAGAGTGAAAAATTGAAGGGGGTCTGAATACTTTCCGTACCCACTGTATGTCTGTCCACTTTTCACAAGACAACTACTTAACAGATTTCTATAATTTGCTTGGTATCATCTGCAGACTAACCTACAGGTTAGGTGAATTGGTGACACTAAATTGGCCTGTGTATGTTTGGGGTGCAAATGTGAGTGTGTCTGTGTCTGTGTGTGAGTGTGTCTGCGTGTATGCCCTGCTATTGACTGGTGTCCTGTCCAGGGTTTGTTCCTGTCTTGCGCCTTTATGTTTTCTGGGATGGGGTTTAGAAAGCAAGTTAAGCAGGTAAGAAAATGACATGCGGTGACAAACTTACAGTGGGCTTAGCTAGCAGAAGTGGATACTTCTAAGGTGGGTGTACTATATATGACAACAACAGCATTTATTTCTATAGCACATTTTCATACAAATAATGTAGCTCAAAGTGCTTTACATGATGAAGAAAAGAGAAATAAAAGACAAAGTAAGAATTAAAATAAGTCAACATTAATTAACATCTAATAAGAGGAAGGTCCGATGGCCAGGGAGGACAGAAAAAACAAAAAAAAAAAACTCCAGACGGCCGGAGATAAAAATAAAATCTGCAGGGATTCCAGACCACGAGACCGCCCAGTCCCCTCTGGACATTCTACGTAACATAAATGAAACAGTCCTCTTTGGATTTAGGGTTCTCATGGAAGGACTTGGTGATGATGATGATGGTCACGTAGACTTCTGGCTTTTAATCCATCAAAGTAGGAACATCACGGTGATATGATTAGGAGGTGGTAGTGGCACAGAAAAACGAGAAAAGAAACAGAAGAGAAAGTAGGGGTTAGTACAGATTTTAGAGCCACCATGAATAATAATGATAATTAATTGAATATACAGAGCATCAGGATTAAACTAAAATGAAGTTATGAGAAGGCCATGTTAAAGTAATGTGTTTTTAACAGTGCTTTAAAGTGCTCCACTGTATCAGCCTGGCAAATTCCTATTGGCAGGCTATTTCAGATTTTAGGTGAATAGCAGCAGAAGGCCGCCTTGTACTTTATATAAATAAAATACATTTTGTTTGTCTATTGCCTTTTCTCATAACCCTTCTCTGGGCTGGCTCTGTGAAAGGTCAGTTATTTTCTAACTCACTTTGTCAGGTCAGTTAGACGGATGTAGGCCATCCCAGCTAATGTAAAATGCTGGAACAAATCCTGGACTTGGGTGCCAGTCCATGGCAGAGAGCACACGCACACACACACACACACACCCAAAACCCAAACACATACTATAGACAATTTATAAATGCCAAGCCTCCAAACCTGCCTGTTTTTTTACTGTGAGAAGAAACCAGAGCACCCAGAGGAAGCCCACATGAGCACAGGGAGAACATGCAAACTCCATGCAGAGAGGACTTGGGATGCCAACTGTGGTCTCCTTACGATGTGTTACCCCAGCGTCACTGTGCCACCCTCCTGTGAAAGGTGCTTTCCCCTCAAAATTAAATGTCTCATCTAAAATCTGTCCTTTTCTTCCAAAATAGTCACAGTAAAGCCACCATTGGCAGGGAAGTGCCACCTGCCTGTCTGAAACAAAGTGCAGAAGCGACACTGGGAGGACGCTCTCCGCACAGATTAATAGAAATGTATAGAAATGTTTTAAATTGAAAATTTCAAAGGAGGACTACGTTTTAAATCTGCAGGCTGGATATCACAAAAGCCAACTTTGCGGGGTCTCATGTGGACCCATCTAGCAGGTGAAGCCGTGTAACTGAGCCTCCACTCCTCAGAAGCTGTGAGCGCCAAAGAGAGAGAGAGAAAGAAAGAAAGAAAGAAAGAAAGGGCGCCACAGCTGCAATCAACATAAGAGCCCCCCACACACCCCCCCACCCCAATTGCTTACCCGCTGCCAGCTAATTTGTTGAGAATCTCAGAATGTTTTGTGCAGCTGCCAAGACCCCAAAGGGGGGAAGCGTACAGTGCAGTAACAGCACCCCCTGTTGATTCTGCAGACACGCTCCCCCTTTTTGGCAATCCGAGCTCTCCAGCTGTACTCCACTTTGTGTCCTCGGCCATCTTCGGGATTTGAAAGCCGTGACAGCGGCTGGCACTCCGCACATGTGAGGTGGCAGGTAAGGACCTCATGAACGGTGCTGTCAGATGAATTACCCAGGTGGATGCGTTTCCAGATTGCCCCCCCTGTCACTTGGGTCTGTTTGAAAATTGAGGTGGGAAATTGTGGACCCCCTCTAATGTCAAGTCAAGTTGGGGAGCACGCACCAGTACAGTGCATTACTGCATCCACCACACGACGAAACAGCTCAGGATCCTGGTTGGCAACCCCCTAGGCAGACACGCAGTCCAGTCCCACCCTCCGGAAATGACCCTCTATCTGCCGCAACCAGGTGTTAGATGGGTGACCCCGTGTCCTGGTCCAGTCACTCGGGTCCTCAACAATGAGCTGGATCAGCCTCTGGGAATTACGCCACATGGTCGTAGTGCCATAACTTACGCTCCCTCACAATGCAGGTCATGTGCCGTGAGCAACACAAAGTCAAACCAGCAGTACCCAAGGATTCTCTGAAGGGACACACATGAAGGAGTGTAGTCTTCATCTCAGGTCACTGGATAACGTCTATGTCTCACAAACAGGAAGCACCAGGACTCTAAACACTTGGACCCACGTCCTTTTGTAGAGATATCAGGAGTGCCACACACCACTTTCCAGCGACCTCATGACTCCCCTATTCTCTTCCAACCTGTCTTCTGACTTCACTCCCCTCCCTTCTACTGGAGCACAAGAAATGTCCTGTACTGTATGTCCACAGCATCCTCCTGGCTTCTGGTGTGGCTGAGCTGAAGCAGCCGTAGTCTTTAAAGTGGTGGCCATGTTAGCGGGGGCAGGCGACTTTCTACCACTTCTGAGTTGCCCCCGATACAACATCCTAATGTCGCTCAGGCATGTGAGTCTCATATTGAAGGTCATCACTCATCCAACATCTTGTATTCTTAAAGCACATTTCCGTACATACTGTAGGTCAGGGGTCCCCAGCTCCAGTCCTGGCAGGCCGCAGTGGCTGCAGGTTTTCATTCTAACCCTTTTCTTAATTAGTGACCTGTTTTTGCTGCTAATTAACAGCTTTTGAATTCTTTTTATTTGACTTGCTCTTGAAGACTCTTTTTCTTCTTTCGACTGTTCCCGTTAGTGGTTGCCACAGTGGATCTTCTTCCTCCATATCTTTCTGTCCTCTGCATCTTGTTCTGTTACACCATCACCTGCATGTCCTCTCTCACCACATCCATAAATCTTCTCTTAGGCCTTTCTCTTTTCCTCTTCCATGGCAACTCTATCCTTAGCATCCTTCTCCTAATATACTCAGCATCTCTCCTCTGCACATGTCCAAACCAACGCTCTCTGACTGTCTCCAAAACTGAGCTGACCCTCTAATGTCCTCATTTCAAATCCTGTCCATCCTTGTCACACCCAATGCAAATCTTAGCATCTTTAACTCTGCCACCTCCAGCTATGTCTCCTGCTTTCTGGTCAGTGCCACCGTCTCCAACCCATGTAACATAGACGGATTCACTACCATCCTGTAGACCTTCCCTTTCACTTTTTCTAGTACCTGTCTGTCACACATCACTCCTGACACTCTTCTCCCCCCATTCCACCCTGCCTGCACTCTCTTCTTCACTTCTCTTCCACAATCCCCATTACTCTGTTCTGTTGATCCCAAGTATTTAAACTCATCAACCTTCACCAACTCTACTCCCTGCATCCTCATCATTCCACTGACCTCCCTCTCATTTACACACATGTACAGTATTCTGTCTTCTTCCTACTGGCCTTCATTCCTCTCCTTTCAAGAACATATCTTCACCTCTCCAGGGTCTCCTCAACCTGCTCCATACTATCGCTACAGATCACAATGTTATCAGCAAACATCGTAGTCCACAGGGACTCCTGTCTAATCTCATCTGTCAACCTGTCCATCACCATTGCAAATAAGAAAGGGCTCAGAGCCGATCCCTGATGTAATCCCACCTTCACATTGAATGCCTCCATCACTCCTACCGCAGACCTCACTACTGTCACACTTCCCTCATACATATCCTGTACAACTCTTACATACCTCTCTGTCACTCCCAACTTCCTCATACAATACCACAACTCCTCTCGAGGCACCCTGTCATATGCTTTCTCCAGGTCCACAAAGACACAATACAATTCCTTCTGGCTTTCTCTAAACTTCTCCATCAACATCCTCAGAGCAAACATTGCATCTGTGGTGCTCTTTGCTGGCGTGAAACCACACTGCTGCTCACTAATCATCACATCACTTCTTAACTGAGCTTCCACTACTCTTTCCCATAACTTCATGCTGTGGCTCATCAATTTTATCCCCCTGTAGTTACTGCAGTCCTGTACATCCCCCTTATTCTTAAATATCAGCACCAGTACACTTCTTCTCCACTCCTCAGCCATCCTTTCACTTTTCATGATTCCATTAAACAATCTAGTTAAAAACTCCACTGCCATCTCTCCTAAACACCTCCATGCTTCCACAGGTATGTCATCTGGACCAACAGCCTTTCCATTCTTCATCCTCTTCATAGCTGTCCTTACTTCCTCCTTGCTAATCCGTTGCACTTCCTGATTCACTATCTCCTCATCATCCAACCTCTTCTCTCTCTCATTCTCTTCATTCATCAGCCTCTCAGAGTACTCTATCCATCTGCTCAGCACACCCTCCTCACTTGTCAGAATGTTTCCATCTTTATCCTCTATCAACCTAACCTGCTACACATCTTTCCCAGCTCTCTAGCCCGTCTGTCCTTTTCTCCCTCCTTAGTGTCCAGCCTCTCATACAACTCATCTTACGCCTTTTCTTTAGCCTTTGCCACCTCTCTCTTCACCTTGTGCATTATCTCCTTGTACTCTTGTCTACTATCTGCATCTCTCTGACTATCCCACTTCTTCTTTGCCATCCTCTTCTTCTGTATACTCTCCTGTATTTTCTCATTCCACCATCAGGTTTCCTTTTCCTCCTTCCTCTTTCCAGATGTCCCTTCTTGCTGTCACCCTTACTACATCTGCTGTAGTTTCCCAACTGTCTGGTAATTCTTCACTGCCACCCACTGCCTGTCTCACCTCCTCCCTAAACTCAACCTTGCAGTCTTCCTTTTTTCAACTTCCACCATTTCATTCTTGGCTCTGCCCTCACTCTCCTCCTCATCTTCTTGATCTCCAACATCATCCTACAGACCACCATCCTATGCTGCTTAACTACACTTTCCCCTGACACCACTTGGCAGTCTTCAATCTCCTTCAGATTGACTCTTCTGCATAGGATGTAATCTACCTGTGTGCATCTTCCTCCACTCTTCTACGTAACCCTATGTTCCTCCCTCTTCTTAAAATATGTCCATCCTTTTGGCAAAATCCACTATCCTCTGACCTTCTTCATTCCTCTCCTGGACACCATACCTACCCATCACCTCCTCATCTCCACTGTTCCCTTCACCAACCCCCTTAATTGTTTTTTTTTCCTTAATTAACAATAATGAGATACAAAATGAGCCAAAACATGATCTGTGTCCATCATACAATATCTGAAAATAAAGAAAGATGAGGGTCTCAGGAATGCTGATCTGCTCAGGTCCACAAAACATTTGACCAGTGCTCTTAGAAAAGAGAAAATCAACAATTTTGGAAATGTCTGCTATCGCACAACAAGACCAGCAATAAGCCATTGAATTGAAGAACGAGTTTAATTAACAACAACAATTGGCACCTAATTAAGCAACTGGTTGGATTGAAATTGGTTGGAGTTTGAGGTCCTGACTTAGTGGGGCTTCCATTGGCTCCCTCACTTTACATTTTATTTCTGTTTGGGTGCCACTTAAGGAAAGAAATGAAGCATTTCAGAGGAACGATGAAGAAATTCAGGGAAACAAGTCAATCAAAATTCATTCAAAAGAAATTAATTAGGAGCAAAAACAGGTCACTAATTAAGAATAGGGTTAGAATGAAAACCAGGACCAGAATTGGGGACCCCTGCTGTAGGTGAAGATAAAAGCACTTTAAAAGTCATAAATGAAAAATGACATTTAAAATGAGGTCAAAAGAAAGAATCCCTAATTTGTATGACCACTTGATAACCCACTGTGGATATTTAGACCCCTTCACTTTCCACTGTTGTAGATTTCATTTTAAATGGGTAAGTTTGACAATTTTGTCCATCAATCTACACTCAATAACCCCTCATGGCAAAGTGAAGACAGGTTTTCCCTTCGAAAACTAAAATCTCTCATTCCTAGAAGTGCTCAGATCCTTTACTGTGGCACTACAGAATGTGCTCAGTTGCCTCCTTGTGTGGTTTAATTCCCTTGGAGATGTGTCCAGAACTTGATGTGAGTCCACCAGTGGCTAACTGAATTGATTGTTTCCTCAATTCACAACACGTGTCATGAGAAAAGCCAAGCCATGAAGTCCAAGGAGCTCTCTGTAGACTTTCTGTAGAGGCAAAGGCTGTCTTAACAGAATTATAGGTCCCCCGAGCAATGCAGTGCACTGGGGCCCCTACCTAGACTCAGCTAGTCACAATATCCATAGATTAGCATGGGGTCCCTATGTTCATGGGGGTACTTGGGCGACTGCCCAGTGTACCCGTGTGTCAAGACAGCCCTGAGTAAACCATATGTAAAGCTTTAAGGGTTCCCAGGAGCACAGCGGCCTTAAGAAATGTGAAATGAAAGATGTTTTAAAGCACCAGGACTCCTTATAGGGTTGTCTGTCCGGCCAAATTGAGAAGGAAATTGAAACGTTCACCCTGGTATAACTGTCACTGTAGCCTTCCTGTCTCTCCTTATCCCTAATTAACATGACTCAGAAAGTAGCCAATTTTTCAAGAACACAATGGCCACCCTAACGTGGCCGGTGAGATAGAAGAACCTATCAGAAGTATAACCTCCTCAGCAGAACTCCATCTAACAGACATTTATGGTAGAGTAGCTCAATGGGAGCCACTCTTGAGTGAAGGCATCTGACAGTTTAATGGGCTCTGAGAGTATAAAGTATCTCTAGTCTGAGACAAAAATTGAACTCTTTGGTCTGAACTCCAAGGACTGAGTCTGATGAAGCTCAGGCACTGCTCATCACCTACCTGGGTAAAACATGGTGGTGGCAGCATCATTAGAACATTAGAACAATCTAGACGAGAACAGGCCATTCAGCCCAACAAAGCTCGCCAGTCCTATCCACTTGTTTCCTCCAAGAAAACATCAAGTCGAGTTTTGAAAGTCCCTAACGTCTTACTGTCTACCACACTACTTGGTAGCTTATTCCAAGTGTCTATCGTTCTTTGTGTAAAGAAAAACTTCCTAATGTTTGTGCGAAATTTACCCTTAACAAGTTTCCAACTGTGTCCCCGTGTTCTTGATGAGCTCATTTTAAAATACAAGTCTCGATCCACTGTACTAATTCCCTTCATAATTTTAAACACTTCAATCATGTCACCTCTTAATCTTCTTTTGCTTAAACTGTAAAGGCTCAGCTCTTTTAATCTTTCCTCATAATTCAACCCCTGTAGACCTGGAATCAGCCTAGTCGCTCTTCTCTGGACCTTTTCTAGTGCTGCTATGTCCTTTTTGTAGCCTGGAGACCAAAACTGCACACAGTACTCAAGATGAGGCCTCACCAGTGCATTATAAAGGTTGAGCATAACCTCCTTGGACTTGTACTCCACAGATCAAGGCGCTATATAACCTAACATTCTGTTAGCCTTCTTAATGGCTTCTGAACACTGTTGGGAAGTTGATAGCTTAGAGTCCACTATGACTCCTAAATCCTTCTCATAAGGTGTACTCTCGATTTTCTGACCGCCCATTGTGTATTCAAACCTAATATTTTTACTTCCTATGTGTAATACTTTACATTTACTGACATTAAATTTCATCTGCCACAAATCTGCCCAAGCCTGTATGCTATCCAAGTCCTTCTGTAATGATATAACGGATTCCAAATTATCTGCTAATCCACCTATCTTGGTATCATCTGCAAACTTAACCAGCTTGTTACTTATATTCCTATCTAAATCATTTATATATATTAAAAATAGCAGCGGCCCTAGCACTGACCCCTGCTGGTCACCACTCTTAACATCAGCCAGTTCTGATGAGGTTCCTCGCCCCATCACCCTCTGCTTCCTGTGTCTGAGCCAATTCTGCACCCATCTAAAAACATCACCCTGAACTGCCACTTCTTTTAATTTGATGCCCAACCTCTCATGTGGCACCTTATCAAATGCTTTCTGAAAGTCCAGATAAATAATATCATAAGCTCCACTTTGATCGTATCCTTTTGTTGCCTCCTCATAGAATTCCAACATGTTAGTAAAACACGACCTCCCTCTTCTGACCCCATGCTGACTGTTCAGAATAACTCCTGTCCTTGCCATGTGTTGCTCAATCTTATCCTTAATAATTCCTTCCATTAATTTTCCTGTGATGCATGTTAAGCTTACTGGCCTATAGTTGCTTGGATCTGCCCTGTCACCCTTTTTATATAATGGGATGATATTTGCCATTTTCCAGTCCTTCAGAATCTCTCCAGTGCACAGTGACTTCCTAAAAATATGTGTCAAGGGTTTATATCTGTACTCACTAGCCTCCTTAAGAACACGAGGATAAATATTATCTGGGCCTGGTGATTTGTTTGATTTCATCTTATTTAATCTGAGCAGCACTTCTCCCTCTACAATTTCCAAATCCCTCAGTACCTCCTTAGTAGTTGCGTTTACCTCTGGCAGGTTATCCACTTGCTCACTTGTAAACACCTCAGAAAAATGTAAGTTTAGAGCATCCGCTATTTCATTGTCTGTATCTTTTAATTCCCTTTACTATTCCTGATGAACTTGACCTCCTCCTTAACTGTTCTTTTACTACTAAAATACTGAAAGAATCTCTTGGGGTCTTCTTTCGCCTTATCTGCTATATTCCTCTCCAACTGTCTTTTAGCCTCTCTGATATACTTCTTAATGGTTGCCCTCATTTTCTCATACGCTCATACTATGAGGGTGCAGGGACACAGGGAGACTGGTCAGAATTGAGAGAAGAAGGAATGTAGGCAAATCCAAAGAGGTCCTTGAGGAAAACCCGCTCCAGAATGAACACCTTTCAGCATTGCAATGACCCAAAGCAAACAGCCAAGACAATGCTGGAGTGACTATGGAACAAGTCATTGGACTTTTAATAACTTCACTTTAACTTAATACTGATGCTCTGTATGTTCAATTCTTCATAATAACTATTCATGGTGGCTCTAAAATCCATACTGACCCCAACTCTCTTCTGTTTCTTTTCCGGTTTTGTGGTGGCGGCCTGCCCACCACCACCTACTCAGAGCATCATGATGCACCAACATTGATGGACTGAAAGCCAGAAGTCTACGTGACCATCATCATCAGGTCCTTCCATGAAAACCCTAAATACAAAGAGGACTGTTTGACTAATGTTAGGTAGATTGCCCAGAGGGGACTGGGCGGTCTCTTGGTCTGGAACCCCTACAGATTTTATTTTTTTCTCCAGCCTTTGGAGTTTTTTTTTTTTTCTGTCCACCCTGGCCATCGGACCTTACTTATTCTATGTTAATTAATGTTGACTTATGTTTATTTTTTATTATCTCTTCTATTTTTCTATTCATTTTGTAAAGCACTTTGAGCTACATTTTTTTGTATGAATATGTGCTATATAAATAAATGTTGATTGATTGATTGATTGACTGTCCTTGACTGGACACCACACTAAGCTCACAGAAGATCTGTGGTAAAATCTAAAGATGGCAGTTCACAGACTAATCTAATGAAGATTAAGAAGATCTGCTAGGTAGAATGGGATAAATGGCCCAAATCCAGGTGTGCAAAGCTTGTAGAGACTTACCAAGAAGATTCCAAGCTGTAATTGCTACCAAAGAGGCTTGTACAAAGTACTGAATTAAGGGTCTGAATACATAAATGAATGAGAGACCTCAGTTTTTGTTTATAATTAGATTTGCAAACCTTTCAGAAAGCTTGCTCTCACTTTGTCATTATGGGTTGTTCAGAGTGTAGACTGTTGGGCAAAAATGGCAATTTTCTCCATTTAAAATTAAGTCCACAATCAACAACAACATTTGTTTCTATAGCACATCCATCCATTATCCAACCTGCTATATCTTAAATACAGGGTCACGGGGGTCTGCTGGAGCCAATCCCAGCCAACACAGGGCGCAAGGCAGGAACCAAACCCGGGTAGGGCGCCAACCCACCACAGTTCAATAGCATATTTTCATACAAAAAGTAGCTCAAAGTGCTTTACACAATGAAGAAAAGAAAAATGAAAGACAAAATAAAAAAATTAAATAAGACAACATTAGTTAACATAGAAAGGAGTAAGGTCCGATGGCCAGGGTAGACAGAAAAAACAGGAAAAAAACTCTGAATGGGTGGAGAAAAAAAATAAAATCTGCAGGGGTTCCAGACCACGGGACCACCCAGTCCCCTCTGGACATTCTACCTAACATAAATGAAACAGTCCTCTTTGTAGTTAGGGTTCTCACGGAGTCACTTGATGTTGATGGTCATACAGACTTCTGGCTTTTAATCCATCCATCATTGTTGGAACATCGCGGTGCTTTGAGTAAAAGGATACCGGAAAAGGAAACAGAAGAGAGAGTAGAGGTCAGTATGGATTTTAGAGCCACCATGAATAGTTATTATAACGAGTTGGATATACAGAGTATCAGGATTTTGATTACAGTGAAGCTATGAGAAGGCCATGTTAAAGTAATGTTTTTTTAGCAGTTTTTTAAAGTGCTCCACTGTATTAGCCTGGCGAATTCCTTTTGGCAATTCCAGATTTTAGGTGCATAACAGCAGAAGGCCGCCCGCCTCACCACTTTTAAGTTTTGTTCTTGGAATCGAATAAGCAGAAAGTGAAGGGGTCTGAAAAGTCTGTGAATGCAGGGTCCATTCTACTGAAAGTTTCTTGCCACAACAATCTCTTCAGCGTCACAATGCCCAGCTCCCTGACACGTGTTTCATCAATGCCACCCGCTTTTAGCTCGTCACAATGTGGTGCTGAGGTGTTGGGTTGTGCAGGATGAAGTTCTGCTTGCTGTCATTTTTTTCCTCATGCATTCTCATGTTTCTTGTCAATCAAAAAATAAGCCGGGCTTTATTTGTATTGAAAATCCAAAGTCTCCCCTGATCAATTTGTCCATTGCAGTCAACTTTCATATTTTGATTTTCACAGCCGCCACTAGGTGAAGCGCGGAGGTTGTTTATTTGTCAAAAGGCTTTTGGGGACAAATCTCTTTAAAACAAAAAACCCTTTTCAAATGTGTAAATTCTTTTTAAGCAGTATAATATTTAATTCTCTGTCACTCTGCCTGCCTGTTCTTGCACTTACCAATGGTTGGAGACACAGTATGTAGTTCACAGCTGCAATGCACTTGCACCCAGAACTAGGGCCCAACTACCTTACTGTCATTAGCTCCTTCAGACTTCACCCACCTGCGTGGAGTTTGCATGTTCTCCCCGTGTCTGCGTGGGTTTCCTCCGGGCGCTCCGGTTTCCTCCCACAGTCCAAAGACATGCAGGTTAGGTGGATTGGCGATTCTAAATTGGCCCTAGTGTGTGCTTGGTGTGTGGGTGTGTTTGTGTGTGTCCTGCGGTGGGTTGGCACCCTGCCCGGAGTTGGTTCCTGCCTTGTGCCCTGTGTTGGCTGGGATTGGCTCCAGCAGACCCCCTTGACCCTGTGTTCGGATTCAGCAGGTTGAAAAATGGATGGATGGATGGACTTCATCCGTGTATAACTGTCACTGTAGCCTTCCTGTCTCTTCTTATTCCTAATTAACAACAATAAGAAAGGAGCTCATTTCTCAGCCCCTGGTGATAAAATAGAGCAAATGGGCAAGCAGGGAAGCAGACATAATACACCTCCATTATGTAAGCATAACTCAAATTGCTGGTGGACTAAACGAGACCAAATAGAGCGTGACAATTCACCCTGCAACTTGGATGACCTGCTTCTAAAGTCAGCTGCTTCTCACATCATAAATAGGAGACAACAACATGGCACACTTATATAACTTAGAAAGAGATCATGATGCCATACATGCATTACTGTATGTAACAGTTCTACATTATACATTTGGTTTAAACCAGCTATATATGCAACAAAAATTATAATAAAAATTATATAATAAACGGGTGGCACGGTAGCGCCTCGCAGTTGGGTGACCCGGGTTTGCTTCCCGGGTCCTCCCTGAGTGGAGTTTGCATGTTCTCCCTGTGTCTGCATGGTACTCCGGTTTTCTCCCACAGTCCAAAGACATGCAGGTTAGGTGCATTGGCGATCCTAAATTGTCCCTAATGTGTGCTTGGTGTGTGTGTGTGTGTGTGTCTCAATCTACATGCTTCCGTTAGGTCAGATTATCTCAGGTTACAACGTGAGCTACCACAGCTATGCTGATGACACACAGCTGTACTTATCAATAGCACCTGATGACTCCGACTCTATTGATTCACTAACACAATGTCTGACTAGTATCTCAGAATGGATGAATAGTAACTTTCTCAAGTTAAATAAAGAGAAAACTGAAATCTTAGTGATTGGCAATAATGGATACAATGAGGCTATTAGAAATAAACTGGATACATTAGGATTAAAAGTCAAGACGGAGGTAAAAAGTTTAGGGGTGATTGTTGACTGTAATCTGAATTTTAAATCGCATATTAATCAGATCACTAGGAAAGCATTTTTTCACTTAAGAAACATAAGAAAAGTTAGACCTCTTATATCACTGAAAGATGCTGAGAAATTAGTTTTACGCATTGGTTTTCAGTCGACTAGATTACTGTAACGCACTCCTCTCAGGACTACCCAAAAAGACATAAATCACTTGCAACGAGTGCAGAATGCAGCTGCTAGAATCCTAACTAGGAAAAGAAAATCTGAACACATCACACCAGTCTTAGCGTCACTACACTGGTTACCTGTGTCATTCAGAATTGACTTTAAAATTCTGCTTATGGTTTATAAAGCCTTAAATAATCTCGCCCCATCTTATATATCGGAATGTCTGACACCTTATATTCCAAATCGTAACCTCAGATCTTCAAATGAGTGTCTCCTTAGAATTCCAAGAACAAAACTTAAAAGAAGTGGTGAGGCGGCCTTCTGCTGTTATGCACCTAAAATCTGGAATAGCCTGCCAATAGGAATTCACCAGGCTGATACAGTAGAGCACTTTAAAACACTGCAGAAAACACATTACTTTAACATGGCCTTCTCACTACTCACTTAGCCGGATGTGGCACTGTGTCCATAAATGAGTCTGAAAGCGCAGCACTGTGTTTGGTAATGAAGAGGCGGCCTTCTGCTGTTATGCACCTAAAATCTGGAATAGCCTGCCAATAGGAATTCAAGCACTTTAAAACATATTACTTTAACATGGTCTTCTCATAACTTCAATTTAACTTAATCCTGATACTCTCTGTATGTTCAATTTCCTCATAATAACTATTCATGGTGGCTCTAAAATCCGTACTGACCCCTACTCTCTTTTCTGTTTCTTTTTCCGGTTTCTTTGTGGTGGTGGCCTGCGCCACCTCCACCTGCTCAAAGCTTCATGATGCACCAACAATGATGGATGGATTAAAAGGCAGAAGTCTACGTGACCATCATCATCAAGTCCTTCCGTGAGAACCCTAAATCCAAAGAGGACTGTTTCATTGATGTTAGGTGGAATGTCCAGAGGGGACTGGGCGGTCTCATGGTCTGGAATCCCTACAGAGTTTCTCCAGCCTTTGGAGTTTTTTTTTTTTTGTTTTTTCTGTATCCCCCCCCACCCATTGGACCTTACTCTTAGTCTATGTTAATTAATGTTGACTTATTTTGTTTTCTTATTGTGTCTTTTATTTTTCTATTCTTTATTATGTAAAGCACTTTGAGCTACTGTTTGTATGAAAATGTGCTATAGAAATAAATGTTGTTGTTGTTGTTGTGTGCCCTGCAGTGCGCTGGCGCCCTGCCCAGGGTTTGTTTCCTGCCTTGCAATTGTGTTGGCTGGGATTGGCTCCAGCAGACCCCTGTGACCCTGTAGTTAGGATATAGTGGGTTGGATAATGGATGGATGGATGGATGATATAATAAACAATATATTAATATTATCATTACCATTTGTGTTTCTCAGGCGGCACTGCAGCTCCCGAAACCCCTGACACACAGGCTCGGACACAATGAATAAAGGGCTTTATTGTAAGAAATTCTTTCCTCCACTCCTCTTCCAGCAAGGTTTGTTTCCCCCTCTCCCGACACTGGCTCCCGGAGTAGTGGCAGCTGGCACCATTTAAGCAGCACATGGGAGTGCATCAGGTGGTCTGGACTCACTTCCAGGTGTGGTGAAAGCCCAACATAGTAGGGCTCTCCCATCTCTAAATGTGTGCTGAAACTGGAGCCTGGCATCTGTCTGTGTCGGGTTTGGACGGTTGGTGAGCCCTCTGCAGGCCACAGCGTCTGCTAAGCAAATAAATGTAAATGAACAGGGTGCTGGGTCACAGCTTTTCATCGGGGTACCAAATCTTCTTAAAGATCACTTCATTTCGAATGAGTGACTGCAAAAGTGTTTAGTAGGAATGTGGAGTACTAACAATTTCAGCCCATCTTTTTCCTTCCTCAAATGAACAGACACACACAATATGGCCAGAAATAAGTGGACACCCCTCCAAATGATTCAGTTGAGATGTTAAACATTGCATCAGATCAAAACTGGGGTGTCCAACAATATTGGACTTGCTTGCTTTGGATTTTCTTTTTCAGGCAAATTCTTTAACATTCTAATTATGTGTGTGTGTGTTTTTTGTTTTTTTTGTTTTTACTACTTTTTTGATAAATTAATAAATTCTTGAAGATTATTATTTTTTTTTTTTTCTTTCAAGCCAGAAGTTTGATGGTTGCTCTCTCCGCTATATATGCTTCACCTTAAGTTTGGCGAAAATGATAGCAATATTCAGGAATTTTAGCAAAATGCATCAAAGTTAATAGGGTGGAAGAAACGGAACTTTTTGTTAGTTCATTTTAATGTTGAGATGGTCTTTTACGTATCACTGATGGCCAACGAAGTATCTGCCAACTATGCTGGATTGATTATTGTGGCCAAAAATGTGACCTGAGGTGTCCTAACTACTGCACCACTGTTCCTACCTGAGGTAAAATTACCCTCCACGTTCACAATACTCTGAGTTCTTTATCTGTCTCTGTCTGTCTCCCGATCTACAACTAACACCCACAGAGCCCGTGATGCAAGAAATCAGCGTCATATACTCATTTGCTGTCCCTGTCACTACCTGATCTGTGCTACATAGCAAGGAGGATAATTTAGTTAATCTAGCAGTGAAGACACAATGTACAAAACAAGTACTTTCATAGTTTTCTCATTATATTATATGTTACCAGTAATGGCACACTGCACGATAACGTGCAGTGAATACACTTGTCTTGAGCATTCATAGTTTTCATCCTCTTTTTCTGTATGTTTAGCATTTGTTTTTTCAGAGGTTCATGCACTGCTTCTTGAGGAGCTCTTCTTTTCTCCACCCTAGCGGCCCACTTCTTCTCTTCTTCCGTCTGCATCTTTTCGCGTTAAAACTGATTAAGTTAGTTTTTGTGTTGCAATTACTTAGTACGTTTTTCTTAATTTTTCACTTAAGCTGGCACTTAACTCTTCAATCTGCCTCAAGAATGATTTAAGATATGAAGAGGTAGGGGAAGTGACCGCGAAGGTGGTTGGGAATGAGAACGGCGCACATACACATGTGCCACACGGCTGTCTTGCTGCGTGCTGCCGAGAGTTGATTCTACAATAAAATAAAATAAAAACAAAAAGAGGAATAAAAATCATCACCCCAAAAGAGGATAGTAGACCTAGTATATGTGTGCCAAATTTCAGGTCAATAGGTGAAACGGTTTGTGAGCTACAGGTGATTTAAAATATTGGACAGACAAACAAACAGCCACAGTAGCGTATATATACTGGACATAGATACAGTGCATCACTTTTTCCACATTTTGTTATGTTACAGCCTTATTCCAAAATGAATTCAATTCATTTTTCTCCCTCAGAATTCTATGCACAACACCCCATAATGATAACATCAAAAAAGTTTACTTGTGATTTTTGCAAATTTATTAAAAATAAAAAAACTGAGAAAGCACATGTACATAAGTATTCACAGCCTTTGCCATGAAGCTCCAAACTGAGCTCAGCTGCATCCTGTTTCCCCTGATCATCCTTGAGATGTTTCTGTAGCTTCATTGGAGTCCACCTGTGGTAAATTCAGTTGACTGGACATGATTTGGAAAGGCACACACCTGTCTATAGAAGGTCCCACAGCTGACACTTCATGTCAGAGCATAAACCAAGCATGAAGTCAAAGGAATTGTCTGTAGATCTCCAAGACAGGATTGTCTCGAGGCACAAATCTGGGGAAGGTTACAGAAAAATTTCTGATGCTTTGAAGGTTCTAATGAGCACAGTGGCCTCCATCATCCGTAAGTGGAAGAAGTTCGAAACCACCAGGCCTCTTCCTAGAGCTGGCCAGCCATCTAAACTGAGTGATCGGAGGAGAAGAGCCTTAGTCAGGGAGGTGACTAAGAACCCGATGGTCACTCTGTCAGAGCTCCAGAGGTCCTCTGTGGAGAGAGGAGAACCTTCTAGAAGGACAACCATCTCTGCAGCAATCCACCAATCAGGCCTGTATGGTAGAGTGGCCAGACGGAAGCCACTCCTTAGTAAAAGGCACATGGCAGCCCACCTGGAGTTTGTCAAAAGGCACCTGAAGGACTCTCAGACCATGAGAAACAAAATTCTCTGGTCCGATGAGACAAAGATTGAACTCTTTGGTGTGAATGCCAGGCGTCACGTTTGGAGGACACCAGGCACCGCCATCACCAGGCCAATACCATCCCTACAGTGAAGCATGGTGGTGGCAGCATCATGCTGTGGGGATGTTTTTCAGCGGCAGGAACTGAGAGACTAGTCAGGATAAAGGGAGAGATGACTGCAGCAATGTACAGAGACATCCTGGATGAAAACCTGCTCCAGAGCACTCTTGACCTCAGACTGGGGCGACGGTTCATCTTTCAGCAGGACAACAACCCTAAGCACACAGCCAAGATAACAAAGGAGTGGCTTCAGGACAACTCTGTGAATGTCCTTGAGTGGCCCAGCCAGAGCCCAGACTTGAATCTGATTGAACATCTCTGGAGAGATCTTAAAATGGCTGTGCACCGACGCTTCCCATACAACCAGATGGAGCTTGAGAGGTGCTGCAAAGAGGAATGGGCAAAACTGGCCAAGGATAGGTGTGCCAAGCTTGTGGCATCATATTCAAAAAGACTTGAGGCTGGAATTGCTGCCAAAGGTGCATCAACAAAGTATTGAGCAAAGGCTGTGAATACTTATGTACATTGGATTTCTCAGTTTTTTTATTTTTAATAAATTTGCAAAAACCTCAAGTAAATTTTTTTCACGTTGTCATTATGGGGTGTTGTGTGTAGAATTCTGAGAAAAAAAGGAATTTAATCCATTTTTGAATAAGGCTGTAACATAACAAAATGGGGAAAAAGTGATGCGCTGTGAATACTTTCCGATGCACTATATATATATATATATATATATATATATATATATATATATATATATATATATATATATATATATATATATATATATATATATATATATATATATTATTTCTAATGTATGCAGGGTGCAAATTAGGCTGGAGTACCAATCGAGCAGTGACATCACACATGAGTGTAAATTATTCACACATGCATGAAGTAAGCCGCACAGCACAGTAAAGTGTGAGCTGAAGTACTCTTACAGTACACATGCATGATAGTTCTGCACATGTGCATCAGAGATCGGGCAAACAGTGTAGATTGGGTAGTGGCATCACAATCCAACATGGCTTCTACAGCTCTGTGATGTCACACTGGCCTTGCAAAGCATCATTGGGTGCTGAGAAAAAAAAAGTTCATTTATGCCAACCATATTGTGAATTTTCAGAGCAAAAGTCAGCAAACAATGTCAATGGTGAACCCAACAAATTTGCTGTGAAAAAACACATTGGTGAATTTTGTGAATTTTGCTCTTTGGGACTTTGGAAATATTTTTGAAACAAGTCAGGACCCCATTTTAGGCCTTTGTAGGCTGAAGCCTGCTTATGGTAGCTGGGGTCTTGGCCTACTTTCTGTGACTTTTTGGAAGCCTTAAATCCTTTCACCATTGCTTGTGACCCCCATTCACAGCACCATCACACTCACCTTCTCCACTAAGCAGTCCCACTTGAGTCCCCAAATGTCACCAACAAAGAAGTTCTCTGCGTCCATTCCATTACACATCCTCACAAGGATGGCAGTTATCCATAAAGATAACTGGAATGCAAACTTTAAATATCTCTACTTGTTTAATGGCAAGGCCAAAACTCAACATAGAGACAAAAACGTTGTAGTTAATACAGGGTGAGCCACATTTTAAATGTTTATTCTACACTGCACTGCAAGATAAAATAAATTTCTTAATGACGCAAGAAAAAGTATACAAAATAGATTTTTTTCACAGTTTTTAAAAATGATGTCTTCAAGCTGGTGGCCATCATTAGCGATACACTCTTCAAGACTATTTCTGAACGCTCACATGACATGTTTGGCCATTTCAAGGGGAATAGCGGTGATTTCATGGCAAATAGCGTGCTTGAGAGCTTCAAGGTTTTGCGGTCGGTGTGTGTATAACTTCTGCTTGAGAAGGCCACCCGACACCACTGCACAGGGAAATCAGCTTCCCCGGAAACATCTTCCGCAAAACTTGCATAGATCTTCGCGCCGTATGAGCTGTTCCTCCATCCTGTTGACGCCAGGCATCCACCACATCCATTTCTTCCAGCTGGTGCCGCAAAAAGTTCTCTAGCATTTCAATGTAACGTCCTGAAGTGACTTTGACCGTTACTCCCCCCTTCTCAAAAAGGTAAGGGCCGACAATGCCAAATTCTGCACTGGTGCACCAAACTGTAACACACGCTCACTGTGCAAGAGTCTCTAATGAAGTTCATGAGGGTTGGTTTCAGACCCAATAGCAAACGTTTTGCTTATTTACACAACCATTCAAATGGAAATGTGCCTCCTCGCTGCACAAGACGATGGCATCTCGATGAATGGTTTGCAGAATGTTGGCGCACAACTCTCCACATCTCTCTCCCAGTCTCTCTCAGTGAGTTCCTGCACTACCATCATTATGTAGCAATACTACTATGAGTTAGAACTGCATCTCCCAGCAGTCCCTGCAGGGGCTGTTGGGGTCAAAGGTGGTCAGAAGGGGAGGGCTGGTGTCCGATTATGGGGGAAGTGTTTTTTTTTTTTGTTGTATTTTGAGTTACGGTTACTTGTCTGACTACCTTCTGTTAATTAAACCATTTTTAGTCGCTGTGTCCTGGATTGTATTCGTTGTTGGGGTCTGGATCGTCTGTTTACCTGCGTGCTGAGGACTGATTGTGGACTCACGGCTTTCCTGCAAGTATAGGAGCACTCCTGAACCAGCCATCCTTTTTTTTCATTCCCTTACAACATACAGATCTCTGGACTTACTCTCATCATCCTTCATTACATCCAGTGTGGTATTCCATGGAGTTGTGTTTTTGTGTTTAATGTAATATCGCCATAGGGGGTCTGGGGTGGTATTATTTATATAATTTAATTTCATTATATTCTTTAATTTCTGTTAGTTCCCAGTGTGCCGTATTTCGTCTCTGTTTGTGAGTGTGTGCGGGTCGAGCCAAGGCTGGGGGTGTCCCTGGGATCCTCTATAAAAATAAATAAATCCCGGTCATCTTGACGGTGTAATTCTTAGCAGCACTTGACCGCTACAATTATGTATGGATGGAAATTAGGGTCCTCATTCAAAATCCTCTTCAAAGATGTGTTGGAAATGCCTAAGGCAGAAGCGCAATCAACGTCTAGGAGACCACAAAATTGATGCCCTTCCAGCTTGGATGTTTTCAGATGTTCCTACAGGCCGAGGACGGCCTGGAGATTTTCTGTTCAATGTCGTACCAGTCTGTCTAAATTAAGCCACCCGCTGAAGAATTGTTTCCCAATTTGGGATGTCACCGTTAGGAGGAATGCCGAAGTGCATTCAGAAGGCACGTTGCATAGTGATGATGGATTCGTTATTTATGAAGAACACTACGACAGCGAAAGCATGTTGTGCACCAGACCAAGGTATGTTGCCAACTGAAAACAACAAGGGATTGCCTGTCAAAGGACCCCCACCCCACCCACTCGGCTGCCTCTACCTTGCACAATTACCTTGATAAATGTGGCACTTCATTTTGGCTCACCCTGTATTTGTCTACATGGACAGTTTTGAAAAGCAAATAAGTGAAAACTCCCGGCGTGGAGTTTGCATGTTCTCCCCATGTCTGCGTGGGTTTCCTCCGGGCGCTCCGGTTTCCTCCCACGATCCAAAGACATGCAGGTTAGGTGGATTGGCGATTCTAAATTGGCTCTAGTGTGTGCTTGGTGTGTGGGTGTGTTTGTGTGTGTCCTGCGGTGGGTTGGCACCCTGCCCAGGGTTGGTTCCTGCCTTGTGCCCTGTGTTGGCTGGGATTGGCTCCAGCAGACCCCCGTGACCCTGTATTCGGATTCAGCGGGTTAGAAAATGGATGGATGGATGGATGAAATCTGCCCTGCAGTCTGTGGACCGTAGAGTGCTGGAGCAAAGGGCTTCAGCGGTTTGTCAACGTGTTTCACTTAAACAAGATCACCGCTCAAAGCTGTCAAGTGCCGATCAGAAATCCTGTTGTAATGTTTATGCTAATTTATAATCCCCCGCACGCTTCAGAGTACATGCAAGTGAGCCTCGTCTGCCATAATCACATCCTACGTGTTTATACGGCGTTGGCAACAGAGACGTCCTGTGCACCTTGTGAGTGGCCAGCGGCCCGCCGAAAGCTCCGCCACAAGCAAAAGGCTCGCGTTCACAGAGTGAGGGCTCTCTTTCTAATTGAATATTCGATGGTTTCGTTACATTTGTACAGTCATGGTTTGTTCTTTTCCTTTACAGGATTTAGCTGATGTCATTTGGAACAAGGAGTCGCTCCGCCTGCTGATTCATGAGCTGAGCAACTGTGGTCGAAATCCATCAACGGGTTCAATGCAGAATGACTGTTTCCAAATGCGGCAGGCTGAAGGACAGCTGCACGTGACATTACACTTGTATGGTCAGAAGTCCCAATGGCAGCTGGCTGAGGGAGTTGTCTCTTTAGATCTGCTTGATAAAGGGGCTGCTGTTTGACCCAGCCATCAGCGTTTAAATCTTTAAAAGGGTGGCTGTGTACCCTGTAATTGAATTTCTCACTGGTTATGAGAATGTATGCATGGAAAGATGAAATAAATCAGCTAGGCTTACAGAAGGAGTCAGTTGTCCAACCAATGTATATTTTTCAAACCGATGTATGTGAAACAATCTTTTTTTTTTTTGATATTCCTCAATGATGGAAGAACCCAGTGAGCTTGCATGGGGCAGTATCACCCCTGGGATGACAGTGGACAGTCCCCCTGGCTTATTATGGTGTCACAGGTTGGAGCATGGCACACATGTGCACATATGGGAAGAGTGGTGGCTCTGATCCTGCAGATCTGCGCAGGTATCCCGAAGGTTGCCGGTTCGAATCCTCGGCACTGCCAAAAGAGATGCCTTTCTGCTGGGTCCTTGAGCAAGGCCCTTAACCTTGAATTGCTCCAGGGGCGCTGTACAATGGCTGACCCTGCGCTGCTGACCCCGAAGGGGGTATGCGAAAACTAACAAATTCCTAATACGACAAATTGTATAAGGCAAAATAAAGAACAAAAATGAAAAATAGGAGACAGTCAAGGGGCTCAATCAAACATACTGAAATGGATATGGACGCGAGGCGGCCTTCTGCTGCTATGCACCTAAAATCTGGAATAGCCTGCCAATAGGAATTCGCCAGGCTGATACAGTAGAGCACTTTAAAACACTGCTGACAACACATTACTTTAACATGGCCTTCTCATAACTTCACTGTAATCAAAATCCTGATACTCTGTATGTTCAATTTCCTCATAATAACTTGTGGGTCCTTACCTTGACAAAGAACCGTTTAATTCTGTAAAGGGTTCTTTACATATAAATTGGGGTCTTTGGTCTAATCTGTGGAAAAATAAGAAATCTTTAATGTAAAGCGTATAGGCACCCTATCGCAGTTACTAACACATCGAAAAAACCGGAACTTTATAGCATAGGTTGTTGTACGTAGAAGAGTTCTTTAAAACTCAGGAATTCAATGATATTTTAAAAATCTGCTTTAATCTATTCATTGTTATGTTATTGATATACATAAATAAAGGATCTTTCTGGTAATTTAGGGAACACAAAAATGGTTCATCTGTGGTCCACTCTGGTACCTTTATTATTATGGTATTATTCCGAGTTGTTCTTCAGTGCAGCGCCATAAATTGCCCGTTTTGGTTTAAAAAAAATCTACGTGAACGTTCCGGAAAACTTCTTTATTTATTTAGACCCGCAGGCTCCCAGACGTATATAACCATGAACAGATAATAATGGATTTGTGAAATACTAATAGTTCATAATTTTAAAATGACTCTTGCTGTATACAATAACACAGACTAAATTCAGGTTGTCTTAATCTGTTAGTGTCTTGCGAGGTAGCCTATCATACATACATTTGCATTTATTTCTACATATTAGCAGAAAGAACCAACTTCATATGCAAAGAAACCTTCCTACAATGAAATGGTGCTTGGGCAAACAACGGTGCTCTGAAGAACCACCGGACTCAGTAAAGAACCACAAAGTGTCACTATTTATAAGATTGTGAGCCCAGCACGAACACGGTGTCAACATACAGACTCCACGTTGCAAACACCGAGCTCCATATTGTGAGTCAGCAACCACGCCACCGCACTTCACCAAAGCCGCGGACACCAAAAAAAAAACAAAAGACGCTCAAAAAGTCAGCAAAAGAAAACGGCGCCGCGTGATGCCAATCTTAAAAATGAAGATGCCTGGGTGGTTCATCAGCGTTACGCGATTGGGGACTCGTTTTTAGTTCCCATGAGTCGATTGCAGAAATACCAGAACTGGCAAATACCAAAAGGTCGTGATTTTAAATGGACGTACAGTAATATAGGCTAAGCACCGGTCGTCTTAATCATATCTTAAACTTTATTTTTTTTTTTATATATTACAAAGTTTTTCAAAGCAGGAAGAACCAACCTCATATACAAAGAACCCTTCTTCGAATTAAATGGTGTTTTGCCAAGCAATGGCTCTAGAAAAGTACCACATGACCCAATTATTGAGTGCCACTAAACACGCAGGATTTAAAAGGGCAATGTGGGATACCAGGGAAGGCTTTGGATGGCAATCCCTAAGCTTGTGGGTTCAAGTTCCCCTGCTGACATACTGTACGCCATAAGTGAGTCACTTCATCTGCCTGTACCCATTGCAAAAACAAAAGAAAGGTAAGCAATTGGATCTCAGTTTGTATAAGCTGGCTTGGGTAAAGACGTCAGTAAAATAATAAATAATGCTAAAGTAATTTATTCATAAAGATATGGGGCCCCTGCAGTGGGCTGGTGCCCTGCCCGGGGTTTGTTTCCTGCCTTGCGCCCTGTGTTGGCTGGGATTGGCTCCAGCAGACCCCTATGACCCTATAGCTAGGATATAGCGGGTTGGATAATGGATGGATGAATTGGCTGCAGAGAGTTACAGGCCATTTTTCTTCTAAATATCCTAACAAACTCATTCTGACACTTTATGTCAGAAATGATTTAACAGTCTTTTTTTTAAGGTAAAGATGATTATAGGTATTTATGGGTAAAAAGATTTTATTTTTTTCTCCAGCCGTCTGGAGTTTTTTTTTTTTTTGTTTGTTTTTTCTGTCCACCTTGGCCATCGGACTCTTATTTTATGTTAATTAATGTTGATTTATTTGATTTTCTTACTGTGTCTTTTATTTTCATTATGTAAAGCACTTTGAGCTACATTTTTTTTTATGAAAATGTGCTTTATAAATAAATGTTGTTGTTGATAGGGGGTTGGCAAAGTGTACTACCGATTTTTCTCCTCTCCCTACAGAACCACAAAACCTGCCTAATCTGTCCTCCAGCTCCTCCATAGACAGTATTTCCAGTCAAAACCCAGATCCTGACATCACTTCCTGCTTCGGTTCCAAAGATCCGCCTCTTCCTTCCTCCCAGCTATAAAAACCTCCAACTTTCTATACTCAGCAGTCCCGTTTTTGGACTCAGTCTTTTGCCGTTTGCCTCACAGTAATATTTATCATATACGGGCTGGAACAACAACAACATCAACATTTATTTCTATAACACATTTTTATACAAATAATGTAGCTCAAAGTACTTTACAAGATGAAGAAAGAAAAATGTAAAAATGAGATTAGGCAATGCTAAATAACAAAGAATAATGCAAGGTCCAATGGCCAGGAGGACAGAAAAAAAACAAAATCTGCAGGGGTTCTGAGGCCATGAGATCACCAGCTCCCATTGGGCATTCCAACTTACATAAATGATCTCAATCAGTCCTCACAGTTTTCAGGCTCCACAAGGAAGAATTAGATGATGGTCACGTGGACCTCTGGCCTTCAATCCATCAATGTAGGGACTGCTTGGGGCTCTGATTAGGTGGTGGTGGTGCAGATCAGCACCACAGAAAACCAGAAAAAGAACAGCAGAGAAAGTATGAATTAATACAGTTTGCAGGGCCATGATAAAAATCATAATTCAATACATACAGAATATCAGGATTAAACTAAGATGAAGCTATGAGAAAGTCATGTTAAAGTAATGAGTTTTTATCAGTTTTTTTAAAGTGCTCCACTGTATCAGCCTGGCGAATTCCAATTGGCGGGCTATTCCAGATTTTAGGTGCATAACAGCAGAAGGCCGCCCGCCTCACCACTTGTTTTAAGTTTAGCTCTTGGAATTCTAAGCAGACCCTCATTTGAAGATCTAAGGTTACAATTTGGAGTGTAAGGTGAAAGGCATTTCAAGATAAAGGATGGAGCAGATTATTGAAGGCTTTGTAAACCATCAGCAGTCAATTCTAAATGGCACAGGTAACCGGTGTAGTGACACTAAGACTGGGGTGATGTGCTCGGATTTTCTTTTCCTAGTTAGGATTCTAGCAGCTCCATTCTGCACTCGTTTCAGTTGATTGATGTCTTTTTTGGGTGGTCTTGAGAGGAGTGCGTTACAGTAATCTAGTCGACTGAAAACAAAAGTGTGAACTCATCATCTTGCAATGTTATAAGGGGTCACACTTTTTCTATATTTCTTAAGTGAAAAATGCTGTCCTGTTGATCTAATTAATATGTGATTTAACCCCAACATTTTCTTTTGTTTTATCTGATTTGTTACTATATATATATATATATATATATATATATATATATATATATATATACACTGCTCAAAAAAAAATTAAGAGAACACTTAATCATCACAGTGTAACACAAAGTTAATTAAAGTTCAGGGATATCAGTCTCTCCAGTTAGGACGCATAAGCGATAAGCGATGTATTGACAAATACTTTGGGGTGGCTCATAAGGATCGGTGTGCTTCAAAATATTCATGTAGATGAAGAGGTTCTAGAGGCCGATTCAGCACCATGTCTGCACAGAAGCATCTCACCTGGAATTTCTAGCCGTGGACAGTCTTTTTGATTTCCACACGAGCACCTGCTCAGTTTTAATCTTAAACTACTGCAGTATGTTGAACTTTGAGAGACATACCACATACATTTACAAGGTTCATCTACTCCTGCCATAGAATATTTAAACACACACAGATATACGCACATTGGTATAGTGATCCTATCCACTAGTGGTGCCAATTGCCAGTCACTACGTAATATTTTGCATTGTATTCGCTACATAGAGACTCACTATCACTAGCACTACATCAGGGGTCCCCAACTCCAGTCCTGGAAGGCCACAGAGGCTGCAGATTTTCATTCTA
The DNA here is from genome assembly GCF_016835505.1 of Polypterus senegalus. Classification (NCBI taxonomy): domain Eukaryota; kingdom Metazoa; phylum Chordata; class Cladistia; order Polypteriformes; family Polypteridae; genus Polypterus; species Polypterus senegalus. Next base: position 309,207,310 of record NC_053155.1, on the reverse strand, counting down.
ACCTTTTTCTTAATTAGTGACCTGTTTTTGCTGCTAATTAACTCCTTTAACATTCATTTTAATTGACTTGTTTTTTTTTAAGATTTGTTCCCTAGAGTTGCTCCCTCGTTCCTCTGAATTGCTTCATTTCTTTCCTTCAATGGCACCCAAACAGAAATAAAATGTGAAGTGAGGGAGCCAACAGAAGACCAACTAAGTCAGGGCTTCAAACTCCAATCAATTTCACTCCAACTAGTACCTTAATGAGGCACCGAGTCCTGTTGTTAATTAAACCCATTCTTTAATTCCATGGCTTGTTGCTGCTCTCATTGTCCAATAGCAGACATTTACGAAATTGACAATTTTGTCTTTTCTGAGAGTACTGGGAAAATGTTTTGGTGTCCTGAGCAGATCAACATTTCTGAGACTTTCACCTTTCTTTATTTTCAAATACTGTATGATTGACAGTGCTGGTCATGTTTTGCTGATGATATTTGGTTTCATTTTGTATCTCATTATTGTTTGGTTGCTAATTAAGGAAAAGGAAACATTTAAGGGGTCTGAGTCTTCAAGAGCAAGTCAAATAAAATGAATTCAAAAGAAGTTTATTAGCAGCAAAAACAGGCCAATTAATTGAGAAAAGGGTTAGAATGAAAACCTACAGCCACTGGGGCCCTTCAAGACCGGAGTTGGGGACCCCAGCACTACGTTGCAAACTTGATGCAGGGGCAGCACTCACACAAAATATTTAATGACAGACCTGAGATAAGTCTAAATAAGAAATGTTTATTTTAAACATAAGCTTCAATATAAAAGAACCATCTGATATAATAAAAGAATATTCTGATGCAATCTGATGCAGTCTAATGAACCTTGGCCATGTATTAGCTTATATGGAACACAAGAAGTCCTACCCTACACCACCAAACACGTAGATGTCCTCGCGACACACATAAAAGCATAACTTTTTTGGTTGTGATGAAGACCATGGAGTGGCTGCTGCTTCACCACCTGAGGCCACAAGTCCACCGCGCCCTCGACCCTCTGCAGTTCACATACCAGGAGAAGGTGGGAGCGGAGGATGCCATCATCTATATGCTACACCGATCCCTCTCCCACTTGGACAGAGGCAGTTGTGCAGTAAGAATTATGTTTCTGGACTTCTCTAGCACCTTCAACACCATCCAACCTCTGCTCCTTAGGGACAAGCTGACAGAGATGGGAGTAGATTCATACTTGGTGGCATTGATCATGGACTATCTTACAGACAGACCTCAATATGTGCGTCTCGGGAACTGCAGGTCTTACATTGTGGTCAGCAGCACAGGAGCGCCACAGGGGACTGGACTTTCTCTGGTCCTGTTCAGTCAACATACATCAGACTTCCAATACAACTCGAAGTCCTGCAACTTGCAAAAGTTCACTGACGACACTGCTATGGTGGGCTGCATCAGGAGTGGACAGGAGGAGGAGTATAGGAACCTAATCAAGGACTTTGTTAAATGGTGCGACTCAAACCACCTACAACTGAACACCAGTAAAACCAAGGAGCTGGTGGTGGATTTTAGGAGGCCCAGGCCCTTCATGGACCCCATGATCATCAGAGGTGACTGTGCAGAGGGTGCAGACCTATAAATACCTGGGAGTGCAGCTGGATGACAAATTGGACTGGACTGCCAACACTGATGCTCTGTGTAGGAAAGGATAGAGCCGACTATACTTCATTAGAAGACTGGCGTCCTTCAACATCTGCAATAAGATGCTGCAGATGTTCTATCAGAAGGTTGTGGCGAGCACCCTCTTCTACACGGTGGTGTGCTGGGGAGGCAGCATAAAGAAGAGGGACGCCTCACGCCTGGACAAACTGGTGAGGAAGGCAGGCTCTATCTCCTTAACACCAGGCTGCCCCCTGGGACCTTCCACACGGCCTCAACCTCCTCTACAAAACAGAACTTTTATACATGAAAACCACTATCCTGCAAAGAACTGAAAATCTCATACTGACCTCTAAGGATTTATGAAACATTCTGACCTGTCATTGTTTACACACGTCTTAAACAACTATTATCATACACTGATAATTTCTGTATTATCTATATCTATTATTTATTATTTATTTACTTATTATATTACATATCTTACACATCAATATTGTTGCTACTTGTTTGTCCTATCTTTGCACAATGTCTTGTCTTGTTTGTTTGTGTTTTAATTATAAATTTTAAAAATTTTTATTCTATTTTTAATTTACTATTTGCACATCATGTTGTTACACTGTGGACCCTGAGCTTCGCAATTTCGTCTATCTGTATACTTGTATATGGTTGAGATGACAATAAAGTTCACTTTGACTTTGACTTGACTTTGACTTTGTAGGCATGGAGCTGGACAGTTTGACATCCGTGGCAGAGTGACGGGCGCTGAGCAGACTCCTGTCAATCATGGAGAATCCACTGAACAGGATCATCTCCAGACAGAGGAGCAGCTTCAGCGACAGACTGCTGTCACCATCCTGCTCCACTGACAGACTGAGGAGACCCCACACTATGCGACTGTTTAATTCCACCCCCTGGGGTAAACGTTAACATTATACAAAGTTATTGTGTGTTATACCTGCATTGTTATCACTCTTTAATTTAATATTTTTCTTTATCAGTATGCTGCTGCTGGAGTATGTGAATTTCCCCTTGGGATTAATAAAGTATCTATCTATCTATCTATCTATCTATCTATCTATCTATCTATCTATCTATCTATCTATCTATCTATCTATCTATCTATCTATCTATCTATCTATCTATCTCTTAATAACATAATCTCAGAAATAAACTTTTCAAACTTACATTCCGCTAAGTCATCATAGACACCGTATTGCGAGTTTCTGGTTGTCGTTTGTTATGATATCCATATTAAAGCTGTAATGGCCAGTTGGAATGACTCCTTTTTTTCCGATCTATGCATAACGCCACAGACACTACTAAGCCAGCCTCTGCATAGAGGCTCATGTTCGGACCCCTGCATCATATATGCGGAAGTCACCATGGCTGCCGATTCAAACACATCAACAATGACAGACAGAGAGGTTCATACATAGCAAGTTGATGAAATAAGTTACAAAAAAGGGAAATAAGAAAATAACCAGCAATGACAGTACAGTAATGTTAAACTATAATCATCTATATGGTTTAGGACAGATGGAAGTGTATGAACAGTCAGACTGATAAATTAGCTCAGAGTGCACACCCTCAATATGCTGCCTTATGAGCACATAAGAAATCTGACAAATGATAAAAGACCATTCAGTCCATCAAGCCCGTTTGTTTAGCTAACAGCTAAGCTGTTCCAATATCTCATTGTCACACACGTGCTCTTAGGAGACGGTTTACAGGTTTGTGGCAGACAACGAGGGACCTTATCTAACCGGGATGACTGAAGAAGGGAAGATCTAGGAGAGGGGCAATATCTTCCCTGGGCTGCAAGAGGGCAACATCCCTGGATTGCATCAGGGCTACAGATACAGAGCTGAGAAGCTCAACCCTGTTGGGGAGTCCATGGCCACCTCCAATGGGGAGCCTGGACAGCTCCGGAGCCTTGGCATGAAGCACCTGGAGTACTTCTGGGTGCAGTATAAAGGAGGCCGCCATCACTCCACTCGGGGAGCCGGAGTCGGGTGGAAGAGGACAGAGCTTGCGCGAGAGGAGTGGAGGCAGCAGAAGAAAGAGATAAGGACTGAGTTTACTGGTGATTTGTGCATTGGTTGGTGCACTGTGCATGTACAGAGGAAAGAAAATAAAAAGTGTGTGTGCTTTGAACATCTGGCTGTCTCGGTGTCTGTCTGTGTCTAGGCATCTTTCACAAGGTTCAAATTGTGTCATTTCTTTTTTTTTTATTATTATTAATTTTATTGTAATCATTCCAGACAAATCAATCAATTTTTACAAAAAGTAGGATTGAGAACAAGTCGACCCCCCCACCCCTGAGAGAAAGAGCAAGACCAGCGGAGTAAAACTTAAAGCTTGTAAACATTCCTAAATTGATAAGTTTGATAAGCCAGTAGAGATGAATGGAGAGGAAAAAGAAATGCGGAAATAATTGCTTCCTCTGTGCTTTAAGAGCTTATCATCCTCTTTAATAAAACCTTTGTGTGCGTCCAGTGTCCGTGTGTGTGTGTCTTCTGCGCGGGGCCACACAGCACATGTTCAGTCTCTTATGTGCATTCCCTGTGCAGAGAGATACACACACAGGCGTGCGCGAGTCACGCACACACACACACACGAGTCACACACACACACACACACACACACACACACACACACACACACACACACACACACACACGAGTCACACACACACACGCACACACACACACACACACATACACACACGCACACGCAAGACAAACAGGCACGCGCGACAGACAGACAGACACAGAGGCGTGCACTTAAGAGACAGACACGCGAGAGACACACACAAAAGTGCGCGTGTGCATTGTTGCAATGTTACTTTTCTTGGTTGTTTATTAAATTACAGATTTTTCAAATGTTCATTTTTTCCCATGTGCTTAAAACTCATTAAAAAAAAGAGTTTTTAGCGAGCGGGTCATAAGGCTGTAGCGCAAATTCTTGCAGTGTTAGTTTTCTCTGTTGTTCAAGGTTTTCTTAGTGTTAGTCAATGTTTTTACATTTAGTTTACTATTATGCTGTGCTTTCTATGGTATAGTTAACAATATTTGTGCTTAAAAACTTAAAAAAATATATATTTACATACAGTTCATACGGTCTGGAAGGGATTATGGTTGTGAACCGAGGTTCCACTGTATTACTGTCAGACAAAATTACAGGCATTTTACGGAAATACAAACCAGTATTACTGAGAGAGAAAATTAAAGGCACATAATACAGTGACGCATATTACAGCCACATACAAGATCCCTTGCCATTTAATATAGACTGTTCATACAAATGTTTATGCACTACTGTTCTAGCGCCCGTTATTTTAACGGGCTTAATGTCTAGTTCTAAAATATTACTGATTAGATCCTGCCATGTTTTGAAAAAAATCTGTACCGATCCTCTAACTGAGTATTTGATTTTTTCCAATTTTAAATAGTATAAAACATCGGTTTCCCACTGACTTAAAAGAGGAGAGTTAGGATTCTTCCAGTTTAGCAAAATAAGTCTGCGTGCCAACAGTGTAGTAAAGGCGATCACAGTTTGTTTGTCCTTCTCCACTTTACACCCATCTGGAAGAACCCCAAACACAGCTGTTAATGGGTTAGGAGGGATTGGGACACCAAGGCTGTCTGAAAGGTAATTAAAACTTTTGGTCCAGAATGATGTTAGTTTGGTGCAGGCCCAGAACATGTGACCTAGTGAGGTTGGGACTTGGTTGCAACATTCGCAGGTTGGATCATGCCCTGGAAACATTTTGGAGAGTTTTAGGCGAGACAGATGTGCTCGATTATATAATTTTAAGTTGTATAATTGTATGATTTGCGCATATGGAGCTTGAGTGAATTCTCTGCATTGCGACTTTCCACTCCTTTTTCTGATATATTGATTAAGAGATCTTTTTCCCAGTGTCCTCTTGGATCTTTGAAAGGGAGGGACTGTAAAATGATTTTATATATCGTAGAGATGGAGTCTAAGTCCTTGAAATTGAGCAATATTCTTCCCAGCATGGATGATGGTGCAAGATGAGGAAAATCTGGAAGGTTCTGTTTAACAAAGTTCCTAATTTGAAGATAGTGAAAGAAATGTGTAGCTGGAATGTTAAATTTGGAATGTAATTGTTTATAGGATGCAAAGACGTTGTCTATATAAAGATCTCTAAGCAAGTTAATTCCAAATATTTTCCAGATGTTTGTGAAGGTTGAAAGAGGTGGTTCTCTTGCAGAGGTGCCACAGATAGAAGCTTCTCCGTCTTAAAATGCTTTCTACATTGGTTCCAGATTCTAAGTGAGTGGAGCACAATTGGATTATTAGTATATTGCCGATAACTTGCATTTATTGCGGCACAGAGCAGGGAATATAAAGAAGTACTGCAGGATTTTACTTCTATTGCGGACCAGGCCTGTGTATGTTCATCTATTTGTATCCAGGTTTTTTATAGCTTGTATGTTTGCTGCCCAGTAATAAAACTGAAAGTTAGGAAAAGCCATGCCGCCTTCTGCCTTTGGTCTTTGAAGGGTCGCTCTTTGGATACGTGGATGTTTTGAGTTCCAAATAAATGAAGTTATTGTTGAATCTAATTGCTTAAAAATGATTTATTGATGTATATTGGAATGTTTTGAAATAAAAAAAGAAGCTTAGGAAGAAATGGTGTCATTTCTCAGCCAGACCAGGGGTTGGTGCTGCCCTGTAATCCTCTCTCTTTTTGTCCCTCGGCAGACCGACTGAAGACCGTACCTCCCAGTAGCACCGCCTCTGTTCCTCACTCCAAAGATGTCACGTCCGACACCACATAAAGATGTCCTATCTGGTCCAGAACACACAGACATCACTTCCTTTATCCAGCTTCCCGAGACTCTGCCTCTTCCTGCTTGGCAATATAGAGTATATACCAGACTGTTCTTCTGTATTGCGTGGTAAAAAGGAATTCTCCATTCCAAAAAAGATATTTTTATAGGTTACTTAGCCCATGTGGTTTGTATTGATGGGCAAGAAAAATGTTAACCAGTTCTGTTTTGTAAAGACGTCTTTGTTATTTGTAACGTGCTATTTTTCAGTATACAGGACGGCCATTCCCAATCCTTTTTCTGCTTCCGACTCTTTTCTGTTACACTCATTCCGGATTCTTCTTAAAGGTTTTCAAAGTTTCGGCTTCAGTTTGTTCCAGAGTCCCACAACGTAAAACATATTTCTTCCAAGGTCTTCACCTCAGTCCACTGACATGACCCTTTTGTAAAACTTTGTTACAGTGCCCTTCACTCTACCACCTAAAGTTATTACAGTCTAATTGCTCGCTTTGCATTCTTTAGCAGGAAATTTCCTGGGTCGTGGGGAGGTAGGAGAGCCATTTGGAAATAATTGGACGCAGATTTTTACATTAACAGCTTCCCTGCTTTCATTTTTTTTCCCCTCTAATGGACGCTGGTTAACAGTAGTTTAACAGCCCAGTATAATAACCTGCAGTCCTGGAGACCCTGATATAAGAGTCAGCTAAGTCTCTGAATCAGTAGGCCATTAACATTGTGCCCATCATGTGAAAAAGCCACCAGCACGGGTGTCAAAGTGCATGGAGCTGCCACCAGTGCCTCTCATTCTTGTATTTCTAAAGCCCTGCAGCCAGTAAATGAATTCCTCTGTATTGCGTGTTGTTGTCAATCATGTCTACATGAGAGACACCCTGTCATCAAAGGAACATTCAATTCCAAAAAAGATCATTTTTATAGCTTACTTAACCCATGTGGTTTGTATTGATGGTCAAGAAAAGAATATTTCAGGCAGAACAGAGAGAGCAAAGTTTCTGATAAACTGGGAGTCTATGCTGAGCAATGCTGGACAGCAGCAACCAACCGTGAAAAAAAATGTAAGTTACACGTGTCACATAATTCACGCGTGAAGTCACCGAGTCAGCTCCTCACAACGACTCCAGAAGCCCCTTCACTCAGGGTCTCGCTTTTGAATTCAAGACTGGACTCCTAACCAATTCATACTGCGAGGTGCCTTTTAACTAGCCCTGCAAAAGAGGGGAATAACAGCCCAGACAAATCCTGTTATGGACCCCTCTCTGAATATAGAAAAAGAAACAGAAACGTTATAAAATGAGGACAATTGTATAGGGCGGTCCAGATCTAATTTTCATTACACTATAACTTATTAAGTTTATTACATAGAAAATCACACGAAAAATCCCAGACCGTCGAGAAGTGTGCAAACTGACGACATGAAGAATCGTCTTCGCGCCGAACTGGAATTGTCCCCGCATAAATCAAAGTCACTCAGATGATCTGGATCTGCATAATTAGATCTGGACCACCCTGTACAGACTGTGGCATACCCAGTCTGCCAGGAAGTGGCAAAGTTCAAAAAGCACAGCTGCAAGAACACTTCCAGTGTTGCCCCACTAGAGGGGAAAAACACCATCAGCTGTCCCAATTTCTGATTGTCACACACTTGTGCAGGGCAGATGGTTTACAGGCTCAAATCGTGTCATTTCTCAGCCGGACCAGGGGTTGGCGCTGCCCTGTAATCCTCTCTCCTTTTGACCCTCTGCAGACCGACTGAAGACCGTACTTCCCTGTAGCACCACTTCTGTTCCTCCCTCCGATCACATCACTTTCGGCACCAGATAATGACATCCTATCCAGTACTGAACCCACCTCCACAGACATCACTTCCTTATCTGCCTTCCAGTGTTGCCCCACTAGAGGGGAAAAATACCGTCAAAAATACCCCAACTAGAATCCACAAAGGGCCGAGACAGATCTTTTATTTTCACAAAAGCCTGTGCAGGCACAAAGCTCTGAAGAGAACAAAGAGCTGCCTGAAAGACAAGGGTAGTTAACCTATACTGTAGTCACCGATATGGTTTAGGACAGATGGAAGCATATGAACAGTCAGACCGATAAATTAGCTCCGAGTGTGGATCCTCAATACACTGTCTTATGAGAACATAGGAACATAAGGAATGTGACAAATGAGAGGAAACCATTCAGTCCATCAAGCCCATTTGTTTAGCTAATAGCTAAGCTGTCCCAATATCTCGTTGTCACACATGTCTGCAGGGAAGATGGTTTACAGGCTCAAATGGCATCATTTCTCAACCGGACCAGGGGTTGGTGTTGCTCTGTAATCCTCTCTCCTTTTATCCCTAGGCAGACTGACTGAAGACCGTACAAATCTTTTATTTTCACAAAAGCCTGTGCAGGCACAAAGCTCAGAAGAAAACAAAGAACAAAACTGAAAGACAAGGGTAGTTAACCTACAACATAGTCATCTGTATGGTTTAGGACAGATGGAAGTGTACGAACAGTCATACCGATAAATTAGCTCCGAGTGCGGACCCTCATGAGCATATAGGGACATAAGAAATGTGACAAACGAGAGGAAACCATTCAGTCCATCAATAGCTAATAGCTAAGCTGTCCCTGTATCTGATTGTCAGAACAAATTGGTATTAGTGGGCTCCTTTCAAAAAAACGTTAGAGGGGCGCGATTAAAACTGTTATGAAAACTCGGGTCGCAAATACTTAAATGTTGAGAAACGCTGGAGTAAATAATTCATGCCTTTACTCTATTACTAAGTAATTTGACTAAAGCGATGCAGGCTGACAACCCTTCCTTTACGTGGCTTTCAGTTCATTGAAAACGCTTCTGCAAAAAAACATTACAAAAGCTAGAAAGTGCGACCACATAACCCCTGCCCTTGAGTCATTGCACTGGCTTCCAGTTAAGCTTAAGGCTAATTTGAAAATCCTGCTTCTTGAATATAAAGCCTTAAATGGACTATGCTGTACTTAACATGGAAGACACAAGCTGAACTCTTTGTTTAGATGAGAGGAAATTGCCACCCCTCTTATTCATAAAAATAAAAAGAACTGAGCAGAGATTCCAACATTATTAGTTCATGAAGGATCCTGCACATAAACCCCTTTGGCAAAATTGTAATATTAAACTTTGATCCCCGAATCTATAAAACGAGAGTGCATTTACAAACTTACAGGGTGTGTCTTGAAAGTAACTCAATCAGTTAATGTAGATAACTTCAAAGCCAACCCAAGCAAGGTAAACAAAAAGGAAAATTGTGTAAGAAAGGGCCTTTCCTTAGGAAACTGCACTCCTTTAATGTGGGAAGTGACATCCTTCATATCTTCTACAACTCTGTGATGGCCAATGTGGTGTGCTGGGCTGGTGACATCACTTCAGGAAAGGCCCACCGAATTAATGAACTAAGTAAAAGGGCACAGTTATGGGACACACTCTGGACCCCCTGGAAGTAGTGGAGGAGGAGACAATTTAAACAAAACTGAGTGCACATCCTCTCTCTGACACACCAACACTGAGCACTTTCAGCTAATAAATTATTCAGCAAAAGTGTATCAAGAAACACAATGGGGGCTCCGTTATACCAACAGTAATACATCTCTACCAGACTGCCAATTCGGACGTTTCCATTCTTTTTAATGTTCTGCCTTTTCAGTCATTCTTGTGTGTTTTCAGACCATAGTGTTTGGGGATATATATATATAGTTAGCTGTCTATTGTGGCGGGCGGCCGGGACCCATGCCCAGCTGGGACATCCCTTCTACACATCTGCCAGGGGGACAAGACTGGTAAGCCCAGTATCTCCCCCTGGACTCTAGATGGCAGCCCCCCTGGCTTGCAGTGGTGTCTCGGACTCCCCCAGGGCTTCATGGGGGTTGAAGTTCTGTGCAGCTCTGTGGGGTTCCGCAGGCGCAACCAGGGGGGGGCTGCAACAGGAGCAGCTGGCCCCTTTTGTGCACTGGTTTCACCTAACCTGGAAATGCAGCCGGATGTCGGCAATCAACCACCTGGAGCACTTCCGGGTGCCTAATAAAAGGGGCCAGCGACCACCACTCAGGGGCCAGAATTGGGAGGAAGGGGACGAGGTTGTCAAGGAGAATATATAAGAAGGTGGGAATTAGGGAATGGCAGGAGGTGTGGGAGAGACAGATGTACACTTTGAAGGTGGTATTGTGGGATATGTAAATCTGTTCAGGGTTAGACAAGTGTAAGCAACACAAAACACAAAGGAAAAGATTTGGAGATCCACCCCGTGTATTAGTCAGAAGAGTAATCTCAAAAGACTGAAACTGATGGTCTGTCTCGGACGGGGGGAATAGGTGAACAGAATGGTTTCATAGCAGGAGGGGCATGTTGTAGGATAGAAAGCAGCATGAGGTCATCAGAAAGGGATGGAAGTGAGGTCATCTGAAGGGGACAGAAGTGAGACCATCTGTAGGGGCCGGACGTGAGGTCATCTGAAGGGGCTGGAAGTAAGACTATCTGAAGGGGCCGGAAGTGATGTCATCTGAAGGGGTCGGAAGTGATGTCATCTGAAGGGGCTGTAAGTGAGGGCATCAGAAAGGGCCGGAAGTGAGGTCATCTGAAGGGGCCGGAAGTGAGGTCATCAGAAAGGGCTAGAAGTGAGGTCATCTGAAGGGGCTGGAAGTGAGACCATCTGTAGGGACCAGAAGTAAGGTCATCAAAAAGGTCCGAAAGTGAGGTAATCTGTAGGGGCCAGAAGTGATGTCAGGAAGAGACAGAGGTGCGATGTTTAATTGTTCATTTTTTTTCTTCTGAAGGTCTGTGGGAATAGAAAGAGAGGCATTACTACCTCTGGTCCGGGGTGTCAACACCCTGATTCGAACCCTTCAGCTGCTTCAAGTGCACGTGTGTGACACCAGAATGGTCTAGAAGTTTCAGAAACTCAGGTTTGGTCACACTGGTTTATATTCTACTTTGAAAATTATTGGAAAACATGTGGATGGTAGGTGTGAAGATTTCATTTTGATTTGATTTCAATTGTTTTGATACACTTTGTTAATTCCTAAATTGTCTTATAGCTTGACATTTGGGAGTTAGCAATTTTCTGGTTAAGAGCCATGCTCAAGGGCCCATGTATGGTCCAGAAACAGTAGAATCTCAAGGAATATACCATAACAAGAGCGGGAGAGGATGTTCAGGAAAATTAAAGGAAGACCAGGGGATGTTGATTTTGGGATATTCTACAAGAAAAGAATAAAAAAGTGAAAATGTGTATAACATTAGTAAAGCTTTTAACTAGCAGGGGGTTAAGTGGAAGAATTGCAAACTGGGTGGGCCTCGTGGGATGAGTGGCTTATATTGCATTGACGTTTTCACGGTTAGGTCTGATTTAGTGTACCTTGTATTTTCTATCTAATTTTTAAAAATAATAACAAAACAGGAAGAATTTGTAACTGCCATCACACTCCTGTACCGAAGGTGGTGATAATGCACCTTCAAGTTAGGTGCAATGTGAAGAAGAAGAAGAGATCAGGTGTGGCACATTGAAGTTAAATTGTGAACAAGCTGTTTTGTGTTTCTTGTTTTTTTTTTTCTGTTTTGCCTCTTTTTTAGCTCTGGTGGAAATTTTGTTTCACTTTTTCAATTTTTGGAATAATATTTTGGATTTATAAGGATTATGTTAAATGTGTCTTTTCAAGCCAAAGGTTTTTGTTGAGGTTTTCTTTCCCTTGGGAGACATCAAAGTTATTTTAGAATTGTTTAAGATATTCTGAACTTTGAAGCAACCCCCCATACCCACCCCCATGTTTGTGGCTGCAGCCTCAGGTAGTATTGGGGGAGCTGACTGGACCAGGGTGAGCTTTGTTTGGACGGACCAGCCGAGATTCTGCTCTGCTGCTTATTTACAGTCCACGCTGACTCCAATTCTTGACAAGCTGTCAGAGTTAGGAAGGCTGAGGTTAACGGCTTTAAAAAATGAGCTGCATTGTTTCAGAATTGAAATTGAAATTGAAAAAGTGGATTGTAAACATTATTTCTAAATTATTTTTAACATATGACCATTTAGTGTCAAAACTCAAAAATTATTCAAAAGTATGACAAGAACATACAACATGACAGCCAAATTGGATTTTGAAATTGAAGGAGGGGATTCAAGGGACCCCTCTAAACATTCCAGGAGAAGAAAAACAAGTTAAAAAGCTGAAAGTCCTCAGCATTAGTGTGGTCACAGAGAGGATGTATGGCATTGTTCATAATGGCGCTCAGTTTTGTTTTAATTGTCCCCTTTGCTATGACCTCCTGAGGGTCCAGATTGTGTCCCATAACTGAGCCTTCCTTTTAATTAGCTTATTGATTCAGTGGGCTTCTCTTCAAGTAATGTTACTGGCCATCAGAGAGTTACAGAAGATGTGAAGGATGTCACATCCCACATTAAAGGAACACAGTCCCCAAAGGAAAAAGAGCACTCAAATGAGATGCCCTAAATATAGAGAGGCTTCCATTCTGCGAGAAGTTCGACCTAAAAGACGCACCATCCATAATGCGAATAAACTGCCGTTTAAGACAATGTTAATGAGAGTTAAGGAGATCGGAGCGAATTATTGTAATTTAAGATGTGCGCGCTCCCGGAGCCGGTCAATCCATTAGCCAAAATAGGCGGCTTTCTGGTGCGCTGCAAAGGGCGCGCGCTTCGAAAAGTAGCGCGCGCTATCTATCTATCTATCTATCTATCTATCTATCTATCTATCTATCTATCTATCTATCTATCTATCTATCTATCTATCTATCTATCTATCTATCTATCTGTCTGTCTGCCATAGTGTCCGTTTATTAAACTCGCGCGGTGCGCGCTCGGGATACAGAGCCGGTCAATAGATGACATAGGCTGGCTGCCTACTGCGCTGACACCTGAGGGGCGCTGTGTCTGAAAGTTAAGCGGCACGCGCTTCGGATAGTGAGAGGGGCGCCGTTTATGTAACTCAAGCGGTGCGCGTTCTCTGCTTACATTACGTCTGAACGATGGACAGCGAGGGGCGCTGTTTTTTTTTTTTAATCAGGCAGCACGCGCGCTCGCCGGACGTTTCCACTTTTCCAGCATCCGTCTATGGGACGGTCACCGAGGGGTGCTATATAGATAACTGAAGGGGCGCGCATCCACCAAACCCCGGCTTAGAGCTCCATACGAGCTTCAATTGGCACTACCCCTGCCTTTCCTTACGTAGGCACTGTGGACAGTGAAGAGCGCCGTTTTGGTAAGTTAAGAAGCGTGCGTTCCAGGCGTTTCCATAACTACCCGTCCACGCTTTCGACACCAAAGACCGCGCGTCCATAAAGGGCTCCATATGGGCTTCGACCAGAAATGGGCAGAACATCGTCATCTTAAAGAGGCAGATCTCATAACCCGTATTTATTAATATAAAACAAGAAAAAATGCTAACACTGATAAGGTGAAAGGCACTATATACACCCCCACATGTAAAGGTCCTAATAGGCAGGTTGACCTCAAGACTTCCAGAAATTATTTGATAAGGTGCCACATGAGAGGCTGGGCATCAAACTAAAAGAAGTGGGAGGTCAGGGTGTTGTGTGTAGATGTAGGCAAATTTGGCTCAGACACTGGAAGAGGAGGGTGATGGTGCGAGGAACCTCATCAGAATCGGGTGAAGTTAAGAGTGGCGTCCAAAAGGGGTCAGTGCTGGGGCCACTGCTATAAACGACTTAGATAGAAATATAAGTAAGAAGCGCGTTAAGTTTGAAGATGATACCAAATTAGGTGGATAATTGAGAATTCATTAGAGAGACCTGGACAGCATTCAGGTTTGTAGTAGATGAAATTGAATGTTAGTAAATGTAAATTATTACATGAAGGAATGTAAAGTGAGGTTTGAATACACAATGGGATATATGAAAATTGAAAGTACCCTTTATGAGAAGGATTTAGGAGTCATGATGGACTCAACATTATCAACTGCCAGACAGTTATATATAGCGCTTTGACGTGTGGAGTCCAAGGAGGTTCTGCTGGAGCTTTATAACACACTGGTGAGGCCTCATCTGGAGTCCTGTGTGCAATTTTGGTCTCCAGGCTACAAAAAGAACATAAGAGCACTGTCGAGAAAAGAGTGACTAAGCTGAGTCCAGGGCTAAATCGGATGGATTATGAAGAAACATTAAAAGAGCTGAGCCTTTACAGTTTAAACAAAAGAAGATTAAGAGGGGACATGGATTGAAGTGTTTAAAATTATGGAAGGAATTAGTCCAGTGGATTGAGACAAAATGAGTCATTAAGGCTGACTTAGGCACAAGTATTATAAAGTTGTTTTTTTTTTGTCTACACACAGAATAAGTGACCAAGTAGTGTGGTAGACAGTAGGGCTTTGGGGACCTCCAAAACTCAGATTGTTATTTTGGAAGAATTAGATGGATAGGACTGGTGAGCTTTGTTGGGCTAAATGGTCTGTTCTCGTCCAGATCTTTCTAATGTTCTGAAAATAAATGTACCATACACGGTAATCGTCCATGTTAATACTCTCCAACAAGCTGTTAAAATACGTGTAGAGGGCGCTATATAAAATCGAAAGAAGGGGCAATGGCTCAGTGTTAAGTCGGAAAGTGAGGCAGTAACTTATACTGGCAGACGAGATCTGAGCCACTCTTCGTGCACCTTCAGCAGCCAGTTTCAGAGCTCGTTTGTGCAGATCTGGTCGACTGACATAAAGAAAGGGAGAAACGAAGGACGCGAAATGACGCTCAACTTTCACTGGAAGAGCGAAGCGGGTTTAGCGGCGGCTGCGCACACCTCCAGTGAGTGTTTGAAGTCCACCTTTGGACCAGAGTGCTGCTCCTGTTGGATCGGTTTACGTGTAATTGACTGGATTTGGCACACGCAGAGCTCTGCTCGCCCATAAATTTTTGATGCGCCCCGTTAAATCCGCTTGCTCGGGTTTCCTTTCTTATTATTTGCTAAGCTGCATGCCCGTTGTCTCCATCATTAGCGCTTGCCCTTCGAAGTGAGCAGTAAACGCGAACGCGCGTCGCCTCTGAAGCTCTTTTGTCGCGCTTATAAATTAATAAAGTGAGATCGGCGCTGCTCCGGTGCTCCGACAGTCTGATTCTTTCCTTTCGATTTGTAATCTCGCATCCATCTTTGCGCAGCCTTTTACTAATTATATGTTGTATATGGTTTCAGTGCTGCTTAATAAAGACGTGCGGAATATGTTTATCAGCGCTGTCAATCAGGCAATTAGCAGGGGCCGCCAGTGAAGTGCGCAGGGAAAGGACAAAAAGAAACAGCTAATTAGACAGGATGAAATCCCGGCCCCCCCAACTCCCGAATGCCGCCTCGCACCTGTGCACGAAGAGAGGCGAGCAGCGAACACCTCCGCCCGCCGGTAATTCTCCATCCTCAGCCGCACGACGGCCGGAGCGCAACTGACAGAGGGGGCTAAGTGTGGAAGGGCAGAGTGACCCACCAGTCAATAAAGACGCGGCCCGAGACCAACTGATCAATACTGACTGAACACAATGTAAGTGCTGTAAACACACACACGCAAACACACACACACACAAGTTCGTATCTGTATGCTCTGTTTCCACATTCTGTCAGTTTTATTTATTCCTATACATGAGGACAGGCTTGGCTCCAGGGGATCATTATATGTCAAATACCCCCCTCCCACGCTGTCAGATATATTGTTGCTTGCTACATTTTTGGGACTTTTTTGTACCATCCCCACCCTAGTATTTTACACACCCATTTTAGTCAGGGGCCAGGCAGGGCCACCTTAACAGCATCATAGGCCCACGGACAAAGCTGTGCAGTGGGGCCCCTGTATTGATAGCAAAACTCACCCATACATAGACATCAGAAAATCTGTGGGCCCCTAATCTCCTAGGGCCTCAGGCCAGTGCTCATTGTGCCCATTCGTTAAGACGGCCATGGAGCCAGGGGTGCAAGAAGACAGATACTGTGGATTCAGAAAGTACTCCTTCACCTTCTGCACACTTTATTGTGTTACAGTTATGATTTAATTGTCATTTTTGCCCATCAGTCTTCACTCAGTAACCCATAATGACAACTTGAAGACATGTTTTCAGAAAGGTTTAGTATTTCAGACCCTTAATTCACTACTTTTGTAGCAATAGCAGCTTCGAGAACTCTTAAGCCACTGCAAGCTTTCCCACACGTTTCACATATATATATGCAAGTATATACAAAGAACAATAGGAAACAGCACAAAACAAAAATGTAATTTACATTTGCTTAAGGCCATGTCACGTAAAATTTAAATGTCCCCTTGGGGTCAAATCTGGGTTGCTACTGGAAGAGTTGTTGGTGAGACCAGCAGGGCGCACTTACCATGTGATTTGAATGTGGACCCCAATGCCCCAATGCAGTGACAGGGACCGAGGTCTTAACTCTCTGTGCTCATTAAAGATCCCTGGGCATCCTGCAAAAAAGAGTAGGATGTATCCTGATGTCCTTGTTAAATTGCCCTCCATGGCCTAGTCATTCTGACCCTCAAATTATCACCTATCTCTAATTAGCTAACTTTCTCTCATCCCTTATGCACCTAACAGATAATTTGTGGAGAGCATACTGGAGCAAAAATGGCTGTCGTTGCATCATCCAGGTGGGTGGCATACATTAGTAGTGGTTGAAGTGGCTCCCTATTCACTATGAGAAGTGCTTTGAGTAATGAGAAAAGCGCTAATATAAAGATTATCTATCTATCTATCTATCTATCTATCTATCTATCTATCTATCTATCTATCTATCTATCTATCTATTATATAGTGCCTTTTATATCTATCTATCTATGTATCTATGTATCTATTATGTAGTGACTTTTATATCTATCTATCTATCTATCTATCTATCTATCTATCTATCTATCTATCTATCTATCTATCTATCGTCTATCTATCTATCTATCTATTATATAGTGCCTTTCACACCTATCTATCTATCTATCTATCTATCTATCTATCTATCTATCTATCTATCTATCTATCTATCTATTATATAGTGCCTTTCACACCTATCTATCTATCTATCTATCTATCTATCTATCTATCTATCTATCTATCTATCTATCTATCTATCATATAGTGCCTTTCATCCTGGGGATCTGATCAATACGCCTGGTTGACTTTTTTCTTAGTCAAGTAAAAACAGCACTGCGGAGGTCAGGAGCGAGTTCACTGTGTGACGAGTACTTCGCAGGTGAGGGGACACCTGAGGCAGAGATGACATCACCCACCATCATTGTAAGACCACACGTCACTGACCACACTGACAGACCTGGACACCTTCTCAGATTTGGGACTCTGGTCGAGAAAGACTTTGAACTGTATAACAAAAAAGAAATTTATAAACTGTGTGTCAAAGTGACATTTTATAACCAGTTAAAAGATTTGCCAGATACTTTGTGGAGGAAAGAGCTGCAGGTCTCAGAGATCATCACACCTTTATGGAGAGCTTTTTATAAACTCCCATTGCAGAAAAGACTTGGGGATCTGCAGTGGAGGATAATGCACTCGGCCTTAGCCACAAACTCATTTTTGAATATAATTAACACTTCAGAGACTGACCAGTGGCCGTTCTGCTGCACGAGGGAGACCATCTTTCATCTGTTCATACACTGTGAACGGCTGAGGTCGTTGTTCATTTTCTTGGATTTTCTTCTTAGTGGTTTTGGGTTTAAGTTTTCAAAAATTTGTTTTGTATTTGGTATTAATTATAATCAAAAAAATCGGAATAAATCTGTTATTGGGAATTTCCTCTTAGGACAGGCCAAGTTGGCAATCCTAAAAACAAGGAGGAATAAAGAGAGAAACTTCATGGGGACTGACGCTCTGCTGCTGTTCAAAGTTTTAATTAAAAGTCGACTGAAACTCGACTTCATGTACCATAAACTAACAAACAATTTAGAAATGTTCAGCGACATGTGGGGGACACAACAGGTACTGTGTGCTGTGGAGGGGGGCGAACTGGTGATCAACTGGGAATGAAAAGTATTGATGGGAATTAATATGTTTTAATTGATGTGCGGAGTAGGAGGAGTGTAAAGGGGGAGCAGTGGTGGTTGTCTGATATATACTTTTTTGTTATTATCCTGAATATTGGGATTGTTTGTCTTATGACTGTGTATATTTTGTTATTGTTCATAATAAGGGTTATTTTAAAAAATAAATATCTATCTATCTATCTATCTATCTATCTATCTATCTATCTATCTATCTATCTATCTATCTATTATGTAGTGACTTTTCTATCTATCTATCTATCTATCTATCTATCTATCTATCTATCTATCTATCTATCTATCTATTATGCTTTTCTATCTATCTATCTATCTATCTATCTATCTATCTATCTATCTATCTATCTATCATAGAGTGTCCAAAAGTGTTGTGCCACCTTAAAAATAAAAATCTTATAAATGAAAATTTCAGAAGCTAATTAAACGATGAGTTCAGTTGGCTTACTGGTTATGGAAATGGTTGGAATAAATATCGGCACTCGTGAGGCCCACCCAGCACTAAACTTGGAAACCAATGCTCAAATGCCAATTAATGTTTTGTAATGTTTAACATCTCTAGTGTTAAGCTTCATTTCAGGGGACATAGATTAATGAATCCAGGACATCACTGTCATCTGAAGAAGCAGTGGGCTTGTCTTTGTCACATCTGCTGTGTCCCACTTGAGAGGACAAATCTACAGCAGACTCCCCAGCCTGACTAAGCAAAATCAGCAAACTCATTCCTTAAGTAACACAACTTCGGAAAATACCCGCACACACACACACACACACACACACACACACACACACACACACACACACACACACACGCACCCACTCCCCCCATGGCACACACAGGCCAAAAGTTATTAATAACAGTCTCGGTTCAGGAAGAGGCATTATTCCTTCCTCAATTGCACGAGCGAGTCCTTTATGAAGCAAATTACACATTTGGGAAAGAGCAGAAAAAATGAAATCAGCGGGGAGCCGCGTTATCAATAGATGGCACACATTGTAACCAGTACTTTCTCCAAGGAAACAAAACATGACAAGTGGCAGCAAAGTCGCTTTTGTGTCACTTTTTAATTCATGCTAATCAGCTCTATCATTATGAAGATATAAGAAAATATATGACAGAAAAATTAGATCCTGATTATTGTTCCAAATGAAAATGTTTCTGAAAAAAAAAAAATGAGACCATTTACCAGAGCGTTATTCACCGAGTGATCCACTTTCTACATAACTTTCAAGAACTGGAATGACTGCATTCAGCAGCTTGTTAAACGAGACATTGGAGGGAAGGGCCAGGGCTTTGGACCAATGAGAGAGCGGCCAGTGGGGAGGCACACATTTTCTTTCTTTCTTTCTTTCTTTCTTCCCATATGTGTGTTCATATATTTATATACAGTGCCCTCCATAAAGTTTGGGTCAAGACCCTTTTTCCTTGATTTCCTCCTTTTGCTCCACAGTTTACTGTAATTGTACAAATCACAAAACTTTACACATTGTGATTGAAGTGCACGTTGCAGACTTTCATTGAAGGGGATTTGCACACATTTTGGTCACACCTTGTAGAAATGACAACATTTTTTTACACAGTCCCCCAATTTCAGGGCACCATAATGTTTGGGACATTTGGCTATACAGGGGTTTGTGATTCCTCAGGTGGCTTTCATGGCTTCATAAGATACCTCAACTTGATTCTACCCTTTGGAGTCTTTAGTTGTTCAACATGAGGACAAGAGCCGTGCCAGTGAAAGACATTATGTCATTAGTCATTATGAGGCTGATAAACAAGAATAAAACCATCAGAGACATCAGAAAAACCTTAGAATGAAGAAAATCAACTGGAATATCATGAAGAAGAAAGAACACACTGGTGGGCTCAGTAATCACAATGGGGCTGGTAGCCCAAAGAAGACCTTCACTGCTGAGGACAGAAGAATCCTCACTCTTGTCAAGAAAAAGCCCCAAACGCCTGTCTGACAGATCAGAAACAGTCATCAGGGGGCCAGTGTTTGTGACGACTATCAGCAGAAGACTTCATGATCAGAAACACAGAGGACACACTGCAATTTGAGCATCACAAAGGCAGGATGCCCAGATTATGGTTTGAGAAAAAAGGACTGAAAAGAGCCAGCAGAATTTTGGGAAAAGGTCTTGTGGACAGACAAGACAAAGATGAACCTGCCGTATCAGAGTGATGGCAGAGCAAAGTGTGAAACTAAGAAGGAGATCCACTATATGGTCAAAAGTGTGATCATCACACCTATATGAGCTTATTGGATATCCCGTTCAAAACAAATGGACATTAACATTTATAACAGGCCCCCTTTCTTCTTTCCCATTATATTAACGTGGCTTTCTCATAGCTACATTTTAGTGTACCCCTGATAAACTATATGTGCATTGAATTATCATTTTCATTATGGCTCCGCAATCCATACTAACCCTAGTTTCTCTGCGTTGCTTTTTCTGTTTTTCCTGTGGTAGTGATCTGATCAGGTCAAAGCACCATGCTTTTTATATCTATCTATCTATCTATCTATCTATCTATCTATCTATCTATCTATCTATCTATCTATCTATCTATCTATCTATCTATCTATCTATCTATCTATCTACCTTACATTGATGAATTGAAGGCCAGAGGTCCACATGACCATCATCATCTAATTCTTCCACGTGAAGCCTGTAAACCATGAGGACTGATTGAGATCTTTAATGTGAGGTAGAATGCCTCATGGCCTTGGAACCCCTGCAGATTTTGTTTTTTTCAACAGCCCTCTGGAGTTTTTCTTTTTGTTTTTTTCTGTCTTCCTGGCCATTGGACCTTACTTTATTCTTTTTACTTAGTATTGTCTAATTATTTTATTTTTTCTTTCTTCATCTTGTAAAGCACTTTGAGCTGCATCATTTGTATGACAATGTGCTCTAGAAATAAATGTTGTTGTTGTTGTTTCTCATAGCTTCATTTTAGTGTAACCCTGATATTCTGTATATGCATTAAATTATCATTATCATTCATGGTGGCTCCATAATCCATACTAACCCCTACTTTCTCTGCTGTTCTTTTTCCAGTTTTCTATGATGGTGATCTGTGCCACCACCACCTGATCAAAGCACTGTGATGTCCCTACATTGATGGATTAAAGGCGAGAGGTCCACATGACTGTCATCATCGTCTAATTCTTTCACGTGAGGACTGATTGAGATCACTGATGTTAGGTAGAATGCCCATTGGCTGCTGGGTGGTCTCTTGGCCTTGGATCCTCTGCAGTTTTGTTCTGTTTTTCTTCTCCAGCCCTCTGGAGTTTTTGTTTTATTTTTTCTGTCCTCCCGGTCATCAGAGCTTTACTTTATTCTTTGTTACTTAGCATTGCCTAATCTTATTTTTTATTTTTTATAAACTTTTTTTTTCTTCATCTTATAAAGCACTTTGAGCTACACCACTTGTATGAAAATGTCCTCTAGAAATAAATGTTGTTGTTTGCACAAGCATTTGGAGTAAGTCTGCAGGAGTTTATGTCCATTCAACAGCATTGGTGAGGACACGTTGGACGAGAAGTCCTGGCATAGTCAGTGTTCTGATTCATTCAAAAAGGGGCTCAGCAGGGTTGAGGTCAGTACTCTGCTCAGGCTACTCAGGACCCTCTGTGTCTTTATGGACATGGATTTGTGCACAGAGGTGCAGTCACGCAGGAACCGAAAAGGTCCTCCCGTCAAACTGTCACCACCAAGTTTCCTAAAATGTCTTTGTACGCTGGGGCATTAGCAGTAGGCTTCATTGGAACCAAGAGGTCCTGCCCAAACCCTCCCATTATCTCTACCCACCCAACAAAAGTTTACATTGGGCACTAAGAAGGTGGTGTGCTTCTGGTATCTGCCAAACCCAGAATCACCCATCGGACTACTAGATAGTGAAGTGGGATCCACTGCTCCAGAGTCCAATGTGCTTTACAGCACTTCAGCTGATGATTAGCATTGATCATAGCATTCAAGATCAGATTAAGACCCCCTAAAGGCCCCTGAGTGGCTTAGCTCCTTAACAGAGAGCTGATCATACTCTTAACCATGCAGCAGTCTCTCACTCTTGATCACTTCATCACCATCTTCCCTTGGTCATTTCGCCATGTGGACACTTCATTTGTTTCTGTCTCCTTTGTCTTTGTGGCATGCAGATACTCCATTGTTTTATCAAGTTTATTGGCTTCCCTTGGGTGGGCATCCAGGACACCCTGATGGGAGATTTGCACCAGAGTTCAGTCTGGGAAACCCATTTCATGAAGCTCCAGATGCACAAATCTTGATGTTGCTTCCAGAGGAAGTTTGAAATTCTGTTGTGAGTGATGCAGCCCAGGACAGGTGATTATGGACGTGCTTCAGTTTGTGTGGTCTACTACTTCATGGCTCATCTGCTGTTACTCCTTTGTGCACAATAAAAACACTTAGAGTTGACCGGGTGGGCCACATCTAGCAGAACAGAAATTTCACATACTGACTTGTGGCAAAGGTGGCATTCTATGACAACGCCACTTTTAAAATCACTGAGCTCTTCAGTACAACCTGCCAATATTTCTCGATCTCAACCATATAGCTTTCATGCTTATTTGATTCACCTGATAACAATGAATCAGGTCAGGTCAGGTTGTGGGGCATACACTGGTACAGCACTTTGCCGCACCCACCACATGATGAAACAGCTCAGGATCCTGGTTGGCGACCCTCCCAAGTTGACACGCAGTCCAGTCCCACCCTCCGGAAATGACCCTCTATCTGCCGGAGCCAGATATTACATGGGCATCCCCTTGGCCTGGTCCAGTCACTCGGTTCCTCAACAATGAGGGTCCTGTGAGCTGATCACCCTCAGGGAATCACGTCAAATGTTGTAACTGACGCTCCCTCACAATGCAGGTAAGGTGTCTCATTTGGGACTTCATGAGCAACACAAAGTTAAACCAGCGGAACCCAAAGATTATCTAAAGAGACACAAATGAAGGAGTGTAGTCTTCATCTCAGGTCACTGGATAGCGTCCATGTTTTGCAACCAGGAAGCACCAGGACTCTAAAGACTTTGACGTTCATCCTTTTGCATAGATATTGGGAGCGCCACACACCCCTTTCTAGCAACCTCTTGACCCCTCATGCTCTCCCAATCCGTCTACTGACTTCATAGGAAGAGTCACCAGAGACATGAATGTCACTGCTGAGGTCAGTAAACCTCTCATTGAGGTTGACACTCTCCACAGACAGACACACTGCTGATGGCTCTGTCTAAAAGATCATTACAGGCCTGGATGTTGGTTTTTATCAGGACACTCACAAGCCCAGACCCTCAGACTCCTCACTCAGCCAATCAGAAGATCACAACATCATCTGCAAAGTCAAGATCAGTGATTTCTCTTCACCAACAGATGCCCCAAGGAAACACCTGAACACAATCATCCTGATAGGCATCAACCCACTTTTGGCCTGTGGAGAGAGTTTCGGCAAAAGAAAACAAAGAGAGAAGATTGAAGGAGCTACACCATTGCTGACATAGGGTTCTGTTTCCATTCTTAGAGGGAAGAAGTCTTCAGATGAGCTGTGACATTACTTCTGTCACCAAAACTCAAGTTCTGCACCTTCTCGTCCCACCATTATTTATGACATTGTGAAACCGGAAATCGGCATTCACTCCTTGAACAACTTCTATGTAAGAAGAAGAATTTTTCCATGTGGCTCCGGTGAATGTTTTATTCTTGCATGTTTTTGTCCTTTGGAGACGGCCATTAAACAGGGCATACTCCAGGACCCCAAAACTTCTTTCTGACCCTGTCTTGTGGACAAACAAGATAAAGATGAATCTGCTGTATCAGAGTGAGGGCAGAGCAATGTGTGGATATGTAAGGGAACTGCCCAAGATCCACTATACGGCCAAAAATTTCATCATCACACCTATATGAGCTCATTGGACATCCCGTTCAAAACAAATGGACATTAACATGGAGCTTGCATCTATAAAAGGCCCCCTTTCTTCTTTCCCATAATTTTAACATGGCTTTATCAGTCATAAAATTGACAGTACATATTTGTATCTGTCCTTTGGAATGGCCTTTATTTACAACGCACTTACAAAAATCAAACATGAGTATCTCAGAAAACATCAGCTGGTTCAAAACTGGGACTTGGTAAATTGAACTTCCATCTAAGCAGCCATTTTCTTATCCAGTTCAGGGTCTCAAGAGTGGGACATTTATTCAGGCAGCTGAGCTGGTGCCTAGAACCATCCCTAAAAGCAGCCACCCCACAAACCCCAGCCCAGTCTAAAGTGGTCAGGGAAAATGTCCTTATGTAACATACGGGGGGCGCTGTCAATTTTTTAAATGACAGATTTCAGGTAAACGGCCGAATCCTGAAGGACTTGTCAAGCTTCACGGAAGTGAAGTGTATTCTGGGAAATCTGAAATGCAAAGCAGGACCTTAGAAGGTTTCTGCATAGCCAGTCTGTTTGCAGTTTTGTTCAGCTCGACTTTGAGTTTGTACAAAAACATTTCCTGGTGTTTTGAGAAACTGTAATAATGTTAGCTGCTTTACTAGCGGAGAGAAAGTCAGGGATGAGAAGGGTGGAAGAGAATGGCTGCCTTTTATTAGAACCTTTCCCAAAAAGAGCTCTGTTGTCAGTTCAGTTTTTAGTTTTAATTCACTTGTTGGGTGCTTTGTGGCAAAATGGAGTGTTTGGTTGCTGCCTTTCTGAAGCTTTCGGGAGAAGCTTTGAACATTTAAATGGAGCTTGCTGTCTGCTTAGCCGGGGTTGGTGACTTTTCCTTTTCATTATATTGTACTTTCTTCTGAATTTTCTGGAATTTTGACCACTATGCTCTGTTTATGGGTTCGCCTTGTGCACCTTGTGGGTGCAGACCTATAAATATCTGGGAGTGCAGCTAGATGACAAATTGGACTGGACTGCCAATACTGATGCTCTGTGTAAGAAAGGTCAGAGCCGACTTTACTTTCTTAGAAGGTTGGCGTCCTTCAACATCTGCAATAAGATGCTGCAGATGTTCTACCAGACGGTTGTGGCGAGTGCCCTCTTCTACGCGGTGGTGTGCTGGGGAGGCAACATAAAGATGAGAGACGCCTCACGCCTGGACAAACTTGTTAGGAAGACAGGCTCTATTGTAGGAGTAAAGTTGGACAGGTTAACATCTGTGGCAGAGCGACGGGTATTAAGCAAACTCCTGTCAATCATGAAGAATCCACTGCATCCACTGAACAGGATCATCTCCAGGCAGAGGAGTAGCTTCAGTGACAGACTTTTGTCACCGTCCTGCTCCACTGACAGACTGAGGAGATCGTTCCTTCCCCACACTATGCGACTCTTCAGTTCCACCTGGAGGAGTAAATGATAACATTACTCAAAGTTATTGTCTGTTTTTACATGCATTTTTATTACTATTTAATTTAATATTGTTTTTTGTATCAGTATACTGCTGCTGGATTATGTGAATTTCCCCTTGGGATTAATAAAGTATCTATCTATCTATCTATCTATCTATCTATCTATCTATCTATCTATCTATCTATCTATCTATCTATCTAGGTTTGGGGCAGCCACCCGTATAATATTCCTAGCTGCAAAGGTATTGAATTTTTAAGCAACAATGAAGTTGACTGTAGAGAGTCCAAGACAGAACTGTTGAAGGTTGGAAAAGATGGCGGTTTTAAATGGTCAGACAGGAAGTGATGTCTGTTAACTGGAAGTGATGTAGGTTGACCGGAAGTGATGTTTCTCTGACATCAGCCTGGGAGCCGGGACCAGAAGTGATGTTCTTGATTCAGATAGGTTTTCCATCTGCTGGTCTGTAAAGATAGCAGGAGAAGGTTTAATGCACCCCGCCCTCCCCTGGCCTGGCGTGGAATTACCTTTACTTGGTCCACACAATGTCCCCCTATTTGCACATGTGTGACACTATCTATCTATCTATCTATCTATCTATCTATCTATCTATTATATAGTGCCATTCCTATCTATCTATCTATCTATCTATCTATCTATCTATCTATCTATCTATCTATCTATCTATCTATCTATCTATCTATCTATTATATAGTGCTATTTACATCTATCTATCTATCTATCTCTCTATCTATATATACTAATAAAAGGCAAAGCCCTCACTCACTCACTCACTCACTCACTCATCACTAATTCTCCAACTTCCCGTGTAGGTAGAAGGCTGAAATTTGGCAGGCTCGTTCCTTACAGCTTACTTACTAAAGTTGGGCAGGTTCAATTTCGAAATTCTACACATAATGGTCATAACTGGAAGCTATTTTTCTCCATTTATTGTAATGGAGTTGAGCTCAAAAGCCGTGGGGGTGGAGTTTCGTGTGACATCATCATGCCTCCCATGTAATCACGTGAACTGACTGTCAGCGCAGTGCGTAGAAAACCAGGAAGAGCTCCAAAAAGCGCTGAAGAAAACATGCATTATATAATTGAGAAGGCAGAGAAACAATAAGAAGCGAGTGACTGACATATACAACCATATTCATGAGTGCTGCTACTTTCAGAAACAAAGCACGATGTAAACCTAAAGTTTAAATTAAGTTCATAGACAGGCTGCCGCTGGTGAAGTGCTCTGTTGGTGGTTAAATGGGTTGAAAATAAATGAGAGTCCCAGTCAGTGACATTAAAGGTCCCTAGAGTTGAACAAGTAAAACAGGTAAGAGATCACAGGTGAGAGATACATAGTATATTCCTTACTATCCCCCATTAAGAGGTTACTTGGTGTCTTTTCTATTACATGCAGATCACCTGTGTCAGAGGGGGACATTTTTGTACACTGGGTCATTCCATTTCTCTCTTAGGAAAAGAAAGATGCAAATATTACATTTAAAGCCCAGCAGGCAATAGGCACCCATTGTTTGGACTTAGGCGAGAAGTTAAAGGCAAATTTCCTGGGTTATCCTGTAACTGATTATTGTGATGGCTGCCTACAGGATATCTGTATTTACTGTCTTGCAAAAGAGTCACCACTTTGAGGTTTTTGGCTGGTTGATATTAAAGAATACAAAGTTGTGATAACAGAACTGCTCCTTCCTTGGAGGATGTCTGTATTTACCTGACTTGGCAATTAACATGTTTGACAATATTGGTTTCTAAACAGCAGATCCCTACTCAGTAATGGTTGGTAACAATACATTTTGTTAAAGTGTGTTTTCATTATTTGTTAAACCCAGGAAATTTAGATGTGCCATTGTTTAATCTGATTGTCCAGAACTGATAATTGCAGAGACTGAAGGAGATTTAAGCTCTGGCCAGGAGAAGGCAAAGAGAGGGGACGGTCCACTGAGAACGCTGCCAAGACACTCGGACAGGGCACAGGGGCTCGCAGGCTGACAAGGGTATGTGGCTGGCATGACATGAGGCACAAGGACGGCAACACTTACTTCGAGGGAGGAAAAGAGAGCTCCACAAGAAGATGCCAGTTGTGGGTTCAGCGAGAGAGGGAAGCTGCATGAAAGGACCGAGCAAAGCTGGCAGACGAGAAGTGAGACGTGCCTAGGTCACAGCAACACAAGGAACCCAGAGTGAAGAAAATGAACGGCGAGGAGACGCTGAAAGGGATTCCATGATTTGACAAAACTTCTGTTGGGAAACGAGTGTCCGGTGAACAGAGTGCATCGGTGGACAGTTGGACAATTAATTGTTCGGGTAACACAGAGAACAAACTGGACTCTGCACCACTAAAGGTTGTATCCTCCAATTCTTGTTTTTAATGGACTTTTAGAGTGTGGACTGTGTGCTTTCCTTTTCAAAAAAGGAAATTCGTTCTTGACATTGTTAGATTTTGTTTATGTTCATTTATCTTTTTAATGTACTTATTATTGTCTGGTGAAATAGAAGTTACTGTTGCTTTTCCCGAAATTACTGTTGTGTCTTTCATTGTGTGTTTACTCACCGCCCAATTTAAAGAAACCTGTGTGCTATTATTGGTAAATGTCAGGCGTTCCCAGTCTCTTAATAAAACTGGGTGGTGTAGTCGGATATTTAAATGGTGTCTAAGTTAGATTACCTGTAAGTGTGACCAGACACCTGTCACACCTGTGAGGATTAAACATGTGGGAAGAACATGCACACCCCTTATATGCAGAAATTCCACGAGAATGACATGAGGTAAGTGTTGCTTTTAAAAAGTTGAAGACAACTGGCAAGAAGCGCCAGTCTTTGAGGGAAACCAGTGATGCGCAACGTTAATGAAATCATATAAATCTCACAGGCCATACACTTGTCCTATATGTCACCTTTCGGACTCTGCTGATGCTTGCAATAACACTCCAGGTCAAGAGGGGCACTGTTGATTACAGTATCATCTCCTTTTCCCTACACAGTGCCAAGAAGACACCCACTGGGGGCAATTCAGACCCACATTGTCTCGAGAAGCCCCACCCCATCCAGTTGGAAAATATACATTTGGATGTCCCCAGAAAGAGTAATCAATTTTGGGAACCGGGCCCTTGATGTCCCAGTTTCAGGTTTAATAAGAGGCAGTGGTGCTGTAAGAATTATGTTTCTGGACTTCTCTAGCGCCTTCAACACCATCCAACCTCTGTTCCTTAGGGACAAGCTGGTAAAGATGGGAGCAGATTCACACCTGGTGGCATGGATCATGGAGTATCTTACAGACAGACCTCAGTATGTGCGTCTCGGGAACTGCAGGTCTGACATTGTGGTCAGCAGCACCAGAGTTTCCAGACTTCCAGACTTTCTCCGGTCCTGTTCAGCCAACATACATCAGACTTCAAATACAACTCGGAGTCCTGCCACGTGCAAAAGTTCGCTGACGGCACTGCTATCGTGGGCTGCATCAGGAGTGGGCAGGAGGAGTATAGGAACCTAATCAAGGACTTTGTTAAATGGTGTGACTCAAACCACCTACAACTGAACACCAGCAAAACCAAGGAGCTGGTGGTGGATTTTAGGAGGACCAGGCCCCTCATGAACCCCATGATCATCAGAGGTGACTGTGCAGAGGGTGCAGACCTATAAATACCTGGGAGTGCAGCTGGATGATAAACTGGACTGGATTGTCAATACTGATACTCTGTGTAAGAGAGGACAGAGTCGACTATACTTCCTTAGAAGGCTGGCGTCCTTCAACATCTACAATAAGATGCTGCAGATGTTCTACCAGACGGTTGTGGCGAGCGCCCTCTTCTACGCGGTGGTGTGTTGGGGAGGCAGCATAAAGAAGAAGGACACCTCATACCTGGACAAACTGGTGAGGAAGGCAGGCTCTATTGTAGGCATGGAGCTGGACAGTTTGACATCCGTGGCAGAGCAACGGGCACTGAGCAGACTCCTGTCAATCATGAAGAATCCACTGCATCCACTGAACAGGATCATCTCCAGACAGAGGAGCAGCTTCAGTGACAGACAGACTGCTGTCACCATCCTGCTCCACTGACAGACTGAGGAGACCCCACACTATGCGACTCTTCAATTCCACCCGGGGGGTAAATGTTAACATTATACAAAGTTATTGTCTGTTATACCTGCATTGTTATCACTCTGTAATTTAATATTGTTCTTTAGCAGTATGCTGCTGCTGGAGTATGGGAATTTCCCCTTGGGATTAATAAAAGTGCCGTTCACATCTATCTATCTATCTATCTATCTATCTATCTATCTATCTATCTATCTATCTAGCTATCTATCTATCTATTATATAGTGCTATTCATATCTATCTATCTATCTATCTATCTATCTATCTATCTATCTATCTATCTATCTATCTATCTATCTATCTATCTATCTATCTATCTATCTATCTATCTATCTATCTATCTATCTATCTATCTATCTAATAGAGTCTTTTCATTAGAGAAACCACTTGTGCCTTGCAGGCTCTTGTCTCCTCATTTTTCTTTTCTTATGGACACTGACGTTACATTGGGTAACACAGTTGGTCCCCCAACTATTTCAGAAGACACCTCAGCTCATGTGTCCCCTGACAATATCCTATACATGAACCCTTCTTCAAAAACATCACTGCACTCTGGGAAAAGTCCTAGGAAATGTTGATTCTTTTGACAAAAAGGTGATGGGGCTGATACAGATAAGTACACGCCAGAAATCGTAACATGTATCACAAATAAATTAACAGAAAAAAACTCAGAAAATGAGGTACTGTGTAACAGTGAGCAGGGAGCGTGGGCTTAGAGAAGGAGATTGTGTTCGACATATATGAAAAAATAACAAAGGCACACAATAAGAGAGGTGCACATGATATCCCATCCATCCATCCATTCTTGTAACCTGCTGATCCATGGCATGGTCATCAGGCAACTGGAACCTATCCCAGCAAGCATCAGGCTCAGCCCCTGGAAAGGGCATTAGTCCATCACAGACCAAACACACACATACACACACACACACACACACACACACACTGTCAAGCACGGCCATTCCCAGGTTGCCCCTCAGTATGCTTATACGTGATCCAACAAAAAGACGCTCCCACTTATATATCTTTTCACATTTAGGGTCCAGAATTACACAAAGAATATTCACGAAAGTCCTTATAAACACACATTATTCTTGAACTTACTGTAAAACAAACAAAATTGGAAACTTTTAAAGACAAACTGCAAACGCATTAAAACTTCACTTGTTTCATTCCGGTTGCCTCCTCCTGGAAATTAAAAAGAACTTGCAGGCATCTCCGATCCATTCTGATGTATTCCATGAACAACACGCAAAACGGAAAACTCAGCTGCTTAGTGAACTGATTCTACAGTAAGTTACCGAGCTTTTCAAACGTCCTGTTACTGTGAGATAAGCAGCTTTGTGTGCGCCTCCCTGCAGTTGATCTCGTACAAGAAGCTACCTGTCTGAATGTGTTTTCTTTTAAATCAGATCAGCTCGAAATAGAGAAACAGCAGCCAGATCATTCACTAGAGTGTATATATTTATACAGTATATACAGTGCATCCGGAAAGTATTCCCAGCGCATCACTTTTTCCACATTTTGTTATGTTACAACCTTATTCCAAAATGGATTAAATTCATTTTTTTCCTCAGAATTCTACACACAACACCCCATAATGACAAGATGAAAAAAGTTCACTTGAGATTTTTGCAAATTTATTAAAAATAAAAAAACTGAGAAATCCCATGTACATAAGTATTCACAGCCTTTGCTCAATACTTTGTCGATGCACCTTTGGCAGCAATTACAGCCTCAAGTCTTTTTGAATATGATGCCACAAGCTTGGCACACCTATCCTTGGCCAGTTTCGCCCATTCCTCTTTGCAGCACCTCTCAAGCTCCATCTGGTTGGATGGGAAGCGTCGGTGCACAGCCATTTTAAGATCTCTCCAGAGATGTTCAATCAGATTCAAGTCTGGGCTCTGGCTGGGCCACTCAAGGACATTCACAGAGTTGTCCTGAAGCCACTCCTTTGATATCTTGGCTGTGTGCTTAGGGTCGTTGTCCTGCTGAATGATGAACTGTCGCCCCAGTCTGAGGTCAAGAGCGCTCTGGAGCAGGTTTTCATCCAGGATGTCTCTGTACATTGCTGCAGTCATCTTTCCCTTTATCCTGACTAGTCTCCCAGTTCCATCCCCACAACATGATGCTGCCACCACCATGCTTCACTGTAGGGATGGTATTGGCCTGGTGATGAGTGGTGCCTGGTTTCCTCCAAACGTGACACCTGGCATTCACACCAAAGAGTTCAATCTTTGTCTCATCAGACCACATGTTTCTAATGGTCTAAGAGTCCTTCAGGTGCCTTTTGGCAAACTCCAGGTGGGCTGTAATGTGCCTTTTACTAAGGAGTGACTTCCGTCTGGCCACTCTACCATACAGGCCTGATTGGTGGATTTCTGCAGAGATGGTTGTCCTTCTAGAAGGTTCTCCTCTCTCCACTGAGGACCTCTGGAGCTCTGACAGAGTGACCATCAGGTTCTTGGTCACCTCCCTGACTAAGGCTCTTCTCCTCCGATCACTCAGTTTAGATGGCCGGCCAGCTCTAGGAAGTCCTGGTGGTTTTGAACTTCTTCCACTTATGGATGATGGAGGCCACTGTGCTCATTGGGACCTTCAAAGCAGCAGATATTTTTCTGTAACCTTCCCCAGATTTGTGCCTCGAGACAATCCTGTCTCGGAGGTCTACAGACAATTCCTTTGACTTCATGCTTGGTTTGTGCTCTGACATGAACTGTCAACTGTGGGACCTTCTATAGACAGGTGTGTGCCTTTCCAAATCATGTCACATCAACTGAATTTACCACAGGTGGACTCCAATGAAGCTGCAGAAACATCTCAAGGATGATCAGGGGAAACAGGATGCACCTGAGCTCAATTTGGAGCTTCATGGCAAAGGCTGTGAATACTTATGTACATGTGCTTTCTCAGGTTTTTTATTTTTAATAAATCTGCAAAAACCTCAAGTAAACTTTTTTGATGTTGTCATTATGGGGTGTTGTGTGTAGAATTCTGAGGAAAAAATGAATTTAATCCATTTTGGAATAAGGCTGTAACATAACAAAATGTGGAAAAAGTGATGCGCTGTGAATACTTTCTGGATGCACTGTATATATATATATATATATATATATATATATATATAGTGGCGGACAGCCGGGTCCCATGCCGGCCGGGACGCCTCTGCTGCATACATCCCGGGGAGCCATCATGGACATTGCAGTACCTTCCCGGGCTTGGGGCAGCCTCCCTGGCCGTGGATCCCTCCTCAATCTCCCCCGTGGCTCCATGGGACATGGAGTCCACCACAGCAGCCCGGTTGGGAGATGGGGTGGCCGCTAGGGGCTGCTGCGGACAACCAGCCACCACGCTGGACGGTTTATCAGCCCCACCTAATTAACCTAATTAAGGCTGCACTTCCAGGTGTGGCTGCTCCCCAGATCCAGTGTCAAAGGGGTGTCCTGGCCAGACATGGGTCCCGGCCGTCCGCCACAGAAACTATATATATATATATATGTATGTATGTATATAGTAGCCACAAGGGGGTACCAGGTACACAGATACAGCAATACAGTGCACAATATATGAATTAAATAAAAGGGTTTGATTCGACCAACACCTTCCAATGAACACCTCTTCCAACAATAAGCCACAATTACACAATAAACCAATAATAAATCACTAATCCTCCTTCTCTCCTCCACTGAGTGTTGCCCGCTGCCTCCCAACTATGACTTTCCCATGTGTGGCAGTGGACTCCTTTTTACTCCTGGGAGTACTTCGACTGACATTGTGTCTCCTCAAGTAAGCCATAATCAAAGTAGGGTGGACCCCCCCCCCAACAGTGCCCTCTATTGATCCAAAGGGACCCCGTACAGGGTTGCACTTCCGGACTCCATCTCCCTAGCACTACTGCCGTTATCCCGACTGGTTTCTCATATGAGGACCATGGCCATCTAGTGCATGGTGGATGGAACCACTCCCAAGTTCCGCCTTCCGCTGGTGCATCCATTATTTATTACTGGCTAGGCACAAAGTTATATTTCATCCACTCGGTCAATCTGTCGTTCCTCTCAGGCCTCCCATCCAGGTAATACACCATGGTCTTCCCTGACCAGAATGCCCATTCTTATCCCACAATATACACAGGGGTAGGCAAAAGTAGATTTACAATTGTGAGTTCATGAAGCCCAGTTTATTCTTAAGCCCTATTATTATTTATTTATTAATTACTGTATTATTTATTTGTATTATTTGTCTTCTTATTTGTCTTCTAAGTATTGTTATTATTAAAGTGTGCTTGAGTGTAGCAATCATAGCCTGCATGTCATTTTCCATACGAACAAATGTAAACCTACTTTTCTCAACTACTCCCAACCCCCCCATACAATCACTATAAGGGTCCTGAACCTGTCCCTGCTGGTATGCCACCATAACTGGTTGTCTGGCAGAGAACACTTTTTTCCTGCTTTTTTTTTTTCCCTATCCCGGCAAGGATACCAGGACATGCATGCTGTCCATAACAGCGTAAAAGGTGGTTTTACGTCTGAATTTTACACATTTCAGGTTACATTTACATTCTAATAAAGATCACAATGATAACATTGACAATTCTATTTGAAGAGCATGTTTAAAATGTGACAATACATGTACTTTGTGCATTTGTCATTCCAACAGATGGTGTATCACAAACATTAATGCTGTTTTTAGGAAACCAATATAAAATGACATATAACAGAGACATAAGCATTGCAATAATCATTCCTACAGATGCCCCATCACAAACATTAATGCTGTTTTTAGGATATCCATACAAAATGACTTATAACAGAGACATAAGCATTGCAATTGTCATTCCAACAGATGGCACTTAAAAAAATAAAAATTGCTTTTAGGTAACCCATATAAAATGACATATAACAGAAATATAAGCATTGCAATAATCATTCCTACAGATGCCCCATCACAAACATTAATGCTGCTTTTAGGATACCCATACAAAATGACATATAACAGAGACATCCATCCATCCATCCATTTTCCAACCCGCTGAATCCAAACACAGGGTCACGGGGGTCTGCTGGAGCCAATCCCAGCCAACACAGGGCACAAGGCAGGAACCAATCCTGGGCAGGGTGCCAACCCACCGCAGAAACAGAGACATATGCATTGCAATAGTCATTCCAACAGATGGCGAATCACAAAAATTAACATTGCTTTTAGGAAGCCAATATAAACTGACATATAACAGAGACATAAGCATTGCAATTTTTATTCCTACAGATGGCCCATCACAAACATTAAAACTGCTTTCATGAATCCAATGCAAATTGACATATAACAGAGACATATGCATTGCAATTGTCATTCCAGCAGATGGCGCATCACAAATATTTGTAGTAAAGCAGTGCAGGCAGGGGCCCATGAAGCTGGGTGGCCCACTATGACTCCATGGCTCTTTGTTATTAATACGCTTGACTACTCCCACAACCCAATGAAGCTTAATTATGAGTATAGATCCTTCTTCTAGCTTACATGGTTGACATATCTCACTGACAGATGTCATTAATTAGTAGGATTTAATTTAACTGCACATGAGGGGCACCCAATTATTATTATTTTTTAAAACTAGGGCCCAACAAGTTCTAGTTATGCCACTGACTCCAAGCAGACCAGGTGCCACCAGGGGCACGGAGAAGATACAGAAGGGTTAGTAGTGGCAAATAAATTAGCCCTTACTATAATAAGCAATGTAAGAGAGGAACAGCAAACAGTGAGGAGGCAACAAAAACACAAAGACTTGGACAACCTTCAGAGCTGGTCAAACGCCTGGAAAATGCAATCAAAGTAAAAAAAAAGTGCACAGAGCTATACTTGGGCAACAAGAACTTTAATTATAAACAGAAGGTGGGACACACATTTCTAAAGCTAGGACCTGCTGACAAGGACTTAAAGGTTTATGATTACTCAACATTTCCATCATCATGTGCAGAAGTGATTTAAAGGGCAAATAAAATGTTAGGTTAAATCCTCAAAACCGTTGAATATAAATCAAGGGGCATTATGCTCTGACTTTATAATGCACTAGCGAGGCCACCTCTGGAGTCCTGTGTGCAGGTCTGGTCACCTCAGTACAAGAAAAACAGAGCAGCACTTGAAGCTGTGCAGAGAAGAGCAACCAAGTGCATCATGGGACTTCAGGACATTTCCTGCTGTGACAGACTCAGAGGATTAAACCTGCTTAGTCTCAAGTAGAGGAGACAGCATGGGGACCTCATCCAGGTCTTCAGGCATTGATCAAGTAGACACAGCAACGTTCTTCTGGCTTAAGGGTGATTCACATACTTGAGGATGTCAGTGGAAATGAAGAGGAAGTGCAGAACTGCAGCCAGAAAGCATATTTTTATTCAAAGTGCTGTGGGGCTCTGAAACAAACTACTGAGGGATGGAGCGGAAGTAGAAACCTTGAAAACCTTTAAGAAGAATCGGGATGAGCTATGGGGACAGCTGAGCTATTATTTAAATTAACGAGCCTGACGGACTGAATGGCCTCCTCTCATTGGTCGGATTCCTCGTGTTCATTTGAAACAATTTAAGCAGGAGCTCTTAATTTGGGATCCTGAGGTGCTTCATCATGTGCGGGGTGCTGTATCAGTGCATGCCCCCAACCTCCTCCTCTTCCTCCTCCTCCTCTTAGAGGAATACGTTAAGCCCTGATTTACATACTGAGAACAATATGACGTAAAGCTGAATTAAAGCCCTAATGCTGCATCTTTCGAACACACTGAGACTGGCCGCCAGTTGACTGTCAGCTTTCATTCCAACCAAGCGCTCCTACCCAGCTTGGTAATCCTATGTCTGTAACACAGCGTGAGCGCCACTCAATCCAAGCTCTGCGCTGGTGTTTGGGGGCTGAAAGCAGCCGCAGTCCTCATCTTCTGCCATTGAAAATCATTGAAGAAATTCATATTTTTGTATTCATGCAATCTCTCAGGCTGGTAATTTGCCTCCCTCTCCCCAGAACACCCACCCCAGCTAACTTTAAAAACACACCTATTACACAGCATTTTCCATAATCACCTTATTTGACAATTATCCTGCGGCAGAAGCGGCTCGTTTTTGTTTCAAAAGAAGTGAATTGCGGCAGGCTTCCTGTTTGGATCTTGCCGCGTTGCTGACACACACAAGTTTAGACAGCAAGAGGAAAATCATTATGACTTTCCCCAGGCCGACACAATGCCAGAGCGCTTCTGTCAATACAGGTATATTATCACAGCAAGGTTATAATTCACAGATAGGTTTCTGTCGTCTTCTAAATGCACAAATGAGCACTGTCACGCGCAACAGTGCACAGCGGGAAGCGCAGACTAAAACGCTATATAAAAGATGGTGAAGTCAGGTGGGGAAGCAGGGACGCCTCATGGAGCCCGACAAACCGAACGACCGGCCCTGAGGTGGGCTGACATGGTGCGCCCATGCGTCTTCCCAAGACACTAGGGGATCCGCTAATTGTCAGATGTCGCACTTTGGCACCATGTTGTGTGGCACACTGCGTATTGAGTTTTTAAATAATGACAAAGGAAGAAGCATAAGTGAGAATTTCAAAATACTCTTCACATAAAGCGTGGCACAGTGGTATGGTGCCTCACAGCACTCCAGTCCTGGCCCGGTCCTCCCATACCGTAGTGGGCATGTCTCTGTGGGCATAAGCATACCCTGCCATGGGATGGCTCCTGTCTGGTGATGAAAACAAACAGAATCCAATTTAATTGGTCACATACAATTCTACACAGTACAATCGTGAAATGCTTAGAACACCAAGCCCGTGCAGTAGAAGAATATAAAAAGAGAATAAATAGTAAATAATCAATGCTAGAAATATCAATATATACAATGACAGCATTAAAGTAATATTTTAAAATTATCAACCTTAATAAAAGGATCTGTTTGTGTCTGTGTATCAGTGTCTCCATCCGGTTGCTATGTCTTTGTCATTCCAACAGATGGTGTACCACAAATATTTGTAATAATAAAATGCATTGCATTTTACATTCCAACAGATGGCACATCAAACACATTACCAGTGACTTTATGACATATAACAGAGAAATATGCATTGCAATTGTCAATGCAGCAGATGGCATATCACAAAAATTAACAGTACGTTTTGAATCCCACACCAAATGGCATATAACAGAGAAATATGCATTTCATTTGTCATTTTAACAGAAGGCACATCACAAACATTCACAATGCTTTTATGAATCCCATATCAAATGGAATATAACCGAGACATAAACCTTGCAATTGTCTTTTCAACAGATGGCACATCATGAACATTAACACTGATTTTATGGATCCCATATCAAATGGCTTATATTAGAGACATATGCATCATTTGGAACAAAATATGGAATTTGTTGTTATTCCAACAAATGGCACGTCAGAAGCGTTGGTAATAATAAAATGCTTTCCATTTTCCATTCCAACAGATGGCACATCATTAACTCTACTTTTACAAATGCCATACCAAATGGCATTTAACAAACACATATGCATTGCATTTGTCACTCCAACAGAAGGCACATGATATTTAATAGAGACATATGCATTGTATTCTGACAGATGGCACATCACAAACATTAACGCTGCTTTTATGAATCCCATACCAAATGGCCTACAACAAAGACATATGCACTGCATTTGTCTTTCCAACAGATGGCACATCACAAACATTAAAACTGCTTTTATGGATCCCATATCAAATTTCATATAACGAGACATATGTATTGCATTTGTCATTCCAACAAATGACACATCACAAGCATTTGTAATAATAAAATGCTTTGTATTTTCCATTCCAACAGATGGCACATCACAAACATTAACTCTGCTTTTACAAATGACATACCAAATGGCATTTAACAGAGACACATGCATTGTATTCTGACAGATGGCACATCACAAACATTAGCACTGCTTTTATGGATCCCATATCAAATGTCATATAACGAGACATATGTATTGCATTTGTCATTCCAAAAATGACACATCACAAGCATTTGTAATAATAAAATGCTTTGTATTTTCCATTCCAACAGATGGCACATCACAAACATTAACTCTGCTTTTACAAATGACATACCAAATAGCATTTAACAAACACATATGCATTGCATTTGTCATTCCAACAGAAGGCACCTAACGTTTAACAGAGACATATGCATTTCATACCAACAGATGGCACTTCGCAAACATGAATACTGCTTGTATGAATCACATAAAAACGACCTACACCAAAAACATATGCAATGCATTTGTCATTTTAACAGATGGTGCATCACAAACATTTGTAGTAATGAAATGCATTGCATTTGTCATTTTCACAGATGGCAAATCACAAACATTAACACTGCTTTTATAAACCCCATACCAAATGACATACTACAAACATGTGCATTGCATTTGTCGTTCCAATTGATAGTGTATCACAAACACTTGTAGTGATAAAATACATTGCTAATAATGTTTGTCATGCACCATCTGTTGGAATGAAAAATGAAATGCAATTTATTACAGCACGCATTAGAAAACACATTCCAATAGAGGGTGCACTGCAAACCTCAGTGCTGAGGTCTTAGTGAAGCCAAGGTCAAATGAACATGAACAATCTGGAGGATTGCAATGTTGTTGAATAATGGGCTGTAGTGAGCTTTCTTTGGGCAGATGGCATTAAACATGATTAATAAAATAAAAAAATCTATATAAGCAAAAACTGCGGTGGGTTGGCACCCTGCCCAGGATTGGTTCCTGCCTTGTGCCCTGTGTTGGCTGGGATTGGCTCCAGCGGACCCCCGTGACCCTGTGCTCGGATTCAGCGGGTTAGAAAATGGATGGATGGATGGATATAAGCAAACAAATAGATAGATAGATAGATAGATAGATAGATAGATAGATAGATAGATAGATAGATAGATAGATAGATAGATATAAAAGGCACTATATAATAGATAGATAGATAGATAGATAGATAGATAGATAGATAGATAGATAGATAGATAGATAGATAGATAGATAGATATAAAAGGCACTATATAATAGATAGATAGATAGATAGATAGATAGATAGATAGATAGATAGATAGATAGATAGATAGATAGATAGATAGATAGATAGATAGATACTTTATTAATCCCAAGGGGAAATTCACAAAATAACAATCCCCAGAACACACATAACTACTTAAGAGAGCTGTCACTCCCAGACTTGTAGGTGGAACTAAGATGTGGTCAGATCTGTTCATTTGGAAAGCAGATTTTCATTTAAGGGCACCAACGTTCAAATAGAGCAAGTCCCGCTTGTTGATTCCACAATTCCGATGTGCTAATTGAAGTTTGCTTGTTCAGATGCCCCCTGGATAAGTCAACAGCATTCCAGAGTTGGAATGAATCATTCATTAGAATGTTTGTACAGAGATTGTCATTTCTGTTCCTGAGTTAGTAAACGTCAGTCAGGATGATGTAAGTTCTCTCACTAGGCAGTAGCGTGGACAGTCATATAGTTTGACATCTAGAGTATAAGGCAAAGCAGGTTAGGCTTAAGTTATACAAATCAGTAATGATTGATTGATTGATTGATTGATTGATTGATCTTTACTTGAGTCCTCACCTGGAGTTCTGTGTGCAGGTTTAGTCTCTGGACTACAACAATGACATATAAGCATTAAATCAGGCTGACTCCAGGAATGAGAGATTATGAGTTATGATCAGTTTACTGAATATTGGGGCACAGTTGGAA
This sequence comes from Polypterus senegalus, assembly GCF_016835505.1. Taxonomy (NCBI): domain Eukaryota; kingdom Metazoa; phylum Chordata; class Cladistia; order Polypteriformes; family Polypteridae; genus Polypterus; species Polypterus senegalus. The sequence goes on along the minus strand of NC_053155.1, from coordinate 309,166,577 downwards.
ACTTGTTAAAAGCAGACATCACACAAATGCTGGTTGGTTTTTCCTCACAGAGAACCACAAACACATGGACTAAGTAACCAGACAACCTTACGGCCCTTCAAAACTTGACTTGATATTATTTTGGAGAAATTAGGTGGATAGGACTGGTGAGCTTTCTTGGGTTGAATAAATAAAAATGACATTTTTCTATTATTTTTTTTGTAATGCTCACAAATATTAACATTGCTTTTAGGAAACCCATACAAAATGACATAACAGAGACATAAGCATTGCAATAGTCATTCCAACAGATGACACATCACAAACATTAACACTGCTTTTATGAATCCAATGCAAATTGACATATAACAGTCTGGAGTCCTTTACTTCGGTGACAGATCAATCAATCACCCTGAAACCGTTGACTAAATGGCATGTAGGCATGCAACCTAACCACAGAATCTCCGATTCACGTATTCAAATTTAGGGTCCCTGGGTGGTCCCAGCAGCACTGGTCAGAAGGCTGAACACCAGTCTGTCATGGCGCCCACTCACACCCACCTGAGGCCTTATTGGAGTCACCAGTCGAACTTGTTTGAAGATGTGGAAGACAAACCCACACAGAAGCTGGGAGATCATGCGAAATCCACAAGTCAACCCCTCAAAAAGATTAGGAGGACCATTTAAACCCAGGGCATGGAACAGCAACACACACCCCTCTGCTACCATGGAGAACAACAGGAATATAAAAACGTATTAAAAAGTCAGTTAATGACAAAAATCAGCCTATCATTCATAGACAAAAATATTAAAAATTAATCAGTGTATGCTACTTTTTTTCCTTTATTTTTCCTGATCCAGTTTATTCAATAATGGGGGTTACTTATCCAGACACCACCATAAACAGGAGTCCATGCATCCATTTCATATTAGTGTCATTTCGGGTTAGGGCCCATCCTGGCAGCCCTGGGTATGAGGCAGGAGCCATTCCTGAATGGGACATCAGAGAGTGTGTGCACTTGGGTGTGTGTGTGCGTGGGTGTGTGATTGTCTGTGTGTAAGTGTGTGCATGCATGGGTGTGCATATGTGTGCGTGTGTGTGTGGGCTTGGGTGTGTGAGTGAGCGTGTATGTGCATGTGTGTGCGTGTTGAGTCCAGACAAAACCGCGATGGACGAATGAGCACCGACAAACTCGCTAACTGGTTTTCGACAAATGCGCGCCGACAAAATCGTGAGAGAGGCCAAGAGAGCGGGACGCGTCGTATACAAAGCGGAATTACCAGCAGTCAGGCAGCCAGCAAGACTAAATACGCTCAACTATCAAGACGTCTTGCTGCAATTCTTCCCACATATGCAGGGCGTGATCTTAAGGACTATCTGCGTGCCGTGCTGATGCCATGCCGCGTCTCATAATATTGACTTCTAAAATAAGCATTATTATATATGCTTTAAACTAGTAATTCATATTTAATGAAACTTTCGCGATTTTGTCGGCGCGATTTTGACGCCGCGTTTTAATTGGCGCTATTTTGTTGGCACTCATACGTCTATCGCGCAAATGTCGGGTCACAGCGTAGGTTTTTGTGTGTGTGTGTTTGTGTGTTCGTGTGTTGAATGTTTTTTACATTACCAAAGCACAGACAAGGCCTGCCTGAGTGTGTTAAGAGCCTCAGAATGCTCATAATTGCTCGTAATCGCCCACTATGGCACACAGAGCTCCAAAATTTCCAATCAGCCAGCCTTCCATGTGCTTTGTAGGGCCTTTCATAGGCTGCTGAGCAGTTTCCTCTAGAGGAATCTGTGCCAAGCCCACGAAATGCCCACAGTTCCATGCCTCTGATTCACCAAGGCCTTTGAACACTCTTGTTTTTTCTGAGCTGAGTTCCCCAAGAGTTCAATGCCAAAGCCCCTGTGTGCCAACTGTACCAAGGCCCTGCATGCCAATACTGCGAGGTGTCTGCAGGGCTGAGAGTCCCATAATGACTAGCAATGAAGCACCTTGAGCATGGAAAAGGCGCTTTATAAATGAAATGTATCATTATTATTATTATCATTTGATGCTTCCCATTGTTCTATGGTCTGTGCCACCTGTGCCAAGGCTGTTACCAAGCAGGCAGAAAAGGGCACTTTGACTAAGAGGATGCCCAATGCATTCTCAGCTGTCTACACCTTTCTGTATCGGCTTCTGCTTCTCCACTTTTGCTGCCAACACAGAGCATGGAAAAGCCCCCAAGGCCTACTTTATTCTGCTGCGATTCATTGAATCGAGAGAGAGGGCAGAACAAAGGCCTGGGAAACAATACAAAATGTCTGAAAAAGAACAAAGTATTATTAGCATAGCATCGGGCGAGCAAGAGCAAGAGCTCAAACTAAATATAGCCGTCACCGACGAGCGGGAGAAGAAGAACTGCCACGGTCCTGAGAGGGGAGCACTTGGGGTATGGAGCGCCTTCCACAGGGTGCACTATAGCAGAGATACAGCTGGTAAAAAGAGGAGACTGGATGCTTTAGGACTCACTGCTGTCCATCTTTGAGGAATAAGTAAGGAAAAAGGGGCCACCAGGTGCCATACAGCTCAGCATATTCTAATGCTATCCATTCAGCAGGCTGTAACCGAGCAAATCTCCCGGAGCCGATCATATTTATCCAAGAGTTCTTACAGAGGTGAGTCGGTGCAGATATAAACCCTTGACGTGTACTTTTAGGAAGTCACAGCACGCTGGGGAAATGCCAAAGGACTGGAAAGTCACTCACTCGGTCAGTCAGTCATTCTCCAACCCACTATATCCTAACACAGGGTCACAGGGGTCTGCTGAAGCCAATCCCAGCCAACACAGGGCACAAGGCAGGAATAAATCCCGGGCAGGGCATCAGCCCACCGCAGGACACACACACACGCACCCACACACCAAGCACACACACTAGGGACAATTTAGGATCCCTAGTGCACCTATGCACCTAACCTAACTTTTAGGAAACCTACGCAGACATGGGGAGAATGTGCAAACGCCACGCAGGGAGGACCCAGGAAGCAAACCCAGGTCTCCTTGTAGCAGTGATACTATTAATAAGAACTGCATCTCCCAGCAGTCCCTGCAGGGGCTGTTGGGGTCAAAGGTTGTCAAAGTAGTTTAAAAGGAGGAAAAGTGTGTTTTGTTGTTGTATTTTGGTTCCGTTTACCTGTGAGACTGGCTTCTGTTTAAGCCATAATTAGTTTTGTGTCCTGGATTGTATTCGTTGTTGGGGTCTGGATTGTCTTCTGTCTACCAATGTCCTGAGGATTGATTATGCATTCATTGGCTTCCCCGCAAGGAAAGGAGCACTCCTGAACCATCCATCCATCTTCACCCTAACAGTGGCTACCGGTAGGACTGTTTTTCATTCCCTTGCAGCGTGCAGATCTCTGGACTCGCTATCGTCATCTTTCATTTCATCCGGTGTTGTTTCCATTGACTTTGCTGTGTGGAGTTGTTTGTGTTTATATGTTTGATGTAATATCGCCGTAGGGGCTCTGGGGTAGTATTATTGGTTTCATTTACATGATTTAATTGCATTACATTCTTTATTTATTGTTATTCCCCAGTGTGCTGTATTTTTGTCTCTGTTGGGAGTGTGTACAGGTCAAGCCAAGGCTGGGAACGTCCCTGGGATCCACTATAAAAAATCTTAGCGGCACCTGACCGCACTACCACTGCGCCATTGTGCCAAAGTCCAGTCAAGTTGGGGAGCATGCACTGGTACAGTGCATTGCCGCACCCACTACACAATGAAACAACTCAGGATCCCAGTTTGCAACCTCCCAGGCAGATACACAGTTCAATCCCACCCTCCGTAAATGACCCTCTATCTGCCGCAGCCAGGTGTTACGGGGGCGACCCCTTGGCCTGGTCCAGCCACTCGGGTCCCCAACAATGAGGATCTTACAAGCTGGATCACCCTCGGAGAAATGCCACATGGCCGTAGTGCTGTAATTGACGCTCCCTCACAATGCAGGTCATGTGCCTCATTCGGGACTCCATGAGCAACACAAAGTCAAACCAACGGTACCCAAGGATTGTCCAAAGAGACACAGTACCAAAGGAGTCCAGTCTTCATCTCAGGTCACTGGATAGCGTCCATGTCTCACAACCATAGAGCAAGACAGGAAGCACCAGGCAGGCCCGCACCTCGGACAACCATGACACTTGTCAGGGGCCCGACCTTTTTTCGAAAAAAAGTGGCGTTTTAAAATATACGCACATATTTGAAACACGAAAGAGGCCCGAACTCTGTCAGCTGCCTGGGGCCCAGAATTTCCTAGGTGCGGGCCTGCACCAGGACTCTAAAGACTTGGACCTTCATCCTTTTACAGAGATATCGGGAGCGCCACACACAATCCTTCTACTGACTTCATAGGAAGAGTCACCAGAGACATGACTGTCACTGCTGAGGTAAGTAAACCTCTCAACAAGGTCAACACTCTCTCTGCAGACAGACACACTGCTGATGGCCGTGCCCAAGAGGTCATTAAAGGCTTGGATGTTGGTTTTTATCAGGACACTCACATGCCCAGACACTCAGACTCCTCACTCAGTCTCTCGAGTGCCCCGATCAGAGTCTCCATTGACTCCGCGAAGACCACAGCAACATCAGCAAAGTCAAGATCTGTGAATCTTTCTTCACCAATAGATGGCCCACCGCCACTGGACCACACTACCCTGCCCAACACCCAGTCCATGCAAGCAGTAGGAGCAGAACACACCCTGGACAGACCCCCAGAATCAACTGGGAAAAACACAGAGGTTCTGCCTCCACTCTGCACAGCACTCACAGTACCAGTGTACAGGCTGGCCATGATATCCAGCAACCTCGAGGGGATCCCGCAAAGTCTCAAGATATCCCATGGGGCAGCTCGATCAGCTGAGTCGAAGACTTTATTAAAATCGATAAAGGGTCCCAGAAGAAAAGAAAATGAAGTTGTGGTAAAATGTTAAAAAAATATTACATCTACTGAAAATCCTTAAACACAAAGTATGACCTCAGATTCAAAGTCCAAAGCCCCAATACAATACAATACAACTTTTTGTATAGCGCTCTTCATTAAGTGACCACCAAATCTCAATAAAAACACAAGTACAGATGATGCTAATTACTAAATACAGAACTGATACACATCTAAATAGAAAGAACAAGGTAGAAACTGATTAGACATAAATGGAAACTGACAATATCTGTCTATTAATTAACTGATGGATTATGGCCAGTTGACAAAGCTGGAGATTAAAATTCTAAAACAAGAAGTCAAAAGTAAAGTGCCAGTCCAGGGGTCTCATGCATAACGCCGTGCGTAGAATTCGCACTATAACATGACGAAAGCACAAAAGCCAAAATGTGCTTACGCCCGGAAAAATCCAGATGCAGGAATCTGTGCGTACTCCAACTTCCACGTTCTTCCACTACATAAATCCCGGTCAGCGTGAAAAGTAACGCTCGTGCACGCGCCTTCTGTCCCACCCCAAATCCTCCCAGAATTACGCCTATTTGAATATGCAAATCAATATAAATCGCCCTTAAGCTCAGCGTTCTGTGAAAAGGCAATGGGAAAAGCAAGGGGGAAAATATAAGAATTTCAGCGAATACCAAGTGGAGGAAAGGAAAAACATACTATATATATAATTCACTAAGGCAAGATAACCATGGTAAGCATGGCGGAAGGGGCGTGGATTCACTAAGCCGCCAACAAGTGAGACACCTATGGCGCACGCAGGAAGGAGCCACGCACACCAACTCCAAGACCATTGGATACTAACTTACCAACTCGCAGGGCCACGGCCACCAACTCAGACGCGATGACACAGAAAAAAATGGCGTCATTTATATCATTTATATCGGTCTGTCGTAGAGGCCACATGCAGTGCAGGTCAGGTTAATGTCATGTGCATTGACTGTTCATAGAGGCATGTTTCTCATGGAGGTGAATCGCCATATGCAGCGTGTAAAACAGTTTGTGAGGGGTATCCCATGGGATCCTTAAAACAATCCTTTACAATTGAGGTTAAAGCACAATGAAGTAAGCAGTCTTTAAAAACCAACTTTTCGGTTACGACGCACGACCGCGTGCACCATAGCAAACTGTTTTACACGCTACATACAGCAATTCGTATCCGCGACAAACATGCGTCTTCTTAGATGCTCCTGCAGGAACACGGAAGGCGTTTTCCTGCCCACCAACACTCCTTTTTCACCGGCCGGCATTCACACTGCCTGCCCATTTGCCCGGACGCAAAAACTCACCGCCCACCCAGTTAGTCCCTTTCGTCTGCTATAAGAGTCCACATGCACGTCTGAGCCACGCTGCGTTTGTTATGCCACGGGTTCACTATTGTGTTGTATTTTGCTCTCTCCAGAGTTCCATCTTTTCATTCACTTACTGTTGTATTCTCACACCAACCCGTTTTAGACATCCGTGTCTTTCCAGAAGTGTTTAGCATTCAATAAATAATTATGCATGACATTGACGGTGTGTCTACCCAGCGCAGAGAAGCGTGGGTAAGCCGTTGAACCCCATTCGGGCTGCAATCTGTGGAATTCCCACTAAATGTGACTCATACGCTCCCACTCATTACGTCCCTACCCTTTGTGCACACCCCCCTCCTACCGTGGTCGTGTATCTTGGTGGATTATATATAGAAAAGCAGCCAAAACCGCACAGAGCAATGAAAAGTCTACGTCAGTCACATGTACATCTGTACGACTCAAGTGACGAGTTGGCGGTGGGCACATGAGCGGGCAGTGCATACTGAACGAGAAATCAGCAGACTAGCATGACGGAGGGAGCTGAATGGACATCCTTCTCTTCTCCTCCCGTTCCACACTCCGCGCCGTGCACCCCCATCCCTCCGTCTGGCAGGAGAAGGCGCGAGGACGGTGTGCCAGTTTTCAGTCACTTCGGACGATTGTGTGTTTGTTCGTTCCGTGCATTGTTACAATGTTGCTTTTTTTGCTGATTTATTACATTACCGATTTTTCAAATGTTAGTTATCTCCATGTGCTTAAAAATCATTAAAAAAACCGGCCTGATTATGCAGCGTATGATACGCCGCGGTTGGCTAGTACTATTTGTTTAATTAAACCGTGGTATAATCAACAAAAGGAAGCCAATCGAGTGACATGGCGTGTTGAAGAAATTCGAAAGCTCAAGTTCACAATAATAAAAAAGAAGCTGTCAGATATCAAAGTCACCGTGAAAAGGAGAGTCGTAGCCCACCGTCTGAGTGTCATATGAAAGCTTATTAGGGTACAGAGAAAAAAAAAGGCACATAATGGGAAAAAAGCACGAAATGTCAACTTTAATCTCAAACTTTCCACTTTAATCACGTAGATTATTTTGTCATTAAAGTAGAACATCATAAAGTTCATCTTAAAATTGTTTAATTTACTAGTTTCTCAAATCCCATCGTAACTAAAGTAGCACTTTAAATGCTTGTTTTGTATTTGATCTTCTATGTGTGTGAATCACTATGTGCTTCTTAAATGGGCTTTCTCTTCCTCCAATAGGACACAGAATCCATTACATTTGTGATATTACAGCTCTCTGAATAATTAAAATACTGAGATGTATACGTGATATCATTTTCATGATGATAGGAGTAAAAGCATGTTATTAAACATGGGAACACGGTGGCGCAGTGATCGTTCATGCCTCACAACAACAACAACAACAACATTTATTTATATAGCACATTTTCATACAAACAGTAGCTCAAAGTGCTTTACATATTAAAGAATAGAAAAATGAAAGACATAATTATAAAAAAATAAATCAACATTAACATCGAATAAGAGTAAGGTTCAATGGCCAGGGGACAGAAAAAACAAAAAAAACTCCAGACGGCTGGAGAAAAATAAAATCTGTAGGGATTCCAGACCACGAGACCGCCCAGTCCCCTCTGGGCATTCTACCTAACATAAATGAAACAGTCCTCTTTGGATTTAGGGTTCTCACGGAAGGGCTTGATGATGATGATGGTCACGTAGACTTCTTCCTTTTAATCCGTCCATCATTGTTGGAGCATCATGAAGCTTTGAGTAGGTGGAGGTGGCGCAGGCCACCACCACAAAGAAACCGGAAAAAGAAACAGAAAAGAGAGTAGGGGTCAGTACCGATTTTAGAGCCACCATGAATAGTTGTTATGATGAATTGAACATACAGAGTATCAGGATTAAGTTAAATTACGATTAAAATGAAGTTATAAAAAGGCCATGTTAAAGTAATGTGTTTTCAGCAGTGTTTTAAAGTGCTCTACTGTATCAGCCTGGCGAATTCCTATTGGCAGGCTATTCCAGATTTTAGGTGCATAACAGCAGAAGGCCGCCTCACCACTTCTTTTAAGTTTTGTTCTTGGAATTCTAAGGAGACACTCATTTGAGGATCTGAGGTTACGATTTGGAATATAAGGTGTCAGACATTCCGATATATAAGATGGGGCGAGATTATTTAAGGCTTTATAAACCATAAGCAGAATTTTAAAGTCAATTCTGAATGACACAGGTAACCAGTGTAGTGACATCAAAACTGGAGAAATGTGTTCTGATTTTCTTTTCCTAGTTAGGATTCTAGCAGCTGCATTCTGCACTAGTTGCAAACGATTTATATCTTTTGGGTAGTCCTGAGAGGAGTGCGTTACAGTAATCTAGTCGACTGAAAACAAACGCGTGAACTAATTTCTCAGCATCTTTCAGTGATAAAGAGGTCTAACTTTACTTATGTTTCTTAAGTGAAAAATGCTGTCCTAATGATCTGATTAATATGTGATTTAAAATTCAGATTACAGTCAACAATCACCCCTAAGCTTTTTACCTCCGTCTTGACTTTTAATCCTAATGTATCCAGTTTATTTCTAATAGCCTCATTGTATCCATTATTGCTGATCACTAAAATTTCAGTTTTCTCTTTATTTAACTTGAGAAAATTACTATTCATCCATTCTGAGATACTAGTCAGACATTGTGTTAGTGAATCAATAGAATCAGGGTCATCAGGTGCTATTGATAAGTACAGCTGTGTGTCATCAGCATAGCTGTGGTAGCTCACGTTGTGCCCTGAGATAATCTGACCTAACGGAAGCATGTAGATTGAGAATAACAGCGGACCCAGGATAGAGCCTTGTGGAACACCATATTGGATATCATGTGTCTTGAGTTGTAATTCCCACAACTAACAAAATATTTTCTCCCTGTCAGGTAGGATTCAAACCAATTTAAGACACTGCCAGAGAGGCCCACCCATTGACTAAGGCGATTTCTAAGAATGTTGTGATCAATGGTGTCAAATGCAGCACTCAGATCTAAGAGGATGAGAACAGATAAATGGCCTCTGTCTGCATTTACCCAAAGTCATTTACTACTTTAACGAGTGCAGTTTCTGTGCTGTGATTTGTTCTAAAACCTGACTGAAATTTATCAAGAATAGCATGTTTATTTAGGTGGTCATTTAACTGCATAATGACTGCCTTCTCTAGAACTTTACTTAAGAAGGGCAGGTTAGAGATGGGTCTAAAATTTTCAAGAGCTGAGGGGTCAAGATTATGTTTCTTAAGTAGGGGTTTAACTACAGCAGTCTTAAGACAGTCTGGGAAGACCCCAGTATCTAGTGACGAATTTACTATGTCAAGAACATTATCAATTAGCACGCCTGATACTTCTTTGAAAAACCTTGTTGGTATCGGGTCAAGGACGAGGTGGAGGGTTTTAATTGAGATATTATTTTTGTAAATCAGGTAAATCTATCCTAGTGAAAGAGTTTAATTTGTTTATAACAGGATGTTGGGGTTTAGGGGATCCTTAGTGTTGGGGAGATATACTATGTTATTTCTAATATCATTAATTTTTGATTGAAAATACAGCGACAGCCTCACAGGTTTCACTGGAAGCACTTAGGAGGCATTCCTTTGAGCTACCTGGGTTTAGTAGGTGATCAATTGTTGAAAATAAGACTCTAGGATTACTAGCATTGTTATTTATAATATTAGAGAAATAGCAGCGTCTCTCAAGACGGACAGTGTTATTGTATTCTGTTATTTTGACTTTTAATATTTCGTGGTGGATAGTAAGTTTACTCTTCCTCCATTGACGCTCAGCTCTACGGCATGTTCTCTTTAAATCAGACACTCTTTGGGTCTTCCATGGTATACAATGCTAGAAGATTTTTTCACTGTCTTTTCAGGTGCAACTATGTCAACAGCAGCTCTCACTTTAGAATTAAATCTTTCCACCTTACTATTTACATTGTCCTCGCTATTATAGCTGGCACTATAAACGGACTGATTGCTTAAAATGTTTGTAAGTTTTAAAGCTGCTGCCGAATCAAAGAAGCGTTTTTTAACAATATGCTTCTCATGAGTGTTTTTTATCATTATTTCTATATTAAAAAGTAGAAGAAAATGGTCTGATAGACCAATATCAATGATCTGTTTTATATCAACTTTCAGTCCTTTAGTAATCACTAAGTCTAATGTATGACCTGCTTTATGTGTAGGCTGATTTATGAGTTGTCTCAAATCAAAAGAATCCAGGAGGTTCATAAATTCTTTTACTTTTAGATCACACTGATTATCTATATGAAAATTAAAGTCGCCAACTATTAGGAGTGTGTCATAATTAGTAATTAAAATTGACATTAAGTCAGAGAATTCCTCAAAAAACGACGCGTTATATTTAGGAGGTCTATACACGGATAGTATTAGAACTTGAGAATCTCCATGAATAACAACGGCGAGATACTCAAAGGACTTGAACTTACCAAAACTGACATCTTTACATTTTAATCGGCTCGAGTAAATGTTAGCCAATCCGCCCCCCCTTTTTCCCTGGCGGTTTGAATGAGTAAAACTGTAATCCGGAGGCGCAGATTCGATTAAAACTGACGCGCATCTGAATTCAGCCATGTTTCATTTAGTGCAATAAGATCTATTTTTTTATCACTAATAAGATCGTTGATAAAAAACGTTTTGTTAGTTAAAGCTCTGACATTTAATAGTGCCATATTTAATGTTTCGGAGGTGCAGAGATGAGTACTATGTGCGTTATTGTTATTTGGAATAGGAACTAAATTATTATTATTAGCGCGCTCTGTGTATATTTTTGTTTAATCTGCGATCTGTTTTTATAGTTTTAATACATTGTTCCTCTAAAATAGTGATTTTAATTAGATTATTGGAGTTTATGCCGTATTTCCTAGGTTTTCTACGTGCATTGAGATTGCTTATTACAGTATTAATGGTGTGAACTTTAACGGAAGACTCTATTAAACATTCATCATGTCCTGGCACAGCAGTATTATTTCGGAAGGGGTTAAGAGCAGAGATAGATAGTCAAGAAAAACGAATTACCTTCGATATGTTTTCGGAGAGGACCCGGGCGCCGAAACTGTTCGGATGCAGGCCATCACGCTTGAAGAGACGCGGCCTTTCCAAGAAGAGATTCCAATTGTTGATGAAGCCGACATCCTTCTTCTTGCAGAAACCCTGTAGCCAGTTGTTCAACCCTAGCAGACGACTGTAGTACTCCTTATCACGCAAGATGCTTGCTGCGCTGTGCGCGACCTTCGATTAAATACTTTACAGCAGTACTGTCTCTTTCAAACGTACTAACCTCCAATTCCTGTCCTTACTTTTCTTTCTCCAAATACCCAATCGCCACACAATCAGCTCTGTAATAGACGTTAAGCCATCTGTAAGCTTAGAATGCCGATTCTTCAAAACTTTTAAGGAACATTGAAATATCTTCGCAGTACGTGTTTAATTATTCTATCCAACCAGTGCCGCGCCAGTCTCAGCAAGAGGCAGGAACAATCTGTGAACGGAACGCCAGCTCCTAGCTGGCACTGCAGCACCGTGTCCTCACATGTTTAATTATTAACAATTTAGATTATTTAAATGAAGTTAAAGTTTTATCTGTATAATATAATAAACATATTTAGCTGCATTTTATCTTAAAAATAATATCGTCATCAATTGTAAATACGCGCTTTATAAAGTGGCTAGGGTTGTGCAACATTATAACTGTATCACAAGTTTACAGTGAGGTAATTCTACTTATAAGTACAGACCGTTCTACAAGGAGCAGTTGATGGACTGATTGAGTGCGTTTATAGTTCTTGGGATGAAACTGTTTCTGAAACGCAAGGTCCATACAGGAAAGCGTTTGTCACATGAGAGCAGTTCAAAAGACAGCATGGCAGAGACAGCGTGTGCTTGATGCTGTATACCGATAATTCTCTTTCCGATCAGCTGCTGCTGTGATTCCACACTCAGATACAGTGATATAAATACTCCGAGTGGTGCAGTGAGAGTAATATGGAAAAAGATGATCCGCTGTGGCAACCCCTAACGGGAGCAGCTGAAAGAAGAAGAAGAAGGTGCAGTGAGAGTCAAAACGCTAAAGCAGCTATTGTATTTAGAATAGTTTTACCATTCCATGGACCATTATATTGTTACTGGTGTGGTCCCCGGCCGGGGCTGGAGCCCGGCGGGGCAGGAGAAGGGCGTGAGGAGGGCTTGTGCCTCCTCCAGACCGCGAGGGCGTCGTCCTGGTTCTATTGGGAGCCACGGGTGAGGGCATGGAAGCCCTACCCTGTAGGGCCCGTGGTTACCGCCAGGCGGCGCCCCGATGCCGGTTCATCCCATGTGGCCCTCCATCCCCGGCCGGGACGCCTTAGAGGACCGGAGGAGGGCGTGTGCCTCCTCCAGAACGAGTGGGGGCGTCCGTCCTGGTTAGATAGGGGGCCTCGGGTACAGGGCTTTGAAGCCCAGCCCTGTAGGGACCCGTGGCCACCGCCAGGCGGCGCCCGGTGCCTAATTATCCCGGGAGCCCGGCACTTCCGCCACACCAGGAAGTGCCGGGGGGAAGACTTTGTGTGGCACCCGGAGAGCTGCCAGGAAGACAGCCGACACTTCCGCCACGCTTGGGCGTGGCTAACGACGGAACACCTGGGGCTCATCCGGGAGCCTTATTTAAGGGGCCGCCTCCCTCCAGTCATTGGTGGAAGTCGGGAGGAAGCGGACTGAGCTGGAGAGCGAGGACAGGAGGCGGCCAGGAAGCAAGGCACAGAACTGTGGGCCCTGGACTTTGGGGAAATCGGTGCAGAGGCACTGGGGTTGCGTGAGTGCACTAAACTTGTACATAGTGTAAATAAAGTGTGTTGGGTGCAAAATATGATGTCCGTCTGTCTGTGCCGGGGCCAGCGTTCACACTGGTTAATTACAATCAGATGCATTACACTAATAAACAATATGCGGTTAGTTTCAGTGTATTTATAAAGCCGCATCGGGAAAATAAGGTGTAACCATACAGGAACAGTAGCACTGCTTTGACGCTGGGTGCTGCCAGTCTGCAAAACCGAGCACAGAACTTGCGTATGACAAGGTATGAGGTACCGTGGAAAAGTGCGTGGCTTTACGCCAAGTTTAGGTTTTATACATCGCGATTTGAACGTGGAAACGTTCTTACGCAACATTTCTGTGCATACGCACCGTTTATACATGAGGTCCCAGATGACCTCGGCCAACTGGCTGCCACCTCCTGCTGGGCCATCCAATCAGATGAGAGAATCTTTCCATCAGATGACGCCAATGTTCCTTTATCTGAGATGGTCTTACAATACACAGGGGAGCAGCCTGGAAGTAGAGCAGTGGCACCAAGTGCCACATGCAGAATACGCAGAAGAGAAACAGAGCAGAGGAGGGTTAGTAACAGTTTAAAAGTATTGAATTACTTATATTTTTGTGCAAATGACTAACACACAGAAATGCAGTATGTGACAAAGCCACAATAAACTAATATTTTTCAGTGGGAAGGCTTCTTGGGTGGAACAATTCTGAATTCCTTGATAAGCTTTCATTTTGCAAAAAAAAGGACTTTTATTGTGAAGCAAACTGTTACAGGAAGGACACCAATCAAAAAAATAGAAAAAAGGCGCCACTGAGGTGAAGAGGGTAGATCTTCCATCTTGTTAAACAGGCCTGTAATATGATACATTCAGAAATTCCGGGCAATGTTTTGGACATTTGAATAATAACGTGATTGTGATTTTTATTTAGAATGAAGAAGCTTCTGGACAATTCATCTAATGGATTCTTCTAATGTTCACTGACTAATAACAAGGAAAATGCAACCAGCATTGCTAGGAAGGAGGAAGTTCCACTGAATGGTTGGGTGAGATCAATCTTACTTCATAAAGAAGGGTTCAATATAACAGACCTGTTTTTTCTTGTTTATTCTAATATATTCTTTTGTTTCGATATTCCTGTATATGAATCTGTTTATAATTTAAATTTATATTCTCAATACATGGCTTTATTACATAGTATTTAAGGTGTGTATGGCTATTTCTTTTCCTTTTAGCATCCTAGGATTCAAGTATGGTGGTTTTGTAGCTCAAGTTATCAGATTTCAGGACAGTTGATTGTTAAACAGCTAATCAGCAGCTCTAGTCAGGGTGTGCTGGACTAAAGTCATGAGTCTTGAGAAGCTGGGCACCTTTTAAAGTAAAAGGGAGATCATTCCACAGCTTCAGGGCCTGTGACTAAAAGCACAACGCGTCAGGGAGAGGAGGATTGTTTATTGTATTGATTATTGATTGTGTTTATGAATAGAGTGGAGTGGAGGGTGCTTTGTGCACCATTTAGGTCAAATAAATTAATAATTTGGACTTTATCTGTTGTCTGGCATCTGATCAGAGGATTCAAGGGGACGACAGCGCCCCCTATCTGTCACAATGCGTTACATAGCTATGGAAAAGAACACGGATTAACATGGATGTATGAACAGGGCTTTTTGGATGTAATATTCCTTGCTTTTTCCCACAATACTTGTTCTTGTGAATTTAATGTTTACTCAGGGGCTTTGTCCCCTGCTCGCTTCGCTCGCCAATCCCCCCAAACCCCCGCTCCAGCCTGTGCTGCGCGCCAGCAACTTTGCGTCTCTGCCGCTCGTGTTGTGAAGAGGGGGGCTGAACGCACCCCAAAGAGACGTGGTCGCTCCTCTGAAACCCCCTCTTAAACGGTGATACAATGGGAAACAAATACAGTTTTTTGCTTGATCAGCTGCTGGCTTGCTAGTGCCACCGTGCCGCTTGATGTGCATCTCGCGCAACGCACTTCATATCACCTATTGTATGTCCATATATTCGATCTCTTTTCACTTTTACCTTTTCATCGATATCGCATCGAATCGCATATTTTATATACTTTTTAAACCCCGAGGGGAACTTACCTTTCTGTGTGACATTTGGAGTTCCAAGTGCAGGGTCAGCCATTGTAGAGCACCCCGGAACGATTTTCAGGTTAAGGGTCTTGTTCAAGGGCCCAACGGAGTAGTCAGATCTATAATTGTGTAAGCTTTAATAAAGTGTCTTAAATGTTAGCCTTCATATATTACACTGCACTTTATACTTATGCCCTCATTCAACAATTTAGACCCATAGAACAAACAGGAGAGAAATTGTCTATGTTAGATAATATGCTAAAATTATCAGCAACATAAAATGAGAAAGACAAAAATGCCATGTGAAAAGATCAGACTCGACACACTTAAAAAGGTTTGGGGCAGCCACCCATATATTATCCCTGGCTGGGTTTGTTTTCTAGAGAAATGTGTCTCTATTGGAGTCCAGACATGAACTGATGAAGGTTTGTAAAGATGGCGGTTTTAAGAGACTAGACCAGAAGTGATGTAGGGGAACTGGAAGTTACCTTCTTCTGACGTCAGTCTAGGTGCCGGAACCGGAAGTGACTTCATCCTGGGAACCGGAAGTGACATCGTCCTGTGCCAGAGCCGGAGGTGACATCGTCCTAGGTGCCGGAAGTGATATCTTCAATGTTGAGTCAGACAGGTTTTCCCACAGCTGGTCTGAAGAGATAACAGGAGAAGGTTTAGTGCACCCTGCCACCCCATGGTCTGGCGTGGAATTACCTTCGCTTAGTCCATACAACGTCCTCCTACTCGCACGTGTGTGACAGCCATTACAGCCGAGGTGGCAGTGCATCTTGCGTCCACAGGCTGCTCTTCAGTCTGGCTTCTCTTTGCCTTTGAATGGACTACTGAAACAAGCCACATGCGTGTCTCGATACGGCTGCCAAGATAGAGTTGGGGAAATGACAAGAGAGAGAGAGAGGTGGTCTTCTCGCTATGGCAAGATGGCAAGAGAGTGAGCATGCCTTTGCAGGTCACCCTCTTTACTGGCCCTCTGCAGTTCCTGACACCACACCCCTTGGACACTTCCTGTGGCCATTCGCCAATGAGACAGCTCATTTATAACCAGAGATGGCCTTAGGGGTGTGCAGGGCCCCATTTACGTCAAATGCTGTTACCGGTATGTGTGGACTGTATAAACTTGTGCACAAATCTAATAAAAACAATGTTCACATACAATGGATTTTCTCATTATAGTATTCAGCTAAATTTTTGCAAGATGACACGTGGACTTTATCAAAATATATCGATATAGTCCAGCCTTTTCTCAACCTTTAAATATTTGCGAACCAAGTTTTCATGACAGTTTTAATCGCGCCCCCCGAACGTATTTTTGAAAGGAGCCCACTAATACCAATTTGTTCTTTTTTAATTAATGATATATCATAGATGCATATTTTATTATACCTACTTAACTTTTATCGACATTTATCTAACTCTATATTTATTTTTCTAGTATCAGAACGTAGTTTAAGTTAATTTGTTTTGGTTTCAATAGATGTATTTCTCATATTTTTGATTCTTGTTTTCTTTTTTTCACATCTTCGCGCCCCCCTTTTTGTTACTTTGCGCCCTCCTAGGGGGGCCCGCCCCACAGTTTGAGAACCACTGATCCATCCATCCATCCATCCATCCATCCATCCATCCTCTTCCGCTTATCCGAGGTCGGGTCGCGGGGGTAGCAGCTTAAGCAGAGAGGCCCAGACTTCCCTCTCCCGGCCACTTCTTCCAGCTCTTCCGGGAGAATCCCAAAGGCGTTCCCAGGCCAGCCGGAGACATAGTCCCTCCAGCGTGTCCTGGGTCTTCCCCGGGGCCTCCTCCCGGTTGGACGTGCCGAACACCTCACCAGGGAGGCGTCCAGGAGGCATCCTGATCAGATGCCCGAGCCACCTCATCTGACTCCTCTCGATGCTCTACTCTGAGCCCCTCCCGGATGACTGAGCTTCTCACCCTATCTTTAAGGGAAAGCCCAGACACCCTGCGGAGGAAACTCATTTCAGCCGCTTGTATTCGCGATCTCGTTCTTTCGGTCACTACCCATAGCTCATGACCATAGGTGAGGGTAGGAGCGTAGATCGACTGGTAAATTGAGAGCTTTGCCTTACGGCTCAGCTCCTTTTCACCACGACAGACCGATGCAGAGCCGCATCACTGCGGATGCCGCACCGATCCGCCTGTCGATCTCACGCTCCATTCTTCCCTCACTCGTGAACAAGACCCCGAGATACTTGAACTCCTCCACTTGGGGCAGGATCTCTCCCCCAACCCTGAGAGGGCACTCCACCCTTTTCCGCTGAGGACCATGCTCTCGGATTTGGAGGTGCTGATTCTCATCCCAGCCGCTTCACACTCAGCTGCGAACCGATCCAGAGAGCTGAAGATCACGGCCTGATGAAGCAAACAGGACAACATCATCTGCAAAAGCAGTGACCCAATCCTGAGTCCACCAAACGGACCCCTTCAACACCCTGGCTGCGCTTAGAAATTCTGTCCATAAAAGTTATGAACAGAATCGGTGACAAAGGGCAGCCCTGGCGGAGTCCAACTCTCACTGGAAGCGGGCTCGACTTACTGCCGGCAATGCGGACCAAGCTCTGACACCGGTTGTACAGAGACCAAACAGCTCTTATCAGGGGGTCCGGTACCCCATACTCCCGGAGCACCCCCCACAGGATTCCCCGAGGGACACGGTCGAATGCCTTTTCCAAGTCCACAAAACACATGTAGACCGGTGGGCAAACTCCCATGCACCCTCCAGGACTCTGCTAAGGGTGAAGAGCTGGTCCACTGTTCCGCGACCAGAAAACCACACTGTTCCTCCTGAATCCGAGGTTCACTATCCGACGGACCCTCCTCTCCAGAACCCCGAATAGACTTTTCCAGGGAGGCTGAGGAGTGTGATCCCTCTATAGTTGGAACACACCCTCCGGTCCCCTTTTAAAGAGGGGACCACCACCCCGGTCTGCCAATCCAGAGGCACTGTCCCCGATGTCCATGCGATGTTGCAGAGACGTGTCAACCAAGACAGTCCTACAACATCCAGAGCCTTAAGGAACTCGGGCGATCTCATCCACCCCGGGCCCTGCCACCAAGGAGTTTTTGACCACCTCGGTGACTTCAGTCCCAGTGATGGGAGAGCCCACCTCAGAGTCCCCAGGCTCTGCTTCCTCATTGGAAGGCATGTTAGTGGGATTGAGGAGGTCTTCGAAGTACTCCTCCCACCGACCCTAGCGTCAGTCGAGGTCAGCAGCGCACCATCCCCACCATATACGGTGTTGACACTGCACTGCTTCCCCTCCTGAGACGCGGACGGTGGACCAGAATCTCCTCGAAGCCGTCCGAAAGTCGTTCTCCATGGCCTCTCCAAACTCCTCCCATGCCCGAGTTTTTGCCTCAGCAACAACCGAAGCCGCTTCCGCTTGGCCTGCCGGTACCTATCAGCTGCCTCCAGAGACCCACAGGACAAAAAGTTCCTGTAGGACTCCTTCTTCAGCTTGATGGCGTCCCTCACCGCGGTGTCCACCAACGGGTTCGGGATTGCCGCCACGACAGGCACCACCACCTTGCGCCACAGCTCGGTCAGCCGCCTCAACAATAGAGGCACGGAACATGGCCCATTCGGACTCAATGTCCCCACCTCCCTCGGGGCGTGGTTGAAGTTCTGCGGAGGTGGGAGTTGAAGCTACTTCTGACAGGGGACTCTGCCAGCCGTTCCCAGCAGACCCTCACAACACGTTTGGGCCTACCAGGTCTGACCGGCATCTTCCCCCACCATCGAAGCCAACTCACCACCAGGTGGTGATCAGTTGACAGCTCCGCCCCTCTCTTCACCCGAGTGTCCAAGACATATGGCGCAAGTCCGGCGACACGACCACAAAGTCGATCATCGACCTGAGGCCTAGGGTGTCCTGGTGCCAAGTGCACATATGAACACCCTTATGCTTGAACATGGTGTTCGTTATGGACAATCCATGACGAGCACAGAAGTCCAATAACAAAACACCGCTCGGGTTCAGATCGGGGGGGCCATTCCTCCCAATCACGCCCTTCCAGGTCTCACTGTCATTGCCCACGTAAGCATTGAAGTCTCCCAGCAAAACGAGGGAATCCCAGAAGGTATGCCCTCTAGCAACCCTCCAGAGACTCCAAAAGGGTGGATACTCCAAACTGCTGTTCGCGATACGCACAAACAACAGTCAGGACCCTTCCCCACCCGGCGGAGGGAGGCCACCCTCTCGCCCACGGGGTAAACCCCAATGCACAGGCTCCAGTGGGGGCAATAAGTATGCCCACACCTGCTCGGCCTCTCACCGGGGCAACTCCAGAGTGGTAGAGAGTCCAGCCCCTCTCAAGGAGATTGGTTCCAGAGTCCAAGCTGTGCGTCGAGGTGAGTCCGACTATATCTAGCCGGAACCTCTCGACCTCGCACTAGCTCAGGCTCCTTCCCCTTCAGAGAGGTGACATTCCACGTCCCAAGAGCCAGTTTCTGTAGCCGAGGATCAGACCGCCAAGGTCCCCGCCTCCGGCCACCACCCAACTCACACTGCACCCAACCTCCTTGGCCCCTCCCATAGGTGGTGAGCCCATGGGGAGGAGGACCCACGTTACCTCTTCGGCTGTGCCCGGCGAGCCCCATGGGTGCAGGCCCGCCACCAGGCGCCGCCATCGAGCCCCACCTCCAGGCCTGGCTCCAGAGGGGGGCCCCAGTGACCCGCGTCCGGGCAAGGGAAAACGTCGTCCAAAGTTTTCATCATTGGAGGTTTGTTGAACCGTTCTTTGTCTCATCCCTCACCTAGGACCAGTTTGCCTTGGGTGGCCCTACCAGGGGCATAAAGCCCCGGACAACATACCTCCTAGGATCATTGGGACACGCAAACCCCTCCACCACGATAAGGTGACGGTTCAAGGAGGAGAACCACTGATATAGTCTATTAAAAAAGTGCAATTCATAATTCATGACAATACCACGACAGTGCGAAATGCAATGCGGTGTCATGCAGAAAGTAGCAGGGCCTCTTTCTAGAAAAGTACCTAAATTGCAAGTATACTCTGAGTCTTGATATGTAGGATGTCATATTCATAACTCACGTTGATATCATGTCAGCCAGTTATCATGTTTTTGTGCATTAATACTCGGACATGTTTACGGCCTACAAAATAAAATGTGAGTTTCAGTGTTTCGACAGGAAGTGTGACATTAACGTAGAGGTATCATCATGAAATACCTTCAGAGATGAACAGAGCAATGTCTTGCTCTATAGAGAGGATCGCCAGACCGCAAAGCCTGTCTTGAGACATGGTCGATCTATACTGGAGAATACAACTTGACAAATCCGCTCGAACAGGACACACAGGACCTCAAAAGCTGAGCCCGCTTGCCACCCCCAAACGCCACTCTAGTTTATAAAAACCCCTTCTTCTACTTAACAGTATGGGGGTTGTGTTTGGGTGACAGCTGAAGGGCTGTGGTGAGGCTAATTGTCCTCCGAACCACGGGTTGGCACGGTTGATTACTGCTTTCCCTTCTCTTGGGCAGAGTGGTAGCTCTGAGGCTAGGGATCTGTGCCGGCAATCGGAAGGTTACCGGTTCGAATCCCATAAATGCCCGAAGTGAGTTTACTCAGTTGGGCCCCTGAGTAAGGCCCTTAGCCTGCAATTGCTTCATCCTGAGTATGACATTAATCTGCATCCAGCCCTGCAAGCAGGTCCTCCAACATGGGGGTTGGTGGCAGGATTGGCACTCCAGCCACAGTAAATAACCTCACAGTGTACCAGTGTGGTGCTGAGGTGTCGCCCATTGCACAGCTGCACTCGATCTCAATCCATGTGGTATGCTGTGTGTTGTGGCAACATGCTGTAATCAGTTCATGCTCCCAAGAGTGACACTCGTACCATCTCTGATGTTACTTCCGTCATCTGCCATCCTGGATCCCATATAGCCGGCTCCCACTCCATTTTGACTCTGTCTTACCAATGACCTAATCACCATTACTTACCTCTGTAACAAGATCTACAATATACCAGGGATCACGTACATGTCCCAACTCTTTACGATCTGTTTTGTCTCGATCTTACGGGGTGTAACATTTGCTCATGAAAGAACTCAGAGAAACTCAACCACCCAGTCTACCATTTTTTTGTAGTTCCAAGCAAACAAGCGAGAAAGGAAACAATTTAGCCTATAAAACTCACCCAAATGGTCCTTTCCTTATCATTGAAACTCTGGGGGTAGAAAAGTAGTTTGTCCAGCTTCCTGACTCTTGAACATTACAAATTAGAGATATGCAAAATATTTATCAACTTATATATTACACTCTGGGGCGGCACGGTGGTGCAGTGGTAGCGCTGCTGCCTCGCAGTTAGGAGACCCGGGTTTACTTCCCGGGTCCTCCCTGCGTGGAGTTGCATGTTCTCCCGTGTCTGCGTGGGTTTCCTCCGGGCGCTCCGGTTTCCTCCCACAATCCAAAGACATGCAGGTTAGGTGGATTGGCAATTCTAAATTGGCCCTAGTGTGTGCTTGGTGTGTGGGTGTGTTTGTGTGTGTCCTGCGGTAGGTTGGCACCCTGCCCAGGATTGGTTCCTGCCTTGTGCCCTGTGTTGGCTGGGATTGGCTCCAGCAGACCCCCGTGACCCTGTATTCGGATTCAGCGGGTTAGAAAATGGATGGATGGATATATTATACTCCACTACAAGTTGGCGGTGGTGCAACTTGTGACAGTCTAATCGCTGATGCTATTTAGGATGATTTTTAGATCAAATTCACATTCAACTTGGTGTGAGTCATCATTATTTTAAGAAAGGAATGCAGGTAGTCCCTGGGTTATGGACATCTGACCTACGACTTATGAACGAGGCTAAAGCTGCGATGCATGCGCCTCAGTAACTGCCGCTCCGTCATCTTCAGCCTCGGGATGCTGCAAGCAGTGGCTGGAGGGGGGCGATTTCGCTGCTCGCGCAGTGTAGTGTCCCTCGGGCAGTTCCCAGCGGTAAGTGGTGACCCGTGGTCCGTAGTCACTGGGGCCACAGCTGGCACTCGTGTGCAGGACGATGGTTCGCAGCCCACTCACTATATCACCGCAGCTACTTCTCCTGCATGGATGCAGGCTGGATGGAGCGGAGGAGGGCATTTTACTGCCCGCCCAGCACACGGCTAGTAATGCTGCAAGCAGTGACCCGGTTATGGCTGAACGGAGGCCATTTAGGGTGAACGGGGTGGCTGGGGTAGCATTGTAGTGTGCCTCAGATGGCTGCCTGTTGAATTGGGGCTGGGCGATTCACTATCCGCATTTGGCCTCACCGTGTTCGTTCTCGGTGGGTGGATGCACACTGCAGGCATCATACTGTAGTAGAGGTGACTGTGTGGTGGGCAGGTGGTGAATCGCCCCTCGCCGCCCCAAGTCATTCTCAATAGCAAGCCTGCTTGTACTGTTACGCACATAGCAGGAAGTTGTCTTGTCAGTACATCAGACGTGTTGACGATGGGTGCCTTCCTGCTGTGATAGCGTGTACAGTGCTGTGCAGAAGAGCTCATCTTACCATTCACCCTTCAACAATGTCTCTGAAACACAAATCTGGTGCAAGTGCTGGTGATGCAGGAAAGAAGAGAAAAGCCATCACCATGGAAAATAAAGCAGAAATAATAAAAAGGTCAGAGAGAGGTGAAACTCCATCATTCATTGGCAGAGCACTTGGTTACAGTCGGTCAACAATAGCATTTATTAACATGATGTACCTGTTCTGACTTACATACAAATTCAACTTAAGAACAAACCTACAGTCCCTATCTCGTATGTAACCTGGGGACTGCCTGTATAAGGCAGTCAGGACTTTCTTCTTTTCTACTAACAGTTATTGTGTTTTTAACAATTGGTTTTCTTTGGACTTCCTAGGCTCATATCGTTGCCTGTTAAAGACCTCTCTTTTGTCTTTTTGTAGATTTACAGTGTGTCACAGAGAGGATGTGCAGCACTGTTCTTAATGGCACTCAGTTTTGCTTCAGTTCTCTCCTTGCTATGACCTCCAGGGGGTCCAGACTGCGTCCCTTAACTGAGTCTGTCATTTTAGTTAGCTTGTTCATTCAGTGGGCCTCTATTGAAGTGATGTCACCAGCCCAGCACACCACAACATAGGAAACTGCTTCTACTTCTCACTCCCTAAGTAACCCTGAGCTGGCCACTTCATCTGCCATTGCTCACTATGTGGTGTCACACACGTGTGCACATAGGGGACAGCTGAAGGACTTTAGTGAATGTAATTCTACTGCCACTCCAGGGGTTGGCGCTCTGTCCTAATGTCTCTCTCTCTTCTTCTTCTTCCCTTTGCAGACCGGCTGATTGACGGATCGAAAGCCTCTGATGTCACTACCGGTGTCCGTCCACCTGGACCTTCCTCTTCTTCTCAGAAGGCCCCAAAACTGGAAGCTCCACCATCTTGGGACATTTCTGCTTTGAACTCAAATCTTCAGAGAAGGCTCTGCAATAATTGAGTTCTTTTTTGAAGTTTGCGGCATCCAGTAATACAGGGTGGCTGGCTTGGCACCCCAACTCTTTATCTTTGTCTTCTTTTTCTGTTACAGTGGAAAGAACGAAATGAACTTCAGCAGCCAAGTGGATTACCTTTGGGGTGGATGCCCTCTCAATGGCACATTATTGAATCAGCTGTGCTGTTGTTCTGCCCTTGTGCAGTGTCTTGAGATTTCGGTCACAGTCCAAAGGTGCCATATAATAAGCAGTTTGTGTCGGATACTCGTCTTTTAGCATCGCTTCCCTCCGCCAAATAAGTGAACAAATCTTTGCTTGTTTTTCAAGTAGGCTTATTCTAAATATCATCCATAATTTTAACAGATCTGTTCAGCTGGTAGAGGGGGCTCAAGACGTTACTCCGCCTTAGCTCGCTTGCCTATTATGGGCTTTAATGTTTTTTAGTAGCACTGAAATCTTATCGACATGAGGCTTCAATCACTTGATGAGCACTTAAGCACTCATCTCTGCCGGTGGGCTTTTTGCACTTTTTTAACAGCTTTATTCCTGAATCCTTGTGATGGTTTTTGTCATAATGTTCACCTAGAAAAGAGATTGAGTTGATTTGTGAAAGGGCAGAAAACAAATGAAGCAGAGAGACTAAACGAGTTTTACCATACAGTATCTCCAAACGCTACGGCTGCTGACGACTGTTTGTGTTCAGCCTCATGTCTTCATGAGACTTAATATTAACCATTCTCCATTCATTTGCTGTGTCCACTCACAAAAAAACTTCTCAGAGACTGAGCTCAAAAAATGAAGGCTAAAAATTACAATGAAACTGGAAAGTTCTTGATCTGTCTATTCATCCATTTTCAAATGTGTTCAAATCATTTCAGTGTTGGCTTATAACTGACTCTGGCAACACTTGGTGCTAAGAAAAGGTGCCAGTCCATTTCAGCGCCCACTTCTCTACTCACTTGTGCAAAGCTCAAATTTACATTACCTTATTTGGCTGACACCTTAAACCAAGGCGATTTACAACATCTGAGGTACAAACTGATTTAATTTCTTTCCTTTACCATTTGCCAAATGGGCAGGTGAAGTAATTTCCTCAGAGTCATATGGTGTCAGTAGTGGGATAACACGTACATTACCAGGAAGCATGTTGTTGGATGTTTAAAGTAAGTTAATGTATACTTTCCTTATTCGAACTATGACACACATTATTGGGAAGATGGATGGGAGAGGAGTAAACACTGTTCTTAGACAGATAGATAGATAGATAGATAGATAGATAGATAGATAGATAGATAGATAGATAGATATGTAAGACACTATATAACAGACTGATAGATAGATAGATAGATAGATAGATAGATAGATAGATAGATAGATAGAAACCAGTTAGACACTTCATAACTGGAGACGCTGCCATCAACAACTGCCCAAAAACGCACATAAGAACATCTTTCTTGAATAAGAGAGCTGGCTTGTAGGTGGCTGAAGGACGTGGTCAGATCTGCTCGGTTGTACTGCAGGTTTACATTTAAAGAAACTGACATTCAAATAGAGTTAATGTATACTTTCCTTATTTGAACTATGACACACATTATTGGGAAGATGGACAGGAGTGGATTAAACACTGTTCTTAGATAGATAGATAGATAGATAGATAGATAGATAGATAGATAGATAGATAGATAGATAGATAGATAGATAGATAGATAGATAGATAGATAGATAAGGCACTATACAAGAACATAAGAAATCTGACAGACGAGAGGAGGCCATTCAGTCCATCAAGCCCATTTGTTGAGCTAATAGCCAAACTATCCAAACATCTCATCCGGATCCTTCTGAAAGATCATCAAGGTTTCTTCTTCAACTCCACGTCTTGGTAGTTTATTCCAGACTCCCACATCTCTTTGTGTAAAGAAGTGCTTCCTGGCTTCAGTTTTAAATGCCCTTCCTCTTGATCTCCACTGATGTTCTCAAGTCCGTGATTCACCCTCCAAAACTGAAAGAATGTAATGAATTATTATTATAGGGGGTAATAATAGTGATTGTCTTGGTATCCTTTCCAAATTAAAATATAGCATCTATCTCGGTATTAACAAGTGTCACACACATACGCTTGGATGTGTGGAACGAGTCCCGGACACAGACAGGCAGACATGTTTAAGTACCACCACACATTTATTTACAGTCACTATTATTTACAGCAATAAGTGCACAAAACCCCCAAGACTCCCCAAAGTCCAGGCCTCACACTACACAATGCCTCACCTCTTGAGGCCGCCTCCACTTCTCTCCACCAAGCTCTGTCCTTCTCCTCACCCGACTCCATCCCTGAATGAAGGGAGGCAGCCCTTTTTATAGTCACCCGGATGTGCTCCAGGTGCTTCCCGGCAATCTTCCACCGGCACTCCCCAGTGTGGCGTAAGTGCCAGCTGCGTACGCGGAAGCACTCCGGGTGTCCCCGATCCTCTTCCCTCCAACACTTCCAGGTGTGGCAGAAGTGCTGAGGTCCAGGGCTCTGTAGGCATTGGGGTGCCCCCTGGTGGTGACCACGGGCCCCTACAGGGCTGAGCTTCAATGCTCTCTACCCGTGGTCCCCAAAGCAACCAGGGCAGTCGCCCCCTCATGATCTGGAGGAGGCGCAAGCCCTCCTCTGGTCCTCCTGGGAATCCCAGCTGGGTACCACCCCCAGCCTTGTGTGTGGACGAAGGTTTCAGACCAGACAGCAGGTGTGGTTATAAAGCAGCTTTATTTTTCAGAGTCACGGTGAGAAGAGTTTCAGAAAAGCAGACAATCAAATATACATGACAGCATCAGGGCTCTTCTGAACCCCGTCTGTTGGGTGGGGTCCAGTTTTATACCCCTAGAATGCGTGATTTAATATCATTATAAAATGTAACAGTCAACACATTTATTATGCACAAACCTTGAGCCCCTTTAACGTCCCTTGTAAAACTTGATTTCTTGGCTCCTTTTGTTATGGCGTTCAGATGTAAGCTAAGGGACAACGTGAATTAAGGCAGACTCATGTGTGGAATGCTCAGACCTTGAGTCCTTTGCACAAACATTTTTCTGTTTGCTAAAACAAAGCATGCTGTTACTTGGTTTCGTAAAGCTTATTTCTCAGACATGAATTAGTACAAGGGAACGAAGAGAACATTCGTCTTCCACACGTGCCACAGGTGGCAGTTGATAGGCTTGACTAAATGTGTTGATACAACAGACCACGGGCTGGCAGTGTGCCGTAATGCTGTTTCTCCTTCCTCTACAGATCTGCAGAAGGAAAACCAATTTAAACTCACTTCCAGTTCCCCCACAGACCCCACTTCCGATTTGTCAAACCTCCCATCCATTCCCAATCCTGACCTCTGTTTCAAGAGCAGCCCCACAGATCCACCTCTTCCTCCTTTGTACTACCTCAGTCTCAGTCCCAGTCTAGAGAGATGACTCGTTTCTGTGTGTAAAATGTGTTTGCAGGCTGGATCCTCAAACCTTTTTTGGGCTCTGTGTTTTCTCATTATACAAATATAGTCTAAGCATATCAGGAAACCAGATAAAGGTCAAGTAGACAACAAAGAACAAGAAAGCTTTACCGAGATGGTTCAAGAAGTTGCCTGACTATCACGTACCCAGTAAGATTTGCAGATGTCACACGCACAGGAACTCAAGAAATATTGAAAAGTATTGTAAGGACCAGAAATGTAGTAGACGTAAGACTTTTATTCTGAGGTGTGAAAACTTGGTTATAAAACACCTCATGTCTTTTGAACCAATCAGAGTAAATGTTAGATGAATGTATATTGTGACACACGAGTCCATGTCTTGCACCCCAAAACACAAGGCTGAGTCTCAATACTTTAGCAAAAGCAGCTTTTATTCCGCATGAAACAGGAACAGCACGGTTCTTTATTGTAGCGGGATCTACCACTCTCTTAAACACAGACACAGCAAACAGGCAGGTTAGTGGCCAAGTAATACTGTTCCCTCCATTTATTAGAACATTAGAACATTAGAACAATCTAGACGAGAACAGGCCATTCAGCCCAACAAAGCTCGCCAGTCCTATCCACTTGTTTCCTCCAAGAAAACATCAAGTCGAGTTTGCTCTTCACATCACCCATCGACAACAGACGCTTATAGGGCTGCCATGATCGGCTCAAATTTGCTTCCTTGGCGCTCCGTTGTAGCGCTGTGCTGCCCTGGAAATGGAAAGCAATCTTCCACAGACATAGCAATCACACTTTGGGACGCATGTCGTCCCAGTCCCATTGGGGGGTGGGGGGGCTTCCCAAAAGAGTTCAGAAACCTCACAATGTACAAATTCAGTTATTATCAGTTTGGTTGTATTCTGTGACCATTTGCTGAAAACCTCTGCCTGGGAAACTATCCCTTAGTACAGCGGTTCTCAAACTTTCGTATTTCGCGCCCCCCTTTTCTACCTGGAATAATTCTGTGCCCCCAGCGTAATATAAGAGAGATGAGAATAACCCATGATACAACTAACAAAGATATAATACTCGTGCGGTGTCGCGGTATTCTATCATTTTTACTTCCATAAGATTTGCATGTGTTTGGCTAATTTCGATGAAATATTTGCAATTTAGTTTTTTCAAAGTGCTTTATTAACTGTTAAAATGACTTGTGTGGTTTTTGGTAGTAATTCTAATCCCAAAAACAAAGAATAAATTATTTATTCTTATTTAATTATTTTTTATGTAAAGAAACGATTAAATATGTTTTAACTTTTAAAAATCTCGTAAACGAGGACACCGATGAAGTCAGTCTGCGCGAGATGAACGTATTTTTGTCCGACAAATATTATACCGCTGTTAGTTGTATCATGAAAATAACCCAATACGCCGTAAATTATTTAACTCAATTTGACAATATTGGCTACGCTGCCAATGTGGTGCAGTCGCACTGCATTTTCACCTGATCTACTGTTACCCGAATATTCGCGATAGATACTGATACGTCTCTAACTTTCTGGATTGAAAATACGCGACTATCATTTCTAGAGGGCAGCATCCACAAAACCCAACAGGGCTGTGCCGGTAAATAGTAATTCCCATGCAGCCCTATACCAATCCAAGGCACCATTGCAGCTCAGGTGGGATGTCAAGCGGCAGTACGGGGGAGACTGTGCCCTTCAAAAGCCATCTTCCCCTCGTCCTTTCTTTAAGAAGGCATCCTGGTCGGGTAAAAATGCTGGCTGTCCCTAACATTTGTCTCTTTAGAGACTCCTTGAGTACTGTTGGTTTGACTTTGTGTTGAATAAGTGGTTGCTCATTGAGTCCCAAATGAGGCACATTACCTGCATTTTGAGGGAGTGTCAGTTAGGGCACTACAGCCATGTGGCACCATTACCCGAGGGTGATCCAGCTCACAGGATTCTTATTGTTGAGGAACCAAACACCTGGGCTAGGCCAAGCGGACGCCCACGTAACACCTAGGTGCAGCAGATAGATGATCATTTCCGGAAGGGGTGGCACTGGACCACATGTCTGCCTGGGGGGTTGTCAACTGGGAGCCCAAGTTGTTTTGTCATGTGATCGGTACAGCAACATGCTGTACCAGTACATGCTCCCCTACCTGACCTAACATGACCTACTGAATATGGAAAGCCACCATTATCTACAAACCGTAGGTCAAGAATGTGAGAAGTGATTAAGTGGACATAGAAAGAGGCGGATGGCTACTTTGTTTTGGTTTTTTAAGTAATGGTGGCAAGAGAGGGGGCAGAAAAAAAATAATTTTTTGGGAAGGCATGAGAAAATATTGCTGGTACAGATACAATTTAGGAATGAAGAATTTGTGTTTTTAGAGTCAGGTGATGAAATACATTAAGTGCAATAGAGATAATGATAAGAATTGTAATAAATGTAAGTTTCGCCCAACGTAGGGCGCTCACTTCATTGAACTGAGACAGCATTGTGCATTTTTGCAATACAGTCTATCCTGATTGCCCGTCCCGAGACTCCAAGTGTTTACTCTGAAGTGAGAGCAAGTCCATTCTGCACAACGCTTTCCAACAGGACAAAGCAAAGACTGCACAGGAATGGCTTAGGGATGAGTCTGAAAATGTCGCATGGTGGCCCAGCCAGAGCCAGGACTTGAACTCAGTCTGAAAAGAGAGACCTGAAAACAGCTGTCCACTGTCCGCTTCCATCACCCCTCAGAGAGCAGGAAAGGTTCTGCAGAGAAGAATGGCCAAAAATCCCAAATCCAGGTGTGTGAAGCTTGTCGTGTTAGACCCAAGAAGACTCCAGGCTGGAATCTCTGCTAGAGGGGCTTCAACAAAGCACTGAGTAAAGGGTCTGAATTCTGGTGTCAATGTGATATTTCAGATTTGCATTTTTTATAAATTTGCAAGAACATCCATAATCCTGTTTTTGCTTTGTCATTCCAGGATATCAAGTGTGGTTTGATGAGGGCAAAAATAAATTTTAATGATTTCAGCACGAGGCAGCATAAAACAAATGAGAAAAAAGTGAAGTCCACCATTCCGGTCAGTGGTACAGCTGAGCCTGAACCTTTCAGATTTCAACCCAAAGGTCCAAAGTCAAATGAATGAACAGCACAGTTCACTCAAATCCATAGCCCAATCTGTGAAATGCTCTTCAGAGGGGACTCATGTGATTGGATGGGCACGGGTGTAAAGATTGGGGTACCAGTCTTTTTTAAATAGGCAAAGAAACAGCAAATGTCTACAATTGCCTGCTCTCATGAAGTCTCTCAGGTGGTGGGACAGTCCTTCTCCTTCCAATGGGTTCTTTGGACTGAGCTTCTGCTCCCCGCCAGTGGGTCGAATTTATATCATCCCATAAGCAGGGCCATCTTAACAGCATTATAGGCCCCTGGGCAAAACAGTGCACTGGGGCCCCTACCTATGCAACCTTTCAGCAAGTCACAACATACATAGATTAGAATGGGGCCCTAATGCTTGTAGGGCTCCCGGGCAACTGCCCAGTGTGCCCATGTGTTAAGATGTCCCTGTCCATAAGGGGCCGGGATTTAGAGTCCACGTGGCAGCGTTGACATGGATCCTCATGAGTTTGCCCTTCAGAGCTGCAAGCAAAAGGAAAGAGGTAGTTAGCGACAGCGCCCCCTCTGTTCGCATCATGGAACGGCTTTCCTCAAGAAATCCTTGAAGGTGTCCTCTAGGCTCACGTGCGTGTAACACCATCCATAATATGCCAAGCAGATTTTCACCAATGTGAATTACTATTCAAACCTCAATTACAAGCCCTTAAGAAAGCACCTCACGGAGGATCGTTCTGCTATGGCGTTTGTTCCCTGTCACTTTTTGGTAATACTTTTTTTCATTTCTTAATTCTACACATCCATAATTGAAGCAAATTCCATTTTTTATAGCTATAAAATATTTTTCTCTTTTTTTTCTGCAAAAACTGTCCTTCAAATTACAAATTGTGTCCTACAATTCAACTCAAACCCCTATAAGCGGCATGGCGCCTGTGTCACCATCCAGCAACTTAATGTGTGGCAAAAGAGAGGCACAGAGGAATTATAGTGACTTAAAACATATGCATTTCACCCACATGTGATTTTCTGAGGCTTGGCAGCACTGGCACTAATCGCCATTTCTTGTTTCCTTTGTGAACGGCTGCATAGAGGTAGATGTTAATCCTATAGAAAACGACTTGTAGTGCGCGGGAGCGAGTGGGAGGGCGCTAAAGCCGTCTTCTTCGAGGAGCGCTCCCTCTTCTATTGAGTCACAGGAAGGCCTATTATTTCCTAGCACTGACGCTATTAGCCATGCTTTGGACACTGCTCGGATTATGCAAATTTGACAGAAGATGGAACCAAAACACACACTTTGACTTTAAGCTGCTTCGTCTAACAAGTACTGATACATTTGAAATCATCAGATGCTGATGGGAAGGTCCTGAGTGAGAAATCTTTGTGATTTGATGAAACTTGAGAGCAAACCTCTGCCACCACATGGCATCCACAGCCCTCCATTTGATTTTTGTGAGTTAGAAGAGTTTTGACAAGAAGAGTCCATTCATCCCAACTAACCTCATCAGTCCTATTCATCTGTAAAGTTGAAAAAATAAATTCACACTTGACCCTTTTATTATTAGAAACCTGCAGACGTTTCAGTTTACTTGCAACAATACAAAGGTGTGGCAATTTTAACAAAACTTTAGTTTGAATAATCAAGATGCTGCTACCCAAAACTAAACAACAGGCCGCCTACTTGCCTTCTATGCCATTCAAGTCATTCAGGGCTCAGAGGTGTAGTTCATCCAGTGACCACTAGATGCTTGTGTGCAAACTAGAAGCCTCTGAAGTTGTAGCTTGGTATCTTCTTCTTCCTCTTCTTCATCTACCTCTTCATCTTTTTCCAATTCTAAGTGGGTCTTGTTTATCTACCTCTTCATTTTTTCCCAATTTTATGGGGGGAGTCTTCTTCATCTACCTCTTCATCTTTCCCCAATTCTACCTGTGGTCTTCTTCATCTGTCTCTTCATCTTTCCACAGTTCTCAGGAGGCTAGGACAGGCTAAATATCTGACCACTCTTGACATGACAAAGGGTTACTGGCAGGTTCATTTAATGGACTCCACAAAGGCTAAGACAGTGTTTAACACCCCTGGCGGTCAATTGCAGTATCGCGTCCTTCAATTTGGGTTACTTGGGGCACCTGCAACTTTCCAGCGCCTGGTGAATAAAGTATTTCGGCCTCATAACTCATTTAGTGCTGCCTACCTGAATGACATGATCATCTATTCCAGCACATGAGAGGAACATCTACAGCAGGTCCAAGCAGTATTATGGTCACTTGGTGAGGCCGGATTTCAGATTAATTTAAAAGAAATACTTCTTTGGATTGGATGAAGTCAAATATTTAGGCTACCTGATATACTGAAATGGCCCCATCCAAGAACCAAGCGGCAAGTCCAGACCTTTATCAGCTTAGCGGGTTACTACCACCAGTTTATAGCTCGATTTTCTGAGAGAGCATAACCCTTGACTGTTTTGACAAAGAAATGAGCGCCGAACAATATGGTTTGAACTGATAAGGCAGACGCTGCATTTGGTGACGTCAGCACCAGTTTTGAAAGCTCCTAACTTTTCTGTACCTTTCATTCCCCAGACGGATGATTTGGATACAGGTCTTAGTGCCGTGCTGAGCCTGAGCATCAACAGTGTTGAACACCCCATCATGTTCCTGAATTGGAAGCTGCTGGAACGAGAACCCAGGTATGTGGCGATGGAGAGGTAGGCCTTGGCGATCAAATGGGTGATTACGCATGTACGGATGGGTGAAAGCTAAAGGGCTCAAATGTGGGCAATTCCATGCCAGACCAGAGGGTGGAGGAGTGCACTAATCCATTCTCTGTTTCCACTGCAGACCAGTTGCGGGAAATTCCGCCTAACCCCGATTACATCACTTCCGGCCCTGGCACCAATGGTGACACTTCTGGCCCCAGTATCAATGACGTTACTTCCTCTGCCTTTCCATAAAACCACCATGTTTACCTTCTTCAAATCAGTTCTGTTCTGGACTGAAACGTTTGTGCAACCAAGTTTCAAATTTGCAGCTGGGTTTCAAGTATACGGGAGACTGCCTCAAACCTTTTTCTGGCTTCTCTCCTTTCATTTGACATGTATTACAAAGATTTTTTAATGTTCCAGAAAAATTTTGAAGAATGGGCGTTGTAAGCTTACAGCTGGTTTGACATTTATTACAGAGCTTATTGTGTGGCCACTGGTTATGTGGAGAAAGAAAAGGAAGGACAGGAATTGTGTGTTGGTACGTTTGAAAGAGACAGCACTGGTGCAATAAATTATTTCATCAAGGGTCACAGACGATCCCTTGAAGGAACTTGTAGGAGGCAGGAGCAATCCCTGGAAAGGGCGCCAGCTCATCACTACCACTGCACTAACGTTCCACCATGTTCAATACATGTTGTAGCCGCCGAAGCATAAGGCGAAGTCAAGCATGGGTAAAACGTGCGTCGAAAGAAATCTCTCAGTCCAAAAGGCAAGGCTGTCACTAATTGAAGAATGCTGTTTACTCAAAGCTGTTAGAAATGGCAAGAATATACTAATACAATTCTGCTTATGGGGGTTATAGGAACATCCCATAGATTATGCATTGTCATCTAGTAAAATATTCATGAATCTTATAGAACTAAGAAAATGGCTCTTACACATGTCGTGACGCACTTCATAATGAAAATGATATAGTATTTTAAATTGCTCAGAGAGCTGTAATATCATGAATGTAATGTATTCTGTGTGGAGATCAGTGCCTGCGCGCTCCTGTCTGCGGAAGAGAAAGCCCGTTTAAGAAGCACATGGTGATTCACACGCATAGAACACATAGAATACGAACCATTTAACAATCTACTTTAGTTACAATAGGATTTGAGAAACTCTAGTAAATGAAACATTGATTTACATTTACATTGATTACATTTACGACATTCTACTTTAATGACAAAATAAACTAGAGGAAATTTCAAGATTAAAGTGGACATTACAACCTTTCTTTCTTCACTGCAAGTTTCCATCCAGTTTTTTGTTATCGACAAACAGAATATACGTAAAAAAATGTGCAAAATTTGCTGTCTCCAGCCTGTTTCCATCGAACTGGCTTTTTATCGATAAAATGGTGTGCATGATGACGTCATCCCCCCCAAAACGAACTGTCGCATAAGTTTTGTTGTATCGCGAAGAAAAATCTGCCCTTGAGCCGTTTCCATACATAATTTTGTGTATGTTGCAAATTATCTACCTTTTGTTTTCCACGTTACACCCCCTGTATGGAGAGATTATTCAGACAGTTTTTTGAAATTTGCCAGCTTACTGTTATTGTAATTGTACATAATATCCGAAGACGACAGCAGAATGAAGCAGTTGCTTGTCCGATAGCTCTTGAGCTCGAAGGAAGTACCCCAGTGCGACGAAACCCACGGGTATGGGAGAGACGACGGAATAAGACCTTCTGGGAGGAGGTGGTGGGGAGACACTTCACAGAAAATCTCTGGCTGCAACATTTTAGAATGACACGGCCGATGTTTGAGATGTTGTGTGGATTCATCAGTCCTGATGTTGCGCTCATCACAGGTTGTCACCGACCATCGGTTCCAACTCAAAAGCAGATTGCCATCGCCCTTTACAAGCTGGCAACCTGCGCCGAGTAGAGAGTAGCTGGAGAAACTTTCGGAGTTAGTAAAATTCCCGTCCATCGATGTGTATATGCTGTGTGCACAGCTATTAAAGAAAAATGAATGCGGCGTTATATCAGACTTCCGACTGTAGCGGAGGCCAATGAAATTGCATACCGCAATTCCTTGGTGCATCTTGTGCCACAGATTTACGGTGCGCTGGATGGCACGCATGTGCCTA
Source organism: Polypterus senegalus (assembly GCF_016835505.1). Taxonomy (NCBI): domain Eukaryota; kingdom Metazoa; phylum Chordata; class Cladistia; order Polypteriformes; family Polypteridae; genus Polypterus; species Polypterus senegalus. The sequence continues at coordinate 309,131,505 of NC_053155.1, read as the reverse complement.
TTCTTCCCCCGACGGAAGGCTACCACGATTACATTAATCGCAAAGGATGGCCATCTATTGTTCTCCAGGCCCTTGTTGATGACAGGTGCATGACAGTTAGTCCCTTTCGTCTGTGGTAAGAGTCCACATGCACGTCTGAGCCACGAGGCGTTTGTTATGCAGCGGCTTCACTATTGTGTTGTATTTTGCTCTCTCCAGAGTTCCATCTTTTCATTCACTTACTGTTGTATTCTCACACCAACCCGTTTTAGACATCCGTGTCTGTCCAGAAGTGTTTAGCATTCAATAAATAATTATACATGACATTGACGGTGTGTCTACACAGCGCAGAGAGGCGTGGGTAAGCCGTTGAACCCCATTCGGGCTGCAAGCCGTGGAATTCCCACTAAGTGTGCCTCATACGCTCCCACTCATTACGTCCCTACCCTTTGTGCACACCCCCCTCCTACTCCTGGTCGGGTATCTTGGTGGATTATATATAGAAAAGCAGCCAAAACCGAGGGGTATCCCATGGGGTCCTTAAAACATTCCTTTACAACTGAGGTTAAAACACAATGAAGTAAGCAGTCTTTAAAAACTAGAGTTCCATCTTTTCATTCACTTTCTGTTGTATCCTCAAACCCTCCCTTTTTAGACAACTGTGTCTTTCCAGAAGTGTTCAACCATCAATACATAATTATGCGGCGTTTGTTATGCCGCGGGTTCACTATTGTGTTGTATTTTGCTCTCTCCAGAGTTCCATCTTTTCATTCGCTTACTGTTGTATTCTCACACCAACCCGTTTTAGACATCCGTGTCTTTCCAGAAGTGTTTAGCATTCAATAAATAGTTATGCATGACATTGAGCGTGTGTCTACCCGGCGTGGATAAGCCGTTGAACCCCATTTGGGCTGCAAACCATGAAATTCCCACTAAGTGCGACTCATATGCTCCCACTGGTTGCGTCCCAACCCTTTGTGCACACCCCCCTCCCATCTCGCTACTACCGTGGTCGGGTGTCTTGGTGGATAATATATAGAAAAGCAGCCAACGACTCAAGTGACGAGTTGGAGGTGGGCACATGAGCGGGCAGTGCAAACTGAACGAGAAATCAGCAGACTAGCAAGACGGACGGAGCTGAATGGACGTCCTTCTCCTCTCCTCCCGTTCCACACTCCACGCCGTGCACCCCCATCCCTCCGTCTGGCAAGAGAAGGCGCGATTGCGGTCCGCCAGTTTTCAGTCACCCATGATTGTGTGTTGGTTCGTTCCGTGCATTGTTACAATGTTGCTTTTCTTGCTGATTTATTACATTACCGATTTTTCAAATGTTAATTTTCTCCCTGTGCTTAAAAATCATTTAAAAAACCGGCCTGATTATGCGGCGTATGGTACGCCGCGGGTTGGCTAGTATGAATATAATTCCACAGATGGGGCAGGTCATGAATTCTGAGTAAGACTGGAGTTTATTTACAATGCTTTTTTTTCATGTTCAATATTAATTTCTAATTGGTGGTATGAGAAGTCAAGCAAAATGACACCTTTTACTGGCTAATTAAAAAGATTACAATATTCAACCTTTAGAGGCATCTTGCCTCAAGTCGGGGCCTAAATTGCCTCGAAAGCTTGCATATTGTAATCTTTTTAGTTAGCCAGTAAAAGGTGTCATTTTGCTTGACTTCTTATTACGTCTACGGTACAACGCTTCAATTGATGGTTTAATTTATTATGTAATCTTTGTGTAACAGAATTTATTATTTTTCTTTGGTGTTGCTAATCCTTGTGTATTAAGTATGCAACATTTGATTGTTTATAATTTACCATCTTTTTAGTTAGCCAATAAAAGGTGTCATTTTGCTTGGCTTTGCTCTCCATTCTGTCATGAATGCCATCTTGGTTTTGAGATACTTGACACCATTTTGAGTTTTGGCCATCAAGACATGGTGAGGGGTTGCCATGGGCAGATACAGGGAGTTACATCAGTATGACGTCATTGAGTGACGCAACAGCATTTCTTTCTATAGTATATATTCATACAAAGAATTAAAGATGTCTAAGAAAACGTTACAAGAAAACAAAGACATTAAAGAATAAATAAATGACATACCAAAAAAGACTAAAGAAGAATAAATCAATGCATATTGATTAACGTGTTATGGATATTCATCCACTACGGTGGGCTGGCACCCTGCCCGGGGTTGTTTTCTTGCCTTGCACACTGTGTTGGCTGGGATTGGTTCCAGCAGACGACCCCCATGACCCTGTAGTTAGGATATAGTGGGTTGGTTAATGGATGGATGGATATTCATCCATAACATAGTGTCACTCATGGACTCTCTGAGGATTACATTGCCAGCTATGATCAGGTATCTGGTACCACCCCAAGGAGTGAGGGGCCACTGTCACTAACTGTCTTCCCTCTGAAGCACAGAGAAGGCAATCCATAAAGTTAACTGACCACAGCATAGACATACTGTATATAGATAGACGTCACATTCACTGTGTTGCCCAGTCGACACGATACGTCAGCGTGTCAGCCTTATTGCGAGTGGCAAAAGTGCCATTTAAACGAATACAGGTAGACGTGGAAACTGGGTTTTCTGATGAAAAAACAATCATTTTTAAAACAGTAGTAACGTTTACATACAACAGATTTTGGCGAATCGTTTACATGCAATTATTTATATCCATTTATACCCTAATAATGGCAATTATCAAATAATAATCCATCCATCCATCGATTTTCTAAACCGCTGAATCCGAGTACAGGGTCACGGGGGCCTGCTGGAGCCAATCATCCATCCATCCATCCATCCATTTTCTAACCCGCTGAATCCGAACACAAGGTCACGGGGGCCTGCTGGAGCCAATCAAATAATAATAATAATTATTATTATTATTATTAAATAATTCCTCCCATATAAGTAACATTTCTCAGACTGCCTTCTTCCATCTCCGAAACATTTCTAGACTTCGTCCTGTTCTTACGCAATACAGTACTGAAGTATCATTAATGCTCGAGTCACCTCACGTATAGATTACCGTAATGCTATTCTATCTGCCATCCCACAAAAGCTTATCCATTACTTACAACTTCTTCAAAATTCTGCTGCCAGGATAATAACCTGCTGTTCTAAATCCACTGAACATATCACACCGATTCTCTCTCAACTTCACTGGCTCCCTGTTAACTACAGAATGCAATACTAAATCCCACTCTAACATTTAAGGCTCTCCACAACCTCACTGATCTCCTCCAGACTTACACTCCTCTCGCTCACTCAAATCCTGTCATTTGTGAGTATTCAGTCTGGCAATATGGTGCAGCCTTAATTTGTGGAAGACAGACACAACTGAAGACATGAGCATGAAATGATGGTTGTCAATTTCAAACTGTGTTTCCTCGATGTGCTCCTTGAGGAAAAACATCATCAAGTTTGAGAAATGTTAACAGCTAACAACAAGCTACATAGTTAGTGACTAAATACGTTTAGCCAAAATGTTGTTTGGAGGCTCACTTGAGCACATAAATGCATAGCTTTGCTAGCTTAGCCTGGCATAGCTAAAGTTAAGATTATAAAATGGGATTTTCTAATTACCAAATATAACCAAAACAATTGTTCAGCCTTACCTATGAAATGTAATCCCCTGGGATCTGGTTTGGAGCATACAGCGGTTTGTAAAATTCCAAGCAGCACATGCATGAGGCATCTTATCCATTACTTCACTCCACAGCAGTGCCACTTGCAATATGGCGGCGACATTGACGTACGATTCTGATGGTCATGAGGCGTCTAGTTACTCTATGTCTATGGACCACACCCCCATGATGATAAGGCCAGATGGCTGGCAGAACAGAAAAAAGAAAAACTTTAGAAGAGCTGTAGAAAAAAAAACAAAAACCAAATTCTGCTGAGGTTCAAGACCAAAAGACCACTCAGACGCCTCTGGTTCTTTATTGTTTCATTGGGTCTCATGGAGCATCACAGGGGGCTGCATAGGACTTTGATCAGGTGGTGCTGGCACAAAACTCCATCACAGAAAAACCACAAAAGAAAGCAGGAAGAAGATCAGATGATTTAAGATTACAAATCCTTGAAGAACGTCAGTGTTGTGCATGAACGAGTTCAAAAGAGTGCATTTATTGAACAAGTTCATTTTTCTAAGAACGGTGAACTTAACGTAACATATTTGCAAGTGAAGAACTTCAACGTGAGCTCGTTCAGTTTGATGTGATTTTCTGGATCTGGTTTAGGCAAAGATTAAACGTTTTTGGCTTACCCTGTAATGTAGGGGTGGAGCCGAATCCAAATATGGTATTCGAATAAGCACAAATAGTGGATTTTTATGAATATTTATTTTGTACGAATTTTTTACCATTTATTTGTATTGGGAAATAATAACGTAAAATCAAATAGGCCCTGTCTGTGTCTGCCTGCTTGTGCTTAAGCTGCACCCCCGCTGACACGAGCACGCGGTGAAGATCTGCTTTTGCTTTTAGGAAAACGTTGTACTTCACGAGGCCATTTTATATTTTTCCCTGTTGGACATGAAATATGTGACGTGAATTTTGACCAGCAGTGTAATAAGTTAGTTCACCTACTTGCTGAGTCCACAGTCGCCGTTTGTGTCACATGGCTGGAAATAGAGCAGTAATTTGTATGGATACTTGCATCTATTTTATTTCTTTTTTGACCGGGGGGATATTAGCATATATGGTTATACGTGTTTGTTGCTGGGTATAACTCAATAAAGTGTATTTAAATAAAAAAGTCTTCATAATTATTGTATTTTATAGATAGATAGATCGATAGATAGATAGATATGAAAGGCACTATATAATAGATAGATAGATAGATAGATAGATAGATAGATCTGAAAGGCACTATAATAGATAGATAGATAGATAGATAGATAGATAGATAGATAGATAGATATGAAAGGCACTATATAATAGATAGATAGATAGATAGATAGATGAAAGGCACTATATAATAGATAGATAGATAGATAGATATAGATAGATAGATAGATAGATAGATAGATATGAAAGGCACTATATAATAGATAGATAGATAGATAGATAGATAGATAGATAGATAGATAGATAGATACTTTATTAATCCCAAGGGGAAATTCACATAATCCAGCAGCTGTATACTGATAAAAAACAATATTAAATTAAAGAGTAATAAAAAAATGCAGGTATAACAGACAATAACTTTGTATAATTTTAACGTTTATAGGGTGGAACTGAAGAGTCACATAGTGTGGGGTCTCCTCAGTCTGTGAGTGAGCAGGATGGTGACAGCAGTCTGTCTGTCTGTCTGAAGCTGCTCCTCTGTCTGGAGATGATCCTGTTCAGTGGATGCAGTGGATTCTCCATGACTGACAGGAGTCTGCTCAGCGCCCGTCACTCTGCCACAGATGTTAAATTGTCCAATTTCATTCCTACAATAGACAATTTAACATTTATTGCTGGGTATAACTCAATAAAGTGTATTTAAATAAAAAGTCTTCATAATTATTGTATTTTATTGTTGTGCATGAACGAGCTCAAAAGAGTGCATTTATTGAACAAGTTCATTTTTCTAAGAACGGTGAACTTAACGTAACATATTGGCAAGTGAAAAACTTCAGTGTGAGCTCGTTCAGTTTGATGTTTTTTTCTGGCTCAAGAACACTGTAATAGCCTAATATCTACCCATCCATCATCCAACCCGCTATATCCTAACTACAGGGTCACGGGAGTCTGCTGGAGCCAATCCCAGCCAACACAGGGCACAAGGCAGGAAACAAACTCTGGGCAGGGTGCCAGCACACCGCAGAATAGCCTAATATAAGGCATGCAAAACTGAAAAAAGTAAACTTATAGTACATTCATTCTCACTGCTTAAAAAATACAAAATGAATTGAACATGAACAAGTTCAAAATTGAAATGGTGAACTATGAACGTGAATTTCTTCATTTTAATCTTTGAACCTGCACAACACTGAAGTACGTGATAGTCGTATGTGTTTGATTTCAGGTCTAGCTGGGTTTCAATTCCTTGTTTTATGTCCTTTGTGTCCCTTTATGTGTTTTGTTATTCATGTTTTGTTAATGATATTCTTTGTTCCCTATGCCTGCGTTACGTTCCCTGTATTTTGTGGGTGGTCCCCCCCCGAGAGACGTGGTCACCTGCCCATCACCTCAAGAGACAGGTCGCAGCCCTATAAAGGTGAGGCAAACCGCATATCCTTGTGGCTCATCTGAATGCGCCCGCTGATGGTCTGGTGAGTTCCCTTGATTACTGTGATTGTAGCTGCGTTTACCCCAAATTACCGAAGTTCTGCAGCTTTAGTTTGCTTCATGGGATTCTGACACTAGCTTGACGCATTGAAGTGATAACACAGATGAAATATCTTTGTTTTTAAAAGCTTTGGTAAAAATTCAAGGTAAAACAGTTCACACAAAAATAGAGAAAATACTGAAATTGCAAAGAAAAAAAAAGTTATGTTTAAATCTTATTTAGTTTGTTTGTGGAAGAAAGTTAATGCTTTGAGTTAAACTTATATTAGTATTTGCTTAAAGTATTCAGTTTCTAAGTTTGGCTCTTTTCGTGATTTTCTGTGTTTTGCGATTTCCTGGATTTTTGGGCCTTTGCACTGTGTTTTTGTCTTTGCCTTGGAATACTGTGTTGGGACTTTATTCACCTTGGATCGCCTTTGCTTTTTCAGGCATGTTCTTTTTGTCTTTTGTGCTCCACAGAGGTTATTACAGAACAATTTTGGATTAATAAATCTTTCATCTATTGTGGCGAGTGACCGGGTCCCATGCCTGGCCGGGATGCCACTTCTACTTATGTTATGGGGGAGCAACGTTGGGTTCCTCAGTACCACCCCTGGGATGTTTGGTGGCAGCCTCCCTGGCTGACAATGGTGCCTCAGTTTCCCGCAGGGTTCCATGGGAGGGGATCTGGGGTGGCTGCAAGGGGGTGCTGCATGGATCCTGGTGCCAGCTTGGACAACTCTACAGGACATCCCAGAAGTGCAATCAGGGACAGGTGATCAAGCACCTGGAGCACTTCGGTGTGGGCTATAAAAAGGACTGGCAACCACCACTCAGGGCCAGAGTTGGGAGGAAGAGGATGAGGTTGCCTGGGAGGAGTGGTGGTGCCAGAAGAAGGGTTGTGGTTTGTGTTTAACTGTGCTTGGGACTGTGTTATGGCTGGAGGGTTCACAGGGAAGATGTGCACTCCAGATGAAGAAAAATAAAGTCTTCTTGTGTTTTTACACGTACCTCTGTGTGAGTCTGTGACAGGTCGGGCGCTATACGGCGTCCAATTCACACAATAAAGATCCTATGTGGCCCTCTGTGTTACTAGTCAGGATTTTTGTTAGCATTACCCCCCTAGTGGGCATTTTTGGAATTGTTTGTGAAATTCATGCTTCGGGACTCTTGAGTATCACAACACTGTTGTTGCATATGTTGTCTATTAGTGTTAGGATTTGGTTTTGCTGTTTGACTTTTTGCTCAGTTTGATTGTTAAGTGGTGCAATGTTGTACTTGCATTACTTTTTTAAGGTCAGATATTTCTTTCATGTCCTTATTTGCTCAATTTTCCTAATGATTTTGGAGTTGTGTATTTTTTATTATTTTATTTTTCGGATGCCCTTTAAGGTCCCACAATGGTCGCCAATTTAGGTACCTATTGCTAGGTCCATGTCCCACATTTCCAGTGATGATACCAACACACTTTCAAAGACCTCTGCTAAACTTCTTCTTATGAGTTCCGTTCGGTTTTAAGTTCTTTACTTGTGACTTTTTTTTTTTTGTTTCAAGCTATGGTTGTGGTTGCAATTTTTGATCTCCAGGCTTTGACCCCTTTTTGTTATTTTTACAATAATCTGAAAGACTTGTTCAAACATTTACAGTTAGGTCCATAAATATTTGGACAGAGACAACTTGTTTCTCATTTTGGTTCTGTACATCACCACAATGAATTTTAAATGAAACAACTCAGATGCAGTTGAAGTGCAGACTTTCAGCTTTAATTCAGTGGGTTGAACAAAACGATTGTATAAAAAATGTGAGGCAACTAAACCGTTTTTTAAACACAATCCCTTCATTTCAGGGTCTCAAAAGTAATCGGACAATTGACTCAAAGGCTATTTGATGGTCTGGTGTGTTCAAGTCTGTCGTCACGTCTTATCAATTAAGCAGATAAAAGGCCTGGAGTTGATCTGAGGTGTGGTGCTTGCAAGTGGAAGATTTTGCTGTGAACAGACAACATGCGGTCAAAGGAGGTGAAAGAAGCCATCCTTAAGCTGCGAAAACAGAAAAAACCCATCCGAGAAATGGCTACAATATTACGAGTGGCAAAATCTACAGTTTGGTACATCCTGAGAAAGAAAGCAAGCACTGGTGAACTCAGCAACGCAAAAAGACCTGGACGTCCACGGAAGACAACAGTGCTGGATGATCGCAGAATCATTTCTGTGGTGAAGAGAAACCCCTTCACAACAGCCAACCAAGTGAACAACACTCTCCAGGGCTTGGTTGGCGTATCGATATCCAAGTCTACCATACAGAGAAGACTGCATGAAAGTAAATCCAGAGGGTGCACTGCAAGGTGTAAGCCACTCATAAGCCTCAAGAATAGAAAGGCGAGATTGGACTTTGCTAAAGAACATCTAAAAAAGCCAGCAGAGTTCTGGAAAAACATTCTTTGGACAGATGAAACCAAGATGAACCTCTACCAGAATGATGGCAAGAAAAAAGGATGGAGAAGGCGTGGAACAGCTCATTATCCAAAGCATAGCACATCATCTGTAAAACACGGTGGAGTCAGGCAGTGTTATGGCTTGGGCGTGCATGGCTGCCAGTGGCACTGGGACACTCGTGTTTATTGATGATGTGACACAGGACAGAAGCAGCCGAATGAATTCTGAGGTGTTCAGAGACATACTGTCTGCTCAAATCCAGCTAAATGACGTCAAATTGATTGTGCGGCAGGTGTTTCATGGTACAGATGGACAATGACCAAAAACATACAGCCAAAGCAACCCAGGAGTTTATTAAAGCAAAGAAGTGGAAAATTCTTGACTGGCCAAGTCAGTCACCTGATCTTCACCCAACTGAGCAGGCATTTCACTTGTTGAAGACTAAACTTCGGACAGAAAGGCCCACAAACAAACAGCAACTGAAAGTAAAGGCCTGGCAGAGCATTAAAAAGGAGGAAACCCAGCATCTGGTGATGTCCAGGAGTTCAAGACTTCAGGCTGGCATTGCCAGCAAAGGGTTTTCAACTAAGTATTAGAAATGAACATTTTATTTCCAGTTATTTCATTTGTCCAAATACTTTTGAGCCTCTGAAATGAAGGGATTGTGTTCAAAAAATGGTTTAGTTGCCTCACATTTTTTAACAATCGTTTTGTTCAACCCACTGAATAAAAGCTGAAAGTCTGCACTTCAACTGCGTCTGAGTTGTTTCATTTAAAATTCATTGTGGTGATGTTCAGAACCAAAATGAGAAAAACGGTGTCTCTGTCCAAATATTTATGGACCCAACTGTACCTGGCATTACATTTTAAAGTAGAACTAGAATGCAGCAATGAAAAGTGAGATTTTAAGGTTTTTCAAAACAATCCACGATGTTAGCCTGGCATTTGTCAATGGTTAAAATACTCCAGATTTCAGAAGGATACCTCACTACTGCTTTTATGCTTAGCTCCTGGAAAAATAAGCACACCACCATTACAGGATCAAAATCTACGACTGGGAATGTAGGGGAACAGGCACTCCTAAATATAGGAAGGAGCTTCATAAACTACTCGTAAAGTATTTTACTGTCAGTTCTAAAAGAGACGGTTAACCAATGATGCTAGGACTGGTGTGATGTGTTGAACTTTTCTTTTTACTTTCTCGTTTACGAAGTATAGGTATTGTAATCGTCCAAAAATTTATTTCAGGATTTTGATGAATCTCGATGTTTTAGACCTCCCTAAGTTCAATTTACTTCCTTGTAGGGAAAGCATTGTAATTGTCCAAATATTCAGTTTTCGAGATTTTGATGAATCTTGACATTTTAGAACTTTTTTTAGAGTCCAAAAAGTAACATTGTTGGAATTATGTCTATGTGTCGCGTGTGTGTGTGTGTGTGTGTGTGTAAACACAGTAACCTGAGGACGCTTTCACTTAAGTCAACCAAATTTTGCATACACGTATCAGGTACAAAACATAGGTTTCTATCAACGTTTGAGCTGTTTCTGCTACCTGGAAGTGGTACTTTTTTATTCATGCAGATGCAGAGTCCGATTTATTCAACTTTACTTTTATAATAATTGTTCAATATACAGTGGAACCTCGGGTCACGACCGTAATTCATTCCAAAGCTCTGGTCGCAACCCGATTTGGTCATGACTCGAAGTAATTTCCCCCATAGGATTGTATGTACAGTAAATACAATTAATCCGTTCCAGACAGTATGAGCTGTATGTGAATATATTTTTTAAAAGATTTTTAAGCAACAAAAATAAATAGTTAATTATACCATAGAATGCACAGCGTAACAGTAAACTAAATGTAAAAACATGAAATAATACTGAGAAAACCTTGAACAGAAAAAACTAACATTGCAAGAACTAGCGCTACAGGCTTACGAACTGCTCGTTGTAAACACTTTTTTTAATGAGTTTTAAGCACAGGGGAAAAAATGAACATTTGAAAAATCCGTAATACAAAAATTAACCATAAACTAACCTTGCATGAGTCGAGTTCTGGCATGAATGAAGTTAGGGGTAACTGGGTGGAGAGAGGATTACAGTTTTGAAGTAAAGTCTGTGATGATGCGAGTTCGCTGCATGCTCCCATCTCGCTTCCGGGAGCCCTTAAACCCGTCACCGTCTGTAATGTTACTGATGAGCACAACGGTGAGGCCCTACAATGGAGCAATCGGATTGTGCAAAAAGTGCCAAGTGCTTTTATTAAAATCAACAAAACAACAATCAAAAACAAAGTCCAAATTAAATAAAGTGAAGTGCTTTCAGAATCCTTCAATAAATAAATGATCCCATAAAAGCAGAAGTGAAGTGGAGGGTAAAATCTTCATTAAATACAACGAGATTAAAACAATGCTTGAAGCAGTCTCTTTAAAAACAAGCCTGGTGCTTTCTTTAACTGCCTTCTCGCGCTCTCTGTCTCTCTCTCTCTCACTTGCTCACCCTCTCTCTCTGTCTCTCTCTCTCTCTCTCTCTCTCTCTCTCTCTCTCTCTCTCTCTCTCTCTCTCTCTCTCTCTCTCTCTCTCTCTCTCTCTCTCTCACTCGCTCACCCTCTCTCTCTCTCTCTTTCTCTCTCTCTCTCACTCGATGTACAGGGAATGCACAGGCAGAGACTGAACACATGCAGAAATCATTGGCGCGTACGAACCGGAAGGGAAACTGGCTTGTTTGTCACCCGAGTGTGTGGTCGTGAACAGATGCAAAAGTTTGGTGAACTTTTTGGTTGTAACCCAATTTGTGCGTGGTCCGAGACGTTCATGACCCGAGGTTCCACTGTATTATTAATTTCATTTAATTTTTTGTTGATGGTTCTTTAATGTACATAATATAAAAATGTAATCATTGTTTTGCAGTTTACTCCTCAAATATCCATCCCCATATCTGAAAGTCTAGGGCAGACAACTTACAATTTTTCTGGTTAAGATCCTTGCTGCTCCAGTAAGAGAATCCATCTGTGGTATCTGTAATGAATCAAGAAACTCATTAGATACTGCTGTGAAACTCGATAAACCTCTGACATTTTCAGAATTGCTAGATGCTATACACTGACTTGAAAGTGGGAAAGCAGCCATCCCTGATGGCTACCCAGTGGAATTTTCTAAAAAGAAATGTTAAATAAGTTAGCTCGACAACTGTTTACAATGTTAATAGAAGCTAAAGACAACAACATTTTACCTCTAACTTTTCACCAAGCATTCATTTCCATCTTTCCTAAGAAAAACAAGGACTTACTACAATGTGCATCATACAGACCAATCTCGCTTCTGAATAATGATGTTAAGATACTCTATAAAGTTCTAGTTAGAAGGTTTGAGAAAGTGCTTCCTTCTGTAATATCACAAGACCAAACCAGATTTATTAAAGGCAGACACATAGCTTCTAACCTGCAACATTTGTTTAACATATCATATTCACCCATTAAATTTAACACCCCAGAGGATGCAAAAAAAGCATTTAACATGGATTAATGGGACTACTTACTCACCACATCAGTCTAAACACATGTGCAGGGATCAAACTACTTTATACCAGTCCAGAAGCCTCCGTTTATATTAAGAACATTATTTCAGACTACTTCAAACTAGAATGTGGTACTCGACAAGGATGCTCTGCTCTTTGCAATCACCTTTGAACCATTGGCTGTATACTTCTGAAATGCAACAGAACTAAACGGGACTTTTTGGTGTAAATTCGTTTCACTTCATTGTTTCTCGGTGCTGGGGTTGTCCATGTACTCATTTTTTCTGCTGATAACCCTTCGTGATGAAATTCTTCAATAAGATTTGGACATAGTATGTCTTCTTTAATTGGGAACTTAAAGTGAGGAAAACATTAAAATGTGTAAGAGCTGAGAGCATAGGAAGTGGGCCTGACAAAAGCATTCACAACAATGCGAGGTAAGAGTAACGTAAGTTTGTTTAAAACAGGTTGAGAGGAGGGAGGGACTTGAAAAATTCTCATGGCAATAGCCTCGTCTCACAGGACTTAAAAAAATATTTTCCAAAAGGTCTTGTTGCGTTGAAAGATTTGTTAATATAATAGAGAGGTAGTGATAATTAAAATGACATTGGCCTGTTATACTAATACCCGCGCTTCACAGCCACGAAGTACTGCCTTAAAATTTTTATTAAGAAGAAAATTAAACCTTTTTAAACTGAGGGAAAATGTACCAATAATTATTTGTTAAGGATCTCTTTGTATACCACGTTGTCAGTTCGGCCCTCCGGTTGTAATATGACCAAGCTGTGCGCTGAGCTTACTCTTGAGCATGTAACGTACAGTCGGCCATGTGAACAGTAATCTTGTTTCAAATCTCACAGTTTGGATTGCTGCTGTCATAATCAGTTTGAGTTTCATGGTTTGTTTCAATTACGACAGTATTTGCAGGACTTGTGTTGAAGTGACATTCGGCATCTGTCAAGCGTTGTAAGTATACAACCAGCTTCATCAGTAACTTCACATCCAGCTTTTGAGAGTTTAAACATTCAAAAACATCAAAGTGTCCACTACTGAAATCGTCACCTGTGAATCTAAGATGTTTAAGAGGCATAGGCGGTTGTCGAAAGGTGTAAAATATTTGGCCATTTCGGTACACTTGAAAGTGTCAACCGAACGATTCAGCGGCAGCCATCAACTCACATGCGGAGCCATAGGTGAAGGGCTTAAGCATTTCACTCTTCTAGTGCTCCTGTGTAGTATAATTATCTCCTGTACCGTCATCAGTCCACACCTTGAACCTGTCGCAGTCATTCAATACATAAGACACAATGGATATCAAGAGTGAGCCTGATATGGCTGTGCAATATGTAACAAAGAGAATGGAAAAGGCAGGTGCCATCTCCGGGCATGGAAACCACTCGGTAAGTGATAGTCCTTTGATCGATGGTGATCACCTCGATAGACATGTTAATGGGGGTACGGTTGGAATGATAAAGGAAATGGGTACCTGAACAATGTACAGTAAGTCTAAAATACCTACACAATAACTATAATCGTAATAAACAAACAATAAAACAGCGGAGAAGCCGTGGATTGAATCCCATGGCGAAGCAAGGAAGGGAATGTAGAGACCGGAGTGACGGACGGCCTTACATAGGCAGGCAGCCAACAACGTGGGAAGCGTTGGGATGGGGGAACCAACGCCGCCTCACACGGTGACCGAGCTGCAGGCTATGGATGTATATATGTACGTAAGTAGGATTCAGTTAGCGCTGGGAACCCGCATACCAAATTTCTTGAGGATGGGCCCATAAGTAACAGAGACCGTTGGAAAGTTCAATATGGCGGCCGTCAGTGGCGTCATACCACTGAAATAAATATGTACATTGGTTTCGGTTAGCGCATGGAAGCCGCCTACTAAATTTCATGAAGATGGGGCTATAAATAAGAAAGTTCAACATGGCGGACGTTGTCAACCGTTATGACCGTTAAGCGTAGAATTTTGAAATGAACCCTGCCCAACTTTTGTAAGTAAGCTGTAAGGAATGAGCCTGCCAAATTTCAGCCTTCTACCTACACGGGAAGTTGGATAATTAGTGATGTTGGAAAGTTCAATATGGCGGCCGACAGTGGCATCATACCACCGAAATAAGTATGTACATTGGTTTCGGTTAGCGCAGGGAATCCACCTACCAAATTTCGTTTAGATGGGGCCATAAATAAGAAAGTTCAACATGGCGGACGTTGTCGACCGCTATGACTGTTATGTGTAGAATTTCGAAATGAAACCTGCTTAACTTTTGTAAGTAAGCTGTAAGGAATGGGCCTGCCAAATTTCAGCCTTCTACCTACACGGGAAGTTAGAGAATTAGTGATGAGTGAGAGAGTCAGTGAGGGCTTTGCCTTTTATTAGTATAGATGAGTAATTAAAAAGAGACATTGCATTACAGAATCACTAGTGAATGAGAATCGTGCGGCTTATTTGTGGGTAATGATTTCAACTTGAAAGGCACAGTGAACAAGAGAATTATGCGTGGCTTGCTCTCTTGTAATGATTTGTTTGCGAATCAAATGAACAAGAATTGTGTGTCTCTTTCTCGGGTAATGACTCAATTCAATCTCAAAGGAATTGGTGAATGACACATGACAGTGCAGTCAATGGGCCATAAATAGTGTGCACTGAAGTAAATTTGAAAGCAAATAGTTGCTTGATATGCAATAAAAGGATAAGTGTCTGTGTCTATATACAGTGGTGTGAAAAACTATTTGCCCCCTTCCTGATTTCTTATTCTTTTGCATGTTTGTCACACAAAATGTTTCTGATCATTAAACACATTTAACCATTAGTCAAATATAACACAAGTAAACACAAAATGCAGTTTTTAAATGATGGTTTTATTATTTAGGGAGAAAAAAAATCCAAACCTACATGGCCCTGTGTGAAAAGTAATTGCCCCCTTGTTAAAAAATAACCTAACTGTGGTGTATCACACCTGAGTTCAATTTCCGTAGCCACCCCCAGGCCTGATTACTGCCACACCTGTTTCAATCAAGAAATCACTTAAATAGGAGCTGCCTGACACAGAGAAGTAGACCAAAAGCACCTCAAAAGCTAGACATCATGCCAAGATCCAAAGTAATTCAGGAACAAATGAGAACAGAAGTAATTGAGATCTATCAGTCTGGTAAAGGTTATAAAACCATTTCTAAAGCTTTGGGACTCCAGCGAACCACAGTGAGAGCCATTATCCACAAATGGCAAAAACATGGAACAGTGGTGAACCTTCCCAGGAGTGGCCGGCCGACCAAAATTACCCCAAGAGCGCAGAGACGACTCATCGGAGAGGTCACAAAAGACCCCAGGACAACATCTAAAGAACTGCAGGCCTCACTTGCCTCAATTAAGGTCAGTGTTCACGACTCCACCATAAGAAAGAGACTGGGCAAAATGGCCTGCATGGCAGATTTCCAAGACGCAAACCACTGTTAAGCAAAAAGAACATTAGGGCTCGTCTCAATTTTGCTAAGAAACATCTCAATGATTGGCAAGACTTTTGGGAAAATACCTTGTGGACTGATGAGACAAAAGTTGAACTTTTTGGAAGGCAAATGTCCCGTTACATTTGGCGTAAAAGGAACACAGCATTTCAGAAAAAGAACATCATACCAGCAGTAAAATATGGTGGTGGTAGTGTGATGGTCTGGGGTTGTTTTGCTGCTTCAGGACCTGGAAGGCTTGCTGTGATAGACGGAACCATGAATTCTACTGTCTACCAAAAATCCTGAAGGAGAATGTCCGGCCATCTGTTCGTCAACTCAAGCTGAAGCGATCTTGGGTGCTGCAACAGGACAATGACCCAAAACACACCAGCAAATCCACCTCTGAATGGCTGAAGAAAAACAAAATGAAGACTTTGGAGTGGCCTAGTCAAAGTCCTGACCTGAATCCAATTGAGATGCTATGGCATGACCTTAAAAAGGCGGTTCATGCTAGAAAACCCTCAAATAAAGCTGAATTACAACAATTCTGCAAAGATGAGTGGGCCAAAATTCCTCCAGAGTGCTGTAAAAGACTCATTGCAAGTTATCGCAAATGCTTGATTGCAGTTATTGCTGCTAAGGGTGGCCCAACCAGTTATTAGGTTCAGGGGGCAATTACTTTTTCACACAGGGCCATGTAGGTTTGGATTTTTTTTCTCCCTAAATAATAAAATCCATCATTTAAAAACTGCATTTTGTGTTTACTTGTGTTATATTTGACTAATGGTTAAATGTGTTTGATGATCAGAAACATTTTGTGTGACAAACATGCAAAAGAATAAGAAATCAGGAAGGGGGCAAACAGTTTTTCACACCACTGTACTTGTTTGCCCGTCCGATCACAATGTCTCCGTCATTCCAACAGATGGTGAAACACAAACTTTAACACTGCTTTTACAAATCCCATTATAAACAACTTTCATGGTCGAAGTGAAGTCATAGCACATCTATACTACACACTAACAACACTAACTCCTAACCTTAACTCACTCCAAATCTTATATTTACATGATAACCTCACTAACCCAAAATGTTGAACTTCTGCCATGAAACTGCTGGTGTAAACCTCTGTTGACTTTTGTGGCTCTGTAGTTGGATTTTATTGTCCCAAATGGCATATAACAGAGACATGTGCATTGCCTTTGTCATTCCAACAGATGGTGCATCACAAACATTAGCATTGTTGTTACAAATCCCATTGCAAATGGCATATAACTGACATATGTGCATTACATTGGTCATTGCAACAGATGGCTTATCACAAACGTTTTGAATGACAAATGTAATGAAGTTTATTGCTGTATGCCTTACAAAAATCATTCCAATAGATGGTGCACTGCAAACATTAGCACTAAGGTCTACGTTGATTGCTTAGATTTCAAACCATCTTAAATGGGTAGCACATCTAGTTAGAATAATATTTGATAAAAGTAGACAGGGGCATTAACGTATTATTTTTAGAACTAATTAAATACTCAGTTTAAAACAATTCCAATAACATCCATCCATCCATTATCCAACCCTCTATATCCTAACTAGAGGGTCACGGGGGTCTGCTGGAGCCAATCCCAGCCAACACAGAGCACAAGGCAGGAAACAAACCCCGGGCAGGGCGCCAGCCCACCGCAGAAAGAGAGACTTTCTGTTCGCCATTCTTCTGGGTCCTCCTCAACTCGGGGCGCCCTCTCGGTCGACGGTCTCGATCACGGGGCCGACTTGGTCTTGGCTCATGGGGTTATTTGCTTGTTGCGCTATGCCACCATGGGAGTCCTCATTCCAATAACAAATTGTACCAAAAACAAACAACAAATACTTTCTTATTTAAATGTGTTATTTCTATATTGTACTTGTATGATGAGTGACAGAATCATCTGCGACAAGAGTTTTAATATTGACATAGTTTGAATTCAAAAGAATCATACGTGCCATGATTGAGTTGAGCCTCCTGATTCAGGCGGTTGTTGCGCATGAGCTACTGGCATCAGCGAGATGAAAGATGCTGATGACATCACGCAGGAAGCGCATGCGCTTTAGCACTTCCGTTAAGCTCCACTGAATCGAGTCGGTCGTGTTTGTGAATCGATGTTTCTCTAAAAAGAGCCATTCAAAAGTTGAATGAATGATTGTAAGTTGAACATCTCTACGAAGTTCTCGTGTACTAAACACAGTAATGTGCATGCGGTGTGTCTTTGTACTGAAATCATATTTTTATAAAAGCTCACTGCAAAAAAAAAAAAAAACCCAGCCACAGGGGATGCACAAACCAGTGTGTTTCTTCATGTCGGTCCCAAGCTGGGATAAATGGGGTGGGTTACGTCAGGAAGGTCATCCGGTGTAAAATTTTGACAAATCAACATGCGGACAACAATACAAATTTCCATACCGGATCGGTCGAGCCCCGGATTAACAACGACCACCACCAGTACTGTTAGCCAACAGGGCGGAAATTGGGCTACTGTTGGCCGAAGAAGAAGAAGGAGAAGAAGAGAGGGGGAGATGCGTCCGGAGGAAAGAGGAGAGGAGGAAGGTAAAGAGAGGGGAACTGAGGGTAGGAACTTTGTATATTGGTAGTATGACTGGTAAGAGGAGAGAGTTAGCAGATATGATGGAGAGAAGGAAGGTTGATATGATAGATAGATAGATAGATAGATAGATAGATAGATAGATAGATAGATAGATAGATAGATAGATAGATAGATAGATAGATAGATACTTTATTAATCCCGTGTGTGCAGGAGACTAAATGGAAGGAGAGTAAGGCCAGGTGGATTGGAGGTGGATTCAAATTGTTCCATCATGGTGTGGATGGGAGGAGAAATGGGGTAGAAGTTATTCTGAAGAAACAGTATGTCACGAAGTGGAAAGAGTGTCAGACAGAGTAATGATTACAAAGCTGGAAACTGGAGTTGTGGTGATGAATGTTGTTAGTGCATATGCTCCAAAAGATGGGTGTGCAATGGGTGAGAAAGAAGATTTTTGGAGTGAGTTGGATGAGGTGATGAACAGTGTACCCAAGGGACAGAAAGTGGTGATTGGAGCAGATTTCAATGGACATGTTGGTGATGGGAACAATGGAGATGAGAAGGTGATGGGTAGGTATGGTGTCAAGGAGAGGAATGAAGAAGGTCAGATGATAGTGGATTTTGCCAAAAGGATGGACATGGCTGTGGTGAATATGTATTTTAAGAAGAGGGAGGAACATAGGGTGACGTATAAGAGTGGAGGAAGATGCACACAGGTAGATTATATCCTATGCAGAAGAGTCAATCTGAAGGAGATTGAAGACTGCAAAGTGGTGGCAGGAGAAAGTGTAGTTAGTCAACATAAGATGGTGATCTGTAGGATGACATTGGAGATCAAGAAGAGGAAGAGAGTGAGGGCAGAGCAAAGGATCAAATGGTGGAAGCTGAAAAAGGAAGACTGTAAGGTTGAGTTTAGGGAGGAGGTGAGACAGGCACTGGGTGGTAGTGAAGAATCACCAGACAGCTGGGCAACTACAGCAGATGTAGTAAGAGTGACTACAAGAAGGGTGCTTGGCGTGACATCTGGACAGAGGAAGGAGAAAAAGGAAACCTGGTGGTGGAAAAAGGAAATACAGGAGAGAATACAGAGGAAGAGAATGGTGAAGAAGAAGTGGGATAGTTAGAGAGATGTAGAAAGTTGACAAGAGTACAAGGAGATAAGGTGTAAGGTGAAGAGAGAGGTGGTGAAGGCTAAAGAAAAGGCGTATGATGAGTTGTATGAGAGGTTGGACACTAAGAAGGGAGAAAAGGACCGGTGGGCTAGACAGAGGGACCCGAGCTGGGAAAGATGTGCAGCAGGTTAGGCTGATAAAGATGGAAACATACTCACAAGCGAGGAAGGTGTGTTGAGCAGATAGAAAAAGTGCTTTGAGAGGCTGATGAATGAAGAGAATGAGAGAGAGAAGAGGTTGGATGATGTGGAGATAGTGAATCAGGAAGTGTAATGAATAAGCAAGGAGGAAGTAAGGACAGCTATGAAGAGGATGAAGAATGGAAAGGCTGTTGGTCCAGATGACATACCTGTGGAAACATGGAGGAGTTTAGGAGGGATGGCAGTGGAGTTTTTAACCAGATTGTTTAATGGAATCTTGGAAAGTGAGAGGATGCCTGAGGAGTGGAGAAGAAGTGTACTGGTGCCGATATTTAAGAATAAGGGGGATGTGCAGGACTGCAGTAACTACAGGTGGATAAAATTGATGAGCCACAGCATGAAGTTATGGGAAAGAGTAGTGGAAGCTCAGTTAAGAAGTGAGGTGATGATTAGTGGGCAGCAGTGCGGTTTCATGCCAGGAAAGAGCACCACAGATGTGATGTTTGCTCTGAGTGTGTTGATGGAGAAGTTTAGAGAAGGCCAGAAGGAGTTGCATTGTGTCTTTGTGGACCTGGAGATAGCATATGACAGGGTGCCTCAAGAGGAGTTGTGGTATTGTATGAGGAAGTTGGGAGTGGCAGAGAAGTACGTAAGAGTTGTACAGGATATGTAAGAGGGAATGTGACAGTGGTGAGGTCTGCGGTAGGAGTGACAGAGGTGGCATTACATCAGGGATCGGCTCTGAGTTCCTTCTTATTTGCGATGGTGATGGACAGGTTGATGGACAAGATTAGACAGAAGTCCCCATGAACTATGATGTTTGCTGATGACATTGTGATCTTTAGCGAGAGTAGGGAGCAGGTTGAGGAGACAATGGAGAGGTGGAGATATGAAAGGAAAGGAATGAGGGTCAGTAGGAACAAAACAGAATACATGTGCGTGAATGAGAGGGAGGTCAGTGGAAAGGTGAGGATGAGGGGAGTAGAGTTGGTGAAGGTGGATGAGTTTAAATACTTGGGATCAACAGTACAGAGTAACGGGGAGTGTGGAAGAGAGGTGAAGAAGAGAGTACAGGCAGGGTGGAGTGGTTGGAGAAGAGTGTCAGGAGTGATTTGTGACAGACGGGTATCAAGAGTGAAAGGGAAGGTCTACAGGACAGTAGTGAGACCAGCTATGTTATATGGGTTGGAGATGGTGGCACTGACCAGAAAAGTAGGAGAAAGAGCTGGAGGTGGCAGAGTTAAAGATTCTAAGATTTGCATTGGGTGTGATGAGGATGGACAGGATTAGAAATGAGGACATTAGAGGGTCAGCTCAAGTTTTACGGTTGGGAGACAAAGTCAGAGAGGCGAGATTACGTTGGTTTGGACATGTGCAGAGGAGAGATGCTGGGTATATTGGGAGAAGGATGCTAAAGATAGAGCTGACAGGCAAGAGAAGAAGAGGAAGACCTAAGAGAAGGTTTACGGATGTGGTGAGAGAGGACATGCAGGTGACGGTGTAACAGAACAAGATGTAGAGGACAGGAAGATATGGAAGAAGATGATCCGCTGTGGCGACCCCTAACGGGAGCAGCCGAAAGAAGAAGAAGATAAAAACTCGCTCCACTCCCCCATGATGTTGATGCGAGTCAGGGTCTCATGGGAGAATCGCTTTTAATGGTGTACTGTGGATTACCTGCATTGCAGAGCTGAGTGAGGCGTTAGCTAGCAACATGCATTGGTTTACACCCAAAAGGAAATCTTTTAACAGCTGGAGATCTTAGCATCATGTAAAACAAAACTTTGATGTGTCACTCGTCACTAGTCATAACCAAGCCAACTTTGCTGTTGTAACCTCGTTCAGATAATGAGATTGTCCACATCATATCACACCATGTCTCTAAAAAAAATTTGACCATTAAATAGCTTTTTTCCATTTCTCCTCCACCATTGATCCTGTCACATTTTCAAAGCACTTGCACATTTTATTAAAACGAATACTTCATGATAAAACACACAGTAGTGTAATTGGGG
Organism: Polypterus senegalus; assembly: GCF_016835505.1. Taxonomy (NCBI): domain Eukaryota; kingdom Metazoa; phylum Chordata; class Cladistia; order Polypteriformes; family Polypteridae; genus Polypterus; species Polypterus senegalus. Next base: position 309,109,935 of record NC_053155.1, on the reverse strand, counting down.
ACGTGTTAACTGGTTTGAACCTCATTGTCATTTGGCTGCTGGTTACAAAAATAAGAAACAAGTAAAAACGGAATACAGCATTTTTAAAAAGAAAAATAGTCAATTACTGTTTCTGACTCCCATCAATTAATTAATTAAAATCAAGCTGTATCTCCAATAAATGGCTTCAAATTAAGAAACTGGCTAAAGCGAAAACTTGCAACGTTCCTGCGCAGAAACAGACGACGCCCGCTGAAGGTGTCAATAGCAACAGATGCGGCAGTGCCACCTAGTGTCCGGCACTAGTACTCCCACTCCAGGGCTGCGTGACACCGCTGTGGCCCCGAGCTGGGCTCCCACTGAGCAGGCGTCTTCAGAGAGGGCCCGGTCATTTCCCGAACGGTTTGATTTCTGTAGAGACCAAGTTTTTCCACAGCTATCTGTTCCCTTCTCGCCAGTAAGTCATCGGCACCTTTCTGTGGTCTTCACTTTGCATCTATCAGTAGCTGCTGAGCCGGGTGCTCCGGAAAATAAAAAGTGAGAAGATTTCGCACGAAAATGAATATTTCTCGGAGATTTGCCGGCGCTGCTGCTGCTACCACTGTTACTTCTGCAGCCGCTGGGAAAGCTAATGAATAGACCTGCTCAAGTGGCCAGCTGACGGGAGCCCAGTGACCCTGCCTAATTAGGCAGATAATAGAGCGAGCCTGAAAGCATTGAAAGCGCCTCTCCAGCCTCGCCGCGCAAAGGGGAAAGCCAAGTCTGCCTCTTTAGCCAAGTAACGGATTTGAGCCACTAATTAGGAGGGCCCTATATCTTAGGAAATGGACGAGAGAAAGAGCGGCAGACGGGGAAAAAATGGCGAGACTGGGGTGCAGGGAAGCAACAGGGTCTCCCCGTGATGATAGAACATGTTCAACCAAAGTGCAGCACCTTGTCTCGATTCATTGTTAGCATGAACTGGTGGTGCAGAACCCCCTCCCCAAACTGAGTACTTATGCGTCCAAGTGGAACTGCAGATATCCTCGTTGTAACTGCATGGCCACAGTTAGCGGACGAGGCCCTCTGCTGGCGTGCGTGTGTATTGCACCTCGTTCTCGCGTCTGCTTTGACCCTTTGGGTTTACGGAAAGCAGAAGCAAAGGTGCAAAGTGGTCTTACGTACGCCAGGGATAACGAATGTTTTGAACATTTAAATTTATTTATTTATTTAAATAGGAGTCACACCTTTGTTTACATTTTGTACATTTTAATATCTGTCTACCTGGAATTCAATGATGAGCGCTGTTGCCTCGCTAGCCCTAGCTTGCCTCTATCGGCTTCTCTGGTTTAGGTGAGTGTTGGGAGGACCGGCGACTGCAAACGTGCCCGGTTGTCAGCTGTGCCTATGCTCAATACTGAAACGCACGCACTACATACTGAAACACTTACACAATATACTGAAATGTATACGCTGTACCTTGAAACTCTTACATTAAGTACTGAAACACAATCATGGTATACTAAAACGCGTACACTGCATAATGAAATGCTTGCACTATCTACTGAACTGCATGCCCTGTACATTGAAACACATATACTATATACTGAAATGCATACACCATATATTGAAACACATAAACTATATACTGAAATGCATACACCATATATTGAAACACATAAACTATATATTGAAACACATAACCATATATTGAAACACATAAACTATATATTGAAATGCTCGCATGTGTAACGTACACAATGTATTGAAATGAATACGCCTTACACTGAAACGCACACATTTTACAGTAAAACCCACACACTTTATACTAAAACTGTTATGCTTTATATTAAAACATATACACTTTATACTTAAATGGTTACTATAATCTGAAAGACACACTGCATAATGAAACACATACGCATACTGAAATTTGTCACATGGCTTAATTACTCCAACCACTGAGACAGAGCGAACACGATCTTTTCTGAAGAAGGACGCCATTCTGAAATGTGTTGGCCATATTGTAGTAGTTTCAGTAGACATTGTATGTATTTCGCTATAGAGTGTGCACATTTCAGCATATAGTATTATTTCACTATGAATCAGTACACTGTGTAAGGGTTTCAGTATAAAGTACAGGTAGTTTTCTATTATATTCCGGAAAACTACCATTGCATGTGTTTCGCTATGTGGTGCGCACGTTGCAGTATACAGTTTATGTGTTTCCCTATACAGTGTATACGTTTTATTACACCATGTATGCGTTTTCAGTGTAAAGTGTACGTATTTCATTGTATACATTATATACATATTCGTTTCAATACAGTGTATGCGTTTCACTATAAAGTACATGTATTTCACTGTACAGTGTATGCGATTCAGTGCATAGTGCATGTGTTTCACTCAAGAGTGGCGTTTGGGGGAGGCAAGTGGGGCGTCCGCGTCTAAGGGGGCCCCGCTTTTGATGTCTGTGTGTCTCGTTCGAGCCGATTTCCATTCATCCATCCATTATCCAACCCGCTATATCCTAACTACAGGGTCACGGGGGTCTGCCGGAGCCAATTCCAGCCAACACAGGGCGCAAGGCAGGAAATAAACCCCGGGTATGGTGCCAACCCACCACAGTCGAGCCGATTTGTCAAGTTATATTCTCCAGTTATATTTTGGTAATGTCCGCGTGTTATCTTGCTAAAAATTTAGCTGAATACTGTGATGAGAAAATCTGGTGTATTTAACATTATTTGTATTAAATTCACGTGCAAGTTTGTACATTCCACACATACCGCGTGTGACGTAACCGGCCCCGCGTGGGGTTGGTCAGTCCTATAGGCCCCTTATACCCCTAAGGCAGCTAGTTCACACTATAGTGAATACTGGGAAGAATGACGTAAGCCTTAAAGAGCGCCCAGTAAAAGTGTCATGCGACATGGCCACATTACTTTGGGGACGAATTTCGATTCATTGTTTAGCTTAAGCCCCTGCGATGCTCCGTCGGCCCGGCCAGGGCGGGTTCTCACTTCGCGCCCATTGCCCATTGAGAAGCTCCGCCACGACAGCCCTGAACTGGACATTCGCGGGGTTGGGGACGATTCAAGTTGTTTTGTTATTTAACCTAAGATGCGCGAGGTTTGGAAGTGGTGAAAACTGGAGACCGGGAGAAACGTTTGCTTCCTTTCTGAATGAAAGTGCTATAACGGAATGGAAGCTGATACGAGAGAGCAATCCGTCAGCAGAGCCGATTTAACAACAACGCGCCTTATTGTATGTCATGCTTTAAAGTCCAAACTTCCCAAAATACATCAGGATCTTTGTCCCTCGTTATATATCCCCATTTTAACACAGCCATCTAAACAATTAAACCCCGTGCCCTCACATTATAAAAGTGTGTATTTTTATCGCACAATGATTGACACTTCGCTCTGCCGGTGTTAGGCGCTATATCACCGTGGGATGGAGGGCCTGGCGTGCTACTGTTTCGTGTCGTTGGGTCATCTTTCTAATTATCATGTCGGCACAGTGTAATCCACCAACAGGGTTCAATTTTCACAGCCTCGCCCGAGCCGCGGCTAACATGAAGACGCTTCATTCCTCACCACCCCCCAAAGCCCCAATTACAGGCTACCACACCCAGCCGCTGGGCGCTGCGCAGATGGCATACGACGCATCGAAGGGCGCTTCTTATCTGTCTCACGGCTCCAGGGCAGGACAACGCCCTCCACTGGCGGGGCTCAACCTGTGATCAGTGGCACTAAAATATGAAACCGCGGGCAGCTGATCCGTGAAGCCCCGAGTCGGGGTTGGGGGGGCAGGGGACTCATTTGTCAGAAGAGAAGATGAATGGAACGCGAGATGACCTCGCGAGGACGACACATGTTAGAGCATTAAAGCCTGTCAGGAGGCCGGCGATATATTAGCCACATAAAGTCCGTTAATGAGTTGAGGCAAAGTGACAGCCGTGATGCGGCGAAGAGCGGCGCCGCTTTACTTTCACCTTTAGTGCCGCTTGGGGCGCTGTGTCTCGCAAAAGTGGGCAATGGCAGGGGTGGCGCTGTAGGGACCATGTGAGGGGCCAAACGGGTACACTATATAGCACCTTTCACTCTCTCTCGCGATTCGTTTTATAAACCAGACGTCCTGCAGTGATCTTTGATCCTGAGCTGTCCTCTGCCATGCACACAGTGCTGACATTAACCTTTACATTTATATGCATTTCAGACGCTTTTATCCAAAGCGACTTACAAAACAGATCAACATAATTCTGGGGGGACTGTTTAGGAATAAGTGTTACAAGACAATGGTACAAAATTGAAGGTTACAAACTGACTTGGCGTTTGTTACCGATAATGGGTCGAATGAAACAGAATACAATACAATACAATACAGTTTATTTTTGTATAGCCCAAAATCACACAGGAAGTGCCGCAATGGGCTTTAACAGGCCCTGCCTCTTGACAGCCCCCCAGCCTTGACTCTCTGAGAAGACAAGGAAAAACTCCCAAAAAAAAACTTGCAGGGAAAAATGGAAGAAACCTTGGGAAAGTCAGTTCAAAGAGAGACCCCTTTCCAGGTAGGTTGGCTGTGCAGTGGGTGTCAAAAGAAGGGGGTCAATACAATACAATACACAGAACAGAACAAATCCTTAATCCTTCATAACAACTATTCATGGTGGCTCTAAAATCCGTACTGACCCCTACTCTCTCTTCTGTTTCTTTTTCCGGTTTCTTTGTGGTGGTGGCCTGCGCCACCTCCACCTACTCAAAGCATCATGATGCTCCAACAATGATGAATGGATTAAAAGGCAGAAGTCTACATGACAGGGCGGCACGGTTGCGCAGTGGTAGCGCTGCTGCCTCGCGGTTAGGAGACCCGGGTTCGCTTCCCGGGTCCTCCCTGCGTGGAGTTTGCATGTTCTCCCCGTGTCTGCGTGGGTTTCCTCCCACAATCCAAAGACATGCAGGTTAGGTGGATTGGCGATTCTACATGGGCCTTGGTGTGTGGGTGTGTTTGTGTGTGTCCTGCGGTGGGTTGGCACCCTGCCCAGGATTGGTTCCTGCCTTGTGCCCTGTGTTGGCTGGGATTGGCTCCAGCAGACCCCCGTGACCCTGTAGTTGGATTCAGCGGGTTGGAAAATGGATGGATGGAAGTCTACATGACTGTCATCATCAAGTCCTTCTGTGAGAACCCTAAATCCAAAGAGGACTGTTTCATTTATGTTAGGTAGAATGCCCAGAGGGGACTGGGCGGTCTCATGGTCTGGAATCCCTACAGATTTTATTTTTTTTCCAGCCGTCTGGAGTTTTTTGTTTTGTTTTTTCTGTCCACCCTGGCCATTGGACCTTACTCTTATTCTATGTTAATTAATGTTGACTTATTTTGTTTTCTTATTGTGTCTTTTATTTTTCTATTCTTTATTATGTAAATCACTTTGAGCTACTGTTTGTATAAAAATGTGCTATATAAATAAAAGTTGTTGTTGTTGTTAATACAGCATAATAATAAAAATGTTAGAAGCACGGAGCAGAATTTAACAGTAGATGATATTACATAATAAGATTTGGAATAGATGGACGAGCTGGGATAACAAGAAGGTCTGTCATTGCCAGGTTGACCTCTAGATGGCGTTCCTTCATCCTGATTGCAGTATCAGTGAGACATGCAGAGATCCTGGCTGATATTATGTCAGGGGTGTCCAACTCCGATCCTGGAGGGCCGCAGTGGCTGCATGTTTTCATTCCCTTTTGCTAATCAGTGACCAGTTTTCACTACCAATTAACTCCTTTATCTTTCATTTTCATGGCCCTGTTTTTAAGGATTCTGTCCTTTGAATTGATTTGTTTGTTCATTAATTGTCAGCCAAACAGAAATGAGACGTGAGGAGATGACCAGCTAAATCAGGGCTTCAAAATCCAACCAGTTTCTTAATGAGAAGCCGATTCTTGCTGTTAATTAAACCCGTTATTTAATTCCATGGCTTGTCGCTGCTCTCATTCTGCCACAGCAGCCATTTCCAAAATTGTTGATTTTCTCTTTTTTATAAAAACTCTGTCAAAATGTTTTGGTGTCAAGAGTGGATCAACATTACTGAGACGTTTCTTTACTTTCAGATCCTCTGTGATGGGCACAGATCAGCTGGTCATGTGACGACTCATTTTGTGTCTCATTATTGACAGTCAGTCAGTCATTATCCAACCCACTATATCCTAACACAGGGGTCTGCTGGAGCCAATCCAAGCCAATACAGGGCACAAGGCAGGAACAAACCCCGGGCAGGGCATACACACACACACACCAAGCATACGCAATTTAGGATCGCCAATGCACTTAACCTGCATGTCTTTGAACTATGGTACCCGGAAAAAACCCACACAGACATGGGGAGAACATGCAAACTCCACGCAGGGAGGACCCGTGAAGCAAACCCAGGCCTCCTTGGGCCACCATGCCACCCGTCTCATTATTGTTTGGCTGCTAATTAAGGAAGAAGAAACAATTAAAAGAAACAAGTCAAGTTAATTAAAATTAAGGCAAAAAACATTAATTAGCAGCAAAAACGGCTCACTAATTAAGAAGATAGTTAAAATAAAAATCTGTAGCCACTGCGGCCCTCCAGGACTGGAGTTTAACACCTTTGTATTACGTGGTCCTCTGCAGGGGACAATAGGTATAGCTGCCATTGTCATCAGTATAGCACTGATAGGAGAAACCAAGGGACTGGATGATAGGGCCTAGTGAGGAGGTGTATAGCGAGAAGATAAGAGGACCCAGCAGTGATCCTTGGGGGCACCCCTGTGCTTGCCTGGTGCACCCTTGACACCTTCCCTTGCCAGGACATATGGTAGAATCTGCCCATGAGGTAGAACAGTCCCAGTGATGCCAAGGTCAGAGAGGATGGCAAGGAGGACCTGGAGGCTGACCGTGACAAAGGCAGAGGAGAGGTCTAGCAGGAGGACATGTTGGTAGCTCTTGCCAGCAATAACCTGTTGCCAATGGTTAAGTAGAGCCATCTCGGTGGAATGGCCCATCTTGAACCCGACTGATTTGGATCAGGCAGTCAGTTCTTAGGGTTGTTTGAGGTGGGTTTGAGAATGCGATATTAACGTTACAATTGTGGGGTACGATACTCACTCGACTCAAGACCCCGACTTAGGATGCTGACTCAGGCTGCTCTGTTGGCGGCAGCGTGTCAATTAAATACTCCGATGTTTCGGAAAGTCTTGCTCTGTACCATCACAGAGGGAGCAAAGACCAGTAGGCACATAATTTCCAGTATCCTTCATTAAATGATCTTCTGGCGTTCAAATAACATTGAATTACAAACTGAGCTTAACTCTGCTTTGTGGTGCTGCACCCCGCCACCCGCTGCACACCAACCATTTCTTTTTAACACACCCGCTACATGCAAATTTGAATGGCTCTGCCTTTCATACAACAATCATTTTATTAATGTGTCATTTAATTACTGTCCCACTAGCTCAAGGTATGGCACAGTGACTGCGGGACTCTACCACAGCTCCATGGTCTTTGCTTCAAATCCTGGGAATGACCCCTTTTCATGCATCTCCATGATGGTTTTTCTCTTCTTTCTTCATATTTCATCCAAACGATGTGCAGGTTAGGTGGATTGGCAATGCCAAACGTGGCCATGGTGTCACATAGTGTGCTTTATCCCGATTATCCAGTCTAATTTGTTAAATGTAAGAGAAATTCTTTGCATCAGTGTTGCCTGGCAATAAAAGTCAAGTTCAGAAGTAGAAGGTGTGCCCTGAGATGAACTGGCACCTTGCACAAGGCACGTTTCTGACTTGCACACCATGTCGCTTTCGTACACTCCACCTCTCGGTGACCCTAAACTGGATTAAGTCTGTTTGAGAATGGACAAAAACATTTGCTTAAAAAAATGATTAAAAAAACAAGGAAGGCAAATGCAATGGTTGATGGAGGTGCACAAACAAACTCGGACAGAGAGGGCGCCACTGAGCTTCATGCCTGTTCTTCATACTAGGTGTTTTGGAGGAGGAGCCCACATCACCACAATGTCGTCTACTCAGAATGGGGCCCACCGAGCAAACTTTTAATTCCGGTTGTCACACACGAGCGCATGGGAGGCAGTTAAAGGGCTTAAATAATGCAAATTCCACGCCAAACCAGGGGGTGGCGAGGTTCACTGACTTTCTCTCTTATCTGCTAACCATTCACGGGACATCCCAACGGGTTCTGGCACCTCTGATGACATCACTTCCGTTTTTTTTTTAGTGTCAGTGATGATGTCACTTCTGTTTTCCCGGCACCTCTGATGACTTCACTTTTCGGTCCCGATGATGCAACTTCCGGTTTCGGTGTACCTGATGACTTCACTTCCGGTTCTGGTCTTGATGATGTCACTTCCTGTCTCGGCCTTTAAAGCCACCATCTTTACAGCCTTAAAATCAGTTCTGTTTTGGACTCTGAACAACTCACAGCAAGTTACCCATTTGCAGCCAGGGCATAATACACGGGTAAAGTCTCTGGTTCATTCTTAGGACACGGTGAACATTCACTCAGGTCCTGCAACGAGTTTTTCCACAGCCAGTGTCTCATGGGACGCCGCTAGAATTCCAAAAGTGCACCAGCTAGAGGGAGAGGTACAGCATGTTTTGGTTGGAATTCGGAAAGGCAAGAATTTCTTTTTTTGACCCCATAGTGAAGTATCACAGTCAGTAGAGAATTTACGGCCACCCCCTTATGAAAATGGAGTGATGTGCTTAAGTTGTCTGTGATTCGGGGGTATAGAGTGCTACACCTTAATCTGCTACGCTCAAAGGCAGGTGCTCCCTCCTATCAAAGGTGGAGTGGTTCACGTAGTGGTTGGGGAAGACAGAGTGCCCATACCTTAATCCATCAGTAAGGATATATAGGTTGTGGTAGATCAGCTCGGACACAAACAGGCAGACACAGAATGTCCTGAAAACACAATCATTTATTTACAATTCCAGCACCCAACACAGTGCCCATGCACCAAACACCCTTCAAATGTCCGTCTCTCCCGTCTGGACTTCTTCTTCTGCCGCCTTTACTCCTCTCCTCCCATGCTCCATCTTCTTCCTCCCGACTCTGGCTCGTCTACTCGAGGGAGGCGGCCCCTTTTATAGCCACCCGGATGTGCTCCAGGTGCTCTATGACGGTCTTCCTGGCGTGGCGGAAGTGCAGCAGGAGCACCTGGAAGCACTCTGGGTGTCCCTGGAATTCCTTCCGGCAGCATTCCCGGGTGTGGCGGAAGTGCCGACCTCCCTTGTGGTGGCCACGGGCTCCTGATAGGGTTGAGCTTCCATGCTCGGTTCCCGTGGCCCCCATACAGACCAGGGAAGGTATGGTCCCTCTCCCAGTCCTTTCAGGCGTCCCAGCTGGACATAACCCCCAGCCGTCCGCCACAAGGTCCACACCACTATGGGCCCCTGTACCATGCACACTCTGTACCCCACCAGCCCCTTCCAACCACCCCAGTTCTTTCATATTTATTACCAGGCAACACAGTTGCTAGGAATGTCTCTTGGTGTTAGATCTGTAATACTGTACATAACAAAATATATACAATTTAACAACACACCATACTTTACATGACGACACCATCACAGCATTTCATACAGTAGTAATGAAAAATACATTCCATCCATCCATCCATCCATCCATTATCCAACCCGCTATATCCTATCTACAGGGTCACGGGGGTCTGCTGGAGCCAATCCCAGCCAACACAGGGCGCAAGGCAGGAAACAAACCACTGACAGGGCGCCAGCCCACCACAGGACACACACACACACACCAGGGACAATTTAGGATCGCCAAAAATACATTCCACAAAACACAAATATATAAAGCAATACAGTAAACCAGAACTGCACTCCTTCCCAGTCATACACTATCTGTCTTGGACGCACCCAGAAATTCCTATGCTTCCGATAGAAATCAATTCCCATCCCCAGTCAAGACACCATTAAAATAATTCAGTGTTATGATGGTGAACAGCAGTGCCTGTCGTTCCCTCCAGAGGACCACCCGTTATCAGCTCTCTCTTCATGTCTCGCTGACACTGTAACTTGGATGAAGTAACACCATCTCCAGCTCAACCTGTCAAAGATGGACCCTCTCACCCTACCCAGTCCTCCATCTACTCAGCACTCCATCTCTATTCAGCTCGGCTCCTCATCGCCAGCACCTGCCAAGTCTGTACGCCACCCTGGGGTGGTGATCGATGACCAGCTGTCCTTCATTGACCATGCTGGTCTCTTGGTCTTGCAGATTCACTCAATTCAACTTCCGAAAGATCAAACCGGATGGTCCAGACTTTGGTCCCATCACATCTGGACGACTGCAACTTTGTGCTGGCAGGAGCACCGGCATGTGTCACCAAGCCACCCAAGACAATTCAAAATCCAGCAGCATGTCTGAGGTGGACACATGTCACTCATGAGGCAACACACATTACCTTCAAATCCTTGATGCTTGCCTAGAGAGTAGTCAGTGGGTCAGCAACTACGTATATGGAGGTCTTCTCCTTCAGGTTTGTCTGGTTTCACTGAATCTCAGTTCTGACTCTTTTCACGTTTTGCTCCCAGCTAGTGGAACGAGCTGCCCACCTCCACCTGAACTGCCAACTCCCTCGGTAAAGCATTTGAAGACCCCCTTGCTTGTGAATTTCTGTCTTACTGAAATTACTCGTCAACTTTGTGTTACCAAGGAGTTGTCACTCACTTGTATTTTCTTCTGAACTCTTCACACAGGTTGATAAATCTTGTACCCTTGTCCTGTGTCACTTGTTCCCAACAAGTCCCCCAGACTGACATTTACTCAGTTATGTTGACCCTCTATTTGTAAGCCGCTTTGGATAAAAGCGTCTGTTTAGCAAGTAAATATAAAATGTAAATAAATGAATCAAAAACACATCCAAGACGCCACTCATGCTGCCAATGGCCACCTCTGACCAAAATGACCAATTCCCAGTTTGCCACTCACCTATGTTCTCTAAGCCTCTTCCTCAGTGGCCATTCCCCCAATGTCCCAATGGTCAGCTCCTCCAGCCCACCTGTCAATCAGTCATCCTAAATGCCAACTGGTTATTAGAGAAACCCCTCCAATTGTATCAGCACCAGCTACTGCACCCACCGGGGTCTGTCTGTCCTAAACGTGAACTTTATCAAGGGTACCATCAGTCTTGGGTCACTCACTGTCTTAAACACATGTGAAGCTTAGGACTTGACTGAGCAATTTGTGCCCTATGATCTATCCCACCAAGCACAATGCCAACCTGTCCTGTCCCTCCCATTAAGAAGCACTGTCACAACTGGAGGGGTCACTCTTTGGTCACTTTCCCGCATACGCTCTGACTGTATAGGTGGTGGCCTTGACCTGCCCTGCCCTGTCTGGATATTTGCCAGTCTATTCTTGTAGAAGGCACCGATGCCAGCCTTTCATGTCCTTTCTATTAAGATACACTGTAGGTGGGTTAGGTCATCCCTGTGTCATTTCCTGACCATGCCTAAAATCCAAATTGTGGTCTGTGTACATCATGATGCATGTCTGTAGGGGGCAGCAATGCCAGCCTTTCCAGTCATGAACATTAACATGAATGTTACCAGGGTGAGGTTAGTCTTGTGTCAAGGAAAATTAGGGTAACCACATGCCTGTCAGTCCACTCCTATAGGGGGCACCAATGCCAGCCTATCCTAACCTGTCTATTACAATGCACTGTATGAAGAGAGAAGTAAGCCCCGTGTCATTGGTTTGACCCTATCTGAAGGTTAAGACCTAAGTGGGCATGTTGTGCCCCTCCTTTTAAAATGTCAGCCTTTCCAGGTTTTTTTGGGGGGGGGGGCAGACCACATCTAAAATTTACAGAAAGGCCTGGCTGCATTCGAGGTGCTCTTCTTGAAGGGGGCACCAATGCCAGCATGTCCTGTCCAGCCTTTGAATATTGGGGTCAGTGCTGGGTCACTGTGCTGACCCCATCTCAAGGCCATTATCTTTGCATATCAATATTTGTAGGGGGTACTGATGCCAGCTTGGCATTAACTTGAATTATTGCGGTGGTGGTGTAGGATTGGGGGGGTCATACTTGCATCACTAGCCGGCCACTTCACAAAACCTGACCACCATTTTCTTTGAAAAGCATCCCTTCAGTTGACCAATTGCTTCAAGCAGAATGGCATTGCAAACATGCCAGGTACCATTCTGTGAAATGTGAGAGCTCCTCCTGCTGGCTGTGTGTGATCAGTCTGTCGATGGCTTAAGCGAAGTGTAGGGCAGAATGAGCCCACCTGGCACTCCCAAAGTTCAGCTTTGGGTTCAACAATGCCCATAATGAAATGGCTGTTCCGCAAATCATGCCAGTCCACTGCAGAACCAAGGTCACTCCAAGTGAAAGGCTGCCAAGAAAATGAAGACCTCATACTGAAGTGTCCACCATTGTCCCATAGAGGCCCTAATTAATAAACCCAGCAAGCAACTAATATTAGTGACACTGCTGCCCCCTAGTGGCCCCCGTCTTTCTCCAGCTGTACCAGACATGGCACACCTCGACAGGAACCTTCGCACGTTCTCAAAGAAGATAAATACAGGTGAAAGCGGATGATGGCAGCGCGAAAAGCTTTTCTCGTTGACAATTTCGCAAATGCAGGATACCAGTCGCCACCCAGGGCTGTGCGGAGGTCCTTCTTGTGTTGTTATGTCAGGTGCGCCCCTCCAACGTCATATTAACGTTCTGAGGACCGGCCAGTGATTCGCGCAGGGCCAGTGGTGTCGCCTGAATCGGCTGCCTTGTCATTTCTTATAACGCGTTTCTATAGTGAACGCCATTACAAAGAACTTTCCAAGTGGCACACAGACGGCTCGAGCTCTAAAGTCGCATTAACCCTTTGTGCCCGCATAAAATGAATCAGCCGCGTCTGCACGCCGCGCTCCCCCCGTTAGCAGGAGAAATAAATGGCTTAGTGCTTCGCGCCTATGCTGCGCGTAAGAAATGGATGGGTAATTGTGTTTGCAGACAATAGGGCGGTAGATGGAAACATCTCCGCTGTTCTCCATTGTCTGGAAATTCTATAGTGTGGAATGAAACATTAAAACAAACAAACGCGAGCGGCCTTGACAGCTCAGAAAAGACTGAGTCGCGCTGCGCCGCAAGCCGCCCATGCCTACCGAACAAAGCCCGACTTCTGCGGCGCGCATCGCCGCGTGCACACGGGTCAGCTTAGCGGGGCGGCCCGGCCGTTTAAAACACCTTTTCCCCCCAATCATTAAACAAACGCCTGTTTTATTATACGAGTACCCAGTCACTTGTCTGTCTGTTTCAAACTCTGGAGCAACGAGGAGGTGGCAACAAGCTGTACAGAGGGGAGGACAATCTGGCTGCTGGTGCTCGGAAATGGAAAGCAATCGCAGGTCACCCTTTTGTAGCATGTTTGGTGGCGGAAAGAGGGTGCAGAGAGTTAAATAACAATGAAGTGGTGAGGTGGCATTTGCGAGGCCACAACTCCCTGGTTTAATTATTAACACCCCTTTACTTCTTACGTCTTGTCACAAAAGCAGTAGTGACCTGTCCCCATTACTTCTTACGGCTTGTCACAGAAGGCAGTAATGACCTGTCCTGGCGGTCGATGATCAGGTCAGTCCCCTTCGTTAGCCAGTGCTGAGTGGCGCTCAGTCCGCCAGCGAATGAGCGCGTTTAACACCGCAGCTATTCGCTTTGTGGTGGCGACATCTGCTGGTGAAAGTTTGGTATCGTCCTTAAAAAAGAGGCGTTTGAGGTTACCGGGATATTTTGAACAAGATTTAAATAAATAACTGTGCAAATAAATAAAAGTACTATAATATATATATATATATATATATATATATATATATATATATATATATATATATATATATATATATATATATATATATATATATATATATAATAAAGGAAAAGAACATGAAATGTGAGCGTAAATAAATAAAAGTGTCACAGTGTATGTTTTTTGTTACTTTAGTGGTGGCTGGTGAAAAAAGTTTGGCTGGGGGCAGTTTTTGAGGGGTCAAATTGAAGAAGCACTTATCTATTATACAGTGCTTTTCCTATCTATCTATGTATCTGTCTATCATTATATAGTGCTTTTCACATCTATCTATCAATCTATTATTATATACTGTAGTGCACTTCACATCTATCTATCTATCTATCTATCTATCTATCTATCTATCTATCTATCTATCTATCTATCTATCTATCTATCTATTATATAGTGCCTTTAACATTCATTAGAACAGCCTAGACGAGAACAGGCCATTCAGCCCAACAAAGCTCGCCAGTCCTATCCACTTGTTTCCTCCAAGAAAACATCAAGTCGAGTTTTGAAAGTCCCTAACGTCTTACTGTCTACCACACTACTTGGTCACTTATTCCAAGTGTCTATCATTCTTTGTGTAAAGAAAAACTTCCTAATGTTTGTGCGAAATTTACCCTTGATAAGTTCCCAACTGTGTCCCCGTGTTCTTGATGAACTCATTTTAAAGTCACCTTCTCAATGCACTGCACTAATTCCCTTCATAATTTTAAACAAATCAATCATGTCACCTCTTAATCTTCTTTTTCTTAAACTGTACAGGCTCAGCTCTTTTAATCTTTCCTCATAACTCATCCCCTGTAGCCCTTGAATCAGCCTCGTCGCTCTTCTCTGGACCTTCTCTAGTGCTGTTATGTCCTTTTTGTAGCCTGGAGACCAAAACTGCACACAGGACTCTAGATGAGGCCTCACCAGTGTGTTATAAAGACTGAGCAGAACCTCCTGTCACTTGTACTCCACACATCAAGGCGCTATGTAACCTGACAGTCTGTTAGCCTTCTTAATGGCTTCTGAACATCATCGGGAAGTCGATAGCTTAGAGTCCACTATGACTCCTAAATCCTTCTCATAAGGTGGACTTTTGACCGCCCATTGTGTATTCAAACCTCACATTTTTACTTCCTATATGTAATTCTTTACATTTAATGACATTAAATTTCATCTGCCCAAGCCTGTCTGCTATCCAAGTACTTCTGTGATGATATAATGGATTCCAAATTATCTGCTAATCCACCTATTTTGGTATCATCTGCAAACTTAACCAGCTTTTTACTTATATTCCTATCTAAATCATTTATAGACATCTTGCCTGAAGAAGGGGCCTGAGTTGCCTCGAAAGCTTGCATATTGTAATCTTTTTAGTTAGCCAATAAAAGGTATCATTTTGTTTGGCTCTTCTCTTATAGATATTAAAAATAGCAGCGGCCCTAGCACTGACCCCTGCTGGTCACCACTCTTAACATCAGCCAATTCAAATAGGGTGTTCCTCCCATCATCACCCTCTGCTTCCTGTGTCTGAGCCAATTCTGCACCCATCTAAAAACATCACCCTGAACTGCCACTTCTTTTAATTTGATGCCCAACCTCTCATGTGGCACCTTATCAAATGCTTTCTGAAAGTCCAGATAAATAATCTCATCTGCTCCACTCTGCTCAAATTCTTTTGTTTCCTCCTCATAGAATTCCAACATGTTAGTAAAACACGACCTCCCTCTTCTGACCCCATGCTGACTGTTCAGAATAACTCCTGTCCTTGCCATGTGTTGCTCAATCTTATCCTTAATAATTCCTTCCATTAATTTTTCCTGTGATGCATGTTAAGCTTACTGGCCTGTAGTTGCTTGGATCTGCCATGTCACCCTTTTTATATAATGGGATGATATTTGCCATTTTCTAGTCCTTCGGAATCTCTCCAGTGCACAGTAGGACTTCCTACAGATATGTGTCAAAATATGATCTATCTATCTATCTATCTATCTATCTATCTATCTATCTATCTATCTATCTATCTATCTATCTATCTATCTATCTTCTATCATCTATCTATCTATCTATCTATCTATCTATCTATTATATAGTGCCTTTCACATCTATCTATCTATCTATCTATCTATCTATCTATTATATAGTGCCTTTCTTTCTATCTATCTATCTATCTATTATATAGTGCCTTTCATATCTATCTATCTATCTATCTATCTAGTCATTCCACAGGATCTCATGGTCCTCATAATGGTGTCAATGCACATCTTGGCCTGTTCACTACCAGACCCATATGACCAATCCAGGCTAAAATGTATTATACCCTTTCCACCTTGCTGCCCAATCTGGTGCCAGCTTTCCCATTTCTACTGTGCTCTGAAACTTCAGTCCATGATGTCCACAGTCCCCTTATTCCTTCCATAAATTGTCCTATAGCTATGGAAAGGAACAGGTGCACCTGCCACCCTAATTTTATGCTACACTTGTCTCTAAACTGTACAATCCTCTGCCAACTTGCCCAGCTACCCATTCTGCCAAATCCCACACCATAATGTTCACACCCTCACCTTTGTAATCTTCCAGTAACTTGGACTTTTGTCTGTCCTATAACACTCATATAACAATTCATATTTTAATCTGCCTGTACTAATAGAGTGCCCATTCCTACTGTATTTCATAAATCCACATCATACAATCACTAGTCCTCTGATTTTACATCCCAGTTTATTATTTTTTTTATATACACCCACTGAGTCATTCCCGCCCTACCTGTATTCTACACTTTATGCCAGTCTGCCCAGTCTTATTCAAGTTTTCCAGGCTTACCTCACCTGGGCACATATTCACATTGTAAGATCCACAGACCCCCACATCTTACAGTTTTTCTCGATTGGTTTGGCTCATTTCTTGAAACCGAGATGACATTCTCAAAACCATAAGGTCATTTGGCCAAACAGTCTTACAGTGCTGCCCAACATTATAGCTCACTAGCAAAACAAATATCTTACCCCAAACTCTTCGTCCATGCTTCAAAAGCAGATTCCTTTCCCATATAAAAGGTCAGTACAGTCAGAATAGCACAGATCCTTCTCAATTGCCTTGGCACATGTGCATTCATTTAGTGCTTTTGTCAGAATACCCCGGATGGTTTAGCACAACACCATGGATCCCCTGCAAAAGCTCATATCTCTCCCAAAAGAGTTTATCCATGTGTCAAAACTAAATATCCTTCCCATATAAATAGTCAATGCCCCCAAAATGCATTATACCTTTGGCATTGTTTAAGCACTGCAAGTCAAAATGCTTAGACGTTTTGTCACTGAGGCACAGGTCTAGCAACAGAATACCACTATGAATAAAACCAAAAGATTTTACAGTAAAATCAGCCTCCAATAAACCACTCATACTCAAGGAAACTGTAAACATTTTTATTCGTACAAAGAAATGTTAACATTAGAGAACATACTGTGAAAAGAAAACATATACAGGATTCTGTAAATGTGAACAGTTATAAACACAAACAAAAACAAAAAAACTCTAGCCCACCATACTGTAAATAAAGTCTCAGAACTATAGTACAGTAATATTTTCAGTGGTTGCCATTGTCACCCTCTCTTCCTGGCCACCATCCTCATCCTCCTGGCCATCGACGCTGCTCTCTGTCAGGCCATAAATTCTCATCCACATCGCAACGGATATTTTCTCGCGATGCAGCGAGGGAAGAAATGGCGTGAATGTCTCAACCATCCCCTACATTGATCCCCTGTGATGTCCTCACATGCAGCATCCATTGCATGCAGCAGGGCCCTCTGGTCTTGAGCCTGATGCTCATACACCCTCCACCTCCAAGCTGAAAAAAACTCCTCAATTGGATTCAGGAAAGGAGAGTAAGGTGGAAGAAACTTCATTAGCATCCGGGGATGGGTGGTGAACCAGGTTCTGATGGGTGGGCCGCGGTGGAAGTTCACATTATCCCACACAATGACATAATGTGGTAGCTGAGGTCCTTCTACACCTCTCTCATTTTCTGGGATCAGATCAGTATAAAGGTGGTCCAAAAATTGAGGAGCTTTTGTGTATTGTAGGGCCCTAAACTGGGAATGTGTGGCCACACCTCTTTCTGATATAGCGGCACACATTGTTATATTTGCTCCTCGCTGGCCTGGGACATCCACAGTGGCTCGGTGGCCAATGATGTTACGGCCACGCCTTCGACCTTTGGCCAGGTTGAAGCCAGCTTCATCAACGAACACTAGGATGTGAGGGGTTTCATTGCCTTCTAATGCCATAATTCTCTACAATAGAATAGAAATAAATCTAATCAGTCAAGTAGAGACAGATACTGCAGGGAGGATCTAAAGTACTGTACAAACAGGGAGTGGGAAACTGAAGACAATTTCTAGGAAAAATGCTCTAGTCACACAAAGCTGGATTCTGAAGGTGAAAAGGATAACGCAAAACAAAAAAACGGTGGTAACCATGTCTTACTGTAATAGCATTACAATGATAGACAACCAGTAGTTGACTTACATGCACATACTGGTACCGCAGCCCTTTAACTCTGTCAGAGTTTCTCTCAAATGGTACCCTGTAAATCTGTTTCATGGTCATCTGATGTTTCTTCAATACCCGGTCTATTGTGGAGATGCTGATAGAGTTTATATTTTGGAACATTACATTGTCTAGCAGGATTGCATTACGAATCTGTCTCAGTGTGATGGCATTATTTGCAATGACCATGTTGCATATTTCTTGTTCTTGTTGTTCATTTAGAAGTTTTCTTCTGCCACCCACTTGAGGCTGTCGTCCAATCCTAGACATACAAGTCAAAGGTCAACACTGTAAATTTGTTACAAAATGAGTTACCAATGTAATTGTACTGCTGTCTTATGGTACTAGAAGTGTGATGCACTGCACAGTGACTGGAATACTATTCACAGTATTTTCTCCATTTTTTTGTCTTTGTCATTTTATAGTATCATATAACATCACATGACGATATTACAGTACTCTAGGCCTACACACACACCAACACTGAATAGTTCAATAGCATAGTTCTGTACCTGTTTTCCCTGCGAAAGGTTTGGATGATGGAGGAGACTGTAGACCGAGGCACATTAGGCTGCACTCGGCGACCTGCCTCTGCCATTGTGAGGCGATGGTTTATGACGTGGTCAATAAGGGTGGCCCGGATTTCATCTGGGACATCATGGTGCCTCCGTGCTCCTCGGCCTCTTCCCCCTATTCCTCCACGCATTCTCACTCCTCCTCTTCCTCTTCTTCTTCCTCCTCTTCCTCGAGCAGGAAGTTGCTGTTGTACTTGGCGAGGTGCTTCCATGTTCACACTGCAAATGAAACTGGCCCCGCCAAGCTCTGTCTATATACTTTTGGCAGCAGTCATAATCATAGACAACACCTGTCAGGTATCTGAACAACCTGTTTGATTGGTCATCTGAGATGTGGGAAACTGCTCCTTCGTTAGTTCTAATTTCACCTGATTGATTGTCAAGTACTGTCATAACTTTATCAAATGTTCCAAGATATTCTTTCATGGTATTATATCTTTGACTAATTTTGACAGTTGAACAGACAATTGTGCATATGATGACTTACACAATGAAACCATGCTGATATGTTTTGGAGTGAGTGACCATTTCACTGAAAAATCAACTAATCAGTTTAGATCGGCAAGATCTATTTATTTGGAAAATGTGCTAAATGTGGGCTCATTGTGCTAACTGTAGCTACTTGTACATAATCATTTGAAAAGAAGCACAGAGTCACTTGAGACATGTACTAAAGCATTTGCAATTTGATTAAACCAATGAAAAATGACATTCTGTTGTGAACAATTGCAAGGTGGTTTGGAGATTTGTCCATGTTATTTTGAGAATGTCATCTCGGTTTCAGGAAATGAGCCAAACCAATCGAGAAAAACTGTAATACACAACCCGCCTGCCTGCCTGTCTTGTACTACACACACAGGACAAGTCCAAGCTCAGTCTTATTCTGCCTTTACGATCAGGATGCCTGGATTTCCTTGAACATAAATTTTGCTCTCCTTTCCTTCAGCCCTGAAAATTTCTCAGTTACTTTCTAATTAAATTGAGTCATCTCACTAAGCCTTCAAAAAAAAAAAAGTTAGCCTCACACTGTTGTCTATACCAGGAGTGCCCAATGCGTCAATCGTGATTGACCAGTAGATCCCAAAGGTAGTGCAGGTGGATCGCGTTGCATTCAAAAAAATGTTTTTTTAAATGTTAGTCTATCATATACCCTGCCGATGGCATTTGACACTTGATTGACTTACAGGGCGGCCAGTCTGAGATCTCTTTTCTTCTAACACGCTGGTCATCCCACACACACCATCAAATGCGCGAGCTACTGCAAAACTCCGGCTATCTAAGTGATCTAGTTAGCCATCCAATTTATATCGACTAAAGAAAGGATTTAAAAAAAAAATGTTGGCTATGGGCTGGATGTGGAATTGGAAGAGAATTTTTTCTCTCACAATGTCACAGTCGAAGTGCGCCTCTCTGATCTGTCAATCATTGCTATTCCAAAGAAGGAATATGTGGAAAGGCACTTTGGAACTGTTCATAAAAACTACGAAACTGACTTCCTTCTGAAAAGCAATCTGAGAAAGAGAAAGGAGAGGGAACTAAAATCGCAGTTAATCGGACAGCCGTCATTTTTCACTCGGCTAAATTCAAAAGCAAAGGCAGACACACCGAAGCATCGTCCCGGGTGAGTCACTCGATCTTTAAGCATAAGAAGTCCTTCCAAGAGCTACCTCCTTGACTGTATTATTCTGCTCTACTTATTTATGCGAGTCAGCCTTTTCCCACATAAAGATTATTAAATCCAAATACTGTAGTGACCATAAATGTATTGAATTGTTATTGTGCCATAAAGGTTATTCAGTTATGCAAGGTACAATAATATATATTTTATGTATAAAGTATACTCAGTATATACAGTGCATCCGGAAAGTATTCTCAGCGCATCACTTTTTCCACATTTTGTTATGTGACAGCCTTATTCCAAAATGGATTAAATTCATTTTTCCTCAGAATTCTACACACAACACCCCATAATGACAACGTGAAAAAGTTTACTTGAGGTTTTTGCAAATTTATTAAGAATAAAAAAAAACCTGAGAAAGCACATGTCCATAAGTATTCACAGCCTTTGCCATGAAGCTCCAAATTGAGCTCAGGTGCATCCTGTTTCCTCTGATCATCCTTGAGATGTTTCTGCAGCTTCATTGGAGTCCACCTCTGGTAAATTCAGTTGACTGGACATGATTTTGAAAGGCACACACCTGTCTATAGAAGGTCCCACAGCTGACAGTTCATGTCAGAGCACAAACCAAGCATGAAGTCAAAGGAATTGTCTGTAGACCTCCGAGACAGGATTGTCTCGAGGCACAAATCTGGGGAAGGTTACAGAAAAAATTCTGCTGCTTTAAAGGTCCCAATGAGCACAGTGGCCTCCATCATCCGTAAGTGGAAGAAGTTCGAAACCACCAGGACTCTTCCTAGAGCTGGCCGCCATCTAAACTGAGTGATCGGGGGAGAAGGGCCTTAGTCAGGGAGGTGACCAAGAACCCGATGGTCACTGTGTCAGAGCTCCAGAGGGCCTCTGTGGAGAGAGGAGAACCTTACAGAAAGACAACCATCTCTGCAGCAATCCACCAATCAGGCCTGTATGGTAGAGTGGCCAGACGGAAGCCACTCCTTAGTAAAAGGCACATGGCAGCCCGCCTGGAGTTTGCCAAAAGGCACCGGAAGGACTCTCAGACCATGAGAAAAAAAATTCTGTGGGACAAAGATTGAACTCTTTGGTGTGAATGCCAGGCGTCACGTTTGGAGGAAACCAGGCACCGCTCATCACCAGGCCAATACCATCCCTACAGTGAAACATGGTGGTGGCAGCATCATGCTGTGCGGATGGAACTGGGAGACTAGTCAGGATAAAGGGAAAGATGACTGCAACAATGTACAGAGACATCCTGGATGAAAACCTGCTCCAGAGCGCTCTTGACCTCAGACTGGGGCGACGGTTCATCTTTCAGCAGGACAACGACCCTAAGCACACAGCCAAGATATCAAAGGAGTGGCTTCAGGACAACTCTGTGAATGTCCTTGAGTGGCCCAGCCAGAGCCCAGACTTGAATCTGACTGAACATCTCTGGAGAGATCTTAAAATGGCTGTGCACCGACGCTTCCCATCCAACCTGATGGAGCTTGAGAGGTGCTGCAAAGAGGAATGGGTGAAACTGGCCAAGGATAGGTGTGCCAAGCTTGTGGCATCAAATT
The DNA here is from genome assembly GCF_016835505.1 of Polypterus senegalus. Taxonomy (NCBI): domain Eukaryota; kingdom Metazoa; phylum Chordata; class Cladistia; order Polypteriformes; family Polypteridae; genus Polypterus; species Polypterus senegalus. The sequence continues at coordinate 309,087,818 of NC_053155.1, read as the reverse complement.
CAAAAAGACTTGAGGCTGGAATTGCTGCCAAAGGTGCATCGACAAAGTATTGAGCAAAGGCTGTGAATACTTATGTACATGTGATTTCTCAGTTTTCTTATTTTTAATAAATTTGCAAAAACCTCAAGTAAACCTCAAGTAAACTTTTGGAATAAGGCTGTAACATAACGTGGAAAAAGTGATGTCATTGCAACTTATCCTGGCCAATACCCCCAAGCCACTAGATGGAGCCCTCCCTGTGGAGATGTGCAAGGCATCATGGACTTTGAATTGCACAGCCCTGCTGGATAACATCAGGGTTGCCAGGGGACGCTGCAGGAAGGCACAGAGACGTATCTTTTCCATACAGGGTTGAAGAAAAAAGAGTTTTCACCTGACCCGGAAGTGTTACAAAGTCACATGGACAAAGAGAGAGAAACACGTCCGGGTCAAGAAGTATAAAAGGACTATGGGAGATCCCAGCAGTGGGGCAAGTTGGGAGGAAGGGTGACTGAGCTGCTGGGAGGTGTGGAGGATTGGATTATTGTTTATTGAGAGTTGAGAATTGTATTGATTTATTATAGTATAGTGGAGGTGGAGGTGCTTGTGCACAAGTCATTATTTGGACTTTTATCTGGTGTCTGGCGTCTGGTCTGAGGGTTCAAGGGGATGAGCCGCCCCCTATCTGTCACTCTATATATATATATATATATATATATATATATATATAGCGTTTTTAATGTAGGTAGATCATTTCAACCTGGTAATTTTAAAAGTAGCTTGCAAGCCGAAAAACTGTGGGCACCCCTGGTCTACACCAACCTTGTTTCTGTAGTGGCACACTTTCTGTAACCAAAATCATCCCAAGGTACACCTCTGTCTTACTAACCATAAACACATCTGTATCTCATGCATGTGCTAAACTGCCCGTAGTGGGGGGAATACAAGAAACTGAGATCAGCGTTCGCAGACACGGCACTTAGTGAGCACTTTGGTGGCATCTCTAAGCTGCTTTGCCCCTTTGCCCGCCCCTTTCTGCCTCACTCTATGCCAATTATCCCTTGGTCCTGAGAGACTCACTGGCGACCACCCTCTAACACAGGGCTGATGGACTCAAGCAGCCTGGAGATGCGTCTAAAGCGCTCTAACGTGGTGATCGTGGAGCTCCTTTTATGCCCACTTCTCCAGGTAGACCTGTCCTACTCTGACAGGCCTCGACTTAGGGCCGTCTTAACGCATAGCCATGCTGGGCACACTGGGCAGTTGCTAATCTATGTATGTGTGTGACTTGCTGATTGGTTATGTAGGTAGGAACCCCAGTGCAATGCTTTGCCCAGGGGGCCTATAATGCTGTTACGATGGCCCTGTCTCGACCACCTGCCAGCTTGTCCCTCTCAGGTTCACACCCAAGTACGTTACACTATTATTTCCAAGGCACACTTGGGTATCTCTCACAGCGCACCACTGTGCCATGGCACAGTGATTTGAATGATAATGCTCTAGATGAATGTGGCTACTTACTTTCATGCCACTTGGCATTTTTCAGAAAGATGTTTTAGGTCTCGTACCCCCGTCGTTGTCCACAACACTTTGACGCTTTGAAACAGCAAACAGGGAAGGCATAAAAAGGGCATTACCTACACCTCATCCAGTTAGCCAACTCCATTTGTCTTAACAAAAGCAGAAAAAGTCAGCGCGTAAGCTCATCCTCGATCCCTTGCCTGCTGCTGAATTCTTAAGTCAGGTCGGTCCAGTCCAAGCTCCCTTATCTTTTTATCTTCAAGTGAACGATTAATGAAGGGGAGTTTCATTAAAGAAATAACCAAAATTTCCTTTGATTTCCAAAGTTCCACTTGAATTTTTCCATCTCAATAAAGTCACGCTCGCTCGCTCATCTGTAGTTACATGAATGGTGGGTGTGAATGGAGAACCTTTGGCGTGAAGTTGAAATAGTCCATCGGCGATTGTCCAATCACATTAGATTTAAAAAGAACCTAAAACAATTCTAATTCACTGCCAATAAATGTGGGAGTGTCCGGGGCGCAGAGAGCCGAAAATCTTAAAGCAGCCAATTAAAAGGCAGCCAAAAGATGAAGGAATTGCATCGACTCTCATCTGGCTGGCGGCGTTCACTCCTGTAATGTACGTATTCACACAGAAATGAAACAAAGAAATACAAAGACGGGACCAATTTGTAGTGGATGTTGACATACGCTGATACCCGGCATGTTGGGCAGATAAATAACTTTATTTTATGATTAAGTCTCATTGCCTAATTAACTTAAGCAGAGTTTTTTAAATATTTAGGGGAGGTGACGCCCCACCACATAGCATTACAAACCACTGTCTGGTCTGTATTATTCCCCAAACACAACGTGAAATATGTCTAAATTTAAAACTGTCACTTTGCCACGACAAAGCTGGTGTGCAGGCTCTGGCAAGTGCTGAATTATAATTGGAGAGTTGTCAGTAAGCCAGTCTTAAACCTTTGCCCATCAAATGCCACATTCACAGCAGACACATTTTATCAGGAATTCTGGGCTTTTATTTTGCACTTGTATTTGACGTGCCAGGCACTATGGTGGTGCAGCAGGTAGTGCTGCCAAACTTGAGGTTAGGAGACCCGGGTTTGCTTCTCGGGTTCTCCCTGCGTGGAGTTTGCATGTTCTCCCCGTGTCTGCATGGGTTTCCTCCCACAGTCCAAAGAAATACCTAGTGCACTAGTACCTAGTGTGTGCTTGGTGTGTGGGTGTGTGTGTGTGTGTGCGCGCCCTGCGGTGGGCTGGTGCCCTGCCCGGGCTGACCCCCATGACCCTGTAGTTTGGATATAGCGGGATGGAGGGATGGATTTGACGTGCCACCCCTTCCAACATGCAGATCGCACACTGTGCATGGAGCATGTGATCAGATGACTGAATTTGAGGGTGGAGCAGACCTTCAGTAGCGCCGCTGGACAGCCAATTAGATTGCATGCTTTTGTCACTTGGTGTACTTGTCTTGAGTCAGAAAACTCCTCCCACATCAATGACATAGAATACCGAGCAACAATCTCCTCAGCAGAGCGGAGCTCTGGCACCCCACAGCTTGACTCCATTGGGGTTATTGCTGCCTCATGAATCATCAAATGAATGTCATTTACAGTCATCTTCCATTATCGAGCAGACAGATGGCTTCAGGTCAAGTTCATGTTTTTGAAGAGAAGTGTGCTCCCGACACTGAGAGGGACCTCCAAGTTGTCAAAGTTTAATAGTTTAGACTGCCCGCTATGGACACTGAGGGGCGCCACCTCCCCAGCTCCCAGGGCTCCAAACAGGCTTTAACTGGCACTGCTCGGGACAGTGTTCTGCTGCCATCTAGGGGATAAAATAATATCATACCGCAAAAAAATCGTGAATATCTTTATTCATTCTGCCACTCAATGATAACTCACTAGCAGTAAAAGGTGGAAACTCAGTAGTGCGCAGGTAAGCGGCCTGCGTTAAGACGCCAATCAGGCACAAAGAGCAGTAGGAGCAAATAAGGTAGTAAAGTTTTATTTATTTGTTTATTTTAGATTAAACAGTCCTTAGCCGTCCAGAGGCAGAACAGTTAAGTGGGCGACAGTGTATTGGTTCATTAATACGGGGGAATACAAACAGTGCGAGTGAAGAGCTTATAAGTAAGAAGAGCGCAAAGCTAGAAGAGACAGAGAAAAGTAAAGTTAACCTCATAGAAAGGCAGGCAGCTGAGAGGGAGAACAGTACAGGAGCTTAAGGGGGAAAAGGTGTAAAATATCTGTAGCAGATCTTAGTGTTACCATTTAAGTTAAGGAGCAGCTGAAAGAAGAAGAAATTTAATTTTAAGAAAAAAAAATATATAGTTAAGGCAGCTTAGTAATCCCAAATCAAATTTTAATAATGAGGCCAGTGCAATGCAAGTCCTGTTGGATGTTGGACTTTTTAGATGATGGTTTGGAAGAGCCAGTTGTCTATGAGGGCTACATCTGCAAGAGATGCCAGCTGATCCAGCACCTCGAGCTCAGGGTCGCTGAACTGGAGGAGGAGTTGGCTGACCTGCGTTGTAATAGAGAATTGGCGGACTTGGCCCAGGTGTCCTTTAGAGATAGTGTGCACCCCTAAGGTGGCGGGAGGAGATTCCAGACCAGACAGGTAGGAATAGGTGGGTCACGGTCGCAAGGCGTAAGGTAAAGGGTGCACACTGTCCTGGGGCATCAACCCCAGAATTAGAAGTGTCTAACCGTTATCATGTCCTGGCGGAGCTGGACGGTGACTCTGATAATTCTGAGGTGGTAGGCAGGGTTGAGGAGCCCCAACGGGCCACCTCAAAACCAGTTCCCAAAAAGAGAGAGGTAGTGATAGTTGGGGACTCAATCATTAGGGGGATTGAAGCGCAGGTGTGCTCCAGAGAGAGAGAGTCTCGACGGTGTGTTGCCTTCCGGGAGCACAGGTGGGAGACCTCCTGGAAGGGTGGATAGGCTCTTGGCCAGAGCGGGTGGATCCAGTTGTCATTGTCCACGTTGGAACAAATGACATACATAAGGGTAGTCTGTCAGTTCTGCGATCCAAATTCAAAGAGTTAGGTACCAAGCTGAGGAGCAGAACTGACAAGGTAGTCTTCTCCGAAGTTCTGCCTGTGCCACGCGCCAGTCCAGGTAAGATTGAGGAGATTAGAAGGCTTAACGCGTGGCTCAAATCTTGGTGCAGGGTAGAAGGGTATAGGTTTATGGGGCATTGGGACTCCTTTTGGAACAGATGGGACCTGTTCCGCCGTGACGGGTTACATCTGAACCGGAGGGGCACCAATGTATTGGGGAGGCGTATGTGTAGGCTAGTCGAGGATTGTTTAAACTAGGGAATGGGGGGGCAGGGAGTTTAGGACAGGCCAGATTTAGATCTATACATGGAAGAACAAACAATGGTGTAGAAATAAAAATGCATAGTAATGTAAATTTTAAGCAAACACGTAAAGATAGAAGGATTAACACATTAAAAATAGCTTGCCTTAATGCTAGAAGTATCAAAAATAAGGTAAGTGAGTTGGAGTTGTATGTAGCAGAGCACAATTATGATATTATAGCAATAACGGAAACCTGGCTAAATAACAAAGATGGGGATGAGTGTAACATAGAGGGATACACATTTTTTAGGAAGGATAGACAGAACAGAAAAGGAGGTGGGGTTGCTGTTTATGCCAAACAGGAATTAAATGTAAGTCATCTTCAGTTGGATGATGAGCCCCATCTTAGTGAGGACATGTGGCTTCGCCTGGAAAATATTAGGGAAAAGGTCTCATTTTAGGAGTGTGTTATAGACCACCCAATTCAGACAGTAATTTCAACACACATCTTTTAGTAATATCAAAAGGCAAGTTTACAGGGGATATTATAGTCATGGGGACTTTAATTATCCAAATATTAACTGGGATAACCTTACAGATGGAGGAGCACAAGAGCAGGAGTTTTAGAAGTAATCGCGACTGTTTTTAACACAGCATGTTAAAGCACCAACACGGGGTGAAGCCTATCTGGATTTAGTATTCTGTAATAATCAGGATAGAATTGAGGGTGTAGAGGTGATTGAACCACTAGGGTCAAGTGACCATAATGTAATACAATTCTCAGTATTTTGTAAGAGTACAGATGCAAAGACTAAAATTGTTAAGTTGAACTTTAGTAGGGCTAATTTTGAGCAGATGCGACAAAGTCTAAGTAGGATAGACTGGGATAAGCTTTTAAATGTGGAGACAGTCGAGGAGCAGTGGAACAGGTTTAAAATGTTTTACATGTAATGCAGGACAGATACATACCTAAATTTGGAAGTAATAGGAAACTAAAAAATCTCCACGATGGATTAATAAAGATTTAAAAAGAAGTTGCAAAGGAAAAACTGCTGTATAAGGCATATAAGACTAATGACTGCAAAGAGAACCGTGAGCGTATGAGAAAATGAGGGCAACCATTAAGAAGGATATCAGAGAGGCTAAAAGACAGTTGGAGAGGAATATAGCAGATAAGGCGAAAGAAGACCCCAAGAGATTCTTTCAGTATTTTAGTAGTAAAAGAACAGTTAAGGAGGAGGTCAAGTTCATTAGGAATAGTAAAGGAGAATTAAAAGATACAGACAATGAAATAGCAGATGCCCTAAACTTACATTTTTCTGAGGTGTTTACAAGTGAGCAAGTGGATAACCTGCCAGAGGTAAACACAACTACTAAGGAGGTACTGAGGGATTTGGAAATTGTAGAGGGAGAAGTGCTGCTCAGATTAAATAAGATGAAATCAAACAAATCACCAGGCCCAGATAATATTTATCCTCGTGTTCTTAAGGAGGCTAGTGAGTACATATATAAACCCTTGACACATATTTTTAGGAAGTCACTGTGCACTGGAGAGATTCCAAAGGACTGGAAAATGGCAAATATCATCCCATTATATAAAAAGGGTGACAGGGCAGATCCAAGCAACTATAGGCCAGTAAGCTTAACAAGCATCACAGGAAAATTAATGGAAGGAATTATTAAGGATAAGATTGAGCAACACATGACAAGGACAGGAGTTATTCTGAACAGTCAGCATGGGTTCAGAAGGGGGAGGTCGTGTTTTACTAACATGTTGGAATTCTATGAGGAGGCAACAAAAGGATACGATCAAAGTGGAGCTTATGATATTATTTATCTGGACTTTCAGAAAGCATTTGATAAGGTGCCACATGAGAGGTTGGGCATCAAGTTAAAAGAAGTGGGAATTCAGGGTGATGTTTTTAGATGGGTGCAGAATTGGCTCAGACACAGGAAGCAGAGGGTGATGGTGCGAGGAACCTCATCAGAACTGGCGATGTTAAGAGTGGTGTTCCACAGGGGTCAGTGCTAGGGCCGCTGCTATTTTTAATATATATAAATGATTTAGATAGGAATATAAGTAACAAGCTGGTTAAGTTTGCAGATGATACCAAGATAGGTGGATTAGCAGATAATTTGGAATCCGTTATATCATTACAGAAGGACTTGGATAGCATACAGGCTTGGGCAGATTTGTGGCAGATGAAATTTAATGTCAGTAAATGTAAAGTATTACACATAGGAAGTAAAAATATTAGGTTTGAATACACAATGGGCGGTCGAAAAATCGAGAGTACACCTTATGAGAAGGATTTAGGAGTCATAGTGGACTCCAAGCTATCAACTTCCAAACAGTGTTCAGAAGCCATTAAGAAGGCTAGCAGAATGTTAGGTTATATAGCACGATCTGTGGAGTACAAGTCCAAGGAGGTTATGCTCAACCTTTATAATGCACTGGTGAGGCCTCATCTTGAGTACTGTGTGCAGTTTTGGTCTCCAGGCTACAAAAGGACATAGCAGCACTAGAAAAGGTCCAGAGAAGAGCGACTAGGCTGATTCCAGGTCTACAGGGGTTGAATTATGAGGAAAGATTAAAAGAGCTGAGCCTTTACAGTTTAAGCAAAAGAAGATTAAGAGGTGACATGATTGAAGTGTTTAAAATTATGAAGGGAATTAGTACAGTGGATCGAGACTTGTATTTTAAAATGAGCTCATCAAGAACACGGGGACACAGTTGGAAACTTGTTAAGGGTAAATTTCGCACAAACATTAGGAAGTTTTTCTTTACACAAAGAACGATAGACACTTGGAATAAGTTACCAAGTAGTGTGGTAGACAGTAAGACGTTAGGGACTTTCAAAACTCGACTTGATGTTTTCTTGGAGGAAGCAAGTGGATAGGACTGGCGAGCTTTGTTGGGCTGAATGGCCTGTTCTCGTCTAGATTGTTCTAATTGTTCTAATTGTTCTAATTGTTCTTTCATAGATTAGATTAGATTAGATTAATTTTGTCAATCCCAAGGCAGAAACATAAAAACAAAGATACAAACTCACAAGACAAACAATATGATCAATCAATAAATCTACTCTCTATATATAAAAGCCTAAGCCTAAAAGTGCAACAATTTTATGTGAAGTTTTTATGTCACATTTTTTTTTTGTCACTGCGGTGGGTTGGCACCCTGCCCGGGATTGGTTCCTGCCTTGTGCCCTGTGTTGGCTGGGATTGGCTCCAGCAGACCCCCATGACCCTGTATTCAGATTCAGCGGGTTAGAAAATGGTTGGATGGATTTTTTTGTCACGCTTTAAATCTGCTTTATTTTAAAACCTACATACAGTATATATGTTCAGTATCATTCTTTTCAGAATTTATCAAACTTTAATGTGATGCTGTTAAATTTTCATATTCTTATTCCGTTTTTAAATTATAAACTAAAAAATATCAAGAACTTAACGTCCTGCGAGACGAGACTTTGTGCCAAGAGATTAAATCACGTCTGGGGCCGGAAATAAAAGACAAAGAGTAGATGAGAAAGACAGCTGCTGTACAGACTTTTAAATGTTTGAAGCACCGCACGAGATGCAGATCACACGGCACAGCAGCAGCAGCAAAGAGGAGTTAAAAAAAATCGTATCTGACCACGTCTACTTGGGGTGCATTCAGCCCCCCTCTTCACAATGTGTGCTTCAGAGACCGGAAATGGCTGACGTGTAGCGCAGGCCAGGGGGGTTGGTGAGTGAAGTGAGCAGGAGGCAAACCGCCTAGTCAATCAATAAATAAATAAATATACAGTAATCCCTCGCTATATCGCGCTTCGACTTTCGCGGTTTCACTCTATTGCAGATTTTATATGTAAGCATATCTAAATATACTGCTCAAAAGAATTAAAGGAACACTTTTTAATAAAGCATAAAGTCAATGAAACTTATGGGATATTAATCTGGTCAGTTAAGTAGCAGAGGGGGTTGTTAATCAGTTTCAGCTGCTGTGGTGTTAATGAAATTAACAACAGATGCACTAAAGGGGCAACAATGAGATGACCCCCAAAACAGGAATGGTTTAACAGGTGGAGGCCACTGACATTTTTCCCTCCTCATCTTTTCTGACTGTTTCTTCACTAGTTTTGCATTTGGCTAGAGTCGGTGTCACTACTGGTAGCATGAGGCGATACCTGGACCCTACAGAAGTTGCACAGGTAGTCCAACTTCTCCAGGATGGCACATCAATACGTGTCATCGCCAGAAGGTTTGCTGTGTCTCCCTGCACAGTCTCAAGGGCATGGAGGAGATTCTAGGAGACAAGCAGTTACTCTAGGGGAGCTGGAGAGGGCCATAGAAGGTCCATAACCCATCAGCAGGACCAGTATCTGCTCCTTTGGGCAAGGAGGAACAGGATGAGCACAGCCAGAGCCCTACAAAATGACCTCCAGCAGGCCACTGGTGTGAATGTCTCTGACCAAACAACCAGAAAGACTTCATGAGGGTTGCCTGAGGGCCCAAATGTCTACTGTGCGCTGTGCTCACTGCACAGCACCGGGGAGCTCAATTGGCATTTGCCATAGAATACCAGAATTGGCAGGTCCACCACTGGCGTCCTGTGCTTTTCACAGATGAGAGCAGGTTCACCCTGAGTATATGTGAAAGATGTGAAAGGGTCAGGAGAAGCTGTGGAGAATATTATGCTGCCTGTAACATCGTTTAGCATGACTGGTTTGGTGGTGGGTCAGTGATGATCTTGGAGGCATATCCATGGAGCGACTCACAGACCTCTACAGGCTAGACAACGGCATCTTGACTGCCATTAGGTATCAGGATGAAATCCTTGGACCCATTGTCAGACCCTACGCTGGTGCAGTAGGTCCTGGTTTCCTCCTAATGCACGACAATGCCCGGCCTCATGTGGCAAGAGTATGCAGGCAGTACCTGGAGGATGAAGGAATTGAAACAATTGAATGGCCTTCACGATCCCCTGACTTAAACCCAATAGAACATCTGTGGGACATTATGTTTCGATCCATTAGGCGCCGCCAGGTTGCTCCTTAGACTGTACAACAGCTCAGGGATGCCCTCATACAGATCTGGGAGGAAATGCCACAAGACACCATCCGTCGTCTCATTTGGAGCATGCCCCGACGTTGTCAAGCATGCATACAAGCTCGTGGGGGCCACACAAGATACTGAAAAGCATTCTGAGTAGCAGAAATTAAGTTTTTGAAAAAATGGACTAGCCTGCCACATCTTCATTTCACTCTGATTTTAGGGTGTCTACACAATTGAGCCCTCTGTAGGCAGAAAACTTTTATTTCCATTAAAAGACTTGGCATCCTTTTGTTCCTAAGACATTGCCCTGTCGTTATTTGTATAGATATCCAACTTCATATTGAGATCTGATGTATCTAATGTGTTTCTTTAAAGTGTTCCTTTAATTTTTGTGAGCAGTGTATATAACACGGATTTTTCACTGCTTCGCGGGTTCTGCGGACATGGGTCTTTTTATTTCCTGTACATGCCTCCTCAGTTGGTTTGCCCAGTTGATTTCATACAAGGGACGCTATTGGCGGATGGCTGAGACGCTAACCAATCAGAGCACGCAGTTAAGTTCCTGTGTGCTGATTAGCTCAGCGACAGAGCACCGAATTCGATTCTGCGGCGTTAACCAGGAAATCTTGTCTTTTCATCAAGCATCAACGTGGTTCGCTGTGTAAAGAGTTAACTTTTGTGCTCTTTTTTTGTTTATCTTTGTGTGTAGTCAAGCCCTTCATTATGGCTCCAAAACGATCTGCTCCTGCTACTGCTTCAGGGGCCGTGCCCAAACATCAACGGAAGATTGCTGAAAAGGTAAAAGTTTTGGATATGTTGAAGGAAGGGAAAAGCTACACCGCTGTAGGACACCATTACGGCAACAATGAGGGTACGATTCTTTTTTATTTAAAAAGTAGGAAAGGAATCTAAGATCTACAGCCGCAGTGTCCTTTTAACCTGGGTGTAAAACGAGTTGTAAGTGGATGTAATAAGGCAGTACTCTGGATGGAATCTGCTTTAGGGATTTGGATTGAAGAAGAACAACAATGGCTGTGCTACACAATCCCTGTGTTGGCTGGGATTGGCTCCAGCAGACCCCCATGACCATGTAGTTAGGATATAGCGGATTGGATAATGAATGGATGGATGTATGTTGTGCAGAAACTGCAAAAGATCTTAAAGAACATAAGCATTTAGTTAGGGATGACAGGACGAAGCACTGAATTGCCTGAGAGCAGTGGGCAGAAAAGACCCCAGAGGTGCTTCTTAGCACGCTTAAGGTGGAATGAACCTGTGGCAAAAAGTGAACCTCCTAGTGGGAATGGAGGGGATTTTTCATGATCACCTGCTATTTTGCTACCCTCCTCTTTTCCACAACTGCGTCCAGTGTGTCCAGGGTTGGCCCCGTAATGGTGCAGGCTCTCCTGATGTGTTTGTTCAGGCCTTGTGCTTCTTCTGTGCTCAAGTTGCTTCCCCAAGAGGCCAAAGTGTGGAACACCACACTGGCTACTATGGACTGGCAGAGCATATCCAGCAGCATCAATATTCATGAGTGGGGCGGAGCCTTCAACCGAATACGCAATTGCATGGAAGCGAAAAGCCGCCAAGCCAGATTTAAAACAAACTGAGACTGAAGCGTTGCTCGAATCGAGTGGTAGTGACGACGACGTGAATTTAAGAAATTAAGAAACTATTACTCCCGGCAGTCCCAGCTGTGGCCTTGACTGGATGCCTACAGAGACTGCAGGGTCTGCTGGGGACAAGATCAACTGGCAGGTCCCTTTAAAGGGGATCCGGCTAGCCAGGAAGAAGGTCTGTTGTTTGTGTCTGGGCTCATCCTTCTGTCTTGTCACCAATACCTTTACCTGCGGATTATCCCGGATCTTCGAACCTTTATGGATGTGCGGACTGTCTTGTGAGTAGTGAGTCAGATTGATCATCATGCTTCGTCGGAGCGAGCGCTCCCAGGTCTCACCACCCCTGTTCCCTGGATCTTCATTTGTCTTTTTCATTCCATCTGTTGCTGCTGCATTTGGACCATGTCATGGTTTTTGTCATTAGTGCTTATTGTTAGGTGTTTATCGTGCATGTTGTTGTTGAGTTATTTTCGAGATCGCAGATCAGGTGCTGGGAAGGGATTGTATTTTGTTTTGTTATCTATACATACGAGGTGTGGCAGAAAAGTAATGAGACTGGCAACACTGCAAGCGATCTGGCAACCCTGCGCTGTTGTCCTTGATAGAGCACGTGTATCAGTACCCTCCCATAGCTCAGTGCGAGTTTCAACTCCTTCCGTTAACTACGTGATTTTTGTGACTGCTATTAGCGAAGTCGTGTTTTTGGTTGTGCGTCACGCAAAATGGAACAGCGGAATTTGGAGCAACGTTGTGCCATTAAACGGCAAGTGTGACGTTTAAAAAGTTAAAACAGGCCTATGGGGAACATTCTTTATCCCGAGCTCAAGTTTTCGCTGGCACAAATCATTTTTGGAAGGCAGAAAACACGTTGAAGATGAAAACCGTTCACGGAGGACTTCAACTTCAGAAACCAATGAAAACATCGAACGTGTGAACACTCTTGTGAGATCAGACCGTCGTTTGACATTAAGAATGTTGAGTGAACAATTCAATTTGAACAGATTTACCGTTCATCAAATTTTGACTGAACATTTGCACATGCGAAAGGTCTGTGCCAAAATGGTGCCGAAAAACTGCCCTCTCCATAACAGAATTGTTGACCTCAAAAGGCGTTCCTGTGGTTCCCCAGCCCCCTTATTCACCTGACCTCAGTCCGTGTGACTTTTTCCTTTTTCCTAAACTGAAAAATGTCCTCAAAGGACGTCATTTTGGGACTTTAGAAAACATCCAAACGAGTGTAACGGACATGCTGAAGACCATACCGGTTGAAGACTTCCAGCGCTGCTACCAACACTGGGAACAACGTCTCCATCGGTGTGGAGCTGCCCAAGGGAACTACTTTGAAGGGGATAACATTGATGTTTGAAAAAAATAAAAACTTTGGTAAATAAAAAATCCGTCTCATTACTTTTCTGCCACACCTCGTATAAAAGGCAAAGCCCTCACTAACTCATCACTAATTCTCCCACTTTCCATATAGGTGTGTTTTGTCTTGGTAGAGTAATATTTTACTTTACTTTCCCCTTTGTATTATTAATATGTAGCCTTTGTCAGAATGCCTCAAATCTCACAGAATTACCACTGTGCATAAGTTATCATAGTACAGGCATGTCAAACTCACTACCATTGGTGGGCCGCTTCGACTGCCATATGTGCGTCAGTGGGCCGCACTGTAACAAATACTATTATACTATTATATAAAGTTACTGTAGCTTTTTTTCCAATACTGAAAACTTTAAAAAATGTAACACTTAGAGTTTAAAGAAAAGCAATTTATTTCCATACACTCTCCGTACAACAGCGTACAATTAGAGTCTTAGCCTCTTAGCTAGGTCCTTATATTATTATATTATATTAATTGCTTATATAGGAGTCTTACAGTGCGAGATCTATTTCTGTTGTCCCGACACTTGGCATCTCTTGTTAGTAACCAGTTCGTCAATATCAGGCTTGAAATCTTGTGCAGCTGCAACTTTTATGAGGGATGAAAGGTGCTCGACAGTAAGTCTTGAGCGATGTGGGGTTTTGGTAGCTTTCATTAATGAAAACAATTGCTCACAAAGGTAAATGCTTCCAAACATAGACAGTACTCTCGATGCCAGCTTATGGATCTGCACATACAAGGGTGGCAGGTAAGCATACAAGCCTGGCACACCAACTTTGTTGTATTTTAATAATAATAATAGTAATAATAATTCATTACATTTATATCGCGCTTTTATTTTGCCGTCAGAACAGAATCTGACTGCAGTTCAATCAACTCCATTTGAATATTCTCAGGCGCATTATCAACGTCGTAAGAGAACAGCGCAAAGTCCTGTTCGTGTGAACTGAAATTACCAAAACACTCACTGAATTCATTGCTTAGTAGCAGTAGTGTAACCTAGCAGGGACGGCTCTAGGCTCGTGGTGGCCCTGGGCAGAAAAAGACGTCTGTTGTGGACACTGCATAGCCGCCTCGTGCTCATGACACACTTCTATATGTTTGTGTCCGTAACTTGAAAACCAAGTGGCGGCCAATGATTTTCTCATTACGGCAGAACGTTATAATACTACATATAGCTTACTGCTCCGACTCTAGCAATATTAGTAAATACAGCGTAATAATTAACAAGAAACACAATGTTTTTCGACCAAATTGCCGTCAGCTATGTCGTTATTTTCTCTTTCTGTTTTATTTTCAATATATATTGGCGTGGCGGCCCTGTGCAGGTGCGCAGTTTGCACATGCCTAAGGCCACCCCTGCTGCCCGCTGCTGCAGCCTAGCACTTCAGCTGTGACGTTGCGGCTCATTAACTTTGCTCAAGGCTCGTGGCTATACTAGCAGATGACGTTTCCGGTACTGTAATGTCATGGGAAAACGCACTTTTGTCAGAAGGCATAAGTAAGAAAAGTCAATAAGTAACGCCGAAGATGCAGAATGATTCAATCACAAACGATAGTAATCATTTTGTACAAGTTCAGTGCTAACTAGGATCTGTTATGAGGGCCACACAAATTTCTGTTGCGGGCCGCATGCGGCCTGGGGGCCGTGTGTTTGACATGCCTGTTATAATATATAACGTCTCCCCACCTTCCTTTCTACATCTATAACCTCAGGCAATTAGGTGTAGTAAAAGACAAGCAGAAGTTAAGTTACAATTTAAACAATGTATTATTGATAATATTCATAAATAATAACAATATGCAAAGTACATTTGAATATTGGCAACCATACAACCTGATAAATGGTGATGTGTAGTTTCAGGCGGCACACAGACTTGTTAGTCACTTAAAATGTCTCTAGTTAAGGCATCATTTGTGGTCAGCTTTCTTCAGAACAGGCCGCATGCTTGTCTCAATATGGCTGCTGAGCTGTGCTCTCCATTGTGTTGTCCTTTTCAGTTCATGCATCAGCTTGGTAAGAGAGAGAGAGGGAGTGAGGGAGTGAGCAAATTTATAGGTGGCTCTGTAATCCATACCAACCCCTACTTTCTCTGCTGTTCTTTTTCCAGTTTTCTGTGGTGGTGATCTGCACCACCACCACCTGATCAAAGCACTGTGATGTCCTTACATTGATGGATTACAGGCCAGAAGTCCACATGACCATCATCATCAAGTTCTTCCATGAGAACCCTGAATACCATGAGGACTAATTGAGGTCATTTATGTGAGGTAGAATGCCTAGAGGGGGCTGGGTGGTCTCATGGACTTGGACCCCCTGCAGATTTTATTTTTTCTCCAGCCATCTGGAGTTTTTTTGTTCTTTCTGTCCTCCCTGGCCATCAGACCTTACTTTTATTCTATGTTAATTAGTGTTCCCTAATTTTAATTATTTATTTTGTCTTTTTTCTCTTTCTTCATCCTGTAAAGCACTTTGATCTACAGGGTGGGCCATTTATATGGATACACCTTAATAAAATGGGAATGGTTGGTGATATTAATTTCCTGTTTGTGGCACATTAGTATATGTGAGGAGAGAAACTTTTCAAGATGGGTGGTGACCATGGTGGCCATTTTGAAGTCGGCCATTTTGGATCTAACTTGTGTTTTTTCAATAGGAAGAGGGTCATGTGACACATCAAACTTATTGGGAATTTCACAAGAAAAACAATGGTGCGCTTGGTTTTAACGTAACTTTATTCTTTCATGAGTTATTTACAAGTTTTTGACCACTTATAAAATGTGTTCAATGTGCTGCCCATTGTGTTGGATTGTCAATGCAACCCTCTTCTCCCACTCTTCACACACTGATAGCAACACCGCAGGAGAAATGCTAGCACAGGTTTCCAGTATCCGTTGTTTCAGGTGCTGCACATCTCGTACCTTCACAGCATAGACAATTGCCTTCAGATGACCCCAAAGATAAAAGTCTAAGGGGGTCAGATCGGGAGACCTTGGGGGCCATTTAACTGGCCCACGACGACCAGTCCACTTTCCAGGAAACTGTTCATCTAGGAATGCTCGGACCTGACACCCATAAGAGTGGGAGAAGAGGGTTATGTACTTAACAAAAAAAGGTGAAATAACTGAAAACATGTTTTATATTCTAGTTTCTTCACAACAGCCACCCTTTGCTCTGATTACTGCTTTGCACACTCTTGGCATTCTCTCGATGAGCTTCAACAGGTAGTCACCTGAAATGGTTTTATTTTATTTTTTTATAACTCCACATTCATAGTTTTGATGCCTTCAGTGAGAATCTACCAATGTAAATGGTCATGAAAATAAAGAAAACACATTGAATGAGGAGGTCTGTCCAAACTTTTGGCCTGTACTATATATATATAGCATGCAGCTGGTCAGGACACTCTCAATGGTGCTGTAGCCGCCTTTGCATAAGGTGAAGTCAGGCACGGGTAAGATGCATGTCAAAGAAATCTCTCAGTCCAAAAGTTCGTTTTAAAAATATTTATTGAAAGTTAAAGGCAAATAATCCATACAAGAATAAAAAGAAAAATAGTTACACACAAAGAATAAAGGCAAAAAAAAAGGGAAAAATGTATCTTCTATAAACTTAGTTTTTCTTATGAAGCTTTGGTTACTTCTGTACTTAAAGGTTATTTATTTCTTCTTCTGTATGCTTTAAACATGCGGTTCAAAACTTAGATCTTTTAATTTACGAGTTACTTCACACTCAAAAGACCCTTAGGCCGTTGGCACTTAGATATGCGCCAGGCTCAGTGACATGCATAAGCACAAACGCGAGCATAAAACAAATTCTTTCAAGGACAGGGTTAAAAAACAGTATGCCTCAGTAACTTACACAAGGCGAGGCTAAACACTTACTAAAGAACATTGTTTACTCAAAAACTGTTAAGAAATGACAGGAAAATACCAACTCAATTCTATTCACGGGGGTTTTAGGAACCTCCCATATTTTATGCATTATCATCTAATAAATATTCATACATTTTATAGAACTAGGAAAATGGCTCTTACAGGTGCCTCTGTAGAACATGGTGAGGAAGGAAGGGGGAAGACTTGCTCACTTCAGCCGCCTCAGGAAGTGTAGTCTGTGCTGGGCTTTCTTGATTAGTGATGAGGTGTTATGTGTCCATGTGAGTTCCTCAGTTATGTGCACACCGAGGAACTTGGCACTCCTTAAAGTCTTCAGTGATGCAGAGTGGGATGTGGGCAGGATGTGATTTTCTGAAGTCCACGATTTTCTGTTTTGTCTTGTCGACATTGAGAGATAGATTGTTGTCTTCACACCATGCGGACAGCCGTTCCACCTCATCTCTGTATGATGCTTATCAGTCACAGCACCGTCGTATCATCGCTTTCGCCGCCTCAAGAAGTGTAGTCTCTGCTGGGCTTTCTTGATTAGTGATGAGGTGTTATGTGTCCACGTGAGTTCCTCAGTTATGTGCACACCGAGGAACTTGGTACTCCTAACAGTCTCCAGTGATGCCGAGTGGGATGTGGGCAGGGTGTGATTTTCTGAAGTCCACGATTATCTCTTTTATCTTGTCGACATTGAGAGATAGATTGTTGTCTTCACACCATGCGGACAGCCATTTCACCTCATCTCTGTATGCTGTTTTCATCATCCCTGCTTATCAGTCCCAGCACCTTCGTATCATCCACATACGTGATGATGTGGTTGGTGTTGTGCGTGGCTATGCAGTCGTGAGTCAGCAGGGTGAAGAGCAGTGGACTAAGCACACAGCCCTGTGGCGCTCCAGTGCTCAGTGTGATGTTGCTGGAAGACGTATAAGCTGCTGTATGAGGAGAGATTAACAGAGCTGGGCCTATTCACTTTAAGCAAATGGAGATTTAGAGCTAACACAATTGAAAGAGTTTAAAATTATGAAGGGAGATCGTGGAGTGGATCCCAGCTGTAACTCTTTGTAGACTTTATTTTTGTGTGTTTCGTCAAACCCCTTTTCATTACCCAGATTGTCAGTTATTCATTTTCCAACCTGCTATATCCTATCCCAACCCAGCAGAGACTACACTTCTTGAGGTGGCTGCAGCGAGCAAGTCTTCTCCCTTCCATCCTCACCATGTTCTACAGAGGCGCCATTGAGAGTGTTCTGACCAGCTGCATCACTGTCTGGTATGGCAACTGCAACATATCCGACCGCAAGAGCCTGAAAAGGATAGTGAAGACAGCAGAGGACATTATTGGGGTGCCTCTCCCTTCACTATAGGACATATTTTACAAATGCAGTGTCCGCAAGGCCTGCAGCATTGAGCAGGACCCCTCACACCCCTCACATGGACTTTCACTCTTCTGCCATCCAAGAGAAGATACTGCAGCATCAGAGCCAGATGTGCCAGGCTGCAGGAGAGTTTTTACCCCCAATCTGTCAGACTCCTAAACACCAGGCTGCACCCTGGGATCTTCCACACGGCCTCAACCACCTCGAAAAGCAGAACTTTTATACATGAGAGCCGCTGTCCTGTGAAGACGAGTGGGCAGGTAGAGAAGAACTGAAGATCTCATACTGACCTTTAAGGATTTAGACACTCTTGATGTCCTTCTGCTGTGAAACATTCTGACCTGTCATTGTTTACACACGTTTTAAATGACTATTATCATACACTGATCATGTCTGTATTATCGTTATCTATTACTTACTTATTATATTACATATCTATTAACTATACTTATGTATCTAGATTGCAAATACCATACATTACATCAATGTTCATATTGCTAACTACACGTCAATATTGCTGCTACTTCTTTGTCTTGTCTTGCTTGTATTTTAATTTTAAATTTAAATTTGAATTCTATTTTTAGATAGATAGATAGATAGATAGATAGATAGATAGATAGATAGATAGATAGATAGATAGATAGATAGATAGATAGATAGATAGATACTTTATTAATTCCCATACTCCAGCAGCAGTATACTAATAAAAAACAATATTAATTTAAAGAGTGATAACAATGCAGGTATAACAGACAATAACTTTGTATAATGTTAACGTTTACCCCCCCGGATGGAATTGAAGAGTCGCATAGTGTGGGGTCTCCTCAGTCTGTCAGTGAGCAGGACGGTGACAGCAGTCTGTCTGTCGCTGAAGCTGCTCCTCTGCCTGGAGATGATCCTGTTCAGTGGATGCAGTGGATTCTCCATGATTGACAGGAGTCTGCTCAGCGCCCATCGCTCTGCCACGGATGTCAAACTGTCCAGCTTCATGCTTACAATAGAGCCTGCCTTCCGCGCCAGTTTGTCCCTCTTCTTTATGCTGCCTCCCCAGCACACCACCGCGTAGAAGAGGGCGTTCGCCACAACCGTCTGATAGAACATCTCCAGCATCTTATTGTAGATGTTGAAGGATGCCAGTCTTCTAATGAATTATAGTCGACTCTGTCCTCTCTTACATAGAGCATCAGTGTTGGCAGTCCAGTCCAATTTATCATCCAGCTGCACTCCCAGTTATTTGTAGGTCTGCACCCTCTGCACACAGTCAGTCACCTCTGATGCTCACGGGGTCCATGAGGGGCCTGGGCCTCCTAAAATCCACCACCAGCTCCTTGGTTTTGCTGGTGTTCAGGTGTAGGTGGTTTGAGTCGCACCATTTAACAAAGTCCTTGATTAGGTTCCTATACTCCTCCTCCTGCCCACTCCTGATGCAGCCCACGATAGCAGTGTCGTCAGCGAACGTTTGCACGTGGCAGGATTTTAATTTATTTATTTTATTTATGTATTTATTTTTTAATTTATTATTTGCACATCATGTTGTTACACTGTGAACCCTGAGCTTCGCAATTTCGTCTATCTGTATACTTGTATGTGATTGAGATGACAGTAAAGTTCACTTTGACTTTAACTTAGTCCCGGAATCTGTCTCGTCGCCCACCACTCTCGTGCTGCTATGTCTTTCTTGTAATATGGAGACCAAAACTGTACACAGCACTCCAAGTGAGGCCTCACCAGTGCCTTTTATAACGTAATCATAACCTCCCTTCACGTGTCTCCCGTATGTCAGGGCGCTATATGAAAACACACACAACTGAATGGGGCATCCTGTTGGTGACATTGCTAATAACTGCCGCTCCCTAAAGTCCAGTAGAAGGACCTCTCACTCACACATTATTGAGTATCCTTATACACTTCCAGCCCTTACAGCCTACAGGCCTGGCACCAATGCCAGCCCGTCCACCACTGGCATTAAGATGCACAGCAATCAAAGTCGGTGGCAATCCTGGGCCATTTTTTCAAATACGTTTGAGGAGTAACACCTGGATGATTTGTGCACCTTGACTTGCCTACTACTCTACATCGGCAGGGAGCACCGATGCCAGTCTGCCTTGGCCATTAACATGAATTGTAACTAGATGGGGGTGGGCCAGTCTTGGGTAGTGTCTTCATCATATTTAAATTGAAGGCAAAAATATTTTGAAAAGGTCATTGTCTCTTAGCTCATGGCATGCGCAGTAGCCCTGGCACAAGCTAAAATGCTTTCAAATGTCGAGCTGACATAACATTCTAAGATTTTTTCAGGCAAGAATGGTATTCAAAGTTTCAGGGTCAGGTTGTTTTGTTCACTAATTGTACCACCAACCTTCACTGGAGTCTACACATGACTATAAACCTATTAGAGGATTCATTAGGATACCTATGGGGGGCACTGATGCCATTCATATCCATGAATGGTAACAAAGGCTTGACCACACTTTAAGAATAAGACTTGATTGTACACACCATACCTTTCCTAATATTTGCAGGTGGGCACTGGTGCCAGCCTATGCTGACCTCTCCGTTAGCATCCACTATACCAAAATGTGGGCACAGACCCAGGTCACTGTCCTGATCTCATCTCAACCTCAAGGACCAACTTTCCATTCTGTGATCATTCTGTTCAGTATCTGCAGGGGGCAAAAATGCTTGCCTACTCTTTAACATGAATTCTATCAAAGGTGGCATCAGTGTTGGGTCACTCAGATTCTATGCAGTCTGTGCCCTTTCTGCTTAATATCTGTGAGTGCAAAAATGACGGCCTGCTCTTTAACATGAACCATATCTAGGGTGGCATCAGCCTTGGGTCACTCGCTATCTTAAATACAAACTTGAATAAGCTGTGCCTTTTGATCTGCCCTACCAGAGGCAATGCCAGTCTGCCCTCCCCAACCCATTAAGAGGAATTATACTGTATGTGAATATGTGGATTTCACATGCCCTTGCCCTGCCTGTCAGTCCATTCCTGAAGATGGCACTGATGCCAGCCTTTCCTGTCCTGTCTATTAAGAGGCACTAGTAGTAGTAGTAGTAGTAGTAGTTTATTTATATAGTGCCCTTCACAGACAAGAGGTCACAGAGCGCTGAACAGCAAATACAGAATAAATACAAACAGTTGAAGGAAAAACTTTTTTTTTTTTTTAAATAAACAAACTGGAACTATTTAGCACTAATTAAAAGCTTGTTTAAAAAGAAATGTTTTTAGTTGTTTTTTAAAAGAATCAACAGACTCGACTCCACGCAGACAACAAGGCAGGCTATTCCATAGTCTTGGTGCCACAGACTGAAAGGCACGATCCCCACGGGTTTTTAGCCGAGTGCGTGGGACAACTAAAAGGCCCTGTTGACCAGATCTTAGAGTCCAGCAAGCTGTATGGCGTTGGAGCAGGCTGGTTAGGTACTCAGGGGCTTGTGAATGCAAAGCTCTGAAAGTGAGTACCAAAATTTTAAAATGAATTCTATAAAACACTGGGAGCCAGTGCAGTGTGTGCAGAATGGGAGTGATATGATCACTCCGGCTAGCTAGCACGAGTTAGGAGCCTGGCAGCTGCATTTTGAACTAACTGAAGGCGTGACAGAGAGGACTTGCTCAAACCTCTAAAGACAGCGTTACAGTAATCAAGCCGTGAAGAAATAACAGAATGAACAAGCATCTCCAATTCTGATTTAGAAACAACATTTCTTAGTTTTGAAAGATTTCTTAAATGAAAGAAACACGAGCGGCTGACTGACCGTACATACTCATCAAGTGTCAGGGACTGGTCAAAAATAACCCCAAGGTTACGTAGACTCGACTTAATAACAGGAGAGACAGAAGATAATTTTAAACTGATCTCAGAATAAAGAACAGGAGGAGCAACAATTAGTACCTCAGTTTTTCCTGAATTCAACTGCAGGTAATTACTACTGAGCCAGTCGTTAACCTCAGACAGACAATCAACTAAAGTGACCAAAGTATTAATTTGGTTAGGCTTAAATGAAAAATAGAGCTGTATATCATCTGCATACAGATGATACGAAATGTCTTTGAAAGAGTTAAGAATCTGTGATAAGGGAAGAATATATAAAGAGAAAAGTACAGGTCCAAGAACCGATCCCTGTGGCACTCCACATGTCAAAGGAGCAGAGTCAGATGAAAAACCAGCCACTACGGCCATGTGAGCTCATTCATGGTCAATGTCCTGGCCAGGGATCAAGGCCAGACTGTTTTTGTACTTTTTAGTCAACTGCTGCAGGGGGCAGTGATGCCATGTGACGATGTGGGTTCTGGCTCCACGCTCCCATCTGATATTTGGAAGCCCTTGAACCCAACACCGTCGATAATGTCACCGAGTGAGCTAAACAGTGAGACAACATTTGAGCAAGTGGGTGGTTCAAAAAAAGTGCATAGTGCTTTTGTTAAACACAGTCCATCAAAAACAAAGTGTTCATAAAGTGCAGTGATTCAATGTCCAAATAAATAATCCAATAAAAGAAAAACGTGGAGGTTTAAAAAACAATAAATAGAACAATCCTTTAAAAATCGAGGTTAAAACACCCAACAGGTAGCAGTCTTTAAAAAAACACAGCAATGACAAGCCTGCTGCTTCTTTTCTGTTAGCGTCTCACCTGCTTCTCCCAGTTGGGCTTTGCAGCAGGCGAGACGCTCTCTGCTGCTGCCCTCTTCAATTCACGCACGAGACTGGAGACCTCCCGATCCCTGGCGTCGGTCTGGCACTCATCCCAGCCTCGAGACTTGGTTTCCACCAACGGCCAGGTCGCTCACGTTGGGTACTCCACCACCAAGCCTCCCCACTCCCGCTGCCTTTTCGGTCTTCGGCGGCCAGTCGCCTTCCCCTGGTCACTCCCGCTACCTGATCGCTCATCGGGAGTGACATCAACTCCAGCGCCTGGGTGTCGGCCTACACCCAGCTTCCTCGCAGCTGCCCACGAGCGCTCGTTCGCTCGCCCACACGCTCTGCGTGTCTCTGTCTTTCTCACCGACTTGCTTCCACGCTCCCTGTAACCTCCGTCCTCTTTGCCTTTCTCTCGTTCTTTTTTGATCTCTCCTCCCAACCGACTTCTTTTTATATTGCGAGGGGCCATAGCAGCTGCAGCACATTAGCCAAGGGACCAATCACGGATGTGAGCAGTCCCTCACCTGTGCACTCGGTGACAAACGCCCACACCACAGATCGCCCCCTGGCTTGCTATGGCCACCACGCCCCCTCATGAAGCCGCCTCGCTCAGCGAGCTGTGGACCCATAACACCACATGCCAGCCCCCATAAGACTCCAGTTGCATGGGAAGGCTCCACGCCACTGCCAACCCAATGCAACTGGATCTCAGGTCCACAGCTCGGCCACTCTACACTGCACTAAAACAATAAAAGCACTAAAACAATCCCCACAATAAAACAAACCCAAGCCCCCTTCATAAACACAGGACATTAAAAGATTGAGAACATTAAAATACATAAAAACCACAACAATAAATAAATGTCCTTAAAAAGCTCAGTCCTTTAATAATGTCTTCCTCCGGCTTGGGTACGTGGGTACCTTAATCTGGTACCAATCCCGCTTGCTGCTCTGTCTCCTCTTCGTACCTCACTGCTAGCTCATCCCACCACTGGTGGATCCCACCGCTGCCACCAAATGTGACGCTCCCATCACTGTTCAGAAGCCCTTGAACCCAACACCGTCGATAATGTCACCGAGTGAGCTAGACAGTGGAGGCAACAACATAGCAAGGGGATGGTATAAAAAGGTGCATAGTGCTTTAATTTAAAATCAGTCAACAAAACAATCAAAGTCATATAAATAAATAATCCATAAAAACGTGGAGGTTAAAAATACTACAAAGAAAAAAAACAATCCTTTTAAAACGAGGTTAAAACGTTTCTTTTATGCTGGCGCCTCACCTGCTTCTCCCATACAGGCCCATGCAGCTGCCCTTTTCCACTCACACACGCAGATCTGGAGACCTCTTGATCCTGACTTTGGTCTGGCACTCATCCCAGGCCTGAGACTTGGACTCCTTAGTCTCCAGGACGCTCACACCAAGGACTACAACACCAAGTCTCGCGACTCCCTTTCCGGCCTTCTGCAGCCAGTCGCCATTCCCTGGTCGCTCCCGCTACCTGATCGCTCAGCAGGAGAGACTTCTAACTCCAGCGCCTGGGTGTCGGCCTACACCCAGCTTCCTCGCAGCTGCCCACGAGCGCTCGTTCGCTCGCCCACACGCTCTGCGTGTCTCTGTCTTTCTCACCGACTTGCTTCCACGCTCCCTGTAACCTCCGTCCTCTTTGCCTTTCTCTCGTTCTTTTTTGATCTCTCCTCCCTGTGGTGTTATGGGTCCACAGCTCGTTGAGCAAAGGCCATTCATTTTAAATAAGTAATCGATGCGCTCGCGGCTTAGCGAGGGGACGTTGGGCCATAGTGGGCCGCGGGACGATCCGTAGGGTGTGGGCGTTTCTCACCGAGTGCACAGGTGAGGAACTGCCCACATTCATGATTGTCCCGTGGCTAATGCTGCAGCTGCTGTGGCCCTCGTCATTTAAAAAGAAGCGCAAGTCGGTTGTGAAGGGAAAAAATGGAGAGAGAAAGGAAAGGAGAGGACGGAGGTTACCGGGAGCAGGAAAGGAAGCAGGTCGGTGAAAGAGAGAGAGAGCCGCGAAGAGCGAAGCGGACGGGCGAGCGAATGAGCGCTCGTGGACAGCTGCGTGGAAGCTGGGTGTTAGGCCGACACCCAGGTGTTTGTTTGTGTTGATGTCGCTCCCGCTGAGCGATCAGGTAGCGGGAGTGACCAAGGGAAGGCGACTGGCCGCAGAGAGGCCGTGGAAAGGCAGCGGAAGTCGGGAGACTTGGTGCTGGAATCCCCAACGTGGGCGACCTGGCCGTTGTGGGAAACCAAGTTCTCGGGGACTGGGATGAGTGCCATACCGGAGCCAGGGTTCGGGAGGTCTCAGTCTCGGTTGTAGAGGAGGGCAGCTGCAGAGAGCGTCTTGCCTGCTGCTTGGCCCAACGGGATAAGCAGGTGAGACGCTACCAGAAAAGCACCGAATTTGTTATTGTTTTAAAGACTGCTTCCTAAAGAAGATTTTAACCTCTCGTTTTAAAGGATTGTTTTTTCTTATTGTTTTAACCTCCACGTTTTTTTCATTTTTATGGATTATTTATGGAAACTGCACTATTTATTGGAACACTGTTTTTGTTTTGATGGACAGTTTTTAAATAAAAGCACTTTTGCACTTTTTACCTTCCCCTTGCTGGAATTATTTGCCTCCACTGACTAGCTCACTCGGTAACATTATCGACGGTGTTGGGTTCAAGGGTTCCCAAACAGCCATGGGAGAGTGGAGCCAGAACCCACATCGTCACACTCCCAACTAACTTGCGCTTCTTTTTATATTGCGAGGGGCCATAGCAGCTGCAGCACATTAGCCACGGGACCAATCATGGATGTGAGCAGTCCCTCACCTGTGCACTCGGTGACAAACGCCCACACCGCAGATCGCCCCCTGGCTTGCTATGGCCACCACGCCCCCTCATGAAGCCGCCTCGAGTGCGGTGATTATTTATTTAAAAAAACGGCCTTTGCTCAGCGAGCTGTGGACCCATAACACCACATGCCAGCCCCTGCAGTCCTGTCTATTAAGATACACTGTATGAAGAGTGGGGTCAGTTCAGACCCTATCACAAGGTCGAGGCCAAAGTGGGCATGCTGTGCCCTTCTTTTTGAACATCAGCAGAGGGTGTCCAGTTTTATGAAGGGCAGGGAGCATCAGTCATCATCTTAAACTCCTCTCCCCCATTAGGATGCCTGTCAGTCTGCATCTGTAAGGGGCACTGATGCCAGCCTGTCCTGTCCTGCCTCTTAAAATGCACCATATGAAAGCTGGGATCACTCCCAGGTCACTGTGCTGCCCGTATCTCAAGGCCTGGCAGTTCTATATACCTCCTACTCAACATCTGCAGTGGGCAATGATGCCTGGCTTTCCAGTCCTGCGCTCTTTGGGTGGCATCTCCTCAGGTCGCCAATTGCTTGCATTGCAAACATGCCAGGTGCCACTGTGTGAAATGTGAGAGCTCCTCCTGCTGGCTGCATGTGATTATTGCATTACTGATTCCAATGAAGCGCAGGGCACAATGAGCCCACCCGACACCTGGTGGGGGCACAAGGCTGCCAAGCACTAATCTGCTAGTTCACTTTGCTTTCCTAGGTGATGAATATTTTGACAGCAGGGCACGGCAGCCTGCAGAAGAAGAGGGGCTGTCACTCCCCGCCTGCCTGCTAATTTGAGTCGCGTGAGACCCCCGTCACTATGCCACGGGCCGCACTTCGCCAGCCTGACACTTAAATTGCTCACACTGACAGCCATGCTGTCCACTTGTACCTTTTGAAAAGTTGAATTTTAAATAAACATATTCTGCTGTTTCTTATGGTGACACACGCAAAAGAAAAAGAAAAAAAAAAGAGAGAATTTGGCAGGTAGAGGAGCTCTGAGATGCAGGCGGGCATCTCTGCTGTAGGCCAACAAGACCACTAGAGAGTGCCAGGGCCTCCATAGGCAGTTTGGGGCTCCTTGTGCCCTCCACTTAGATAATCTTGGGTTTGTGACAATGGGGGCTTGGGGAAGACAGCAGGGTCAACACAGAGTCGTGGGGCACCACATAACATTCTAATCTGATCCCTTTACTCATCCCTGACCTGACAAACAGTGAATGGCGCACGGAGGGAAAGGAGCCGAGCAGCATAGCCAGACATAAAGAGGAGGCTGACCAAAGGTCACGATGAAGCTCTACGTAGCCTGACAGACAGAGGACTCTATCCAGAGTCAGTCCACGCAAGGCTGCAGGACCTGACAACATATACTACCTGGTCATGTGCTCAAAGAATGCGCCAGTCAACTCCTGGTGTCCTCACAGACATCTTCGACACATCTCTGAGTCAGTCGTCAGTCGACCACCATCATACCAGTGCAGAAGTCATCAGTGACATGCTTGAATGACTACCGACCAGTTGCACTCACACCAGTCATCATGAAGTGCTTCGAAAGGTTAGTCATGTCACACATAAAGACTAATCTCCCTGCCTCCCTTGACCCTCTTCACTTTGCATACCGCTCAAACAGGTCAGCTGAGCATGCCATATTTACCTCTCCCTGACACATCTGGATACAAAAGACACACATGTCAGGATGCTATTCATTGACTTTAGCTCCGCCTTCAACACAATCATTCCTCAAAAGCTGGTTGTAAAACTGAGCAGGTTGGGCCTGAACACCACCCTCTGCAACTGGATCCTGGACTTCATGACAGAGAGGCTCCAGTCAGGTCGGATTTGCTGCAACACTTCCAGCAACATCACACTGAGCACTGGAGCGCCACAGGGCTGTGTGCTTAGTCCACTGCTCTTCACCCTGCTGACTCACGACTGCACAGCCACACACAACACCAACCACATCATCAAGTTTGTGGATGATACGACGGTGCTGGGACTGATAAGCAAGGGATGATGAAAACAGCATACAGAGATGAGGTGAAATGGCTGTCGGCATGGTGTGAAGACAACAATCTATCTCTCAATGTCGACAAGACAAAACAGAAAATCGTGGACTTCAGAAAATCACATCCTGCCCACATCCCACTCGGCATCACTGGAGACTTTTAGGAGTACCAAGTTCCTCGGTGTGCACATAACTGAGGAACTCACGTGGACACATAACACCTCATCACTAATCAAGAAAGCCCAGCAGAGACTACACTTCTTGAGGCGGCGAAAGCGAGCAAAAGTCTTCTCCCTTCCATCCTCACCATGTTCTACAGAGGCGCCATTGAGAGTGTTCTGACCAGCTGCATCACTGTCTGGTATGGCAACTGCAACATATCCGACCGCAAGAGCCTGAAAAGGATAGTGAAGACAGCAGAGGACATTATTGGGGTGCCTCTCCCTTTACTACAGGACATATTTTACAAATGCAGTGTCCACAAGGTCTGCAGCATTGATCAGGACCCCTTACACCCCTCACATGGACTTTCACACTTCTGCCATCCAAGAGAAGATACTGCAGCATCAGAGCCAGATGTGCCAGGCTGCAGGAGAGTTTTTACCCCCAAGCTGTCAGACTCCTTCACACCAGGCTGCCCCCTGGGGTCTTCCACACGGCCTCAGCCACCTCGAAAAGCAGAACTTTTATACATGAGAGCCGCTGTCCTGTGAAGACGAGTGGGCAGGTAGAGAAGAACTGAAGATCTCATACTGACCTTTAAGGATTTAGACACTCTTGATGTCCTTCTGCTGTGAAACATTCTGACCTGTCATTGTTTACACACGTTTTAAATGACTATTATCATACACTGATCATGTCTGTGTTATCGTTATCTATTATTTACTTATTATATTACATATCTATTAACTATACTTATGTATCTAGATTGAAAGTCCCATACATTACATCAATGTTCATGTTGCTAACTACACGTCAATATTGCTGCTACTTCTTTGTCTTGTCTTGCTTGTATTTTAATTTTAAATTTAAATTTAAATTCTATTTTTAATTTTTTATTTGCACATCATGTTGTTACACTGTGGACCTTGACCTTCGCAATTCCATCTATCTTTATACTTGTATGTGGTTGAGATGACAATAAAGTTCACTTTCACTTTGACTTTGATCAGGTTTCTTTATTTGCAGCCCTCATCCCTTTACTCCTCCCTGAATTGTATTCACGTGAAGTGCAGGCTACTCACCTATGCAGTAATCAAGTGGCGTCACCAAACCAGCCCTGGCGCTGGCTGAAGGCTCTGCCCTGTGAAGTGCCCTGCTCCCTGCTGGCTGCCAGATCACATTACTTGCCATCTTTGTCCCTTTTACTCATCCCTGAATCATTTCATGACAAGAAAGTGTTTATTTGATATTTGGACTTCAGTCTTCACACATGATACACTTCATGTCTACATTTTGTCGTTAGTACTAAAACATGGAATAAGTTTGTCTTTTATGTATGTGTTCAACATTTCTGTCATCCTACACCTACACAGATCTTTGTGGACACAGAACACACGTGAAATGCATGGGTTCCAAATAACTATGTGTTTTTTAGCCTATGCAGCTCTACCTGACTCCCTGATAAACAAGGGACAAACAGTTGGGAGAGGTTTTTGCAGATTCTCCAGCTGTATGGTATAGCAGCCTGCTTGGGATTATTGACACATTTACAACACAAATGACGCTGAATGGAGAGGTGCAAACAGGTTTAAGGTGGGCCAGAATTGCGAGTTTTCTTGTAAGCTTTGGTAATTCTAGTGTTAAAAATCTTCTTGGTGCTTTTACCTGGTGTCCTGTGTGGCTGTCTGTTGGGTTTAAGGGGCGACAGTGCCACCTAGAGTCCACAATACAGTATATATATATATATATATATATATATATATATATATATCTATATATATATATATATATATATATATATATATATATATATATTGTAAAAGAAAGCACAGACAGTATAAAGTTTTGGGGTTTTCCGGCCCCATATATTGCGGACACTCCACAATAATCAAAAAAAAGGTCAAAGATATAAACAAAATAGTTCATATGCGCGACGCCATTCAGAGGCATCGGCGTCCATTTTATAGGGGAGGAGCCGGAAGTGGAGGAATGCTGGGAAGGAACCGTGAGGGAGGATGGGACTGCTGACGTCAAGGAAGATGGCGGAGGAAGGGCGGAAGTGGACGTACTGTGGGAAGGTTACAATGGCGGAGCGTCTTTTTTCCTGGAAGACAAAGGAGAAAGGTTAGTACCCCGCCACTCCCTACCGGCGAACGTCTTTCGAAGTTGTGCAAGGTCCGTTCGCGGCCTCCTACTCGCGCATGCATGACAATATATATACAGTAATCCCTCCACGATCGCGGGGAATGTGTTCCAGAACCCTCTGCAATAGATGAAAATCCGCAAAGTAGAAACCATATGTTTGTATGGTTATTTTTATATATTTTAAGCCCTTATAAACTCTCCCACCCTGTTAACATTATTAGAGCCCTCTAGACATGAAATAACATCCTTTAGTCAAAAGTTTAAACTGTGCTCCATGACAAGACAGTGATGACAGTTCTTTCTCACAATTAAAAGAATGCAAACATATCTTCTCTTCAAAGGAGTGTCTGCATCAGGAGCAGAGAATGTCAGAGAGAGAGAGAGAGAGCGTGACAGAAAAGCAAACAATCAAAAAATCAATACGTGCTGTTGAGCTTTTAAGTATGCGCACCGCGATAAAGCAGCCTCAAAGAAGGGAGCAATGTGAAGGTAGTGTTTCAGCATTTTTTAGAGTAGCATCCGTATCTTCTAAGCAAACAGCCTCTGTGCAAACAGCCCCTCTGCTCACATCTCCTCGTCAGGCGCAGAGAACGTCAGAGAGAATGAGAAAAGCAAACAATCAAGCACCGCGCGGGAAGCACATCGCATATCATTGAGGAGTTTTATTTAATACGTAATACATGCTCTGGTAGCTTCTAAGCCATCTGCCAATAGCGTCCCTTGTATGAAATTAACTGGGCAAACAAACTGAGGAAGCATGTACCAAAAATTAAAAGACCCATTGTCCGCAAAAATCTGCAAACCAGCGAAAAATCCATGATATATATTTATATATGATTACATTTAAAATCCATGATGGAGTGAAGCCGCAAAAGTCGAAGCGCTATATAGCGTGGGATCACTGTATACACTAGGGGGCTTTGCCCCCTACTCTCTTCGCTCACTCACCCCCCACCCACTGGGGCGCACTTCACACTCACCACTTTGCTTATCTGCAGCTCACACTGTGAAGGGGGGCTGAACGCACGCTAAGGAGATGTGGACAGATTAGCTGCTGCTGCCTTGCTGCGTGTTCTGCTTGTCGCGGTGTGTGTTGATCGTTTAAAAGCCTGCACAGCAGCTGTCCGTCTGTCTCACTTCCTTGTCTCGCGTGAAATCAAAGTGTCTCAGAGAAATTGTTTGTAAGTAGGGTGTGACGTGCAAGTACACTCGCGGTTTGTTCAAAGTGTCTCTCCGAGAAGATTTTTTTATATTATAGATATATATATATATATATATATATATGCACTGTATAAATTTTGCATTTTATATAAATATATATATTTATACACACTGTATATATTTTACATTATATATTTATACACACTGTATACAGTATATTTTACATTATATATTTATACACACATGCTCCACTGACAGACTGAAGAGATCCTTCCTCCCCCACACTATGTGACTCTTCAATTCCACCCGGCGAAGTAAACATTAACATTATACAAAGATATTGTCTGTTTTTACCTGCATTTTTATTACTCTTTAATTTAATATTGTTTTTTTTTTATACTGCTGCTGGATTATGTGAATTTCCCCTTGGGATTAATAAAGTATCTATCTATCTATCTATCTATCTATCTATCTATCTACACTGTATACATTTTACATTATATATATATATATACACACTGTATATATTTTACATTTTATATATAGATATTTATATACACTGTATATATTTTACATTTTATATATATTTATGTACACTGTATATATTTTACATTATATATATTTATGTACACTGTATATATTTTACATTTTGTATACAGTACAGGCCAAAAGTTTGGACACACCTCCTCATTCAATGTGTTTTCTTTATTTTCCTGACCATTTACATCACTCCATCACTCTCCTTCTTGGTCAAATAGCCCTTACACAGCCTGGAGGTGTGTTTGGGGTCGTTGTCCTGTTAAAAATAAATGATCGTCCAACTAACCTGACTTCTGCACAACACAACTGCTGGTCCCAACCCCATTGATAAAGCAAGAAATTCCACTAAATAACCCTGATAAGGCACACGTGTGAAGTGAAAACCATTTCAGGTGACTACCTGTTGAAGCTCATCGAGAGAATGACAAGAGTGTGCAAAGCAGTAATCAGAGCAAAGGGGGGCTATTTTGAAGAAACTAGAATAAAAACATGTTTTCAGTTATTTCACCTTTTTTTGTTAAGTACATAACTCCACATGTGTTCATTTACAGTTTTGATGCCTTCAGTGAGAATCTACCAATGTAAATAGTCATGAAAATAAAGAAAACACATTGAATGAGGAGGTGTGGCCTGTACTGTATATACTGTATATATATATATATATATATATATATATATATACATACACTGTATATATTTTACATTTTATATATATTTATACACACTGTATATATTTTACATTTTATCCATCCATCCATCCATCCATCCATTTTCTAACCCGCTGAATCCGAACACAGGGTCACGGGGGTCTGCTGGAGCCAATCCCAGCCAACACAGGGCACAAGGCAGGAACCAATCCTGGGCAGGGTGCCAACCCACCGCAGGACACACACAAACACACACTAGCCAATCCACCTAACCTGCATGTCTTTGGACTGTGGGAGGAAACCCACGCAGACACGGGGAGAACATGCAAACTCCACTAGGGAGGACCCGGGAAGCGAACCCAGACGGGTCTCCTAACTGCGAGGCAGCAGCGCCACCACTGCGCCACTTTTACATTTTATATATTATATATACTTATACACACTGTATATATTTTACATTATATATATATTTATACACACTGTATATATTTTACATTTTATATGTATGTATACAGTATAATGTAGTACTTTTTCTATCTGTCTCTTATATAGTGTATATGCTGCATATCGCTATGTTATCTATTATGTTTGAATGTTTTTTCTGTCTAATTTAGTGTTTTTCATTTACGTATATCTCTAGCTATCTCTCAGTCTATGTATACATACAGTATAGCTATAAATATGTATTGCATTTTAGTTATATTTCTCTTATATAGTGCCTTTCATTTCCATCTCTATACATTATCTAGTACTTTGTAGTATTTGTTTGTCTCTTATATAGTGTCTTTCGTGTATATCCATAGCTATATCTGTCTCTCAATCTATATCTACAGTATATACATTCTATGGTAGTTTTCACAGTGGCTTTTCTGGCTCTTATCTTGTACTTTTCATATCTCTATATAATTTATGTTGTACTTTCAGTGTTTTTTATGTCGTTTACATAGCAAATTTCATATCCATCTATAGATGTATAAATTGTGCACTTCCTTTTCAGTGTTTCTCTATTTCTTTTATTGAGTGCCTTTCATTTCCTCATCTACAGTATGTACTGTATCTGTAACTTACTTAGTACTTTTCACGGTGCTTTTTCTGTCCCTTATATAGTGCCTTTCACATCTATCTCTGTCTCTCTATACTCAGGGTATTCACACTTTGCTCTGGTTGGTAATTCAAAATGGAGCGTCCACCACATTATGAAATGCGCCCATTTGAAGTTTTATTCCGACATTAGGCCACAGCATCAATGAAGAGGATCCTGACAGGAGAACTGAGTGCTGAGAGCGCATACATTTTTGAGGACCCCCTCTCTATATCTGTATATTTTGCAGTACTTTGTACTGTTTTTCTGTCTCTCTTATATAGTGCCTTTCATGCTTATCTATCTCTCTATATATATTATGCATTACTTTTCACTGTTATTTTCTTTCTATCTCTCATATAGTGCCTTTCAAGGCTGACTGTCTATCTAGCGCCGAAGCTCCACTTGTCTGTCTATCCACATACGGGTTCTGAGTGTCCCGAGTGTCCTTCTCCTGCTCCGTCGCTCTGATTTTATTCCTCACTTTGTCCTCGCGTTGTTCGTTTTTCCTGTCTTTCTTTCTTTTTTGTTCTTCGTCTTATTGCTTTCAGTTGATTTCTGGAAAGTCGCAGCTGCCTTTCAGTTGGTCGTGTCAGCAGTAATATTGTTACATACTGACACAGAAAGGCGCTTGTTATCGCTAAAGACACTTATTTCATCTTTTCTTATCCCATTTCTAAAAGGCGGCCCATTCAGTGTCGGCCTTATGCGTTTCAGGTGGCGCTCCTAACACTGCGGAACAACCAGAGCAGGACACAGCGAAAGTTCTCGAAGCCCCCGGCCCACCACTGTAACCACGGACCTCGGAGACTTAAAGTGACCGCCGAGCGCCGCCGTCTTTATCAATCGTGCGGCTTCTTTGGAGCTCTGGCGACACCCAGTGGCCGCGCTGGTGTATTGCAGGCTCACCGGACAGGCGCACTTGAGTAGGATTTCTGTCCAGCTGGATAATGTGGTGGCACAGAGGTGAGGAATGCGGCCAGCCAGCTTCAGTTCCTGGCCCATTCACAGTCCGTGTGGCTTTTGTCCAAATCATCCAATCCCAGATAAACGTCTGTCTGAGAAACTGCTGACTCTAAACTGGACTGCTGGGCATGAGTGTGTTAGAGAGTGAACTCACACCCA
Organism: Polypterus senegalus; assembly: GCF_016835505.1. Taxonomy (NCBI): domain Eukaryota; kingdom Metazoa; phylum Chordata; class Cladistia; order Polypteriformes; family Polypteridae; genus Polypterus; species Polypterus senegalus. The sequence continues at coordinate 309,053,315 of NC_053155.1, read as the reverse complement.
TTCAGAGTGGAGCACTAAATTACATGGGATGCAAGATGGGTCCATTTAGGGGGAAAGAAATTAAATGAAAGGATAGAAGCTTAGTGCCAATGTGAAGGTGGCAGAAAAAAAGGAAAACAACCTGGCATTCCTCTCCATGTCTATGAAAAAAACAATATGAAGCCGTTGGATTTCTTATTGGGCACTCGTTCCACTCAGTGGCGCCCCCTGTCTGTGGTACTCCACTTTCTCTCTGCTGTTCAACTTCAGCCACCATTCTGATACGACTGAGATGTGTTGTCAGGCAGATGTGCTGGCATCTGAATAAATAAAAATATGAAAAACACCAGAGGTTTTCACTCCTGAAGTTATACATAATGCAATATATAGCGCCTTTCATTGAGGGTATCATACTCTGGAGCATTCAAATGCAAAAAAAAATAAAACATGGAATTGGCCAGGTGTAAATATATAGAAGATAAAGAAAGATCAAATGAACAATAGCCAATATGACAAAGGGACTTTGTGAAGAAGCCACATTCCAGAGGGTAGGTGGCACACCTGTAGGCCCTAAAACACATGGGGTGCCAGCGATGACATGTGACATGTTGGTGACCACAATGCGGCTCTCTATGTGGCACATGAGGCAGAGGCCATCAACCACGGTCGCCACAGTGCCCACACACAGACACAGCAGTGCTCTTCTGATTTCTCTGTCTCTTCCTTGTCCTCGTGACAAATTCTGAGACGCCCTGAGCTGAAGATAACGTGACATTGAGGAGCAGTCGGTGGGCTGTTGGTGTGCTTGGTGGTCTATTGGGTTGCCACGGCCTGATGAACTTATTTTTATTAAACTTGAGCTTGTAGGTCACATCCAGGAGGACATTTTAGATTTGGAATGCTTACAAAATGAATATTAACAGTCAAGCAAACATAAATAAATGAAACCTCAACAGGAGCCAAAAATGAGCGATGGGTGTCCTGATTCACTTTACTGGTTCCATTCTATCTGTTTGATTCATCAGTAGGGTCCTATTCGTCGCCAATCTGGTGTTTGTTTGACGTGAACATTAACTGAAGCTCCTGATCCGTAGCTGCAGGATTTTATGCATTGCACTGCTGCGACATGATTGGCTGATGAGTGAATTGCATGCATAAGCAGCTGATAATTTGGCCTGTGAGAGTTGTCATGCGTGTCATGAGTGCTTCCGGGTTTATCTGCAGGGCTCTGGGACAGGAAAGCAATCCCACCCTGAACCAAGACGGGAGTTGGCAGCGTTAATGCATTTTTCCTCTCTAGCCACAGTTTAGAAGTTCTTTCTTTCTTTCTCTTTCTTTTCTTTCATACGTGAACCCAGAGTCAGTCAATCCATCAAGCAACATAGGAGGCCACCTAGGGTGCCATCATATGAGGGGTGGCATTTATGATAGTTAAAGGTCATATAGTCCAAACACCCCCAGCCCCATCCCACCCGGGTCTTCAAAGTATGATAATAACACCCGTGGTATCTCCCCAATGGGCTCTGTGTTTCTAAAGGCACGTGAGCTCCAGACACTGAGGGGACAACACCCCAAATCCGACACCCACTACCCAGTCGTCAAACCAAGATGGTAATGAGTGGGTCTCATCGATACAATTAAATCCAAGGGGACCAACAGTCATGAGACTCTGATGGTACTGACCTGCTGGGCACAGCTTATGAAAATTAAAGCTCGCCAAGTACACTAAGGGGCATGCATTCTTTAAACTCAATATATACATAGGCGGGCAACATTTATGTTAGTGAAGGGGCATGCACTCCAGACACCGAGGGGGGCACAACAGGTCGTCAAAGTCTAATAATACAGAGTACCCGCTATGGACAACGAGGGGTGATGTTTTACCCACCCCACCCAGGGCTCCAAATGGGCACAGCATGAACCCCTCAAAATGCTGGACTGGCCCAGAGGTCAAGGGGGTCCTCATGAAAATCAATCAGCTGGGTTTCAGAAGCCAAAGCCAGGGACAGCGGTCAGGACTGTAGGCCCCCTGAAAGGCCAGTTTTTAGAATGTAAGATAGGACCATCCATCCATCCATCCATTATCCAACCCACTATATCCTAACTACCAGGTCACGGGAGTCTGCTGGAGCCAATCCCAGCCAACAGAGGGCGCAAGGCAGGAAACAAACCCTGGGCAGGGTGCCAGCCCTCAGATAGGACCGTTGATTCATTAATTATTGTTTTATTCTTCTTCTCTACTTGTGCTCTCTGCTGTGTTTTAAACCGGGAGATGGTTGGGTTGCTGGTTTGCTGAGATGTGGAGTTTAAAGGGATGTTGACACCTGGAGTTTTTGTTTTCCTCTCCCCTGTTATCAACTGGCTAACGAATGGACAGATATTGTATTGTTAAGTTCCATTGCTGGTAATCAGTTTCAAACTACTTTGTTTTCCTGTCCGCATGAACAAATCTGTGTCTTTATGGGCGCTCTTTATGTATTTAGTCTCTCTATTATAAAAATAAAATCTTGGAAGGTTGGAAAGGAGACGAGACGTGACTTTCTCCAAGAGACACTTTCAAGTCCGAGACGAGACTTTGTGCCAAGAGGTTTAACCACACCTGGGGCCGGAAATAAAAGACAAAGAGTAGATGACAAAGTCGTAAAGAATTCAAAAACGTTGGTGCGATACACAAACAGAGCAGGTTAGAGATAATGTTAGGAGTGGTGACCAGCAGGGGTCAGTGCTGGGGCCGCTGCTATTGTTAATATCTATAAATGATTTAGATAGGAATATAAGTAACAAGCTGGTTAAGATTGCAGATGATACCAAGAGAGGTGGATTAGCAGATGATTTGGAATCCATTATATCATCACAGAAGGACTTGGATAGCTGACAGGATGGGCAGATTTGTGGCAGATGAAAATTAATGGATAGATAGATAGATAGATAGATAGATAGATAGATAGATAGATAGATAGATAGATAGATAGATAGATAGATAGATAGATGTGAAAGGCACTATATAATAGATAGATAGATAGATAGATAGATAGATAGATAGATGGATAGATAGATAGATAGATAGATAGATAGATAGATAGATAGATAGATAGATAGATAGATAGATAGATAGATATGAAAGGCACTATATAATAGATAGATAGATAGATAGATAGATAGATAGATAGATAGATAGATAGATAGATAGATAGATAGATGTGAAAGGCACTATATAATAGATAGATAGATAGATAGATAGATAGATAGATAGATATGAAAGGCACGATAGATAGATAGATAGATAGATAGATAGATAGATAGATAGATAGATATGAAAGGCACTATATAATAGATAGATAGATAGATACTTTATTAATCCCAATTCAAATAATGTCAGTAAATGTAAAGTATTACACATAGGAAGTAAAAAGGTGAGGTTTGAATACACAATGGGCAGTCGAGAGAACACCTTATGAGAAGGATTTAGGAGTCATAGTGGACTATCAGCTGCCAGACAGTGTTGAGAAGCCATTAAGAAGGCTAACAGAATGTCAGGTTATATAGCGCCTTGATGTGCGGAGTACAAGTCACAGGAGGTTCTGCTCAGTCTTTATAACACACTGGTGAGGCCTCATCTGGAGTACTGTGTGCAGTTTTGGTCTCCAGGCTACAAGAAGGACATAGCAGCACTAGAGAAGGTCCAGAGAAGAGCGACTAGGCTGAGTCCAGGGCTACAGGCGATGAGTAATGAGGAAAGATTCAAAGAGCTGAGCCTTTACAGTTTAAGCAAAAGAAGATTAAGAGGAGACCTGATTGAAGCATTTAAAATTAGTCCAGTGAATCGAGATGGTGACTTTAAAATGAGTTCCTCAAGAACACGGGGACACAGTTGGAAACTTGTTAAGGGGAAATTTTGCACAAACATTGGGAAGTTTTTCTTTACATAAAGAACGATAGACACTTGGAATAAGCGACCAAGTAGTGTGGTAGACAGTAAGACGTTAGGGACTTTCAAAACTCGACTTGATGTTATTTTGGAAGAGCTAAGTGGATTGGACTGGCGAGCTTTGTTGGGCTGAATGGCCTTTTCTCATCTCGAGTGTTCTAATGTTCTAATGGAAGTTTGAAAATTCAAAAGTCTCAGAAAAATGATAGTAAAGATCACATCAGCGCAAACAAATGGAAGTTATTACTCTGTGAAATAACAGAACAGAGAAAAGAGATCAGATATATTGTTTGGCTTTAAACTTTAAGACAGAGACTTGTAGATCGTCTAATTCATGTTGCCATCAGGGAAAAGTCGTGTTTCTTCCAAACGAAGAGGCGTATCAGCGAGAATTAAAAGATTTGTTTTTTGGTGAAAGTGAAATCTCGCAAGAGAAAAGTTCAAGCCCCACGAGATAAGACTTTATGCAAAGAGATTTGGAAAAGTCCCGGCCACATTTTAAACATTTACAACCACACACGCAGTTTAGTCATTTCTCATTGGTGTGAATGCTATTGTCAGACACAGTTCGTGTAAAGAAAAAGAAACGATATTCACTCACGGGCAGTTATATGTTGGGCTGTCATGATGAACACGGACTCAAATTTTAATGTGATATTAATGAAAAGGTAAAAGTGAAAAAAGATCAGATATATGGACACAGGTGACAGAAGTGCGGCGTACGAGATGAGGATCACATGGCAAGGCAGCAGCAGCAAGCCAGCAGCCGATCGAGCAAAGAGGAGGTAAAAAATATATGTATTTGTTTCCCATTGTATCACCGTTTTAAAGGGAGTTTCGGGGGAGTGACCGCGTCTCCTTGGGGTGCATTCAGCCCCCCCTTCACAATGTGGAGGGTGGGGGTTGGCAAGCGAAGCCCCCTAATTTATACTTTACTTATGAGCTCTGTGCGTGCACTCAGTGAAGAGCGCTTTACAAAAATAAACTGAATTATACTATCCAGACGTATACAGTGGAGTCCAGTGAAGTTCTCACTTGCATGTGCGTTTCGGACAATACTACATAATTGAAAAAGTGTCTTGAGCCATCGTTGTATGTGAACTCCAAACATGGATGTCATTTCTTAACACCCACAGGTGGAGTCCCACATGGTCTGGCTAATGCAGCATAGCAGAGTGAAGAAACCTAACAGAGCTCTGTAAGTGCCAGAGAGGAAGGACATCCATCCTGCCTGGGATAAATGAAGGATTCATGCCTAGCCAGGAGGCCATAATGAAAGGAACAGGCGAACAGGCTCACCAGGCAGCAGTGACCCTCCGACCTAAAACCGATCAGCTCACCCATAATGTTGCATGGCAGTTGGAGTGAAGAAATGCAGCCCTGTTGGGGTCTTTGGTGACCACCAGAGGGAGCTGTCCAGATTTCCACACAACAGGGAAATGCTATGGACGACCTGGACAGGAGACTGGAAGTTAAGGTCTGGTTTAAAAGGAAGCCCGCTGCCTAAACTGGAATTGAATCAGTCGGGAAGCAGTGGGCAACACTCGGCAGACAAAATGAAGAAGGAAGAATTATTGGTTTATTGTTCATTTATTGTGGTGCATTACTGGAATGAGGGCTGTTAAAGGTGCTTGGTGGAATAAATATTCATTATTTCTTCATATAAAACGCCTGGGGTTTCGGGCTCTCTGGTGCCCCTTAGTGGCCATAATGCATTTACGCAACACAATTGAACATATTTTATTTCTACCAATTAGCATATTGTATAAATGCATATTAGCATATATAAATGGTATGGGCTAGCAACACCTTTGCTTTTAAGAACTATGTAAAGTCCCAAATTTGTTAGTCACTAATAATCCCGGGTAATACCCGGTTATTAAAAAAAAACAAGACTTCTAATATGCAAACATTTATCAGAGAACAAAATATAAAGTCAGATGCTATATATGAGCTAATTTAGTCATTTCAATGTGCTGGTGCACATGCCAGGATGTCCTGGTTAAACAGGCAAGCAGGGTTACAAGTTGGAACGGTCAACATCCAACACATTGGCACACCCTGGCACCCAAATTAGTGAGTAGAACAACCTGACCTCAAAATTCCTGTCATAAGTACCTGAAAAATCGTGAAACACTTTGCCATTATAAGAAACAAGTTTAGTGAGGTTTAAACATCCATCCATTATCCAACTCGCTATATCCCAACTACAGGGTCACGGGGGTCTGCTGGAGCCAATCCCAGCCGACACAGGGTGCAAGGCTGGAAACACACCCTGGGCAGGGCACACACACCCACACACCAAGGACACACTAGGGACAATTTAGGATCGCCAATGCACCTAACCCGCATGTCTTTGGACTGTGGGAAGAAACCCACACAGACACAGGGAGAACTCGGGAAGCGAACCCAGGTCTCCGTACTGAGTGGCAGCAGCGCTACCCACTGCGCCACCCAAGGTTTAAACAGTTACAGATAATGTTAATCCAAGCTTATTTTAACAAGGTTTTCCTCACTTTCTAGGGAACACCAGGAATATGAAGAGATCCGTAGATTAGATAAGCGAGGATCATAAACGGGCGAAAGTCTGCCTTAAACACTTTCACGTTCTCTGTTGTGGTTTGGCAGACAAGCTCACTACAATGATTAAAATGCGACAATTTATTTGTAACATAAGGATAATAGAAGATGGATATATTCAAATATAGACAGCTTATGAACATATAGAAGAAGGACAACAACACAAAACATGAAATAACAGTAAGCTACTTGAACTTTTCCTCTCCTATAGAAAATGGCACATAACTTATGAATTCTGATCTTTCAATTCAGGTGGTTAAGATGGACATGTTCTTTAACTAGTTACGAAGCTGCCTGCACCGTGCGTGCATTTGATCACAGCTAGCTTGAACTGGTATACCCCCCCCACCCTTTGCTCACTCGTGTGTATGTGTGTGCATCCATCTGGGTGAGAGATGCTGCTCTACACTTTCTTACTGGATTTCAGAAGAAACTTATAACACAGCTACAGCTTATCCTTCACAAAGTGATACCAACACCACAATACATTAGCTGGCTTTATCCTAACTATTAAGACACAATGAATTGTTCTCAGAATCAAAGTTGGTGTACTTACAGTTGTGGTGTAGGCTCTGCTTTGTTCTGTTCCTGGCCGGCCTTCTCCATACATGTGGAAGGATCTTCACTCTGCTTTCTTACTTTCTTCAGAAGTTCTTCTCCGTCGTCGCCTTGGTTACACCTTCTTGTTGCAGGCGGTACTGCAGTTTCTCTTTGAGTTTCAACCACAACGTGGCGGTCCTCTTGTTGCTAGTGTGGGACTCTGCCTCCCACTGGTTGCAATATTAACCCTTTATGCTATTTCTTTAAGATGAATGCTATGTTACCCTAAAATTATTCTTCCACACTAGGCAGCTGGTGATCAGTCAGCTACCATTTTCAGCAAGATGGATGCGTGACTCTATATACAGTCTTCCTCTGTTCATGCAATGGACATGTTGGTAAAGGGGACAGAGGCAAAGAGGAGGTGATGGGTAGGTATGGTGTCAAGGAGAGGAATGCAGGACAGATGGTAGTGGATTTTGCCAAAATGATGGGCATGGCTGTGGTGAATACGTATTTTAAGAAGGAGGTCACAGGGTGACATACAAGAGGGGAGGAAGATGCACACAGGTAGATTACATCCTACACAGAAGAGTTGATCTGAAGGAGATTGAAGACTGCAAAGTGGTGGCAGGGAAAAGTGTAGATAAGCAACATAGGATGGTGGTCAGTAGGTTGACATTGGAGATCAAGAAGAGGACGAGAGTGACGGCAGAGCCAAGGATCGAATGGTGGAAGCTGAAAAAGGAGGACTGTAAGGTGGAGTTCAGGGAGAAGATAGACAGACACTGGGTGGCAGTGAAGAGTCACCAGACAGTTGGGCAACTACAGCAGAAGTAGTAAGGGTGACAGGTATGTACTGCCTTCCCCTGCTCTTGCACTTGACATCTTTGCCAGGTTTGGACTTTTGGCACCCTTGTCTAACCCCACTGCAGACCTGTCTTCACCACTTCTTGTTCTTGTTTGAGCCAAGAGGATCTCTCTAGGCTTTGTTACGGACAATCCCTACAGGCACTGGGGTCTCTGCTACAGAGCAGAGGTTATGGCCAGGTTCGGTGCAGTAAGCCAAGATTTGGGGTGTGCAAAAGAAGGCACAGGTGTGTTTGCATTGACTTCTTGGGTCCAGTTAAGTCCATCCCTTTTAGTTGAATGGTGGAGCGAAACTGTGCCCATCGAGGTTTCCAGTCGTTCAGTTATGGCTCTTTGTTTGAATTCAGGTCTGTAGATGGTACCTTGGTGAGCCGTCTCTGGGACGTCATTTGGCTTGTGAAGCCTGTCCGCTCACTGGGGCTTTTAAGTCCTCAGCTAATGGCTAAATGTAGCTTTTTATTCATATCGCACCATCAAGCGCCTTCTACTTACAGTTATTTTATTGTTAGAATTTGGCCAAAAGTTTATTGTAGCAACTCCAAATCGTACTCAGTAGTTTGTATGGCCCCCACGTGCTTGTATGCATGCCTCACAACATTGGGGCATGCTCCTAATGAGATGACGGATGGTGTCCTGAGGGATCTCCTCCCAGATCTGGACCAGGGCATCACTGAGCCCCTGAACAGGCTGAGGTGCAACATGGTGGCGTCTGATGGACCGAAACATAATGTCCCACCCAGAGGTATTCTACTGGATTGAGGTCAGGCAAGTGAGCGTGGGAGCCAGTCAATTGTTTCAATTCCTTCATCCTCTGACCACATGAGGCCAGGCATTGGCGTGCACCAGGAGGAACCCAGGAGCATCTGCACTAGCATATGGTCTGACAATGGGTCCAAGGATCTCATTCCAATACCTAATGGCAGTCAAAGTGCAGTTGTCTCACCTGTAGAGGTTTGTGTGTCCCTCCATGGATATGCCAACAACAGACCGTCATTGACTCACCACCAAACCGTCATGCTGAACAATGTCACAGGCAGCATAACATTCTCCATGGCTTCTCCAGACCCTTTCACGTCTTTGTCACATGTGCACAGAGTGAACCTGCACTTATCTGTGAAAAGCACAGGGTGCCAGTGGTGGACCTGCCAATTCTGGTATTCTATGGCAAATGCCAATTGCGATCCACGGTGCCCACTAGAGGACGTTGGGCCCTCAGGCCACCCTCATGAAGTCTGTTTCTGATTATTTGGTCAGAGACATTCACACCAGTGGTCTGCCTGCCTGCTGAAGATTATTTTGTAGGCTCTGGCAGTGCTCATCCTGTTCCTCCTTGTTCAAAGAAGCAGATACTGGTGGGCCCTACTGATAGGTTAAGGTCCTTCTACGAGGGGCCCTGTCCAGCTCTCCTGGAGTAGCTGCCTGTCTCCTGGAATCTCCTTCATGCCTTTGAGACTGTGCTGGCAGACACAGCAAACCTTCTGGCAATGGAATGTGGTATTGATGTGCCATCCTGGAGAAGCTGGACTCCCTGTACCAGCTCTGTAGGGTCCAGGTTTGGCCTCATGCTACCAGTAGTGACAATGACTGTAGCCAAATAAAAAACAAGTGAAAAAAAACAGATTAGGAGGGAAAAAAGTCAGTGGCCTCCACCTGTTAAACCATTCATTCCTGTTTTGGGGGTTGTCTCATTGTTGCCCCTCTACTACACCTGCTTGTCATTTCATTAACACCAAAGCAGCTGAAACTGATTGACAAGCCCCTCTGCTACTTAACTGGCAGATCAATAGTCCCCAAGTTCCTTTCATGAAAAACTATTTGCCCCCTTCCTGATTTCTTATTCTTTTGCATGTTTGTCACACAAAATGTTTCTGATCATCAAACACATTTAACCATTAGTCAAATATAACACAAGTAAACACAAAATGCAGTTTTTAAATGATGGTTTTTATTATTTAGGGAGAAAAAAAATCCAAACCTACATGGCCCTGTGTGTGAAAAAGTAATTGCCCCCTTGTTAAAAATCACCTAACTGTGGTGTATCACACCTGAGTTCAATTTGCGTAGCCACCCCCAGGCCTGATTACTGCCACCCCTGTTTCAATCAAGAAATCACTTAAATAGGAGCTGCCTGACACAGAGAAGTAGACCAAAAGCACCTCAAAAGCTAGACATCATGCCAAGATCCAAAGAAATTCAGGAACAAATGAGAACAGAAGTAATTGAGATCTATCAGTCTGGTAAAGGTTATAAAGCCATTTCTAAAGCTTTGGGACTCCAGCGAACCACAGTGAGAGCCATTATCCACAAATGGCAAAAACATGGAACAGTGGTGAACCTTCCCAGGAGTGGCCGGCCGACCAAAATTACCCCAAGAGCGCAGAGACGACTCATCCGAGAGGTCACAAAAGACCCCAGGACAACGTCTAAAGAACTGCAGGCCTCACTTGCCTCAATTAAGGTCAGTGTTCACGACTCCACCATAAGAAAGAGACTGGGCAAAAACGGCCTGCATGGCAGATTTCCAAGACGCAAACCACTGTTAAGCAAAAAGAACATTAGGGCTCGTCTCAATTTTGCTAAGAAACATCTCAATGATTGCCAAGACTTTTGGGAAAATACCTTGTGGACTGATGAGACAAAAGTTGAACTTTTGGAAGGCAAATGTCCCGTTACATCTGGCGTAAAAGGAACACAGCATTTCAGAAAAGAACATCATACCAACAGTAAAATATGGTGGTGGTAGTGTGATGGTCTGGGGTTGTTTTGCTGCTTCAGGACCTGGAAGGCTTGCTGTGATAGATGGAACCATGAATTCTACTGTCTACCAAAAAATCCTGAAGGAGAATGTCCGGCCATCTGTTCGTCAACTCAAGCTGAAGCGATCTTGGGTGCTGCAACAGGACAATGACCCAAAACACACCAGCAAATCCACCTCTGAATGGCTGAAGAAAACAAAATGAAGACTTTGGAGTGGCCTAGTCAAAGTCCTGACCTGAATCCAATTGAGATGCTATGGCATGACCTTAAAAAGGCGGTTCATGCTAGAAAACCCTCAAATAAAGCTGAATTACAACAATTCTGCAAAGATGAGTGGGCCAAAATTCCTCCAGAGTGCTGTAAAAGACTCATTGCAAGTTATCGCAAACGCTTGATTGCAGTTATTGGTGCTAAGGGTGGCCCAACCAGTTATTAGGTTCAGGGGGCAATTACGTTTTCACACAGGGCCATGTAGGTTTGGATTTTTTCTCCCTAAATAATAAAACCATCATTTAAAAACTGCATTTTGTGTTTACTTGTGTTATATTTGACTAATGGTTAAATGTGTTTGATGATCAGAAACATTTTGTGTGACAAACATGCAAAAGAATAAGAAATCAGGAAGGGGGCAAATAGTTTTTCACACCACTGTATATAAATCTCCTGAATGTGACCTGGAGCTTTATTTGTTAATATGCCTTTGTGGTACCCAGATGGAGGTGGTACCCAGCCGGGACACCCGAGAAGACAGGAGGAGGGCTTGTGCCTCCTCCAGACCTCGAGGGGGCGACCGCCCTAGGGGCTGCGGGTAAAGAACTGGCAAGCTCAACCCTGTAGGGACCTGTGGTTACCGCCTGGGGGACCCCAACACCTGGAAGACCCTGGACCTCAGCACTTCTGCCACACCAGGAAGTGCTGGGGGGAAGAGGAACAGGGACACCCGGAGTACTTTCGGGGAGACAGCCGGCACTTCTGCCACACTGGGGCGTGTCGGTTGGAGATTGCCGGGATATCCGGGTGCTTATTTAAAGGCGCCGCCTCCCTTCAGAAAAGGACAAGAGTCGGGTGGAAGAGTGGACAAGGTCTCTGGAGGAGAGAGGAGGCGGCCTGAAGAAGCAAAGAGAGAGAGAAAGCATTGTGTTGGCCTGGACTGAGGGGTATTGGGGCTTGTGAGTACTGAACTGTGAAAAATAATGGAGAATAAATGTGTGCTGGGTAACATGAGTGTGTCTGCCTGTCTGTGTCCGGGGCAATGTCCACACCTTATAAGTGTACAGTATGTATGAATGTTACTTTGTGAATATTATTTTTGTATCTTTTTCTTATTTGTTGCCTCCTTTTTTCTCACATTATCTTACACAGTAAATAGATTTAGTTTGACAAGTCCAGTTGAGAAACATGCCTGTAACGGGGGTGTGAGTGTACAAAACCAAAATTGCGTTTTCAGGTCAAAACGTTTCAGCCGATGGTAACGAATACGGCCTGAGGTTTACGTGTGGCCCTACTCGCAGGGGCCACATCAGTGATTTAATGGAAATGGAGGTGTGTGGCACGATGGGGACCAACACAAAAATCCCTCATCACTCAAAGCAGTCTACTTTCATGAAGTTTTTTTTACTTTGCATTACAGTTCATGCAGCTTAAAATATCAGTTTATGAAGTTTCAAGAATTTCATTGGGGTGTCATAACTGAAGGGTCAGCACCACAAAGAGCTTACGTTCCTCCAAAACAGTTCTGCATGTACAGCATGTTACAGGTAACTCCACTCAACATACTGAGCTTATGAAGTTTCAAGAATATCATTAGGAATAAGAGTGAGCAGAGTGAACAACACAAAAACGTATAAATAATCCAGTTATTCAGAAAGCCGTACAGTTTATTGAACATCCATTCGTGAAGGCACCGCAAATGAGGAAATACGAAGAATGAGCGTCCGTGGCTCCAAGGAGTTACCACACTTATGGAATCTAATCGGACACACAAAGTACAAATTCTCAACTCACTAGAGCAGAGACGTTGATAGAGAGGCAGTGGAGGTGACGGATGGGACAGTCAGCAATGACAGAATGGTCAGTATTTTAAAAAAATCACAGAAATATTTGACTCCTCACCGTAAATTATCATAGAAATAGCACTACGCGGCTTCACCTGGGAGAGTGATAAAATGTACGTTACCTGCATACAAGAAATAAAAAAGCAGATTTGACACTTAAGAACTCCTCATTGCAACGGGAGGATTATTAAGAGATTGTGTGCTTCTGAGCTTATTAACCTCCCAGGCGTTAACCCTTAGCGGGACTCAGGCTCAGAATTCAATGTAATTACGGTTAACCCCGAGTCAGACGCGCGATAATGTGGAGTGATCTGCTTTACTGTGTTAAGCCACCGCTTGGGAAAAAATTTTGCTGCCATCTAGTGGACAAAATAAGATCATATTGTAAAAAAAAATATATTTCTATGCACGCTGAGGTGACTCATCAATATTCATGAGTGGGGTGGAGCCTTCAACCAAATGAGAGCACAGATGGGACCACCTGCTGGACATTCCTGGCTGACGCACCTCCGACAGTGCCACCTTGCTGGCTGCCTCCCTCCACTGACATTTTGCTCCTTTAACCCTGGACCATCTCGAGGTGGTGGAGCAGTGACAGGGACATCTCCCACCGGCCGGCATTTAGGATCCTTGTTTTCCCTACAGTTTATGTTTTCTTCTGAGCCTGTGATAGAATCTCCCTTTTTTCTTCCTCCTCCGCCAACTCTTTGAGGACCTTCCTCAGCTTTGAGCTTGTCATCCCAAGGGACTTCAGGAACCTCTGAGAGGATATCCCAGTTAAGCCTCTGCAACCTACCTCTATTGGGAAGATGAAAGCCCTCCACCCTGCTTGTGTTCATGCTGCTAATAATTCTCTCAAAGATGTCCTCCATCCCGTCTTTCCATAGAGCAGTCAATTCAGCCATGAGGGGACTGGGTGGTCTCATGGTCTGGAATCCCAACAGATTTTATTTTTTCTCCAGCCGTCTGGAGTTTTTTTTTTTCTGTCCCCTGGCCATTGAACCTTACTCTTATTCGATGTTAATTAATGTTGATTTATTTTGTTTTCTTATTGTGTCTTTTATTTTTCTATTCTTCATTATGTAAAGCACTTTGAGCTACTGTTTGTATGAAAATGTGCTATAGAAATAAATGTTGTTGTTGTTGATGATGACCATCCTAGTAATGGTAGACCAGAGCACGATGTCTGACCGTAAAGAGGTTGGGGTGATCTCCTGGTGGAACTTCAGCTGACAGTCAAAGTCAGCGATCATGGTCCACTCTCCTCCAGGTGACAGGAGGGACCATATCCTTGTGCTGCTGTTCTGGGCCTTGCATCCTTGCCTGACAAACTGGAATACCCGTTGTGAAGTTACTGGGCTGGAACCCTGTTTGCTTCTGACCAGTATACCTCCAGGATCTCAGCTGCAGAAGAGAACTCTAAATCCAATTGATATCTGGTGTGACCACCCTTTGCCTTCAAAACGGCACCAGTTCTTCTACAACAACAACATTTATTTCTATAGCACATTTTCATACAAACAGTAGCTCAAAGTGCTTTACATAATGAAGAATAGAAAAATAAAAGACACAATAAGAAAACAAAATAAATCAACATTAATTAACATCGAATAAGAGTAAGGTTCAATGGCCAGGGGGGACAGAAAAAAACAAAAAAAAAACTCCAGACGGCCGGAGAAAAAAAAAGGTCAGGAAGCTTGTTCCAGACATCTTGGAGAACTCAGCCTAGATCTTCTGTGCATGGTGGCTGCCTCAAATCCTTCTGTGTCTTCATGTAATCCCAGGCAGACTTGATGATGTCGACATGAGGGCTCAGAGCGGGCCACACCACCACTTCTAGGACTACCTGTTCTTCTTTACGCTCAAGATGGTTCTTAATGACATTGGCTGTATGTTTGGGGTCATTGTTCCGCAGCAGAATAATTCTGGGGCCAATCAGACGCCTCCCTGATGGTATTGCACGATGGATACGTATCTGCTTGTATTTCTCGGCTTTGAGGACACCATTCATCCTGAGCAAATCCCCATCTCCATTTGCAGAAATGAAGCCTGAAACTTGCAGGGTACCTCCACCATGCTTCACTGTTGCCCACAGGTGCTCAGTATTGGGCCGCTCTCCAGCCCTTCGGCGACTAAACTTCCTTCTGCTGCAGCCAACTGTTTCAGATTTTGACTCATCAGTCCAGAGCACCTGCTGCCATTTTTTCTTACGTTTTCGTGCATAGTTGAGTCGCTTGGCCTTGTTTCCACGTCGGAGGTATGGGTTTTTGGCCGCAAATCTTCCATGAAGACCTCCTTTGCCCAGACTTCCCTGGACAGTAGATGGGTGTTCCTGGGTCCCACTGGTTTCTGCCAATTCTGAGCGGATGGCTCATTCTCGAAAGAATGTAAGCATGATGAGTCTTTCATCTGCTGCACTAAGTCTCCTTGGCTGACCACTAAACTGAACGTTGGCCATTTCTTTGTGCTTCTTCAAACAGAACTTGAACAGCACATCCTGAAACCCAAGTCTGCTTTCAAACCTTTGCCTGAGAGAGACCTTGCTGATGTAGAAGAGCAAACCTTGTGTCTTGTTGCTGTGCTCAGTCTTGCCATGGTGTGTGACCAGTGACATGAAAGGGTCTTCTACAACTTCACCTTAGAGAAGAGTTTGGTTCTTCCTCACCCAGTTTGAAGCCTCCTACACAGATGTTTCTGTTTTAGTTAATGACTGCGTTTCAACTGTCACACACGTGCGCTTCGGAGGCAGTCAACAAGCCCAGAGGTGAGCGATTTATTATCAGATGGGCGGTTGTATTGTGGTACTGATGTCTCTCTCTCTGACCAAGTAGAAATAAAGAAGACAAATAATTCAAACCTACCTGCAATAATCCATATTCCTGAAAATGGCACCTCAACCACTTCCTCATCCAAGGCATCACTTCTGGCTCCCGAGGATGACGCCACTTCTGGCTTCCCGATGATGACGTCACCTCCGGTCGCCTAATGATGATGTCACTTCCGGCTCCTGATGATGACATCACTTTCCGGTTTCCCGATGATGACGCCTCTTCCGGCTTACCGATGACGACATCACTTACGGCTTCCCGATGATGACGTCACTTCCGGTCGCCTAATGATGATGTCACTTCCGGCTCCTGATGATGACGCCACTTCCCATATGACTTCACTTCCTGTTTAATCATTTCCTGCAGCCATTTTCTTGTATAAAAGCCACCATTACGAATGCCATGTTATCGAATGTCTGATTTTCTCTGCATTTTTGACCAACTTTTGCTACAAAGCAATATAATTGTCTGGTGAACTATATTTCATCACACAACCAACATATGAAAATGATGATCGTTAGCGCCTGTTTGGTATAATTGGTTAATCATTCACCAGACTTTAATCCTACAAAATCCCTGAATTTGTGCAAGTGTACCTCTAAGAACTGATGATGGTTTCCAGGCAAAGAGTAGTCACACCAAATATTCATTGGATTTAGATTTTCCTTTCGTTAGCTCGCTTTTGCATGACCTGTTCGTGACGCCATCTATACTGCGATAATCCGGCCATACAGCCAGAAGGATACGTTGCAAACTCGAATTCCGCGAGTCGCAGAGATGGCAGATCTTTTCCTAGCCACGTCAGAGGTGCAGGTTCTGAGGACTGGGAACGGTGTCATAAGTGATCGCCGATCGAGAAGCTTAGCCTTGCTTGGGGCATCCTCCACATAATAATAATTTATTTTATTTATAAGGCACTTTACATTAGTAATAAGTAACAGTCCAAAGACATGCAGGTTAGGTGTATTGGCGATTCTGAATTGTCCCTAGTGTGTGCTTGGAGTGTGTGTTTGTGTGTGTGCCCGGTGGTGGGTTTCACCCTGCCCAGGGTTTGTTTCCTGCCTTGCGCCCTGTGTTGGCTGGCATTGGCTCCAGCAGACCTCCGTGACCCTGTAGTTAGGATATAGCGGGTTGGAAAATGGATGGATGGATGGATGGACACAACAAGATCAAGACAGATAAAACAACAATAAATACAGTGAAACTTTGGATTGTGAGTGTTTTGCAAGACGAGCTAAAATGAAAAAAAAATTTTTAACTTGATAAACAAGTGAGGTCTTGCAATACATGGGGATTGTGGGTAATCGTCTCCCATTCTCGGTCTCAGTCGGCGTGCCTCACTTATATACTCAACATCCGTATGAGCGCATACGGTTTACTACAGCATGGTGACCACGTGTGTGTGTGTGTGTTGTAACGTGTGAGTCCTCGTCTTGAACCCCACAACACGAAGCTGAGCCTCAGTACTTTAGCAACACCATCTTTATTCAGCTTGAAACCGGAACAGCACGGTTATTTATTGTAGCGAGATCTATAAAGAGACACAGCAGTCAACAACAACATTTATTTCTATAGCACATTTTCATGCAAAACGTAACTCAAAGTGCTTTCCATAATGAAGACACAGTAAGAAAATAAAATAAGTCAACATTAATTAACATAGAATAAGAGGAAGGTCCAATGGCCAGGGGGGACAGAAAAAGTCAGGCACTGTCATGACCAGATTAGTGGCCAAGTAATCCTGTGCCCTGCACATTTATAATGTTCCTTGTATCACCCATCGATGGCAGGCGCTTATAACATGTCCGCGATCTTTTCAGATTCGCTTTTATGGCGCACTGCTACAGCGCTGGGAACCTGCGGTTGCTTCGGGACGCTCGGAAAGCATTTTTTTATTTTGTGTCCAAGTGTAGTGACTCTTTAGGCAAAAGCAACTGTCATCGGAGAGGCTCCTTGTTAAAGTCACAAAAAAAGAAGAAGATTCCAGTGAGGGATTCTGTTAGTCAGAGTGAAAGTCGTCCTACTCAGTACCCCTCCTCTCTCTCGTCTTCCTCACACCAGCCATGATTCTTTTCAAAGGTAACGTGCAGGTTAATTTGTTTTATGTATTTTTACTTTAGATTTTGTATGAATCATTTTTATATAGCTATTTGTGGGTTGTGAAACGAATCATCTGAGTTTCTATTATTTCTTATGGGGAAATTCGCTTTAATATACGAGTGCTTTGGATTACAAGCACGTTTCCGGAACGAATTACGCCTCCAAACCAAGGTTCCACTGTAGTGGCATTCTTGTTAATATGCTTTCCTAAATAGAAAAATGTTTTTAAAAACAGCCCACAATCTGCTGTGTTCTCAAGTTCTCTGGTAGGATATTCCAGAGCCATGGAGCAGCGACTGCAAAGGCTCGGTCACCCATGGTACGAAGTTTGGTCACAGCGGGGCGAAGGCGGTAGGTATTTGCAAGACGAAGGTTTCTTGTAGTGGATTGTAATATATGGAGTTCCTTAAGATATTGTGGAGCATTTCCATGAATACACTGGCGAGTAAGCAGACAGAGTTTGTATTCAATACGGAGGTGAATAAGGAGCAGACGAAGTGACCGAAGGATTGGTGAGATGTCTTCATAATTCCGCACCCTCATCAGAATCCTTACAGCACTATTTTGAATTTGTTGGAGCTTTTGAAGGCTCTTGTTGGATATCCCGATGAGGAGTGCATTACAATAGTCCAGCCTGGAGGAGACAAAGGCACGAACCAGCTTTTCAGCATCACAAAGGGAGAGGCAAGGATGGAGTATGGTTAATTTCGGAGATGAGGGAATAGAATTTTACAAAGGTGATGGACATGTGTATCAAATGACAGATGGGAGCCTAACTTGACACCCAAATTTGTAACAGAGGGGGAAAAAGTAATGGTATGGCCAGAAAAGGAAATACAATTTACAGAGGAACGAAGTTGATCGGGGGTACCAATTCAAAGATCTTCAGTTTTGGTGTTGTTCAGCTTAAGGAAGTTCTTGGACATCCAGGACTCAATCTCATCCAAGCAGGAGGAAAGGGTTGATGGAGGTGAGAGGGAAGTCGCTTATCATCTGCATAACAATGGAATGAAACTCCATGCCTGTGGATGATGTGACCCAGGGGTAGCATATAGATGTTGAAAAGAGTCGGCCCAAGGACTGATCCTTGTGGGACCCCACAGGTGACAGTGTGGGTACGAGATTTAGCATCCCCCAGGGCCACATACTCAGCCCTATCTGTGAGATAGGACTCGAACCACTCCAGAGCAGTGCCAGAAAGTCCAATTATATAGTGGAGATGATGGAGAAGAATAGTATGGTCTACTGTTTCAAATGCAGCTGTGAGATCCAGGAGGATAAGGAGTAATGGAGAACCCTGGTCAGCAGCCATCAGGACGTCATTGGTGACTCTGACCAGGGCTGTCTTTGTACTGTGAGAAGATCGGAAACCAGAGTAACATTTTTTGAGGTGATCCTGAAGCTGGGCCAAAACACATGTTCGTCCACGTAATCGTCCTGTTGATCACAACCTCCCAGGTTGTCCATCTCCCTTGTTGTAGTTGCTGTAGCCCTTCTCCTCCATCTTCACAACCTCAGGTACTACCAGGTCTTTCCTCTCCTTCTTTGAGGCTTTAGGCCACAGTTTACATGATGTTCCCCATCCAAGACCAGCCCTGCCTGGCTGCAGCACTTCAGCTATCTCCTGGTGTGTCAGTCGATCAATGGCCTGCTGTTTAAACGAGAAGCTGTAAAGCCAGTTTTAGAACAAACCAAAACTGAGCCATTAGCTGAATCAGTCCATTGTGATGCAAACTGGTCATCAGATGTGGAGAAACTGAGGCATACGGCACCATGTGACCAAACTGTGATGAATTCACTCCCATGAAACTTCACTGTCGTGCAAGTAGGCATGTGACAAAAAGACAAAATGACCCTGATCAAGAAGAACGCCAAGAAGGACGTTAGCCCCCTAAGCACCATTTGTGTCAGAAGAAACGCAGACGTCACTAAGCCTTGCGCTGTGGTAGCCGACAGTGCGGATCAGGCAGTGACACTCTACCCCCTCATGTGCAAGAACAGAAAAAAATACGACCAGAAAAGTGTGCAAAGTAATACATGTCTCTTGTTCTGATTGTGACATTGTGTACTTGTGACAAGGACGTGTACTAAACCTGCACCAGTGCAGCAGTGGACACTCGAAAAAACCTTTCTTTTTGTATTTGTGGTGACATTTTGGTATTTGTCTGTCTCTGTGACACTTACTGCGGTGGACTGGCGCCCTGCCCGAGGTTTGTTCCCGTCTTGCGCCCTGTGCTGGCTGGGATTGGCTCCAGCAGACCCCCATGACCCTGTAGTTAGGATATAGTGGGTTGGAAAATGACTGACTGTTACACTTAATGAGATTGTTTTCTTTTTCAATATAAATTTTGACTCATTTTCACCGGGAGTAAACATAACGCTATGGCGGCTACGCCCTGAAATGAAGTGTAAGATTTAAAGAAAAATAAGTCATTTCTCATGGCTATTAAAGCTGATGTCACATTACACGACGTCTAGTCGGAGGAGATGTCACACTTGACGACGACAGTTACCTTGAGGATGTCAGACTACATGACTAGCAATCACGGGGGATATCAAATTAGACAACCACGTGGCGTCTTCCAGCTCAATTTTACATTTCCAAAGCGTCGTGATCAGGGGGTGGGCTGGGTGGTCTCGTGGCCTTGGAACCCCTGCAGATTTTGTTTTTTCTCCAGCCTCCTGGAGTTTTGTTTGTTTTTTCTGTCTTCCCGGCCATCAGACCTTACTTTATTCCTTGTTATTTAGTATTGCCTAATCTTATTTTTATATTTCTAATTTTTTTTATAAACTTTTCTTTCTTTGTCTTGTAAACCACTTTGAGCTACATCATTTGCATGAAAATGTGTTCTAGAAATAAGTGTTGTTGTTGTTGTGGCGTCACCAGCTAACAGCAGTGGCGGGTTCAGCCATGATCGTGAACAGTTTTTCGTTTTCATTTTTTTCATTCTGTTGTGGTACATAAAACACCAAACATCAGACAGGTGGTCTTGTACTATTGGCCTTTTGTTAGTGTGGCTCTCCTTAAGGAATACCAGAAAAAAATGGGTTGCTGTAGGTTTGCCCCGTAATGTGAGTCTAAGTCTAAGGAAATACAACACAGATGGGACTGATGGCCTAAAGAGAATTTAACCTGAAAAAGGAGGAAGAGAGAGAGAGGAACATCCAAGGACATTTGGTCAGGGGAGGCAGAGCCTCACCTGTCATCATGAAAAGTAAAGTAAAAAAACTAATAATGAGAACATAAAATAAATGTGTCCACTGGTCTGTGCTATAAAATTGTTTTCTATATAATTCCAATAATTTTGATCGTTTTTTTTGTCAAAATCACTGAATTGACACATTTCTGGTTGAAATGCAAGGGAGAAACGTGAGATGCGGCAGCAATGAGTCTCACCTCCCCTCAGACTGTGCTCTCCTCACATATGGGGTTGAGGCGAGCAATTGATGCCTACCTGTTGCTGTCTCACTGTATGTCGCCAATATAATGTGTGCAGACACGTTTGTTATACACCCTGACTCTCCACAGTCTGGCTAATATCTTTAATGAGTGTATGTGACATATTTAGTCTTGCTGATCGGATATAAAACCTCAGTGAAAAGGCACAAGGGGAGGCAGACAGTACCGTGCCTCCCTGAAGGGGGCACATGTGAGCCCAACAGGTACCCATTGCTGCTGTTCTTTAACGCAGAGACACCAATAAGTTAGTGACATCAGAAAGTCACGGGCACTGCAGCAGGCCATTTATTAGTATTTTTTGTTCCGACTGACTGCCAAAATGGAAGATTAAGAGAACTAAAGGAAAATTAGGAGGATTTTTACAAGAAGGTGACAGAGATTTTCTTGGAGAAGGATAGGCGCATGGACTTCATTTACAAATAAAGGTAAGACCATAAACAGTTTTATAAAAAAATGGGTTCAGACTTGGGGGAAAAAAAACAATCTAATATTTAAAAACAAAATTTTGACTTTAAATAAAATATTCTTTTGTTTTTTTGTTACCCTTTTGTTGTATTAAAATTTATTAAAGCATCAGAATTAAAAGCTTTTGCAATAATGTTTTTTTTTTTTGTGCACTACTCTATACTTTCATTTGTATTGAATGAGTATGAATTGTGGAATTGCGACGTCAAATTTAGGTTTGACGCGTTGTGTGTTCAGAGATGCTCTTCTGCGTACCTCGGTTGTAACGAGTTCTTATTTGAGTTCCTGTTGCCTTTCTATCTCTGACCTCTGACATCAACAAGGCAGTTTTACCCACATAAATGCCACCCACTGGATGTTTTCCCTTTTTCAGACCATTCCCTGTGAACCCTTAGAGATGGTTGTGCGTGAAAATCCCAGTAGATCAGCAGTTTCTGAAATACTCAGACCAGCCCGCCTGGCACTAGCTACCATACCACATTCAGAGTCACTTCCGTCAGCTTTCTCCCCCATTTCTGATGTTCGGTTTGAACTTCAGCAAGTCATCTTGTCAAAGTCTATTAGATATTTGCGTTAACAAGCAAGTGTAGTTTCAGGTTGCTCAATAACTTACAGTTCTGTTAGATTCTTCCTGGTCATCTCATCATCTGCACAGGCCAAGACAGCCTGTTGGTCTCAATATGGCTGCTGAGACAGAGTTGTCTTCTCTTCATGGAGGAATAGGAAATGAGACAGAAAGAGAGAGCCAGAGTGACCAACTTATACAAGTCTTATCATAAATCCTGAACCAATGGGTGCAGGCAGCTCCCTTGGTCATCCAATCCTGTTCTGGCATGACTAGACCAATGGGGCATCATGGGACAGAACGGCTAATTGTTAACAGCCACATTTCAGTCCTTGAGACCAGCTTCATAGCAGCTAAGCAGTTTATGGCCGTCCTTATAGAAAGTCCTTCAAAGAGTCATAAACAAGCAATGAAGCCATAACACTGGCCCATTTGGTGCTTTATCAATGAAACTCTGGGGGTAGAAAACCAGCTTGTCCAGCTTTCTGACTCTTTCACGTTACAAATAAAGACATATCAAATATTTATCCACTTCCATGCTTCATATCACTCATTTTTACACTCCACCAAACACCCCTAAATCTTCACTGGTGCAGCCAACTGGTTTTAGAAGTCCCATCATTAGTTCAATGGATGTCACCTGTCTGGGGTTGCAGTTGATTGCAGTCTAGATGTGTGTCTGTGCCAACTTGTGAGGAGTCCATATGGTGGTCTGACCTACACAATGAAGACAAAACGACAGAACAAGCAACTCCGTGAAAAGCACAAGTCAGGGTGTAGCGGTGCTACTGGGGATTGAAACTTCATTTCCCAGCAGTCCCTGCAGTGACCCTGATTCATCATCTGCTGAGAGTGCAGAGGCTGCTGGGTAAGAGGAGGCCGGTGCGACATTTAAAAGCGGGCCAGTGATACAAAAGTAGGGAAGTCTTTTGTGTTCCGTGTCTGTCTGCCTTCCCGTTTTGCTAACCTATGAATTCGTGTTCTGTTCTCGATCGTCTCCTGTTTTGGGTGTTTGGACCGTCTGGTGTCTTCCTGCTGCATGAGGACTGTCTGAGGATTTGTTGACGTCGCGGTCCTGATCCCATTCACACGTCATCATCTCATCAGGGAATACCAGTAGGATTGACCTTCATATTCACATACAGCGTGCTGATCTCTGGACTGTCTACCTCCATCATTTCATTACGTCAGTTGCTGTTTTCATGGACTTCATCGTGTGTGGTTTTTGTTAAAGTTTTATTCCTGTACAACTGGAACGGGAACTGGGGAGGGATTGTAGTTTGCATATATTTCATTTATTATTGTTTAATACATCCTTTAATTGTTGTTTTATTACCAGTTGCTTTGTGTGTGAGTCGGGCCAAGGCTGGGTGCGTCCCTGGCATCCATCCATCCATCCATTTTCCAACCTGCTATATCCTAACTACAAGGTCACGGGGGTCTGCTAGAGCCAATCCCAGCCAACACTGGGCACAAGGCAGGATAATAATATGAACCATAAATTTAAATGGTGTGTCTGCACATTTCTTGACCAGAACTTAATAACTCACATACAAAAAACATGAAAACACTTTTGTAAATGACATGAAGATAAATGTTCTCTTCCCGGGTCCTCCCTGTGTGGAGTTTGCGTGTTCTCCCCGTGTCTGCGTGGGTTTCCTCCCACAGTCCAACGACATGCAGGTTAGGTGCATTGGCGATTTTAAATTGTCCCTAGTGTGTGCTTGGTGTGTGTGCCCTGCGGTGGGCTGGCGCCCCACCCGGGGTTTATTTCCTGCCTTGTGTCCTGTGTTGGCTGGGATTGGCTCCAGCAGACCCCCATGACCCTGTACTTAGGATATAGTGGGTTGGATAATGGATGGATAAAGATAAATGATTAACAGGTAAGCATTGTTCAATAAAGGTTATTTTATAAGATAACTACTAATTTACCTTCTTTATTCTGCTACAATGAAACAAGCCAACGTTAACTATAACTAAAACAGGTCATCTGAAAATGTTCACTTACCGGCCTAAGTACTGATGAGGGAAGTCACCGAGACTTGGCGGAAATCACAGAAATGTTCAGGGACTTCGCCAAACTCCACGAAATGCACTGAGGTGAATGGGGAAGGAGGTACTGAATGGTTATAATGGTGTAGTGGTCTTCAAAGTGTCCCCAGGGACTATTTTAGCATCTGACAAGTCTGCTGGGACCGACCACTGTGGCTAAATATGTGACCTGAGCTGTGAGGTAGCAGTGCTAACTGCTGAGCCACCGCACCTCAAGGACGCAAATGGAACCACAAAACAAAATGCGACAAATGGCTGTAAACTTCCAAAAACTTAAAAAGAAAAAAATATGTCACTTTGCCCACAGAGGTCCAATCTCAGGGCAGATGCTGGCAGCATGACACTGGCTGGTTCATTGTTTGAAGTCACAGCTTTGGGTGTAGCTGGCACACCTTTCTTTTTCTGAAGTTTGTGCAGATGCTTTGCACTTTTTACTTCCATTACCGCTTTAAATGTGAGGCACGAGTTAACTCGTATCTCACCGAGTCTGTCAAAACGAGACTTACGAGAGAACTCCGATCTCAGTTTGCAACCAGCTTGCTGGTGAGCTTTGCTGCTGGGTCTGAGTTGCCTGCTACAGTGCCGCCATCTAGTGGACAGAGGGAGAGAGAGCGAGAGAGAGATTGAAGGATATGGGCAGATAACGCATTACAGGAGCACACCTGATATCTCTGCAAAAGATCGAAGGTCCAAGCCTTTAGAGTCCTGGAGCTTCCTTGCTATATTGCTGTGAGACATGGACGCTATCCAGTGACCTAAGATGAAGACTGGACTCCTTCACTACTGTGTCTCTTCAGAGAATCCTTAAGTATGCTGGTTTGACTTTGTGTTGCTCAAGGAGTCCCAAATAAGACACATGATCTGTGAAGGAGTGTCAGGAACGGCACTACGGCCATGTGGTACGATTACCCGAGGGTGATCCGGCTCATTGTGGCTTGACCAGGCCAAGGGGACATCCACATAACACCTGGCTGTGGTGGATAGAGGGTCATTTCCGGAAGGTGGGACTAAACCGTGTGTCTGCCTGGGGGGTTACCAACCGAGATCCCGAGCTGTTTCATCGTGCGGTGCTATACTGGTGCATGCTCCCCAACCTGACCTGACCTACAATTTCTATCACTTACTTGTTAATCTGCTTTATTTATGTTTGTATTTATTTATTACTAGCTGAGGTACCCGCCATTTCCCGGGTATATTTGTTGAATTAGTTAAGGAACAGAAGCAACAGTTTATGTATTTTTAAATGATGACCCTGTTGTCACTCGTCATCCACACTGCCTCTCTATCGATGTCTCGACTCTGCCATTGTGAGTCGAGACTTTCTTCATTTTGGACTCCAGAATTGTTTTAACTCCTTGCTGAATCGTGACTCAGTTTTGGGTCACATGTTCCTAGTCTTTATAATGGTGGGCTGCCTAAGTGAGCGACATTGCTGTGTTATTGATTTCTGCTCCGAGCTCTGATGCGCTCAAATCACCATAAGAGACCCTTGATGACCTGAAAGATCTACAACGGTATTCGATTCCCCACCTCCCCTTGCATTGGTGATTGTCTTCGATTCAAGTGTGGGTTGCAAACGGCAATTATGTCTGAAAAAGTGGGTTGCGACCCCAAAAAGAATTAAGAACCATTAATCGTAGCGTTTGTCAATGCACAGATCATTGGCTGAAGCCACAACTGCCCAGTGGACACACAATGGATGACGATTCTGGAGTCCTGGTGAAAACACGATATTATTACCTCGGTTTGGAGGACTTGTTCCTGTCTATCAAAGAAATGCAGCTTTAGGAAAAGAAAGAGAGGGACGCAGGCTACCTGTACCTTCACGCTCTCATATTCAGAAGATGTCGTCCACCTGAAGGCCCGGCCAGGCCAGTACTTGGATGAGAGACCACCTAGGAAAATCTTGGACTGCTGCTGGAAGAGGTGTTGGCGAGGCCAGCAAGGGGCACCTACCCTGTGATCTGAATGTGGATCCCAATGCCACTGGTGCTGTGACAATGGACACTGTACTGTAAAAACGGCACCGTCCTTCAGATGAGATGTAAAATTGAGGTCCTGACTCTCTGTGGTCATAAAATAAGACATCACAAAAGATCCCTGGGCATCCTTCATAAAGAATTGGGTGTACCCTGATGTCCTGGCTAAATTGCCCACCACTGCCCAGTTATTCTGGCCCCCTAATTGTCCCCCATCTGTCTCTCCCACTCTTTCACCACCTAATAGCTAATGTGTGGTGAGCGTATTGGTGCAAAATGGCTGCTGTCGCATCATTCAGGTGGGTGCTACACATCGGTGGTGGTCAAAATGCCCCCCTTCCATGCCCATGTGAAGCACTATAGAAATGCAAGGTCTTCATCGACTCACTGCGCTGTACAGCGGCCTGGAAAAACAGGTTAGAAGATGTCCAGGTGGCACCACTGAGTTAAGTGATTTGAAAGTTGGAGCTTTTGATGTGTTGTTTGGTTATTTCATCAAAGAGTCAGTTTTCTTTATTATATATTTTTGTAACAGTGTGCAGGGCCGGATTAAGGTGGGTGCTATTGATGCTGCAGCATTAGATAGATAGATAGATAGATAGATAGATAGATAGATAGATAGATAGATAGATAGATAGATAGATAGATAGATAGATAGATAGATAGATAGATAGATAGATAGATACTTTATTAATCCCAAGGGGAAATTCACATAATCCAGCAGCAGTATACTGATACAAAGAAACAATATTAAATTAAATAGTAATAAAAATGAAAAGAATTAAAATAAAATTAATGTTCGCATTTACTCCCCCGGGTGGAACTGAAGAGCCGCATAGTGTGGCGGAGGAACGATCTCCTCAGTCTGTCAGTGGAGCAGGACGGTGACAAAAGTCTGTCACTGAAGCTACTCCTCTGTCTGGAGATGATCCTGTTCAGTGGATGCAGTGGATTCTTCATGATTGACAGGCTCATTCCTGAAATAGGCCCAGATGAAAACAGACAAGAATTTTCCGGAAGCTGAACAGTTGTCCTTTGCTATATTAACCTCAAAACAATTCTTAGAATGAAATTTGGAGTCTGACTTTCAGACGACGAGACACAGCGTTACTTATTATACAGTTACTATTGTTCCTTGTGCTGTGACATAACTATAACATTGTTGTGTTTATTGTTAACCGAAGATTTCAAGTTAATCCTATCAATTTTACTTAGTAATTTAGCTGCGTTTTTTGCAATATCTTGGGGATTCTTGCCACTTTATTATTGTTCGGTAAGTGCCACATAGTCAACTTTTCACCTTGAAAGTTAGTTGTACAGTAAAAATCGATGGCAATTTAAATGGTTATCTGTAAAGTTAAAACTAACAGCCGACCCGCGGGGCCGGTCTGGATGTTTAGAATTTTTAAAATCCTCGACAGGATTCTGGTCTATTATGAAATTCAAATTGTGGACAAATTTTTACCCTGAAGAGCCTGAACTGAGTCACTTTGACCCAATGTCTCTGCAAATTCATTTTTCTTACTCTGTTTCGTAAGAGAATTGCGAAATTTTGTGTATTTCATTGTTAGGTTTTCTGCATTAATTGCCATTGAATGTTGATGTTAATCTCGAGTTGTTGCGATACTACGTCGTTATTATTATTCATGTTCAATAAAGGCTGGCTGGTTGCGTCGCAAGCAATTAAGGCTCCTTGGTCGTTCTGAGTGCGCGTGTACGGTGAGTGTCGAATGCACCAATGCTGAGACAAAATAGGCCTTTTTTACGCTGCAGCATCAGGCCCAATTTCATCTTAATCATAAATAATTAGTCATATAAAAAAATGAGCACTGATAATAGGACGTTATCACAGTTACAAGGGTCAGTAGACGCTTTTCAAATGTCAGGCTCATGGGGGCTCAAAGTCACGTGGTGTCAAAATGGCGTTGACTGCAGTGCTGTTGTTAGGTGTGGAGGGTCGTCTGTCAGTAAGCGAAGTGAAGATCTTTGCACGTCTCCATTACACAACAAAAAATGAGCATGAAAGAGTAGTTTGAGCAGCCATCAGGAAATCATCACGTCAGCGTGAATCCTGCGCCACTCCGCTCCGCTATGTATGGCCAACGCGATTCTCGGGTGAAAAAAGCGGTCAGACATATGGACCAATGGTGACGAAAATAAACCTCAGTGCAAGCCACGTGGAGTGAGGCTCACGAGAAAGAACAGCACAAACCTGAAGAGTCGTCCAGAGGTCTGCCGTCCAGAGATTTGTGCCAAGGTACAGTCATATTGAAAAGTTTGGGAACCCCTCTTAACTCTTTGGATTTTTGTTTCTCATTGGCTGAGCTTCCAAAGTTGCAACTTCCTTTTAATATCTGACATGCCTTATGGAAACAGTAGGATTTCAGCAGTGACATTAAGTTTATTGGATTAACAGAAAATATGCAATATGCATCATAACAAAATTAGACAGGTGCATAAATGTGGGCACCCAACAGAGATATGACATCAATACTTAGTTGAGCCTCCTTTTGCTCCTTTGAGCCTCCAGACGCTGTCCTCCTATAGCCTGTGATGAGTGTCTGGATTCTGGATGGAGGTATTTCTGACCATTCTTCATACAAAATCTCTCCAGTTCAGTTCAATTTGATGGCTGCCAAGCCTGGACAGCCTGCTTCAAATCATCCCATAGATTTTCGATGATATTCAAGTCAGGGACTGTGACGGCCATTCCAGAACATTGTACTTCTCCCTCTGCATGAATGCCTTTGTAGATTTCCAACTGTGTTTTGGGTCATTGTCTTGTTGGAATATCCAACCCCTGCGTAACTTCAACTTTGTGACTGATGCTTGAACATTATCCTGAAGAATTTGTTGATATTGGGTTGAATTCATCCGACCCTCGACTTTAACAAGGGCCCCAGTCCCTGAACTGGCCACACAGCCCCACAGCATGATGGACCCTCCACCACATTTGACAGCAGGTAGCAGGTGTTTTTCTTGGAATGTGGTGTTCTTCTTCCGCCATGTAAAGCACTTTGTGTTCTGACCAAATAACTCCATTTTGTCTCATCAGTCCAAAGCACTTTGTTCCAAAATGAATCTGACTTGTCTAAATGAGCATTTGATACAACAAGCAGCTCTGTTTGTGGCGTGAGTGCAGAAAGGGCTTCTTTCTCATCACCCTGCCATACAGATGTTCTTTGTGCAAATTGCTGAATTGTAGAACGATGTACAGATACACCATCTGCAGCGAGATGTTCTTGCAGGTCTTTGGAGGTGATCTGTGGTTGTCTGTCACCATTCTCACAATCCTGCTCATATGCCACTCCTGTATTTTTCTTGGCCTGCCAGACCTGCTGGTTTAACAGCAACTGTGCCTGTGGCCTTCCATTTCCTGATTCCATTCCTTACAGTTGAAACTGACAGTTTAAACCTCTGAGATGGCTTTTTGTAGCCTTCCCCTAAACCAGGAGACTCAACAATCTTTGTTTTCAGATGTTTTGAGAGTTGCTTTGAGGATCCCATGCTGTCTGTCACTCTTCAGAGGAGAGTCAAAGGGAAGGAAGCACAACTTGTAACTGACCACCTTAAATACCTTTGACCACTCATGATTGGACACTCCTGTCTATGAAGTTCAAGGCTTCACGAGCTCATCCAACCAAGTAATCAGCATTGAGCAGTGACAGCCATTCAAATCAGCACAATGACAAGGGGACCCACATTTGTGCACAGCCAGTTTTAAACATTTGATTTAATTTCATACAACTAAATACTGCGTCACTAAAAATCTTTGTTCGGGAAAACACCACAATACTCAGATGTTCCTAGGAAATGAAGGACATACCACTGGTATCTTTATTGTTGAAAGGAGAGTCAATTATTATGCAGGCCGAGAGGAGATCCCAAACTTTTCCATAGGACTGTATGTAACGTAATCTGGGTGTCGACTTGCCCAATGCCAATACTGTTACCTCTGTCCCTCGTTCACCCTACTAATAAAAAGGCATCAAGTGCAATTGGGAAAAACTTGCATATTAATGGAAAAAAAGCCAACACAGACACACACACAGGATTTTCATATTGCCAGTTTTATCAACGTTACAAGTTACTTAAGGAACGGGCTGGTGCAGCTGTGAGGGCTCAGCTCAGCCTCAGACTGTTTAGCTCAGGGGTCTCCAACTCCAGTCCTGGAGGGCCCCAGTGGCTGCTGGTTTTCATTCTAACCCTTTTCTGAATTAGTGACCAGAGTTTGCTGCTAATTCACTCTTTGCCTTAATTTTAATTGATGCACAACTTAAGACTCAGGCTCCGTAATTATTATTTTTTTTCATTATTTAGCAACCTAAGAATATTAAGACACAAAATGAGCCAACACATAAATAACAACCTGCGTCCATCACACGACAACTGAAAATAAAGAAAGCTGAAGGCCTCAGTAATGTTGATCCACTCAGGTCCACAAAACATTTTGAATTCTTAAAAAAGAAAATCAAGTTTTGGAAATGTCTGCCATGGCAGAATGAGCGCCATGGAATTAAATAACGGGTTTAATTAGCAACGAGAATTGGCTTCAAATTAAGAAACTGAAGGAAGTGAAGTTGGTTGGAGTTTGGGGCCCCAACTTAGTTGGTCATCTGTTGGCTCACTTCACATCAAATTTACATTTAGGTGCCATTTAAGGAAAAAAGAATCAATTTAGAGTTGTAGCCACAGTAGCTCTCCAGGACCGGAGTTGGAGACCCCTGGTTTAGCTTATACTGTGTGGCAAGCGGCTGGGGATGGCACCCAGTCGGGATGCCCAGAAGGACCAGAGGAGGGATTGTACCTCCTCCAGACTATGAGGGGGCAACTGCCCTGGTGGCTTTGGGGACCATGGGAACTGAGCTTGGAAGCTCAACCCTATAGGGGCCCATGGTCACCACCAGGGGGTGCCCTAATGCCTGGAGAGCCCTGGTCCTCAGCACTTCCGCCACACCCAGAAGTGCTGAGGGGGGAAAGACGACCAGGGACACCCGGAGTGCTTAAGGATGCGCAGCCATTACTTCCGCCACACTGGGGAGTGCCGGCGGAAGATTATTGGGAGGCACCTGGAGCACATCTGGGTGATTATAAAAGGGGCCGCCTCCCTCCATTCGATGGCTTGAGTCGGGAGCGGAGAAGGACAGATTTCGGGAGGAGTAGAAAGGAGGCAGCCTGAAGAAAGGCATCATTTTGGATAGGCCTGGACTTTTGGGGAGTTTGGGGTTGTGTGCTGCACTGTACATAATAGTTGTAAATAAAGTGAGTGTTGGGTGACTTATAACAATGTCTGCCTGTCTGTGTCCGGGCTGCTTACCACAACTGCTATGCATTGCTCCAATAATGATGGATGGATTAAAAGGCAGAAGTCTACGTGACCATCATCATCAAGTCCTTCCGTGAGAACCCTAAATCCAAAGAGGACTGTTTCATTTATGTTAGGTAGAATGTCCAGAGGGGACTGGGCGGTCTCATGGTCTGGAACCCCTGCAGATTTTATTTTTTTCTCCAGCCGTCTGGAGTTTTTTTTTTGTTTTTTCTGTCCACCCTGGCCATCGGATTCTCTTATTCTATGTTAATTAATGTTGACTTATTTTATTTTCTTATTGTGTCTTTTATTTTTCTATTCTTCATTATGTAAAGCACTTTGAGCTACTGTTTGTATGAAAATATGCTATATAAATAAATGTTGTTGTTGTACACTCACCTAAAGGATTATTAGGAACACCATACTAATACGGTGTTTGACCCCCTTTTGCCTTCAGAACTGCCTCAATTCTACGTGGCATTGATTCAACAAGGTGCTGAAAGCATTCTTTAGGAATGTTGGCCCATATTGATAGGATAGCATCTTGCAGTTGATGGAGATTTGTGGGATGCACATCCAGGGCACGAAGCTCCCGTTCCACCACATCCCAAAGATGCTCTATTGGGTTGAGATCTGGTGACTGTGGGG
This sequence comes from Polypterus senegalus, assembly GCF_016835505.1. Classification (NCBI taxonomy): domain Eukaryota; kingdom Metazoa; phylum Chordata; class Cladistia; order Polypteriformes; family Polypteridae; genus Polypterus; species Polypterus senegalus. The sequence goes on along the minus strand of NC_053155.1, from coordinate 309,021,202 downwards.
GCCATTTTAGTACAGTAAACTCATTGTCATGTTCAAGACACCAATTTGAAATGATTCGAGCTTTGTGACATGGTGCATTATCCTGCTGGAAGTAGCCATCAGAGGATGGGTACATAGTGGTCATGAAGGGATGGACATGGTCAGAAACAATGCTCAGGTAGCCCGTGGCATTTAAACGATACCCAATTGGCACTAAGGGGCCTAAAGTGTGCCAAGAAAACATCCCCCACACCATTACACCTCCACCAGCCTGCACAGTGGTAACAAGGCATGATGGATCCATGTTCTCATTCTGTTTACGCCAAATTCTGACTCTACCATTCGAATGTCTCAACAGAAATCGAGACTCATCAGACCAGGCAACATTTTTCCAGTCTTCAACTGTCCAATTTTGGTGAGCTCGTGCAAATTGTAGCCTCTTTTTCCTATTTGTAGTGGAGATGAGTGGTACCCGGTGGGGTCTTCTGCTGTTGTAGCCCATTCGCCTCAAGGTTGTGCGTGTTGTGGCTTCACAAATGCTTTGCTGCATACCTCGGTTGTAACGAGTGGTTATTTCAGTCAAAGTTGCTCTTCTATCAGCTTGAATCAGTCGGCCCATTCTCCTCTGACCTCTAGCATCAACAAGGCATTTTCGCCCACAGGACTGCCGCATACTGGATGTTTTTCCCTTTTCACGCCATTCTTTGTAAACCCTAGAAATGGTTGTGCGTGAAAATCCCAGTAACTGAGCAGATTGTGAAATACTCAGACCGGCCCGTCTGGCACCAACAACCATGCCACGCTCCAAATTGCTTAAATCACCTTTCCTTCCCATTCTGACATTGTTTGGAGTTGAGGAGATTGTCTTGACCAGGACCACACCCCTAAATGCATTGAAGTAACTGCCATGTGATTGGTTGATTAGATAATTGCATTAATGAGAAATTGAACAGGTGTTCCTAATAATCCTTTAGGTGAGTGTATTTGTTACAGCAGAAGAAAGGACGGGGGGATTACCGTAATTGCTTTTAATAAAGTGTCCTACGCAGTCCCGATAAAGAAACAGAAGCTTCTTATTCGTTCTTTGATTGTAATGAGCACATCTACACCTGCTCGTCCGCACATCCATCCACTTTGTAACTAGCGGATACAGTTCTGGGTTGCTGGTAACACCACCTCACATCCACTTACACATACGGGCACAGTGGCAGTGACGACAACAGTCACAGCGATTAGAAATCAAAGCAAGTTTCAAACGAAGTGGCTATTTGGCTTATCTACGTCATCAACAAAATGAGTTGCTCTGCTTGTTAATACTAACACTGAATGCATTTAAGATTTCAGTGCCTGAAGTGCATCTCACAACTAATACGTACGGCAAAACTTCATTTCTGAATACAAAACTTGTAACGGCCGACCCCTTATTCCCAGCCGGCAGCTACACCTCCAAGACCTGTGGCCTGGATAATTTACTGAGAAGCCTTTCCTGTCAAGCCGTACTCCTACACAGATAAACTTTTCCCACAATCGACGGTTTGTAATGCAAAGACACAATAGGCAGAATGTAAAATTAAACAGGAATAAATGTATTAAATGAGACAAGACACGCCACAAGACAAATGCACACCCAAATATTCCTTCACCCCAACAATCCCAAAGCAACACCGAAAATATATATACAAATCCCCTCCCTTGTCCACGTAACATATAACACACACCACACAAACGACAAATGACTAGCAAACAGAATGATTGTGAACTTGAGTCCGATACGTGAGTAAATGTCCTGAATACGGGTACTGATTAGCGGCAATTGAAGTGTTTGTATTTCCCGGCGTTTGGAACAACCTCACCGTGATTCCTCGGCGTGTGGCGAATGATGATTCGACCCCGGGGTCTTCAGCGGCAAGCAAGTTGAAAGGCAGTCCGGATGAATGAAAAACAAACTGGATCAAAGCGCAATGAAACTGAATCGGCAAGTAAGTTGTAGTCGTGAATGCGATATTGGTTCTCCTCTTTCTCTCTCTCTCTCTCGTGCTAGTTTTTTGATACAGGTGCTTTCCAGATTAGTGGTTGTGAACTCCTCCCATCATCCGTCCTCCTTTACGGGGACAACATTAACTGCTACACATACACACAGTCAATGGGACAATGAAACGAGACACACACAGAACTGACATTTAAACACTAACTATGTGGCACCGCTACAAACTGCCAACACCAAATTTGTGTTGTTTGGGGGCAAATTAATGTTTACGAGCGTAACCCCTAAAACATGAAGCATGTAGTAAAAACACTTAGAATGGTACGTCAGTGAATGTAATGCAGTCTCTGTTACAATTAATTGACTGCACGTAACCGGCTAAGCAATTCTGATCACTCATGTGAGACGCCATGCAAACAGCACAGCACAGGCTCTTTTACAAGAGTGCTGAAATACTGGATAAATGTAAAAAAAAAAACTCAACCCATCCGTTAAATGTTACTCCTTAGTCTAATGACGCAAATATAAATTTTACAATTGCAGACTTTGCAAACCTAACAGAAGGTTTCTCCGACAAACCCGATTTTAAAGAGTAATTTGTTTCAAAACCAGCTTTTAAATGTGAGTATCCTAAATTATTTTGGAATTCACTAATTCAATAGTATAGGTATAATAATGTTTGAAATGTTATTTTTAGTATTATTTTAAGCAGTTTGTATTTTGAGTAAAGCGAGGAACACAGGGTGATGTACAAGAGTGGAGGAAGATGCACACAGGTAGATTATATCCTACGCAGAAGAGTCGATCTGACAGAGATTGAAGACTGTAAAGTGGTGGCAGGGGAAAGTGTAATGGGCTTGAATTCAGTGTTTTAAAGTAGAGAAAAGCCAAGCAGAATGACACCTTTTATTGGCTGACTAAAAAGATTACAATATGCAAGCTTTCAATGAAACTCGGGCCTCTTCTTCAGGCAAGATGTACTCAGGGGCCTGAGTTGCCTCGAAAGCTTGCATATTGTAATCTTTTTAGTCAGCCAATAAAAGGTGTCATTTTGCTTGGCTTTTCTCTACATTCATAATGGCTAACACGGAACAACAACCTAGTACTACAGTGTTTTAAAGAAAAGACAAAATTCCTGCTACAGGTTATTGTTGAAGGCTATCTACAGAACAAAAATATTTACCCGTCTTGCAAAAGAGTCACCTGCTTTAAATAATCAGACTGCTTTGATTAGTGTCTCATCCACTCACAATGTGGTGGCACACAACTGCCTGCTTCCTTTGAAAATGAACGAGTTCTGGGGACATTGGCGTCTAATCAGGTATTCTTGATAGCTGATCACAATACTATTGTTGAACCAAAGTAAATGTGTTTACACTGTTGTTCTGCAGAGGAAATTGGCATGCACCATTGTTTAACTGATCGACATGTAGATCTATGCAGAGATTGAAGCATTTATATATTTCTGGGTAAATGAAATAAAGGAGAACAGAGACGTCTGGTCTGAGACTTGTGACTGCTGTCTGCCTCTTTTATGCTTTTTCACCATATCTATACAGGGTGTAGCAACAGTGGCGTTTACCTGGCCCAGGTTCCCCTAGGCCTGAGGCTAGTAACAATAGGATGGTGGTCTGTAGGATGATGTTGGAGATCAAGAAGAGGAAGAGAGTTAGGGCAGAGCCAAGGATCAAATGGCGGAAGTTGAAAAATGAAGACTGCAAGGTTTAGTTCAGGGAGGAGGTGAGACAGGCACTGGGTGGCAGTGAAGAGTCACCAGACAGCTGGGCAACTACAGCAGATGTAGTAAGGGTGACAGCAAGAAGGGTGCTTGACGTGACATCTGGAAAGAGGAAGGAGGAAAATACAGGAGAGTATACAGAGGAAGAGAACGGCGAAGAAGAAGTGGGATAGTCAGAGAGATGCAGAACGTAGACAAGAGTACAAGGAGATAAGGCGCAAGATGAAGAAAGAGGTGGAGAAGGTTAAAGAAAAGGAGTATGATGAGTTGGACACTAAGGAGGGAGAAAAGGACCGCATGGCTAGAGAGTTGGGAAAGACGAACAGCAGGTTAGGGTGATAAAGGATAAAGATGGAAACGTACTCACAATGGAAGAAGGTGTGTTGAGCAGATGGAAAGAGTACTCTGAGAGGCTGATGAATGAAGAGGATGAAGAACGGAAAAGCTGTTGGTCCAGATGACATACCTGTGGAAGCATGGAGGTGTTTAGGAGAGATGGCAGTGGAGTTTTTAACCAGATTGTTTAATGGAATCTTGGAAAGTGAGAGGATGCCTGAGGAGTGGAGAACAAGTGTACTGGTGCTGATATTTAAGAATAAGGGGGAAGTGCAGAGCTGTAGTAACTACAGGGGGATAAAATTGATGAGCCACAGCATGAAGTTATGGGAAAGACTAGTGGAAGCTCCGTTAAGAAGTGAGGAGATGATTAATGAGCAGCAGTGTGGTTTCACGCCAGCAAAGAGCACCACAGATATGATGTTTGTCCTGAGGGTGTTGATGGAGAAGTTTAGAGAAGGCCAGAAGGAGTTGCATTGTGTCTTTGTGGACCTGGAGAAAGCATATGACAGGGTCACTACAGAGGAGCTGTGGTATTGTATGAGGAAGTCGGGAGTGGTAGAGAAGTATGTAAGAGTTATAGAGGATATGTACGAGGGAAGTGTGAAGTGGTGAGGTCTGCGGTAGGAGTGACAGAGGTGGGATAAAATCAGGGATCAGCTCTGAGCCCTTTCTAACTTCCAATGGTAATGGACAAGTTGACAGACGAGATTAGACAGGAGTCCCTGTGGACTATGATTTTTGATGATGACATTGTAGTCTGTAGCGATAGTATGGAGCAGGTTGAGGAGACCCTGGAGAGGTGGAGATATGCTCTAGAGAGGAGAGGAATGAAGGTCAGTAGGACCACCAAGACGGAATACATGTGTGTGAATGAGAGGGAGGTCAGTGGAATGGTGAGGATGCAGGGAGTAGAGTTGGTGAAGGTGGATGAGTTTAAATACTTGGGGATCAACAGTACAGAGTTTAGAGGTACAGTACATTCTGTGCAAATTTCCATCTGATTTGGACTGGTCAACTAAAACCAGTTTACCATTTTTTGACTAAAATTAATTTATTTTTTTGTTATTGTTAAAACTAACAATAATTAAATGACTAAAATGTGACTAAAACTAAAATGCCATTTTGTCAGAAAACTAAATCAAAGACTAAAATCAAAATAAGACTAAATCAAACTGTATTGTCAAAATGAACACTGGTTCAGACACCTGAGAGCGCAGAGGAGAGGCGCTATAATGCTGCACATGACCTTGCGTTTTCAGTTGTGAATCACAGTCAGATGCTCTTGAATGCAAGGGGGCGGGGTCTCAATGCATCAGGTGGGAGGAGCTGCTCTACTGACCAATGAAGTTCTGCTACATCATGATTGCATATTTATGAGGCTGATGAGCTTGCACCATATATGAATGTTTCAGGCTGGCACTCGAGACGTGTTCATGTGATTTATAAACAGTAAATTGTGCATACAGTACACCAGGTTTAATAAATCTAATTTTTTTTTTGGGTATATACATTTTCCTTTTTTGTTAGCCGGCTTTTGAATCAGCAAATGTTTGCAGGTCTGCAGCTTTGATGGTATATAAAAGTATTCGAGAAATCCTGAATTAATATAACATACAGACAATGCAGCCGTGGGGCCATTTGTAGCACAAAGTAAATACAGAGGACATGTTTGTTCACTCTTTGCTTACAGTACAAAGTGAAGCTCACAGAATTCCTTTCTTCTTCTATTCATTTCCATTTTTTTTTTCTGCTGGTTGACTAACATATCGGGGATCTGCGTTTCCATTGGACAAGCAAATGTGGAAAAAATCCACAGAATAACACGAGCTGAAGTGACGTGTCACTCGAGGTAAATCTGAAACAGTAAACTTACTTGCAGCGGAAGCCGTTCAGAACGAGTCTGCACCGTCACCGCTGCTCTTCAATGGGAACGTTTGAAATTGTACAGAGCACTCTATTCAAGATATCTCAATGAAAACTGAACTTTCCTGACAAATTTCCTTGAAGAAAAATTGTGGCAAACATCAATAAAATCGGCCCACTGGGTGCGGAGATGTTTCATGGAGACAGACAGACAGGTAGACAGAACAGACTTTTTTCGTCTTTTCTCAACAAATCTTGAATGATGAGGGCCAATAGCCACTGATCATTTGCTCTCAGTCAGCTCAGAGTGAATGAGGACGTGGAGCTTCCCAAAATCCTGTCTGGTACTGGTGCTTGTCCAGGAACTGATCAGACAACTGTCAACTACAGACATGGCAGACAGAGTCTTAAGTAGGGTGTTAAAGATAGAATCAGGATGGGCACCTAATATTTTGGCCTGAGAAATAACAACACGTTACGGTCTTAGGTGCTGCCCAGTACCAAGTTGCGTCAGTGGAATCAGCTCATTGAAGACCCTTAGGGTGCCTTCTTTGTCTACAGTCAATACGGAGTCTGCTCATTGAAGACCCTCAGGGTTCTGGTCTCATCTAGTCTGTGAGGAATCTGCTCACTGAAGCAGGGTACTGGTTACACCACCTACAGTCTATGAAGATTCTGCTCTTTGAAGACCCTCGGGGTTCCTTCCTTATCTACATTCAATGCAGAGTCTGCTCACTGAAGACCCTTGGGGTACCTGCTTTGTGTACACTCAATGTGGAGTCTGCTCATTAAAGACCCTCAGAGTGCTGGCCTTTTCTACAGTCTGTAAGACGTCTACTCACTGAAGACACTTGGGGTACCTGCTTTGTCAACAGTCCGTGAGTGTACAATCTGCTCATTAGAGACCCTCGGAGTGCTGACCTTGTCTACGGTCTGCGAGGAGTCTAATCATTGAAGACCCTCGGGGTACATTCTTTGTCTAGAGTCAATGTGGAGTCTGCTCATTAAAGACCTTCAGAGTGCTGGCCTCATCAACAGTCTGTAAGGAGTCTTCTCACTGAAGACCCTTGGGGTGCCCACTTTGTCTACAGTCCACAAGGATTCTGACCATTGGAGACCCTTGTGGTGCCTGCTTTGTGTACAGTCAATGCAGAGTCTACTCATTTAAGACTCTCAGAGTGTTGGCTTCATCTACAATCTGTAAGGAGTCTGCTTATTGAAGACCCTCAGGGTGCTGGCCTCCTGCTGCATATTCAAGGGACACATTCCAACTCCAGTTACCCATTGCTGCCAAATGCTTTGTCACCTAATGAAGGTCCAAGGGGTCACAGTGTGATGTGTAGCCAGAATGAAAGTGAAAATGCAGCATGTGGTCATCAGATCACTACAACGTGCCACCATGAGCAGGAACCGTGAGAAGTACATGGTGGTTAAGTACAGTGCCTTGGGGTCACATCCTCAAGTTACTGGACCAGGATGTGTAACTCCAATGGAGATGCTATTGTTGGAAGAAGAGACGCCACGTTTTCAGCTGTTGGAGTGGGTCACAGTCAGACATGAACATCCTGACCAGTGCTGAACCACCAGAACAGGACACGGCTGCCACAAATCTGAGGTCACTTGTAGCCTGGCAAGGCAGGGCCACTAAGCTGGTGACAAAAACACCATTTTCCATCATCACTATAAAAGCATGAGCTCTACAGACATAATGAACGTTTGTGATGGTGGGGTCCCTCGACTCGATTAAGCCGCTCACCCCAAGTGCAGTCTGGCACGTCGGTTATGACTAGAGGTGGTCGCTGTCATCACCACAGGCTCCTCCAGTCTGTTTGCGGCTCTTCTTTCACGTTAAAAGCGTGTTAAGCATGTTGTTGTATTTTTTCTTTTTTTTATTTTGTCAGTTGTTGGCCAGCTTTGTTTTCCGCTGCTGTGCAGGACGCTGTATGGAAACGTAAACATGATTAGAAGGCATTGTACTGAATTGACGGGCCCATCACAAAGCCCCCTGCTCAAATAACAACAATTGCTTCAATTCAAAGGCAATCCAGAACAGGTAAGTCTTCAACAAATAATTATGTTGTCATTGATAAGTGCGCCACAGACAGCAGAGAAAATTGCTCCTAAATAAAGAAGCAATTGAGGTAAAATGGAAGAGAAAGGAGAAGGAGCCTGCTGTTAGGCCTAGTTAGGGTTTATTTTAAAATGTTTAGAGGCTTTCACATTGGTACTCGGGCCAGGCGAGGGGTCACCCGACACAGCAAATGCCCAGCAGTGTGAGAGATAGGGGCTACCAAACCAAATCATCCTATGGGGCCGGCCACCCCACCTATATGTAATATCACACTGGGGTCATGGGAGGTTCGGCGGCACAAAGCAGGTAAGAGCCCTAGACAGGGTGCCAGCCCTGAAGGACCAAGTAACAGAGTGACCTGTGGAGGTACCGTACACATTGGGACACCTGGCACAGATTACAGCAAACGGAAACCAGCTCACGTGAACTACAGCTTCACGCAAATGTTTGGACACCACTGGCCAAAGGACGCAATTCATTGACGTTTGAAGTAAGCAAAAATAGCAAATACAACTTTGACAGCAAACAAGCGAACCAACCAAACCAATGGCATACTTCTGGAAATGTTAATGATCAGTTACGATTTATATGGTGTGACATGAAATACTCTCCAGACATTATAAAGGTGTGGGGCAGCCACCCGTATATTATATCCTGGCTGCAAAAGTTTGAAACTAATTGAACAGAAGTGTTCACAAGACTGAGTGCAAATCAGAACTGCCAGACTGGAGGTTTTAAAGGACCAGAAAGGAAGTGACGTTATCGGGGCTGGAACCGGAAGTCACATCATCCAAGCTGCCGGAGCCGGAAGTGATGTCATCCAAGGTGCTGCAGCCTGGTGGGATATCCTGGGAATGGTCTGCAAGGAACTAAGAAAGACAGTCAGCACACCCTGCCTCCCCCTGGTGTGATATGGTATTACCACTACTCAAGCCCTTTAGCTGTCTCCTATTCGCACGTGTGTGACAATGGTGAACTTAAAGAATATTAAATAAATAAATAAGAGTAACTGTGCCATTTGCGGAAGTCTGGGCGCCCTTTCTGATGTAATTATTTGCAGTGTATTGGAGCCATGCTGCGTGGAGATTCTGCACTTTAAACAAAGTTGGTTGATTGATTAATTGTAAGATCTTAATAACAATAATAATTATTCTTTGCATTTATATAGCACTTTTCTCACTACTCAGCAATTGCAGGTTAAGGGCCTTGCTCAAGGGCCAAACAGAGTTGAGGCCCTATTGGCATTTACGGGATTCGAACCGGCAGCCTTCCGATTGCCAGTGCAGACCCCTAGCCTCAGAGCCACCACTGCACCTGAGAGACCCTGAGGTTGCTGGGCTTGTCTAGCTGAGCTTATTAGGTGTGAGTCTGGTCAAGAATGGTCATCAGGATGACAATTTCAGATTCTCAGAACTTCAGCTCTTCGAACGTTGAGCACCACTCGATCACAATGGGCTCTGCTAAGCAACTGGCCGAGGAACTGAAAATTAAATTAACTGATGAATAAGAATAATCAGAAGGGTTGTCCAACAGCCAAGGACCACTTGCTGAGAACTTCAGAAAGACCTGGAATTAGCAGGTACAGTTTTTTCAAAGGAAGCAAGAAGTAATTCACTCAACCGCCATGGCTATGTACGCTCACTGCACAAGACTCCACTTCTGAAGAAAAAGCGCGTCGAAGCTCGTAGAAAGTTTGCTGCACAACATTTGGACAAGCCAATGAAATACTGGAAGAATAGAGTCTGGTCAGAGGAGAGCAAAACTGAACTCTTTGGATGTCATTACACATGCCATGTTTGGAGGAGAAATGGTACTGCACATCACCCCAAGATACCATCAGACGTCATAGAATTGAAGGAAGGATGAATGGAGAAATGTACCGGGACATTCTTGAAATGAGGGACGACATTTCAGCAAGACGGGGATCCCAAACGCACAGCCAAAGGAACACTCAACTGGTTTCAGAGAATAAAGAAAATCAAGCTGCTAGAATGGCTGAGTCAATCACCCGACTGGAATCCAATTAAAAATCTATGCAAAGAACTGAAGATCAGAGTTCAGAGAAGAGGCCTCCAGAACCTTCAAGATTTGAAGGCAATGTGTGTTTGTTGAATGGGCCAAAATCACACCTGAGCAAAGCAGGCGACTCGTTTCTCCATACAGGAGGCGGCATGAAGCTGTCATTACCAACAAAGGCTTTCTACAAAGTATTAAATACATTTCAGTAAGCGTGTTATATACTTACTAGCCCACGCCACATAATTATTCATGGATGGGTGAACACTTCCTGAAAGGCACAGTTCAGCAATCCCCTATTCAGAATCGCGATAGGGCTGCGGCCATCACTCCGGGTTCGGTGTCGGTGTCGGTCTAACAAAGGAAAAAAAAGAAGGGGCACAGAAACAACAGGGAGAACAGAAGCTTGCAGGGACAAACAAAGATGGCAGCAATGAGAGAGACCTGTTAGCAAAGCAAAGCAGCCGGAACCGAAAAGAACAATGAAAAGTCAGCGTGGTTCAGATGTGCATGTGGACTGTAGCAGAGACCAAAGCGACTGAGGATGTGTTTGGTGAGGTGTTGGGGCGGGCACATGAGCAGGCAGTGCGCATGCCTCCAGAGCGAGGGTGGGCGCGGGAGGAGGGTTAGAGTTGGCAGGCGGGGCTCTGTCGTGCTTACCCCATGGTATTGGTCGATTTTTTTATATATATATATATATATATATATATATATATATATATATATATATATATATATATATATATATATATATATATATATATAGATTCCCTGTGTCATTCCACTTTATTATATTCAATACTTATTTTACCTGCTGTATAAAAAAAATAATATAAAGTTAAAGCACTTTCCATAGTCATGTCACTAAATGTTGACAGTTAAGGGAAACCATGGAGTACAAGACAAGATCTGGAAGACCAAGAAAACTGGCAGAAGAAAACATCAGGAAGGCAATGGAAAAAACTGCAAGCGACCTGCTGAGAAAGGAGTGGCGGTGCTGCTCTGCTGTCAGCGATACTTACGCGGACATGACCTTCATTAGTCTTATCTGTGACCTCATCACAGAAAACAACATCTGCAGGACACAGAGGCATTTTGGTAGCAACTGCTGCGGACAGATGAAGTGATAATCAAATTCTTTGGCCACAACCGCAAAACATTTGCATGGACAAACAAGGAGCAGCATATGAAGAAGAGAAACACCTTGCCAGCCGTTAAGTACAGGGTGGATCTAAGAAACTATGAGACATCTACCGGCATGGGGAACAATGTGAGAGTACAGAGAAGAAAGGACTCCACTAAATATGAACCAATCCCTGAGGAGAACGCCAGACAGTCAGCCGGGATTCTGAAGCTGAGAAAGAACAACTTCTACAGCAAGACACCAATCCAAAATACACTTGTGAAGTACCGCAAGAAACTCCAGGTGAAGGTTCTATAATGGCCCTCACCATCCCCAGATTTGAAAAACTAGATCTTGAACGTGCTGCTCACATGAGACAGCCTAAGAATGTCTCATAGCTGGAAGCGACCTGCATGAATGAAAGAAAGAAAAATGGGGGAAAACATCAAAACCGAGAATTCAAAGACACATAGCTGGTGAAGCAACTCAAGGTGAAGGTTCTGGAATGGCCCTTGCTGTCCCCAGACGTGAACGTCTTTGAAAAGCAATGAGCAGATCTTAAACATGCTGCTCACACGAGAGAGCCTAAGAATGTCTCATAGCTGGAAGCGACCTGCCAGGAGGAATGAAAAATGGGGGAAAACATCCAAAATGAGAATTCAAAGACGTACAAGGTGTGACCCAAATGTTTTTAGACAGTTGGTTTTAAAAGAATACTGTGCGTTGCATCTAGCGGCTGACACCATAACTACATTGCGCTATGCTTCATGTACCGTCGTGCCGCTCTCCAAATGACTGCTGATCATTAGAATATTGGTAAGGAGATAGTTCGCGAGATTGTAACCAAAGACTTGGGGGAAAAAGAAAGATCTGCACAAGATTTGTTCCTCACGCCTTGACCACAGAGCAGAAAGAAGAACGCATTGTTTACTGCCAGGATCTTCTTTTAATGGGATGAGATGAATGCTTTGGGGAAAATATCATTACCGTTGACGAAACATAGTGTTTCGCCAACAATCCGGCCACCAAATGACAGGCATTTTCAAACTGTGTGCAGTGACGAGGGAGCTTATCAACATTTCAAAAACTGCTTTCTTGGAGGGCGTGAAGAAGTTGAAGGAACATGCAAAACAAGTGTATTGTTCAAGAAAGAATGTATTTTGAAGAATAAAAATAATGTCCATATAAGAAGTTATTTGTGTTTTGTTACAGTTGTCTAAAAACGTTTGGGTCTCACCTTGTACAGCTGGTCAAGAAACTCAAGATGAAGGTTCTGGAATGGGCCTCGCCATCCCCAGACATCCCCAGACGTAAACATCATTGCAAAGCTATGAGTAGATCTTAAACATGCTGCTCACATGAGAGAGCCTTAGAATGTCTCATAGCTGGAAGCGACTGGGGGAAAACATCAAAACCGAAACCTCAAAGTCATATAGCTGGTCAAGAAACTCAAGGTGAAGGTTCTGGAATGGTCTTCATCGTCCCCAGACATTAACATAATTGAAAAGCTGGGGTAGATCTTAAACATGCTGTGCACACAAGTTAGCCTAAGATTGTCTCTTTAGATGGAAGCAACCCGCATGAAAGAATGAAAAAAATGGGGAAAAGACATCCAAACTGAGAATTCAAAGACTCATAGCTGGGTACAAAAATTGTGGGTTACTAAGAACCGCTTTAGCAGGGTGCCCATGAAGCCATGACCCTGAAGAACGGACTCTGCTGCACCGGCCACTGCCCCAGAATACTCGACTCTACTGAGATGAAGGTGACCAGGGGTAACACTTTAAAGACACACACACACAAGACCCATCTCAAAAACAGTTACCAAAAGACCCCAGACATGGAACATCCTCTGTGGCTGAAGAAGAGAAACAGCTAAAGAACTTCTGCTTGTGCAGGAATAGTTGGTATTCACAGCAGAGTGTCGATTAAAACACGTGGAAAGGAAATTTCAGATCCAAATTTTAATATGCAGATATAGACGTACATATAAGTGTGCATGGTCTACAATAAAAAGTTAAAGTAGAACTCAGTTCTCAAATTACACATAAAGGAAAATACAATGGAACCTCGGTTTGCGAGTAACTTGGTTTACGAGTCTTTTGCAAGACGAGCTAAAATTTTTAATAAATTTTGACTTGATAAACGAGCGACGTCTTGCAATACGAGTAGTCTGTATACGCTTTGTCTGCTGAGAGTCATGTAATCACAACTGAGCTGATGGTTCTTCTCTCTCTCTCGCTAATCGTCTCCTATTCTCCGTCTGAGTCGGCGTGCCTCACTCATATAGTCAACATCCATACAAGCGTATACTGTTTACTACAGCATTGTGTGTGTGTGTGTGTGTGTGTGTGTGTGTGCTGTGACGTGCGAGTCCACGTCTTGCAACAACAGCTTTATTCAGCTTGAAACAGCAACAGCGCGGTTATTTATTGTAGCGGGATCTGCCACTCACCTATACTCAGACACAGCAGTCAGGCAGGGTCGTGGCCAAGTGATACTGTGCCCTTCACATTTATAATGTTCCTTGTATCAACCACTGACGGCAGGCGCTTAGAGCATGTCCACGATCTTTCTGGATTCACTTTTTACAGCAAACTGCTGCAGCGCTGGGTTCCTGCTTCGGGATGCTCTTCCACGTGTCGTCCCGTTGGGTGGATTCCCACAAGAATTTAGAAACTCACTCACACCAGCCATGATTCTTTTCAAAGGTAAAGTGCAGGTTAATTTGTTTGATGTATTTTTACTTTATATTTTGTATTAATCATTTTTATATGAATAGTTTTGGGTTGTGGAACGAATCATCTGAGTTTCTATTATTTCTTATGGGGAAAATCACTTTGATATACGAGTGCTTTGGACTGTGAGCACGTTTCCAGAAACAATTATGCTCGCAAACCGAGGTTCCACTGTAACATTACAATAAAGTTATAAGTTGGTCACTAGATGGCACCATTGTAACTAAAGGCGCTATTGAGAGTGTAACTTTTCCATTGTTATTAATAAATAACAGTGCCTTATAAGACCTGCAGAGACAATTAAAGTTCTCAAAAATATAACATCATTACTTTCTGGTTCTTTACTCATGTAACTTTAACAAGGAAATAAATAGATATACAGTATACTGTATATGCACAAATGTAATATGAACAAAAACAAATGAACGGAACTTACGTTGCTTCGTTTGAGGCACACTGTTTCTAAGGAACTCTCTAACTATTTGAAGTGCAAATACTTTAAAACAGACAGTGGGAACAACCACACCTTCTCTTTCCTCCTGCTGTCCACAGTTCTTTGCTCCGTGGAAGGTAGCATCTAAGTCCGTCCTCCTGATGACTGAACTCCGCTTCTCAGATGGTGCCGCCGCATGACTCAACAGACGGCACATCATCTCGATTAAGGACCTCCTTGATGAGGAGATGGACCAAAGACAGCAACAGAAGTAACCTGGGGGTGAGAGAGAAGCAGAAAGTGGAAGCTGTGCCCAAATGTGACCTCTCAGCCATCTATGAACCTTGACAGACGCCCTTCTCTTTTCAAGAAACCAAGAAGTAACAAGGCAACTCCGGCAGTAAGTCAATTCTGAGAAAGATGTCTGGTGAATGTGCTGCACAAAAATGAAATTAAAGTGTTACGAACTAAGCGTCAGAAAGCAAACTCCTTTAGTTACCCTTTCTGGTAAATGAAATCACAGAGAATCATTTCAACGAGTGCATTTACGTGCGCTCTAATAACCTGGTTTCAGAAATGTCATGTAAAACCTTATTCCGGTTAGACAAACTGGATTAACACACTTTGATTTCTCTGCGAGCATCTTGGTTATTTGGCCATTTAAACCTTTAACTGGGTTATACTTGAAGATTCTGTTAGTCTCACGTGGCCAGATGTGATTCTCAAATGTGGCTACATGTCCGGGGACAACACGTTAAGAAAGTGAGTAGTGATTATCAGTGAAATCAGGCACTGCAAAGGCTCTGCCCACTGGGCTTCTTCCTAAAACACCCACCCCTAATTCTTCCAGTCCGTGCATTTTAAACCACCGTTGGGGCTTCAGGGAGAGAGAGCAAAAGAAACTGAAGAAAATACTTGACGTGGAGAGAAAATAAAAAGCTAAAATTACTGTTATCGATTGAGGAGCTCGGCAGCTCAAGGGACATGAAGCTCAATCATTAATTTGAACGTTGTAATGAGCTAGACAGACACACGCAGACCATTGCAGCAACTGCACTCCATGCGTTTGAGACGTGCTGCTGTCTGCTACGATATAATCAACATAATCAACCTTGCCTGAAGAAGGGGCCTTAGCTCCCTAAAAAGCTTGCATACTGTAATCTTTTTAGTTAGCCAATAAAAGGTGTCATTTCACCCTACTTCCTCCTGTATCAATCTGTGGCTAACACGGTACAGCACTCTACTGCCAACGATATCTTACAGTCATTTTGACTATTATATCACAATAATGACGTTAACTGCGGTTTAGATAAGCACCGCAGCCTATACAAACACTGTTGTGTACAAACACATTTACAATTAGATAACATTCACTTCCTTTAGTTATTCCTTTCCACGTACAGTCAGGTGGGTGTTGTGCAGACTCGTCCTTGCTTTAGTGCCGTCTGGAGTCTCCTGTGGCTCTTCATTATCAGCTCTCTTAACGGCAGTCCTTTTGACTGAGTATGACACACTGTTTACTATTCATATTTTCACACATTTAAAATAAAAAGTAAATAAACAGTATTTGTGGCTTTTACTTTACCATAACAAGAATTCCTCTGTCATCAGCAATGTGGGGTCTTCCTTGGCCTACCAGCCCCTTTGCGATTATTGAACTCACCAGTGTGTTCTTTCTTCTTCATGATATTCTCCGGTCCGTTGATTTCGGTCATCCTAAGGTGTTACCATTGCCTCCAAAAAGGTTTTATTCTTGTTTTTCAGCCTCATAATGGCTTGTGACGGACAGCTGGGTTGCCTGGAAGGAGCGGGAGAGAGACAAAACTTCCCCAGGGCCACGAAAAGGCAGCCACCCTGGTCTGCATGGGGGCTACGGGATCAGAGCTTAGAAGCTCAACCCTGTTGGGGCCCATGGCCACCGCCTGGAGAATTATAGAACCGTGGACTGCAGCACTTCCAGAAGAGATTCCAGGCACGCCCGGAGTGCTTCCAGGTGCTCATGCGGTACTTCCGCCACACTAGGAAGTGCCGTCAGAAGATCATCAGAGAGGCACATCCGGGGCAGTACAAAAGGGGCCGCCTCACTCCATTAGATGAGCCGGAGTTAGGAAGAAGAAGATGGAGCTTGCGTGTGGAGGAGTGAGGGTGGCAGAAAGAGAAGAAAGGAGAGAAAAGAAGGGACTGAGTTTGGCTGGTTGGAGCATTGTGTGGTCTTGTTAAGAAGGAAAACATTAAACGTGTGTGTTTTGGACATCTGGTGTCATGTCTGTCTGTGTACTGGGGCTGTCTTACCACAGGCTTCATTGACTTTCATTGGCTCACCTCCTGTCCTCATGCTGAACAATGACAACTACAGACTCCACAGGGTTTAAACAAGCTGAGGTATCTGATGAAGCAATGAAACCCACCTGAGGAATCACAGACACCTGTGACGCCAATTTTTCCAAACATTATAATACCCAGAGACAAAAAAATGTCAAAATGTGACTGAAATTAATGTCAATTTCCTTACATGAAAGTCTGTAATGTGCACTTAAATCACAAGATCTGAATTGTTTGATTTGTAATTTTCTATTGTGGCGCAGTGGGGTGCAAGAAGGAAAAAATGCATCTTCACCCAAAACATTATGGAGGGCAGTTTAAATTTAAAACAAATCTATAAGCCGCAATGAAACTTTAAAATGCTTTTCTATGCATGTCATAAGCACTCATCATTGATGACAGGGCTAAAAGTCTTCCATGATAAACTTGAATGAAAGTACAGTAACTTGAATTCAAGTTCTGCAGTACAATGTGCACACACAACCTGTCTCCTTACGTAGAAGCACAATGTTTACATTGTAAAGAATAGCTGGACTTTAATGGCACAATTTCTAGGAACAAGTGAGAAGTGAAGCAAAATGACACCTTTTATTGGCTAACTAAAAAGATTACAATATACAGGCTTTTGAGGCAACTCAGGCCCCTTCTTCAGGGAAAGATGTAATACAGAGACTGAAATTAATTTTTTTTTCATTTAAGATGTCTCATGTAAAGGTTTTCCAATGCTGTCTCCGTCTTAGTGTGTATATAAACTGAGGGAATTCCAGTCTCTGTATTACATCCTGCCTGAAGAAGGGCCGGAGTTGTCTTGAAAACCAATAAAAGGTGTCATTTTGCTTGACTGCCCTGCGGTTGGCTGGCAACCTGCCTGGGGTTTGTTACCTGCCTTGCGCCCTGTGTTGGCTGGGATTGGCTCCAGCAGACCCCCGTGACCTTGTAGTTAGGATATAGCGGGTTGGATAATGGATGGATGGATTTTGCTTGACTTCTTACTACATCCATAATGGATACTAGGATCAAGTGAGAAGTGTTACTCCTTACCTTGAATTTTGATGTCATCCACTGCACATGCTCATTTCTTTTCGAGCACAACAATACTGTGTGTTTATTGGTCCATCTTGGATGAGAAAGCTGATTTCCAAGCTTTCATCACTTCTTTTCTGGATCAATGCCTATTGGTTAAGATCTTTTACTCAAATCTTTTGGCACACAAAGCAGGACATTATCAATGGTTCCAACACACTGGCTTGCATGCCAATGCCATTTTCTCATTAAAAATGGCACCCTCACACACTAATAATACAATATTCTGCTCAAAGAGCAAGAGCGTACATTTGTGACTTGAGTTACACAGAAAAGCAGGTTGGGACTTTTTGAAATTTGATCACTCTGAATTCAAGCCATGTGCTAAAAATGATGAAAAGTAGCAAGAATGGAATTGTACTGCCAAATTAAGCTGGCCCTGCTAATTTAAATGTAAAACTGTGACACAAATGGGGACATCTGAACACAATCTGATCCACTGTACTCTCAGCTTCAAGCCTGTTATTAGATGGCAGCAGCTCTCATATTATCAAAGTCAGTCATTCTTTTGCATGTTTGGAGGGTTGTTGTTTGAATTTTTTTTTAAATATTCTTCTTGATATTCTGTAAAGTTCCTTTGAGGAGACAGACAGAGAGTGAGTTCCTTTTTTTTTACCAGAATCAGCTCCGAGTATTTATACTGAAGAACTTTTTTTGTCAGTTTATCTGCCACCTGTTGTTTCTTGAGGAATTGGTCAACAGGTCAGAAATATCTCAGACCAGCTTCACTCCATCGTGCCCACTGGGATGGAAGCCATTTACTGACTGCTACATTCACTTTTTGAATGGCGTCAGGGCTCACACATAAAACATCAATCTTCAGCAGTATCCAGCAATTTCACTGGCTCCCAGAAGACAGAGGAGAGGCTCTAAAATGTCACCCATGGTCTTTAGCGCTCAGGTGCTTAGCACACCATAGGACTCCTCAAAGGCAGGTGGTGACGTGTCAATGCATCAGGTGAAAGGTGGCTCTGCCAGACAATGAAGGTCTGCAGCATCGTGACTGCATATCTAGGAGTTTGACTGGCATAGTTCATGTATGGTTATTTCAGGATGGCAACTGGCATGGTTTGAGGCGCATTCACATATCCACATCTACAAGATGACTGTCATTTATAAAGGTTAATTGTGCAGAAATGTACATACACCCTTTTTGTTTTGCCACGTGCATTTTCCTATTTTTTGGGGGCGTGTGCTTATTTTTGTGCTTGAATCCACACAAAGATTTATAAATGAGAGCCCTGGTGGCGTCATATCAGCGTTCAGTAAGTTTTTTATTTTGGAGCATTTTGGATTAAGGATGCTAAATCTGTATGTTCTTCATGTACCTCTGGGGTGACCAATTTCTTAATCTCCAAACCTGTTTAATTTCGCACCATCTAAACCCATGTCCTTGATACAGCATTTCCCCACATGCACAGTTTTTGCATATTCTCACAACTGTCTGCAGACAACTCTTGTGTAATACAGTGCCCATCAAAAGTATCCCTAAACCTAAGGGAGGTTTCACATTTTGTTGTTATAAAAACATTAAATCACAATGGATTTAAATGTGTTGATTTTCACACTGATCAACAGACAGTTATAAAAACATTAAATCACAATGGATTTAAATGTGTTGATTTTCACACTGATCAACAGACAAAGACTTTTCAATGTCAAAGAAAAAAACAGATCTCTGCAAAGTGCTCTAAATTACTGTATATACTCGCATATAAGTCAGGTCTTCAAACCCGAAAAATCGATCATAAAATCAGACCCCGACTTATACGCCCATTCAAAAATGCGACATTTTTTTTTTTATTTCATCTTCTTGCCTTTTCCAATCTTGCATCAGTTTCTGAGACGTATTGAATTTGGTTACAGCAGCGCAGTTACCAATTTCTTTCACTACTTCAATGATATTTAATTTAAAACCAGCTTCACGTTTTCTTCTGATCATATCCTCCATCGTAGATAAAGGATGCTCTTACGATAAAGGTGTATGTGGATGTGAGATACAAAAAATACAAATCGGTAAAAACGTTGCTTTGGTTTGGGTATAAACGTGTGGTAGGGTGGGGGTGTGGGGGGAGAGAGAGGGGGGTTTAGGAGCACGCTCTGCTCATTGCCACACCTACATAGAAAAAAAAAAAAAAGGCAGTGTGCTCCGTGGTTACTCCCTCAGGTGCACGTTAGCATATCATAAATCTCTTGGACCAATACCATGTGTTTTCTGCATTCGACTTATATGGCCAACATTATAAAATACCTGACATTATACAGTAAAATCAAGTCACTAATTATCCAAGAGTATATATGGTAAGTGCAAATATAAAAGCACAAAACAATTGGTGGCAAAAGTATTCACCCCATTCAAGTCAGTATTATATTAGATACCATATCATAATTTTCTAAGCCCGTGATATTCTGAGCAGGGTCTATGAGGAGCTGGAGCCTAACTCAGCAAGCATAGGGCACAATGCAGGAACAATCCCTGGGCAGGACAGAGTCCATCACAATTTAAAAATTAAATCATTGTGATTCAATGTTCTATGATAATAAAATGTAAAAAACTTCCAAGGTGATGAATACTTTTTATAGGTGCTGTATATGGAATATGGCCTACTGTTTCTTTCAAAAAGGGAAAACTATAAAAAGTGCAATACAAAGCTACTGGCTAGGATGCTGCACTTTAACCTGTAAGGCTGTACGTACATTCAGCTTCAGTCACTGCTGGAGTTGTTTAAATCACTTAAGTTAGGTACCCAGACCTTACCAGACACCTTAACTTAAACAATTTCCAAAATAACAATTGCAGAAGTGTTAGGTAATCGGAAAGTAGCAGCATCATTTACGGGAAGCTGATTATAAGTACAATTATAAGAACTGTGCATACTGTACCTGTCAGTCTATCAGCAAATCATGATATGAGCCCGGCCCTCCAAAAAGACTACATCTCATTTCATTTATTATTTAGCAGGCCCTGTGCATGCTGCATCTGAAAATCATCAGGAGTCAAGAAGTACAAAAATCAGCAATTTTGAAGTGGTTGAAAAACAACTTTATATACAATGATTTACCAATAATAATAAAAAAGGATCCATACAATTCAAATACCAAACAATTTATATGAATAAAACCATAATTTAAGCATTTAGAATGTTAAATGAAAAAAATGACATCTGGGGAGAAAACGAATTGAAATTTTCTATACATCGGGTTTACAAAAGACCAAATGATGCAGCTCTTTTGTGCTGTTCTATTTTTCAGTCAATTTGGTATATACTTTGTTAGTTACTATACTGTTCAGTGATGACATGGAAAGTTGCCAAAGCCATACAAATGTGGTTTACTGGCACATACAGGAGAGTCCTCTCAGACCAGAGACCCCAGTCCCAGGGTCGCCTACGTATGTAAACTGCGTCTGCCTCTCGTGGAACCCAAAGACAGTCGCAGTCTGGGCTCTCTTGCTTTGTAATGTTCATTGAAATCCAGGCGGAAGCTAAGAAATTGAAGGCTTTCATCTGCACTTGTAGTCAAAAGCACCAAAAACTGCTGCACAGCACCCTGGAATTAAAAGAAGGATTTTAATTAAATATCAAACCAGCCCCCAATATCATATTTCTACAGCAGGTTTTGCCCTCTGAGATAAAACATGGCACACACAGCTGTATGTTTTAATAAGACAAAAAAAAGAAAACACAGCCCACTTCTAAATTCTTGAATGACCTTTTGCCCAGCAGCCCCTCAGGCCATAGAAAGGTCTTTATAAAGTATACACACCTCTTGAACAACTGTACTACACCTTTTTACTTACAAACATGCATTGGGATGGCTGTATTTCCTAATGATGGACTTGGTATCGCAAATGTGAACTTCTGAAATCTAAAGCTATTTTTTTTTTTTTTTTTTTCCGTCTTCTCTATAAGCACTTCTTCATTCTGTGTATTTCACATCCAGACCCTTGGCCTTTATTTTTTTATTTCTGTTACATATGGGACTGTATAAAAAGGAGGATTTTTTTTTTCTTCTTTTAAACAAATAGTGACCACAGACACACTATATTTAAGCTTTACAGACAATTGCAATGAAACGAACACTCCTTCAGATTCAGAAAAAGACAGTTCAGGCTTTAGTTTAAATAGCAAAATATGAAACGATTAAAGGGGTCAATACTTCGGAAAGGCTATGTATATTGTAATAAAAAAATGCAAGACATTCAAGCATCAGGACCCAGAGGTGTTGCTTAAAAGCTAACAATTGGGTAAAAGAATATGGGACTAATGAGAAAAAGCAATTGCAGCATGAAACAAGGGCATGTAATAGAGCTGGAGGAAAGAGGTTCTATATACAGTATCTTGGAGTTGGGGACAGAGTAGAAAATACACAATAGACTACTGTTATATTTATCATTGTGATATACTGTAACAGCAATGCACTGATGACAGCTTTTGGGAGATTACACCAATAGACAGACAAGCACGCAAGGAGTGATCAAAAAATTCTGAGCCTGAAAAGGGTATTCTATGGTGCCAATCTTGCATCTTGTAGCCAAAAATTAGCTTGTCTGTAGTAAAAATGCAAGTTACTGGTTTCTAGTTTGTGATTTATAGGGTAAAATCTTATTTTAGAAGTCGACATGGATGCAGAAAAAAGTAAAGTAAGCATCATACTATTGTTGAATTTTGAAAGCTACAAAGTATGCCTTCAGAAATTCAACCCTTTTATATGCCATGGTTAAGGAAAGAACTGTAAAATTTTCTTTCTGCCAAGGTCTACTTGCCCTTCAAAAATCAATGACAGAACTAAATGTTACCTCCACAGAGCAAACTGTGAATGAAGAATCAAAGAGTGACAATGCACGAGATGGAAGACAATACAGAGATTAGCTATAGGTCAGCTGAATTCAATGTTCATAAACAATTAAATATGAGAAAAGTCTGTGTAACCTTGATATCCAAAACAAAACATCCAATGTTCCAAGGAGTATTCCAAGCTATTTCATTTGGACTGGGAGAAACTTAAGAGTTCACAACTGGTGATAAAATTTGATGTATCACAGCATACAAGAGTCCAAACAATCATGCTGAGGCTTCAACATTAAAGAAATTCAAGGCCCAAGTCAGCGCTACCAAGATCACATGCACAACTGTTGCTTATGACACTGAAGCTGTAGTACATCACTGATTAAAGATCTTAAAACCAGCAGCCATACCACATTCACCTAAAAACAGATAATCCACATGAAGTTAAGCTTGGTTGGGCCCGGCTACTGCTTCGATAGAAGACCAACCTGGAAAAGCTTGGGTTGAGGTGTTTGAGGCTAGCAGGGGGCACTTACCCTGTGGTCTGAATGTGGATGTCAATGCCATAGTGCAGTGACAGGAACACAAAGCTGTAAAACTGTCGATCTCCTTCGGATGAGATGTAAAATTGAAGTCCTGACTCTGTGTGGTCATTAAAGATCCTTGGCATCCTTTGTAAGGAGTATCCCGTTGTCCTGGGTAAATGGCCAACTCATTCTGTCCACCTAATTATCCCCCATTTCTAACTGGCTAACAATTTCTCACCCCTTCACTACATAACAAGAAATGTGTGGTGAGCATACGGTGCAAAATGGCTGCCGTCACATCATCCAGGTGGATGCAGCACATTAGTGGTGGTTCAAGTGGCTCTTCACTTACTATGTAATGTGCGTTGAGATGTGAGAAAAAGGACTACATAACCAGTACATATTAAGATGAACTGCTTCGATATTTGCTGCAATTAAATCAGTGCAAAGTGTCAGGAAATGCTGTCAGCTATCCCATACTACGTACTACAATAAAGCCTCCATTTACACTGCAGTGGTTTCAAAGGCTGCCTTACACAATAATGGATTAGGAAATACGTCATACACGCCCTATTCTTCAGACATGGATCTCTGTAACTACCACCTTGGTACCTCCATGGGATCGACTATGGCAATGATGACAACATCAAGAGGGCTACATAAGAGTGGTTCTACAAACAAGATATAACATTTTACTTCAGTGGCATATAAAAGCTTTGGACACTAATATGCTTTTTGCATTATTCACAGTCTTACTAGTGTCTTCTTTAATATGTCAGTCCAAAACATTTTGATAATCTATAATGTGTAAATGTGTTTATGGATGTATTACATCTCCCAAACATGTATTAGATATTAGAAGCAATGCCTTTTATTTGCACTTTACAAACAACATGCACTGCTTTTAAATTTCTGGAGATTTCAAATGTTAGTACGGCTGTAGAGATCCCTGTACCCCAAAGTCCATCCACAATTACATCAAGCATTTAGGTTTAGTTTTTACAATGTTACAGTGCAGAAAAGCTTAATATGAAGCCTGCAATTTGCAAGCAACATCATATTTAAATAAAGTAGTCTATCAGAATAGAAACGGAAACTTTAGCTGACAGGAGCACATGAAGTGTATTTAAAGTGTTCACAAATTGATGCTATCAAGGTGAAAGTAGAGAAACAAAAGAACTCGGCTGAAATAGCTTGACGTGTTTGGCTGAAGCTATTGTAAGCCTTAGCTCATGCACTGAGTGCTCTGATCCTGTTTGGCCAAACGTCACCTCTGTGTGAGTGAAGTATAAATCTGTCCTGAGCTGCAATGAGGTCTGAGAGCAAAAAGCAAAAGGTGTCCGATAGCCTTGAAATTTAAAAAAAGTGGTGCAAAGCACCAAAGGATGTTCTACTCATGGTTAATTAAAATTCCTTGCTTATATATGAAAGCTTAATAATTTATTGTGAAAAAAGCATATTAATATTTATAACATATAGCATTAATAGTATTGTCAAGTGCACAGAGTATGGTGAAATTTTTGCATATGGCTTCCATACACCTACTGTCAAAATATACTTATGTAGCCTCAAAAATTTTAAAAGCAAAAGTCTATACTTTACAAAATATCACTTAAAAAGAGAATCAATCTAATGTAAGTTAGTGGTTAAAAATATTATATAAACATATAAGCTCCTCTGCCATGGACTCATCAAGTGTTTAATTTATATGATGGACGATGCATGTGTTATGTATCATTACTGAATATCTCCAGTCTTACTGTGAATAACACTGAGATGCATGAAACATTATCCTGTGTAATAGTTTAATAAATGTTTGCATGGGTGATTTCACCCTTAACTCAGTCACATGGAAAGGAAATAATACAGTGTAATGCGTTACAGAACTGAAGCATGATACTTAGCATTTAAAAAAATAAGAGTTAAAAATCCACCATATTATTGAATTATGAGTCAAGTATTGAATAATCTCATGTCATGGGATCCCTGACATTTCTTGCCTCTACTTTCTACTGCTGATCACTCACTGGTAAATATTTCACCATCTTTCCAAACTCCAAAATCACTTGACTAACTGTATAACAGGAATAAATAAAATTAAGAATTCATACCTGATAGAAATGTGTAAGAATTTGCAACTGCGTACACAGTTTGGGAACTGTTTCTTGGAAGTCACGAATTCTTTTATTTTCTACCTCTTCTTCACTGGCTGTGACACCCCATTCACCCTGAAAGAGTCAGACACACACACAAAAAAGAATAATTTTCAGTATTTTTGGAAGACCGAAAGAAGTGGATCTAAACTGATCCATCCAATTATTGGACATTGGAGCCAAAGCAGGAACCAATCCTATAGTAGACAAGGCGTCAGTCCATGACAGAGCACACTGATCCACACACCAATGCTCAATCACACCTGACGTACAAATATGACATGAAAAACTGGAGTGCTAGAAGGAAAACCCCAGTTAAATACAATACAATACAGTTTATTTTTGTATAGCCCAAAAATCACACAAGGAGTGCCGCAATGGGCTTTAACAGGCCCTGCCTCTTGACAGCCCCCAGCCTTGACTCTCTGAGAAGACAAGGAAAAACTTGGAAGAAACCTTAGGAAAGGCAGTTCAAAGAGAGACCCCTTTCCAGGTAGGTTGGGTGTGCAGTGGGTGTCAAAAGAAGGGGGTCAATAAATAAATACATATATAGTGTACAGGCAGCAACTGGGCCAGAATATAAACCTTATCTCCTTGGCTGGTCACTTTGTCCCTCACATGTAATTCAAGAACTCTTAATTTTTCTTTCTCCTGGTAACATGACAGATTTTAATCCTAAAGTAAGCAAAGCAGTCATGATTCTTTTTGATCATTTGTCAGTGTCAAAGGTCAGTCACACAAAAAAGTCAAAGTGAAATTTTCAGTACCCAGGCTATGAAATTGTACATGTGTCTGGAGGCAACAATAAATGGCAGGAAACAACTTTAGCAAATAAATGTTTATGGCATTTCTTCCCTTTACCCTTATCGACCTTCCATATTTCAGGAAAGTTTCAATGAAGAAACAAAGTCCCTCAGGTATAATTTAAAAAACTTCTTTTTAAAATATAGAAAGTTTAGAAATAGTCCTGCAACTGCAACTTCATAATAATAAACTGTATAACTGTCACTGCAGTTATGCATGGAGATTTAAATTTCTCAGAATACTCTCTCTTTTCCTTATTATATCATAGTTACTCAAGATTTTTTCTGTGTTACATTGATATTAACTTACTATTCTTTAGTAAATCTTGCCAAGTATAAAGCTATTGTTGCCAGTTCCTCTTTTATTGGGACTCTATTTATTATGCCCTGTAAATTCAACTTGCACATTTTCATTTAACCCATTAAGACCAGCTGATAGGACTTTATAAAAATTTGCTCTACACAAATTATTTTCTTACAGCTCAATGCTTCCTCAGAGTTTTCAGCAAGAATAGTATGGAAAACACCAAAGACAGCTTTAAGAGTTCAAGAGGACAAATTAGCTCATACATTTAACATACAAATATATTGCAGATTATAGGAGGGTCAGAGAAATCTTCTTTCAGCTGCTCCCATTAGGGGTTGCCACAGCGGATCCTCTTTCTCCATAGAGGAGGGTCAGAGCCTATTACTAATATTTTAGGAAACAATTAGTAATAAACTAACATAACCCTTGGCCTACTAATATTTTGGCTAAAAATAACCATTGAAATTGAATTATACTGCCAGGCAACATAGTTGCCAGGAGTTTCTCTTAGTGTTGCATTCATACATACAGTATAACATGGTGTCATGTTTTATATACAATACTAGTGAAAAATATATTGCACAAAACACAAATGCCGTGTAATTTAGAATTGCACTCTTACAAATTAACATATCAAGTAAGTGTTTATAAAATAAACACAAAAATAAACAATTTAGATGGAATTGAGGATTTAGAAATCGGGGGAAAAAACAGATGGATCAGAAGCTGTTTTTAACCATATTAAATGCAGTAGGAAAGAAAATGTTTGAATGTTCTTTAGTGACCAGCAAAGATTCCTTGATAGCAGTAACTGAAATATACATTTTTCTGATCAAGTGTAGTCTTTGATTATATTTCTGGCATGTTTCCTGACCCTGTGATGTATGCAGAGCATCACTAAAGTCCAGTTTTAGGCCTGCTGCCCGAATGACACACTGTAGTTTATGCTTAGAGTCTGTTACGTACAAAGTGAAGACACTTTTGGCAACAGCTCTATAAAACTGTACTAAAACTAACGGGGATAGGTTAAACCTTTGAAGTTGTCAGAGAAAATACATACAATGCTGAGCTCTTCTGTTAAGAGCAGTTATGTTTTCATCCCAGTTCAGCGTGTGATAGTTGTGATAAGAAACTTAAATGATTCCACCCAGTTCACAGAAAAAGATAAGTAGCTCCTAAAATCCACAATCATTTTTAGTTTTCAAGGTATTCAAGTTAAGACTGATGAGGGTACACTAACTAGCCAGACAATCTTCCTCCCCTGTGATATGGCACCTAATTCTTGTCATTGATAAGATCAATCAGGGTGATGTCACAATTTAACAGATGAGTCACTGGAGTTGCTGTCATTGGTGTAAACACAAAAAGGAGTGGAGACAGAACACTGCCCAAGGGGACCCTCACCTATAAGCCATCTATGCTTGCATGTTTGCATGTTTCCTATCATTCAGAACACTGCCCTCTATTTTAATTCTTTAGGTACAGTGTGTGTGTGTTTTTTATATAAAGAGTTTTCTTCTTTGTTTGTACCCTATATACTGTTTATGCAAGTAGTTTTGTTGATTGTGATTGGATCTTAAAACATTCCTATAAAAATTTGATCACCAGTGTAATTGTGGACTGATAAACCACATACACCTTACAGATAAAAATCCTTACCTCAGCTTCATGCTGTGCCTTGCGTTCTTCAAATTGTAGTCGAAGCTGCAGCTCCTCCAGGGCTGCCCTGTACATGGCCTCTTGCGCATTCTGAAACTCTATAATCTGATCAAAGATAGCCCGCAGCTGATTCAGGAGAGGCTGTTAGGT
Source organism: Polypterus senegalus (assembly GCF_016835505.1). Classification (NCBI taxonomy): domain Eukaryota; kingdom Metazoa; phylum Chordata; class Cladistia; order Polypteriformes; family Polypteridae; genus Polypterus; species Polypterus senegalus. The sequence goes on along the minus strand of NC_053155.1, from coordinate 308,993,127 downwards.
AAAACAGGATGAGGCATTAAGGTTACCTTTATATAAGCCAACTGTCAGAACTGCACATAAATGCTGTCCAAAAAATAAAGTGCATACTGTAGTTTGACTATATAATACTACCATCAATGCCTCTACTGACTATAAACCAGTACAATTACATTATATGGAACAAAAGATATGAATAATTTCTCGTTAAATGATACAAACCTAATGTAAGAATCAATCAAAAATTCCACTGTCAGCACAATTTTCTGCTTCAATGAATGTTCTATTACTAGTCATGCAGAATCTAAAAATGACGTGGAAAGAGTTCTGAATCCAAATAAACCACATAAGAGAGAAAAGTGCTGAAATAATAAATCGGTTAATACTGGCACAGTACAAATGGTAGGAAGCACAGCTAGTTGAAGCAACTCTCAGGGTATTCATGGTTGGAACTGAAACAGCAATACATTAGCCACTCGATGTTCTTGTTATCTTGTGTCACATTGTAAAACACTCACCAATGGCGATTCATGTGAAAAGCACACAACTTAAGTTAACGCTAAATGTGACTGACTTCCACAGGTATAAACAGGGATTTTTCTGGCAGCATACAAGACAGATCAAACAGGCAGAAAGTGAACACAGACAGAGTTGCCAGGAAGGTCTGCAACTTACCTATCAGTTTTTAAAACATGCTTTCTGCAGGACTGTACCCAAACAGTAACAAAGAGTAGCAACATTGAAAGGGACCTATTTCAAAAACTGACAAGTGTATATTTGGTCCAAAATGAGTTAAGTTAACCCGACAGCAAATCTCTGACAGAAAACTTATATAAATATGTAAAGAACACATACACCACACAAAAAGAACTGAACTCCAGTTCAGTTCAGAACATGTGCTGGTCCCCTTTTCAATGTCCGCAGCTGCAATGCACATCTTACTCTGCCTGCCCCACCTGTCATGTTACTTTGGCAGTTAGTTTAAAAACTGCTGTGTACTTTCTAATGGATCTTTATTAATACTGTGAATGTCTTCAGCACTTCTGATTCTTGTAAATCTACAGCAATGTATGAGATTAGTTTGAGCATCGTTGTCATATGTTGAGGGAAATGTCCATACTATTTTTCTTTTTCAAACAAATCAAAATTGTGTCATTTCTGTCAAGTGGAGTTCTTCCTCTGCTATGTAATATGTTGTTTATTTTAACTTAAAGTCAAGTCAAGTCAAATTGGGAAGCATGCACTGGTACAGTGCGTTGCTGCACCCACTACACAATGAATCAACATGGGATCCCAGTTTGCAATCCCCCAGGCAGACGCACGGTTCAGTCCCACCCTCCAGAAATGACCCTCTATCTGCCGCAGCCAAGTGTTACGTGAGTGACCCCTTGGCCTGGTCCAGCCACTCATGTATTTTGGGACCATGAACATGGGTTTATATAGGAAACGCAGAAGTCATAATGTACATTTGCATCACAAAGGAACAGATACATTAGGCAAAAGTAAAGCTTATATTGAATTAAGTCACACATAACCAAAAATGGACTCTGTAATGTACAAAAAAATTAACTGAAGATGAAGTATATATATATATAAAAAGAGAGGCCATCTTACTCTGGAGTTTGCATCCAAAAGGCAGCGGGTTATGATTGTGTCAAGAAATACTTCATGAGCAGCAATGATGTGGTCCAAATCCTGTGCTTGTTGAACTTTGTTCCATAGCTCATCCCAAGAGCACTCCAACACCTACAATGACTAAACTTAATTAATTCTTCAATTTATTAGTTCAGTGCGACTTACATATACAACAGTTAAAACATCAAATACCAAACAATAAGGCCAAAACACAGACAAAATGTAAAAAGAAATACGACATAAAAATATCCATTTCATGAACCTACGGTTAGCTAGCAAAGAAAAATGAATAATACTGTATGACAGATTACTGCTAAAACAACATTTAAGGGTTTAGAGTCATCAGAAGAAATGGGAATAAAAACACATAGGTTAATTTATTATCTGGTTGTATTTTTGATGTGCTTTTTTTCTCCCTCTAAAGACAAAATATTAATAAAACACAGATGAAAAAGCTCAGAACGTAAAAGCAAGGCAAAGACCAGACAGCAGTCGAAACACACCTCAAATGTGATATAATACTGCATCTGATGGATGAAGTGGACCATTTCAGATGCCAGAACATGGCACTGATGAAGCACTCCAGACAGTTCTAAAAGAAAATACATTTTTAGTTAAGTTTTATTTCTTTATATGTTTGGTTAATTTTTAAACATTTTTTATATAGTGTGCTTGCCTTTAGAGAGGCTGATGGTACATTTACCTAAAATGTTAAAATAAAAGACACACATAGTATATATTTCAAATTCTAGAAGATCTTGAATTGCCCAAAGAGGGTAGTATAGTGAAAACAGTAAAATAAAGTAAAGTAAGATAAACTACTGGCAGGTGGCAACAAAGGAAAACAAAAATCCCAGTTTACAAAAATAATATACTTGGAGTGGCACACTGACAACTTAAAGAACACTGAGCACTAGGAGATGTATTTGAAGGTCATCCTCAGTTACTATAAAAAACTTTAGGTATATTCGTCTAAAGCAACAAATTCTGAAAAGCATACAAGGTCAAACTGGAAACCTAAATTAGGCCCTAATTATTTTTGAGCACACTTGCAATCCTCTTTAATATTCTTAAATACCAATTACTCCAGGGAACACTGCTTCATCTTGAAATTTTCATTAATAAAACAGTAATACATCTTGAAGCAATACTTATATTTATGCATCCTTCCATGCTCTCATATTCTGACTAGCTATCTTGAATTACAGCTCATTTAATAAATCAAAATTTTAAAACAAGCAGGAGATTACCAAGTACAGAAATGTTGTAAATTAAGCAATCAACCACTCTCCCACTTTTTTTCCATCTAGTACTTTCAGCAGGTACTGGGGCTCCTTTATAAAGTCACATCCCTCTTAGTGTAATGTTTTCCTGTCATTGTCCTTTTTATCTTTATTCATGTCAGATGTTTGGTCTGCTGGAGCCAATCCCAGCCAACACAGGGCACAAGGCAGGAAATAAACCCCAGGCAGGGTGCCAGCCCACTGCAGGGCACACACACTCACACACCAAGCACACACTAGGGACAATTTAGGATCACCAATTCACCTAACCTGCATGTCTTTGGACTGTGGGAGAAAACCCATGCAGACACGGGGAGAACATGCAAACTCCACGCAGGGAGGGCCTGAAGAGTGAACCCAGGTCTCCTAACTGCGAGGCAGCAGCGCTACCACTGCGCCACCATGCCGCCCCCTTTATAAATATAATTAAATAATATTGTGAGAACACTTCTTACATTAAAAGAACTTGAATAGTCAAAATTGTGCATGTGAAAAAACACAGAAATGAACTGTAATAGATGCAGTAATCAATAATGAAAAGTTAATTTATTGTGTTATTTTGCTAGATAAAGTCTGCACAATTCAGCAATATTGACAGCACAACTGTAAGTTTTCTGGATACAGAATCACTTCTAATAAATATCTGGGGTTTCTTTAAATGTTTAAATAAAGATGTAACTGTTTGTTGCATGTGACTGTTTTGATTTTCCTTAATAAGGTGAGGGAAAATATTTTTATTTTTAGAATAAGGAAAACTATTCAAAATAAGCCAAACTTTTACTTAGATTCACTAATCTGTTCATCTAAGAGTTTAGCACAGAAATAAAAAAATTGAGTCACTGAGTGCAGAGAGATAGGTTCATTTGTAATCCTGAGTTTTAAAAGGTAAAGCTCTCACTTCAAAACAGAATAATAACATTACTTGTTGCAAATACGTTTCAACTAGCCAGTACACCATTCTCTCAGGAGCACAAAATTGTATTAGTCTACCTGGCATTCTTTTAAGCAGCTTTGCATTGCACATTTGACCTTTCCATATATCAGTCAAAATGTACTCCATCCTTTTTGCTCTCCAGAGGAAATTAAACACTCGCAGGTAATGGCTCATGCACTCTCTTGTGAATACCTAGAAGTGGGGAAGATAACCACATATATGGTTTAACCTACAATAAGGCAAAGATAATTGTATATTCAGGCACTTGATTAATCAGAATGTCACTTGTTAATATGCAAAGTGATAATTCCATTTTCTAACACAGACCTGTGGGGCAATCCCTCCAGGCTGGCTGATTTTCCCATATCAGAAACACAGTTAACTGGAGTTTGATTTAAAAATGGAACCTGAAGGAGTTCACTTCAATTAGATGTTCCCATTTAGGGTGGGTTGAGATAATAAAATTACTGGGGCAAAAAAAACTTAACTTTACAAACTAACAGGTCCTAAGACAAGCAGGAAGAGCATACATTTGTTTACTCGTATTTTATAACAAAGGGTGTGAGACAAATACCAAATGGACGATTCTGATTGTTGACTGATTAATCGATGTGTCACTGATTATAGGATTAACTGCCTGAAAACATGAGGCTTTAAACAGTACATAAAACACAACATTGAAAAGAAATAAATTATTCTAAAAACGAATAAAAGTGAAAAACTAGAAAGATGAGGTGAATGAGTGTTCATAACTCTTAAAAACAGCAGTCAGCAATCTCTGGCAGGGTTCATTTCTGCAAGGCAATTGCCAAATTCTCATAAACATAATAACCAATTAACAAAAGTCTACTTTGCAGTGTAAAGCAGCCCAAGAAAATTAAGTAGGTTTATTAGTGCTTCATGAAACTGGGAGTGTAAGGGGCTAGGATGGACTTCGCTAGATCAAGTGTTCTCAGACTCAATCTTGGGGACCTCCTGTTACAGCAAGTTTTTGTTTCAAACAGCTTCTATTTTTAACAGGACTCTTAGCCTAGCTAATTACTTCCCAGTTTCTATGTTTCAATGTCAATGTAAAATTTAATAAAACACTCATGCATCCATCCATCATCTAAATCCACTTATGCATTACAGGGTGAATACAACATACACACAACTCACCACCAACACCACCACAACCCTCAAATACTATGGCCAATTTAGCATTGGCAATTCACCTAGACTGCACATCTTTGGACTGTAAGAGAAAACAAGAGGATCAAGAGGAAACCCATATGGACATGGGGAGAACACGTAATCTGCACACAGACAGCACTTGGGGTGTGAACGCAATTCTCCTTGCTGGAAGGCATCGGAGCCTATCACTACCCCCCAAATTACCAAACTAAGCGTGGTCATTTTTAATTACAACATACCAAGCATTTATTTATTATATACTGATCAAAATGTAGTGTTTTCTTTTAAAACTCACAATTTTCATTTTGATTTTCCAGGTGTTATGGTTATGGAATCCATTAATTACTAATGAGAATTACTAATGAGCACATTAGTGGGTCTGATGCTGTAGCAGTTCCAGCCTTCTTGGTTTTGGCACTGTTTACTCAGGTGTTTAACTGTCATTTTTAGGGCACAATTAAAGGATCGAACTGCACGTATATAAGGCAAATTGATAGGAAATACAAAAGAAAAGCTTTTAAAGCTGTAGAAAAAAATACATACTTAAGATATATCGAAATATTACAATAATTAATCTGCTATGCATCTCTGAATGCAAAATACGAAAAGAGGAGGGAAAAAGGGCCAGCTGATTACAAAAGATTAGTCAGAACTAAAATAACTCACTGATTGTAAAACTGGTGAATAAAAACTGGCAGGCACAGGGAGGCCCCCACAGGACTAAGTTTGAGAACTACTGCACTAGAGGTTATCCTACAGTTTCTTCATGACTAGAACTTAGCCTGTAAAAAAGGACTGATCAATGCTTTAAAAATAAATGTCCTGAAGAGCACGAAAGTAATGGATTGTATTCAACAATTCTCACAGGACTAGTGCTCACAGTGCAAGATGACCACAAAAGTCTCAACCACATTGTACAGTTTAAAAGATTTAATGAAGGCCTTTGTTTAAAATGTTATGGTCATCACAACAAAAATGAATAAATATTTAATGAGTACGAAGTAGACCAAAATGACCTGATTAAAAAATAGATGAGAGTGCAAAGCCAAAAAGCAATTTATGAAGCCACTTGACCCAAGAATGTATGTTTACAATTCATAAATTGTAAGTGAATGTCAAATTCAAGATTACTTTTCATGTAAGAAAACTTACAGTTGCAATTGGTCCATCCACATGATAGTCTAAACTAAAGACATCCCAGCCTGTGTCACCGGGAGACACCTAAAGGAAAGATAACAATACATTAAGTAAGCACATAATTCACCTGAATTTCCCATTTGAGCTGTTCTTTATTTTCTTATTGGGTTCCATTAAAAACCCCTTTGATAATCTGGACTTCTGCAAAGTACTCAAATTATAGTGCAAAACAAATAAAGTTCAATTATAAAACATTTCGTATTTCGTTTTATTTGGCCCTAACAAGAAAGAATACAGTAGATGATAAAAAGTAACTAATATTAACAGTTAGTGAAATGAAGAAGAAGAAGAAAAAAAAAACAAACTAAATCAGACAAACTAAAAAGAAGCACTAAACTACCTTTCAAACTCTTATGATGGAAACATTTCAGAAATCCGTGAATTGGATGTACACTCATGTTAAAAAGTAAGGGCCAGCTCTTGCTCTTTTGCTATCCTAAGCAAAAGTGAAAATGTAACACCCAATCATGGTGTCTTTAAGGCAATTATGAAGCCTACAATTGCAGAGTAGTGGATTGTGGTAGTCTACTTTTTTAGGTTTTGCACAAGTCATACATGGACTCATTGTGAGAAACCTTGAACATTTCACTGCAGGTATGGGCAGTGTCCCCCTTGAAAATTTTGGCGCAACAATCATTTAATCGAGCTTGGAATTTGGGTTAATCAGGTTTGGGGTTGGGACTCCCTTGAAGATTTTGCCACATGGACAAATCTATCATTCAATCGAGCGAGAGGGCATGCAGGTGATTGTTTCAAACGTTATGCGTCTCACTTCGTGATTTCAGTAATCGTGTGCACCCTGTTAACTTAAATGCTGTCGTCGTCATCCATTAAGTTTTCCTATATAATAGAGTTGGCCCTGACTGCTTCTTTACTTTCTATGGTTTAATCCATCAAGTAACAAATAAAAGTCATCTAGTTATTGGGCCAAGATCACGTTTAAATTTACTGTTATGGGTATATAGTACAATGAAATTCTAACTTGGATGTCACCCATGGATTATTACCAACAGTGTAATGCCATTTATTAGATCTAGCATCAGACATTATATGCAAGAAACGCTAAGGTGGTTGTCAGCATTACCAGCTGTTGTGTAGCCTTTTGACCTGCTTAAGAATGCTTCTGAATCTATGACTTTAATAATACCGTCTGCCTTTCTAACATAGCAAGCTATTTGTTGTATGTCCTGGACTAAAGATGTTGTGTTTCTGAGTCAACATACACACATTCTGCAGTGATTTGCAATCTCCAGTTAAGCAGATGCCACACTTGGATGCAATGCAGCCAGGGAGGACTGGCTCCACTATATACCTACAGACGTTGGTAAGCATAGATGAAGACATCCTGGCTTTACGAACACACCCGATAAAGTAAAGACCACTGCTGTACCTTCAAACAAAATTAACACATTTCAAAAAGTATGGCTGTAAGGGGACCAAATATAAAGTCAGCAGCACTTTGACAATTTAGAGTACAATACAATTTATTTTTGTATAGCCCAAAACCACACAAGTACCACCACAATGGGCTTTATTTAACAGGTCCTGCCTTTTGACAGCCCCCCAGCCTTGACTCTCTAAGAAGACAAGGAAAAACTGCCAAACAAATAAAAACCCTTTTAGGGAAAAAAAATGAAAGAAACCTCGGGAAAGGCAGTTCAAAGAGAGACCTCTTTATCAGGTAGGCTGGGTGTGCAGTGGGTGTCAAAAATAAAGGAGGTCAATACAACACAATACACAGAACAAAACGCAAGTAATCCTCAATACAATATAATAGTGCAATAAAAACATTACAAGTACAGAACAGAATTTGCCACTGAAGTAAACAAGTGACCAAAAATCAACTTTCTGCTGATGTACTTTATGCTAGCAAAAGGAGGTTATTTTGTTAAACCTTAAAGATTATAAATGAAACATAAAACGTGCTCAGAATCTTTCTACATGTACCAAAGAAAACTATCCGTGATCTCTGAATTCAGAACAAAGCATCACCTCTATCCTTTGAATCAACTAAAACCAAACAAAGTATATGTTCATTGGTGCTTCTTATTTCTAGTTTTGAAATAAATGTAGTTGTGTGTGTAGTGCCAGCATACTAAACATACTAATATAAATTGTTTATTGAGTTATTGATATTACTTTAGTTGAAACTTTTATATATATATATATATATATATATATATTTTTTTTTTTTACACTGGTTATTAATTTCTACAGCTAAACTCATCATGAGAGCTATGTGTATGAGCCAAACTAACTTCATTAAGGTTGCAACTGCTGGCCATGTAGAAGTTTCATTAATGTGAGATACATGTACATTCTTAAAAGCATTGAAAGGAGCCCGAATGAGCTATGAAGCAGATCAATGATTCTACAAAACAACTAGACTATGAAAACATACAAAATAAAAAAATGTTTATCCAACAACCAGTTAAAAGGTGGATATTGAAGTAAGATTTCACTGTATCATACAAGGTAATACAATACAACTACTGCCATAAAGCACAGAAATCTTATAAAAGCTTTTAAAAGCCATTTAAAAATGAATAATGTTTCTTTGGGTAAAACCTTGGAAAATAATTGAGGAGAAAAATTATTCATAAGGTGGAGGATATTAGATACTAAGCTAAATCAGATTTGCATTTAATGATGTTCATTTATTGTCTTGCATCTGTTTATATCTGCATATATCCATCTTCTGTTTTAATTTGTTTGGCATTCCAGCTTGAACGAGAGACAGAGACATCCCACAACCTACACTCCATCATCCTCACTCTTTTTCTTGTGTATCTTGGAGTAGAAATGGCATCTTCAATGATGGATTAATTATCTGACACAGAGATCACTCTAAAAACTCTTCTGTAACAAATCAAGAAAGCTAATTCGGTTAAGGACTCACTGTAGACAACTCCTTAACATATGGCTTATTCATGCCAGATTGAAGAAAACAAAATTAGCAACTGTAGCCTTTCAATGCTCACTCCATTTATAAATGATAAACTTCTCAGACTTTCAATAAGTAAATTAAATTTTCTTTTGACCTGTCCTCATTACAGTTGAATTGATACTGCTGACTACTGAATTTTACTAAAATGTAGCAAAAATAATATCACCAATATTTTATTCATCAACAAAGATCAGTTGGGAAAAAAAAGAATATTCATGTGCTACAAACATAAGCAAACAAGCAGGGTTCTACAGTCTACTTTTTTTTTTTTTTTTTTTACAGATCTTATACTCATCAGGCACAACATTTCTAACAGATACGCAAAGAAGTTAAACTTACATAGCAAATTATTAAAAGAATGTGTTACCTCTAGAAGTCTGACATCAAGTCGCTTAAGAATCTCAGGACTGTCAAACTGAGCATTGGTAGCTCTCACAGCCGTCTCTAGAATTCCGGTTAGGTTATGTTGATATAATGTTGTGGCAGGTCTCACCAGTTCAGGCCTTCAAGAGAAAAAAATTAGCATTACTAATTTCATAACAACAGGTATACAATTACAAGCACAAGCTAGGTATACAAGATCCCTCAGGCAGGTTCAGGTCTAATGGGTAGAAATAAAATGCTCAAAGAGTTTTGTACAGACCATATCCTGGCATTATGCTATAACCATTTCACAAATACATGTTAAAAAAGGCGTCTTTCAAGTATTTTAATATATATATATAATGTACTTAAACATGTAGCAGGTTAATCAGTTATCGACTTCAATAAGAATAACATATTGTACAACACCAATAGTTTATGTTCCTTATAGTATTCATCTTAAAGGGCTGATCAGTTGGATACGTGGCAAAACACAAGTGCGGAAGACAAGCATGCAACAATGGAAGCTTGTAGCTATAATAAGCAATCCCTTATTTGTTGTTCTTCTATGGATGCTTCTATTTTGCTTTGTCTTTTAAAGACGCTGTTATTGTAGTGGTGATATGCTAATATGCAGTCCTCTGAACCATTACAGGCACCCCGTGTAAAGAGGAGAAAATATGGATATAAAAAATATTTTTCTTTGGTGAACTAACTAAGTCTTACAATGAAAAAAATGGAAGAAATCAACCTTTAGAAATTTTTTCTGAGAAAAATAATTGATCATTGAGAAATAATTATTTTTAATAAAAACATGATTCACTATTACTGGCACCCTTGCATTTAATACTTTGTCCTTGCATTTAATACTTTGTACAACCTCCTTTTGCCAAAAAAAAAATTCCTATAGAATCTTATAAAGTTAGAGACTACAGAGTGAGAAACCTGAGGCCATTCCTCTTTATAAAAGCACCCCAGATCATCCATGGTCTAAGGTCCTCTCGTGTACTCTTCTCTTTAGCTCGCCACACAGGTTCAATGAGTTTTAAGTTCAGAGACTTAGATGGCAATGACAGAAGCTTGATTTTGATGCCTTCCAAATAATCTGCTGGCATGGAGATGGAGTCTGAAGTTAGTTTTAGAGACTTGATAACCCCAGAATGCCACTTTCTTCTCTAATTTCCAACATCCTGCTTACTGTGCCTGGAAGGGCCTCTTCTAGGCAAGTTTTTTTTTGGCAAGATGTTATGCGAATGAATATGAATAATATTGCATCCATGTCCAATTTTTTTTCTGAAATGTACTATACAGGTCATAAAATGAATAATTCCAAATATCATATATACCTATGTTTTTTTTTTTGACATCATAGACCATAAGGCGTATACTAATTCAGCGTGAGCAGGAACACTGAATAAAAAAAAAAAAAAATCAAGTGACGGTGAGATACAAAGAAGGCAGATTCGCCAGCGTTTGTGTGTTCCATTGCCTCAAAACACCACTCACATCTACAGTTACTCCCAGTCTGAAATAAAAACTAACAGCGTTAGATCCCTAGTATGTATCGTGATCGTGACTGAGAGAATAAATGTGAAAAAAAAAAAAGATAAATTTTACAAGACCTATAAATGTACACCGTTTGTTACAGGCACAAACCAAATGCATGTACTTACTGTATAATATTAACAATAAGAGCAGCTCACTACTGAAAACGGTAAATATAGGAGATAGTCGGGATCGAACCAGGGACTCTTGATTACAAGTCAGCAAATCTTACCGCTACACCACAGAAGCTGTTGTCTTTTCCTTGAACCTTTTGTGAAAGAGTTTATTTGATCTTTTGACTTCAGGCTTCATACATTATATAGTCTATGCCTACATTTTGTCATTTTCTACTAAAATATGAAAAACGTTAGTTTTAGAAATGTGTTTACACAGATTATTGTTGAAACGGAACACACATGAAATGCATATGTTCCAAATAATAATCAATTATTTCCACTCTAAAACTCCAGTACTTCACTCCCAGATAATCAAGGAATGAGCTGGGAGAACTTTGTGCACGTTCTGTGGCGGTGGGGGGATGGAATAGTAGGCTGCTTGCCTTAATCGGCACATTTACAGGACAAAAGACACTGGCGGAGAGATGCGAACGGATTTAAGGTGGCCTGGATCTACGAGTTTTTTCGTAGGCTCTGGTAATTCTAGTGTTAAATGGGACATTGTTGGAAAGCCATTTTACAATTTGATGCTTTAAACTGCCTGATCATAAATATATTCTTAAAAATTACATTTTTGTGATATTGACATTAGAATTTTGACGTGAAAAAATGAATCTGAAAAAATATTTTGGACAAGACAAAAAAAACTCTAACCAAATTAGACATCTTGATAACATACAGGTACTTTGCAATATATACACTGTAATTGTATATTGGCTAGTCAAAATTTTGTTTTAACATTTAATATTACATGCTAATTCTAATTATAAATATCCATAATTATATTTTTAATAAACTGAAAATAATTATACTCCGACTAGTGGAAACTGACACACTTTTACCCTTGACTTTATTACAGTGTTCAATTAGAGATCTCTGTAATTACATTTTGAAAAGTCATACGTTTGGATTTTGACTACTCAAAATTAAAGTACAAATACCTGTTATTGAAAGCTCCATGAAAGTCATTGGGTTTTAATTAGCTGAAGTATAATTATGTATCTTTAATTAAAATTTTGACTATCCAAAACATAGCTTTAGATAACAAAAATAAGAAATGGAATCATTAAAACTGTAATTAGCATGTGTTATTAAATGTTACAACAGCAAGCCATGTGTGTGCTCATACAGCTTCCAGTTCAAGAAATGAGACCAAATCTTACTGAAGCACTGTTTTTATAACTCTGACCTCTGCAATAATGTGTGCCCATGCTAACTACAAGATAGAATTTTTGTTTATCTTGGTATACTAGTATAAATATGTAAGGACTAGAAAATTCATGTTTCTGGTCCTTCAGGACCCCAAAAAGTTTATCTTTTATTACCACAGAATATATTTTGATAGGATGTATACCTTAATCAGCTTAAGGTTAAAACAATGATAATGTAACCATGTAAAGTCAAAATATCTAATATTCCATAATAACAGAGTGTCTATGCCCTTACAAAGAAAGCGCAGAACCTGTACCTTCAGAGGCTTTATTTACATAAATAGGAAAATTATGCTTAAACCCTCAAAGTAAAACATAAAAGTGTTGAAAGAAATGCAGTAAATACCCCAATAAAATAAAAATTTATAATATTACTACAGTACCCTTCCCCAAGGACACTTACTTCAACAGATCCATTAAGTGCCGTATAAAATCTCCTTGACCTAGAAGCAAGTATCGCCTCATAGCCTTCATGTGCTCCAGCAAAAAGTAATTCTTATTTAGAACATCAAGGAGATATTTACTCGTCTCAAAATACGCTGCATCAATCTTCCCTTGAAAGGCGCCTTCCAAATCAGTAAACAGCTCAGCAGCTACAAATAGCAAAATTGATCATCAAAACACGATTAAAAATTCAGTGCAATCTCATTTAAGTAAGTGTAACTGGATTAAAATATTGATTTGCACTAAAACAGTAAAGATGTTTCCAATAATTTATTTGATGGCAAAATAAAAAAAAAACTGGATATGCACAAAAGACAAAATTGATGTGCAAGGAAAATAAAGAACACCAGATACATGAAGCAGCACTCTTGGCAACACACTGACAGCCATTCATTCAGGGCAAGCAGCCACCTGCTGTAAAGCCACATAATTGCAGTTAAACCGCTTCATATTGATTTTTTTTTTTTTGTTTTAAATGGAGGACAAACTTGGGGTAAAAAAAAAAATCGAAAAAATATTTGAAACTAAATTCAGCTGGCTAAAAATATGAAGAGTATACTGAAAAATAAAAAATAACGCTGTAACTTTTGATAAATCCTTGCGGGATTAAACAATGAAACCTGGCCAGAAGATGCCACTGTTTCTTTTGAAAAATGACTCTAATTGCTCTTGGAATTAAGGAACAATAGACCATAACAACCAACAATGAAAGTGTACATGAATAACTATGGCACTTTTTATTTATAAATCAAAAGGGTTTTAAAATCAAAACCATACTAAGTCACATGTATGATACTCAGGAAAATAAATGAACCAGGAATTAATGCAATCACAAGTATGCACTGCAGCTCAATAGGCACAAAGTTGACATTTTTAAAAAATCACAAACATAAATGCATGACTTGCACAATTACCATCCTTAGGTGAATCTGCAGACTTTGAAGCAGCAATCATTTTACCAGGTGGTGTTCGGTCATGGCACACTTGATGCAAGAAGTTAATAGATTTTCCAATTAACAACACCTGTGAGAAGAAAAATCTAAAGCTGTGATTTAAATGTCACTATATTTTATATATATATATATATTTATGGGACAATCATGTGTGTGCTGGAATATCATATTGAAGTCACTATATGCAACAGGCCCAGCAATTTTCAGTCATGAAATGATCCAGTGACAAGGTCAGCAAACGCACACAACAATCTGACATACTCAAAGGCTAGGAGTAGCATAATGTGACATCAGATTTGCCTATTCAAATCAGAATATCCCCACCATATAAATAAAAAAAATACTGTACTATGTTCAATCATTTACCTCCAGAATTTAACAGAAATTTAGAAGCACTTTAAAGACTAAGTTTTCCCATTAATAAGACAATGTTCTCTGACACCACAAAGTTTAAGAAATTCTGCCACATCATACTTTGATTTGAATTGTCACAAATGTTATTTAATATCATGTTGACTAAATATTTCATTAATCTATAACTGTAAAAATAACTGGCTGTTACTAATATATTCTTATTTTGTTCTCTTTCTTGTGTCTCTTTCTGCTACTGCTATTTCAGCCAAGTAAACCTTTCTGCTTTTAAGGGACAAAACCACTAAGTGAAGAAAATGGCATCCCTAATGGAAACCCATTATGTGATTTAGCCATAAACATGAACAATAATTTGGATTGTTACAAATAAACATTGCACAACTGCTTGCTGAATGATCAGCGCAGTGAAGAAAATGGCATCCGTAATGGAAACCCATTATGTGATTTAGCCATAACCATGAACAATAATCTGGACTGTTACAGAATAAACATTGCACAACTGCTTGCTGAATGAATAGTACAGAACAAAAAAAAAAAAGAAAAAGGGTAGGCCTATTTGAACCTTTACACACCTTCCTTGCCTGATCTCTAGTGATGAAGGATGGTATCATTGATTTTCTCAGAGTGTATTTGTCATGCCAGAGTCTGTCAGTTTTCACCGTTGGATCAGAAGCTACAAAAAACTAAAAGGGGAAAAAAAGCAAACTGACAGTCAAAAGCTGATACAGCCAGAAAGAAAATAATTATAATGAGAACATCATGACATATGACAGATATCGGTCTCTATTTTTAACCCCATTTCTTATTATTAGTCATTCAACTGAAGACAAAAACTTTTTGCCATGTTTGCTAAAACAACTTGAATTCTTAGGTTATTAACTCATGCCAACCCAAGTCAGGCCTCAACTGCCTGGCCTGGTCCCAAATAAACTGTAGGAGACCCACTGACATAATCAGTACAATTTTACATTGACAAGGCAGATGTACCTGCACAGATTTCCATATGTTATCCAAGTATGTTGTGATAATGTGTTGCCTGAACAACAAAGTGAAATTGGAGAGGTGGCAAAGATCTGATTATGAAACATATAAGGTTTCTGTAAATTTGATAATGACTTCACAGGAATACTTTATTTAGAGCTTTGAGACTTTAAAAAACCAAAAATTCTGAAATCATTGAACATGTTTGGCAAGTGGTATGAGGTTTAAAGGTTGTCCTCAATTTCACAAAATGAAAGTAACTAGCAAAGCAACAAATGGAGGTAAATAAAGTCCCTATAACTTAACATGACCCTGCTGAGGAGACAAAATGTCTCTCTCTGTTGACAAGAAAGCCAAGAGCGTAGGTCAGGTGGCTTTTTGCATATTGGCTTATTTTACAATACACACTTTGAAGTAAACTTAGTAAAGTAAAATTTGATTTTTGGAGGATTTGTTTTCCAACTTGAATTACTGAGCAATGAATTCAATGAGCGTTTTGGTGATTTCAGTTCACACGAACAGGACTTTGTGCTGTTCTCTTACAACGTTGATAATGCGCCTGAGAATATTCAAATGGAGTTGATTGAACTGCAGTCAGATTCTACTCTGAAGGCAAAATACAAAGAAGTTGGTGTGCCAGACTTGTATGCTTACTTGCCACCCTCGTACGTGAAGATCCATAAGTTGGCATCGAGAGTACAGTCTATGTTTGGAAGCATTTACCTTTGTAAGCAATTGTTTTCATTAATGAAAGCTACCAAAACCCCACATCGCTCAAGGCTTACTGTCGAGCACCTTTCAACCCTCATAAAAGTTGCAGCTGCACAAGATTTCAAGCCTGATATTGACGAACTGGTTACTAACAAGAGATGCCAAGTGTCGGGACAACAGAAATAGATCTCGCACTGTAAGACTCCTATATAAGCAATTAATATAATATAATGAATATAATATAATAATATAAGGACCTAGCTAAGAGGCTAAGACTCTAATTGTACACTGTTGTACGGAGAGTGTATGGAAATAAATTGCTTTTCTTTAAACTTTAAGCTTTAACTGTTACATTTTTTAAAGTTTTCTGTATTGGCAAGAAAGCTACAGTAACTTGGTATAATAGTATAATAGCATTTGTTACAGTGCGGCCCGCTGACGCACATATGGCAGTCAAAGCAGCCCACCAATGGTAGTGAGTTTGACATGCCTGCTGTAACTACTTCAAAGTGGCCATTGGCCTGTTGGTAGCCACTCATACCAGTTTTCTTCTTGCTCTTCCATCCAGTTTGGAGGGACGGCTGGATCCAAGGAGGGTCCTAGTAGTACCAATAAATTGCCACTTCTTTATTATGGACTTTACTGAGCTCATTGGGATTGATAAAGCCTTTGAGATATTTTTGTCTCCATCTCCTGCCCTATGTATGTCCACAACTCTGTCCCCAAGATCTTTTGAAAGTGGCCTGCCACCCATAGTCAGTTGTTTGCTGTCAGATGCACTACCAAGCAAGGGAATGAATGCTCCAGGAACAGCTTCACTAATCACACTCATTACAATTGATCACAGGTGGAAGGAACCAGTAACCATGGTCTGCAATGGAAATAGTGCGCACTTACACCCTTAATTGAGTTTAGGAGGAGGTTGATCCTTTATTAATCTCAGTATTTCATGTTTTTTATTTTTTTTAATTCATCTGAACTGTAGCTGTGATATCTTCCACGTGAAAAAAATATTGGTTTGTGTGTTTTCATTTATGGCTGTAAAGCAAAAAAATGGGAATATTTTGGGGGGGGGGGGATTCTTTTCTATACCCACTGTACATATACATACACATATTAAAATCAATGTTCACCATTGGTTATGAACAAAGGCACAAAATTATCATTTTTTTACCCGACACCAACACTGTGAAATGAAAAATGAAATCTTGGGCTAAAATTGAAGTAAATATTCTTGTATTTTGATTAAAGATTAGGCAGTTAGCAAGTACACACTAAAAGTGACCTGTATAAGCAACAGTATTTTCTATTATTATACTTTTAGGCCACTGTGGCAAACATTGATTCATTGCAAAGGTACCTATTGCTGTGGTTGCAAACAAGCAGTACATGCAGTTGTTTAAATAAATGGGGTCCACACCTCATTAGCCAAAAAAAGTTCAGTAAGCATCAAATTTTGTCAATTAACACACAACAAATGTTATAACAGGTCAAGGTGACCAATCATATTTCTCTGGAGCGTTGCCATGCAAATCTTACCCAGGCTCCAATAGCTTGCAACCAAAGCAATACCACACCTCAGCTATAGGTAAAACTTACGGACTGTATTTGTATATTATTTTTTGTAATGCTGATTTTAGCTAGGATGGTCTTACTATTTGTAAAGGAGAATAAAAGTCCAATTATATTTGCATTCTATTGAAACAATTCCATCAATATCATCAGGTGCAAATAATACTATAAATCTCATTAACAACCTTCACAGGTTTTTGTAAAAATTGTTTTATTTTACTTATGGAACTGGGATAAGAGAAAAATGTAATTGAGACTAACAAACTGAAATGACTTTTAAACAGATAAAAAAAAACACTGGAAAAGTTAAGAAAAATGTTTCACATGATCTGACAGTTTAGGGCAATTCAATTGCTCCTAATGTTCAGAGTCACACAGACTTCAACATCACACCAACTGCCTTACTGAGTATAAGTGTAAAAATATGAAATAACCCTTCTGCCAGACTTTCCATTCTGAAACTGAGAAAGTGTCAACTACATGCAATATACTGAAACATGCAGAGGAGTGCACTTGAAAGTGCTTTGTAAGATGTTTTGCTTAACCTGCACAATTGGTTTCATTCTCACAAATATTTCAGTCCTCTTAGATCAATACCCATAAAAAGAGCATTTAAAAAAACAAAAGGTGCTTACCTCATGATACATATCTTCTAACTCGCCATCATAAATCCAACGATAGAGAAAGTTCAGAATTGGATGGGACACCAGACTAAGAATATGCTGCACTAAAGCCCTCATATACGGGTCTCCAGTTTTACCATAGGCATGCACAGCAGATGCCAGTTCTCCACCTTTTCTTCCTAGAAAGCGATTGGAAATGTAAATTTTACCAAGCACTAATGCTTCATTTTCATCTATTTAAACATAAATAAATTCTGAAATACAGAAAAATTATCAACTTTAAACTTAAAGTAAACAGTAAAGTGTAATATGATGACTTATTCCCTGTGTTAGAACATTTCAAACACTGCTTACAGTCAGCATTTCATACTTTGGAATAATATCAATTTCCTGTTATCTGTTACAATAAAGACTCAATTAGAATAGAATATACTCAAGTATACACCTTTCTGAAATGCCTAAAGTTTATGCTGGTCACAGCCACCACTGTGACTGGCTGCTACTAAGCTGGCCCTATGGGAAAATTAAAACAAATAACCTTTTCAAGATCTCAGAGTGGGTGGAAGAAATTACATCATTACATTACTTTTCATCATAAATTTCAAGACCTAACATGTAGTCTATAAGGCTGTGAGAGGAGGTGCATGACTAGAGTAAAGCAAATGTGCTTGTAAAGGAACTTAAGCCGATGCCACATTACATGACTTCTATTCAGGGGGTAAATCAGACTTGCCAACTGCAGCTCCTGATCTTGTCGTCAAACTATGCTAATTTACATTACTGAATATCTCTTTCCAGTACAGTAGAGCTCATCCCTTTTGTCGATATGCAATAGCGTGCTGGCTGATGTAGCTGGTGCAGTATGAAGGATTAACAGCTATGGCAAGTCCTGCCACAATCTCAATCTGTGTCTCTATCCCCCCAATTCTATCATAGTACAAACACAAGACACCAGGCAGACAAGCTTCTTTTCCGTTTCTGAAATAAAAAAAAAAACGGTACAGTAGTCTCACTTATCCTACCTTCACTTATCCGACATTCCGTATTATCCGACGTCCCACCACAGAATAAAAAACAAAAAAAAACACATCAATTGGCAACGAACTGTAAGTTGCAAGCATGAGTGTAGTTTATTTTTTGTTGCTCCCAACTCTACCGCACCTAATTACAGTGGAACCTCGGTTTGCGAGCATAATTCGCTCTGGAAATGTGCTCGCAGTCCAAAACACTTGTACAGTATACCAATGCGAATTTCTCCATAAGAAATAATGGAAACTGAGATGATTCGTTCCACAGCCCAAAATTATTCATATAAAAACAATTAATACAAAATATAAAGTAAAAATACATAAAGCAAATTAACCTGCACTTTACCTTTCAAAAGAATCATGGCTGGTGTGAGTGAGTTTCTAAACTCTTGTGGGATTCAACTCAACGGGACGACACACGGAAGAGCGTCCCAAAGCAATCAGTGTCTCCCAGTGCTGTAGCAGTTTGCCATAAAAGCAAATCCGAAAAGATCGCAGACATGCTATAAGTGCCTGCCGTCGATAGGTGATACAAGGAACGAGGAACATTATAAATGCGCAGGGCACAGTATTACTATACCCCGATCACGCCTGACTACTGTGTCTGTGTATAGGAGAATGGCAGATCCCGCTACAATAAATAACTGCGCTGTTGCTGTTTCAAGCTCAATAAAGCTGGTGTCGCTAAAGTACTGAGACTCAGCTTCGTGTTTTCGGGTGCAAGACAGGCACTCGCACGTCACAGCATGCACATCACAGCACAAACACATACACACGCGCAGTCACGATGCTGTAGTAAACTGTATACACTCATACGGATATTGACTATATGAGTGACGGAGCTAAGGCTCTAGAAACTGCAATTAATTACATTGAGCAACAAGAAGAAGCTACAGGAATCGACATAATGATGCTGCAAAGATGGGGAGACTTGGCAGCGAAGAAACGGCACTCATCAGGAAAGCAGACTATGATCAAAAATGTCTTTAAATCATCACAGGACTGAACTTTTTAAGTACAGTACATACTATATTTAACTTCAGACAATTCTGTAACTAAGTTAATTTTTTCAGTTAACTTATTCTGTTTTGTTGTAAAACATGATTATTAGGTTCGTAATGAGTAAAATTCTAACAGTTTGACGTTTAATAGGCTTTTTCTTAACACTTCCCATTATCCAACATTTTCGCTTTCCCAACGTTCTGCCGGCCCGTTAATGTCGGATAAGCGAGACTCTACTGTATTCTTTATTTCTTGTCACTGCATTATATGTGTTATACTTCCAGGTGAGTTCTCATTGGTTGTCAGCTTTCACACATAGAGTTTACTGTTACAACTAAAGACAAAAATCAAACCTGTCTGATCTTGCCAGGTCGATTAGTGAATTATGTCAGAAAAATATCAAGGGAGCTCTCTGTCGACTGCCTCTGACTCGCTAAGATAACATAAAAAAGTCTATGACAAAAAATCATTGGAAAATTGTCTATACTGCCTCATCTTTAGGGAAATATGTACAGAAATGAAAAACATACTGGAGAAAACATGCATGGAAAGAAATATACAGTAATAGAGCAGATTGTACTAATCACAGAATAAGAAGCCCCTGAGACCAGTCACTTTCAGGGGAAGGATGTGGAAGTGGTGCAGAGCTACAAGTACCTGGGGGTTCACATAAACGGCAAACTGGACTGATGGAGTTGGTAAAGTATGAAGGGTAGTCGTACAGCACTACAGTGTTGTCAAAGGAGGGCCAGAGCAGACTGGACTTGCTAAGGGGACTCAAGACTTTTGATGTGAGCAGCAATCTGATGGAAATATTCTACCAGACAATAGTAGACATTGTGGTGTTCTATGCTGCAGTCTCCTGAGGAAGCAACTTGAGCGCTGAAGAAGTACAATGCCAGAACAAATGTATAATGGGCTGAACCCAGGGCACACCAGACGCAGTTGTGGAAAAGAGGATGATGACAAAATTAGATTACATCATGAAAAATCCTCCGCATGAGATGGTCTCTTGGAACACTTTTAGCCACAGGTTCATTCCACCTCAATGTGCCAAGAAGGCCCTCTGGACGTCTTTCCTGCCCACTGCTAAAATTAATGAGTACATCAGGTAGAATCATTGAATTTAATTTTTTTATTATTTATTTATCAATTGATTGGCTGTATTATCTGTCCTGTGAACCTGTCTCCTTGTTTTGTATATTTCTACTGCTGTATGCATCTGAACGTTTCGATTTACATGCTTACGTTAGGCCAGATTATCTCGGGGTGCAATGTGAGCTACCACAGCTTTGCTGATGACACACAACTGTATTTATCAATTACGCCTGGTGTATTTCGGATTGGATGAGTAGTAATTTTCTCAAACTAAACAAGGAGAAAACAGAAATTTTAGTGATTGGCAAAAATGGATATAATGAGGGTATTAGAAATAAACTTGATCATTAGGATCAAAAGTCAAGACAGAAGTAAAGAAATTAGGTGTAATTATTGGCTCTGACCTGAATTTTAAATCACATATTAATCTGATTACTGGGACAGCATTTTTTCACTTAAGGAATATAGCAAAAGTTAGACCTCTTATAACATTGCAAGATGCTGAGAAATTAGTTCACGCTTTTGTTTTAGATTACTGTAATGCACTCTTCTCAGGACCACCAAAAAAGACATCAATCGATTGCAGAATGGAACTGCTAGAATCCTAACTAGTAAAAGAAAATCTGTTAACATCACACCACTTTTGATGTCATTACACTGGTTATCTGTGTCATTTAGAATTGCTTATGGTTTATAAAGCCTTCAATAATCTGCTCCATCCTATATTTCAGAAAGTCTGTCACCTTACACTCCAAATTGTAACCTTAGATCTTCAAATGAGTGCCTGCTTATTATTCCAAGAGCTAAACTTAAAAGAAGTGGTGAGGCGGCCTTCTGTTGTTATGCACCTAAAATCTGGTATAGCTTACCAATGGAATTCGCCAGGCTAATACAGTGGAGCACTTTAAAAAAAGCTGCTAAAAACTCATTACTTTAGCATGGCTTTCACATAGCTTTATTTTAGTTTAATCATGATGCTCTGTATGTTCAATTAATTATCATCATTCCTGGTGGCTCTGTAATCCGTACTAACCCCTACTTTCTCTGCTGTTCTTACACCCACACCCCCCAACCCCCATTTTCTGTGGTGGTGATCTGCACCACCACCACTTGATCAAAGCACCGTGATATCCCTACATTGATGGATTAAAGGCCAGAAGTCCACATGACCGTCATCAAGTTCTTCCATGTGAAGCTTGAATACAATGAGGACTGATTGAGGTCACTTATGTTAGGTAGAATGCCTAGAGGGGGCTGGAAGGTCTCATGGCCTTGGAAGCCCTGTAGATTTATTTTTATTTTCTCCAGCCATCTGGAGTTTTTTTTTGTTTTTTCAGTCCCCACCAGCCACCGGTTCTTACTTTTACTCTTTGTTAATTAGTATTGCCGAATTTTATTTTCTTACATATTTGTCCTTTTTCTCCTTCTTCATCCTGAGCTACATCACTTATATAAAAATGTGCTATATAAATAAATGTTGTTGTTATTGAACTTCTACTTGGGATTAATAAAGTTTATCTAATCAACATTCAAGGTGCCAGAGAAAATGTTAAGCAGCAAGCTACTTTATTATTAAATTGCAATTTTGATTCAGGAAAACCTAGAGCAACACCTGTAAAGATGAGAGAAGGGTAAGGTGAATGAATGAAGAATCAGGAGAAGCCGAAATAACACACAATAACTGAGTACTTTCAGCTGAGTTATTTAGCAGGAATGTGTCAAGAATGTGTCTCCTTTATAACAATAGCAATAATGCCCAACTGTGACTGCCATGTCAGAAGCTTTTCTCTTTCTTTAGTCATTGCACTGTGTTCAGACAATAGTGTGTATACTTATTTATAATACTAGCGACTGGGAGCCCCGATTGAATCAGACTACAAATTCTACGTTTGTGAAATCCATGGTTTTTCTGGAAAGAGTTTTGTTTTTTTAAGTCCTTGAAATAAATTTGTTATTTTACTGATGTGTGGTTAAAATAGACCTGTTAGCCCGATTTAATGAAGAGCTTCCTGTTTAAATGGGGCTGCGAGACGTGAACTGAGCTCTTCGGCGCAGCTCATTTGATTTTTTTTGGCAAACAAATTTTCAAAACAAACCATATTTTATGACTCTAATCAAGAGTCGGAGTAATAATTATGTTGGCATGGCGGATCATGTCCTGCCAGTCCCCGACAGGTGCATGGTTGATTAACGTCAATGTTGACATTTGGTTCAATGACCGTTTCTATAGAATCACAATCCATATACGTCGGATTATCGAAAGGTTCGGTGTCCTCTTCAGTCATGAGACTTCGTTTTCTACGCATTCTTTCTGCGGCCGCTGCTCTTCTGGCTGCGTTCTGATCGTCACCCATTTTAGATCTGAAATCAGCTAAAATTTAAACAATGACCATTGTTAATACCCAGCCGTCATTACTCAGTTTGCCAATAGATGTCAGAAGGACGGATGCCAAAACCGAACTGCCCAACGACAGATTTCGACGTACCAAGCAAATAGCGATACATTCTAAATTACTTTTGGTTCTGGAGCTGTTGAAGGGTCAGTCAAAGATGTTAGTCCTGGAAAGTACACCCCACCAAACCAACATTCCAAAAACCAACCGAACTTTCTGTTATCTGACCGAACCAACACCGACTTACTATACTCGGCCGTCCAGCAGCATCACTGTAGCATTCGAACATTCTTAGCCAATCATGCAATACTGCGTCCGCGTTTGCTACGTTATGTTCTAACTACGGAGGCAGAGTCCCATTGCATGGTTCTAACTTGTATCAAGTCCAGGTATTGACGCGAACACCATACATACAGATAGTATCAAATTTTATATAAGGATTTATTATGTATGTA
The DNA here is from genome assembly GCF_016835505.1 of Polypterus senegalus. NCBI lineage: Eukaryota > Metazoa > Chordata > Cladistia > Polypteriformes > Polypteridae > Polypterus > Polypterus senegalus. Next base: position 308,969,055 of record NC_053155.1, on the reverse strand, counting down.
GTTATTCATTTACTGAGATTCTGTAATAAAAAAATTATTCTTGGAACAAAAAAAGTTATATCTATTTGTGGAAATACAGAAAAAGCTAACACTGGAAGTAATGATAAGAACCTTCTGAAGAGAATTCTAAAATAACAGAATCAGAAAAAAACAGATAAGAGCAGACACAAATAAGCAACAATGAACACCAAATTTACTATAAAGAAATATTAAAGAGGGAGGCTCCTATTTGGACATCACACCACAGGAAATGGATGAGGCCATGACTGTGCATACAAAACAAACACCAGCGTTTACGAACATTTAGCCAAGAAAAAAATGAAATGATTCGGAGAATGAGAGAGGTTTTCTCCTCATTATTTCAGAGAAACTAGGCCGATTGCCAAAACTAAATGGACTAGGTAAGCACTGCAAAAGAGCCTCATGGCACCTTAATTCTCCACACTCAGAAGTAAAACAAAATACAATCTTTGTGTCTGGTCTGTAGTCAACTCCGAACCACTTGACAAAATGCCCCATTACCCATTAGAGCATGCTCATACATGTGCTGTGTTCTGAAGAAATGCTGAAATAATAAAAATAATTCTAACCTTGACAATGATCTACAAGTGCAGCCAGGGTTTTCAGTCTTGTTTTAGGATCATACGTCCAAACAAGGAGACGACGCAGTGTCAAATTGCTGTCAACTCCTAGGTTCACACCTTGATCATCTTCAACCTGCAACTGCATATAAGGAAGATACACAATTGACATATGCCATCTTATTCAAAGGATTATAATATTACTATAATAATCATACTGATGTCTTATAGCACTTGATTGCATAGCCTGACTCTGTAGCTATACTGCAGAGAAAAATCTGCAGCTGTACCGCAGCTGTATATCCTTATCCTTATTATGTAATAAATCTTACAGTAAGAACAGAGGCATGCAAGGGCATTTACTCACCTGGGAGTGCAAAACAGAAAGCAGCCTGTAGTATTCCTTCAGTTCCTGATGTAATGATGCACAGAAACTCTAAAAAAAAGCAGAGCAGTGAATAAACAGGGTTACCTAAAAATGCCTTTTATATTTGCTCTTCAGAAACTGACCCATTTCTATTGCAGCATCAGCAAACAGACACAATAATGTGAAAAAAAAAAAACTCAGTGCAAACATTTGTGAAAATTGGATAGATCTTCATGGATTGGGAAACCAAGGAGCAACAGGTGGAAACAAGGAAATGATCAACTCTAACTAAGGAACTCCTTCCTTGATTTGACAAAGCCCATGGGAAAGATAAAAACAGGAAACACATATCACACAAGAGACTAGTGAGCATCTAAAACAAGGTCCCTAGATGTTGTAGTCAAGATGACACTCTATCATCTAAAGTAACAGCTAAATAAATGTGGTATCCAGACTAGACTATCACTTTTTGTATGTAAAGTCTGAATTTCTAGGAAAGAAAATCTGCACACTGTAGACTCTCAATACCATAAGATATAAATCTGAAAACAAATTACAATCAAAATACCATTTCATGAAATTATGTTTTATCATTAAGATTTTTTTCCCCTCTTTACCTGGCCCACAAGCCCAAATGCTCTGTCAAGGCTTCTCTGGTCTGTGTATTTTCTCACTTTGTTATGAAGCCATCCCAGCTCCGCCAGCCTGCTGACAGTGTCTCTAAGGGATTTTGAAACGGCAATCTTCAAAACAGTGAATGAAAGAAATACAGCATTATTAGTGGTTTTTCCAAGGGTTAATCCATGCAAGTAACTGCTTTTGTTAATTAATAATAATGGTAAAATACCATGGCATGGTGTCCATTAAAGAAATGGTTTAAATAAAATTTAAGTTGGATGGTGAGCTGTAGGTGATTACCACAAAAATAAATCTCAGCATCAAAAAGTTGCCTGTTAATGCATTGCCCATTCTCAATCACGAAAACTGAAGAACATGTAATATTCATTAACATATTGATAGATCTGATAATTTCATCATTGATGAGCTATGTAACAAATACACCTTTGACAGTCAACTGAAACTAATAAGGAAGGCTGGCTAGCTATTATTTCAGCATTCCTGGAAGCAGAGTACACATTACAAAAACACTCACAATAACAGGTCCAAAGTAACCCTATTAAAATCGGCATACTGGTCTTTTAAACACTTTAAAAATGAATACATGATTCAGACTGTTGCTTGTGGTGTGTGTGCGCTTTCTTTTCCATTAGAAAAAGACTGTAATGATTTCTCTAGCTATGAAGCAGCTTTGACTTTACTAACACCATGCTGCCTGCAAATCTACTGTTACTTGTCACACGTGCTACACACTTGTTGATGTTAAAAGCTGATACATCTGCACTGTAATTGTGTGTAAAACTAGGTCTTTTGAAAATTTTGTGATCATACATGATAACATTTAGCATGAGTTGGAAACTATTTAATGTCAGTTTCTCTTAACATTTTCCTTACAAGCGTAATTCAGCTCATAGTTTCTGTTCAGCATACTGTATATTGATGTGGTTAGCATGGCGGGGCCATGGTTAGAACTGCTTCCGCCCAGCTGTCTTCCCACTTCCCTGAAAGCAGGCATTTTTGAACAAATGATAAATCCTAATTGGTCTTCTGTGACAATGATAGTGTGTGAGAGCTCATTCTGTGATGAGCTGGTACTCATCTAAAACTGTCTCGTACTTTGCGCCTGAGGCTTGCTGGGACAATCTCCAGTTCCCCTATAACTGTGGATTGGGTTAAGTAGGAAATGTTATAGACAGATAGATACTTTATTGATCCCAAGGGGAATTCAAGAAAAATATATATCAGTGCACCTTTTCCAGCCTAGCACAGGAATTTCTCAGATGATTTGTTTTCTGGTACAAAAGAGTTTGTGATTTACCGGAGGCTTCTACACAAATTAAAGTTATAAACACAAACATTAGACATCTATCTATTTATAATGTATATTATATATAAACACGACAAGAAATGCTTGACTTGTGGGGGAGGGGGGGCATATTTGTGCTCATTTTCTTATATCTAGCCTGATGTGGCACGCTCTGCCTCGTGATTCACCATGGATAGAAAAGTAACGCAAAACATGCATCCCTAAGTGCTCTTAGTAAAGCCGCTGGATTACACTCAGCATTAGGATGGCAGCTAGTGATGTGACATTTTTATCAAATCCCGCTGTTTTACAAAGGGATTACGGATTTTTTTATTATTTTTTTTACTTACCTATAAGTACGTATAAGTACCTTAAGATACGTTAGGCTGGCCATCACTTTAAAAAAAAATGCCACAATAAAAATTACTTTAATAAAGTAGACTGTAAATAATTCATGCATAGAAACACTGCAGTAATTGGATTATTTGGGATTTCATGCAACGGATTACTCCAAGTTCACCACATGCACACTATTGTGATGTTTGACAAGGGAAATAACAGGTCTGTGCAGATTGGAAGGGGGATTATTCATGATTTTTCAGAGTATTATATAACAGAAGATTTGCCTTTAAAGTTTCCCAGTGCTTTAGATATCCTTATGTAAAGTACATAAGTATACCATTCCTAGTTATGAGGTAAAATGTGACTTCTCTTTATTGCTGATTTTTAATCTATTCAATAATTACATTTGTACTTTAATATGATTAGAAATAATATTAATAGTATATGACTGTTATTTTTGCAAATGCATAATTTGTTTAACTTTGTAACTCACTGCCCTGACAAAGAAGGTTTCATCTTTAAAACATCTCTACTGCTTATATTCAGAGCTCTCATTATTCATTATTTATGCCTGTCCTGTTTTAATCTTGGCCTAAACTGATGGCATTTAAATGGTTTACATTGTGGGCTCCCAATCTTCAAGACATACTATATGTCTCCATTACTAGTATTTGGACCAATTTTCCAGTTTTCAAAGTTCATCCATGTCAAGTATGCATATCTGGTGTTGGCTGGTCTTCTACATATTACACAATATTAATTGGATTTTCTGTCTTTCATTTTCATGATTTTTGTTTATGATACATTAATCTTTCCTGATATATGATCCTTTTGTTTAAAAATATGAAATATTTTTGTTGTAGCTTCTAAGTGACCCTGCTAACGTTTTAAAAATGGATAGATGTCCAGATAATAAATATTGTCAATATGATTGATTCAGATTAGGGACCTGCTTCCCTGTTATTTCACTAAGAACATCCCTGTGACAAAGGGGCTCTTTATCAGGATGCTGCGTGAGAGAGCCTTTCAAAAACTTCTCTTATGTACTCCACCCACTACCTCAGCTGGATCAATTGAGCACAAGACAAACAGACACATTTTATGGTACTTTATGGGTTAAAGAAGAACACATCCATGCAACTCCATTGATACAAAATTCTGTTTGGCCACCAATGACAACCATGCCACTTAATAGAACACAAAACAGCTCACAGGAACTCAACTCAATATTACTGGTATTTAAAAATATGTGTAAAATATACATTTTTTGATTGATTGACTGATTGGCCATATTTTTTGTACTGTGAGTCTGCATCTTTGTTTATGTTTCTGAATTTCTCCATGGGATTAATAATGTTCATCTAATCCAGGGGTTCTCAAGGTCAGTCCTATGGAAACCCTGCGGCTGCGGGTTTTTGTTCCAACGAGCTTCTGTTTTTAATTGGAAACTTGGGCTAATTAAATGAACTGTAATTGCCCAGATTCTGTGTTTTGGGAACAATATATCAATTAGAAAACTAAGTTTGGTAAAACAAAAAAAAATAAAATAAAAAAAATGTACTAAGCAGTTATATGGGAATAATGTTTTTTTTTTCTTTTTAACAATATTTTCATCTTGATGTTCATTCTATTTTTCTGGGTGTTCTAATTGTTTAACTAATCCATTGTTTTCTAATTAGTGGGTCTGACGCTAAAGTAGTTACAGCCTTTAACAATTCAGAGTCATTTGCCTAGGTGTCTGCTCTGCTCATTTTTAATTGTCATTATTAAGATACTATGAAGGGAGCAAACTGCACAGAGAGAGCAAAATAGAATAAAAATCAACAAAAGAGAGTTAAGCATTTAAATCTATAGCAAAAATGAAATGTCTTATACTAAATGTAAAAATCATGCAGCTGTGCTTTCTTAATGTAGAATAAGAGAAGAGAAAAAAACAGCTAATTAATTGGGATCAGTGTTATCAGTTGTCACTGATTAGGAGTCTAGTTGAAGCAAAAACCTGAACCCACAGTGGGCCCCCAGGACCGAGTTTGAGAACCCCTGATCTAATCTAATGGCTGTTCCTGATGGTTACTGGTATTAATACTTTGCAGTTAGCTGTGGAAATCTAAAGCAGATTAACCAATATAAAAAGTGCAAATAAAAATAAGAACAAACAAGATTTACAAGAATGGCACAAACTAAAGCGGTTACGGAGTGGTGGCTCTGAGGCTAAGGATCTGCACGGTTGCCAGTTCAAATCCCAGAAATGCCAAAAAAGGGACTCTGCTCTGTTAACCTGCAATTGCTGGGCGCTTTGAGTAGTGAGAAAGGCGTTATATAAATGCAAAGAACATGACCTAATTACTTCTAAATTCAGATTTGAAGCGCCCAAAGTGCTAATTTCAATCACTACTATTTAGCAACTTTTTTCCATGGGTTGTCTATTTGAAGTGATGGATCCCAGCTATTTTGCAGCACTGACTTTGGCCAGCGTCCATCAGTGTCCCTTATTTTATATTTCAATAAGAGAATACCACCTTCCAACACCTTACTCAGAAAATATGATCTTCAGGTCTTATATAATAAAATGCCAGTGCCACAGAAAGCTGTAAAGCCACACATGTCTGAAGTGAGGAAACCCAGTCTGAGAGATGGAAAACTGGCATCACTTTGCATTTTGAAAATGCACCTTGAGAAAAAAATCTCATACAGACACCTCTGAGTAAGCTCTGGAAACATCCTCTGACCCGTATTTACAGTGGGTACATAAAGTATTCAGACCCCCTTCAATTTTTCACTCTTTGTTATATTGCAGCCATCTGCTAAAATCATTTAAATTAATTTTTTTTCCTCATTAATGCACACACAGCACCCTATATTGACAGACAAAAAAAAGAATTTTTGTAATTGTTGCAGATTTATTAAAAAAGAAAAACTGAAATATCACATGGTCCTAAGTATTCAGCCCCTTTGCTGTGACACTCATATATTTAACTCAGGTGCTTTCCATTTCTTCTGATCATCCTTGAGATCACCTTCATTTGAGTCCAGCTGTGTTTGATTCTACTGATTGGACTTGATTAGGAAAGCCACACACCTGTCTATATAAGACCTTACAGCTCACAATGCATGTCAGAGCAAATGAGAATCATGAGGTCAAAGAAACTGCCTGAAGAGCTCAGAGACAGAATTGTGGCAAGGCACAGATCTGGCCAAGGTTACAAAAAAAATTTCTGCTGCACTTAAGGTTCCCAAGAGCACAGTGGCCTCCATAATCCTTAAATGGAAGACGTTTGGGACGACCAGAACCCTTCCTAGAGCTGGCCGTCCGGCCAAGCTGAGCTACTGGGGGAGAAGAGCATTGGTGAAAGAGGTAAAGAAGAACCCAAAGATCACTTTGGCTGAGCTCCAGAGATGCAGTCAGGAGATGGGAGAAAGTTGTAGAAAGTCAACCATCACTGCAGCCCTCCACCAGTCAGGGCTTTATGGCAGAGTGGCCTGTCGGAAGCCTCTCCTCAGTGCAAGACACATGACAGCCCGCATGGAGTTTGCTAAAAGACACCTGAAGGACTCTGAGATGGTGAGAAATAAGATTCTCTGGTCTGATGAGACCAAGATAGAACTTTTTGGCCTTAATTCTAAGCGGTATGTGTGGAGACAACCAGGCACTGCTCATCACTTGTCCAATACAGTCCCCACAGTGAAGCATGGCGGTGGCAGCATCATGCTGTGGGGTGTTTTTCAGCTGCAGGGACAGGACGACTGGTTGCAATCGAGGGAAACATGAATGCAGCCAAGTACAGGGATATCCTGGGCAAAAACCTTCTCCAGAGTGCTAAGGGCCTCCGACTGGGCCGAAGGTTTACCTTCCAACAAGACAATGACCCTAAGCACACAGCTAAAATAATGAAGGATTGGCTTCACAACAACTCTGACTGTTCTTGAATGGCCCAGCCAGAGCCCTGACTTAAACCCAATTGAGCATCTCTGGAGAGACCTTAAAATGGCTGTCCACCAACGTTTACCATCCAACCTGACAGAACTGCAGAGGATCTGCAAGGAGGAATGGCAGAGGATCCCCAAATCCAGGTGTGAAAAACTTGTTGCATCTTTCCCAAGAAGACTCATGGCTGTAATTAGCTCAAAAGGGTGCTTCTACTGAATACTGAGCAAAGGGTCTGAATACTTAGGGCCATGTGATATTTCAGTTTTTCTTTTTTAATAAATCTGGAGCAATTTCAAAAATTCTTTTTTTTTTGTCTGTCAATATGGGGTGCTGTGTGTACATTAATGAGGAAAACATAATTTAAATGATTTTAGCAAATGGCTGCAATATAACAGAGTAAAAAATTGAAGGGGGTCTGAATACTTTCTGTACCCACTGTACATGCCTTCTCTTTGATCTCCCCATACCCATAGGGGACTATTTAAGAGAGGGAATCTTATCAGTTTAGGGCAGAAGTTCATAGTTTGTTCAGGTGTTGAGGCATAGTAATTTCATCACTTTCAAACTACTGGGCTTGTCAGAAACTCAAGAAGTAATTAGTTTGTAAAGTAATACTTGTGTATTTATTTTCTTCCTCTGATGACATCCCTTAAATGCAGATCAACAGAATTTATAACAAAATTAAGAAAAGAAAACTAAATTGGTGTGGTCAAAGACAAGAAATCACTGTTTGGGAAGGTTTATACTTGGGACAGATACAATATAAAGTCTGTAGCTACAGTGAGTGTGCCTTTAGTGTTTTTCCCACTAGTTTATCTAATATTATATGAGGTTGTATACTTATGAAATGTTCTTAGATGGAATAATGAAAAGGGGCCAGGTACCCACTGCTTCTATATAACTCAGTCAAAGATAACAAGCAAGTAGTGAAATTACAGCTGAGAGAGAGAGAGAGAGATAAAGCGGCAGACAGACAACACAGCATTGTCCTCTTGACTTTCATTAAACTTGAGCCAACTGTATCTAGTGGTATAATTATATGCATGATAAAGTTACCTGTACTCCTACATTCCATATGCTGTGGCCACATTCAGCCTGGCAAGTATAATATAATTATTAAATGCCCAACCACATTCATTTGTGTGTAAATTAAGAGAGAATGTAGTCTTTAGGCGGTATAATGCAAGGAAACAACAACCACCACCACCATTCCACCCACAATTCAACAAAATATCAGGACTCAGTGTTTAAAAATGAATTGCATAGTCAGTCATCACTAAGACAAAAAAAATTCAGGACAGCTGCTTCAGAACCTAGCAAATTTTGGGACTGCACATGTTGGCATGCTTGTGAATTGTTTCACTAAATTGTTGAATGCAAACACAAAAGGCTAGAAATGAAAATATACTGCTCAAAAAAATTAAAGGAACATTTTTTTTAAATGAGAGTATAGCATCAAGTCAATGCACCTTATGGGCTATTGTTACTGGTCAGTTAAGTAGCAGAGGGGCTTGTTCATCATTTTCAGCTGCTTTGGTGTTAATGAAATGACAAACAGGAGCACTAGAGGGGCAACAATGAGACAACCCCCAAAACAGGAATGGTTTAACAGGTGGAGGTCACTGACATTTTTCCCTCATCTGTTTTTTAACTTGTTTTGCATTTGGCTACGGTCAGTGTCACTACTGGTAGCATGAGACCATACCTGCACCATACAGAGCTGGCACAGGTAGTCCAGCTTCTCCAGGATGGCACATCAATACCACGTGCCATTGCCAGAAGGTTTGCTGTGTCTCTCAGCACAGTATAAAGGGCATGAAGGAGATTCCAGGAGACTGGCGGAGAGCTGGACAGGGCCCCTTGTAGAAGGTCCTTAACCCATCAACAGGATTGGTACCTCCTCCTTTGGGCAAGGAGGAACAGGATGAGCACTGCCAGAGCCTACAAAATGACCTCCACCAGGCAGAACACTGGTGTGAATGTCTCTGACCAAACAATCAGAAACAGACATCATGAGGGCCCAATGTCTTCTAGTGGTCCCTGTGCTCACTGCCCAACCCTGCACCATGGAGCTCGATTGGCATTTCAGAATTGGCAGGTCCACCACTGGCACCCTGTGCTTTTCACAGATGAGAGCAGGTTCACCATGACCACATGTGACAGATGTGAAAGGGTCTGGAGAATCCATGGAGAATGTTATGCAACCTGCAACATCGTTCATCATGACCGGTTTGGTGGTGGGTCAGTGATAGTCTGTGGTGGCATATCCATGGAGGGACGCACAGACCTCTGCAGCCTATACAATGGCACCTTGACTGCCATTAGGTATTGGAATGAAATCTTTGGACCCTTTGCCAGACACTATGCTGGTGTAGTGGGTGCAGGGTTCCTCCTGGAGCACGACAATGCCCAGCCTCATGTGGCAGGAGTATGCAGGCAGTTCCTGGAGGATGAAGGAATTGATACAACTGCCTGGCCCCCACGCTTGCTTGACCTAAATCCAATAGAACACCTCTGGGACATTATGTTTTGGTCCATCTAACACCACCAGGTTGCACCTCAGACTGTCCAGGAGCTCAATGATGCCCTGGTCCAGATCTGGGAGGAGTATGCCTTGCACCCAATGTTGTCAGGCATGATTACAAGCACACATGGGGGTTTACATACAATTTGATTTTCGGGGTGTCTTAATTCAGCTCTCTGTAGGTTGACCATTTTCATTGCCATCAAACGATGTGGCCTCCTTTTGCTCCTAACACATCACCATATCAGCAGAATATCCAGCAGGATTTTTTTTCCCCATTGAGATCTGATGTGTTTTCAAAGTGTTCCTTTCATTTTTTTTTTTTGAGCAGTGTATTTATTTCTAACAAGATGAAAAATGATGAAGTACAGACATGTGCTGCCCATCTGCAAAGACAAATACCCAGCTATGGTCAACGTTATCAACATTTTGCTTGATTAAGCAGTGTCCAAATCAGTTGATAAGCATTGCTTCACAATGGTGTGCTTAGTAAAAACTGTTCCAGCGATTTACTGGTTAAGTGTACCACAATTTGAATGCCTGCTCAAACTAAAGCTTGAAGGTGTAAATAAGCCAATAACCTGGTAGCTACTGTTTCTTAGGTTCCTAGATTTTCAAGTCAAGCACTGGAGTCAAAAAGATGACGTAAATCACCTTCAGCAGCGTCAGTACAGACTGAACCCGATACCTAATTTTCTTACCGATGAAGCCTGACAACATTTTTGTATATGGACTGGGGATGCAACTGAGCTATTGTTTCATTAACCATACTGATACAAGATACTGAAATTCAAAGTGTATATTTATTTTGTTGAACTGCTATGTTTTTTTGTACAAACTAGTCTGTTTCAGTTTTACACTTTTTCATATTGCTTAGATTTGATAGGAGTCATTGTTTTTAATTTCTGGTTTGCATATCATTGCTACTAGTCCAAAAACTCCATTTAATTTGCAAATAATAAAATGGATGCCAAGTGACTGCTAAGCAAATTCAAAAGCTTGTTAATCTCACTGCTAAAAAAAAAAAAAACCTCCTTTGACAAGTATTTACCATATGATGTCATTATTATTTATAATAATTCAATTAGAAAATTGAAAAAACTAGCTCAACAGGCTAAGACTTACATATTGTTTGCTGTCACTTAATTTCAAAGAAGACTATCCTTCATTACCTTAAGTATCTCTGCATTTATATTATACTTCAGATTTTGTACAGGGAGATAAAATTCATATTACCAGACTGAGTTCCCTTAGAAACAATACAAAAACAAAATGACAAATCCAACAAAGAGAATGTGTATTGGCTAATACAGCAGACTTGGGATGTTTATAAAATAAAAATGAAAAGAAAAAAATGAAATATAGATATAGATATACAAGGGGTCCTCAGGTTACGACACAGTTCCGTTCCTACAACAGTGATGTAACCCGCATTGTGGTGTAAGTCGAAACATACCCTAGCCTAAGTCACTTACTTATCCTAACACATTTGCAAAATCATAATCTAGAACATAAAAACACAACTAAGTCACAGAAAAAAGGAAAAGGACATAAATATACTGTACTGTAGTAACAGAAAAAAATGAGTGTTTTCTGAACTACACTTACCAGTACATGCTCATGTGGGTGCCCAATTCTAAGTAGCATTAGCCTGTAAGAAGAAAACTATCCTGAATGGTATGCTTGTCCATTTGGGTCCTCCAAATTTACATAACATTCACATCAGCAAATCCACGTGTATCCTGGGAGAAATGTGCAACCCCATAACTAATAAAATGACTATGGAGGGAGCAGCACACCAAGGTGACTGAAGCGATAACCACTGCATCACCATTCAGGCTAGTTTCTATTTGAAATACTGTAAAATGGAATAATATGAATTACCTAAGAGCAGAATGAAACACTACCAGATGGGCCATGATTTGTTTAGGCCACTGACTTTTTTAGCGAAGTACCAACAACAATGTCTTGATTATGAAACTGACTGGAATAAATAAAACGTTTATTCATAACCCTATACAGGAAAAAAAATTGTACCTATTGTAGCGATGTACACTATTGTGAAGTGACAAACCCTTTAAAAATAAATACGATACTAAACAGTACGAAACAATTAAGAATGAAGCAGATATTTCCATTTATGGAAAATTAGAAAAGCTTAAAAGTGGGTGGAAGAATAATAAAACAGAAAAACAGCATATAAGCCAATAATCAACTAGAAAACACAACCTTATTTCCAAAGCTATGTATCTACTGCATCCAGGGCAAGTTAAGAGTATATTTTAAAATGTGCATTTTGGCAAAAAAGTCACAACTTTTCCAGCTTTTCACTTAAATAACATGTTAGTACCTAGACATCAGAGACTAAAGATTCATGCATTTAGTACATTTCAGTTACAATGGATGAGGAGACTGTTGCCTTTTAATAACTGCTGCAATTATTGACATCAGCTGTTACCATGTCAGTCGTATTCCCTCACAGTTCGAGTCTTACAATGGAGTTTAAATGACAGCAATGCTAAGCAATAGGGTGTTTCAGGGGATAGAAAATATTAACAAAAGGATCCAAACAGTCAGCAACAGATCTTTGTTGTATAACAATAAAATCACAGCACCAGACTGCAGCATACAATGAGTAAGAATGCCCGCAGAGAGAGAGAGATAGAATGGACAGCCAATTAGCATGGGTCACATTTCCATGAACTTGGGTCTCGCAGATTGACTCTCTCTGTTCTGATTTGTAAGCTGGCCTTAGTTTAATTTAATCACACACACATTTGTTTTAGATTAGTTCCATATTAGGTTTTACAAATAATTTTTATCTGCATTAAACTAATAACTCAAATACTGAAACTTGCAAAGTATGTATTGTTTTCCTCAACTGTGAAAAAAATGTGCACTACAATACCCAAGTTTCCATCCAGTTTTTTGCGACGTTTTGTTATCGACAAACAGAATATATGTAAAAAAAAAATGTGCGAAATTTGCTGTCTCCAGCATGTTTCCATCCAACTGGCTTTTTATCGATAAAATGGTGTGCGTGATGACGTCATCACTTCCAAAACGAACTGTCGCATAAGTTTTGTTGTATCGTGAAAAAAAATCTGCCCTTGAGCCGTTTCCATACATAATTTTATATAATTTTTATTTTAAATTATCTACCTTTTGTTTTCCATGTTACACCCCCTCCACTAAACAAAGAAACAAAGAAATGGAGAGATTATTCAGACAGTTTTTTGAAATTTGCCAGCTTACTGTTATTTCAGTTTCACAAATAAGTGGAATTGTACATAATATCCGAAGACGACAGCAGAATGAAGCAGTTGCTTGTCCGATAGCCCTTGAGCTCGAAGAAAGTATCCCAGTGCGACGAAACCCACGGGTATGGGAGAGACGACGGAATAAGACCTTCTGGGAGGAGGTGGTGGGGAGACACTTCACAGAAAATCTCTGGCTGCAACATTTTAGAATGACACGGCCGATGTTTGAGATGTTGCGTGGATTCATCAGTCCTGATGTTGCGCCCATCACAGGTTGTCACCGACCACCGGTTCCAACCCCAAAGCGGATTGCCATCGCCTTTACAAGCTGGCAACCTGCGCCGAGTATAGAGTAGTTGGAGAAACTTTCAGGGTTAGTAAAACTACCGTCCATCGATGTGTATATGCTGTGTGCACCGCTATTAAAGAAAAATTAATGCGGCATTATATCAGACTTCCAACTGTAGCGGAGGCCAATGAAATTGCATACCGCAATTCCTTGGTGCATCTTGTGCCACAGATTTACGGTGCGCTGGATGGCACGCATGTGCCTATTCTTCCCCCGACGGAAGGCTACGCGATTACATTAATCGCAAAGGGTGGCCATCTATTGTTCTCCAGGCCCTTGTTGATGACAGGTGCATGAAATGAGACATTTGCGTTGGCACTCCTGGAAGTGCCCATGATGCAGCTGTGTTTGCAGCATCGGATTTGTACAGGTGAGCCTACCTTTCAACATCCCTTCTCAGTGCGAGAACAACTGAATTAGTACTGTAACCTGCTTCCCTTAAGGTTTTTAATTAAAACTGAAATTTGAATTAATACAAAATAACGACGTTTAATCAAAAAACTAAAGTTAATATTAATGAGAGAATTTCTCATATATGCTAAAACATCTGCCATTTAATAATAAGAAAAAAATGTTTAGATAATGAAACACACGGTTTATTCAATATTTTGACTGGCACAGTAAATTACCTTTGCGGTTTTTGTATTATTTAGACATCCTGAGAGACACCCCCAGGCTACAGTTGATGTGGAAGGAGTTCAGGTACCCCTTTTAGTAGCAGGAGAACCAGCCTATCCGCTACTACATTGGCTCATCACGAGAAATAACGAGTCTCTTCATCAGACCATGCGAACCGCTCCGCTATTCTCGTTTTGATTGCACGTGATGAAAATGTATCATGTGACACATTTATTTGCGTTAAAGCCCTTTTTTTCCCGACAAAAAGTGTTTCCAATGTAGTTTTTGCGACATCTGAAGTATCGATATGGAATTTATGCGCTAAAGTTAAACGGAAAAATATTATGTCGACATGTACAACATTTTATCGGTAATTAGCATTTCCATCAGCTAAAATTTGAAGCACTAAATATGTTTTCGCAAAAACTCCTTGGATGGAAACCTAGTTTATGTAAGCATATAGCCATTACCTTAAAAAACACACTGCTTTTAAAAAAGCAGAACAGTGTGAAACAGAGAATGAAAAGTACAGGGACTGGTTCCGTAGACAAATCACAGCAGGAAAGAACGACTTTACTTCAACATTATGGATCAAAAATTGTCATCACAGGTGCTGAGCAAATCACAAGACACACAGACTGCCTTGTGACTTAGCCTTTCCAATGACAGCTAGTTAATGCAGCCAATTTTTTTTAATTTTGTAAAATTGCTTTCTTGATAGTTCTAGCCATGCATTTATCTACAAATACACACACACATAAATACATACTAGGGGGCTTTGCTCGCCAACCCCCGGGTCTGTGCTACGCGCTAGCCTCTGCCGCTCACATATATATGAGTCACGTGCACATGGGAGGCAGCAGGGAGGGTCTACAGGTAGAGGGGAGCAGCTACAAGAGCAGCTAAACCTAGTCTCCTCCAACCTTCAACTCCAGACCATGCCTTCGGATGACCATTTCCCTCCAAATGTCCCCCTTCTTCCCCCTCCATTGCAATAAAAAGCCAACAGCCTTGTTCTGCAGTTAGTCTACTGTGGAACTCAGTCATTTATGACTATTTACTTACTTGCTTTTTCAGCCAACCCCACAATGAAATTGGGGGGGAGGGGGGGCTTATGTTAATGGGGGACGATCCCCAAACCCTTCTTCAATGCAATTCCGTCTCTCTTTACTATATACAATTGAAGTGCTTTTTAAAAGGCTTAAACCATACTACTTTTTCCATAAACTTTAACTAAATAATACTGACTTTAAAATATATATAACTAAATTTACACTTTGCATGTTGTTTGGTTTCCAAAACTACTCGTAGAGAAGAGACATGAAAAATGTGGCACATTTAAGGGTTTTAATAAGAGTTCATCTAGACACTTTGGAAAAACATACCATAGCTAGAAAGTAGCAACATTGTGGCAGTGGGGTGGGTTTCTTCATAAACCCTAAAACAGAAGTGAATAGTAACCAGACTGCAACTAACTCCACTCATTATTAAAAATAAAAATAAAATCAGAAACTTCTAAAAATTAACTCCAGGTACCTTCGCATCTATTTTATAGCAGTTCTCAGGGTTGCTCATTTTGACACACTTGCCATCAATTCCCTGGAAGACGTACAAAATATCTCTTACTAGGGAGGCTTCACTTATTTCGACGCAGCCTTGACAGAAGAAAAAGAAACATATGCTTCAGTATAACATTAACATTTACAAGTATGAATAGGTCACCAGTTAATCACATTTAATGACACAGGCTCTTAAAATGTTTACTGCTTCTTATATCTTTAGCATTTAACTTTTTTATGACATACTATAAAACAAAAATGCATTATATCACTGGAGGTAATTTCATATGACGAGCTAAAATGTCAATTATTGTATGATTTGAAATAAAGCATAACCTCAAACAAAATGAAGTGCATAAGAAGAGCCGCAAATCTTCACAAATTTGTATTATCAGAACTCACTATTTGCATCACAGTCACGTCTAGATCTTGGAACACTACGGGTCATGGAGTTGGGAAGGCCCTTTGAGGTAGATGTTGGCACTGAAGGTGGGGCTGCAGAGAGATTCCAGGCAAGCCGAGAACCAAGTTGCTGACGGAGCGAGTCTCCCACTACTTGTGTCTGGTGCCTGAAACGCAAAGAGCACAGCAGTACAATAAAAGAGACTACAACTATAAAGCCAGCATGCTTCAGCCTGCAAACATACCTACTATATTATCCATGCTAATGGGTATTGTTAAGATTTTGTTGTTTTATGATTAGCTGAGCTAATAGCCCATGTCAGTCCATTCATCCATCCATTATCCAACCCGCTATATCCTAACTACAGGGTCACGGGGGTCTGCAGGAGCCAATCCCAGCCAAAACAGGGCGCAAGGCAGGAAACAAACTCCGGGCAGGGCACGCGCACACACACACACACACACTAGGGACAATGTAGAATCGCCAATGCACCTAACCTGCATGTCTTTGGACTGTGCGAGGAAACCCACGCAGACACGGGGAGAACATGCAAACTCCACTTAAGGAGGACCCGGGAAGCAAACCCGTGTCTCCTAACTGAGAGGCAGCAGCGCTACCCACTGCGCCACTGTGCCAGCCCAGACATGTATCCATGATAGAGACTTCTTTCAAAGTTAAGGCTGGGGTCAAAAGCAGGCAAAGTTATCAAAAAGCAGGAAAGAAAGAGGACTCTGGATGAGGTGACAATAGACTACGCACAACAGAGTATCACTTTGACATTAAAGTGACATTAGGACCAGAAGTCAATATAATATTATACTTAAGGCCTATACACTCTCATAGTATTCCAACATCATAATAAAGCTACTTATCTGGAGTGTTTATTGCGAATTAAAACACACTGCAACATTATAACAAGTACCAAAAAAAAAACTGATAATAAAGATAATAATTTACATAATGCTTTTCTCACTACTCTAGCGCTTTATAAAGTGAGTGGGCACCACTCTGCATGATGTGATGGTAGCCATTTTGCACCAGTACACTCACTAAACATTAGCTGTTAGGTGGTAAAGGGGAGAGAGAGATAGCCAATTAGAGAAAGGGAATGATTAAGGGAAGAAGAATGACCAGGCAACGGTGGGCAATTTAGCCAGGACATCAGGATACACCCTACTCTTCATGAAGGATGCCCAGAGATCTTTAATGACCAGGGAGAATCAGGACCTGGATTTCACTTCTCATCCGAAGGATGGCACCGTTTTTTACAGCACAGTGTCCCTGTCACGGCACTGGGGCAATAAGATTCATATTCAGACCTCAGAGTAAGTGCCCCTCTGCTGATCTTGTCAACACCTCATCCAGCAGCAACCCAAGCTTTTCCTAGTTGGTCTCCCAACCAAGTACTGGCAAGGCCCAAATATGCTTAGCTTCAGGTGGATGACCTCCTCTGAAGTGGATGTGGTAAGGCTGCTAAACAACAATGAATCTCGCATTTTCCAAAGGCTTATTGATTGAAATTAATCAGTGATCATCTGAATCAAGTGTGTCAGCTGTCTGATTTAACAAAAAGGTAAGTGTATTGGACAGTAAAAAAATACTGGAGTTGCCTCTGTGATATGATAACACACTTTGAATTAGTGATGAGCAACTATTTCAAATTGTGAAGGAACTGAGCAAACTGAAGACAGAACACACAAAGGAAGACCTTAGAAGCTGTCTGAATCTCATCAACAGTAAAACGACACTACATCAAGGGACAGAAAGAAATCCAGTGAAATGTCTATTCAGTACATGCTTCAACCATACAAGGAAGTCTTGATGCTCCTGTAGAATGTCTTACGGCTAATAAAACCACCCTTGTAGAAAGAAAGCAAGGTAAAAATGGAGTACATGAGAGACTATAAATCATAAAACTACAATCAGTGGGTGGAAGTCTTAAGCAGCAAATAAATGCAATTTTGAATTTTTTTGTTTCACGAAGGCACCTGGACGTCAGAGGAAGAGTTGGTAAGAAGTACTGATGTCCGTTAAAACAACTGCATGACCGCAACACTGTCATGATATCCATTGTGATTATAAGAACAGCAAACAATTTATTATTTGAATAGCCCAAAAAAGTGCGCAAGGAATCCCTAAATGGGATTTAACAGACCCTGTTTTGTAACAGCCCCCAGCTTTGACTCTGAAAAAGACAAGAAAAAAAAAAAAAAAAAATTGAGAGACCACCCTTCCAGCTAGTACGCAATGGGTGTCAAAAAATGTGGTAAATAAAACACATAACTAAATCTTCTCCACAGAGCTAAACGGGCAATATATCAGAAAACAACAGTATAAACTACTTGGCTTTTGCACGGCACTCCTTACTAAGTGCAGGCACAGAGTGCCACGACAACTCTCAAGGCTAAATGCAAGGAATAGAATTCACTAAATACAGAACTATTACATATTGTATAAGGATAAAGATTTGTTAGAATATATCAAAAACAAGTGGAAACTAATTAACATAAATGGAAAAACAACAATATCTATCTATCTATCTATCACGCAATTGTAGAACCACATCCAAATTGTAGAAAAAGGAGTCATAGACAAGTCAGAGTCCTGGAGACCTCAGCCAACAAGCAGCCTCCACCCTACTGGCCATTCTACAGCCAAGTCAGTGCTAGGAAGGCCAACTGGATGGAAGGACCCTTCTACCTGGAGATGCCAGTGCTCCTTTATTTGAGATGACTTTTCCATAGACAGGCAAAACACTTGACAGTAGAGCAGTGGCACCAAGTGTCACATGAGGATACCAAGAAGAGATACAGAATAACCAGTGGCGTAGGGGATTCTTTTCAGAAAGTTACCTTTACTTTTACTCAAGGATGTCTTTTGAGTACTTTACACAGCACTACTAAAAAGTCAATATAAAATTTTGAACATTGCACAAAGTTAATGTCATGTTTTCTATTCCACATTCCTATTTTTCTGTATTCATGCCTAACCCTGGACAACTTAAGTAGGCTCTTACACAATATACAGCCAATGCTATAGTTCTAGTGTGAAAACACATTCTTTCAGGATACCCATATCAATGAGAATTCTCTTTATGTTTACCATTATTCTCTCAGCTAGAAAAATCACCATGTTCAAATTAATAAACTAAACAAATAAGATGAGGAACCATAAGCATCTCTCAAAACTGAAAACACACCCATGTTCTCCCAGGCACAAAACTGAAGTCATAATTCAGACATCTCAAATGTAAAAGCCTAATTAATATTTAAAATGACACTTTAAGTAACAGATTCCTAATTGCCTCACAAAGAAACAGACTTCTAAAATAAATGGCAAATGAAGGAAGTGCATCAATGAAGCCTAATTGTACATTAAATTCTAGCCACCAACAATTTATTGCCCTCATGCCAGTACTAGAGTGAAGCTACCAACAAAAACAGCAGTGCAGTCCACAAATAAAATGTACATTTAAAAGCACCACTTTTCAAAACTAAAACAAAAAATTATAATTTATGACAGACGGCTGCAGACAATGCACACTTTGAAGGAAGGCAGCTATTCCTATCAACCCAGCTTTACTTAAACACAGAAAACAGTAATGACCATTTTAAAGCTTTCCAAAATCCAACCAAAATAATTCCATTTATGGTCCTATCTTTAAGTACAAGGAAAATAATTGGAGGGTAATCCCACTGGTGCAAAAACATGTAACAGTAATACAGTACAGTATGTGATAGGAAGGCACAGTAGATGAACAAAATATAAATACTGTATAACGATAGGAAGGCACAGTAGATGAACAAAATATAAATACTGTATAACAGTTCCAAATTAAAAATACATAAACCTGACCTGTACTTTGTATTAGACAAAAACAAATAAAAATGTAACAGTAGGAGTCAAACAATTCTGGACTGTAGAATAGTGCCCTTGAAGAAGTTAGATGACCTATTGTAATATGTATATTGACAGTCTGATTCTTAATGATAGCCTAAAGCCCCCCAAAATTGAACTGAACTGGATTAAGCAGGTTTGACAATATAATTTCTTAACACCAAGGACCCTCTTGCTTTTTTCTCTATTCTAGAAAAATTTACAAACTTGAAATTAGTTCTCTCCTCCCTTGTGTAAATACACTAAGGCAGGGCCAGCTGACATTCCTATGTAGTTATTGTTTTTGAAGACTAGGGGCCGTGCCCCCTGCTCGCTTCACTTGCCAACCCCTGGGCGGCCGCTACGCACTAGCCACTTCGTAGCTCTGCTGCTCGCATATGGGGAATCGGATGTACAATTTAAACAGATTTTTCCATATGCATAATAGACCTAATTATTTTACAATACAGCGAGTATTTAACCATAGTTAAAAATTGAAAAAAGTAATAAATTAAAAGAAAATTATGTTTCATGTTGCGTTAGAGGTACTTGTTGCATTATACGTTTTCGTTCTGTTTGGCTTTGAAATTTTTAAACTTACACTTTTACTGTAAAACTTCAGTAAAGACAATATTTGGAATGAACTTTTCATCAATATCACATTCAATTTTGATTCTGTGCTTGGAGTTACATTGTGACAACACAACGTATAACCGTCCGTGAGTGAATATCGTTTTTCTCTTTCTCTAATAAAACGTTTGTCCCTGTGATTTGTTAGTTGTCATAGCAAAAGCTATTCTAATGGGAAACTGTATATATTTTAATACAAATGGCATATCAAGATCTAATGTTCTCCCCTGAAGATGTACTACACTACCTTTCTTGTCACCAGTTAAAATTTTACATGTCAGAATTGTTCGACAAATTTTGAATACAACTAATCCTGTCCTATTGCATAGCCCATCACTCAAACATAAATTACGCAATAACATTACGATACATCCTTCTTCCAACAGTAATTCGGCGGTGGAAGACCAGACAGTATTAATGGTTGTAGATACTCTACGGGATGCTGTAAGTTGACGTTTTCATCTTCTGCACCATCGCCTCCAACTGTTTCAGCAAAGTCCATTGATAAGCATTTAACCAATTTGGCGTGTAACCGATCGACAATTTTGGAGTTAATTCATTTGATTTCATTGTTTCTCGGTGCTAGGATTGCCCGTGTACGCATTTCTTCTGTTGATAACCCGTCAGGATGACATTCTTCAATAAGATTTGGATATGTCTTCTTTTATTGGGAACTTAAAGTGCGGAAAATGTAAAAATTTATTAGAGGTGAAACAGCAGGAACTGTGTCTGACAAAAGCATTCACATGAATGAGAGGTGAAAGGACCGTGTGCGTAGGCCGTTAACCGTAAATGTTTGAGAGGAAGGCAGCACTTCAAAAAATCTCTTGGCAACAGTTTTATCTCGTCTCAAGATTTTCTTTTATAATAGACAGATATAAGACCTTCATTAAAACAGCTACACATTGTTGAAAACTCATAGTTTATTAATTTTATTAAATGTAAAGAACCAGTGCCCTCTCCAGGGCCGGTTCCTGCCTTGTTCTGAGTGTTGGTGTGATAAGCTGTTTCTCCTTGTGACGTTGAACTGGATCAAGTGGATATGAGAATATTGAAACTTATATACCATTTTGAGACTAAAATTGAATTGATCAATACAAAACTACACTGAACTACTAAAAATGTGCTCACACTGAAGACAAAAAGGAAGCCACCATTCTATAGATTAATAATCACATTGTAATGGGACTGGGTACAGTTCAGGCTCTAACCAATCTGGCATGTACTGCTACCTTTAACCCTTAAAATGTGAAGTACAAGTTAACTCTTAGGTTTCCTTGCCACCACTTCTCAATCACCCAGTAAATTGTTGCTATCTAGTGGATAGCCACAATATTTTATATTTGCGGAAAATAATGTTATAAATAGTCCATAGTTATGTCATTGAAAAATTGGCATAAAGTTACTGATGTTTTGAAACAACTAGACGTTTTTCAAGATGAATATTTTAAAGATAATAACAGTGACTGAGATAGTGACAAACAACTGGATGATGTGTAACCTGTGGGCTCTAGAACTGATGTAAATCGCTGCTCCAAAGGCATTTCTTCATCACAAGGTGTCTGACTTGACACAACTGTCAGGACAGCACTACATGGACATTCTGCCATCCACTGAGCGCAAATTGTCACCTAGTACCAAATGTGCTGTATGGAACAAGCATGGACAGCACAAAGAAACATGTTACATTTTTTTTGTGCTTCTAAGCCATGCTTTAAGGACTGTCTCAAATGCAGACTTTGTCATGTTGTTGCGGAAAATAATGTAATTAAGTTTTTTTATATTTTCATTTGATTTATTTACAAAGTTTTAACAGAGTTACGGCTGATAACAAAACCATTGCTATGTAATACATTTCTTTACATTTTTTTGATAAGTTCACTATTTATTATACAGTATATGCATAGACCTATACTGTAGCATCCTAGTAATAAACAGTTCAGCAGTAAATGTGTTAAAAGCACAAAGCGTGCAGAAGAATTTACAGAATTAGACTACATAATGATCTCCTGTTAATATTCACTACCAAAAGAGCCAGCTTGATGTTGCTCAGCACGTACAACTATAGAGAATGCTTGATCATACTCAATTATCAGAATTATGTTTTGGCAAAGCCAGTGAAACTAGAGCTGTCAGGAAATGCTCATACTGGATCATTTTTATTTTTTTACCCTAAACAAACCTTGCCATTGTAGAGTCAGAATTCCCGACTCTATAATTTAAATAATTTAACAATGTTTATTTAAAAAGATTACTAACATTATACAAATAATATATGCTGGATATAAACCCAGGCCCCGCTAAGGAAATTTTTCCTATTAAAACACAAATAATTTATAACTAAAAATCCACTATGGAAACATTTAATTCAGAAATGTAACCTCTCTTACTGAAAATGGGAGATAAAAAGAGTAAAGTTTCATGCAAGCATATTGCTGTGCCATCACACCCAAGCAGTTGTACAGCTGTTTACTATACACTGGGCAAAGGATCATGTTTTTGTTTCATCTGAAGTGGTATCTGCCATAAGCTTGTGGTTAGGATCTTCAAGGAAGGCCCGGCCCTCACTGTCAAAAAGAGACTGCACTTGACATTTAAGAAATGGAAATAGAAATTGAACCTGCAGAGAGTGCCAATTCACTTTTGACCTTCACCTCACAACTAAATTTCCACTTCTCCCAGCTCTAAGTGCCATATAAGCACCACACAAATAAAGAAGAAAATTGCTTGTAGGAGTTGTTTATTAAATATGTAGTTTAAAGGTGTTCATGACTGATATTATTCTAAAATGCTGTAATGAAGTGCAATTTTCCCCAGCAGCGACAGAAATGAGAACATCTTGCACAAAACACCTTGATGAAAGTTTGAAATTCTTTATCACAATTCCTATATCTAACTTCAAGAATGTTATTTTATGATAAATACATTGCAAAGAAGACTTAAAATAACATTAAAATGCTAAATTAACTATTCAATGCATGTGTCTACATTACTTCAACCAACATACAGTAACTAAATTAATCAGTATTAAAAGTTTTCTTTTTTTAGGAATCCATTTTCCCTCCACTTACACACCAAAGCTTTCATTGAAGTTTCGCTGATAACAATAGAAAAGCAATAAAGTAATATTTAACTTTGTTCTATTTTTGTAATTTGACCACACTTCTCATTGTGATAGACCAAAGGAAATGACTTTCAAGCTGGTCATTCTTCAAGCCAAAACACAATGTTCATAACATATAGTATATGTAAATCACATGAACATTCTGAGGAGCAGCTCTTTGATCCTTACTTGTTTCTCTATCAAAGTATGCACAGACCTAATGAGCTTACCCTGGAACAATTGATGGGGGGGTTGCAGTTGGGCCATTCATTGCATATACACCAAGGCTGCTGATGCCACTGCTGCCCATGCTACCAGAGCTCTGTGCTGACTGTGTCCTGTCAGGATAATTCAGCGGGAGGCTCTGTGGCCTTGCACAGTAGTAAGGGGTTGAATGAGCATCCCTTGGCAAAGCCTGAGCAAATAGTGTGGTAAAATTGGCAACCTAGAATTGGAAGAGCACATTTTGAATTTGTTAAAAGTTACAAAGAAAGACTGGTAGTAGCACACACTAATAAGCTCATAAAATATTTTCCCACCCAGGTTTTAACTTGGGAAAGAGATGGGCAAGAAACGTACCCTGTTGGGTGGTTTGCGGGGGTCTTCAGATAGACTAAGCAAGAGGTAGAGAATGGACCATCTGTTTTTCAGCACTCCCTTCAAATGAAAAAAAGGAAAGAGTCACCAAATAAATAAACACTTTTTCAAACATCACAACATCAAATATAGGAATTTATTAGGAAAACTGGATAAATCTTTACTTCAATAACAAAAAATATGTACAATCTTAATTCTTACATGATGCTGTATGAAAAGAACATAACCTTCCTGGTTTTTTGCTTATGAATTAACTGTGTGATAATTAAAGGAAGCAATAATTCACTCAAATTTAACAGAATGCAGTACTGCTAGCTATCATTGACACTATACCAGTAGCTAGGACAAGACCTGTCCTTACTACATAGCCAGCAGGAGGAGGTGCTCACAAAAATTATTTCTGAGTAACACAAGGCATTGAGCACAACATAGCTCGCCTATCTCTGCCTATGCAAGTCTTTAAAAATACTACTGAGAAACGAAGGTTTGCAAACTACTATTAGCAAACACACTTCTATGTAACTCATCATCCTTGCTTATTGTTCACTATGGGAAGAAGAGTTTCTAAAGTTAATGGAGATCTATATCACCAACTCCCTTCATAGGTTTAAACACTACTATCACATCATCTCTTAATTTTTGCTTGCATGAACTGGAACTAATCAGCACTTCCTTCACATTTCAACTCCTCACAGTCCTAGTACAAGCCTAACAGGTCATCTACAAACTTTTCTGTAATACAGAGACAAAAATTGCGAATGTGTGTGTGTAAATATTAATATATACACTGCACACACATACTGCCATCTTGGAGGCCCAGGAACACTTATTACAGAAAATCCTTAAGCAAGTATAAATTAAGAAAATAAAGCCAATGTGGAGAAACCAAAGAAAAACAGAACATAATTCACAGGAACAGTTTGTGTGATCTGTCATGCATATTCTAGCTCCAGGCTCCCCTCAAATACTAGCAAAACAGAACATTAATGGTGACTGGTCACAAGAATGAATGGGTGGGGATATGTTCAGTATCGTCTCTTACAAATGGAAAATTTTCCAAACAGATGCTCTTCTCATAAAATCAAAGAAAGTGAACAAGATAATCTTTAGCTTAGAAATTCAAAAATACATCAAAATATTTCCATTCAACCATTATCCAACCCGCTAAATCCAAACACAGGATCATGGGGGTCTGCTGGAGCCAACCCCAGCCACAACAGGGCGCAAGGCAGGAACAAATCCCTGGGCAGGGCGCCATCCCACCACAGGGCAAACACGGGCACACACACACCAAGCACACACTAGGGACAATTTAGGATCGCCAATGCACCTAACCTGCATGTCTTTGGACTGCGAGAGGAAACTGGAACACCCAGAGGAAACCCACGCAGACACGGGGAGAACATGCAAACTCCATGCAAGGAGGACCCGGGAAGTGGACACAGGTCTCCTAACTGTCAGGCAGCAGCACTACCACTGCGCCACCGTGCCGCCCCTCAAAATATTTAATACATCAGAAAATTTTCATACATAAGACACACCTCAATGGTGTGCAATGCTCTTCAAAATGATTAAAGTTTAAAAATATCAATTGTGTTGTAACGTTTGGCTGAAAATAAGCTGCACAAAATTATAGCAGTAAAGGACCACACATAATAGCATTAATAAGAAAAAAGAAAAAAAAAAAAAGAACACACACACACACAGACCTGTGACTGCAGTTTTCGATGAAGTTCTGAGAAAAGTGCTGCATCTGCCTCTCGTCTCTGCCTTACAACTGCAAAATACAAGATAAAGGCATTACTTTGTCATTCTGGCTTTCAGAAACAGAAGTGTAAACTTTCAAGTGCTATGCACTTCATCCATAGATGTACTTGTTGCACTGGAGCCTAGGGTTGAGCAGGTTCCAGTTCATCAATGCTTGCTAATGCATTTGTTGAAAAACACCATTTCCTGCATGCTTCACAAAACAACACTTA
This sequence comes from Polypterus senegalus, assembly GCF_016835505.1. Taxonomy (NCBI): domain Eukaryota; kingdom Metazoa; phylum Chordata; class Cladistia; order Polypteriformes; family Polypteridae; genus Polypterus; species Polypterus senegalus. The sequence continues at coordinate 308,943,015 of NC_053155.1, read as the reverse complement.
CATACTTTAACATGATCAAAACATCTCAGGAGACCACATTCCCCCTAATAACAAATAATTCTTTACATTTATACAGTATAGCACTTTTCACATTACTCAAAGCACTTTACACAGTGATTGGGGATCCATATCAACCACGACTAATGTGCAGCATCCACAAGGATGATGTGACATCAGCCATTTTTGCGCCAGTATGCTCACCACAAATTAACTGTTAGGCTCTCTCTGTCTTACCACTTCACCATCTATTAAGAGACAGAGGATGATTAGGGGGGGCCAGAATGACAATTAACCCAGGACATCGGGATACACCCTGCTCTTGACAAAGGATGCCCAGGGACCTTTTATAACCACATAGAGAGTCAAGACCTCAGTTTCACACCTCAGCTGAAGGACGGCACCATTTTTACAACACAGTGTCCCCATCACTGCCCTGGGGCATGGGGATCCACATTCAAACAACCCTGTTTCAAAGCTATTTTGAGTCCCAGCCCACTCCAGTTTCATTTTTTTTTTTTTTAATAAAAGGAAGAGTCTGCTCTATTGAATATTGCACAAAAATTGGTGGGTACAAAGTACATTTCTTAGTTTCAACGTATTTCATAGAAAATCATGATTTTTAAACAATGGAAGGGTACCAACAGTTCTTTGCTGCCTCTATATGACAAACTTTTTTCAAAGTCCATAATGCAAGACAAATTTTATTTGGTATTCTTCTTTTATCTCCAACAGAGGTCTGCCCTTCCCTCCCACATTTTTTGTTACTTTTCGCTCACACAAATGTTGCTACTTTGTTTGATGTTTTGCCTAAACAGCCTACAGGCCTTTACACTCCATCTGAAAGTCCACCCACACTCCATCATATACAAACATTTCTAAAAATATGTCCCCTTCCTCTAGAATTCCTTATAATTAACATATACATTTTTATTTTTGTGTGTACCCTGCCTGTACCTTGCATCCTACAAGTTGTATGCTATGGGATTGGGCATCTCCAGGGATACTTTAAATAACCCTGGCACCTCCCACAGTTTGTTTTACATTGTTTAAAACTGGTACTTTCTTCTGTTTCACTAAATATTTAAGGAGGAACAGTTTCAGTGTCAAACACTACTCTGTGTCAGCAGGAAGCAGTAATTTTAATAATAAAAATGTGAAAGAAACAAGGGGAAATACTTGAGAACTCCACCTCTGTTCCTCCTGTTAAAAACACACAAATCCCTGTTAAGTTTCTTCAAATAAGTAAAACAAGCTGTTAGGAATTTGTGGATTGAAAGACGAGAACTAACTACCACACCGGCATGTTTAGTTCAGCTAAGGCCCTGTTTTACAACTGCATTTCAAGACAGATATGGGAAGACACATTTCTGAGATAAAATGAATGCATTAAAACAGAACTGCTGTAGCCAAATCCCTTGAGAATGTAATGCTTTAATCTACACATTGTATTGTGGGTTAATTAGTATTTACAAGCATTTGGAGAAGACAACTTTAACATTTTAGAGGGCACTCATCACTGACACAAACCGCAAATATCATTTATCATTATGTTATGTTTATTTCATGGCTTACCATTGACCCATTGCACCCAAGAGCAAGAAGATGTTGTTTCCACTCACAGACCTCTGTGTTTGTTTGTACAGAATTTTGCCGTTTCTGGTGTTTGTGTAATCCATTACCAGGATTATTTCTTATGATTGATTACCTGAGTAGGTATTTAGGATTGCAGTTTTAGCCTATTAAACACTGAGCTGTTGTATCGGTTCTATTTATCCAATAAACATGACACAATTGGGAAAGACCATACAAAGCGGGCTAGGAAACGAGGATGGAGAAGAGACATCCAGATGACAGTAAAATATTGTGGCAACAGAATTTCTTTACCCAGCAGTTTTCCTGACCTATGTCATAAAAATATATACTAGAAAACATTCAGGTTGGACTGGCTTTACAAAAAGACATTACAGTAATCCCTCTTCAATCGCAGGGGGTTCTGGAACGCATAGGTGAAAATCAGCGAAGTAGAAAACGTGTTTGTATGTTATTTTTATATATTTTAAACCCTTATAATCTCTCCCACACTGTTTATATATATTCCCCGCACAGTTATAAAGCATAAACCTTTGTATTCTCTTGATATTAGGTAAGATTCATTGAAATTATGTATGTAAACACACTATTTATCTATACATATAAAGGAGAGTTGGGATCCGAGAGACTGTGTTTGTGGAGGGATGGAGAGTTAAGGCGGGTGGGGGAGTCACGTGATCATCTCCCCTCCCATTCACCTCATTTCATTCACTTCATTTCGCTCCGAGCTGAGCTCCGCAGTTAATGCAGTCTTGCCATTCTTTTTCCTTAGTGTTTAGTCCTCTCTACTTTATTGATTTACTGTTTACTAGACGCAGTACTTACCGAATATTATTTTTTCCTTTAGTGTTTCTTAGTGTTTAGTTGATGTGGTGTGCCGGTGTTCCCGGCGGTGTTGAGGTTTACTGTTACTTTCTACTTAGTTTTTGTACTTTAGTGTTTAGTAGACTTTTACTTTATCTCATTCCAACTACAGCGACTGCAGCAAAGCGCACGTGGTCTGCTAGTATACAGTAAAACCTAAATATTATTTTAAAGATATTGAGCGTCTTCGATATATCACATATGTTACAGCCATTACCGATAGACAGGCCACCAGCAATAAATACCTACAATGCAAGAAAAATTCTATACATAAATGTGTATACAGTGACACTAAACGTACGTACATGTACTAAGTACTGTAAGTAGAAAATTAATTATGGTTACTCACCAACAATGACACGACGACTTGTCCGATAACTATGAGTTTAATCTTACTGCACAAGAAAGGAGAGCGTTACAGCTCTTCTAAAGGAGCCTCTTCAGGCGACTGTGTAGCACAGCCATTGTTGTTCTTCTGGCAGTCTTCAATCCAAATCCCTAAAGCAGATTCCATCCAGAGTACTGCCTTATTACATCCAACTCGTTTTGCACCCAGGTTAAAAGGACACTGGGGCCGTAGATCTTGGATTCCTTTCCTACTTTTTAAATAAAAAAGAATCGTAGCCTCATTGTTGCCGTAATGGTGTCCTACAGCGGTGTAGCTTTTCCCTTCCTTCAACATATCTAAAACTTTTACCTTTTCAGCAATCGTTAACATCTTCCGTTGATGTTTGGGCACGGCCCCTGAAGCAGTAGCAGGAGCAGATCGTTTTGGAGCCATAATGAAGGGCTTGACTACGCACAAAGATAAACAAAAAAAAGGAGCACAAAAGTTAACTCTTTACACAGCGAAACACGTTGATGCTGAATGAACGAGACGAGACTTCCTGGTTAACGCCGCAGAATCGAATTCGGTGCTCTGTCGCTGAGCTAATCAGCACACAGGAACTTAAGTGCGTGCTCTGATTGGTTAGCGTCTCAGCCATCCGCCAATAGCGTCCCTTGTATGAAATCAACTGGGCAAACCAACTGAGGAAGCATGTACAGGAAATAAAAAGACCCACTGTCCGCAGAACCCGCGAAGCAGTGAAAAACCTGCGTTATATATTTAGATATGCTTACATATAAAATCCGCAATAGAGTGAAGCAGCGAAAGTCAAAGCGCGATATAGCAAGGGATTACAGTATAAGGTTTTTGTGCTGCAGGTTTCACAGGGCGAGTGGCAGTAAGAAAGACCATCCTTAAAGGACAAAACATGTGGACAGTCTCCTCTTCACAGCAGGAACTGACACTTGCTTTGTTTTGGAAGACTGCTAAGCTGTGAGACGCCTTTCATGCAAGATGGTGACCCCCAAAAATTTGTCTTCTGATTGGGTTGTGACTTTAGGTCTGCCACATCTCTTCCTATTAAGAGTTTCTTCCAGCTTCCAATTGCCTTTGGATTGCGTAGGACACACCATACTCCCTGACACTTTGATTTTTTAGCTATCTTACGCAGTCACTTCTTCCCTCTCTTCTTCTGCACCAACAGATTCAATGAAAGCTTCTACCACATGTCACATATAAACCTAGAAAAAGATTTACTATGTGCAGAGTCTACAGGGCAATTAAATGGAGAGCTGTGATAATAACAGCATCTGTGTATCAGAAAAGATTTACTACACCCTCACTAGCCGTCAGTAAATATAATGGTGCAAAGCTAACAGAGCATGTACATTTCGTACACCCCTCCAAGTGGGAATCAACTGCCAGTTTTCAAAGTGTAGTGGTTTTCCACTCTGACCTTGAAGTACTTCTGTGGCTGCTGGTTTTGGCTCTAATCAATTTCTTAACAAAGGCCAACTGATGTCTTCAAGCATAATGCTGCTTGGTAAATAGCTGGCTGCTTTTTTTTTCCTTTAAGGCCACAGTCTAAACCACTACATAGCACAGGCTTTTAAACTTGCCTTTAATAAAGGAGGGTGTATCCCACATGAAACTGTATTTATTTTTTTCCACCAAATTACTTTAAAAAAGAACTATGGTAATGTAGTAAAAAAAAAAAAAAAACACAACAGCACTAATGATACAAAAGGCTGGAGTAGGCTGCAGTGTTAATTCCATTTACGTCCTCTCAGAAATAAGTTGTTGCCATTTTGAAATACCATATATACTTGCATTTAAGTTCTCCCACGGATAGGTTGGGAGTTGGTTTTAACGTATAATTTCTGGTATTTTATAATGTTGCCGTATAAGTTGAATGTGGAAAACTCACACTATTGGTCCAAGAGATATGCTAACACCCACCTGAGAGAGTAACCACAGGGCACACTGCCTTTTTTTTCTATGTATTGGGCTTACGTGACCACACGGTAATACCCGAACTATTCCAAAGTGACGTTTACACTGTTTTGTGTATCTCACACTCTCATACACCTTTATTGTAAGAGCATCCCTTATCTATGATGGAGTGTTCGATAAGAAGCTGGATTTAGTCATTGAAGTGGCAAAAGAAAATTGGTAACTGTGTTGCTGTAACAAAATTCGATGCATCTGAGAAACTGGTGCGAGATTGGAGAAAGCAAGAAGAAGTTAAAATAAATAAATAAATAAACTGTCGTATTTTTGAACGGGTTTTATGATCAATTTTTCAGATTTCAAGACCTGACTTATATGCAAGTATATACGGTAATTAAGAGAAAAAGAACAATTACTTGATGGTCATAAAGTGACTCTTGCTGTACGTTTCCATATGAAATCTGGATGGTTGCCGGTTTGAATCCCTATTACTGCCAAAAGGGATCCTACTCTGCTGGGCCCTTGAGCAAGGCCCTTAACCTGCACTTGCTCCAGGGGCGCTGCACTCTGACCCTAAGGGCTATGTGAAAACTGACCAAGTCCTAATACAAGAAATTGTATAAGGTGAAATAAAGATAGAGGACCCCTGTTACCTGTCAAAAGATGAGGGGTATTACTAAGGTACACGGTCCACTACAGTGTACTGTGGGGAAATGAACATTAGTCACCAAAATCTGAGATATCAAAAGAAAGTGACAGGTTACTCCCGTATAATCAGTGCTTTATAATCAGTGCTTGTAAGCTTTGATTGTTGGGGGCACTACAAAACAGAAATGGTGAAACTCAAAGGAGGATTCACTAGGCCGTTCATTCTGGCAAAAGGCAAGTGTGCTAGAAAAAGAAGTGCTAAAGATCACTTTATATATGAACAAGGTCAGAAATCCCCAAAATAGCTGAAGGCATCTGTCTTTTTAAACAGATAGAGAACATTGTGGGCTATTTATTCAGCCATTCTGGCCCTACACTAAACCCCAGGAAAGGTGTAGAGGATTTTCCTCCACTAAAACTGTATTGAATGCGGATGACACTGTGATCTGTAGCGATAGTAGGGAGCAGGTTGAAGAGACCTTGGAGAGGTAGAGATATTCTCTAGAGAGGAGGAATGAAGGTCAGTAGAAACACAACAGAATATATGTGTGAGAATGAGAGGGAGGTCAGTGGAATGACAAGGATGAAAGGAGTAGAGTTGGCGAAGTTGGAAGAGTTGAAATACTTGGGATCAACAGTACGGAGTAAATGAGGAGTGTGGAAGAGAGGCGAAGAAGGATGGAATGGCTGGAGAAGAGTTTCAGGAGTGATTTGTAACAGACGGGTATCAGCAAGAGTCAAAGGGAAGGTCTACAGGACGGTAACGAGACCAGCTATGTTATATGGGTTGGAGATGGTGGCACTGACCAGAAAGCAGGAGACAGAGCTGGAGGTGACAGAGTTAAAGATGCTAAGATTTGCATTGGGTGTGATGAGGAAGGACAGGATTAGAAATGAGGACACTAGAGGGTCAGCTCAGATTGGACGGTTGGGAGACAAAGTCAGAGAGGCGTTGGTTTGGACATGTGCAGAGGAGAGTTGCTGGGTATATTGGGAAAAGGGTGCTAAGGATAGAGCTGCCAGGGAAAAGGAAAAGAGAAAGGCTTAAGAGAAGGTTTATGTATCACAGGACAGAAAGATATTCAACAAGAAGATCCGCTGTGGTGATCCCTCATGGGAGCAGCCCGAAAGGAGAAGAAAGCTTATGTATTGAATATCCAGTGGACACCTTTATTCAAGGCGTCATACAAGATCAGACTACAAAGGTTTACATTTTTTTTAAGATGTGGAGCACAGGAAGGTTAAGGGACTTGCTGCAGTTCACACCATGAGGGAGGGGTTAGAACTGAACTGACAAACTTTTAAGTCAAAAGTGTAAGGTAAGACGCAGCAAAAGGGCCGGGGATACTTTGTGGTATGAACAGACAAGCTACCCAGTCCTAGTAGTTCGGGTGCCTATCACCTGATCGTAAAGGTCTGCGAGGCTGTCAAAATTTTGTTGTTTTGTGTGCACTGTGAACACTGGTTTATAAATCAAAGGTTTTACATTTGAGTATTTGTCATTTTCAGATATAAAAGAGACCATTATGCATTCCATGCCTGACAAAAAAGACAGAAAAATCTAAGCCACCTAAATTATCCAGGAGAAAAATAAAAAGCAACATCCGTAGTATTCAAATATAAATCACATCAGTTTAAAAAAAAAACTAGAAACAAGCCTTTAGCAAAATGAATTAACTTCAAATTATGTTTTTCTAATTAGTCCAAGTGGTGCATGATAACCTTCAATTCTTCACTTCGATCACATAAAGCAACCAAGCTACTGCAGTAGGACAGAAGGACTGTCCCTCTGTTTCGTAAACACAATACTAAAGAACTAAAAACCAAGTGGAGATCTTGTTGATGGAAATTTAAGTACAGATTTCTTTAGACACAGCCCTAGATACTTGCATTGTATGCATGATATTTTTTAATCAAGTAGAGATCAAATCAGATGTGCAGTGATAAATTGGATCTGATAAATGATTTATAGATAAACAGATTTCCTTAAGCAGATTACTTAACATTATAAACGGGCAGGGTTTAGCTGAACAATTTTCTCTGAAAGCAATTTATTCACACCCCACTTATATAAATCAACACAGATCACAACATTACCCCCTCAAAAAAATTACCCTTCATTCAAAGAAATGTAGACAAGTATTGAAGTGGCTCAATTTGATTAACATCACTGAAATAATAAAGTTGTGTCACAAACCATCAAGCTCATTACAATACTAATACAAGACTGAAACACTTTGATTAAATAATTTCCTAAAAATGGAGAACTTCACAAAAAAAAAATTAAAATCATATTTGAATACTCACGCTCTTTTTTTATCTTTTCGGATACAAGAAACTCATCTCGTTCAATGGTTGGAGCATAATTACTTCCGATAACTCTCACGGCATACTGGAACTGGTGTGCAACATCGGCTGAAACATGGGGGGGAAAAAGGAGACAATAAAGAGGTAAAAAAGGTACTGATGTGGCAAGGGGCTACAATTCTAAAAGTTTGTTTTAAAAAGTACACACAGATCAAACATTAATTCAAGTACAAAATAGTATATGTCAACAACTGAGATTAAAGCAAAACACAGCTGTAACAAAGCCTGTATCATATCACAGGTGTTTAACTGAGCAGAGCACAAATTCTTCTCAGCTTTATGATTTGACAGGTTGACCACTTCATAACTTTTATGGATAGAATTTCTAGGCGCAGCCAGGGTGTTGAAGGGGTCCGGTTTGGTGGACTCATGATTGAGTCACTGCTTTTTGCAGATGATGTTGTCCTGTTTGCTTCATCAGGCCGTGATCTTCAGCTCTCTTTGAATCGGTTCGCAGCGGAGTGTGAAGCGGCTGGGATGAGAATCAGCACCTCCAAATCCGAGAGCATGGTCCTCAGCCGGAAAAGGGTGGAGTGTCCTCTCAGGGTTGGGAGCGAAATCCTGCCCCAAGTGGAGGAGTTCAAGTATCTCGGGGTCTTGTTCACGAGTGAGGGAAGAATGGAGCGTGAGATCGACAGGCGGATCGGTGCGGCATCCGCAGTGATGCGGGCTCTGCATCGGTCTGTCGTGGTGAAAAAAGAGCTGAGCCGTAAGGCAAAGCTCTCAATTTACCAGTCGATCTACGTTCCTACCCTCACCTATAGTCATGAGCTATGGGTAGTGTCCGAAAGAACGAGATCGTGAATACAAGCGGCTGAAATGAGTTTCCTCTGCAGGGTGTCTGGGCTTTCCCTTAAAGATAGGGTGAGAAGCTCAGTCATCCGGGAGGCTCAGAGTAGAGCCGCTGCTCCTCCGCATCGAGAGGAGTCAGATGAGGTGGCTCGGGCATCTGATCAGGATACCTCCTGGACGCCTCCCTGGTGAGGTGTTCTGGGCACGTCCAACCGGGAGGAGGCCCCGGGGAAGACCCAGGACACGCTGGAGGGACTATGTCTCCCGGCTGGCCTGGGAACGCCTTGGGATTCTCCCGCAAGAGCTGGAAGAAGTGGCCGGGGAAAGGGAAGTCTGAGCCTCTCTGCTTAAGCTGCTGCCCCCGCGACCCGACCTCGGATAAGCGGAAGAGGATGGATGGATGGAAGGTTTACCACTTTTGAGAAATTGCAATAAACCAGAGATCAGCAGATTCAAACAACCTGTTAATCCACTAGCAGCTCCGGGTATCCAGCTCGGTGACTAGTATCCTTTAACACAAACACGCTACATTACTGTTTGTTGTATTTTTACTGTATAAAACATACCAGTCACCCTCAATTCAACTCCTTTTTGTACAGTGCCCTTCACTGTGTATGGCAGTGCTACTCAACTTCATGTATTTCAGGGGCCTAAAAACTGGAAATAAACCTGACTAAAAGGCCGCAAAGCAAACAAGTTAACATTTTCTGACATTTTACCGTTAATTGTTTCCTAAAGATTTAAGTTAGAATGTTTTAAAACTAGCAAATCTATTTTTGTTCTTTGCATTTGGGGTTATGTTTAATAAACAATCCTTCAAAAGAATAATAAAATGTACAAATTAGCACTTTATTTAAAGTTGAGCTAACATGAGACTTCTCTTGTTGTAATCACATCACTAGATAATAATAATTCTTTGCATTTATATAGCACTTTTCTCACTACTCAAAGCACTCAGCAACTGAAGGTTTAGGGCCTTGCTGAAGGGCCCACCAGAGCAGAGTCCCTATTGACATTTACGGGATTCAAACAGGCAATCTTCCGATTGCCAGTGCAGATCCCTAGCCTCAGAGCCACCACTCTGCCTAGATAAGATAGATAAGAACAATTTTAAATAAATAATTATCTGAAAATGGGAGTAAAGTAAAAAATGAATCTTAAAAAAAAAATTATGAAAGCTACTTGAAACATTAATGTAATTTATATCAATTAACATTTTACTGCCATCTACTTTTGCTCTTTAAATGCCTGCATATAAGGATAATATGTAAGTAACATATGAATACAGCCATGCTCCACCATAAATACAAACGGCAATACAATCAGGATCCCTCTTGTCAACAAATATCTTCTCCTCTTGTTCGGCCTTTAAGTGGAAGAAGTGTGAGCATTTCCTCAGCAAGATCCGCACCATTAAAACAGCGCACCCACACCATGACCTGGGCCATGTCCGATATATCGGCTGACTCGTCAATCTCCAGACTAAAATGTTCTGCGTTACTTGGGTCAGTTACAAGCTTTTCAAAACTCTTCAGGCTAGTTTTGAATCCGATGTAATTTGAATATCCGACCAATGATATTGTCTTTATTTTTAAAATCAGCAAAGATAGATTCACTGCACTCCAAGAAACATTTTTTAATAAGCTCACCTTCAGTAAAAAGGCTGCGGCTCTTTACAATGCTCCACGCTATTTTATATGAGGCTTCTGTAATGGAATCACTCTGTTTTAGCCCTGCCCGGGGTTTGTTTCCTGCCTTGCGCCCTCTGTTGGCTGGGATTGTCTCCAGCAGACCCCCGTGACCCTGTAGTTAGGATATAGCGGGCTGGATAATGGATGGATGTTTTATTTATCATCGTAGTAAATGTTGCTGGCCATGTAGGCTGCCTAGAAGTGAGCGGATTTTATCCTTTCTTAAATTGGTCTGATGGGGATATAATTTTCTAAAGTCAGCATGACAGCTTTTGTGGTGATGCTGGATATTTGCCCGTTCTGGCACTGCTATACCTCTCAGACAAAGCAGATATAGAGGTTTACTGTTTATTTCAGTGAACGCAAATTCTTCTTCCCATGCTTTGTTAAATGTTCTATGCTCGTTTGCAATTTTGCGTTTTGCCATTTTCTTGTCGTTTTCACCAGTGGCACTCTAAACGTTTTGTCTACTTCGCGTTGTGATACAGAAAGAAACTTCGCATGAACTGAAAAAACATATAAAACACTAATGTGCCCCTTTTTGAGAGAAAATTAAATGTTCTTGTTTTGAGCAGGAATTTAAACTCTGAAAATGATTAATAGACTTTAATACATTTCTTACTTCCTGGGGGCCACAGAAAATGCTTTAGGTGGCCGCATGTGGCGCGTGTGTTAAGTAGCCTGGGTGTACATGCTCATAGTACTCCAATATGTATAAAGCTAAAATACAAATTGCAAACTATACTAATCAAACTTCAGTTTCTAATTATTTCTTATTTTACATGAAACAATATACTGTATACTTTAGAGTGAACATTAGAGTGCACCACCCAATTAAAAAGTCACTAGTACAATAAAATTAAGCCCTGTATTTTTTTTTTATTAAATTTTATTAGCAATCAAGTTTTTACAAAAAAGAAAAATTGAGTTAAGAACAGATCGATCCCCACCCCTGAGAGAGAGAGCAAGCCAAACGGCGTAAAATTTAAGGCTTGTAAACATACCTAAATTAATAAATTCTCTGTGCTTCATGAACTGCCCTGTATTTTAATTCAAACCAATGCCATACAGACAGACACTAAGTCTATAAAGAAGGTCTTTGCACTTTGAAACCGCAAGAGTCCCCCAAAACCAGGAAAGCTCATAAACAAAAACTTAATTTGGTACAAAACCTTCACCAAGTGATCAAAGCTTTTCAGGTAAATAGCCACATTTTTATATATATTATTATACAAGGGCTGTTCAAAATGAAAGAACAGATTTCAAAAATGTATTTCAAAAAAACTGTAGAAGACAGAAACACACTCTGCACATCACTGGATTGAGGAAAACCACGTCACTCAAGTCAACCATCACTGGGGAAAGCTACACGTCCATAATGAATTCATTACATGAGGCGGTCAAACAGAAATATTGCTGGAAATGTCAGTAGGTGAAAAGAAAATCCGAGCACATCACACCATCACACCAGTTCTGATGTCACTACATTGGTTACTACCTGTGTCATTTAGAACTGATTTTAAAATACTACTTATGGTTTACAAAGCTTTAAATAATCTGCACCATCTTATATTTCAGAATGCCTCTCACCTTATACTCCAAATCGCAACCCGAGATCTTCAAATGAGTGTCTGCTTAGAATTCCAAGAGCTAAACTTAAAAGAAGTGGTGAGGCAACCCAGCGTTCTGCTGTTATGCACCTAAAATCTGGAATAGCTGACCGATAGAAAGTCGCCAGGCTAATATAGTGGAGCACTTTAATAAACTGCTTAAAACACATTACTTTAACATGACCTTCGCATAGCTTTACTTTAGTTTAATCCTGATACTCTGTATATGCATTTAACCATCATTATCATTCATGGTGGCTCTGTAATCCGTACTAATCTCTACTTTGTCTTCTGTGGTAGTGATCTGTGCCCCCCCACCTGATCAAAGCACCGTAATGTCACTACATAAGTCCAGATGACCATCATCATCAAGTTCTTCCGTGTGAACCCTAAATACAATGAGGACTGATTGAGGTCATTTATGTTAGGTAGAATGCCTAGAGGGGGCTTGGTGGTCTTGTGACCTCAAAATCCCTGCAGATTTTGTTTGTTGTTTTTTTTTTCCTCCAGTTGTCGGGATTTTTTTTTTCCTGTCCATCAGATCTTCATTTTATTCCATGTTAATTAGTATTGCCTAATTTTATTTTTTATATTTTGTCTTTTTTCTCTTTCTTTATCCTGTAAAGCACTTTGAGCTCCATCATTTGTATGAAAATGTGCTATAGAAATAAATGTTGTTATTGTTGTTGCTTCACAACAATACATTGTTTCTCAAATACCAAAAATCAAAGGCTGCTATCAGGGAATGTGGTTTCATAGGGCTTAACCATCCACCATTCAGTCCAGTCCTGGCCCACCGCGATTATTTTCTCTTTTGAAACCTGATGAAATTCCTAGAAGGCAATAATTTCCCCAAAGAGGCTGTAACGGGTTTGCAGGAGGATCAAGATGAATCCTTCTGTGCTGAAGTCATGGTAGGAGTTACTATTGAAAAGTAAATGAGAGGAGTTTGACCATCAGATTATTGCATGTATGTATAGAGATAGATACAATAGATAGATAGATAGATAGATAGATAGATAGATAGATAGATAGATAGATAGATAGATAGATAGATAGATAGATAGATAGATAGATGGGTATGTATGAATAGATATAGATAGATGAAAAATTATTGAATGTCCCAAATGGTCACCTCTGAAGGCCAACTATCTTTTCATTTAGTTGTAGTGCTGACACATCAGGGATTGTAACATACAGTAATGTGATAATAAACTCAAACATCCAAAAACTTTTCAGCATTCACTCATCTTGCACGTTCATCCAATGCTTCAAGTAAAAATGTTGTCAACAGAAACCTGCCACCATCCTGAGAGGAAGCTGAAGCCCATCCCAGCAATTTTCAGGAACAAGGCAGGCCAAATTCATAGACAGGGAGTCTACCTGTGAAATGGTGAAAGACAATGGGTCTTCAGTCAACCCCTCTTAGCAAATGGCAGCCTTTCTGGGATGTCACGGGGTCTTGCTGCTTTAGGAGATTTTTGGGTCAGACTTAACTGGACTGTGTGTGGCATCAACAGTGGCATCCAGGCTATTACGCACTGCCCCCTAACATATTTTGTATCACACTGTTTACCAGAGGTGTAGCTGGTGACATGCAGGTAGGTCACTTGACCTACCTCAAACTGCTAGCTGTCCAAAAAGCATACGATTCAGAAAACACCTTTATGATTAATTACTAATCTGTGCTATCCATCTAAGATGGGTTGAAGTCTAAGTAACCAAAGCAGACCTCAGTGTTAATATTTGCAGTGCACCATCAATTAGAATGTACTTTGTAATGCATGTACTGATTAAATATATTCAACTTGTCATTCCAAAAGATGCAAACATTTGTAGCAATAAAATGAATTACTACAAATGTTTGTGGAACGTCACCATCTACTGGAATGTATTTTGTAATGACTGGAGTGGAAAAATACATTGCATTTGTCATTCCAACAGATGGTGCATCATAAGCATCATAAACATGTGCAGTAATAGAATGTATTACAACCAAAAGATGTGGAGCATCATCTGTTGGAATGATAAACGCAATGCATTTTGCCCCTAAAAATGCTTGTGAGGTGCCATCTATTGCAATGTCAGAGATGTACCAACAGAAAGGACGCACGCGTACACTTATCCTTTTCCTAGCTGTGCTATCTGCCTAAAAACGGGCTGAAATCCAAGTAATCAATGTAGATCTCAAGTGTTAATGTTTGTAATGGGCCAATTCAATTTGAAGCAGTGCTAATGTTTGTGATACGTCATCTATTGGAATGACAAATGCAATGTATTTTATCACAAACAAATTTTGTGATAATCCATCTTGCAGAAAGACAGAGACATTGCAAATGGATGGCCACACAAACACCTATCCTTAAGATGGATACAAAACAAATTGAACACAAATTAAAAATGCTATGCATATGTACTGAAAAAGTGTGAATCGGGGGGGCTTCCCCATGGTACCTTTGTAGCAACTGGTAGTTTTTCAAAATGGGGTGAAAGGAGCAAGGAAAAAAAAAGTTTGTCCCAGAATGTAAAACTACTATTCCAAAAACCAAGAACGCAAGGCCTTTCAAGCAGACTTTGCATTCTGCAATACATTACTAGCTAAACTGTCACCTAATTTGCCAGCTCCATCGAATTGCAACGAGGTGATGGAACCGTCATCTAACATCTTCTAATATTTTGTTAGTGAACATCAGCTAAACACGGTTGTGACTTTGGCAGTCACTAAAATTCGGTTATGCATCCCTCACAATCCTGAAAGAACACTGGACTATTAGACTCCGAGGTATTGGACTGGTAATCTAGATTGGCAAATGGAACGCCAATCTGAACTGAAAAATGAACTAAATAAAACACAATTATGAAGAACATACTCTCATGAAAAAGTGCAATGTTATATTTAAAGAAGTCGTTAAACTTTGGAAAAACTGCAATTGATGGACACAAAAGATTAACTGTTGGCAAAACCAGCTTGAAAAGAGACTCGTTGAAATAAATAAAAATCCACTACGAAATATAAACAGCCTTTCAAAATGAGATCATTTTAAAATAAAAAACTGCAAATGACAAATTGAAAGTACATTAGTAAAACTAAACAAAAGCCTGATGTAGCAATTCATGATTACTAGGAGTATTAGCAAATAGTGTGTTGTTTTACAAGGTTACCTATTTCTTTAGTTCAATCATAAACAAAAACGTTGGCTGCACTGAGAATTTAAATAAGACAAAGCTAAGCACTGAATGGTAAATGTTACTGTTTCAATAGGTGTCTTAGAGGAAATCTTAGAGCCAAGGAAACATTTAAAATATATCGAAAATGAGAAAAACGGTAAGCCAATTTGGAAAAAAAGCAGTTTGTTTGGTAAAAAAGACCCACCTCACCGGGATCCTGGCGGGCCCGTTTAATTAACTCTGCACTTAGGAGTTCTTTTCCAGCGACATCACGAACGCAGGTTTATTCCGTTAAATGTCAGCTCAATTCACGTTTTAAAAGACTGAAAAACTGGAGACGACTGGCGGGTCTCTTCATTCATTCATACAAGCAGCGGATTGGAGACCACTCACAGGGCACTAAACCAGACGATCACGAAGCGAGTGACCGGTACACGAGCGCTGAAAGCCGATAGGATTTCTTACTCCGAGGTTTGCTTTCAGCCGCTGACAGCACGTTATGTGAGAAGCTTGAAAAACTTCCAGGTCCCTCAATCCAATGCACTGCTTCTTGTCACTTCACTCCAGATATCGCGATGCTCTCCTTTCAGCTCCTACACAGTCTGGCCTTTTCTATAAAGCATCGCCGTTTACACAACCAAACAGCTTTAATACACCGAGTCCAAAGATTTTCATTTCCAATACAAATGACAGCGCCTTCCCCAAAGTCTGCAGCGATCAAAAAGCGGCATCTCCCCTACCAGTATGCAAACCCAATATTTGTTTTCTTTCTGCTTACCTTCGCTTTTTCCCGTAATGCGACAGCACAGGCTCTGCAGCAGTACATTTGGCGACTTCTGATCTAAGCTTGCCATGGTGCAAAAACATCTGACGAGCACCTTTCAAATTTACCAGCCGCCGTTTAATCCACCGCAGCGCCCCGCTCTTAGCAACGGCGCCATTTTAACCGAACCCGCCGAAATCGTTCCCACAATGCACGGCGTAGAACGGCAGATTAACATTCCGTGCTTGAATCAGGCGTCACGGAAGAGGTTCCGAGGTAAATTCTGTTCCTTTTTACCTCTCATTTAAATTCTTTATTCACAATTTTGTAGGTACAGAACTACAAATACAATACTAAAGACTAATAACCAGTTATCGAAAATGATAACTGAACTTAGGCTGGGGATACATAGACATAACCTGTACAAAAAAAATACATTATTAGGCGATCACATAGTTAACTTATTAACAATGAGTTGAAGTAAAGAATATGTTTTATCAGCTTATCTTGACAATCTTTTATAGCAATAAAGAGGGATTCTATTTCATGAGATAATAACCTAAAGTTTGTTTTTGTGTTGAAGGCTCTGGCTTTATGAATGAAATTTAGCCAAAAGACAAAGAAGTTTTAAGGTGTTGTCCAAATCAATCTCACTTTTTTGAATACGTATTCAAAATAAACGTCACATTTTCAGAAATCTCTACAACTTTATAGAAACAAACAAACAACAGAGCAGCAACCTCTGGCCAAAAATACTTTTGAGTGGTCACAGCAATAAAAGAAATGATCAATTGTTTCATCTTCTTTTTTATTACAGAATGAACACAAAGGAGATGCATCATTATAAAATTTACTGAGCCATCTGTTACAAGAATAATAACATTAAAAGGTTTTAAAACGAATTTCCTCAACTTAAACATTAAATCACACATTAACCAGATTATTAGGGCTGCTTTCTTTCACTTAAGGAACACTGAAAAAGTTAGACCTCTTATAACTTTACAAGAAGCTGAAAAGTTCATTCACGCTTTTATTTTTAATTGAATAGATGACTGTAACACACTCCTAATGGGACTGCCTAAGAAAGACAGCAAGTGCTTGTAATTAATAATAATAATAATAATAATAATAATATTATATTGAGCCGTCACCTTATCGTGGTGGAGGGGTTTGCGTGTCCCAATGATCCTAGGAGCTATGTTGTCCGGGGCTTTATGCCCCTGGTAGGGCCACCCAAGGCAAACTGGTCCTAGGTGAGGGATGAGACAAAGAACGGTTCAAACCTCCAATGAAGAATAAAACTGTGGACGACGTTTTCCCTTGCCGGACCGGGGGCCCCCTCTGGAGCCAGGCCTGGAGGTGGGGCTCGATGGCGGCCTGGTGGCCGGGCCTGCACCCATGGGGCTGGCCGGGCACAGCCCAAGAGGTAACGTGGGTCCTCCTCCCCATGGGCTCACCACCTATGGGAGGGGCCAAGGAGGTTGGGTGCAGTGTGAGTTGGGTGGTGGCGGCGGGACCTTGGCGGTCTGATCCTCGGCTACAGAAACTGGCTCTTGGGACGTGGAATGTCACCTCTCTGAAGGGGAAGGAGCCTGAGCTAGTGCGCAGGTGAGAGGTTCCGCTAGATATAGTCGGACTCACCTCGGCGCACAGCTTGGACTCTGGAACCAATCTCCTTGAGAGGGGCTGGACTCTCTACCACTCTGGAGTTGCCCCGTGAGAGGCCAGCAGGTGTGGGCATACTTATTGCCCCCACTGGAGCCTGTGCATTGGGGTTTACCCCGTGGACGAGAGGGTGGCCTCCCTCCGCCGGGTGGGGAAGGGTCCTGACTGTTGTTTGTGCGTATGCCAACAGCAGTTTGGAGTATCCACCCTTTTGGAGTCTCTGAGGGGTGCTAGAGGGCATACCTTCTGGGATTCCCTCGTTTTGCTGGGAGACTTCAATGCTCACGGGGCAATGACAGTGAGACCTGGAAGGGCGTGATTGGGAGGAATGGCCCCGATCTGAACCCGAGCGGTGTTTTGTTATTGGACTTCTGTGCTCGCCATGGATTGTCCATAACGAACACCATGTTCAAGCATAAGGGTGTTCATATGTGCACTTGGCACCAGGACACCCTAGGCCTCAGGTCGATGATCGACTTTGTGGTGTGTCGCCGGACTTGCGCCATATGTCTTGGACACTCGGGTGAAGAGAGGGGCGGAGCTGTCAACTGATCACCACCTGGTGGTGAGTTGGCTTCGATGGTGGGGGAAGATGCCGGTCAGACCTGGTAGGCCCAAACGTGTTGTGAGGGTCTGCTGGGAACGGCTGGCAGAGTCCCCTGTCAGAAGTAGCTTCAACTCCCACCTCCGCAGAACTTCAACCACGCCCCGAGGGAGGTGGGGACATTGAGTCCAATGGGCCATGTTCCGTGCCTCTATTGTTGAGGCGGCTGACCGGAGCTGTGGCCGCAAGGTGGTCGGTGCCTGTCGTGGCGGCAATCCCCAACCCGCTGGTGGACACCGGTGAGGGATGCCGTCAAGCTGAAGAAGGAGTCCTATAGGACTTTTTGTCCTGTGGGTCTCTGGAGGCAGCTGATAGGTACCGCAGGCCAAGCGAACGCTGGCTTCGTTGTTGCTGAGGCAAAACTTCGGGCATGGGAGGAGTTTGAGAGGCCATGGAGAACACTTTGGACGGCTTCGAGGAGATTCTGGTCCACCGTCCGGCCTCAGGAGGGGAAGCAGTGCAGTGTCAACACCGTATATGGTGGGGATGGTGCGCTGCTGACCTCTCTGACGTTGTGGGTCGGTGGGAGGAGTACTTCAAGACCTCCTCAATCCCACTAACATGCCTTCCACGAGGAAGCAGAGCCTGGGGACTCTGAGGTGGGCTCTCCCATCTCTGGGACTGAAGTCACCGAGGTGGTCAAAAACTCCTTGGTGGCAGGGCCCCGGGTGGATGAGATACGCCGAGTTCCTTAAGGCTCTGGATGTTGTAGGACTGTCTTGGTTGACACGCCTCTGCAACATCGCATGGACATCGGGACAGTGCCTCTGGATTGGCAGACCGGGTGGTGGTCCCCTCTTTAAAAGGGGACCGGAGGGTGTGTTCCAACTATAGAGGGATCACACTCCTCAGCCTCCCTGGAAAAGTCTATTCGGGGTTCTGGAGAGGAGGGTCCGTCGGATAGTGAACCTCGGATTCAGGAGGAACAGTGTGGTTTTCGTCCTGGTCGCGGAACAGTGGACCAGCAGAGTCCTGAGGGTGCATGGGAGTTTGCCCACCGGTCTACATGTGTTTTGTGGACTTGGAAAAGGCATTCGACCGTGTCCCTCGGGAATCCTGTGGGGGTGCTCGGGAGTATGGGGTACCGGACCCCTGATAAGAGCTGTTCGGTCTCTGTACAACCGTGTCAGAGCTTGGTCCGCATTGCCGCAGTAAGTCGAGCCCGCTTCCAGTGAGAGTTGGACTCCGCCAGGGCTGCCCTTTGTCACCATTCTGTTCATAACTTTTATGGACAGAATTTCTAGGCGCAGCCAGGGTGTTGAAGGGGTCCGGTTTGGTGGACTCAGGATTGGGTCACTGCTTTTGCAGATGATGTTGTCCTGTTTGCTTCATCAGGCCGTGATCTTCAGCTCTCTCTGGATCGGTTCGCAGCTGAGTGTGAAGCGGCTGGGATGAGAATCAGCACCTCCAAATCCGAGAGCATGGTCCTCAGCCGGCAAAGGGTGGAGTGCCCTCTCAGGGTTGGGGAGAGATCCTGCCCCAAGTGGAGGAGTTCAAGTATCTCGGGTCTTGTTCACGAGTGAGGGAAGAATGGAGTGAGATGACAGGCGGATCGGTGCGCATCCGCAGTGATGGGCTCTGCATCGGTCTGTCGTGGTGAAAAGGAGCTGAGCCGTAAGGCAAAGCTCTCAATTTACCAGTCGATCTACGTCCCTACCCTCACCTATGGTCATTAGCTATGGGTAGTGACCAAAGAACGAGATCGCAATACAAGCGGCTGAAATGAGTTTCCTCCGCAGGGTGTCTGGGCTTTCCCTTAAAGATAGGGTGAGAAGCTCAGTCATCCGGGAGGGCTCAGAGTAGAGCCTCTGCTCCTCCGCATTGAGAGGAGTCAGATGAGGTGGCTCGGGCATCTGATCAGGATGCCTCCTGGACGCCTCCCTGGTGAGGTGTTCGGCACGTCCAACCGGGAGGAGGCCCGGGGAAGACCCAGGACACGCTGGAGGGACTATGTCTCCGGCTGGCCTGGGAACGCCTTTGGGATTCTCCCGAAGAGCTGGAAGAAGTGGCCGGGAGAGGGAAGTCTGGGCTTCGCTGCTTAAGCTGCTACCCCTGCGACCCGACCTCGGATAAGCGGAAGAGGATGGATGGATGGATGGATAATAATAATAATATATTTTATTTATATAGAGCCTTTCCCATGCTTAAGGTGCTAAGAATGCAGTTGCCAGAATCTTAAATAGGAAAAGAAAATCTGAACACATCACACCAGTCCTAGCATCACTACACTGGTTACCTGTGCCATTCAGAATAGACTTTAAAATTCTGCTGATGGTTTACAATGCCTTAAATAATCTACTCCATCCTATATTTCAGAAAGTCTGACACCTTACACTCCAAATCGTAACCTTAGATCTTCAAATGAGTGTCTGCTTAGAATTCCAAGAGCTAAACTTAAAAGAATTGGTGAGGCGGCCTTCTGCTGTTATGCACCTTAAATCTGGAATAGCTGACTGATAGGAATTCACCAGGCTGATACGGTGGAGCACTTTAAAAAACTGCTGAAACCCATTATTAACTCTTTCAGGGCTGATGTCCACTTTTGTCGAAATTCAGGGTAGAGAACGGTAATCATCTATAAACTGCAACAGAACTCGCCTTTACCTTTTAGTTCAACTCTATGCTAGAAGGAAAGTTAAGAAGCTTTGGCTGACTTAACCTCGATTCTCTGCGGTGCATGAGTAGCTAAGAGCAAACAACCTGTAAAATGACATTGACATCTGGCGAGACTAAAGCTAATGTGCAAATTAAAATACTCCATGAATATTTTACTTATTATCACGAGCTGGACTCTGACTTGTTGGACTTGGAATTTGATGCAAGTGATCAGGAGATGGCGGTCAAAACAAAAGTGAGGGACCAGCATCGGCTGATCAGTCCCCAGCTGATCGGGTTCCTGAACATATTCGTAGCTGAAAAGCCTAAAGCAGCGTCGCCTGGGAGGACCACCACTTATGATGACTTGAGGTACAAACCATATTGCGCCACACTGCAACTGCCGCCACCACCCACCTGCTGTGCAAAGACAGCCAGGCAGCCAGTCCACCATGCCTTCCTGCTGGCCATCGAGGTGCCTCCGCACAACTATTGATGCTAGAGATGCTGAACATGTGCCAACTCCAGCCACAGCATGTAGCATCAGACATTTTATGTTGATTTATGGGTGAAACCATTGCATTGTGTGCTTTTCAGAAAACTGAAAAAATATTCAGCCCTCAAAGAGTTAATTAATTGGGCTTTTTCATAGCTCCTTTTCATTTGTACTCCTAATAGACTGCACGGGCATAGATTCAAATTCTTCAGAGATCCACAGTCTTTACTAATATCCACTATTCTTTGTTGTTTTCCCCAATTCCACCTGATCACCTGATCAAAGCACCATGCACCATGAGATGGTGGAATGAATGCAGGTGTCTCATCTGTCCACGAGACCAATGCCATCTAATCCTATCATGTGAAGCCAGAAAACTAAGAGGAGTGAATTAGAAACATTTACGGTAGGTAGAATCTTCCTGTCTTGCTATATGGTTGTGAGACATGGACGCGATCCAGTGACCTGAGAAGAAGACTGGACTCCTTTGGTGTCTCTTAGGAGAATCCTTGGGTACCGCGGGTTTGACTTTGTGTTGCTCACAGAGTCCCGAATGAGGCACCTGCACTCTTAGGGAGCGTCAGCTACGTCACTACGGCCATGTGACACGATTACCCGAGGTTGATCCGGCTCACAGGATCCATGTTTTTGAGGACCTCAGTGGCTGGACCACCTGGCTGCAGCAGATAGAGGGTCATTTCCGAAGTGTGGGACTGGACCGCGTGTCTGCCTAGGAGGGTTGCCCACCAGGATCCTTAGCGGTTTGGTCATGTGGTGGGTGTGGAAATGGGCTGTACTAGTGCATAACCCCAACCCGACCTGACCTGACCTGAGAATGCTCAGTGGGGGCTGGGTGGTCTTTTAGCCTTGGAACCCCTGCAGATTTTTTTTTTTTTTTTTTTTCCAGCCTAACTGGAGTTTTATTTTTTGTTTGTTTTTTTCTGTCCTCCCAGCCATGTTACCTTACCTTATTTTGTTTCGTATTCTTTAATATTATTGCCTATCCATCCATCCATTATCCAACCCGATATATCCTAACTACGGGGGTCTGCTGGAGCCAATCCCAGCCAACACAGGGCACACGGCAGGAAACAAACCCCGGGCAGGGCGCCAGCCCACCGCAGGGCACACACACACACACCAAGCACACACTAGGGCCAATTTAGAATCTCCAATGCACCTAACTTGCATGTCTTTGGACTGTGGGAGGAAACCCACGCAGACACGGGGAGAACATGCAAACTCCATGAAGGGAGGACCTGGGAAGCAAACCTGGGTCTCCTAACTGCGAGGCAGCAGCGCTACCCACTGCGCCACCATGCTGCCATTATTGCCTAACCTTACTTTTTTCTTTCATTTCTTGTAAAGCACCTTGAGCTCTATTGTTGTATGAAGATTTGCTATTGAAAGAAATGTTAGCCGTTGTTGACTTTTCTGGGGACAAGAAATATTTGTAAGACAATTCACATACAGTACTTCTCAAGTTTGATTTGGAGTATAAAACTTTCCATTTAATACAAGTTCTTGAAATGCTGTCTCTGTATTATATTAAAAAAGATTTCCGTTGTGTCCGCGTTATTAAGCCTTGACCACTCCCCTCCACTCCGCTCGCCCAATCGTCATTCCTACTCCATCCCACCCCTTGACACTCTCAGTGCTGCTGACTCGCCCTTCAAACGCAGTTGGTTATAATGGCAAGGCAGAAAAGCAAATGATCTAGTCAAGAACGTTGAATTTTAGACTGCGATAGAAAAAGTGCGGCAGGAGCTGTTAATGAATGTCAAAAAAAAGAAAATGAACTAAAAAGAGCTGCATATAATAAAAAATACGAACAAAGAGAATCATCCAAGAAACGAAAAAGAGAAAAAATTCCCCAACAATATGCAAACAGAAAAGCAAAAAAGCAACATTTATAGAATGTAAATTAATGGAGAAAGTAATTCATAATATTGTTTTTGATGAGGTGTTAATGTAATTTAATTTTTTATTTACATTTTATAAGGTTTTATTACATTTGTTTACTTCTACTTTTACTTTTTACTTCATTTTATTATTCATTGGTATTTAGAATAGACAGTTATAGTGAAATGCTCAAGCAACTGATTTTCTATCTATAATAACTAGACCAAACCATCTTCCTCCCGTACCCGTTCTCTATGCCATCTTTTTAAATACAATCACCCTCTCTAACTGATGGACTCCCTGGCACCCTTCAAGTGGCTCACCCACAAGATATTTGGCACCCAGCGCCCGTCCCCAGGGGTTGGCAAGTAAAGCGAGCAGGGGGCAGAGCCCCCTAGTGATCCAAAATTACATTTTCATCTGATAAAGTAATTATTACATTTGTTGTCCACAATGTTAACACCACTGATTAAAAGTCATGGAGTGTAATTAGACAAAGTGCCATAACTCAAGCGGGCTTTAAGTAACACTCTCAAACAACGGGAATGCTCCTTAGTCACCTTTACGTAATCATCAAGAAATGCTTGCCCCAGTTAAACTACAAAATCATCAAAAGTGATCTCCCTACTCATTAAGAAGGTTAGAAACAGAAAGAATGTTTAGAAATAAAGATTAATTGCCCAACAGAATGTACTCATTACTCCAAAATTTTGAATGTGGACACGGGCCCATAGGAGATGGTGTTATTCCTCAGCCAGACCAGGGGCTGGCACTGTCACCTGATCCTTTCTCCTTCTGTCCCTCTGCAGACCAGCCAAAGACCCTGCCTCTCAAGCCTGCCTCCCTGTTGAAGTCACTTCCGGCACCCTTTGATGACGTCATATCCGGTACCCAGAACCCACATTCCTGCCATTTCCGTTTCTGGCCTCCCTGACTCCACCTCTTCCTTCTTTCAGCCATATTTATTACCGTACTACTTACCTTGGCAGTGACATTCATGTCTCTTGTGACTCTTCCAGTGAAGTCAGTAGACAGATTGGGAGAGCATGGGGGGTCATGACTCATGAGGTCTCTAGAAAAGGGGTGTGTGGCGCTCTCCATATCTCTGCAAAAGGACCAAGGTCCAAGTCTTTAGAGTCCTGGTGCTTCCTGTCTTGCTATATGGTTGTGAGACATGGACGCTATCCAGTGACCTGAGACGAGGACTGGACTCCTTTGGTACTGTTTGCTCATGGAGACCCGAATGAGACACATGACCTGCATTGTGAGGGAGCATCAGTTACGGCACTACGGCCATGTGGCGCGATTACCCGAGGGTGATCCAGTTTACAGGATCCTCATTGTTGGGGACCCGAGTGGCTGGACCAGGCCAAGGGGTCGCCCACATAACACCTGGCTGTGGCAGATAGAGAGTCATTTCTGGAGGGTGGGACTGGACTGCGTCTCTGACTGGAGGGTTGCCAACCGGGATCCCGAGTTGTTTCATCATGTGGTTTGTGTGGCAACACTCTGTACCAGTGCCTGCTCAAAACTTGACTTTCAACATGTTAGTCAATTCTGCTTTGGACTCCTGTCTGTGAAGATGTCTTTGTTTTTTTCACTACCTTTTTTTTCCAAGTATACGGGGTTGGCCTACCCCAAACCTTTTTGTGATTCTTTTTCATCCTTATTACAACATTTAAATGCAATATTCCACCAATCAAGTGCTTGTTTATGAACATTGGAGAGCTGATTGGGAGTTTACTACACCTGAAATTATTGGACAGCAAAACCTTTAATCCACCATAATGTTCAAAACCCAGATTTGGGATCCAGTACCAAGGTGTGTCCGTCCCTGACAGAAACTTTTTAATTCAATTTAATGAATCTGAAAACCAGATTAAGTGTCTGAAAAATCCAACACATTAAGGCCACCATCAGCGTACCTTTTTATTAATGTATTCCTCTTAATATATTCCGTCTTGTTCTTCCAAATAAACAGTAAGGAGTCTGTAATGGAATTGCACCTCCTCTTAGCAACATAGAGTGACAGTGCTGGGGACACTAAACTTCATGTGCCCTCAGTCTCTGTCAAGAAAACCCTTCCATAAATTGTATGATCTTTCTTCCATCCATCCATCCATTATCCAGCCCGCTATATCCTAACTACAGGGTCACGGGGGTCTGCTGGAGCCAATCCCAGCCAACAGAGGGTGCAAGGCAGGGAACAAACCCTGGGCAGGGCGCCAGCCCACCGCAGGGCGCGCACACACACACACACACACCAAGGACAATTTACGATCGCCAGTGCACCTTACCTGCATGTCTTTGGACTGTGGGAGGAAACCCACGCAGACACGGGGAGAACATGCAAACTTCACGCAGGGAGGACCCGGGAAGTAAACCCAGGTCTTCTAACTACCCACTGCGCCACCGTGCCGCCCATGATCTCTCTTGTGGCCAACAATTAAATATTTATTTTCATTTGGTCTAATTTTCTACCGCCTTCTACTGACTTCATAGGTCGCGGGAAAGGGGTGTGTGGCGCTCTGCAAAAGGACAAAGGTCCAAGTCTTTAGAGTCCTGGTGCTTCCAGCCTTGCTATACAATCACGTGACATGGACGCTATCCAGTGACCTGAGACGAAGACTGGACTCCTTTGGTACTGCCTTCCTGTTGATGTCACTTCCAGCATCCTTTGATGACGTCATATCCAGTATCCAGAACCCACATTCCTGCCATTTCCATTTCTGGCCTCCATGATTCCACCTCTTCCTTCCTTCAGCCATATTTATTACCGTACTACTTACCTTGGCAGTGACATTCGTGTCTCTGGTGACTCTTCCTATGAAGTCAGTAGACAGATTGGGAGAGCATGGGGGTGATGAGGTTGCTGGAAAGGGGTGTGTGGCGCTGTGCAAAAGGACAAAGATCCAAGCCCTGGTGCTTCCTGCCTTGCTATATGATCGCAAGACATGGACGCTATCCAGTGACCTGAGACGAGGACTGGACTCCTTTGGTGCTGTGTCTATTTGAAGAATCCTTGGGTACCGTTGGTTTGACTTTGTGTTGCTCATGGAAACCCGAATGAGGCACATTACCTGCATTGTGAGGGAACGTCAGTTACGGAACTACGGCCAGGTGGCGCGATTACCCGAGGGTGATCCAGCTTGTAAGATCCTCATTGTTGAGGACCCAAGCAGCAGGACCAGGCAACACCTGACTGCGGCAGATAGAGGGTCATTTCTGGAGAGTGGCACTGGACTGCGTATCTGCCTGGGGGGGTTGCCCACCAGGATCTGATTTGTCGGGCTTACCATCCTGACCTGACCTGGTCTAATTTTAGATCAGCGTTTTTAGATATTCTGTCAGAATTAATTTTGCATGTATCAGCACCAAGATACCTAACACCTTGTTTCACCGCTACTCCAGTAATAGCGCTCTTACAGGAATGACGCCCAGACATGATTCCTTCACTTTTTCCTTGTGGAATTTTCCTAATTGATTAACTTTCAGCATTGATGAATAAAATGTATTAGTACTGGATAATCTGCATGTACGGAGAATTTAAATGTATGGATCAATGAATTCTCCATCAGGTGTTGCATTAGCTCACTTTAGCTTATATAAGAGTTCATTATTAAAGACTTGTTTGCCTTCTTGTTCAGACACCAGCATGAGGTGATGACAAGTCAAGGACAACAAGTAACACAAGCAAACTTAAGGCCATTGTTTTAGGAATGCAGCTGCAAAGACTTTAACCACCTTCAGAGATGGCCGTAAAGTACTCATTCATTTGAGCGGCCCGGTATCTCATGTGTGGGCCTTCCTAGTCTCGACTCTATGGGTGAGAACTGGTCAGTTTCGGACACCGGCACAGGATATGAAGCAATAATGGCCAGTTTCGGTCAGGTGAGAGACATTAGGCAATGGTGGGAAGATATTTTGCACAGATGGTAAAAAATGTAATATAAACCACTGCACAGTGTAAGTGCTTGCACTATGCTGAAGTCTCTTCATTACATTGCTATTGTCACACACGTGCCACACACGGGAGACATTTTAAGGGCTTGAATAAGTGTTTGTTCCCATCGGACCAGTAATTAGCTCTGTCCTATAACTCTTTCTCCTCTCTCCTTCCAGACCAACAGATGAATCATCAACCTTCCGGTCCTCAGGACACAAGCACCATCATGTCCTCTTCCTGTTCTTAAGATCCCACCTCCTACTGATGTCACTTCTGGTTCCCAGAATACCATTCTTCCAATTACGTCATTTCCTGTCCCACTATATATACATGGCAGCCATTTTTATTTTCCTTACGTTCCATTTTGAACTCCTGTCTGTAAGGACCGATCACACTACAACTTAATTTGACTAAACAGGGTTGATCCCCAAACCTCTGACATTGTGTTGTCTGTTCTTTTACACTGTGCGCAAAAGATGACGGTATATGATTTTAAACTTCCTCCGGCCTGCCATTGCTTAACAGTCATTACTACCACACCCTGCATTCACAGATAAACCAGACGCCCCTGTTTAAACCAACTGAGACCTGTCACTCATCCTTCCGAATAAGACAGGTGTCATCCGCTCACTGACTGATTGTTAGGGTTTTGTCACCAACTCTAATCACTCCTGTATACTGTTTGGTGGTTGCCTGCCCATAGACTCCTTTCTCTAAATGATCCAGACATTGGCAACATCCACCTCACATCTGGTCATTGGTTCCTTTTTCATACTTCGAGTGGACCTGAATTCTGTCTATAAACACTCCTCTATACTGTTTGGTGGTTGCCTGTCCATAGACTCCATTCTCTAAAACCTTCAATCCCAATGTGACGAGTAACAAGTAGATTAAGGAGTTCTTCTGCTGCTATAAGGGAAAGGAACAGGGAGACGTGACCAGTGTTGCCACTCCTATGTTTTGCTGTTCCTGTCTATGTTTCTATGTTTTTTGTCTCCTGAATCTATTCTTTTTTTCATCACAATCATTTATTTCTTTTAGCCTAACTTCTGAACTACAATTTCTTGTGTACATTATTGTTCCGTACATCGTAATGAAAAATGATCAACTCAATGCATCTCTAAAATGTAATTACTAGTTTGTGCATCACCAGATTAGCTTGGTGATTGTGATTGGTGACGTGTGCCTTGACATCACATCCTGCGTAGCACGCTAAGCTGATAGCCAAAAGAGGCCATTAAACGTTAAGGTTATTGGAAAACGTCAAAATCTGTCATCGAGGACGGAGCCATAAACGATATTGTGAGAAACTGGAAAAGTACAAATAGGAAAATCAAGTTGAAGTTGTCTGCGGTGGGCTGGCGTCCTGCCCGGGGTTTGTTTCCTGCCTTGTGCCCTGTATTGGCTGGGATTGGCTCCAGCAGACCCCCGTGACTCTGTAGTTAGGATATCACCACAATTACCGTATTTACGCGTATACCACGCGCACATTTTTCCCCGAAAATCAGCATTAGAAAATCAGGTGCGCGTCATACACAAGGAAATGTAAGTGTGAGCTTCTGCTTCTGCTTGGACTCTCTCTCTCTCTCTCTCTCGAACTTTTGTCATGCAACAAAAACAGAAGTTAATTTCACAGAAAACGCACCCTAAACGCTTCCTATGCAATCACAACGCACGTCGTACACGGGGCGAAATGATTTTCGTGATTTTCTTTGTAAAAATTAGGGTGCGCGTCTTACACGAGGGCGTGTGGTACACGAGTAAAAACGGTATTCTTCTTTTTTCTCCTCCACTCCTCTCCGGCTCCTGGAGTGGTGGCTGCTGGCTCCTTTTACAGCCCACCCAGAAGTGCTCCATGTGTCTGAGAACCGCCCACATGGGCTCAGGAACCACTGCAGCACCCCCTGGTGCTGGCCACGGACCCCAACAGGCTTAAGTTCCAAAATCCCATGCCCGTGGCCCTGATGCAACCCAGCGGGGCTGACATTTACCATTCTGTGGGAGGTACTGTCCTGACCAGGCTTGCTCCCCCAGTCCACACAATGAAGAGGCGTCCCGGCCCGACAAGAACCCCAGCCATCTGTGACCACACATATTGTGGTCACAAATTTTTAGGAATAGCAAACTGTAAACTACTAAAAAATGGATCAGTTTTAGGATCGAATGAAGATGTATGTAATCTATACTAATAAAAGGCAAAGCCCTCACTCACTCACTCACTCACTCACTGACTCATCACTAATTCTCCAACTTCCCGTGTAGGTAGAAGGCTGAAATTTGGCAGGCTCATTCCTTACAGCTTACTTACAAAAGTTATACAGGTTTCATTTTGAAATTCTACACATAACGGTCATAACTGGAACCTGCTTACATACATATATTCGGCCATAGCCTGCAGCTCGGTCGCCATGTGAGGCGGAGTTACATCCCTCATCATCACGCCTCCCACGTAATTGAGTGCCTGCCCATATAAGGCCGTCTGTCAGCAGCTATCCAATAGACACGCTGCCGTGAAATATTCACGGGTGAAGGACTGTGCTTATGCAAATGATGATGAGATGGTCAGGGATAGACTAGTGTTTGGCACAAACTCAGTGAAAGTGCGAGAGAAACTTTTAAGTGCCGGGTCTGAGCTAACATTAAATAAAGCCGTGGACATCGCAAGATCACACGAGATAGCACAAGCACAGCTGAGAACCTTCAATGCATGTACTCCGAGCGGCTCACGTGAACTGACTTTGCAGGACTGGGAAAGGTATACCCATGCATGCAGTGTGTGATGTTTCAGATAAAGAGGAAGATGAGCTGTTTATTGATGCAGTAAGAAAGGAACAACCCTCTGAATCTGAACAAGCCTGTTTAGACATATCAATAGGAAAGCAAGGTGTAAAGCTTAAGTTTAAATTACGTTCATAGACACGCTGCCGCTAAATATTCGCAGGCAAATCCACAACTTAATACCGGGAATGCCTGTTAAACATCTTAGATTCACGAGTACCGCTTTGGGTAGTGAACACTTCGATGAATGAAACCTCTTCAAAAAACGCATTACACAATTGAGAAGGCAGCAAAAGAATATGAAGCGAGTGACGCATACAAACATATTCATAAGTGCAGCTACTGCAGAAACAAAGCACATGGTGGAAAAAATCAATGTCCAGCTAAAGGAAGACAGCGTAAAAAAGGTGGTAAATTGAACCACTTCGCTAAAGTTTGCAGGACTGGGAAAGGTAAACCCGTGCATGCAGTGTGTGATGTCTCAGATAAAGAGGAAGACGAGCTGTTTATTTATGCAGTAAGAAAGGAACAACCCTCTGAAGTTGAACAAGCCTTTGTAGACATATCAATAGGAAAGCAAGGTGTAAAGCTTAAGTTTAAATTACGTTCATAGACACGCTGCCGCTAAATATTCGCAGGCAAATCCACAACCGAATACCGATTTGGGTAGTGATCACTTCGAAGAATGAAACCTGTTCAAAAAACGCATTACACAATTGAGAAGGCAGCAAAAGAATATGAAGCGAGTGACGCATACAAACATATTCATAAGTGCAGCTACTGCGGAAACAAAGCACGGTGTAAACCTTAAGTTTAAATTAAGTTCATAGACAGGCTGCCGCTGGCTTTGGTTATGCCTACGACGAATGAGATATTCGTGAGATACAAGTTTAATGAGAAGATGCAGGGTATAAACAAGACTTTTGATCACTTTGTAATGGAGTTAAAATTGCTGTAATGGAGTTAAAATTGCTGGTGAAGGAATGTGCTTATGCAAACGAATAGGAAAGCAAGGTGTAAAGCTTAACTTTAAATTAGGTTCACAGACACGCTGCCGCTGGCGTTTGTCATGCCTAAGACAAATACGATATTCGCGAGATACACCTTTAATGAGAGCACGTAGGGTATAAACGAGACTTTTCATCACTTTGTAACAGAGTTAAAATTGCTGGTGAAGGACTGTGCTTATGCAAACAAAGATGAGATGGTAAGGGATAGAATAGTGTTTGTCACAAACTCAGCGAAAGTACGACAGAAACTTTTAAGTGCTGTGTCTTAGCTAACATTAAATAAAGCCGTGGACATCGCAAGATTGCACAAGATAGCACAAGCACAGCTGAGAACCTTCGATGCATGTACTCCGAGCGGCACACGTGAACTGACTTTGCAGGACTGGGAAAGGTAAACCCGTGCATGCAGTGTGTGATGTCTCAGATAAAGAGGAAGACGAGCTGTTTATTGATGCAGTAAGAAAGGAACAACCCTCTGAATCTGAACAAGCCTTTGTAGACATATCAATAGGAAAGCAAGGTGTAAAGCTTAAGTTTAAATTAAGTTCATAGACACACTGCCGCTGGCATTTGTCATGCCTACGACAAATACGATATTTGTGAGATACAAGTTTAATGAGAAGACGCAGGGTATAAATGAGACTTTTGATCACTTTGTAACAAGGTTAAAATTGCTGGTGAAAGACTGTGCTTATGCAAACGAATTGGAAAGCAAGGTGTAAAGCTTAACTTTAAATTAGGTTCATAGACACGCTGCCGCTGGCGTTTGTCATGCCTAAGACGCAATCATGTTACGTTATTTTTAAAATGTTTCCTTTTCTTTTTCATAACTTCTTTTACACACTACTTCTCCGCTGCGAAGCGCGGGTATTTTGTTATCTCTGATAAAATTCCGAAACATAGGAAGATATCTTTGTGGGCTCATGAGTCAAGGTATTGCTGATATAAGAGATGTCATTTTCTTCTTATTAAAATGCTTTTTTTCCACAGTATTAACATGAGCAGAGGTTTGCCCTCCAAACTCCAACCCCGTAGCTCAAGACGTTACCAACGCACCCTTATCCAGCCTCATCTTTAAAGCGTAAAGCTCCCTTCCTTCCCCGCATCACCAAGATCAGATTTTTTAGAAAGCTCCCCCTTCTCTTTCATAATCTCTAAATGCTCCTCCAATTTTCCTCCTGCCATCATTTCACCAAATTTATGTGAAAATTCCCTACATTCATATTTAAAAAGCTTCCACTTAGCACTAGCTGAGATGCCTCATAAAGATTTCATGTTTTCAGCTGTTTTATTAATCTCCAGACAACGCCGTTCTGAAGACAAGCGGGAGCAGCTGAGTTTGCTTTGGCCCGCGTCTCACTGTCGGACAGCACGGTATCACTAAACGAGCAATCTGATCAAGGAGACGGTGAACTGTCGACGGAACTCAAATAAGACGTTCGGGAGTCACAAGCCACAGAGGATTTCTGGGAGAGTTCTGATGATTTAAAGCAGGTGTACCAGGAATTGCTGGGGTTCAAAACCTAGTGGACATCAGTGAGATTCAGGGCTTGACAAAAGTTACCGGGTTGGCAGAGTTTGAGACCCTTCGGGGTGGAAATCTGTCAAGCAAGCAAGTCTGGTGCTTCGTTAAAGTCTCCAAATGCTGACGGATATGTGAGCTTCGTGTTATTAACATATGACGATAGTTCTGTCAATAATGTGATATTCTCACATGACCTGCTTAAACAAACACCACGTCTTTAACTTGAACAACAAGAACTACCCATCTGCCTGTCCTTGAGGACATCGATTCCATCATTTTAACACAAAATGTGTTTCTCAGCAAAATCCTAACCCCCTCCAGGTGAACTGGATCCAGGGCTAAATATGACATCAAACCCCACTGACTGCACCAGGGCCTTCCATCTCCAATCTCCAATGTGATTCTTGAAGAAAGTGCTGCATGTGTCCCTCTTAGGCCATTCTTTTAAATAAACTGCTCAAAAAAATTAAAGGAACACTTTGAAAACACATCAGATCTCAATGGGAAAAAGAAATCCTCCCGGATATCTATACTGATATAGACTGGGTAATGTGTTAGGAACGAAAGGATGCCACATCATTTGATGGAAATGAAAATGATCAACCTACAGAGCCCTGAATTCAAAGACGCCCCAAAAATCAGAGTGAAAAAATGATGTGGCAGGCTAGTCCATTTTGCCAAAATTGAATTGCAGCAACTCCAAATTGTACGCAGCACTTTGTATGGCCCCTGTGTTCTTGTATACATGCCTGACAACATCGGTGCATGCTTCTAATGAGATGACAGATGGTGTTGTGGGGGATCTCCTCCCAGATCTGGACCAGGGCATCACTGAGCTCCTGGACAGTCTGAGGTGCAACCTGGTGGCATTGGATGGACCAAAACATAATGTCCCAGAGGTGTTCTATTGGATTTAGGTCAGGAAAGTGTGGTGGCCAGTCAATGGAATCAATTCCTTCATCCTCCAGGAACTGCCTGCATACTCTCACCACATGAGGCCAGGAATTGTCGTGCACCAGGAGCCACTGTACCAGCATAGGGTCTGACAATGGCTCCAAGGATTTCATCCTCATACCTAATGGCAGCCAAGGTGCCTTTGTCAAGCCTGTAGCGGTCTGTGTGACCCTCCATGGATATGCCTCCCCAGACAATCATTAACCCACCACCAAACTGCTCATGCTGAATGATGTTACAGGCAGCATAATGTTCTCCATGGCTTCTCCAGACCCTTTCACTTCTGTCACGTGCTCAGGGTGAACCTGCTCTCATCTGTAAAAAACACAGGGCACCAGTGGTGCATCTGCCAATTCTGGTATTCTATGGCGAATGCCAATCGAGCTGCATGCTGCTGGGCAGTGAGCTCAGGGCCCATTAGAGGACATGGGGCCCTTGGGTCACCCTCATGAAGTCTTTCTGGTTGTTTGGTCTGAGACATTCACTCCAGTGGCCTGCTGGAGGTCATTTTGTAGGGCTCTGGCAGTGCTCATCCTGTTCCTCCTTGCCCAAAGGAGCAGATACTGGTCCTGCTGATGGGTTATGGACCTTCTATGGCCCTCTCCAGCTCTCCTAGAGTAACTGCTTGTCTCCTAGAATCTCCTCCATGCCCTTGGGACTGTGCAGGGAGACACAGCAAACCTTCTGGCAATGACACGTATTGATGTGCCATCCTGGAGAAGTTGGACTACCTGTGCAACCTCTGTAGGGTCCAGGTATCGCCTCATGCTACCAGTAGTGACACTGACTGTAGCCAAATGCAAAACTAGTGAAGAAAAAGTCAGAAAAGATGAGGAGGGAAAAATGTCAGTGGCCTCCACCTGTTAAACCCTTCATTCCTGTTTTGGGGGTCATCTCATTGTTGCCCCTCTAGTGCATCTGTTGTTAATTTCATTAACACCACAGCAGCTGAAACTGATTAACAACCCCCTCTGCTACTTAACTGGCCAGATTAATATCCCATAAGTTTCATTGACTTAATGCTATACTCTGATTAAAAAGTGTTCCTTTAATTCTTTTGAGCAGTATATATCACGTAATCCGCCAGCATTACGTGAAAACCATGAATGAAACATTGAATGAAAACATTGCAAATACAATTTAAAATAAAAACTGACTTGAAAGCTAACAATTCACTTTGCAACTGAAGAACAAAACTTTGAATAAATGTGTAGAACTCTGAATCCCATCATCCCACTCCAGAGGTGTTTTCAGTAAATTATTATTTGCGGACCCCCAAAGTGGATAACAATAAATAAATAAATTCTTTCTTTTCCTTACTTGTGCAGAAGGTGTTTTATTAATGACATATTAACACATCTAAATTGTCACGACCATCTCACGCAATCACAGACTGAACTGCACCGCCAGAATCAGTTCACACATCCGTACATCGATGACACTGACACACACACTTCTGTCTTCATGTGACATCACCCTAAATGTCATTAACTGAAAACATTCCACCATTTACAATCAGGTCCATAAGTATTTTGACATAAATATTGACCAAATGTTCAGAATTTTGGCTCTGTTACGCCACCACAATGCATTTGAAATGAAGAAATAACGATATGATTGAAGTGTAGGCTTTCAGTTTTAATTCAAAGGGTTTAACAGAAATATCGTATGAGCCGTTTAGGAATGGCAGCCATTTTTAGGCAGGGTCCCCCATTCTCTGGGGCTCAAAAGTATTTGGACATTTGACTGACCAGCTGTTCCATAGCCAGGTGGGTGCAGGTCCCTCCTTATTTCATTAACTGGTAAGCAGGTAGAAGGTCTGGAGTTGTTTCCAATGTGGGATCTGCATTTGGAAGCTGTCACTGTGAACTCTCACTATGAGGTCCAAAGAGCTGTCCGTGCAAATAAAAACAGACGGAGAAAACAAAACAAACCCTTTAGAGAGAAACACCAGGAGTGGTCAAGTCAACGGTTTGGTAGATTCTTAAAGAGAAGTAAAACACTGGTGAGCTCAGCAACATCAGAAGGATCTGGAAAAGCACAGAAGACAACAGTGCTGGATGATTACAGAATTCTGTCCTTGATGAAGTAGAACACCTTCACGACATTCAGCCACACCAAGACCACTCTCTGGGAGGTAGAGCTATCATTGGCAAAGTCTACAATCAAGAGGAGACTTCATGAAAGTAAAGATAGAGGGTCTACCGCAAGGTGCAAACTATTGGTGAACCTCAAGCATAGGAAGGACAGATTAGATAGATAGATAGATAGATAGATAGATAGATAGATAGATAGATAGATAGATAGATAGATAGATAGATAGATAGATAGATAGATAGATAGATAGATAGATAGATAGATAGATAGATAGATAGATAGATAGATAGATAGATAGATAGATAGATAGATAGATAGATAGATAGATAGATAGATACTTTATTAATCCCAAGGGGAAATTCACATAATCCAGCAGCAGTATACTGATACAAAGAAACAATATTAAATTAAATAGTAATAAAAATGAAAAGAATTAAAATAAAATTAATGTTCGCATTTACTTAGATGTTGACAGAAAACATTTTTAAAGGCCTGTGCAGTTTTGGAACAGTTTTCTTTGCACATATTAAACTAAGATCAATATGCACCAGAATGATGGACAGAGAAGAGTATGGAGAAGAGAGGAAACAGCTCCTGATCTGATGAATAGCACATCACCTGTGACACATGGTGGAGGACATGTTATGGCCTGATCACACATGGCTGCCAATGGAAGTCGGTCACTGGTGTTAATTGATGATGTGACTGTTGGTAGACGTAGCAGGATGAATTCTGAAGTGTCCAGGAGTCCACCATCTGCACAGATTTGGCTAAATGCTGCACAACTGATTTACAGTACAGATGGACAATGAGCCAAAACATACTGAGAGAGCAAACCAAGTGCTTCTCAACGCAAAGTAGTGGACTATTCTTCAATGGCCAAGTCAATCAACTGACCTCAACACAACAACGACAAAACCGATGGCAGAAAACCCAACGCAGAAGTAGCACCTGAAGACAGTGGCAGTAAAGGCCTGGCAAAGCATCACTGGGGTGGAAACTCAACACTGGGAGATGGCCGTGGGTTCAGACTTCAGGCAGTCATTGACTGGAAAGGATTGTCAACCAAATATTGAAAGTGATCATTATATTTGTGAGTATGTTAGTCTGTCCAAATAATTTTGAGCCCCTGAAAATAGGGGGACCATCTACCAAAATGGCTGTCTTTTCTAAACAGCTCATACGATATTTTTATTAAACCCCTTGAATTAAATTTGTAAGTCTGCACTTCAGTCACAAAGAAAAAAACCAAAAACTGAAGTGTCTTATTTTTGAGCGGGCATATAAGTCAGGCTCTGATTTTATGATCGATTTTTCGGGTTTCACGACCCAACTTATACACCCGTTCAAACAAACGACGCTTAATTTTTTGCTTGCCTCCTCCAATCCTGCACCAGTTTCTCAGACACATCGAAGTTTGTTGCAGCAGCACAGTTAGCAATTTCTTTCTGCACTTCAACGACTTCATATTTTCTTCTGATCGAACGCCCCATCGTAGTTAAGGGATGCTCTTACGATAAATGTGTATGAGGGTGTGAGATACAAAAAACACAAAACAGTGCAAACGTCACTTCAGAATAGTTCAGGTATTACCGTGTGGTCACGTCGGCACAAGACCTAAGAAAAGAAAAAGGCTGTGTGCTCCGTGGAGTGAAAACAGCAACTCAATAAAGTTTATAAATGGGAAGAAAGGTTTAAAGGAAGAAGAACAAGTGTGACCGGTGAAGCTTGAGCTGGTCGACCATCAACGCAGCACACACAGGCCCACATGTCTTCATCGGAGGAGACTGACGCATTACATTATCCCCCATTGCTGCACATTTGGAAAGCTGCTATGGATCTGCACGTGCCATAGTGCACAATTACTTGAGTTTCCACAAGATGGCTACCCAAACAGCTCACTGATCTACACAACCCAACATCCTTCGGTGAATTTCCACAGGTTTTATCCCCTCTTCACAAAGAAATCTCGCTACTGTGTGTTGTGCAACGAAGGTGCCATCCTGCAGCACAGTATCCATGTTCACTTGACTTTTCCTTCAACTAGACGAAGAGTTCCCAAAGTGGTCGATATTGACCCCCTGGGGTCGATTTGAAATTTCTAGGGGTCGATAGTTTCAATAAAAAGATTTGGGGGTCAATGACAGCAAAAATAGACCCCCTTACTACTGCTATTTGTTACTTCAAAATATCTATGATTCCAATAGGTACCGAATGAAGAAGTAAAATAATTTAAAAAAACTCTTTTTTGATAAAAACACGTTACATACCAAACTTCTGAACGAAAAGGTAAAATGTGTCATTCAAAGAGTCCGCAGTAAGAATGCATGAAAATACACGTAGCACAAACATGTCTGCGCATCGTCTTATCGAACGTATCAAAGCAAGTGCGGAAGTGCAACGGTTTTTCATGTCCGCACTTGCTTTGATACGTTCGATAAGGCGATGCTCGCGGTGGGACGAGACGACGGATATTCGATATTAGCAGAATCTATCTGTCTTGTACGGTCATGCTGTCATAGAACACTAGAAATTGGTTCGTCTGATGTGACATGTACTAATTTGTGATTTGAATATAATTATTTATTGAGGAGCAGTACTACGAAAAAGAAAATCAGAGGACACAGTTTATTTATTCGAGTCTGAACAAAAATCTTCTGTTTCAAGTAAGTACATACTTTATAGTTTTTTTGTTTTTTATCACAGGGGCTGTTGAAATTGTTTGTTAATAAAAGTTTTTATTTCTTCAGATAATAATATGACTGAACGAAAAAAGAAATGCAGACAGTACAGCTTGGACTATTTGTACTTATTTTGAATTTACATATTTATTTCATAAATGTCGAAAATGTAAACAAAACTCGTATGTTTTTGCTTTAATTTTCATTAGTGCAGATTTCGATATTAAATGTTGCACAAGATAATGCCATATTTCGTAGTCCATTTATCTTTTTCAATCATTAATTACAAATGATTCAAATGAAAAGTTTGATATCTAGTGAAATATTTAATATCGAGTACTGTACAAATTTATTAATTTGAGTAAATGACTAGGGGGTTGACGGTTTTAAAAGTTTTTGGTAAAGGGGTCTGCAGCCGAAAAAAGTTTGGGAACTCTTGGTCTAGACTAACAGCAGAAGGCTGCGCTGTGTGTGTCCCAGCTACCCATAAGCCATTGCAAATGTGTTGTATTGAGTCAGGTTCTATGTGTTGCAGTTACCCCGCAGTTTTCAAATTGATTTTACCTCTTGATATAACTTCATACAACTTGCTATATTAAACATTATAGATCGTGAGATCCATCCTGCAGATGCGCCGGTACACGTCATTAGTGATGTTACCTGGGGTCATCGGGTGTTTCAGGTCTTTCAACATCATACACCCTCGCCCAGAGAACTCATTTGAGGTTGATCAGACCCCAGCTTATGTCCCAGCAGCATTGACCCACAGGTCATCCCACCTGATCCATAGACTCCTGGAGGCTCCCTTAGCAGTGTCTGTGATGGTCCCGATGGCTTTTCTCTTTCCAGTCCCAGTGGTGCCAAGTACGGTGTGGACTCTGCAGAGTGAGGGGCCAACAAAACCGCTGCACCCTTCTTTGTTGGACTTCAGGGACCCTTCTAGCCTTGTTTCTGGCACTTTTTGGTATTCGGCCTGCTTCTATTTATTCGCCCCCTCAGTGCGGCCCTCCCAGGGAACTGTCAGTTTGATGAGGATGACCTGCACAGAAGACACTGAAGAAAAGACCACATCTGGCCTAACTGCTGTTGTTGCTACTGTACGTGATCGGGAAGCTCCAGCTGCATTACCAGGTCCACTTAATGCAGCCAGTGTGATGCAGTACAGGCTTGATGGCGATGATGATGATGATGATGACGATCTAGGCCAGTGTTTGTCATCCACCAGTGGCACTGGTCTGTAGAACATTTTTCAGGCTCACAAAATTGAAGACCAGGCCATTGTATGAATTCCATAAATGCGTGTCACCAGTCCATGAAAGGTCACGATGTAAGATTGCTGGTCCACCATCAAACAAGTGGCTTGAAACTCTAAGGGGGTACAGAAGGACAATCAATCATAATTATACTCTAGAAGGGGAAAACCCTCAAACTGGAAGATTGTCTATCAGTCCATAAAACCATTTCAGCTTTTTGAAACTGTCCTATCTTGGGTAGGAACAAATGGAATAAAGATAACTTGATAGAAGTTCATGCAATGCAGCTCTCACAAAAACAGAGAAGTCCACATGAAGTGGCTTTATTTTGGACATCAGCGACAATACCAGGAAATACTCACTTGCCGTATAATTAACAGTGGATATATCACCTTCGGTATCTATGGAGCACAACCTCTCGCTGTGTGGCCGGGTGCGGGAATGACAGGAAAAGAAAGTCTAGGGCGCCAGCCGGGTCATCCCTTTTATTGTCTGCAGACAAGCGCAAAGTAAAAGAAATGACTCTCTATGCCGTCCAATGCAGTTGTCTCTACCAAAGCTCCGTCTGGTGGTTGCTCAGGTCAGTAAATGATGCCATCTCCTGTGACAACTGGGAGTTTATGGCAGCTGGACTGGAAGGTGTGGGCCTAATCGTTTCTGGGTGGCTTCTCGTCTCTATGGGGGAAGAAAGGAGAAGACAGGGTTAGTGGCAGCGCCCTCTCTCGTCTCAGTGGGTTACTACATACCTGGAGTGAGCCTGTGAGGGGGCAGTTGGTGTGAGGTGCCTAAAATGAACTCTACACCATGGCAGGGTATCCAAACTGGAATGAACAATCCCATAATTAGCAAAATAAAAAGTACCCTTCAAAGTGACAAGAAACAAGAAAGATGTCCTATCCTACACTCCACCTCCCCACTAATCAAAGTGACAGTTTTAACATCATCTCTTATCCATTGCAGACGAGACCACAGACTCTCTTCAGAAACCTCAGCTGGAGGTGTCAGATTTTGCTTTGGAGTACCGCCATTCACACCGTTGGTATCCGGCTCAGCCCTGGTACGTTCTGTTTCGGGAAAATTTGCAGTAACGGGTATTATTAATATTTCCTATTCAGCTACACCAATTTCAGTTTGTACTTCCAGTTCAGATTCCATGCCATTCATTTACATGCCTTTCATCACCTTGCCTTTTTACCCGTACCAGGTAGCTTGACAAGGCCTAACATTTTTGTTATAATTCTACCTGGCAGGTTGGCGTGGTGGCTCTGAGGCCGGCAATCAGAAGGTTGCTGGTTTGAATCCCGTGAATCCCATAAATTAATCTACCGTTGCTCCATCCTGGGCATGACGTACCACAACAAACACTTCTAGGAAGGAGAGACGTCAACTTTTGATTTTTAATAAACTCATTTTTTCCTGAGTTACTGAGTGTGGATTGATGAGCAAAACTGGCAAATGTATCCATTTAAAATAAAACCTACAACACGATAAAGTGTGCAGAAAGTGAAGGAGCCTGCATATGCACTGAATCCAGCATATCTCTTTATTTTAGGTGACAATCAGGGTCACAGATGTGTATCTCTTTATTTTAGGTGACATTCTGGGTCACAAATGTGTTATCTCTTTATTTTAGGTGACAATCAGGGTGACAAATGTGTTTGTCTTTATTATAGGTGACATTCTGGGTCACAAATGTGTATCTCTTTATTTTAGGTGACATTCTGGGTCACAAATGTGTATCTCTTTATTATAGGTGACATTCTGGGTCACAAATGTGTATCTCTTTATTTTAGGTGACAATCAGGGTCACAAATGTCATCTCATAGTGTCATATAGAGACTGAGCAGAGCCTCCTTGCTATAATTTGTAACCTCCTTCACACGGTGGAGCCATTCCAGGTGTTTCCGATGCCCTATTGGGCTGGCGCCTCTGTCTGTCTGTCTGTGGTGCTCTCACTGAGGTTCGGCCACGGCTCACTCTTTGTGTTTGTTTCTTGCCCTCCTTTTATTTGCCATCCCCAAATGTAACAGTTGCAGTCCAATCCTCAATACAAACCTGTATTTGTTTCCCATTGTATCACTGTTTAAGAGGGGGTTTCAGAGGAGCGACTGCGTCTCCTTGGGGTGCGTTCAGCCCCCCTATTCACAAGACGAGTGGCAGAGACACGAAGTGGCTGGCGTGCAGCACAGGCAAGAGGGGTTGGCGACCGAAGCAAGCAGGGGGCAAACCCTCTAGTAATAATAATAATAATAATAATAATAATAATATTACCAGATAATCATATCATCAGCAGCTACCAGTCCCCATCTGTTTGAATGGGCAAACTGCTTAGGTGTGCGGTCATTTACCCAACACTGTTCAACATAACGATTTGTCTCAACAATTCTTTCAATCACGTCAAGAAATCACTTGAAGTAAGTAGGTAAGAAGATCTTGGCTGTCAGCGTTCACTTGTATTCCTGGCTGCCCCACAAAATCAAAACGAGGTGATGATGGTTCATTTGAAGCAGGGTCAACAGAAACCCAAACACGAGCGAGCGTCACTTTCAGATTCATCAGAATCACTTTCGGTTTCACTGTCCATTTCAATTTCACTGCCTGATGACAGACTCACTTTGCCATCACGTCTCATGTCACTGTCAACAGCATGCAAAACCTGGGCTGCTGAAAAACGTTTTTACGAGGCGCCATTATGAGTCAAGAAGAAGGTGCTTCTATACCGTTGCCTGGGTAACGCTCAGGACTGACGCTTATGTGAGACACGCCTATACCGTTGCCTGGGTAACGCTCAGGACTGGTGCTTACATAAGACACGCCTATACCGTTGCCTGGGTAACGCTCAGGACTGACGCTTACATAAGACACGCCTATACCGTTGCCTGGGTAACGCTCAGGACTGACACTTACATAAGACACGCCTATACCGTTGCCTGGGTAACGCTCAGGACTGACGCTTACATAAGACACGCCTATACCGTTGCCTGGGTAACGCTCAGGACTGACGCTTATGTAAGACACGCCTATACTGTTGCCTGGGTAACGCTCAGGACTGACGCTTACATAAGACACACCTATACCGTTCCCCGTTTAACGCTCGTAATTAACGTTGTTAGCTCTTTAACATCCTCAGGACTGCTGCTTATGCGAGACGCATCTATGCAGTCACCTGAGTGACACTTGGGACTAAGGCTAAGGAGGTTCATGTCAGGTTATATAGCGCCTTGCTGTGTGGAGTACAAGTCACAGGAGGTTCTGCTGAAGTCTTTATAACACACTGGTGAGGCCTCATCTGGAGTCCTGGGTGCAGTTTGGGTCTCCAAGACTCGGCTGATTCCAGGACTACAGGACACGAGTTACAAGTAAACATTAAGAGAGCTGAGCCTTTTTAAGTTTACGCAAAGAGAGATTAAGAGGAGACCTGACGGTGCCCAAATGTCAAAATAAATAAGTGGTGCTACTCTCCGTTTCCATCGGCTTCTGGATTCTCCTCCTGATACATTGCAAATTTGAACCAAATTCTTGATCGAGCATTACATTTACAAGTTTTGGTCACAATGAGAAATGTGCATTGAAAAAAATGCAAAGTCCAGAAACAGAATTCCAAAGGCAAAGTCATGAAAGAAAGTCAAAAAAATCTGATAAATCAAAATAAGCACAAGGCACTGTAAAAAAGAATGCAGAATGA
Organism: Polypterus senegalus; assembly: GCF_016835505.1. NCBI lineage: Eukaryota > Metazoa > Chordata > Cladistia > Polypteriformes > Polypteridae > Polypterus > Polypterus senegalus. The sequence continues at coordinate 308,900,053 of NC_053155.1, read as the reverse complement.
ACTGTCAGGAACTGTGGGAGACCCTCTGGATTTATAGGGCGATTGGCAGGCGGGACCACCCACAAAACACATGGAACATAACCCAGAGAGCTTACACTCGCAGTGTCATGCATGGGCATCTCTAGAACATTCTGACCGCTCCTCTGAGGAATGCACTAACAGGATGAGAGGGGGCGTCGGCTCTGACCTTCTCCTCTTTTCTTCCCTCTGCTGTAAAGTGAGAGTAACTGACTCCACCCCTTCCGGTCCCCAACCTATAAGGAGGCAGGCGGTCATTTTTTTGTACCAAGCGCGCCGCAGGACGGAGCTCCTTTACTAAGCTTAATTAAGCTTGGCAGCATTTTGTTTCCCCAGAGACTTTCTTGTATTGGTGGGCATTGTGGCCCATTTTGTTTTGTTTTGTTTTTTTTTTGCTTTTGCTTCACAGCAGAATTAAACAGGACGACCAGGTTGGCGCCCCAACATTTTTCCTTACAGTTCAATACTTGATCACTATGAACACTAACCAAAAACAAAGAATAATCAACAAAAGTAACACTAACGTAAATCAAAAATGAGAAAACACACCTAAACCATTAATTGGAATCCCAGCGAGGGTGTGAATACAAGAGAGGCCTGAAACCAGAGTTGTCATTGCACACTTTAATTTCAGCTTGGGATCCCAGTTGGGAACCCCCTAAAGCAGACACAAGGTCCAGTAGGGAAATGACCCTCTATCTGCCACAGCCAGATGTTATGGGGGCGTCCCCTTGGCCTGGTCCAGCCTCTCAACAATGAAGGTCTTGCGAGTTGGATCACCCTCGGGTAGTCGTGCCACATGGCCGTAGTGCCGTAACTGACGCTCTCTCACAATGCAGGTCACGTGTCTCATTCAGGACTCCATGACCAACACAAAGTCAAACCAGCGGGACCCAAGGATTATCTGAAGAGACACACATGAAGGAGCCCAGTCTTCATCTCAGGTCACTGGATAGCATCCATGTCTCGCAACCAGAAAGCACCAGGTCTGTAAAAACGTGGACCTTCGTCGCTTTGCAGAGATATCAGGAGTGCCACATACCCCCTTTCCTGAGACCTCATGACCCCCCATGCTGCCCAATCCATTTACTGACTTCATAAGAAGAGTCACCAGAGATACGAATGTCACTGCTAAGGTAAGTAAAGCTCTCGACGAGTTTGACACTCTTACCACAGACAGACGCACGGCTGCTAAGAACATCCAGAGCAATATCATTTTGGGTGGAGTATTCCAGTAAGACAAATGTTGCAGTTGAATGAACTCCTACACATACGTAACACAGAATAGATGGGCTTCTCATTGGCCTGGTCTAGCCAGCCGGGTCCTCAACAAGGAGCCGGACCACGCTTGGGTAATCACGCCACATGGCTTGAAGTGCCAAAACTGACGCTCCCTCAAAATGTAGGTCATGAGCCTCATCTGGGACTCTGTGAGTCAGATGTTACGTGGGTGACCCCTTGGCCTGGTCCAGCCACTCGGGTCCTCAACAATGAGGATCTTACAAGCTGGATCACCCTCGGGTAATCACACCACCTGGCCATAGTGCCGTAACTGACGCTCCCTCACAATGCAGGTCATGTGCCTCATCTGGGACTCCGTGAGCAACACAAAGTCAAACCAGCGGGACCCAAGGATTCTCCAAAGAGACACACATGAAGGAGTGCAGTCTTCATCTCAGGTCACTGGATAGTGTCCATGTCTTACAACCAGAAAGTGCCAGGACTGTAAAGACTTGGACCTTCCTCTCTTTGCTGAGATATAAGGAGGGCCACACACCCATTTCCAGCGACCTTATGACCCCATTGCTCACCAGTACCTCCAGTATAAATATGGCAGTGGTGCAGGTCGAGGTTATCCTTCGGCTGGATAACAAATAAACAACAATCTCTCGTGGTAGTCACAGGTTCAAGTCTAAGCAGGCCATCTGCTGGGTTTGTTGTAGTTGCCTTTGATTCCTGGTTTGTCTCAGTGGTTTGGTTGCTTGATGATCTCCAAGTTTAATTCTTTGTAATTGCCAAGCAGGATTATCTGGCATCCCAGCCAGGATGAGAGTGAGGCCCTTACCTGGATGGGAGGACAAGACAAGAGAGCAGTGGGGGAAAGCTCCTAAATTTGTATATTTTCATTCCCCCCATCAGTAACCATGTGGGACCCTGAGGGGCATGATGGGAGTTGTAGTGCTGAGAGTCAGCCCTGCTGGGTCCCATGGAAGCTGCCAGGGAGGTTGCTTCCTTTCGGCTAGGCCCTGGGATCGGCAGGACTCCCGGGTCCGACATTATAATGGACTCTGTCCAGACTCCTCCAGTGAATCAGAGCTGGGAGGAAGGAAGAAGGCAACACTCACTGGAGGGAAGTGGACTGGACAGAGAAGAGATGGAAGGTGGAAACGATGAAGACTATTGTGTGTATTTGCGCTTGTGTAACCTGTTGTGAGGTATTTTATAATAAACGCCTCTCTGTTTTGAACCCGTGACTGTCTGTGTGTGGCAGTTGTTTCCGGAGTTTCGGGGCTCAGTGGTGCCCCCTAGCTGTCACACCTTGCCTGACACAGACTACAATTCTGGCTCGTGTTATTATCTCCTTGTCTTGTAATCATTCACAATAACTCCAGAGATTCTGTCTCATCACAAACGTATGCTACACCCAAATTCAAGTAGCAGGCTTCTGTAAAACCCCTGGCCCCAAATACCAAAAACAACACTTTATATTTAAAGAGCATCAAGAATTTTTTTTTTTTAAGTTTTCAAAAAAGGCAACAATAAAGACCAACAAATCCAAATGTCGTGAACTGGGACTGCCAAAGCAATGCAAGTGATGGAGTGGATGGACAGGCATCCCGGCCGCGTTGGTTGCTGGTACCTTTCCTGGTCTGGAGGCCATAATGGAAGGACAGAGGAAGACTGCTTCCCAGGGCCATGTATTCCCCCTGCAGACAAGGTGGCAGCATCTCTCTGGTGGAACCTCTATTTGTAACTCTGCTGGCCATATTGGGAGTTGAAGACCTAAAAGGATGCCCTGTTGGGATGCTTGAGTGCCACTAGGGGGAGCTGCAGGCAAACTTCTGCTTGACCCAGAAGTGTTTCTGATAAGGATGTGCTTTGACCCCAAGATATCCTCATCTGCACCAAGGAGTCAGAGTTGGGGGGCAGCAGACGATGATCATGGGGGAGTGATGAAAGGAGCCGGAAGGTGACTAATTGTGCCTTATTATTGGGCTGGAAAGACTGAACTCTGTAAAGCAATTAATATAAAATTAAACTCACTTTTATTTCACCTGAAACTCTTGTTTGGTTGAGTTGTGTCTGGTGGTCGGGGCTCAAGGGTGACCCCCTGGTACTCACAGCACACAAGTCCCAATATGTTCCCAAAGCATTTTTGACAATGCGTACCAAAGGGGGATATCGCGGTCAAACCCCGGCTAGTGATAAAGGCAAATGCAGGATCTTTATAAACATTAGAACAATCGAGACGAGAACAGGCCATTCAGCCCAACAAAGCTCGCCAGTCCTGCCCACTTATTCGAAAAAAACATCGAATTTTGAAAGTCCCTAACGTCTTACTGTCTACCACACTACTTGGTCACTGATTCCAAGTGTCTGTCGTCCTTTGTGTAAAGAAAAACTTTCTAATGTTTGTGCAAAATTTACCCTTCACAAGTTCCCAACTGTGTCCCCGTGTCCTTGATGAACTCATTTTAAAATAACAGTCTTGATCCACTGGACTAATTCACTTCATAATTTTAAACACTTCAATCATGTCACCTCTTAATCTTCTTTTGCTTAAACTGTAAAGGCTCAGCTCTTTTAATCTTTCCTCATAATTCATCCCCTGTAGCCCTGGAATCAGCCTAGTCGCTCTTCTCTGGACCTTTTCTAGTGCTGCTATGTCCTTTTTGTAGCCTGGAGACCAAAACTGCACACAGAACTCCAGATGAAGCCTCACCAGTGTGTTATAAAGGTTGAGCAGAACCTCCTGTGACTTGTACTCCACAGATCAAGGCGCTATATAACCTTCATTAATGGCTTCTGAACATCATCGGGAAGTCGATAGCTTGGAGTCCACTATGACTCCTAAATCCTTCTCATAAGGTGGACTCTTGACTGCCCATTGTGCATTCAAACCTAATACTTTTACTTCCTATGTGTAATTCTTTACATTTACTGACATTAAATTTCATCTGCCACAAATCTGCCCAAGCCTGTCTGCTATCCAAGTCCTTCTGTAATGATATAACGGATTCCAAATTATCTGCTAATCCACCTATCTTGGTATCATCTGCAAACTTAACCAGCTTGTTACTTATATTCCTATCTAAATCATTTATATATACTAAAAATAGCAGCGGCCCCAGCACTGACCCCTGCTGGTCACCACTCTTAACATCAGCCAATTCAAATAGGGTCCCCCTCCTATCATCACCCTCTGCTTCCTGTGTCTGAGCCAATTCTGCACCCATCTAAAAACATCATCCTGAACTCCCACTTCTTTTAATTTGATGCCCAATCTCTCATGTGGCACCTTATCAAATGCTTTCTGAAAGTCCAGATAAATATCTCATCTGCTCCACTTTGATCGTATCCTTTTGTTGCCTCCTCATAGAATTCCAGCATGTTAGTAAAACACGACCTCCCTCTTCTGACCCCACACTGACTGTTCAGAATAACTCCTGTCCTTGCCATGTGTTGCTCAATCTTATCCTTAATAATTCCTTCCATTCATTTTTCTGTGATGCATGTTAAGCTTACTGGCCTGTAGTTGCTTGGATCTGCCCTGTCACCCTTTTTATATAACGGGATGATATTTGCCATTTTACATTCCTTCAAATCCTCTCCAGTGTGTAGTGACTTCCTAAAATAAAAGATGTATTCTAAACGCAGTGCTCAGTACCAAAAACAAGAAGTGTCAGTTCAGGGTGTTGTTTGTAGATCGGCGCAGAATTGAGTAAAACACAAGAAGCAGAGGGTACTGGTGCGAGGAACCTCATCAGAATTGGGTGATGTTAGGCTGTCCAGCAGGGGGCAGTGCCAGGACCCTTCCTATTTGTAATATATAAATGATATGGATTGCAATATAAATAACAAGCTGGTGAAGTTTGCAGATGATACCAAGAGAGGAGGATTGGCGGCAGATAACAACAAGAACAACAACAACATTTATTTCTATAGCACATTTTCATACAAACAGTAGCTCAAAGTGCTTTACATAATAAAGAATAGAAAAATAAAAGACATAATAAGAAAATAAAATAAGTCAACATTAATTAACATCGAATAAGAGTAAGGTCCAATGGCCAGGGGGGACAGAAAAAAACAAAAAAACTCCAGACGGCTGGAGAAAAAAATTAAATCTGTAGGGATTCCAGACCACGAGACCGCCCAGTCCCCTCTGGACAATCTACCTAACATCAATGAAACATCATCTGTCTGAAGATCATCTGGAATCTGTCAAATCATCACGAGGGGACTTGGACAGCAGACAGACGTCGATCAGATTTGTGGCAGATGAAATTTAATGTCAGTAAATGTAAAGTATTACACATAGGAAGTAAAAATGTGAGGTTTGAATACACAATGGGCGGTCGGAAAATTGAGAGCACACCTTATGAGAAGGATTTAGGAGTCGTAGTGGACTCGACACTATCAACTGCCAAACAGTGTTCAGAAGCCATTAAGAAGGCTAACAGAATGTTAGGTTATCCATCCATCCATTTTCTAACCCGCTGAATCCGAATACAGGGTCATGGGGGTCTGCTGGAGCCAATCCCAGCCAACACAGGCCACAAGACAGGAACCAATCCAGGGCAGGGTGCCAACCCACCGCAGGACACACACCCACACACCAAGCACACACTAGGGCCAATTTAGAATCACCAATCCACCTAACCTGCATGTCTTTGGACTGTGGGAGGAAACCCACGCAGACACGGGAGAACATGCAAACTCCACGCAGGGAGGACCCGGGAAGCGAACCCGGGACTCCTAACTGCAAGGCAGCAGCGCTACCACTGTGCCACCGTGCCGCCCATGTTAGGTTATATAGCGCCTTAATGAGGTGTGTGTGTGTATCCACCTTAATAAAAGGACCAGTGTCTGTATTTCTTCATGTCTGTCTGGTTGCTATGTCTCTGTCAACAGATGGCACATCACAAACATTTGTACCAATAAAGTGCATTGTATTGTCATTCCAACAGACGGCGCATCACAAACATTAACACTCCTTTTAAGAATCCCATACTAAATTGCATTTAAAGCCGATGTCTAAATGACGTGACTTTTTGTCTTGGGGTATGTTAGATTTCCCCATCACAGTTGCTGATCTTGTGACATTTACTGACAGAGTGCCGATCTTCCAGCGCAGTTCAGCTCACCACTTTTTTCTGCCTGCTGCTTGACAGAATCGGTGCTGTATGAAGGGTTAACAGCTGCAATCTCTGCCTTTTATTTCTTTTTTTCCATTCTGTTATGGAGTGTAAAACACGAGACATCAGGCAGATGAGCTTCTCCTTTGTTTGTGAGGCTCACAGACCCCGTGTTGCCTGATGGAGCCGGAGCCGTACCGGCGCTGTGCGAAGGGTTAACAGCTGTGCTGTGTTCAGTCGCGGCCTCCACCCTTATTTTTTTTTCTTTTTGCGATTCTGTTTTACTGCATAAAACTTGAGACCTCAGACAGACGCGCTTCTCCTCTGCTAGTGAGGATCAGAACGTGTTTCTTATTCCTTGTTGCGACTGTCTATGTATTGTACTTCCAGACGAGCATCCATTTGTTGGTCAGCTCATCTGCGTACACCGCCTGCCCTTCTGACTAACAAGAAAATCAAACCCGTTAGATTTTATCAGATGCAGTTGATGACTAGATGGCCTCATGTGGTATGTCACATGAGGTGATTGTCTTCTTGGGATTTTGCCGACAGCCTCCAACTGACGAAGATTACATAAATGAAGGACACGGCTGAAACTCGGTGCAAAACGTGTCTAATGTGACATGGGATTAACAGAGACTGATGCATTGCATGTGTCACTCCAACAGACGGTGCATCACAAACATTGACAGCAATGCATGTTATTACTATAATTTGTGTGATGCACCATCTGTTGGAATGACAAATGCAATGCATTTTAAAACTGCACACATTGCAAAATACAATCCCAAAGATGACGCACTGCATACGTTTACACTGCGGTCTACATTTGATTACGTAGATTTCAACCTGTCTTAGATGGATAGCGCAGCTAGTTTTAAAATGAAATCTACAACACAATAAAGTGTGCAGAAAGTGAAGGGGTCTGAATACATGCAGAATCCTGTCTATTATCCCAACTAACTGAGACCAAAGTTGGGTCGGTTAATCTGGTAATTTAGTTGTAGTACTACATTTAATTGCTTTGTCATTCCAACAGATGGCACATCACATACATGTGTAGTAATGCATTTAATTACTATACATGTTTGTGATGTACCATCTGTTGGAATGACAAATGGAATACATTTTAAAAACTCACATATTACAAAAAATATTTTAACAGATCGGCGGCACGGTGGATAGCGCTGCTGCCTCGCAGTTAGTAGACCCGTGTTCACTTCCCGGGTCCTCCCTGCGTGGAGTTTGCATTTTCTCCCCGTGTCTGATTGGGTTTCCTCCCACAGTCCAAAGACATGCAGGTGCAGGTACATTGGTGATTCTAAATTGTCCCAAGTGTGTGCTTGGTGTGTGTGTGTGTGCCCTGCGGTGGGCCGGCGCCCTGCCCGGGGTTTGTTCCCTGCCTTGTGTCCTGTGTTGACTGGGATTGGCTCCAGCAGACCTTGTGACCCTGTAGTTAGAATGTAGCGGGTTGGATAATGGATGGATTCTAACAGATGGCGCATTGCAAATGTTAACGCTGTGGTCAACGCTGATGATTTCAGTTTTAAACAGGTAGTAACCAGGATCGTATTAACGTATGGGCACAATGGCCACCGGCCAGGTGTCCCAGGACCATAGGGGCCCACGATGTTTCTGAGGCCTATGTATATTTTTGTTTTGCTATGATGCTGGCAAGATGGACCTGAGTTACCTCTAACATATATATATATATATATATATACTTGGAAATAAAAGCAAGTTTCCCATAAGATATCCTCTTTTAGACTTCAAAGGAAATGTCAACCCTTTCCTGATTTATGACGTTACATGGTACAAGAGCTTCTCCTTACAATATGGAGTGCAGGGTTGCCACAAACCATGGGCGAAACGTCTATGCATGCGGCCCGTTATTTTCTTTTTTTTATTGAAATCCTACAGATGTATTTGTGCCGAGTCTAAATGTTATCTGCGGGTACCCCGGTTTCTCCCAACATCTGAAATACGTGCGAATGTGCGCTGTCGTTTCGGAGAGAATGAAGAAAGGATTGGCGTAGCGACTCCGACAAAAGGAATTGTTCCCTTAGTTTGCCCGGGTAAGCTACTTGCCGGATGTTCATCAGCTCCTAGCCCGCCTGAGGACACTGCGCTCGGCAAACTTCGTGATCTTAGTAAATTGCAATAATTCTATTAGGAAAAGGAATAAATATATAGACGCTTACACGCGACTGGCCACCACGGTTGTCACCTGACGTCTAAATCCCGCGCTACTACGCTTCGTGAAAGATGCTGAAGGAAGGGAGGGCAACCGGCTAGGAAGCGCGCGTGCGCACTTAGCACTCGACGGTGCCACCGCATGAAGCGTTTACACACCGCCACGCCCCCTCCCCGTGACGTGTTCGCGTTGAAAGATAAACCCCCTGACGGCTGTCAGGCGAGACTGGATCAAATCACAGGAGACGAAGTGAGAGAATAAAGCGACGGCACAACAAGAGCGAGCTGTTGTTACCTTCGCCGCCGCCCGAGAGCGAGAGATAAGAGCAGCGAATCTACAACCACGCTAAAGAAACAAAGACCCGCCGGCTATGAGTTTCTTTGCTTCATCCGGCTATGACTGCCCCGCAACCTTATAGAGGTGCGCTACTCTACTAAGTGAGAGCGCCCGCTCGGCCCCCCGGAGCCCTGCCGTGCTGTACCTCGCCGCTGGTTGCCTCAATGGATCTTCCTTCAGAGTTAAGCCGGAGCCGCGACTAAAGTGAGCACACGAGACTGGACGGACGGACGGACGGACGGACGAACGAACCAACAGGATGGACTGCAGCTACATCAGGAGTCTCATCAACAGATACGTAAGTGCATCTTGGAGCGAGGTTTGGTTAGCCTCGGCTAGGAGAGATCGGATCACAAGCCATCAGCTTCTGAGAAGCACGACCGGTGGGAGGGCTGGGCGAAGGGTTGGGGCGTCCCGTTCCTCGCCGTGGGTCGCACACGGGACAGCTCTTTATACCCCTCTCCTCTCGAGGTTCCTTCATGGGACGGGGTGATGATAAACCTCCCCAGGACTGAGCCTGGGAGTCCCGCGTATCTGCCACCTCTTGCGATCGCATTCCTTGCCGTGTCCGTACACGTTTTAGGCGGGCCTTTGGAAAGTCTGTCCCGGACTGTTTATCCTGATTGACGGCAACAGGCAGGGCACCTGCTGCACTTACAGGTACGGAAATCTCTCACGTAGGTTTTAAGTTTTGCTTTTACGTTACAACCGTAAGCCCAGCCGATGATCGTGAAGTACACGGAGATCGAATCCTCATTTTTCTACGTTTGTTGCCCACCTGTTAAGGCTGTCCTGTTGCCCCATTACTTCAGGTTTGAAAACCTCCTGTTTCGGCTTTCCATCTGGCGGTGTTTACGAAGGGCCTTCCACGCTAGGACGATTCCCCGTTGAAACTTTTTATTTAGCGGATTTGACGGGTTTCTAGCATGTCTTTGTGCTTATGAACCTATTTATGCATAATAGGTCGCTGCTCAGTTTTATTTTGAATCATTTCACCTGTGCTTCCCCTCAGTTGTACCTTCCATTTGCTGGCCAGGCGACACACAAATAAATGAAACCAAAGAGACGATCACAAGGTGGCCGATAATAAACTACCACCCTGTGCTCCCCCGATCGACTCGTTTCCTGCCTCCCGCTGTTTCATTCATTCAGCTGACCAGTACAAGGTGCATAAACGGCCCTTTCTCACCTGACTTCATCTGCAAATGAAGGGATCTCATTCCAGTGTAGGGTCTCGTAACACTTGAACTTCTGAGTTCTGATGCATTTCCTCTTTAATGTTATTTTCAGTCTACTTTCCTTGCCCAGCATGCCATTTTTTTTTCTGTCTGATGATGGTCCTGAGGGACCTCTCGCATCCGTGGCTTATGGCAGGAAAACCAATCCGGATGGCCGGAGATTCCCAAACATACAAGCCGCCGAGAGATCTGTGGATTCATTAAGTGTGTGTTGTCTATCCCAGAAGTTGTAGGAAGTGCAGGAGGGTGGGCCTTTTCTTACAAGGTGCACTTAACACACTTAATAATGAAAAATAAAACCTGAAATTTTAAAAGACTGGCCCAGTACTTGTTAGAGATGTGTTTTGTTAATATTTTTATTTGGGAAAGGAACATTTTAAAATGGCTTAGCATTCTGCTGTGGCTACTGTTATCATCTTACAGCCGCTGGGTTCAGTTACAGACTGGGGACATCTTTTGTGTGCATTTGGCATGTTGTTCTCTTTTGGCACTTGGAAATGATGTGGGAGCAACGGGCCGAGTTTGAGTGAATACGGGTGAGTTGACCTGGCGATTGGTTCATAGTGGGATGTATTTCACTTTCCTGTCACTTTACATATTCAATAATGGATGGATGATTTTATTTTTACACGAAGGGATGGGCTGCCCCTGTCCGTCGGTGTTGATGGCAGATCAGATCTCGGTTTGTGGTGCTCCAATGTCTGACTGTGTATTCCAAGTTTCTGTACAATCAAGATACAAATCACGCACAGTAGATACACAAGGTAAAAGCCCAATTAAATATTATAACTTCAACTAAGAAGAATTTAAACCCAGTCTGCCCTCCTCAAGTTATCAAGCAACGAGACTCAAACCATGATGGCTATTCTTCATTCGTAAAAATGGCCCCAGTTTATTTTTTTTATGTTTAGGGGATTGGGTCTCCGATGGCCACTGCATCCGACTTGCTGCTTGTGCCTGTAGAAGTGATGGGCGTCACTGTGCATGACTGGCAGCCTTTACCTTAGTTGTTCTCCCTTTTGGGATTTACGCAGAACTCCGCTTTTGACTTCTTCTGCTCATTTCTAACGCACTCGCTTCTCTTGGCTTATCGGCGTGTTCTGTTTGTGGACACAACAAGCTGGTCCTGCTCTCTCCAAATGTTAATGCCTTTAAATGTAAACCTGTGGCACAGCTGGGCAGATCTGACCACACCTTACTGCCAGGAGGATGTTATTTGGTGCCATCCTGTGCAGGTTTGACTTGACCTGCCAACTCCAAGCCTGTTATCGGATGACAGCAGCTCCCCTTATTATTTTTGTTTGGATGCTTGTGGTTTGTTGTAATATTTGTATACTAGGAAATAGTCGGACCACCTGTCCTCTGTGAAAGGTGCCTCATGTGCTTCTCATGAAACACAGCACTTTAGGGCACTCTGGCAAGGGTGCTGCCATCTTTTTTTTGTGTCCCAATGGTGTGTGTTTGTCTTGCATTTGCAATGAAAACAATCAGTTGGCCTGAGCAATGTGCTTTGCAGTCAGCAGATGTTGCCACATTTTTTTTTTGTCCTGTCAGTAATGCTGTGTGCCCGTGCCAGCACCACTTGTCTTGAATTGGACTCAAAGCTCAATTACTTGGCTAAAGTTGCCCACATCTTCGATTTGTGGGTCGTATTACATGTTATATGACTTTATCTTTTTACCTTTTTATCTCTATTTTTCTCTATTTCACTGATCATTGTTTCTTTGTATCAGTATACTGCTGCTGGATTATGTGAATTTCCCCTTGGGATTAATAAAGTATCTATCTATCTATCTATCATTATATAGTGCCTTTCACTTCTATCTATCTATCCATCTATCATTATATAGTGCCTTTCACTTCTATCTATCTATCTATCTATCTATCTATCATTATATAGTGCCTTTCACTTCTATCTATCTATCATTATATAGTGCCATTCACATCTATCTATCTATCTATCTATCTATCTATCTATCTTCTGTCTATCTATCTATCTATCTATCTATCACGTCATAGGCTCTCAATTAAGACCAAGATCAAGGCTCAAGGCCCATTGGTTGGCGAGATTTTGTGTGACAGACGGAAAACTCTTGGAGTGTGGCACCTGTCAATGCTGATTTACATAGATTACAATGCGTCTTAGACATTTTCAGTGCACCATCTATTACAATGTATTTCATTTCATATTGCATTGTGCAATAAAATGCATTGCATTCTTCATTCCAACAGATGGCACATCACAAACCTTTGTTGTAATAAAATGCAATACTATAAATGTTTGATGCACCTTCAGTTGGAATGACAAATGCAATGCCACACATATATCTGTTATTCCCATACCACATTAGGTGCCATTTCAGTTATAGCCTTCATTTACATAATCTTAGCCAGCCAGAGGCAGTTGGTGGCACGCTCCCGAAGTGACGATCACCTAATTAATGTGACATATCTAACGACCTAGACAAACTAGTTTGTGACTCAGTCCGAGAAAGTCAAAACAGGTTCGGAGGGGTGGGCTCTCCAGGAGAGCTGGCGGCCAATGAATGCTCATCTGGAAGCACAAAGCATAGAATGTAGTGGTGAGGAATAAGGAACACGCGTGTTTTGAGTCTCACAAATTGAAGAGAAGCTAATCTGTCTGATGTCTCGCGTTTTATATGCTAAAACAGAATGGAAAAAAGAAAGAAAACAATGGCGGAGAATGCAGTAAATGAAAGACAGAACTAAACCTCGGTGCAAACGGTGTGTAATGTGACAAAGGATTAACAGAGACGGATGCATTGCATGTGTCATTTCAACAGATGGTGCATCACAAGTAATGCATTTTATTACTGTAAATGTTTGTGATGCGCCGTCTGTTGAAATGATAAATGCAATGCATTTTAAAACTGCACACATTGCAGTGCATCATGTTTTGCAATGTAGATTTTATTGGATGGAGCTGATGGCCTCAGGAGGTATGTCACATGAGGTGATCGTCCTCTTGCCATTGCGCTGACTGCCACCAGCAGGCTAAGATTACATAAATGATGGACACGACAGAACCTCGGTGCAAAAGGTGTCTAATGTGACAAAGGATTAACAGAGACAGATGCATTGCGTGTCTCATTCCAACAGATGGTGCATCACAAACATTCACAAGTAATGCATTTTATTACTGTAAATGTTTGTGATGCGCCATCTGTTGGAATGACAAAACCAATAATTTTTAAAACTGCACACCTTGCAAAATACATTCCAAAAGATGACGCACTGCAGATGTTAACATTCAGTTACTTAGATTTCAACATGTCTTAGATGGATGGCACAGCTAGTTTTAAAATGAAATCTACAACACAATAAAGTGTGCAGAAAGTGAAGGGGTCTGACTGGGGCCAAAGTTGGGCCGGTTAATCTGGTAATTTGGTTGTAGTACTAAATTGCTTTGTCATTCCAACAGATGGCACATCATATAAATGTGTAGTAATGCATTTAATTACTATAAATGTTTGTGATGCACCGTCTGTTGGAATGATAAACGCAATGCATTTTAGAAAAGTCACACACTAGCAACTCCATTCTAATAGATGGTGCATTGCAACTGCTAACACTGAGGTCTATGTTGATGATTTTAAACAGGTGGCAACCAAGGACCGTATTAACGTATGGGCACAATGGCCACTGGCCAGGCGTCCCATAGGTGCCCACAATGTTTCTGATGCCTATGTAGGGTTTTGTTTTGCTATCAAAACGGGGGCTTCAGTGCACTACTTTGCCAGGGGGGGCCTACGATGTTGGTAAGACAGCCTTGAACCTCTAGCATATATACGCTGGCAAATAAAATCAAGTTTCCCAGAAGACGTCCTCTGTCAACCCTTTCCTGCTTTAGGAGGTTACATGGTACAAGAGCTTCTCCTTACAATATGGAGTGCAGGGTTGCCACAAACCATGGGCGAAACGTCTATGAATGCGGCCCGTTTTTTTTCTTCATTGAAATCCTACAGATGTATTTGTGCTGAATCTAAATGTCATCTGCGGGTTTCGTGCAGGTACCCCGATTTCTCCCAACATCCAAGACTGCAGTTGACCACACGACAGCTATTAGCCCTACACATATCGCTAGTACAGCACCAACTCCATCAGGCAGGCTGGGGTCTGTGGACCTCACAAACCAAAGAGCAGCTCGTCTGTCAGATGTTTCGTATTTTACATACCATAATAGAATGTAAAAAAAGAAATAAAAGACAGAGATGCTGCTGAAGTTGCCACAGCTGTTAGCCCTTCGTACAGCGGGCTCAGAAAAAAGTTAAGAATTGGCACAGGGTCGGTAAATGTGACATGGGCTGCGATTTTCACTTACCGTACATACTCGCGTTTAAGTTCTTCTGCGGATAAGTCGGGACTTGATTTTATTGTATAATTTGTGGCATTTTATAATGTCAGTCATATAAGTCGAATGCGGAAAACTCCTGCTATTGGTCTAAGAGATTACGATCTGCCAACACCGACCTGAGAGAGTAAGCACGGAGCACACGGCCTTTTCATACCTATGTCTTGTGCCGACGTGACCACACGGTGACACCTGAACTATTCTGAAGTGACGTTTGCACCGTTTCGTGTTTTTTGTATCTCACGCCCTCATACACCTTTATCGTAAGAGCATCCCCTATCTACGATGGAGCGTTCGATCAGAAGAAAATATCAAGCTGGTTTTAAATTAAAAGTCGTTGAAGTGGAGAAAGAAATTGGTAACTGGGCTGCTGCAACAAACTTCAACATGTCTGAGAAACTGATTAGAGGAGGCAAGAAGATGTAAAAAAAATAAAAATGTAAGTGTTGTATTTTTGAACAGGCGTATAAGTTGGGGTCTGATTTTTATGATCGATTTTCCGAGTTTCAAGACCCGACTTGTACGCGAGTATATACGGTGTATAATTTGATATGGCGTAGATCAGCGACTGTGATTAGCAAATCACCATCAAAGATAAAAGACATGTAATGTTACTTTGGCTTTGAAGCCATTTCTAAGCACAGTGTTAATGATGTGGAGTGCCATCTGTTGGAATGAACAATGCAACTCATTTTATTACCACAAATGTGTGTGACGCACCATGTGTTGAAGCGGCAACTGGACAGACACCTTATTTATTACGATTTATTGAGCTTCTGTAAAGTTTTGGGGTCAACTAAAGTATATATTTCTGTCTGTATAACGTATTTAAGCTGATACTGCAATACATAACGAATACTTTAATAAGTAATGTGCTGTTGACTGACACATTTAAGGAAACGTGAAGTGCCACTAATGATAAACGTAAATGTGTGTATCACCCGGATTCAGTTTCCTCACCTGGCCCCTTTCTGTAGGACGTTTCTCATTGTGTGTTTTTTTGGGGGGTGTTTCCTCCGAGTTCTTGCCCCTCACTAAACTGTGTATGTTAGGATGATCGAGTGGGCATGTGGCTCTGCACGATGCATTGGTTTTTGCCGTCTCTAGAGTTGGTACTGCCGGAATAGGCTTTGGCCCCCCACCTCACCCTGGACTGGATTGTCAATTTGGGTATTTTCTGTTTTTGTTTGGGCAACTGCCATATATTTAAAGAGGACAAGCCCCCTTTAATACTTATTGTAACACATAATATAAGGACTTTCAGTCATTTGTATTTCTCTTTCAGAAGACTTCTCTTTGAAGCGAAACACTAAAACCGGCGTGCAGTGAACGGCGCCTCAGATGTCGACGTTAAAGTTTCCAACTAAAACGAAAAACTAAAGCTTACACGTGTAGGTCCTCGCTGTCTTCTTTAGTTATCGTCTTTCTCGCTTATGGTGAAAGGGATCAGGCAGCATCTTCTGCTCTTGACTTTAAAGAGAGTGTGTGGAGTTGACTGTTGCCCCTAAGGGGTGTTGGGGGCACCCTGTGCTGCTGGCCTGGCACTTGTCCTGCTAAGTTTCCTGTCTCCAGCTCACCTGACTGGGGCTTGGATGAGGTGTGCTTGAGGACAACAGTGATGCACCTACAGACCACACACTCAATGATCGGATCACAAAGTCGGGTGGCAGTGGCACCAGCTACCGTGCTGTCCAATCTCCAAAATGGCTTTTCTGTTTTGCATTCCCAGCATTCTCCTGGTGCTTTTTGGTTTTCCTTCCACAACTCTGAGACTTGCAGGTTAGGCTGATTGCCATGTCATAAATCGATAGCCGTTATTGTGAGTGAATGAAGACGTGTGCATAAATGGGTCCCACGATGGACTGACCCCAAATGCTGGAAAGGTTCCTGGGAAAGACTTTGGCCTGCCAATGACCCTGAATTGAATTAAGCAAGATTAAATAATACGGATGGCACAATGGACCAAGGGCTGCTACCTGTACTTCTGCATCATTGTGCCTAGAGGGGGTCCAAATCCTAGCCTTGTTAATGCATCTCTCAGAACCGGAGCAGATTTCCTTGAGATAGTTTCATTAATTCTCACGTCCTAAAGACATTTACCTTGGAGTGGCACACCCATAAAGTGCCATTATGGGGTCGCAGGCTTGCCCTGAGATTGACGTATACCCCAAAACACAGCTGGTTCCTGTCTTGTGCCTTAGGCACAATTTATGAGTTTCCCCTTGGGATTAATAGTGTCTGTCTGTCTATCTATCATTATATAGTGCCTTTCACTTCTATCTATTATCATTATATAGTGCCTTTCACTTCTATCTATCTATCATTATATAGTGCCTTTCACTTCTATCTATCTATCTATCTATCATTGTATAGTGCCTTTCACTTCTATCTATCTATCTATCTATCATTGTATAGTGCCTTTCACTTCTATCTATCTATCTATCTATCATTATATAGTGCCTTTCACTTCCATCTATCTATCTATCGCTGCTTGGATTGGCTTTGGCCCTCACAACACTAAATTGGATCAAGCGAGTTTGAAAATGTGATATTATGAAAATATTCCTACGGATATGGATATTTCAAATACTAAAACAAATCTCTCCGAGTTGACTTCTAATGCCATTTGTCTGTTACTGTCCTTTGGCCTTCCCAATATCCTTTTTAAGGATTAAGCACAAGCGCCCAACCGAAAAGGCCTGTGAAAAAATGGCGTCTGTGCAGCCAAGTGGAGCCTTGAGGTGGGTTATGAACAGAAGATGATGAATGACACCCTTCTGAAAATGAATTGTTCAGTTTACAAGGATTTTTATTGCCGTCGCTGCAAGGGGCAGGATGGATTGAAGTATTAGACACGTACACTCACCGGCCACTTTATTAGGTACACTTGTTCAACTTCTAATCGGCCAATCACATGGCAGCAACTCAATGCATTTAGGCTTGTAATAATAATAATAATAATTCATTACATTTATATAGCGCCTTTCTCGCTACTCAAAGCACTACCACACAGGGAGGACCCGGGATGCGACCCCCTCATCCCTTTACTGTGAGGCATTGTCAAGACGACCTGCTGAAGTTCAAACTGAGCACCAGAATGGGGTAGAAAGGAGATTTAACATTTACATTTACTTAGTCGGCTGACGCCTTTATCTGAGGCGACTTACAACATTTATGATGCAATTGGTTGCATTACTTTAGGTGTTCCAGTAGGAGCAGAGACGGGTCAAGTGACTTGCTCAGGGTCACACACACTGTCAGTAGCAGGATTTGAAACCACAGCCACAGTCCAAAGCTTTAATGCCAGCCTTTAAATGAGTGTCAATGTGGCATGGTTGTTAGTGCCAGACAGGCTGGTCGGAGTATTTCACAAACTGCTGATCTACTGGGATTTTCACACACGGCCATCTCTAAGGGTTTTCCAGAGTGTGGTAAGCAGCAGATCTCTGGGTGAAGATACCTTGCTGATGCCAGAGGTCAGAGGAGAATGGCCAGACTGGTAGAAAGACAACAGGAACTCAAATGAGCACTCGTTAAAACTGAGGTATGCAGAAGAGCATCTCTGAACACACAGCACGTCAAACCTTGAAGCAGGTGGGCTACAGCAGCAGAAGACCACACTAGAAACACTCCTGTCGGCTAAGACCAGGCAACTGAGGCTACAGTTGGCATGGGATCACCAAAATTGCACAACAGAAGATTGTAAAAACGTTACCTAGTCTGATGAGTCTCTGATGTGTTTCTGCTGTGACACTCAGATGGTCAGTTCATAATTTGGTGTCAACACCAACATGACGGCAGGGATCCATCCTGCCTTGTATCAGTGGTTCAGGCTGGTGGTGGTGGTGTTGTAATGGTGTGGGGGATATTTTCTTGGCACACTTTGGGCCCCTTAGTACCAATTGAGCATTGTTTAAATGCCACAGCCTACCTCATTTCTGTTGTTGACCATGTACATCCCTTTATGACCGCAGTGTTCCCATCTTCTACTGGCTCCTTCCAGCAGGATAACACACCATGTCACAAAGTTCAGATCATCTCAAACGGGTTTCTTGAACATGACGATGAGCTCACTGGACTGAAATGGCCTCCACAGTCACCAGATCTCAGTCTAATGGAGCACCTTTGGGATGTGGTGAAATGGGAGATTTGCAAAACCCAGTTTACTTTCAATAAAAATAAAGAAAAAACTACAAAAAAATGGCCTTGAGTTTTGCTGTTTGTGAAGGGCAGTTTCACTTTAGGAATCGCTTGGCAGCAGGTTTTGGTCTTGATGTGCACATGAACAAGGTCAACACCAAAATGAGACACACTGCCTTCTGGGAGCAATCTACTTTTATACTGGTGGGACCGAATGAGGCACGGCTTGCTTGGTTTCATTGTCCTCAAGGGTCTGTTTCTCAATGCTGTGAGGGGGGAAAAGGAGACAAGAATGTTAGTGACATCAGCCCATCATCGCCTCGTGCTGGGGTGGCACTGTGGTACTGCTTACTTGAGGCAAACCAGGACGGTGAACGTGTGGTGCACATGCATCACAATATGTGTGTCTGTCTATCAATCTGATTGAACATCTCTGGAGAGACAACATGAAAAAAGTTTACTTGAGGTTTTTGCAAATTTATTAAAAATAAAGAAATCCCATGTACATAAGTATTCACAGCCTTTGCTCAATACTTTGTCGATGCACCTTTGGCAGCAATTCCAGCCTCAAGTCTTTTTGAATTTGATGCCACAAGCTTGGCACACCTATCCTTGGCCAGTTTCGCCCATTACTCTTTGCAGCACCTCTCAAGCTCCATCAGGTTAAGCGTCGGTGCACAGCCATGTTAAGATCTCTCCAGCGATGTTGAATCGGATTCAAGTCTGGGCTCTGGCTGGGCCACTCAAGGACATTCACAGAGTTGTCCTGAAGCCACTCCTTTGATATCTTGGCTGTGTGCTTAGGGTTGTTGTCCTGCTGAAAGATGAACCGTCGCCCAAGTCTGAGATCAAGAGCGCTCTGGAGCAGGTTTTCATCCAGGATGTCTCTGTCCATTGCCGCAGTCATCTTTCCCTTTATCCCGACTAGTCTCCCAGTTCCATCCCCACAGCATGATGCTGCCACCACCATGCTTCACTGTAGGGATGGTATTGGCCTGGTGATGAGCGGTGCCTGGTTTCCTCCAAACATGACTCCTGGCATTCACACCAAAGAGTTCAATCTTTGTCTCATCAGACCACAGAATTTTGTTTCTCGTGGTCTGAGAGTCCTTCAGGTGCCTTTTGACAAACTCCAGGCGGGCTGCCATGTGCCTTTTACTAAGGAATGGCTTCCATCTGGCCACTCTACCATACAGGTCTGATTGGTGGATTGCTGCAGAGATGGCTGTCCTTCTGGAAGGTTCTCCTCTCTCCACAGAGGACCTCTGGAGCTCTGACACAGTGACCATCGGATTCTTGGTCACCTCCCTGACTAAGGCTCTTCTTCCCCTGATCGCTCAGTTTAGATGGCCGGCCAGCTCTAGGAAGAGTCCTGGTGGTTTCGAACTTCATCCACTTACAGATGATGGAGGCCACTGTGCTCATTGGGACCTTCAAAGCAGCAGAAATTTTTCTGTACCTTCCCCAGATTTGTGCCTCGAGACAATCCTGTCTTGGAGGTCTACAGACAGTTCCTTTGACTTCATGCTTGGTTTGTGCTCTGACATGAACTGTCAACTGTGGGACCTTCTATAGGCAGGTGTGTGCCTTTCCAAATCATGTCACATCAACTGAATTTACCAGAGGTGGACTCCAGTTAAGCTGCAGAAACATCTCAAGGATGATCAGGGGAAACAGGATGCACCTGAGCTCAATTTGGAGCTTCATGGCAAAGGCTGTGAATACTTATATAATAAATATATATATATATATATATATATATATATAAAAGGCAAAGCCCTCCCTCACTCGCTCACTCACTCACTGACTCACTCACTCACTGACCCACTCACTCACTGACTCATCACTAATTCTTCAACTTCCCGTGTAGGTAGAAGGCTGAAATTTGGCAGGTTCATTCCTTACAGCTTACTTACAAAAGTTGGGCAGGTTTCATTTCGAAATTCTACATGTAATGGTCATAACTGGAAGCTATTTTTCTCCATATACTATAATGGAGTTGAGCTCGAAAGCCGTGGGGGGCGGAGTTTTGTGTGACATCATCACGCCTCCCACGTAATCACGTGAACTGACTGTCAACGCAGTGCGTAGAAAACCAGGAGGAGCTCCAAAAAGCGCTGAAGAAAACATGCATTATATAATTGAGAAGGCAGAGAAACAATAAGAAGCGAGCGAGTGGCATATACTACCATATTCATGAGTGCTGCTACTTCGGAAACAAAGCACGGTGTAAACTTAAAGTTTAAATTAAGTTCATAGACAGGCTGCCATTGGCGTTTATCATGCCCACGGGTAATGCGGGATACAAGTTTAATGAGAGGACGCAGGATATAAACGAGAGTTTTGATCACTTTGTAACTAAGTTAAAATTGTAGGTGAAGGGTGTGCTTATGCAAATTCTGAGAGACTGTGTTTGTGGGGATTGACAGTTAAGGCGGGTGGGGAGTCACGTCATCATCTCCCTCCCATTCACCTCATTTCGCTCTGAGCTGAGCTCCGCGGCTAACGCCGTGTTCCGAAGCAACTTTGTCAGACTGCCACCAAATACTCACAGAAAAATCCACAAGTTAATACACACGCTGTCTCTAGAGTTTCTTCACACTGAATCCTCCAGGCACTACTTACAAAAGGTCACATTAACAATCGTGTTACGTTATGTTTAAAATCTTTCCTTTTCTTAGCACAAGCACAGCTGAGAAGCTTCGATGCATTTGCTCCATAACGCGTTAAAAAATAATGCATTTAATCACACTTTGCATTACAAGCACAGGGGAGCTTTTGTCAATGCATGATTTCCTGGTACACCGATTACATTGATCAGCGCATCCCAATTCATTTTACCGTCGCACCACCTTAGTTTGAGAAGAAGTATGAAAAATATGAGGTTAACACAGAAAAACAGATCACCAATTCAAGCTTTATGAATAATCGATTCGCCATCAATAATTGTTTTGGTAAAGCCATACTCAGTGTAATCCTCCTTCCATTTTATAATTTTTCCGCCACTAGCCATGATTACATGAACGTAAAAAAGTAAGAGCGAAGCGAGGGTGACTTATTCAAGCAGGCAGGCGATGGCTCAAAAGCTCGAATTTGGATATAAGTAGGTTCTGTTTAGTCGCCAGAAATATCTTTGGTAGGAATGGAAGTTGAATTTAGTCTTTAAATTTCTATGGTAAAGAAAAAGTAATGCAAAGATGACTAAATCTAACTAGACTTTATATATTCAGTTTTTGACTTAATATATTCCAGCGATGACTGACTTTATATATTCAACTTTTGACTTTATATATTCAGAAACAAGTTTAACTTTATATATACCGACACTGACTTTTTATATTCAAGTTTTCACTTTATATATTCCAGCGATGACTTTATATATTCTGACGGCGACTTTATATATTCAGAAAATCAATGTATTTGTCTGTTTGGCACCCCATAGTATATGTGTCTGTGTATATATGTACACGTGTGTATGTGTGTGTGTGTGTGTGTGTGTGTGTGTGTATATATATATATATATATATATATATATATATATATATATGCCAGCAACACTCATGACAATGACAAAACAATTACATTGTCAATCATGTTACGTTATTATTAAAATGTTTCCTTTTCTTTTTACTTCTCCGCTGCCAAGAGCGGGTATTTTGCTATATATATAGATATAGATGTATAGATAGATATAGATATATACTGTGTGTGTATGTATGTGTATATATATAGAGATATATATATACTGTTTATGTGTGTGTGTGTATAAGCTGCAGTTTATACATGCCATATAATAATAATAATAATGTATATTTCTTTTTTCGTCTTATTGCATTACTGCCGCTGTTCTGCTGGATTTCCTTGTACTGTGTATTCAAGACAATGAACATGAACTTAAATGTACAGGAGATGGAGAACCTAATGAAGACCCGTAGCCATATATTTATATCAAGGACCAAGTAAGGCTTAGTGCCGCCTTTGTTGAAGTGCTGTCACACAAGTCATGGACCGGGTGTAGTGACGAATGTGACTCACAGACAATCGGAGTTCCCTTTTAATAGGCCCAATGCTTTTGTGTTTGCACTGAAGAACCTTTTACGTGTTTTGCCTGTGTGTATCAGCTACCTATTGTCACTTTGCAGGGATCTGACAGGCTGACAGGTCAGGAGTATCTCAGACAAGTTCAGCGCCATCCTGGCCATTAACTGACCCAGTCAGTGAGGCACTACCTCCAGTTGTCGGGGGTTCATACATAAAGCCCAACGGGTTTTTGCTGACGTCAAACAGACAGTCTCTGGCAGTGTCTGCTGTTCTTCATGTATGGCTGCACTCACTTTGCAATAAGGCGGGAATGCAGCTGCTTGTGTTTCAGCGGGGAGCAGTGACATCCAAGTTCAGTGGCCTGGGTCACCTGTGATCTGTTTAGTTTGAGGCAGAGTGGCTTTGGCAGACATGACGGTGCTCTACGTGGTGGCTGTCTTGCTGATGAGGTAACCCTCAGTGGTTCATATGGCCTGTGCTAATCATTATAACAGCAATCACGTCATTACATGTGCCAGGTGATACCCGCCCAGACAGTGGTGCCCAATGCCCATCCTTGACCCCCAGCACACTATAATGTGGCATATAATGTATTGTGAAGCAGACACTAATACTCTTGAATGCAGCCGGCGGGGTCTCGGTGGGTATGGTGGGCAGCTGCTCTACCAGCCAACGAAGTTCTTCAGCAGCACGACTGCATTTTTAGGAGGTCAATTCCGTATGCACATTTACAAGGGGACTGTGATTTATGAAGGGGAAATGTGCGTACACTAGCTTTTATAAATCTGACTGGCATACGCATATTTCTAGTTTTTTGACACGCGCGTATTTTTACACTCCAATCCACAGCAAGTTTTATAAACGAGGCCCCTGGTGAATAGGGAGGCCACAGATTCTGCATTCTGACTTCACCCTGGTGTGTACGACACTACTCTTGAATTAGTGTAGCTTTGCGTATGGAGGGAATAATCCTGTTTGCACCATCGAGTGGGCCTGTTCCTGCAAAATGACTTGCTATTCTCGAACAATGCAGTCCAATTATCAGGCTCCCACATGGCGGCTGGCCATACGATTAACGGGTTTAACGGCCCGCTGCAGACACTGTGAGCTGAAGATGGATCTCCTGGCTTTCTCCAAATGTAAACATGTCAAGATGTAGGATGTTTGTGCTCTTAGACAAGGTGATGTTTCTTTTTGCAGCAACCTTGGATACAAATGATGCCTGAGTGGCAGTACTGTCAGTCATGCCAGCTTTGCAGAGCTCCTGGCATACTTTTTTTTTTTTTTTGCTAAAGCCGGGCGCTGGAGATGCCAATTCAATTCTTGGTGGTTCCTGTTGTGGCCGAGCCTTTGTGACCGTGCTGTGAGGTTTCTGCCTGCGCTTGAACACTTTGTCTTTGGCAGTGCAGGTGGTCCACGTTTTCAATTTAGCGTTTTTTTGTGAGTGATGTGCCTCCCATTTGGATGCTCGCTATTTGGTCTCTTAGAACTTTTGTTTTCTTTGAAAACTCGCATATTAAAGCGCACTCCATTTTCATGCGGGGTTTCCATTTTTTTGGGTCAACCCAAATGACAAGTCCATGACCCTCCTCAGATTTCAGTATGCTCGCTGCACTGGCAAAACATGCTGGTACAAAAAGTCCTTTTCAGGTTAATGCCACTTCTGTACTCGTCGTAGAATTCCATTATATCTGCCAGAAGTGTGGGAATTGTTCAAATCTTTGGGTTGTCCCTTTTGAGACTTTGTGACCAAGAGGGATGTGGTGGAGGTCAATGGCGAAGGTGTCTGTCTGAAGGGGCAGTATGCCAGTTTCTACTGCTTACTACGTCTCAAAGGTCTGTATTTAAATAACCGGCGTCTACTTGTCTCTGTGGCTGCGTTCACATTACCAGGATGAAGTGACTCCAACCCAATTTTAGTTTTTTTGCCCTTCTCTGACACACCTCTGATTTTCAGGCCTGTGTGAACACAGAAATTCAATCTTTTCCAATCGGATTTGAGTCCCTTTCCCTTTATGTAGTCCGAGACTGGATACGTATCCGATTTGTGGCCATGTGACATGAATGAGAACAGTTGTTTTCTATACTGTATGCTATGATAAACCCAGGGTATCGGTGAGCCCCAAACCCCGACGTGAACACACTTGTACATCCCGGGTTCAAATAATCGAAGGCTTTTATTTTAAATACCTCCACATGTGACACAAGCACAAGCAAGTCAAGGTCTTCCTCTCACAGTATCTCCTTTCTCCCTACCACACTGCCCTCTTCCACTCAAGTGTTGCTCCACTACCTCCCAGCTCCGACTCGCCTGAATAAGGGAGTGTGGTCACTTTTATTACAGACCCAGGAAGACTTCTGGTGCCGATGAAAGCACTTCCGGGTCGCGTGGAAGTCCGTAATAGGGAGCTTGTTGGCTGGGATGCCCGTCTAGCCTGTGTGGCATCTACAACGCATGGTCTGAACGCAGCCATCGTGAACCAGCACTGGCTAACAACAACAACAATGGAGGAGAGCTATACAGTGGCTGTGACAAAAGTCACAGTCCCACCATTGCTGGCTCCTTTCTCGTTCCCACAGATCTCTTGGTGCAGCAGTGCCAGCAATAGCTGTAGTGAACGCAAAGATGGGTGCAGCGGTGGTTGGGGTGGAGCGGTGGCTCTGAGGCTAAGAATCTATGCCAGTATCAGGTTGCCAGTTCAAATCCCTGTTACTGCCAAGATAGATCCTGCTCTGCTGGGCCCCTGAGTAAGGCACTTAACCTGCAGTTGCTCCAGGGGTGCGCAATAAAATGGCTGACCCTGCTCAAAAAACCTAATTTCTAATACAAGATATTGTATAAGGCGAAATAAAGAACAAAAACAGGAGTTAAAGGTTTGGAGTGCCCACCCTGTATACTTAAAAATATGTAAGCAAAATTGTATATTGTCTGTTCAGATGGTGCTCAAAACAAAACTAGTCACAATTCTATGAAATTGAGATCGGAAATGAGCTCAGGGGAACCGGGACCTGAAGTGTGGCCATCAGGCAGGATTTGTTTTCTGTCGATCTGTAGAAGAGGAAAGACAGGAAGTGTTAGGTGACGGTGCCAACCCCTGGTCCGGTGGATAATTACAATTATTTAAACCCATAAACTGTTTTCGATGTGCATGTGTGTGACGCTGCAAAAACAGCCTTCTTGACTTAATCATGTACAGCTGACCAACTATTTGTCGTCCTCCAGAGCAAAATGCGATCTGATCCTCCTCATCATCATCGTCATCATCCTTGGTCTCTCTGGAACAGGTGATGCTGACCATTGTCATTGAGGTTTTCCACCTCTGCCAGGGGGGTTTGTTTCAGTCATGCAAGTGGCGACCAATCGTGAGGCTTTACACAAACCATTCGTGACCCTTTCTCTTTCACTTCAGTGGTAATTCACAACTTGATGAAACCCAATCAGAGCTGACCCTTGACCTCCATAGCCCAAAAAACACTGTTAGAAAAGTACTGGGGTCTATGGGTATCCAATGTGTTTAAACGCTGTGGCTGTTTTGTCATGGCGTGTTTGCATTTCCAGTTAGTCAGTAACGTTCTGTTTAATCCTTTAGATCCGCAGTCAGAAGGTGGATGTTGTGTAGCCTCGTCCATGCTTTACTGTTTGCTGATTTGGGTGTTTTGAGTCCTGAAATCTCCTGTGGCTCTTCATTCCCCACTCCCTCCCATTAGTCCCTTATGACGGAGTTTGACACACCGTTTACTTTACATATTAGAACACTCGAGACGAGAACAGGCCATTCAGCCCAACAAAGCTCGCCAGTCCTATCCACTTATTTCCTCCAAGAAAACAAGTCGAGTTTTGAAAGGCCCTAACGTCTTACTGTCTACCACACTACTTGGTCACTTATTCCAAGTGTCTATCGTTCTTTGTGTATTTGAAACGCATATTTTGCAGTTCATATTTGCATTAATATAGTTAACAATTCTGTCAGGCTCACATTGACTCCTACACTATCATCCTAACGCTAAACAACAGAGAGCACACTCTGGACCTGCGACAGCAGATCATTCATGTTTGCAGCTCGCCCATTGATGCCGTCGAATGACAAATCATAATCTGATGGTACAGGAAGCCGTCTCCCTTGCATTAGGTTAGCTTTAATTTCTAAAACCTGCAAAGTGCTCTCTGCACATGTGACAAACATTTATATACCTAATGTTTTAGACTGTAGTCTGTTCATCGTAATCGGAAGCTCGCTGCCCGTTGGACCAGGTTAATGAGAGCACTTCGGATCTTTACAGTCACTTGGAGCCCCACCTTCAAGAGACGTTGGATTGGTTTAGAAATGTGGCACTCGGCTAGTCTGCCTGTCTCTCATCTGTCCTAGGTAGCTATAGATAAGAATGATAGGATCAGTCTATCTATCTATCTATCTATCTATCTATCTATCTATCTATCTATCTATCTATCTATCTATCTATCTATCTATCATACAGTGCCTTTCATATCTATCTATCTATCTATCTATCTATCTATCTATCTATCTATCTATCTATCTATCATATAGTGCCTTTCATATCTATCTATCTATAACAACATTTATTTATATACCACATTTTCATACAAACAGTAGCTCAAAGTGCTTTACATAATGAAGAACAGGAAAATAAAAGACACAGTAAGAAAATAACATAAGTCAACATTAATTAACATAGATAAGAGTAAGGTCCGATGGCATGGGAGGACAAAAAAAAACTCCTGACGAAAAAAATAAAATCTGTAGGGATTCCAGACCATGAGACCGCCCAGTCCCCTCTGGACATTCTACCTAACATAAAAGAAACAGTCCTCTTTGGATTTAGGATTCTCACAGAAGGGCTTGATGATGATGGCCACGTAGACTTCTGCCTTTTAATCCGTCCATCATTGTTGGTGCATCATGAAGCTTTGAGTAGGTGGAGGTGGCGCAGGCCACCACCACAAAGAAACCGGAAAAAGAAACAGAAGAGAGAGTAGGGGTCACTATGGATTTTAGAGCCACCATGAATAGTTATTATGAGGAATTGAACATACAGAGTATCAGGATTAAGTTAAATTGAAGTTATGAGAAGGCCATGTTAAAGTAATGTGTTTTATCAGTTTTTTCAAGTGCTCTACTGTATCAGCCTGGCGAATTCCTATTGGCAGACTATTCCAGATTTTAGGTTGTTTTGATTTGGGAAAATGGTTCAAGGGGTTCTTTTTAAAATAAGTGGGCAAAAATCAGAGAGAAGAGGTCCGATACTTCAATAAAATTTACGTATTCAATTATAACATATAAATACATATGAATGGGTTATAGAAATAAATATACTTGTATATACTTAAAGAGACAAAACTTATACTTACAATAACATACATACATACAGTAACATACATCAAAAGACCCAGAGCCATCATCCTAGACCAGTAGACTGAGGGATCCCGCATGTCAGTCTCATCAGAGGATCAACCCATGTGCCTTTTATCAGATAAGACCGGGCGGTGTGCCTTTCCCCACGGTTGAGCGTCCAAAGAAACTGAGGGCGGAACCTTCCCTTATATACTAATTTGGAATATAAGGTGTCAGACATTCTGATATATAAGATGGGGCGAGATTATTTAAGGCCTTATAAACCATAAGCAGAATTTTAAAGTCAATCCTGAATGACACAGGCAACCAGTGTAGTGACATCAAAACTGGAGAAATGTGTTGGATTTTCTTTTCCTAGTTAGGATTCTAGCAGCTGCATTCTGCACTCGTTGCAAGCGATTTATGTCTTTTTTGGGTAGTCCTGAGAGGAGTGTGTTACAGTAATCTAGTCGACTGAAAACAAACGCGTGAACTAATTTCTCAGCATCTTTCAGTGATAAAAGAGGTCTAACTTTACTTATGTTTCTTAAGTGAAAAAATGCTGTCCTAATGATCTGATTAATATGTGATTTTAAAATTCAGATTACAGTCAACAATCACCCCTAAGCTTTTTACCTCCGTCTTGACTTTTAATCCTAGTGTATCCAGTTTATTTCTAATAGCCTCATTGTATCCATTATTGCTAATCACTGAGATTTCAGTTTTCTCAGTTTTAACTTGAGAAAATTACTATTTATCCATTCTGAGATACAAGTCAGACATTGTGTTAGTGAATCAAGAGAGTCGGGGTCATCAGGTGCTATTGATAAGTACAGCTGTGTGACATCAGCATAGCTGTGGTAGCTCACGTTGTGCCCTGAGATAATCTGACCTAACGGAAGCATGTAGATTGAGAATAACAGCGGACCCAGGATAGAGCCTTGTGGAACACCATATTGGATATCATGTAGTGCCTCTATCTATCTATCTATCTATCTATCTATCTATCTATCTATCTATCTATCTATCTATCTATCTATCTATCTATCTATCTATCTATCTATCTATCTATCTATCTATCTATCTATCTATCTATCTATCTATCTATCTATCTATCTATCTATCTATCTATCTATCTATCTATCTATCTATCATAGATTATCTATGGCAGAGTGGTAGCTCTGAGGCTGGGGATCTGCACTGGCAATCGGAAGGTTGCCGGTTCGAATCGCGTAAAAGCCAATAAGGACTCTGCTCTGTTAGGCCCTTGAGTGAGACCCTTAACCTGCAATTGCTGAGTGCTATATAAATGCAAAGAATTATTATTATTATTATCATTATATAGTGCCTTTTCTGTCTGTCTTGCGCCTTACAAGTCTATGACATTTTATTTTTCTTGTTATGCCATATGTATGAAATAGTTTGTGTACATGTTTTAATAGTTTTTAAAAAAGATTGTTTTTAAGAGATTTAATTTATTTTGGTATTTTTATGGTCACTTACAATAATGCCAGCTGAATTCCTTTTTAGTCTGTGACGGACAGCGGGATGCCTCTGCCGCATACGTCCCGGGGGAGCCATCATGGACATTGCAGTACCTTCCCCGGGGCGCTTGGGGGCAGCCTCCCTGGCCGTGGATCCCTCCTCAATCTCCCCGTGGCTCCATGGGACATGGAGTCCACCACAGCAGTCCTGGTTGGGAGATGGGGTGGCCGCTAGGGGGTGCTGCGGACAACCAGCCACCACGCTGGACGGTTTATCAGCCCCAGGCTGCCTGCCTGCCTCCCAGCAATCCAGGCCAGAATCGGGAGGAAGAGGACGAGGTTGCCTGGGAGGAGTGGTGGTGCCAGGAAGCGTTTGGTTGTGTGGGTTATTTTGTGCTTTGGACTGTGTTGGGCCTGTGGGACACGGGGAAGAAAATAAAAAGCCCTTTGAGTGTGAACACGTGCCTCTGCCTAGTCTGTGCCGGGTCGGGCGCTATATAGCGCCTTTATCACTAGTCCTAAAATATGAACAAGTAGAACCCATGGGCTGTAGGCACAATTTAAACTTATAAGGAAAAAAACAGAATCGGTATCAGATTCGGCAAATTCTGGGTAACATGAAATCAGTGCTTGGTATCGGCCCCAAATAAACCCGGTCAGATCTGTGCTTTTCATGTATTCATTTTTCTCTTTATTCTTCACAAAAGCGCTCCGCTTACCTTTACTTGTTTTTTGCGCAGACAAATGAACGGCGTCCTTGTGTTCCTTTCCAGAATCTCCTCCAAACGTCACATGAGTGCAGTGCAGCAGGAAGGTGAGCGGTCACAGGTGGGTGTTCTGAAACTCCCCTTCGCACGGGTAGGCAGCGCATCACTGAAGCTGATGGCCGTCTGAAAGGAGGTGATAAGGGTCCTGGTTTCTTCAGAGTAGTCTCTGCCCCCCTCCTAAGAGGATTTCCAGGCTTGTTTGCCAGCAAGACCACCAAGCGTATGAGGAATAGAAGAACGAAGCCAGGATTACTAGTGGAGATTTCTAGCCTTGGGAATGCTATGTAAGTAGAATCTCAATCTGCTGCTAAGAAAACGAATCCACCCTACAGGCCTGAAATGGACACCATTACACAAAAAAAGAAACCCCTTTTCTCGCTTTCCATCTTGCACCAGAACACAATAATAATAATCATAATAATCATAACCTATTTTATTTACTGCGGTGGGCTGGCATCCTGCCCGGGGTTTGTTACCTGCCTTGCGCCCTGTGTTGGCTGGGATTGGCTCTGGCAGACCCCCATGGTGACCCTGTAGTTAGGGTATAGCAGGTTGGATGATGGATGGATGGATGGACATATTTTATCTATATAGCACCTTTCCCGTGCTCTTACCGATGTGCGTTGGGTTAAAGCTTTTAGCCCAGGGGTTGATGTAACTGATACTGCTGACTGAATGACTAGAGCTGTTCTCTTACAAGGGCTTCCAGATGTAATCGAATGAGAAAAACAACGTCTCC
Source organism: Polypterus senegalus (assembly GCF_016835505.1). NCBI lineage: Eukaryota > Metazoa > Chordata > Cladistia > Polypteriformes > Polypteridae > Polypterus > Polypterus senegalus. Next base: position 308,869,014 of record NC_053155.1, on the reverse strand, counting down.
TGGCAGGCTTTGTTGGCACCCGCACAAGGTTTCGACTTCCATTAGCATTTATTTTGTTTAGCAGGCCGTGTTGTCCAAAGTGACTCACAAATCACAAGTGCGGGTTTGACACAACGCAGCGTTAAGCTTGAATATGCCAGATGATTAAATCACTTCAGGCCCTGTCTGGGGCGCTGGCAGCATCTGTGGCATCTTGTGTGTTCAGTGGAAAACAAAGGGAAGTTCTCAAACCCCCTTAATCCAACTTAGGGTCGTTGGGGTACACGGCAGGAACCAACGGAGGGGGCAATCAGTTGTGCAGAAGTACACTATCATAAGACAGTAGCAGCTATGAAAAAGGCACTGGATATATATATCGATGGACTCTGGCGCACATTACTAGTCTGGAAGATGCCTCTTGCATGGCACCTTTGAAACATTTTTGATTACCCAACCTCATTTCTTCAAGTTGGTTTGGCTTGAGTGGCAGATTTGGAGATCAGAGGTGGTCTAATCCAGTTAAGCTGGGGATCCTTAGCCTCTGAAGTGACAAATTCTATAGACCCAGTGCCAGTACTGCCACAATTATGGTTATACCCTTGGAGGGGCCTACCAGTTCTGCTGCCAGGCCTTTAAAGCCCACGAGGAATGGCTTCGTTTCCACATCTGCTTTGTGCTCCAGCAGCTGCTTCCCTCCATAGACTTTTACTCAGATTGTTTCTGGCAGAAAACAGCAAATTGGAGGTTTTCACGTACTACAATTTTGCCCTGTTGCCATGACAAATGCCCTTCCCGGACTAACTGTCATGAGAGATCAGCGTCCCAGTTAGGAGGATTCATCTGACAGGTTTATCCCCCCCCACTGAGCAAAACTGTACTGGAAAGGAGCCCTGGTCTCGCTCGATTGCAAAGCAAGTGGGCATCTGCACAATCGCTCTCTGCCCTTTTATTTCCCGGGAGCAGAAGGCAGAGATGCAGCATCTCCCTCCATTCTGGGCCCTTTCATCCGCGCCTCTCTCGGGGGAGACGATTCTGCTTACCGGAGCCGACCACACTTCGTCTTTGATCAGATGAAGAACTTGGCGTGGGCTTGTCAGAGGTGGAAGCACTGTTGGTTTCTGCCCGTTTACACTCATAAAAATAAAAAATATTCATTTAATCCAAAGATTTGTCAAGTTTTTCCACCTAAATAAATGAAGTAAATCCTACTTCAAATAGCATGTTGAGTTTACTTAACCTCCTTAGCGTTACATTTTTTTCTCAAAAAACACGTAAAATGCATTGCATTTTTTTGCTTGAAAAATGACATTTTTATATGACTTCTCGTCTTTTTTTACTGTAAAATGTGCAAAACACTAAAAGTACAAAGTCAGGTGTGTAAAAAGTATAATAATGATACAAATAATAACAATGATGAATAATATGAAATCCATCCATCCATCCCGCTATATCCTAACTACAGGGTCACGGGGGTCTGCTGGAGCCAATCCCAGCCAACACAGGGCGCAAGGCAGGAAACAAACCCCGGGCAGGGCGCCAGCCCACCGCAGATAATATGAAATGAATAGTAATAATGATGACAATGCTAATACTGTATATACTGTTAAAATATGTGTTTTGTGGGGTAGAACGGAAAAACTGCTTAGGCGTGCGGCCATTTACCCGACACTGAAATAAGTTAAGTGGATCTTGGCTATCAACGTTCACCTGTATTCCTGGCTGCCCCACAAAATCAAAACGAGGTGGTGCTGCTTTATTTGAAGCAGGGTCAGCAGAAACTCAGACGCGAGCGAGCGTCCCTTTTGGATTCATCAGAATCACCTTCGGTTTCACTGTCCATTTCAGTTTCACTGCCTGATGACCAATTCACTTCGTCATCACGGCTGATGAGAGGCATCTCAACATCACTGCTCGTATCACTGTCGAGAGTGAGCAACACCTGGGCTGCTGAAAAATGTTTTATTACCAGACATCATTATGAGGCTAGGAGAAGGTGCGACTACACTGTTGCCCAGGTAACACTCAGACCTGATGCTTAAGTAAGACACGCCTATACCGTTACCCAGGTAACGCACAGGCCTGATGCTTAAGTAGGACACACCTATACCGTTGCCCAGGTAACGCACAGGCCTGATGCTTAAGTAAGACACGCCTATACCGTTGCCCAGGTAACACACAGGCCTGGTGCTTACATAAGGCACACCTACACTGTTGCCCGGGTGACACTCAGAACACTGTTTGTACTTTTACAGCCCGAGTAATCCTCGGGTCTAACGCTTGCACAAGACACACCTATTTCGTTGCCCAGGTAACGCTCAGGATGCTGTTAGCACTTTTATAGCCCGAGTAATCCTCCGGTCTAACACTTACACCAGAAGCGTCTCTGCAGTTGCCTGAGTAACACTCGGATCTAACACAGAGGAGGTTAATATATTTACCTTATTTGAACCTAATGAAATGAATTATGGAGTGAACTCCTTTTATCTATTCAAACAGCACCCAGTTAGTTTACTTGCCATTTAAAAACACGTCTTTTTATTACATATTTTGAAAGCATTTAGCTTCTTTCCTACAGGGTAGCTGCCGTTGCACCGACACAGAGTTTAGGATCTGGATTGTTGTACGATATTATTGCTTCAGGTAGAGTTACAGTACGTACGGTAGTTATTCTTGTTGCTTGTGTGGTCGCATTTTATCACGTTCTCTGTTGGTTTTGATGCTTCTATGCATTTAACGTACTTTGTAAGTCGTCTTGGATAAAGGTGTCTGCTAAATAATGTGTAATAATAATAATAATTATACCGCACACAGGTGATTTCATTAAGGCTCCATTCAAGTTAGCTGCATACATCCATCAGGTCTCATTACTGTAATCCTCCAGCTCTGTCAATATTGTCTCTTTTGTTAGGTGTGTAGTGGCTCACTTATTGCTGCGCAGTGTAAACAAGTTCTGTGTTGGTTGGTTGTGCTTTTCATGTAAACTTTACATTAACTACATTGTTGTGTTAGGGTGGCATGGTGGCAGCGCTGCTGCTTTGCAGTAAGGAGACTAGGGTTCACGTCCCGGTCCTCCCTGCGTCGAGTTTGCGTGTTCTTCCTGTATCTGCGTGGGTTTTCACCATTGCTCCAGATTCAATTCAAAAACATGTAGGTTAGGTGGACTGACAATTACATTGGCCCTATTGTGTGTCTGATCTGCAGTGGACAGGTGCCCAGCACACCCTCACAACCCCGTTCAGGACTAAGCAGGTTGGAAAATAACTGACTGACGTCTTGTATTGAAAAGAAATTTAAAAAGGGTGGGCAACATGTATCAAAAAAAATAATACCGGGAAATTCACTCGAAAGAGGCCGTGAATATTCTGTAATAACTCTCGCTAGGACAAAGCAATCGGAACGAAACAACGTGCAATGTACTCCTCGGTATATGGAGCTTCAAACAAGCCGGGATGCCCCTGCGTCGGAGCGATGAGGTAGGTGCTGGACAGCCGTTGTGACGTTTAACCTCCATTTGCAACTTCTGGGTGCATACCACCCGTACCCCTTCACTCGTACGTACGCCCTGCACTGCCTACTGGCTAAGGGGGTTTGCGTAAGTTTAGCTGGGAATAGGAAATCACTGAGGACTGCTGGGAAGAGCCAAGAGGTTTGTGGACATGTCAACCTAGTGCAGGGGTCACCAACTCCAGTCCTGGAGGGCCGCCATGGCTGCAGGTTTTTTATTCTGACCCTTTTTTTTTTTTTATTTTTTAAATGAGTGCCCTGTTTGTGCTACTAATTAAGTTCTTGTGAATTCATTTTAATTGACTTCTCTTTTAAGATTTGTTCCCCTGAATTTCTTTATTTCTTTCCTTAAATGGCACCCAAAAAGAAATGAAATGTGAAGTGAGGGTGCCAAGAGAAGACCAACTAAGTCAGGGCCACAAACTCCAACCAGTTGCTTAATTAGGCGCGTGTTTGTATCGTTAATTAAACTCGTTCTTTAATTCCTTGGCTCGTTGCTGCTCTCCTGGGGCCTCATGTATAAACGGTGCGTACGCACAGAAACGTTGCGTAAGAACTTTTCCACGTTCAAATCGCGATGTATAAAACCTACACTTGGCGTAAAGCCACGCACTTTTCCACGGTACCTCATAGCTTGTCGTACGCAAGTTCTCCGCTCGGTTTTGCAGACTGGCGGCACCCAGCGTCAAAGCAGTGCTACTGTTCTTGTGTGATTACTCCTTATTTTCATGATGCGGCTTTATAAATACACAGAAACTAACTGCATATTGTTTATTAGTGTAATGCATCTGATTGTAATTAACTTGTAACAATATAATGGTCCAGGGAACAGCCATAGTATTCCAAATACCATAACTGCTTTAGCGTTGTTACTCTCACTTCCCCTTCTTCTTCTTCTTTCTTCTTCTTTCCCCTCCCGTTAGGAGTTGCCACAGTGGATCATCTTTTTCCATATTACTCTCACTGCACGACTCGGAGTATTTATATCACTGTATCTGAGTGTGAATCACAGCAGCAGCTGATCGGAAAGAGAATTATCGGTATACGGCATTAAGCACACGCTGTCTCAGCCACTGCAAAATGTTTTAAAGCCTTTCCTGTAATGGACCTCGCGGTTCAGAAACAGTTTAATCCCAAGAACTTTAAATACAGCCAATCAATTGCTTCTTGTAGAACTGTTGGTACTTATAAGTACAATCACCCCACTGTAAACTTGCACTACAGTTATAATATCTCACAACCTGAGCCACTTTATAAAGCGCGTATTTACATATGATGACGATATCATTTTTAAGGTGAAATGCAGCAAAATATGTTTGTTAAATTATACAGATAAAACTTTAACTTTAAATATCTGAGCTTTCAAGTTTTTCCAACACGCTATGCCACTCGATCAACTTCCTTTTGTTGATTATACCACGGTTTATTTGAACAAATAGTATGTTTTTCATTTGCCTCCACTTGGTATTTGCTGAAATTCTTATATTTTCCCCATGCTTTTCCCATTGTCTTTTCACAGAAGGCTGCGCTTAAGGGCGATTTATATTGATTTGCATATTCAAATAGGTGTAATTCTGGGAGGAGTTGGGGCGTTACATAATGCACGTGCACGGCGTTAGTTTTCACGCTGATCGGGATTTATGTAGCAGAAGAATGTGGAAGTTGAGTACGCACAGATTCCTGCATCTGAATTTTCTGTGCGTAAGCACATTTCAGCTTTTGTGCTTACGCCATGTTATAGTGCGAGTTCTACGCACGGCGTTATACATGAGGCCCCAGGTGTGATAGCAGACATTTACGAAACTGTTGATTTTCTCTTTTTTAGCACCGATAAAATGTTTTGTGGACCCGAGCAGATTGATATTCCTGAGACCTTCATGTTTCTTTATTTTCAGGTATTGTGTGATGGACCCCACTTTTTTATTGTTTGGCTGCTAATTAAGGAAAAAGAAACAATTAAAACATTCTGAGTCTTCAAGAGCAGGTTAATTAAAATGAGTTCAAAAGAAGTTGATTAGCAGCAAAAACAGGCCATACCTTAAAAAAATGGGTTAAAATGAAAACCTGCTGCCACTGCAGCCCTCCAGGACTGGAGTTTGGGACCCCTGGTCTAAATATACAATCCCAGTAACAGCCCACTACATGATAACGTGCAGTGAGTACACTTGACTTGACCATTCCTAGTCTTCATCTTCTTGAGTTCAAAAGAAGTTGATTAGCCGCAAAAACAGGTCACTCATTAAGAAAAGGGTTACAATGAACGGTGGTCCTCCAGGAACCCCTGATCTAGTGCGCCATTATTTCCTTTGGAGGCATTAGCTCTCCGGTAATGTGTTCTTTTGAAATTGCGGCACATTAAGTAACTAAACAATATAGTAATATGACAGAAAAGGCGACATCCCTCCCATCGTGATTACGGCGGTATAAGAATCACATGAGAAAAATATACTTTAGCTTACATTTACGGACGATTGACGCGGTTACAGACGGGAAGCTTTATGACAGACTTTTATCCATGTGTGGGAATCTGGATCTACGCAGTCTGCCATTTTTCGTCACCACGCTGAAAGGGTTTTCGGATGGAGGTCCGACACAGCTTCGAAGGGTTTGGCTGTTGTCCAAGCCTTTTAATACTGTCTGCTTCACTTGCTGGTCTTCTCTGGTCTCCAAACAAGGGCAGGTAGGGACTGAACTCCTCTTTCACAAAATACAGAAATATCATAATGCCTACATGCCGGTTCTCATTCTCCCAACAAGGAAAGAAGATTTTGTACTGACAGAGAACAGAAATACTATTCTGTGTTTAAGCTGACTATACAATCCTCCAGGTGTCTTTGGCGATCTAGTCTATGCTTGGTTGGCAATTCTAAATGCTGAGCCCCTGTGTGCCAAACTTAGCGTTCACATGTGAATGAAACTGATAACAGTGTTGTTCAGATATAGTGACATAAAATATTAAAGAAAAATGTATTGTAACAAACCTATTATCACAGCCATATACTTTTAAAATGCAAGAAACAGCCAGGCTGCACCAGTCTCCTCTCTATAAATCCTGGTAAGCAGGGGACCACCCTGGATGACGCTTTGCTGCTTGTTTTTTTTTTAATGGTTTCCTCCACGGTTTGTCTGGGTGGTGGGTCACGGAGTAGCGGTTAATGTAGAATGTTCTAGAAGTTGAACAGGAAAATGACCTCTTGGTACCCAACGTGCGCTCGATTGCTTTTGTCATTTTTGTACATGTTCATTTGACTTTTTCAGACTGTATTTGGCTGGTAGAGCTGCTTGTGTTGTTATTTCTTTCATTTTCAGAAGCTGGATCTCCTTGTGAAGTGGGATTTGCTGATAGGCCTTCTTAAATGTCATACGATGTGCTTGCAGGCAGGCTGTCCTTTGAAGTTCTGGGCATGCTTTGCAATGCCCTCGCTTAGTCAGTTTGATGACTTGAAAGAACCGATGATCCTCTGAAGGTGGCCGCTTTGAATATTTATCCCTACGGTGATTGCCATCCATTATTTTGCTTGCATCCTAGCATCACGCCTTCCATTTTGCGAAGCTAGAAAGTTTACTTGACAAGATGTCTATAATGGGAAAGATCAAACTAATCTGTAAAAGGAAAGAAACGCACCGCTCTCTCGGGACCCCTGCACACCCGCCAGTCTCGAGGTCCTCCCACCGTCCTATAAGTGTAGTCTGCCAGCTCTCTTCTGCAGTTGAGTGTCCTCTCCACCAGTTTCTCTTCATGTTTGTGGCTATGCCTGCCCTGGGCTTCACTTTGAGCCCACTGCCCCAAACCCTTTATGTATGTCAGTTAGTCGTATGCTAATATTCTCACACGCACACCTAATGCCATTTATTTGGTGAAAGAGGCCCACCAAAGACTACTTTCTTAGGGTATTGAAACGGTTGCAACTCCCTTAACAACTCCTGGTGAACGTCTGCCATAGCATCATTGAAAACAAGCAGAAAGATCTGAGAAGGTGGCTCAGCGGACCACCGGGACTGGCTTCTTGGATTTGTCTGCGTCTGAGCTTAGCACAGGGGTCTCAAACTCCGGTCATGGAGGGCCGCAGCGGCTGCAGGTTTTCATTCTAACCCTTTTCTTAATGAGTGACCAGTTTTTGCTCCTAATGAACTCCTTTTCCTTTCATTTTAATGGACTTGTTTTTTAAGATTTGCTCCCCTGAATTTCTTCACGCTTCCTCTGAACTTCTTCATTTCTTTCCTTAAACAGAAAAGAAATGTGAGGTGAGTGAGCCAAACAGATGGCCAACTAAGTCAGGGCCTCAAACTCCAACCAATTGCTTCATTAGGCGCCGATTCTTGTCGTTAATTAAACCCGTTCTTTAATTCCATGGCTTGTTGCTGCTCTCATTATGCAATAGCAGACATTTCCAAAACTGTTGATTTTCTCTTTTCTAAGAGGACTGTTCAGATGTTTTGTGGACCTGAGCAGACGGACATTCCTGAGACCTTCACCTTTCTTTATTTTCAGATGTTGTATGATGGACACCAGTTGTTTTGGCTCATTTTGTATCTCATTATTGTTTGGCAGCTAATTAAGGAAAAAGAGACAATTAAGGGATCTGAGTCCTCAAGAGCAAGTCAAATAAAATGAATTCAAAAGAAGTTAATGAGCAGCAAAAACAGGTCACTTATTAAGAAAAGGGTTAGAATGAAAACCTGCAGCCACTGCGGCCCTCCAGGACCGGAGTTTGGGACCCCTGGCTTAGCAGCATCAGCAAAGGAACGACAACATTTATTTCTATAGCACATTTTCATACAAATAATGCAGCTCAAAGTGCTTTACATGATGAAAAAGGACAAAGTAAGAATTAAAATAAGACAATACTCATTAACATAGAATAAAAGTAAGGTCCGATGGCCAGGGAGGACAGAAAAAACAAAAAAACTCCAGACGGCTGGAGAAAAAAATAAAATCTGCAGGGGGTCCGAGGCCACGAGACCACCCAGCCCCCTCTAGGCATTCTACTTAACATAAATGACCTCAATCAGTCCTCATGGTATTCAGGGTTCTCGTGGAAGAACTTGATGATGACAGTCACGTGGACTTCTGGCCTTTAATACAATAATACAATACAATACAGTTTTTTTTTTGTATAGCCCAAAATCACACAGGAAGTGCCGCAATGGGCTTTAACAGGCCCTGCCTTTTGACAGCCCCCCAGCCTTGACTCTCTGAGAAGACAAGGAAAAACTCCCAATAAAAACCTTGTAGGAAAATGGAAGAAACCTCGGAAAGGCAGTTCAAAGAGAGACCCTTTCCAGGTAGGTTGGGCGTGCAGTGGGTGTCAAAAGTAGGGGGTCAATACAATACAATATACAGAACAGAACAATTCCTTAAGACAGCATAATAATACAAATTTTAGAAGTACGGTTTAACAGTAGATGATATGACATAATTAGGTTTGGATATTTTTAGAGTCCTGGAGACCTCATCCATCTAGCTGCATCTCCATTTGGCCATGCCACGGCTGAAACGTTGCTCCGATGAAAGGACCCCTCTTTCTCATGATTCCTGTGATCCTCCATCAGGGATGACTTTACCATAGGCAGGCAAACAACTTGGCAGGTGGGCCGTGGCACCAATGGCCACATTTGGGTACCGAGAAAAGAAACAGAATAGGTGAGGGTTAGTATTCAATTATAATTATCATGTTACTTATGTTTTAGTGCTAATGACTAACAACAGAGATGCAGTCTGTACAGTTAATCAGCAGCTCTAGTCAGGATATGCTAAACTGAAGTTGTGAGTCTTCAGCCGGGATTTAAAGGCTGAGAATGAAGGGGCATCTCTTATAGTAGCAGGCAGACCACTCCACAGTTTAGGGGCCCTGTAACTAAAAGCTCGACCTCCCATTGTTGTTTTATTAATCCTTGGAATCCTAAGCAAACCGGCATCTTGAGATCTTAATGTGCGCTCAGGTTTGTAAGTCATGATAAGTTCAGACAAGTAAGCCGGACCTCGGCCATTTAATGCTTTATATGTTAAAAGGAGGATTTAGAAATCTGCCATCAATGTAAAGACATCACGGTGCTTTGATCAGGTGGTGGCGCAGATCAACACCACAGCAAACCGAAAAAGAACAGATGAGAGAGTAGGGGTTAGTACAGATTTTAGAGCCACCATGAATAATAATGATAATTAATTGAATATACAGAGCATCAGGATTAAACTAAAATGAAGTTATAAAAAAGGTCATGTTAAAGTAATGTGTTGTCAGCAGTGTTTTAAAGTGCTCTACTGTATTTGCCTGGCGAATTCCTATTGGCAGGCTATTCCAGATTTTAAGTGCATATCAGCAGAAGGCCGCCCGCCTCACCACTTCTTTTAAGTTTAGCTTTTGGAATTATAAGCAGACCCTCATTTGAAGATCTAAGGTTACGATTTGGAATATAACGTGTCATACATTCTGATATATAAGATGGAGCAGATTATTGAAGGCTTTATAAACCATAAGCAGTATTTTAAAGTCAATTCTGAATGACACAGGTAACCAGTGTAGTGACATCAAAACTGGAGAGATGTGCTCGGATTTTCTTTTCCTAGTTAGGATTCTAGCAGCTCCATTCTGCACTTGTTGTAATCGATTTATGTCTTTTTTGGGTGGTCCTGAGAGGAGTGCGTTACAGTAATCTAGTTGACTGAAAACAAACGCGTGAACTAATTTCTCAGCATCTTGCAGTGTTATAAGAGGTCTAACTTTTGTTATATTTATTAAGTGAAAAAATGCTGTCCTAGTGATCTGATTAATATGTAATTTAAAATTCAGGTCACAGTCAATGTTACCCCTAAATTCTTTACCTCCATCTTGACTTTTAATCCTAATGCATCAAGTTTATTTCTAATAACCTCATTATGTAAGAAAGGTCAGAGCAGACTATACTTTCTGAGAAGGTTGGCGTCCTTCAACATCTGCAGTAAGATGCTGCAGACGTTCTACCAGACGGTTGTGGCGAGTGCCCTCTTCTACGCGGTGGTGTGCTGGGGTGGCAGCATAAAAACTTGTTAAGAAGGCAGGCTCTATTGTAGGAGTAAAGTTGGACAGTCTAACATCTGTGGCAGAGCGACGGGCACTAAGCAAACTCCTGTCGAATCATGAAGAATCCACTGCATCCACTGAACAGGATCATCTCCAGACAGAGGAGTAGCTTCAGTGACAGACTTTTGTCACCGTCCTGCTCCACTGACAGATTGAGGAGATCGTTCCTCCCCCACACTATGCGACTCTTCAATTGAAGTAAATGATAACATTATTTTTATTTTAATTTTTTTCATTTTTATTACTATTTAATTTAATATTGTTTCTTTGTATCAGTATACTGCTGCTGGATTATGTGAATTTCCCCTTGGGATTAATAAAGTATCTATCTATCTAGATCCATTATTGCCAATCACTAAAATTTCTAAAATTTTAAAAACAACACACCATGGACATCCCAGTCTGATCTGCTACTGTCTGGTAAGCTGTACTGGGGGATTTGATCCTGCACAAACTGGCCGAAAAGTAACTTTTCAGGGATTTGGGGAGAGACCCTGTTCGAAAAAGTGTTGTCATTTCTACAATCTGTGGCGGAAAGTCTGTAATGTGCACTTTAATCAGAATGTCTGAAGGGTTTGATTTGTTATTTGAAACTGTGGAGCAGAAAGGGGCGATCATGGGAAAGTGCGTCTTTGTCCCAAACATTATGGAGGTCGCTTTCTGAGCACTATTGTGAGAAGACCGAGGTACAAACGGCACTCGGCTAAATGGACGCGGTGCACCGAGAACAAGAGGCACATGGAATAAATCAATCCCAAGGCAGTGTTAGAGACAGCAGCACTTGCAAACCTTCATATCTCAATGGTATTTTAATAGACGTGGCGTCTGTTAGAGGTTGACGAGATACGGTGCCTATAAAAAGTCTTCACCACCATCGGCATTTTCACATTTTATTTTTATATACGACAATGAATCACAATGTATTTAATTTAGTCTTTTTTGACTTTGGTCAACAGAAAAAAAAAGATTTATCTGATGTCAAAGTGAACTGAGATGTCCACACAGTGGTCTAAATCAGGGGTCACCAACTCCAGTCCTGGAGGACCACCATGGCTGCAGGTTTTCATTCTGACCCTTTTTTTTTTTTTTTAATGAGTGCCCTGTTTGTGCTGCTAATTAACCTTCTTGTGAATCTATATATATAATTGGGATACGCTCAACAGAGCCCTGCCCGCCAACTCTAATCCTTCTGCGTCCACCGTCACTCTTGAGGCTAAAGAGAAGGCTAAATCAAACTGCAATAATTAGCAATCAAACAAAGATAACTGGCAGTAACAGTGCAAAATTCACAATTGGTATGCCAGTTTGAAAAGATAAGTTTTGAAGGCAGTTTTAAAATGTGTTACTGAATCGAGCTGACGTATATGAGAGGGAAGGGGATTCCTGACTTGAGGAGCACCATGAGAGACGCTCGAGCTCCCATAGCACTGAGTCTGACATGTGGTACAGAAAGTCGAGCTGCAGATGAGGATCTGCGTGAGTGAGAGGAGTGTCAGTCTGGAGGAGATCAGTGAGGTGTGGAGAGCTTTAAATGTTAAGAGCGGTATTTAGTATTGTATTCGGTAGTTAACAGGGAGCCAGTGAAGTTGAGAGAGAATCAGTGTGATATGCTCAGTGGATTTAGAACAGCAAGTTATTATCCTGGCAGCAGAATTTTGAATTGTAAGCGATGGATACGTTTTTGTGAGATGACAGATAGAATAGCATTACGGTAATCTATACGTGAGGTGACTCGAGCATTAATGATACTTCAGTACTGTGTTGTGTAAGAACAGGACGAAGTTTAGAAATGTTCTGGAGATGGAAGAAGGCAGTCTGAGAAATGTTACTTATATGGGAGAAATTATTCAATAATAATAATAATAATAATTATTACAAACGGGATTCCAAAAATGTTGGGACACTAAACAAATTGTGAATAAAAACTGAATGCAATGATGTGGAGATGGCAAATGTCAATATTTTATTTGTAATAGAACGTAGATGACAGATCAAACGTTTAATCCGAGTAAATGTATCATTTTAAAGGAAAAATATGTTGATTCAAAATTTCACGGTGTCAACAAATCCCAAAAAAGTTGGGACAAGTAGCAATAAGAGGCTGGAAAAAGTAAATTTGAGCATAACGAAGAGCTGGAAGACCAATAAACACTAATTAGGTCAATTGGCAACATGATTGGGTATAAAAAGAGCTTCTCAGAGTGGCAGTGTCTCTCAGAAGCCAAGATGGGTAGAGGATCACTAATTCCCACAATGTTGCAGAAAGATAGTGGAGCAATATCAGAAAGGTGTTACCCAGCGAAAAATTGCAAAGACTTTGCATCTATCATCATCAACTGTGCATAACATCATCCGAAGATTCAGAGAATCTGGAACAATCTCTGTGCGTAAGGGTCAAGGCCGTAAAACCATACTGGATGCCCGTGATCTCCTGGCCCTTAAACGACACTGCACCACAAACAGGAATGCTACTGTAAAGGAAATCACAGAATGGGCTCAGGAATACTTCCAGAAACCATTGTCAGTGAACACAATCCACCGTGCCATCCACCGTTGCCAGCTGAAACTCTACAGTGCAAAGAAGAAGCCATTTCTAAGCAAGATCCACAAGCTCAGGCGTTGTCACTGGGCCAGGGATCATTTAAAATGGAGTGTGGCAAAATGGAAGACTGTTCTGTGGTCAGGCGAGTCACGATTCAAGTTCTTTTGGAAATCTGGGACGCCATGTCATCCGGACCAAAGAGGACAAGGACAACCCAAGTTGTTATCAACGCTCAGTTCAGAAGCCTGCATCTCTGATGGTATGGGGTTGCATGAGTGCGTGTGGCATGGGCAGCTTGCATGTCTGGAAAGGCACCATCAATGCAGAAAAATATATTCAGGTTCTAGAACAACATATGCTCCCATCCAGACGTCATCTCTTTCAGGGAAGACCCTGCATTTTTCAACAAGATAATGCCAGACCACATTCTGCATCAATCACAACATCATGGCTGCGTAGGAGAAGGATCCGGGTACTGAAATGGCCAGTCTGCAGTCCAGATCTTTCACCTATAGAGAACATTTGGCGATCATAAAGAGGAAGGTGCGACAAAGAAGGCCCAAGACGATTGAACAGTTAGAGGCCTGTATTAGACAAGAATGGGAGAGCATTCCTATTTCTAAACTTGAGAAACTGGTCTCCTCGGTCCCCAGACGTCTGTTGAGTGTTGTAAGAAGAAGGGGAGATGCCACACAGTGGTGAAAATGGCCTTGTCCCAACTTTTTTGGGATTTGTTGACACCATGAAATTCTGAATCAACATATTTTTCCCTTAAAATGATACATTTTCTCAGTTTAAACTTTTGTTCCGTGATTTATGTTCTATTCTGAATAAAATATTAGAAGTTGGCACCTCCACATCATTGCATTCAGTTTTTATTCACGATTTGTATAGTGTCCCAACTTTTTTGAAATCCGGTTTGTATTATTATTATTTAATAATTGTCATTATTAGTGTATAAATGGATATAAATAATTGCATTGAAACGATTCGCCAAAATCTGTTGTATGTAAACGATACTGTTTTAAATGTTATTGTTTTTCATCGGAAAACCTGGTTTCCACGCCTCTACCTGTATTAGTTTAAATGGCACTTTTGCCACTCGCAATATGGTGGATGCGCTGGCGTATCATGCCAACTGGGCAACACGGTGAATGCCATCTATCTATCTATCTATCTATCTATCTATCTATCTATCTATCTATCTATCTATCTATCTATCTATCTATCTATCTATCTATATATATATATATATATATATATATATATATATATATATATATATATATATATATATATATATATATATATATATATATATATATAAAAAATATATTCACTAAGGGCACGTAAGACATATGTGTATGTTTTCCATAGCCTGCTACAGGAAGGTACTCGCGACCATTGGCACTGGTTTCACTCCTTGCTATTTTTGTTATACTGCGACGGTGGTTTCCTAAGTCTTTGTTATACTGAATTCTTTTCTCACCGTTTTCCGTTCCTATTCTTACACCGCCGTATGCTACGGTGGGCTTCAGCTAGTTCATTTTAATTGCCTTCTCTTTTAAGATTTGCTCCCCTGAATGTCTTCCTTGTTCCCCTGAATTTCTTTATTTCTTTTCTTAAGTGGCACCCAAAGAGAAATGAAATGTGAAGTGAGTGAGCCAACAGAAGACCAACTAAGTCAGTGCCTCAAACTCCAACCAATTTCACTCCAACCAGTTGCTTCAATAGGCGCCGATTCTTGTCGTTAATTAAACCCGTTCTTTAATTCTGTGGCTCATTGCTGCTCTCCTGGTGTAATAGCAGACATTTACGAAACTGTTGATTTTCTCTTTTCTAAGAGGACTGTTCAAATGTTTTGGTGACCTGAGCAGATGGACATTCCTGAGACCTTCATCTTTCTTTATTTTCAGGTATTGTGTGATGGACACCAGTTGTTTTTGGCTCATTTTGTATCTCATTATTGTTTGGCTGCTAATTAAGGAAAAAGAAACAATTTAGGCATCTGAGTCTTCAAGAGCAGGTCGAATAAAATGAATTCAAAAGAAGTTAATAAGCAGCAAAAACAGGTCATACCTTAAAAATGGTTTAAAATGAAAACCTGCTGCCACTGCAGCCCTCCTGGACCGGAGTTTGGGACCCCTGGTCTAAATATACAATCCCAGTAACCACCCACTACATGATAACATGCAGTGAGTACACTTGACTTGACCATTCCTAGTCTTCATCGTCTTTCTCTGTACGTTTATCATTCGTTTGCTCAGAGGTTGATGTGCTTGCTGCTTCCTGAGCAGCTCTTCTTTTCTCCACCCTAGCGGCCTGCGTCTTCTCTTCTTCCGTCGGCATCTTTTCGTGTTAAAACTGATGAAGTCAGTGTTTGTGTTGCAATTACTTACAGTGCATCCGGAAAGTATTCCCAGCGCATCACTTTTTCCACATTTTGTTATGTTACAGCCTTATTCCAAAATGGATTCAATTCATTTTTTTCCTCAGAATTCTGCACACAACACCCCATAATGACAACGTGAAAAAAGTTTACTTGAGGTTTTTTCAAATTTATTAAAAATAAAGACAAATGTGCACTAACACACGTCCTCATCATTTGATTCTGCTCTTTTTCATTTGATACATTTAGGGGACCGCAAAACAATCTCGATGATCTGAGCACAATTTACAAAATATGAAATAATTATGCAGACTCGGCCATTGCTGTTTGCTTGTCTGCTTTCGAAATAAGCTTGCAGTCCGTGCATTCATTCCCTTACGTGGACCGAGGAGTTCATTTAGGATTATTATTAACCCAGCAAGCTGCCAGGTCCCTCTGGCATGTCAGTGTTTCCTTTGAGTGAATAGGCCAGGAATTTCCCAGAATGCATGTGTGAAAAGCACTGTTATCTTATGATCAGGCCTGCTTTGGTGTGTGGACAAAAAAGTCTTATACTGTACTGGGTTTCTACTGCTGCGTGTTCTGATGTGATTTAGAAATGAGAGCAGTGTCACCTGACATGACAGTTTGAAAACAAGAAAATCGGGAGTGAGGGTTAAGACAGTTAAGAGTGATTAAAAAAAAAAAGAACATCTGTAGAATGAAGGCCTGTCCTGAATACATAACTAACATCGACACCCAAAAGGAACTGAAAAACTGCCTTATATTTGAAGTAATTGAATCTCGTTATATTCTGTGGATCACAGCAAAACCTCTGAAGTTTTATATAATCCTTACAAAAAGCACAAGCTACAAAAAAACACATTCAAAAGTCTGAATTACTGTAGACCATCCTAATGTGGGGTGCTCATAAGAAATGTAATGACTTATTTCACGTACAGTGGTGTGAAAAACTATTTGCCCCCTTCCTGATTTCTTATTCTTTTGCATGTTTGTCACACAAAATGTTTCTGATCATCAAACACATTTAACCATTAGTCAAATATAACACAAGTAAACACAAAATGCAGTTTTTAAATGATGGTTTTTATTATTTAGGGAGAAAAAATCCAAACCTACATGGCCCTGTGTGAAAGTAATTGCCCCCTTGTTAAAAAATCACCTAACTGTGGTGTATCACACCTGAGTTCAATTTCGTAGCCACCCCAGGCCTGATTACTGCCACACCTGTTTCAATCAAGAAATCACTTCAATAGGAGCTGCCTGACACAGAGAAGTAGACCAAAAGCACCTCAAAAGCTAGACATCATGCCAAGATCCAAAGAAATTCAGGAACAAATGAGAACAGAAGTAACTGAGATCTATCAGTCTGGTAAAGGTTATAAAGCCATTTCTAAAGCTTTGGGACTCCAGCGAACCACAGTGAGAGCCATTATCCACAAATGGCAAAAACATGGAACAGTGGTGAACCTTCCCAGGAGTGGCCGGCCGACCAAAATTACCCCAAGAGCGCAGAGACGACTCATCGGAGAGGTCACAAAAGACCCCAGGACAACATCTAAAGAACTGCAGGCCTCACTTGCCTCAATTAAGGTCAGTGTTCACGACTCCACCATAAGAAAGAGACTGGGCAAAACTGGCCTGCATGGCAGATTTCCAAGACGCAAACCACTGTTAAGCAAAAGAACATTAGGGCTCGTCTCAATTTTGCTAAGAAACATCTCAATGATTGCCAAGACTTTTGGGAAAATACCTTGTGGACTGATGAGACAAAAGTTGAACTTTTGGAAGGCAAATGTCCCGTTACATCTGGCGTAAAAGGAACACAGCATTTCAGAAAAGAACATCATACCAACAGTAAAATATGGTGGTGGTAGTGTGATGGTCTGGGGTTGTTTTGCTGCTTCAGGACCTGGAAGGCTTGCTGTGATAGATGGAACCATGAATTCTACTGTCTACCAAAAAATTCTGAAGCAGAATGTCCGGCCATCTGTTCGTCAACTCAAGCTGAAGCGATCTTGGGTGCTGCAACAGGACAATGACCCAAAACACACCAGCAAATCCACCTCTGAATGGCTGAAGAAAAACAAAATGAAGACTTTGGAGTGGCCTAGTCAAAGTCCTGACCTGAATCCAATTGAGATGCTATGGCATGACCTTAAAAAGGCGGTTCATGCTAGAAAACCCTCAAATAAAGCTGAATTACAACAATTCTGCAAAGATGAGTGGGCCAAAATTCCTCCAGAGCGCTGTAAAAGACTCATTGCAAGTTATCGCAAACGCTTGATTGCAGTTATTGCTGCTAAGGGTGGCCCAATCAGTTATTAGGTTCAGGGGGCAATTACTTTTTCACACAGGGCCATGTAGGTTTGGATTTTTTTCTCCCTAAATAATAAAAACATTATTTAAAAACTGCATTTTGTGTTTACTTGTGTTATATTTGACTAATGGTTAAATGTGTTTGATGATCAGAAACATTTTGTGTGACAAACATGCAAAAGAATAAGAAATCAGAAAGGGGGCAAATAGTTTTTCACACCACTGTATATAATAAACAAGGAGAGTTTTCATCAAATAACTGAAATATTAGAATGTGTGCTTCAATTGAGATGTTAAAATGTAAGCATTCTTGATTATCATAGAGATTTGTCATTTGTCACCGTCTGATAGGTCCATACAGCCCTAGTAAAGGATCAAAACTCAGAAATGACACCATATACATCATCACCAGCCCTGGACATAATAGCCCGCATGCTTATGTTTGAAATTTTGTCATTTGTAACCTTCTGGGAGTGGCTTTTAAAGGGCTAAGACCACCAATAAAGAATCAAAGATCAAAAATATCATATTTATGATAAGCAATCTCGACATAACAGAAAACAACACTCCACATACCCATGTTACTGATTTTGTTCTGAAGTTTTGTATAAAGGTGTAACCGTATAGCCTTCTATCCAATTAGGGGGTGATCCCCTGGAGTGGCATACAGAACTTCAGATCCTTTAGTCAGGTTTGCTGAAGACACTTGTTGGTTTATTCTTTACTATAACAATGTAATTTTTTGCACAAAATATTTTACAAAACAGCCTAAATGAGGCATTTTTCAGGTCTACAGGGCCAAAACTAGAGGGGAACCTCAAAAAGCTCAGCATCTTCCTTAAATATGCATCCAGACAAGTCTAACAGTATATCATATGTGAAGGTTTCTCGTACTGGTAAGTTGTAAGGTGCTGGGTGGAAAAAAAACAAAACAAAAAAACGAAGGTGATTTTAAAGAAGAATTGAGACAGGAAGAGGCCATTCATCCCAGCAGAGCTCATCAGTCCTATCCACTTAATTCTCCTAAAGTAACATCAAGTTGAGATTTGAAAGTCCCTAACGTCTTACTGTCTACCACACTACGTGGTCACTTATTACAAGTGTCTATCATTCTTTGTGTAAAGAAAAACTTCCTAATGTATGTATGACATTTACCCTTAGCAAGTTTTTAGCTGTATGGGTGGCACGGTGGCGCTGCTGCCTCGCAGTTAGGAGACCCTTAAGGGTTCGCTTCCCGGGTCCTCTCTGCGTGGAGTTTGCATTTTCTCCCCGTGTCTGCGTGGGTTTCCTCCGGGCGCTTCGGTTTCCTCCCACAATCCAAAGACATGCAGGTTAGGTGGATTGGCGATTCTAAATTGGCTCTAGTGTGTGCTTGGTGTGTGGGTGTGTTTGTGTGTGTCCTGCGGTGGGTTGGCACCCTGCCCAGGATTGGTTCCTGCCTTGTGCCCTGTGTTGGCTGGGATTGGCTCCAGCAGACCCCCGTGACCCTGTATTCAGGATTCAGCGGGTTAGAAAATGGATGGATGGATGGAAGTTTTTAGCTGTGTCCCCGTGTCTCGATCCACTGCACTAATTCCCTTCATCATTTTAAACACTTCAATCATTTTTCCTCTTAATCTTCTTTTTCTTAAACTGTAAAGGCTCAGCTCTTTTAATCTTTCCTCATAACTCATCCCCTGTAGCCCTGAAATCAGCCTAGTCACTCTTCTCTGGACCTTCTCTAGCTCTGCTTTGTCCATTTTGTAGCCTGGAGACCCAAACTGCACCCAGGACCCCAGATGAGGCCTCACCAGTGTGTTATAAAGGTTGAGCAGAACCTCCTGTGACTTGTACTCCACTCATCAAGGCGCTATATAAACTGATATTCTGTTAGCCTTCTTAATGGACAGTCAACACTGTCTGGTAGTTGATATTGTCGAGTCCACTACGACTCCTAAATCTTTCTCATCAGATGTTCTTTTGATTTTCTGACCACCCATTGTGTACTCGAACCTCACATTTTTACGTCCTACATGCAATACTATACATTTACTGACATTAAATTCTACCACAAATCTGCCCACTTCTATATGCTGTCCAGGTCCCTCTCAATGGATTCGAGATTACCTGCAAATATGCCTGGCTTGGTCACATCTGCAAACTTTACCAACTTGTTCTTTATATTCCTATCTAAATCATTTATATACAGTATATTAAAAATAGCTGCACCCCCAGCACTGACCCCTGCTGGTCACCACTTCTAACATCATCCAGTTTTGGTTCTTCACACCATTACCTTCTGCTTCCTGTGTCTGAGCCAGTTTTGCTCCCATCTTGCACAACACCATAAACTCCCACTTTACTTTGATGCCCACCCTCTCATGTGGCACCTTTATCAAATGTTTTCTGAAAGTCCAGATAAATAACATCATCTGCTCCACTTTGATCGTATCCTTTTGTTGCCTCCTCATAGAATTTCAGCATGTTAGTAAAACACGACCTCCTTCTTCTGACCCCATGCTGACTGTTCCTAATAACTCCTGTCCTTGCCATGTGTTGCTCAATCTTATCCTTAATAATTCCTTCCATTAATTTTCCTGTGATGCATGCTAAGCTTACTGGCCTAAAGTTGCTTGGATCTGCCATGTCGCCCTTTTTATATACAGTGATCCCTCGCTATATCACGCTTCGACTTTCGCGGCTTCACTCTATCGCGATTTTTTTCCTCATACACGCTTACGTCACTACGCATGCACTTTCTGAGAACTTTTATCTAAGCCCTACGATGGCTCCTAAACGTGCTGCTTTTTCTAAGCCTTCTGACAATAAAACTAAGCGCCGGAGGAAGATGCTTACTATCCAGGAGAAGGTGAAACTCTTGGATATGATTAAAGATGGCAATACCCTACAAAAGCCTCCTCACGCAAATGAAAAGACAGCGCCAGCAACTGCCTATCAAGATGTTCTTCAGCCGCGGACCCAGACACCCACTGCCTACTCCTAGTACTCCTTCACTGAAGACAACAACGCACCTGCTGAAGATACTGCACCACCTCTGAAGACTCTCCTACTGAGGTCGTGCCTTCATAGGTTAGTGGTTGTGTGTAATTAAATGTACAGTACAATAATCTACTAGATAAAAGCGTTCGGGATTGTCCTTCCGTCCCGTGAGTGCAAAGCGTAGTGGTATTCCGCTTATTACAGACTTACTACTGGCGGCTTGAGGTACGAAGCGACGCGATGTGAGCAGAGTTCTGGTACTCTCATCGTTCCCTTGCTTTTGTGCACGATGCGCTGGAAAAATAGACAAAATTATGTCTCTGGAAATAATTCATGTTGATGGAGTACAAATGCCTCACCGCGTAGTAAATATCAGGGGAGATGGTGCTTGCTTATTCTCATCTTATTTAGTGCATGAAACTCCGTCTTTAGCGGTATAGATTCGGGCTGACATTGTACGACTTTGGACAGGCACTTGAGGGGATAAAAAAAAAACTTAGGTTTTCGGGAGATGTTATGAATGGCCGCTTTGATGTTCTCATTCCCTACACTTACGTGCCTGATGTACACATGGAGCGCACAAAAATTGAGGATAAAAGTCGGTCGCCTTAAAAGGCGAGTGTGCCTAGTAATATGATATTTGTAACGTCTAATATGTCTTATTTTCTCTTATTTTGTCTAATATATTGGGTAATACGAGTGTAATGGTGACTAAAGAGTGTTATTTCATGTCTAGAGGGCTCTAATAATGTTAAAAAATGTATTTAGAAGGTCGTAAACAGGTTTTCTATACTCTTAACTGCGAAAATATTCAATTTATAAATAAAGAATCCTACTTCGCGAAAATTCCTTTATCACGGTAGAGTCTGGAACGGATTAACCGTGATAAACGAGGGTTCACTGTAATGGGATAATATTTGTCATTTTCCAGTCCTTTGGAATTTCCACAGGGAGCAGTGACTCCCTAAAAATCTGCGTACACATCAAAATGCAGCATGGCAAAAACTGAACACTGCTATTTTAGTACGTAAGAAGGGTGTTAGCTAGCTACGTGCACACGTCACAAGTTCGTCTCCAGTTAGATGCATCATTTAAGGTCCATCATAATGTGATAAGCCACACCGGTATCTAGTTCCACGGTATGAGCAGTGACAATTATTTTTGTGCAGTGAAATGGGACACGAGGCATAAGCATGAAGGACCCTGAAAATGGCGATACGTATGCACAGCAATGAACCTCTCCTGTGGCGCCTTATCAGATGCTCTCTGAAAGGCAAGTAGTTCTTATGAACTCAACAGAGTTGCATGTCGTCTTCAAAATGTCTCCTGTGGATACTGTTTACACTTTTTTTTTTTTTTCCTAGAGAATAAAACTTAGAAGCAATGATAACATGAATTGCCCTTTTTGTTCCCCTACTGCATCTTAAAAGATCTTTTGAAGCTGGAGTGGTGAGACATGCGCTTAGCAACTCGCCATTCATTTCTAATTGTCACATGAGCAGCTGCCCGAGGACCAGAATGACCAACTGTATGTACTGACAATATGTCAGATTACAGCATGGAAAGTGATGGCCTCGGTAAATGAATTGTGTCGGCTCTGTGAACGTGTTTGTCATGCGGCGCTGCATTTATATTTTCATCAGTAATGACTGTTTAAAATGGCACGCGGGCAAGGGCTTACCCTCTGGTAGTTTATTTCAGTGTTCATTTATTTCTATTAACACTAGAAAAAAAAACTTGTAGATCCGGCCTACCTTAAAACCGTTCGCACCTCTCCGCCAGCATCCTTTGTCCTGTAAATGTGCTGATAAAGACAAGCTGCAAGTAGCCAGCTGTACCATCCCGCCACCGACTTAGAACGGGCACAAACTTCTCTCAGCTCATGCCTTGATTGATTATCTGGGAGTGAAGTGGAGTTTTAGAGTGGAAATAATAGATCATTATTTGGAACACACGCATTTCATGTGTGTTCCGTTTCTACAGTAATCTGTGTAAACACATTGTTAAAACAGAAACGTTTTCATATTTTAGTAATAAATGTTACAAAATGTAAGCGTAAACTATAGAATGTGTGAAGCCTGAAGTCCAAATATCAAATAAACACTTTCACACCTCTGAGGTCTGTCTGTAAGATAGTCCACGATCCATGGCACCAGGTATGAATCTACTCCCATCTCTGTCAGCTTAACCCTGAGGAGCAGAGGTTGGATGGTGTTGAATATATTGTATGCAAGTGTAATGAATTAATCTAGAAGTCTATCACAAGCACAAAACTTAATGTCCAACCATAAGCAGAGAAATGTGCAAAATGTACAGGAGCTCCGTCCTGTTTGAGCAGGAAAATACTGCATTTTCCTTGTTAGTTCGGCAACCGCTCCTCTGAGCTTGCATACTGCATTCCCTGGAACAACATGTTTCACTTGAAGAGATTTATGTTTCTAAAAACTCTTGGCAAATTGACACCTGAGGGATTCCTGGTAGACGATCCTATTGTGAATATTCCTTTGAAATGCAAATTTAAGCATTTACTGAAAAAGTGGGCCATTCCTGGTTCTGTAAGCAATGCACCGAAACCCCGAGACCCTTCTTGTCTGTACACCAGCGGTTTTTTCCAACTACACGGACCGTATGGGATAAAGTCCTCATAAGTGGACGTGGTGATCACCACGACAGATGGATGGAGGTCTTGTCATGCGACTCACTGAACTTTGCGTCCCTGCCAATGGAGGACATTTTCAGCACAGCATTTAACACGCCACGGTTCCACTGTAAGCCTTTTGCCAAGGGGTATCGATGCTTCTGATTTGGAGGAATATGCAGAAAAATGTAGGAACATGAATTTGCTGTTGTTTTAAATTATTCTGTAAACTTGTTGTGCATAAAGAATAATGAGCACAAATCGTTTTTAACTGTAGTACTAGGGTGTTGTACTGTGTTAGCCATTATGAATGTAGAGAGAAGTCCAGCAAAATGACACCTTTTATTGGCCAACTAAAAAAAATATAATATGCAGGCCGTGAGAGATAGGGGTCGCTGTTGACCCCTGAACCATCAGACACCACGTCAAACACCACACTGAATATTGTGCACCAAGCCCCTCCACCTCCACAGTACTCTCAGTAATAAATCAATAATCACAATCCTCCGCTCCCTTCCTCCCATCTCGGCTCACTGCTGGGATCTCCCACAGTCCTTTTATACTCCTTGACCCGGAAGTGCTTCTGTCCCTCAGTCCGCGTGATTTCATAGCACTTCCGGGTCAGGTGAAAACTTCTTTTCTTCAGCCCGGAAGTACTTTGTTTCTTCCGTCCCCATGACTAAGGGAGTACTTCTGGGCTGTATGGAAAATACAACTCCCTGTTCTTCCCTGCAGCGTCCCCTGGCGGCCCCCATGGTCTCCAGCAGGGCTGTGAAGTAAAACTCCAAGGTCCATGATGCCCTGCTGGAATTTGGGGCACCTCCATGTTGCAGGGAGGACTCCATCCAGCGACGTTGGGGGTGTTGGCCGGGATGAACTGCCGGCCATATACCACAAGGCTTTTGAGGGAACTCGGGCCCCTTCTTCAGGCGAGATGTAATCGTTTTTTTAACTGGAAACGCATATTAAGGACTAACTGTCTCCCGTTGCTTAAAAGCACACATTCATTTCTTAATGTTCTTTGGATGAATCGCCTGCTCCCATCTTTCATTTGCTCAACACGTGTCCAAATAATCTTGTGCTTTCCCTTCCATCAACAGATAGACGTTAAAAAAAATGCCACAGTCCTCTACCAGTCCATCGATGACAACAGAGAGGCACGTTGGCGGCACACTCAACTTGTAATGGCGTCTGCCACCTGTCCTGATTTCATACCTCAGTTTTTATAGAAATGCACAGAGCTGAATGTCTTAATGTGTCATGCAATGAAGGAATTGAACAAATAAACAATGGCAAATAAAAAAACAAGTCAAGGAATCATGAAGTGTACAAAATTGTATTCATATTTTTGATTCCTCAAAGTAGCCTGCACCTTTTGCTGATATAACAGCCAAACTGTGTTGACCCTTTTGATTCAGAATGCAAGTCAGCAACTCTGTCTCCAGCAAAAGAACCCCAAGACCTTCACACTTCCTCCATGTTTGACAGTTGGTGTCACACACACTGAGGAACCTTCACCATCACCAACTGGCATCCAGACACCCTGCATGATGAACAGAAGATTTCAAATTTTGATTCTTCGGTCCATAAGACTTTCCTTCAGTCCGCAGTCGTCCACAGCCGGTATTTCAAGGCCCTGTTTTGTCCTTTAAGGCAGGGGTTCCCAAACTTTTGGACGTCAAGTAACCACCTGAGGTTAAGTGAGTTGCGTTGCGTACCACCCGCACCTTGTTGAAGGGGGGGGGAGTTCGGGTCTAAACAGCCCCAAAATCTGAATAAGAATTGGAAGAAATTGTGTATAAAATTTAATGAAAAAATGTGCTCATGTACATAAATTGATAAATTACGCCCCTTCGGCCTGTATGTGGCGCAGTTACCGAAGACGAAATGGTATCGGCTGTGTGCTTAGATCTAGTGACTACGATGCGATACAGCCGGCGGCAGTGCACACATAACAACAAACGCGAGCGGTTTCTGTGAGGCAGAGTTACCGAAGAATAAAGAGTGTCGGCGTTGTGCTTTCATCTTGTGACTAAAAGCTCAAACAGTGAAGAAGTAGAAGTTGACTTCCGCGAAACGGAATGATGGCAGCGTTAAATGAACTAAATACTGATTCGAATAACAGGTTTTATTTATTCAGATGATGACATTTCACCCCACACTAAATTTGGGAATCCACGTATCATTGTATTTAAACAGTTTCATTGGTTTTTGCTCACAGCAGGCTTGTCATAAAGGGTTTTGCACAGATAAATTCAATTTCAGGGACTGTGATGCGTACCACCTGAAAAGGAGTGGTATGCGTACCACCACAGTTTGGGAACCGCTGCTTTAAGGAATGGCTGCCCCGTCAAACCTGCAGCACAAAGTCTCCTCTTCACAGTACAGACTGACACTCACTTTTGTCGCCCTGCACTGTTAAGTTGTTGTGCTGTGAGGCGCCTGTGACCACCCAAGCTGGTGACCCTCAGAAACTTGTCTTCTGATTTGGCTGGTGACTCTGGCTCTGCCAGATCTCTTGCTATCGGAGTTTCCTTCCAGTTTCCAGTTGCCTTTGGATCAACAACAACATTTATTTCTATAGCACATTTTCATACAAACAGTAGCTCAAAGTGCTTTACATATTAAAGAATAGAAAAATAAAAGACACAATAAGAAAATAAAATAAATCAACATTAATTAACATCGAATAAGTGTAAGGTTCAATGGCCAGGGGGGACAGAAAAAACAAAAAAAACTCCAGACGGCTGGAGAAAAAATAAAATCTGTAGGGATTCCAGACCATGAGACCACCCAGTCCCCTCTGGGCATTCCACCTAACATCAATGAAACAGTCCTCTTTGGATTTAGGGTTCTCACGGAAGGACTTGATGATGATGGTCACGTAGACTTCTGCCTTTTAATCCGTCCATCATTGTTGGAGCATCATGAAGGATCGTGGAGGACACCACTGGACTTGCTGACACTTTGGTTTATTTTGCAGTTTCTCTTAATGAAAGGCCTACACTTCTAAGGGTCCTAATGCTCCGTCTCATTTCATTTGTTAGTTGCGGTTTTCTTGCCATTGTCTCTTTAATATTGTCCAAGTAGGACTTCACAGGGTGTAGTAACACAGTCGTCTGTTCCAACTCTTCTGTAAGACACACAGAGGGCTTTTAAGTAATCAGCAGAAGTTGGGACACCTGTGCAAATTGTGTGCAAGGTTTCATTTACTTCAATTGCTGCAGGACATCTGTAGGTTTAACTGATTAGTTGTTTCCTGTAGAAGATCCATCCATCCATTATCCAACCCGCTATATCCTAACTACAGGGTCATGGGGGTCTGCTGGAGCCAATCCCGGTCAACACAGGGCACAAGGCAGGGCACATACCCACACACCAGGCACACATTAGGGACAATTTAGGATCGCCAATACACCTAACCTGCATGTCTTTGGACTGTGGGAGGAAACCTACGCACATCTCCTAACTGCGAGGCAGCAGCGCTACCACTGTGCCACCATGCCACCTGTAGAAGGCCCACTTGTAATATATTTTTTTCAGTTTTTGCTAACCTAAACTTTAAATTGAAACCTCTGGCAGTTTACTGCTTACCTTTTCACCATTTTAGGTCATTCATTACATTTGAAGAAAAACTGGAAAAACGGAGGGATTCGAAAACATTTGACCGGTAGTCTACAGTTATGGCGTTTTCATTTTTTGAGTTGCTGTGATTTAATAAGAACTTTTGGTGGAGTTGTTTTGAGGAGGTTAATTGTTTGCTATCACAAAATTTCGCGTTTGTAAATTCCCCGGGTTTCCCAGTGCGTTTTTAGATTCTTGTCGGACTGGTTCTTATGTGTCTGATGAGGAGTATAATGGTAATGATGTTAATTATGTTGTTCATCAGTCTGCTGTTGCAAACTGTGACTGATTGATTGGCTGGGGTATTTTTATATATTTTTTTTGCTGTTAACTATTTTGTAGCCTGGCTCTTTTATCAAAGATAAGACAATGTGGATGAAGAATGAAATTCTGGGTAATAGGAATTGTCCATGCCAGACATGACATAGGGGAGCACTGTTTGTAATTTTGATGCCCACCTTTAAAAAAAAAAAAAAAGTGTCCTGCGTTTTTAGAACTGTGACCTTAAATGCCTACTTTCTGTAAGCTGTTAAGGTCTTAACGACCATTCCACCGGTGCATGTTAATTAATTGATTAGGGTTAATTGAACATGCATGGAAAACACAATGAAGATCTGTAAAGTTATTTGGATTTTTAAAACATTATTGTTGAAATACACAGTCCTGAAAAAGGGACGTTTCTTTTTTTTTGCTGAGTATATAATACGCTACCGTGGCTGTCAGTTTGCGTGTCCAGGATTTTAAATCACCTGTGGTAGTGCTGGGCGGTATCACCAAAATTCGATATCACGGTATTATTCAAAATTATACCGGTTTCGCGGTATTTGACGGTATATTTTTCCCATGCAGGAGTGGATGTTAACCACATTTTCCACTGCAGTAGACTGGCTAAGAATAACCTATTCCACTGTCATGTACAAAAAACATTTTAATGTGCACAAATGTATTAATTCAGGTTTGCATGGCCCATAAAGTGATAGTTTTCAAGGAGGGAGGCACTAATGAAGAGAAGGAATCACACTGCATGACAGTTGCAGTCAAAATGTAGAACCTTTTTATTGAACTAATTTTGCAAACAACTTAAACTAAAATTTTGACAACATATTGTCAACCATCCAAAGAGGCATTTTGACTTAGTAAAATATCCAGAGGTGCTTGTCAAAAGTTGCACTGCACTGAACGTGTCTTGAATAAATAGTAAATGTTTTTTGTAAACCAACTACACTTTCTGTTAACGTTACCAATCTCTGTCCACTGACACGTTCGCTATATGGATTGTAATGCCGTTGGTTATCTCGATCCACCGCTTTCTTTTTTTGTTGTCGTAGGCAGTTCCTCCAGCAAATGCGTCTATAAGTGACGTCTGACTCGAGTGTCCTCTCGCTTTTTCAGTTTTAGCTGAGGATGTCAATCTTAGTTTCATACATCCATGGTACTCCAAAGCATGTTTGTGGCTAAGGTGGTGCAGCAAATTGTACGTGTTGCCAACTCTGGCGTCAGCTTTTGCTCAACAGCATGGTCCACATCCGACCTTTTAAAACCAAAGTATCTCCAGACAACTGACACGGCTCCTTTTTTTGGCAAAAGTTCTTCTGTGTCATCGTGTTCAACTTGATCGTCTTCTACAGCTTCAGTTTCAGAATGTTCTCTGTCCATTTTCACCGCTCAATACTCCACTAACTCATGTAGTCTGTTGCATGCTTGTTTAGCGGTGTAGCAGTGATTAAGGTCCCCCCTTAAACAGTTTCTCGCTGCGTCACGTTCCGAACAGCTATTTAAACCGGTGTTGCGATATCAGAAAAATCCATATCATAACAAATATAAAAAACGGTTTTCGGTATGAACTGGTATACCGCCCAGCACTAACCTGTAGCTCGCAAACCGTTTGACCTATTGAACTTTGGTACACGTATACTATGTGATCTCTACTGTCCACTTTCGGGGTGATGATTGACTTCTAAGGTTATTCCTCTTTTATTTTTATTTTATTGTAGAATCAACTCTCGGCAGCGTGCAGCAGGGCGGCTCTGCAGCACATGCGTACGGGCGCCATTTTCACCCCTACCACCTTCGCCTTCACTTCCCCTACCTCTTCATATCTTAAATCATTCTTGAGGCAGATTGAAGATTTAAGTGCTAGCTTAATTGAGAAATTTAACGAATGCATACTAAGCAACACAAACACTGACTTAATCAGTTTTAACGTGAAAAGATACCGACGAAAGAAGAGAAGAAGCGGGCCGCTAGGGTGGAGAAAAGAAGAGCTGATCAGGAAGCAGCAAGCACATCAACCTCTGAGCAAATGAATGGTAAACGTACAGAGAAAGAGGATGAAGACTATAAGTCAAGTGTATTCACTGCACGTTACAGTATGACGTTACTGGTTTACAAGAATTTGAAAAGATTCATTTAAAAAAATACCTGTATGGTCCTGGAGAACGTAATTTTGTGCCACTGTAAGCTGCAATACGGTGTAAGGATGGTATGACGATGATATGGCGAGTTTTCTGCTACAGCACAGATTTACTATAAATTATTTCTATTAATTTTCTAACCTCCTTAATCCAGTTTTGGACTAGGGGGTTGCCAGGCTATGCTGGGGCAGTGCAGTAGCCAATCTTGCGCAGTCCGTTTTGTCCACTAAGACTTACTGGGCTGAGCTTCCAGACCACCAAGCACAGTTTTCAAAGTACGCCACCTGACCATTCCAAAGTGCACTCAGTTTTACTATACCAGGGTCGGCAACCTTTCAGCGGAGTCGTGCCAAACCCGTGTTACAATGTTATTCCGCATGCCGACATAATTCTACCAGTTTTGTTATAGTATATAGTATCAAGAGTGGCCCGGTTATAATGGGCTTCAACGGCATATACTTTTGAAGCCCATTATAACGGGATCTTATGTTATTGGTCATTCAATATTTTAAAATATATAGGATCATATGTGAAAAGAATGTTTTGTCAAATTAAAATTTTCAACACATTTATTAAAAATTGTAGTACAAATTATAAATTACAAGTTTTTTCAATACAAAATACATTGTTTGAATAAGAAAAAATTATCAAGAATTCTAATATGATTAATCATTCTTTATTATTAATCAGAGCTATTAATCAATTAATTCAAACCATTTTGTATAACTACATTCAGTGGCTTAATTTTTAGTTCCAATTATTTGACTAAAATAAGTACTTTAGATAGATACTTTATTAATCCCAAGGGGAAATTCCCATACTCCAGCAGCAGCATACTGATAATAAACAATATTAAATTACAGAGTGATAACAATGCAGGTATAACAGACAATAACTTTGTATAATGTTAATGTTTACCCCCCGGGTGGAATTGAAGAGTTGCATAGTGTGGGGTCTCCTCAGTCTGTCAGTGGAGCAGGATGGTGTCAGCAGTCTGTGGCTGAAGCTGCTCCTCTGTGTGGAGATGATCCTGTTCAGTGGATGCAGTTGATTCTCCATGATTGACAGGAGTCTGCTCCGCGCCCGTCGCTCTGCCACGGATGTCAAACTGTCCATCTCTGTGCCTACAATAGAGCCTGCCTTTCTCACCAGTTTGTCCCTCTTCTTTATGTTGCCTCCCCAGCACACCATCGCGTAGAAGAGGGCGCTCGTCACAACCGTCTGATAGAAGATCTGCAGCATCTTATTGCAGATGTTGAAGGACGCCAGCCTTCTAACGAAGTATAGTCGACTCTGTCCTCTCTTGCACAGAGCATCAGTATTGGCATTCAAGTCCAGTTTATCATCCAGCTGCACCCCCAGGTATTTATAGGTCTGCACCCTCTGCACACAGTTCACCTCTGATGATCACGGGTCCATGAGGGGCCTGGGCCTCCTAAAATCCACCACCAGCTCCTTGGTTTTGCTGGTGTTCAGGTGTAGGTGGTTTGAGTCGCACCATTTAACAAAGTCCTTGATTAGGTTCCTGTACACCTCCTCCTGCCCACTCCTGATGCAGCCCACGATAGAAACAGCCATTTTTATAGCTTCACTTTTCTCATCAGACTGATGTTTAGTTTGGTGATGTCTTTGTACACTTGACGTACGACATGCAACACTTTCACAGCATAACGCACACACAGCTCAATCCTTTTGTTGTACAAATCCACATTCATTCGTCCAAGAGTCTTGAAAAGAGCGAATATCATAAAATGACTTTTATGAGTCATTTTAAGGCAGTATATTACTTAATAAATAACAACAACAACATTTATTTCTATAGCACATTTTCATACAAACAGTAGCTCAAAGTGCTTTACATAATAAAAGAATAGAAAAATGAAAGACACAATAAGAAAAACAAAATAAATCAACATTAATTAACATCGAATAAGAGTAAGGTTCAATGGCCAGGGGGGACAGAAAAAACAAAAAAAACTCCAGACGGCTGGAGAAAAAAATAAAATCTGTAGGGATTCCAGACCATGAGACCGCCCAGACCCCTCAGAGATTTGTTTTAATGTACCATGGCCTGCACTAAACACATGGTTTCAATTTACATTTGAGGCGCATATGCAAAGCGTAGGTGGGGACGCGGAGCACAAACACATGTCCTGTAATTTAAAATATAATAATGAGATTTGTTTTAACGTTCCATGGCCTGCACTGAAGTCGCATACGCACAATGTAGGTCAGGGCATGAATGTGTGAATTTACCCTTGGGATTAATAAAGTATCTATCTATCTATCTATCTATCTATCTATCTATCTATCTATCTATCTATCTATCTATCTATCTATCTATCTATCTATCTATCTATCTATCTATCTATCTCTATCTATCTATTATATAGTTCCTTTCTTTCTATCTATCTGTTATATAGTGCCTTTCTATCTATCTATCTATCTATCTATCCATTTTCTAACTCGCTGAGTCCAAACACAGGGTCACGGGGGGTCTGCTGGAGCCAATCCCAGCCAACACAGGGCACAAGGCAGGGCAGGGTGCCAACCCACCACAGGACACACACAAACACACCCAGCACACACCCGGGCCAATTTAGAATCACCAATCCACATAACCTGCATGTCTTTGGACTGTGGGAGGAAACCGGAGCGCCCGAGGGAAACCCACGCAGACACGGGGAGAACATGCAAACTCCACGCAGGGAGGACCCAGGAAGCGAACCCGGGTCTCCTAACTGCGAGGCAGCAGCGCTACCACTGCACCACCGTGCCGCCTGGTTTATCTATCTATCTATCTATCTATCTATCTATCTATCTATCTATCTATCTATCTATCTATCTGTAATTAAAATATAATTATTTTAAATATAATATATTTTTTTACTATATTTCAATTCAGAGTGCCATTGAAAATCGTTGTGTGTGCCACGCTCAGCACATGTGCTGTAGGTTGCCAACCCCTGTTCTAAGACATTCACCTTTTTGGTTTTAAGCCTTGTAGGTTTTGGGTCACTGTCCTGCTGGAAGATTTTCCAGTGTTTTTAGGGACTGCAACAGGTTTTTTTTCCAGAGTTTTTCTGTTTTTCCCCCCGACTGCATGATGCTGCCCCGCCATTCTTCACTATTGGGCTGGTGTTCTCAGTGTGATATGCTGTGTTATGCTTGTCCCAAACGTAGCACTGAGAAATAAGCTTCAATTTCAGTGTCCTCTGTCTTCTTTGTTTGGAATTATTACAGACGTGGACAAATGTGTTGGCCCCCTTATTGCTCAATGAAAAAGTGCCGTGTGCCCCCTGAAAAGTGATGAAAAGAAAAGCAATTGTCCCCTATGTACCTACATGCCATTGAGATTTCAGTGAATGAAGCAATGAGACCAAGTATGGCGTATTTTACAAATATCTACAGTGGCCTGGACACATCTGCTGCGACCCCTAAGTAATTGGATTTGAGTGATTTTTTTTTTTTTTAAACAAGCCGTTTTCTTGAATTCGTATCACACACGTCTCCAATCATGCAATCAATTATTCTGCCGATTGAAATAGAGAAAAGTCGTCACTCTGCTGTTTGGTGTCATCAAGTGTCCCACACTGAGCATGGATCAAAGAAAGCAAAGGAGACAGCTGTGTGAGGAGATCAGAAAGAAAATGATAGACGAACATGTTAAAGGCAAAGGCTAGAAGACCACCTTCTCCAAACAGCGTGATGTTAATGTGACAACAGTTGCAAATATAACTGAGACGTTTAAGGTCAATGGGACCGTACCTAACCTCCCGGATGAGGAAAATCGGCCCCAGAAAAAGGCAGTAGGTTAGTCTCCAGGGTCAAGGTCCATCAGTGTCTGGTCACACCATCCTTTGCTTATTGAGTGACGGTCAGGTCAGCAAACATAAAAAGGCTGGACTGGAGTTGACAAGCCAAAAATGTTTCTGGAAGAATGTCGTTTGGACAGATGAGACAAAACTGGAGCTTTCAGCACTTTGTCCACAGATGAAAAAGTGAAACTTTCAAAGAACAGAACAGCATAGCTACTGTGAAACATGGAGGAGACTCGGTTATGTTTTGGGGCCGCTTTTCTGTGTCTGGCACGGGGTGACTTGAGTCCGTGCAGAGAACAATGAAATCTCAAGACTGTCAAGACATCCTGGAACGAAACATCCTACCCAGTGTCTGAAAGTCACAGCTCATGGACCCTCCAACAGGATAAGGGGCCAAAAACACCCGAGAATGGCCAAGAACACAATACTGGACTAATCTGAAGTGACCTTTGTGATGGTCGGGGTCCACGCCAGGCACCCTCTTCCCCTTTGGGAGGCTCTTGAACCCGACACCGTTGATAGTTATGACCGAATGAGCTGACAGATGGAGACCAATCACACAAGGAGCACGGGGATGGCGTAAATAGTGTTCTGTGCTTTTATTAAAAAGGAATTAAAACAAAACCACAAACTGTCCACATGGCAGTGCTCAGAAACGTCCATTAATAAATAATCCATAAAAATACGTGAATCTGGGGGAATAAAAACACAAATAAATCCAATAAAAGCAGAGGTTATAAATGTAGTCCGTTCTCAGACACCTCCTTCTTCGTCTACCCAGCTCACTCACCCATCATCACTCGCACAGCCGGCGGAGACTTGGCAGCCATTAACTTTTTTTTTTTTTCTTTATTTCGCCTTATATAATTTCTTGTATTAGGAATTTGTTAGTTTTCGCACACCCCTTGGAGTCAGAGCGCAGGGTCAGCCATTGTTCAGCACCCCTGGAGCAATTGCAGGTAAAGGGCCTTGCTGAAGGGCCCAGCAGAGTAGGATCTCTGTTGGCAGTGACAGGGATTCAAACCGGCAACCTTCTGAATACCAACGCAGACCCTCAGCCTCAGAGCCAACCCTACACCCACTTCATGCCCCGACCGCCATCTTTGCAGCCTCTTCACAGTGTAGCCAGAGGTTGGCACTCCTCCTCGAATCCCTAGGGAGGTTATCATCGTAAGCTTGCCCGATTACCTTCTATGAGTCCCGATTTTCAGGCTCCTTGAACATCCATGGAAAGAACTGAAACACATAGTCTGGAGAAGACCCCCTTCAGACCTGACACAGCTGGAGCAGTTTTGCTCAGGATGAGTGGACAGGTTGCACAAGTCCCATGGAGAGCTCCAGGAATCGCTGGTTTACAGTAACTGCAAACTCTAAAAGGTGTGCAACAAAATTTTAGGTTAAGGTCCCATCATTTTTGGTTCATGCCATT
Organism: Polypterus senegalus; assembly: GCF_016835505.1. NCBI lineage: Eukaryota > Metazoa > Chordata > Cladistia > Polypteriformes > Polypteridae > Polypterus > Polypterus senegalus. Next base: position 308,834,315 of record NC_053155.1, on the reverse strand, counting down.
TACATTTGTGTTATTATTTTAAAATATACTGCTTGTTAAAGATGGATGCCAAATAGGTCTGTCACTTTTAAGCTATTTCAGGGACAATTGTGAGTTCTCCTTTTTTATGGATGCCTTTGGGCAGACTTCTGCAGACTTTAGCCACCAGCTTTTTATTTCAGCAAAGGCTTTCTACTTGCCACCCTTCTCTACAACCCACATCTATGACGTCCATCCATCCATCCATCCATTACCCAACCCGCTATATCCTAACTACAGGGTCACGGGGGTCTGCTGGAGCCAATCCTAGCCAACACAGGGCGCAGGGCATGGCGCCAGCCCACCGCAGGAAACACACACACCAAGCACAATTTAGAATCACCAACCCACCTAACCTGCCCGTCTTTGGACGGTGGGAGGAAACCCACGCAGACACTGGGAGAACAAGCAAACTCCACGCAGGGAGGACCGAGGACGCGAGCCCGGGTTTCCTAACTGCAAGGCAGGCAGCAGCACTACCCACTGCGCCACCATGCTGCCCCATCTATGACGTGCGGATGCTATTCCTCTCTAATACACTTTCTGTGATAGTGAATGGCAGGTAAGGGCTCGTTTATACTTCACGCTCAGATCGCGTATGCACACACATCATGGCTGCCACGAATTCCCAGCGTTCATTTGACGCATCTTCTGAGCTCATTCTCAGAAATTAAAGCGAAGCGTGCGCAAGTTGCATTACCAGCAAAACGTCGGGAGGCGCAGTGTGATGTCAGAGTCTCTGTTTACTGTCTACATGTGTCTGAAAGCCGCCTTGCAGATCCTACAGGATTGATGTCCGCGCTTCAGTGTTTGATGAATGGTTCATGTGGTGAAGCAAAATGGCAACATACAAATTCATTTGTGGTGCTTTTATATTCCCCATCGTAATGACACAATACATTTTAAAGGTCTCGCATACCATCTTCTGTGCTGTCTTAAAGGGGAAATGTTGGCTTTGTAGCTGCCGGAATATAAGGTGTTATCAGGCACGGGTAAAACGCGTGTCGAAAGAATTCTCAACATTTTAAAAATATTTAGTGAAAGTTAAAGGCTAATAATCCACACAAGAATAAAGGACAAATAGTTATATACGTAGAATAAAAGGCAAAAAAAGGAAAAATGTATCTTCTATAAACTTTGCTTTTCTGTACTTAAAGATTCTTAATTTCTTCTTCTGTAAGCCTTAAGCGTACAGTATGGTATTTAAATAAACAGGTTTTCTTTACGTGTTACTTCACACATTCAAAGAGCCCGTAGGCCATCGAGAACGGTTAAAAACTGCATGCCTCTACACTTACACCTTACACATGTCAAGGCTGTCACTAACTGAACAGTAATGTTTACTTGAAGTTGTTAGAAATGGCAAGAATATACCAATCCAATTCAATTTACGGGGGTTTTAGGATCCTCCCATTGATTATGCGTTGTCATCGAAGAAATATTCATAATTTTTATAGAACTAGGAAAATGGCTCTTACAGGCTTTAATCTCGAAATCTCCACTTTAATTAAAGTAGACGGTCGTAAACGTCATCTTCAAACCGACCCGCTTGTTAATCGCTATGTGCTTCTGGGGTTTCCTCCTGGACTGACAGCAGCGGCAAGCAGCGATCGCCACACAGAACACATTTCATTTATGATATTCCAGCTCTCTGCACATTTAGAATCCTTAGATTTATACTTGATATCACTTTCATGATGAAGTGCATTAAAGGATGTATGTTACATTTTACAGGTAAATCGTTAACTTCATTTAAATATTCAATACTGTTAAATAACTCACACATGTGGAGGCGACATGGTGGCGGAGTGGTAGGGCTGCTGTCTCGCAGTGAGTCACATCCCTGGTGTTCCCTGCCTGGAGTTTGCATGTCTTCCTGGTGAGTTTCCACAGTGGGCTCCGGTTTCCTTCCAAAGACATGAAGGTTTGGTGACACTAAAATGACGCCAGTGTGTACAGTGGTGTGAAAAACTATTTGCCCCCTTCCTGATTTCTTATTCTGTTGTTTCTGATCATCAAACACATTTAACCATTAGTCAAATATAACACAAGTAAACACAAAATGCAGTTTTTAAATGATGGTTTTAATTATTTAGGGAGAAAAAAAAATCCAAACCTACATGGCCCTGTGTGAAAAAGTAATTGCCCCCTTGCTAAAAAATCACCTAACTGTGGTGTATCACACCTGAGTTCAATTTCCGTAGCCACCCCCAGGCCTGATTACTGCCACACCTGTTTCAATCAAGAAATCACTTCAATAGGAGCTGCCTGACACAGAGAAGTAGACCAAAAGCACCTCAAAAGCTAGACATCATGCCAAGATCCAAAGAAATTCAGGAACAAATGAGAACAGAAGTAATTGAGATCTATCAGTCTGGTAAAGGCTATAATGCCATTTCTAAAGCTTTGGGACTCCAGTGAACCACAGTGAGAGCCATTATCCACAAATGGCAAAAACATGGAACAATGGTGAACCTTCCCAGGAGTGGCCGGCTGACCAAAATTACCCTAAGAGCGCAGAGATGACTCATCCGAGAGGTCACAAAAGACCCCAGGACAAAGTCTAAAGAACTGCAGGCCTCACTTGCCTCAATTAAGGTCAGTGTTCACGACTCCACCATAAGAAAGAGACTGGGCAAAAACGGCCTGCATGGCAGATTTCAAGACGCAAACCACTGTTAAGCAAAAAGAACATTAAAAATCTCGAAAATCGTTTGCCCTGAAATCTCGAAAATCGTTTGCCCTGTGTACGACGCGCGTTGTGATTGTATAGGAAGCGTTTAGGGCACGTTTTCCGTGAAATGCCCTTTTGTTTTTGTTGCATGACGAAAGTTTTTCTTTCTTCCGTCGGCAATCTCGAACACATGACACTGGAACGCCGTACTTGCGAGCTGCTGCCCGATTTCCTATCTTCTCTGCTTCCAAAATCACTTTTAGTTTCTCTCCTACTGTGAAGGAGTGTAAATGCTTGCTGCTATCCATGCTGAATGACGACGCCAAACTGATTCAAAAATGAGAGAGAGAGAGAGAGAGAGCGAGTGAGTGAGAGCGAGAGAGAGAGCGAGTGAGGGAGAGAGAGAGAGTGAGAGAGAGAGAGAGCAAGCGTGAGAGAGTGAGAGAGAGAGAGAGAGAGAGAGAGAGAGAGAGAGCCCAAGCAGAAGAAGTAAACATTACATTTCCTCGTGTATGACGCGCACGTGATTTTCTAATGCTAATTTTCGGAAAAAAATGTGCACGTGGTACACATGTAAATACGGTATATTTAATGTATTGGTGCTTACAACAAAATCAGTGTTTAAACATTAAAAAAACATGCTGTACAGCAAAGATTAATCAACACAAACGTTTGAACAATATAATATGAGCCTTGGCAAAACACAAAAATTTCAACATATAAATGACACTCAATTGGTAAACCATACAGACGGAGATGGTAAAGTATGAAATGACTATGAATTTTACTTTACTCAGTACATGAGACAATAAATTAAATCAAAATATGTAACTTGAAGAAAAGAGTTGTGAATTGAGACACACAGTATTGCCAAAAGTATTGGGACCCCCCTCCAAATCATTGAATTCTGGTGTTCCAGTCACTTCCATGGCCACAGGTGTATAAACTCAAGCACCTCAGCATGCAGACGGCCTCTACAAACATTGGTGACAGAACGGGTCGCTCTCAGGAGCTCAGTGAATTCAAGCCTGGTACCGTGATAGGACTCCACCTGTGCCATAAGTCCATTTGTGAAATTTCCTCGCTATTACATATTCCACGATCAGCTGTTAGTGGTATTATAACAAAGTGGAAGCAATTGGGGACAACAGTAACTCAGCCACAAAGTGGTAGGCCACATCAAATCACAGAGCGGGGGCAGCGCATGCTGAGGTGTACAGAAGTCACCAGCTTTCTACAGAGTCAACAGCTACAGACCTCCAGAAGCTCAAGGACAGTGCAGCGTAGAGAGAGAGAGAGCTTCATGGAATGGCCGAGCAGCTGCAGCCAAGCCTGACATCACCAAGTGCAATGCAAAGCATCAGGTGCAGTGGCGTAAAGCCCACCGTCACTGGACTCGAGAGCAGGGCAGACGTGTTCTCTGAAGTGACGAATCACACAATCCGATGGACGAATCTGGCCAGGAGAACGGGACTCACCTGACTGCATTGTGCCAAGTGTATAGTTTGGTGGAGGGGGGGGGATTATAATGTGGGGTTGTCCTTCAGGGGTTGCCCCTTAGTTCAAGTAAAAGGAGCTCTTAATGTTTCAGCATACAAAGCCATTTTGGACAATTTCATGCTCCCAACTTTGGGGATGGCCCCTTCCTGTTCCAACATGACTGCTCACACACCAGTGCACAAAGCAAGGTCTATGAAGAAATGGAGGAGCGAGTTTGGTGTGGAGGAACTTGACTGGCCTGCACAGAGTCCTGACCACAACCTGACAGAACACCTTTGGGATGAATTAGAGTGGAGACTGCAAACGAGCCAGGGCTTCTCATCCAACATCAGTGCCTGACCACACAAATTCTCTCCTGGTCAGAAGTTCCCATAAACACATTCACCCTACACCTTGTAGAAGAGTTGAAGCTGTTCGATCTGCAAATGGTGGGCAACTCCACATTAGAGCCTATGTATGGAGAATAGGATGCCATTAAAGTGTGTGCGTGTAACAGCAGGCGTCACAATAATTATGGCAATAGAGTGTACATCAAGGCCAGGGAGTAGAGGTTTACTCCATTAGATGATTTGTAAGTTGATGTAAGTGTGTTTCTTTGTCACTTGAACAGTATAAGGAACTGTTAATGAGTGAGATGCATTTTATTATTTTACATCAAAACCTGAGATGAATGAAGGAATGTCCTTCATCCACCACCAGCCTATAAAGGATACACAATTTATGATTTAATGGATTCAATAAAATAGAATTGCGCTCACATTTGCATTTTCCAACTTGTATTATTCTGATATTTAACATGCTTATTGATTTGGGGTGAAATACCCCTAAATTTGAAGGATGAGACTTAAGTGACACAGAGTGTGTTTTTTTTTTAATTTTTTTTTAGCCCAGGGTCATCTCCATGTCAGTATAGCCATTTTAGCCAAGCTTGTGTGAACTTTTATCAAAACATTTTTTTTTTTCTTTTCCCTGTGGTTGTGATGCCAGCCCACTAACAGGAATACAAGCTGGGTGTGGTTTTTGAGCACTGATGTTACCATGTTGCTATTGCAGTGCCACGTTGTGTAACTGGGTATAAATCAATCTCTACTGTCAACCTTCATCAAGGAATGAGAATGACGTACAATTTGAGCAGAGGCAGGGTGCCATTATAGGACGGTCTCAGACATGCACATTATTTAAAGCAGGATGATCAAAGCATCAAGCTCATTTCCCAGAGTGCCATGGGGTCTCCCAAGTTTACACTACAACTTTCAAGGTAGCAGTAGCTAATGAAATATACCTGTTAATGGAACATAATATTTAACTGAAATAATTCCTAGTGTGCTACTCTGTCAAGTCAGACATTTATGAAATAGGTCTTCTGTGAACTGATATAGATGACTACATCTCATACCTTAGCATTTTTCTACTTCTTATTTTAAATTTCAGTGAAGCCAATAAAATAACATCCATCCATCCATCCTCTTCCGCTTATCCGGGGTCGGGGCGCAGGGGCAGCAACTTGAGCAGGGATGCCCAGACTTCCCTCTCCCCGGCCACTTCTTCTAGCTCTTCCAGTTCCCAGGCCAGCCAGGAGACTGTCCCTCTAACGTGTCCTGGGTCTTCCCCAGGGCCTCCTCCCAGTTAGACGTGCCCAGAACACCTCACCAGGGAGGCATCCTGATCAGATGGCCGAGCCACCTCGTCTGACTCCTCTCGATGCGGAGGAGCAGCGACTGAACTCTGAGTCCCTCCTGGATGACAGAGCTTCTCAACTTTTCTTTAAGGGAAAGCCAAGAGACCCTGCGGGGGAAACTCATTTATTTCAGCCGCTTGTATTGTATTGTATTATCATTCTTTAATCCAATTTAGGGACGCTGGGGCCAGAGCCTGTCCTGGCAGCACTTAGGCACAAGGGCAAGAAGTGGCTTTGGAAAGGGCAACTCACCCAACACATCCATATACCAACCAACCCAGTGATTCTGATTGTGGGCATAGGTTGCCTTTAGCCTAATGCCCACCAACAAATAGTTATAAAACCTTCTTATATAATACGGTGGCTGTCCGTTTGTCTGTCCAGGATTTTAAATCACCTGTAGCTCACAAACCGTTTGAACTATTGACCTGATATTTGGTTCACATATACTACGTGGCATCTACTGTCCACTTTCGGGGTGATGATTGACCTCCAAGGTTATTCCTCTTTTTATTTTATTTTATTGTTTATTGAATCAACTCTCTGCAGGAGGACAGCCGTGTGGTGCATGTGTGCGGGCGCCATTCTCATTCCCTACCACAGGGGTCCTCAATCCCAGTCCTGGAGAGCCGCAGTGGCTGCAGGTTTTTGTTCTGACTTGGTTGCTTAATTAGAACGCAATTCTTGCCAATAAAGCACTAACAAGCTATGAAATTAAATGAACTCTGCTATGTCAGGTCATTCTCATATCCTAGATTTTCTTTCCCTTTCTATCATGCAAATGATTTGAAGGCTAAAATGGACGAGTAATTCTCAGTCCTTCACTTTTTTCTCTTCATTTTTCTTCCAAGTATTTAATTAAACCCAATAGTGCAGATAAATACACACAGGTGTAAATGGAAATAAGCTAAATGGAGAAATGCTGCTCTCTCTTGTCATTTGCATGTTATTGATAATAAGGAGCAATTAAAATAGCTGTTTAAGACAAAATTAAGCAATAAGGGCTCAAAATCACTAAAGTGAAGCAGAAGTGTGACTTTGGCAATAAGTGCTTTTTATTAAGCAACTGGGTTGGAGCAAAAACCTGCAGCCACTGCGGCTCTCCAGGACCGTGATTGAGGACCCCTGCCCTACCACCTTCCCCATCACTTCCCCTACCTCTTCATATCTTAAATCATTCTTGAGGCAGATTGAAGACTTAAGTGCCAGCTTAAGTGAACAATTAAGGAAAACGTACTAAGTAATTGCAACACAAACACTGACTGATCAGTTTTAACATGAAAAGATGCCGACGGAAGAAGAGAAGACGCGGGCCGCTAGGGTGGAGAAAAGAGGAGCTGCTCAGGAAGCAACAAGCGCATCAACCTCTGCACGGTACAGAGAAAGAGGATGAAGACTAGGAATGGTCAAGTCAAGTGGATTCAATGCACGTTATCATGCAGTACGCAGTTACTGGTAAATAATAAAGGTGTCATTAGAGAGCCGAGTCTTCCAGAGTACATTCAGAGTTGTGTTGGCTTGACTCTGTAGTACTGCTTACTATTTATGATGCTCCTACTTTAAATTAAATCTCTAAATATATAAAAAAAATCCTGGTGGAATGGAAAAGCAAGGCGACGATACGTGATCTTCTCAGAAGTTCTCGAAAGGCATTTTAAAGACCCACGAGACATAAAAGACTGGCCACGCAGCGCCTCGCGGGGACCGTAGACATGAGACTTGGTGCCAAGAGATTATCCCAGTGAAGTTCCCAGTGAAGTCTCAACATGAGATTCTTGCAAGACATGCCCTTCTTATCATATAGGAGCACGGCCAGCGAGCAAAACATTCAGTCATGTAAAGTCACGTGGCACACACAGAGCCTGTGCTCTCAGCAAAGAAGAAAGCAGCGCGGAGAAAAGAGATACATATGCAGAGAAAGGTACAGAATATGAAAGCAGTAACAATCAAAAGTATTGTAGCGTCCCAGCCAAGCTGAAGCCTTTTTTGTTTTAAGTGACTGTTAGGTCCGATCGAGGGAGGGCAGATTACAGCACGGAGGACTGATTAATGCAGTAAGGGGGAGACGAGACCCCTGGGAGGAGAAGATGGAGAGGGTGCTAGAAAGTGGTGTTTGGGGTTACACGGTTGGCGGTTATTAAAGCAGAACTTTTGTGACACTTTATGTCAGTCGCTACAGTATAAAAAAAAAAAAGAATAGCAAAGATCGCATTGACACAAACAAAAGGAAATTAGTTTAAGTCAGAGAATTTCAAATAACGGAGTTTACCTCACATGCATTTATTGGTTACTTTGCAAAAAAAATAAATATTAACTGCTGAGGATGTCGATCGTTTTGTCTGTGCTGAAATTCCAAACAGAGAAACGTATCCTAAATTATGGTACAAAGTCATTAAACACAAGTCTCACAGACCTCATTTAAAGGATTCAGCATATTGGGACACGACAGATTCCAAATATTGTTTTTACAACAACAACATTTATTTCTATAGCACATTTTCATACAAGCAGTAGCTCAAAGTGCTTTACATAATAAAGAATAGAAAAATAAAAGACACAATAAGAAAGCAAAATAAGTCAACATTAATTAACATAGAGTAAGAGTAAGGTCCGATGGCCAGGGGGGACAGAAAAAACAAAAAAAAAAACTCCAGACGGCTGGAGAAAAAAATAAAATATATTTTAGAAGTTCTGAAATTAAAGTAAAACAAATGAAATAGCAACAATTCAAAGAAAACAAAAATCTTACAGGTGTGTATCTGGACAACCAAACACGGGGGTTTGGTGAGCGAAGCGAGCAGGGGGCGAAGCCCCCTAGTTAATTTAAATATGAAAGTGGATAAATTATCACAAATTATGATTGAGAATTGTGAATATGGATTAAGAACATAAGAGGTCTGACATATGAGAAGACATCCATTCAGTCCATCTTGCTCATTTGGTTACAAAAACCTGGCAGAATGTTCATTTACAAGTATTTATTTAGCTGGCGCCTTTATCCAAGATGCCGAACAACATTTATGATACAATTGCTTACATCTCTTTTGGTTTTCCAATTGGAACACAAGCAGGTCAAGTGACTTGTTCAGGGGTCACACAGTGTCGGCAACGGGATTTGAACCCACAACGTCAGAGACTGAAGTCCAAAGCCTTAAACCACAACATCACACTGCCTGCCATTGATAGACCAATGGCTAAGTTGTCCCAATATCTCATTTGGACACTTTTTAAAAAGATGTTAAGGTTTTTTGACTTTAGCGACAGAATTAAGTGTAGACACACAACAATTGCATGACAAAGTGCCTCTGGGCTTCAATCAATCAATCAATCAACATTTATTTATATAGCACATATTCATACAAAAAAATGTAGCTCAAAGTGCTTTACAAAATGAATAGAAAAATAGAAGACACAATAAAAAATAAACATAAGTCAACATTAATTAACATAGAATAAGTAAGGTCCGATGGCCAGGGTGGACAGAAAAAACAAAAAAAAACACCAAAGGCTGGAGAAAAAATAAAATCTGTAGGGTTCCAGACCAAGAGACCACCCAGTCCCTCTGGGCAATCTACCTAACATTAGTCAAACAGTCCTCTTTGTATTTAGGGTTTTCATGAAAGGACCTGATGATGATGGTCACGTAGACTTCTGGCTTTCAGTCTATCAATGTTGGTGCATCATGATGCTTTGAGTAGGTGGTAAGAAACCGGAAAAAGAAACAGAAGAGAGAGTAGGGGTCAGTACGGATTTTAGAGCCACCATGAATAGTTATTATGATGAATTGAACATACAGAGTATCAGGATTAAGTTAAATTAAGTTAAAGTGAAGTTATAAAAAGGCCATGTTAAAGTAATGTGTTTTCAGCAGTGTTTTAAAGTGCTCCACTGTATCAGCCTGGCGAATTCCTACTGGCAGGCTATTCCAGATTTTAGGTGCATAGCAGCAGAAGGCCACCCGCCTCACCACTTCTTTTAAGTTTAGCTTTTGGAATTCTAGGGAGACACTCATTTGAAGATCTGAGGTTACGATTTGGAATATAACGTGTCAGACATTCCGATATATAAGATGGGGCGAGATTATTTAAGGCTTTATAAACCATAAGCAGAAAGATAAAGTCAATCCTGAATGACACAGGTAACCAGTGTAGTGACATCAAAACTGCAGAGATTTGTTCGGATTTTCTTTTCCTAGTTAGGATTCTAGCAGATGCATTCTGCACTCGTTGCAAGTGATTTATGTCTTTTTTGGGTAGTCCTGAGAGGAGTGCGTTACAGTAATCTAGTCGACTGAAAACAAAAGCGTGAATTATTTTCTCAGCATCCTTCAGTGATATAAGAGGTCTAACTTTTGCTATGTTTCTTAAGTGAAAAAATGCTGTCCTAGTGGTCTGATTAATATGCGATTTAAAATTCAGATTACAGTCAACAGTTACCCCTAAGTTTTTTACTTCCGTCTTAACTTTCAATCCTAGTGCATCAAGTTTATTTCTGATAACCTCATTGTATCCGTTATTGCTAATTACTAAAATTTCAGTTTTCTCTTTATTTAGTTTGAGAAAATTACTATTCATCCATTCAGAAATACCAGTCAGACATTGTGTTAGTGTATCGAAAGAGTCGGAGTCATCAGGTGCTATTGATAAGTACAGCTGTGTGTCATCAGCATAGCTGTGGTAACTCACGTTGTAACCTGAGATAATCTGACCTAACGGAAGCATGTAGATTGAGAAGAGCAGTGAACCCAGGATAGAGCCTTGTGGAACACCATATCGGATATCAGTCAGTCTCAAGTGTCCTTCCTCTTAATTTCCACTGGTGTCCTCAAGTATCTGATAGCTCTTCAATAGAAAGACTCTTCTTCTAAAAAAGCTGTCCTTGCAATGTAGGAGGATCAGGAGTAGTAAAGATTGAGGCTCTGCATCTCACACTTTTTTTTTCTCCAAGGCCATCTTCTGTCCACAGCAATCACATTTCTAGTACTGAGGCCTGCACTATCTTGAAGTTTGCAGTGTGTTTTTTTGTTTTTTTTTTGTAATATCTCCATCTGACTGTGGGTGTGAAGTCTGTGGACTTAGATCTGTCAGTTCTATAAGAAACCAGACATGTTCAATTATGCTTCCCAAGCCCCCCATAATGAGAGCTGTTGTCCTAATATACCAGCAGCAAGAGCACTTGGCTTACTTTGACAGCTAAACATCATCCCAGAGGGCCTCTGCAAATGTAGCGTCACATTGTCCTCCTCTTGGCCTCTCCTGCTTCTATGTCTTCAAGAAAATGCAATCTTGTGAATATTTTATCAACTTGTGTCTCGACAGGACCACCCTAAAGTTAAAAAAAAAAAACACTGGAGAAGACCTGCCCTTGTTCACCTGCTATGCTTTTCTGCTATTGCCCAGAACTCTCCCTGTGATGCCCGCCTTCATGTACTGCTGGCTTTTGACCCCACCTAAGTGGCTATGTATGGCTAAGCAACACTATATAGGAGAAGTCATAGGATGAATGTGTGTGGCTTAATACTGTTCTAATGGAAATTGTTTTATTGTCACTCCTTTTCATTTCACAGATCCAGAACCCTAGGTTTGAATCTCTGTGCAGAGTGCACATTCTCCCTCTGTCTGGGTGGATCTCCCCTCCGGGTGTTCTGGCGTTCAACAGATAGCTCCAAGGTGTGCCAGTTAGGTCAATGGGTGATTTTAGATTGAGAGTCCGAATGTGGGTGTGTGAAGATCTGAGTGGGCCCTGCATCAGCGCTGGTAGGATAGGCACTGACTCCTCGTGCATACGTTACAGAACATTATTCTTACAACAAGAAGCGAGATGTCATGAATCTTGCTGTGTGTAGACAATAACGCATACATGTATGTATTTATTTGCAGCTTCTATTCCAGTTGAATGCCTGCTGAGGGTTACACTCGAGACCTGCCCTGTCTGCCAGCACTCTCAGCTGTACACCACCAATCACTGAGTGTTTTGAACCTATAAACACAGAACACTGTCAAATATTACAAAAGAACAGTCTTGACAAGAACAGGCCATTCTACCCAACAAAGCTCGCCAATCCTATCCGCTTAATTTCTCCAAAATAACATCAAGCTGAGATTTGAAGGTCCCTAAGGTCCTACTGTCTGCCACACTACTAGGTGACTTATTCCATGTATCTGTGGGTGTCATTTTGAAGAAAAACTCCTAATGTTTGTATAAAATTTATCCTTGGCAAGTCTCTTGTTATGTTTCAGCGTTATTATTTCCTGGAGACCAGCCTCGACACTGACAGGCAGACACCGATGGTTTAAACACCACAACACGTTTATTCATATTTAAACTATTTGCAGTTGCCGCACACAATCCTGTGCCCCCGCACCACACACCCTCAGTCCGGGCCTCTTCCATGTCCAGCCTTCCTTCACCGCCTCCACTCCTCTCGTCCAGGCTTCGTCCTCTTCCACCCAACTCCAGCTGATGAATGAAGGGAGGCGGCCCCTTTTATGTTCCCCCAGACGTGCTCCAGGTGCCTCCTGACGAGCTTCCTGTGACACTTCCTGGTGTAGCGGAAATGCCGCATGAGCACACGGAAGTACTCCTGGTGTCCCTGGTAATCCTTCCGCCAGCACCTCCGGGTGGTGGAAGTGCTGACGTCCAGGGCTGCAAAGGGTTGAGCGTCCATGCTCAATTCCCGTGGCCTCCAGACAAACCAGGGCGGCTGCCCTCTCGTGGTCCGGGGGAGGTATAGTCCCTCTCCCGGTCCTTCTCGGCATCCCGGCCCCCAGCTGCCTGCCACACTGTCTATATATCTTTTGTTATGTTCCATGTCTTTTGTGGGTGGTTCCCCAAGAGGCGGGACTACCTGCCCATCACCGCCAGGAACTGCCCTCAGCCCTAAAAAAGGCAAGGGTTTCCTACAGTTCCTAGCGGTTCACTCGAATGCGCTCGGGAGTCGGTGAGTGTTTTTATTGTGTCTCTGCTTTTGTTTATTGTGGATTTTTGACCTTCTTCTCTGTTTTGCTACCTTGCCTTGGATTGCTGTATTAGGACTTTGTGCACTGTGGAATATGTTTTTGTACTCCATGGAGGTTCATATTATTTCAACGAATTTTCATTAAGAATAAATCTTGTATTTTATAAAGATTCTATGTACCCCATAGGGTTAATAGCTGGGATTTTTTGACAGGATTTCCCTCTCTAGTGCTCATTTTTTGAAATGTTTCAGGACTTGTGTGCTTGGGAACTCTGGAGACTATATTGTCCAAAATACACTGGAACAGTGGTTCTTTAGCTTTATTTTCTTGTGACCCCCTTTGAAAATCAATGCCAATTGTCATTTTCCCATTTGGAGGATCGACTGCAATCACTGTCCGGTGTCGGAAGGGGGGAGTCCACCTAAGAGAATCACCACATTTGGGGTATTGTTTACCCCTTGCAAGCTGTGACTCATTGCAAGGCTTTCTGCAAGCCATTCACGACTGTTTCTTATTCGTTACTTTTGCACTTCATAACTCCGCATGACCCCCCACATTGGTTTTGACCCACAGTTTATGGAACACGGTACTAGAAGAATAGTCACAAAGCGTGATAGCAATTATTAAAAAGAGAATGGCAGATCCCATGAAATAAACATTTTTGATGTTTCTGAACAGGCAGACTATATTGTGGACAAAAAGATGTGTTGTGTTGTTTACTGTAAGTTGCTTTTGTGGATTTTGTGACTGTTTTTTCTTGTAGAATAATAATTTGCTCTACTTTCCCCTTTTGTATTATTAATAAGTAGCCTTTGTCAGAATGCCTCAAATCTCACAGACTTACCACTGTTTTTAAGGTATTACTGTATATAACTTCTCTCCACCCTCCCTCGTACATCTATAGCCTCAGGCAATTAGGTGTAGTAAAAGACAAGCAGGAGTTAAGTTACAATTTAAATAATGTATTATTGATAATATTCATAAATAATAACATTATGCAAAGTACATTTGAATATTGGCAACCATACAACCTGATTAAATAGTGATGTGTAGTTTCAGGCGGCACACAGACTTGTTAGTTACTTAAAAATGTCTCTACTTAAGGCATCATTTGTGGTCAGCTTTCTTCAGAATAGGTCACATGCCTGTCTCAATATGGCTGCCGAGCTGTGCTGTCCATTGTGTTGTCCTTTCAATTCATCAGTTTAGTAAGAGAGCGAGATGCTTCTTCATCAGATGTTAGTAAGAGAAAGAGAGTGAGTAAAGCAAGCAAATTTATAGATGTTCTTTCCAACCCCTAGAGCAGGGGTGCCCAATATGTTGATCGCGATTGGAAATTGTAGTGCAGGTAGATAGCGTTGCATTCAAAAAAATTTTTTTTTTTTTAAATGTTAGTCTATCATATATCCTCCCTGTGGCATTTGCCACTTGATTGACATACAGGGCAGCCAGTCTGAGATCTCTTTTCTTCTAACACACTGGTCATCCCGCACACACGATCAAACACACAAGATACTGCAAAGCTCTGGCTATCTAAGTGATCCTGTTAGCCTTCCAATTTATATCGACTAAAGAAGGGATTAAAAAAAAAATGGTTGGTTATGGGCTGGATGTGAAATTGGAAGAGGATTTTTCTCTCTCACAATGTCACAATCGAAGTGCGTTTTTTCTGATCTGTCAATCTATCATTGCTATTCCAAAGAAGAAAAATGTGGAAAGCCACTTTCGAACTGTTCATAAAAACTATGAAACTGACTTCCTTCCGAATAGCGATTTGAGAAAGAGAAAGGAGAGGGAACTAAAATCGCAGTTAATCGGACAGCCGTCATTTTCCACTCGGCTGAATTCAAAAGCAAAGGCAGACACACCGAAGCATTGTTCCGGGTAAGTCACTCGATCATTAAGCATAAGAAGTCCTTCCAAGATGGAGAGATGATAAAAACAGGCCTTCGTTGAGGCAGATGGCTAGGAAGAAATTCCTGCTGAGATTTCAAGACCCCTGGCCGTAGAAAAAGGAGTTTCTCCTTGTCATTAAACATGCAGAATACAAGCAACTTAATAACGATCAATGGCCACTAGACTGGGCATTTTTTTCCCGATCTGACCAACATGTTGAATGAGCTTAATTTACAGCTGCAAGGAAAAGAGAAAACCAATACGGTCAATATGATTAGCTCAGTTAATGCTTTTAAATGAAAAATGCAACATCTGTCCTCAAAGCTGCAGCGCCTTGATTTGGGGAACATCTAAAACCTCAAGTCAGAGCTGGAGACACAATGGAAGGCGTGTGCGCAATTTGACAGCATACGCCACACAGAGCAGATTGAAAATTGTCTGTCAGACTTTATCTAATGAAAAAAAAGTAACGAGTCGAGTGTTGGCCAATGTAACGGAGTAAGAGTAGCGTTTCTTCTTCACAAATGTACTCAAGTAAAGGTAAAAAGTATGGTGCAGTAAAACTACTCTTAGAAGTACAATTTTTTTAAAAAGTTACTCAAGTAAATGTAACTCGTTACTACCCACATCTGATACTCAGTACATATATAATATTTTTAATGTAGGCAGATCATTTTGACCTGGTCATTTTAAAAGTAGCTCACAAGCCGAAAAAGTGTGGGCACCCCTGCCCTAGAGCCAATAGGATGTCGTGGTACTTAAAGGCTTCTGACACAAGCCAATTCCAAACAGCCATACTTCAGACCAATGGGGGACAGAACATCTTAACACCTGTCATCCCCCAAAACCATTTGTTGAGGTAAAGCTTGGCAGTTAGGCAGCCTGGCTTTGTGTGGGGGGTACGAGAGACTCTAGCAGAGAAACATTTGTTTCAAGCACTTCCCCCAACTCTGTCGTAAAATTCACTTTCCTGACTTAGTTTTGCAAACTAAGTTACAAATAAAGACATACAAAATATTTATCAACTTATATGCAAAATTTCACATCACAACAGTGCCTTCCAGCGATTTTTGAATCCATTTGCTTTTGCTTCTGTCTCTTTTCTATCTGACCCCTCTCTGCCTTTGTATCACGGGCATTAAAAGATCTATTTTTACGTTTATTCCCCGTTTTGGATTACTGATTCTGTGTGTACGAACACAGGGGGAAGCGCTGCTTTGTCTGTTTGCCCACTGGGTAAGGTATTTGCAAGGTTGAAGCCGGCTTTGTATGGCAGCGATACGCCAGTGGTATACCCAGTGGGTGGGCGGGGAGCGGCACAAGTATGACGCCAGCCTTACTGTCCTCTGACTTTCCCCTCCTGGGGCGCTTTGTGTTTGCTTACTTTCCATGTGTCATCCAGCATGCACCTGTGTTTAAGTGTCCCTCCTCATTACTGCTGCTCAGCTCTGTGGCTCACCCACACACAAACACACACACAGAATGATGACTGGAAAAGCTGATGGGCCATGAAGTCCGCTGTGAATATTCCCTGCCTTGTCCTTTACCTTTCATTCCAGGATTTGTAAATGTCTCTGCACCAATCTTTGTGCGAGTCTGAGCAGCTGCCACTGGCGGTGAAGTAGCCATCCCCGCCTCCCTCTTCTCAGGAGTCAGTGATTCCCAGTGGGAACAGAACTTGCCTTTACCCAGTACAGTGTTGGCCTAATCTTCCAAGAATAGCTTTATGCGTATGGCATTTGGTGGAGCCACATGTCAGGAAACACTCTTACTGCTTACCACATCTGAAAGTAGGGAGGTTTCACAGTCCACCAGCCATTAATGTGGCCACATGGGAGTGGTGAAGCTGTGACTCACTGTCCCGGATGTCTATCTGCACCTCACTCAGAGAATAAAAGTTACAAGGAGGGAGTTGTAAATCCGGGGTTTTGTTTGGGATGGAAAAGCCGACAAGTGCAAATCAGCCTGTCTAGACTTAATGAAGGACAGACAAGTCGGCCAGTATTTCAGCAGGACCTTTTCCTCAAGGACGTCCTGTGTCCTGTGCTCATCAGTGCATTCATGAAGGAAGTGGAGCAGAAAATGGCTGCTTGTGCAAGCGAGACGACAGGTGAAAGTGGGGTTCAGGCTTTACTGCACTGTGTGAACTGTGCAGTTTAAAACAAAAAAAAAAAAAAAAAGTTAAGGTCATGTCGGCTTTGCAGGCCCGATCAGTGGCTTCTTTAAATGGCCTACCTGCGACTTCTGCTTGAGCCATCACAGTACAGCTTGGATTGCTCATTTTGGTCATATAGCGCCTTCTGTAGGTGAATTACTCTCCACGTCTGAAGGTAAGACCTAGTGGGATGCACATAGGCAGCACCCAAATGCATGTGGCGGTTGTCAGCTTGCTGTTAATAGTTAGTCAAAGAAACAAGCTAAAGTTCACCCATCCATCCACTCTTTTTTTGCCCAATGTGATCCAACGCAGGGTTGTAATGTGGTGTACAGGACTGCAACCAAATCTGCTGAATTGCCATGGACTCCCACCATGAAGCATCTCAGTTTGAAGGTTAGCACTATGGTGTGCTCTCTGTGTCAGCCTCCACACACACACACACACATATATATATTTTGTGCAGTTACCCATCTACTGTGCAAATCCCACCTTTGTCACAAATTGTATCACCCCTAACAGGAGCAGCTGAAAAAAGAAGAAGTCACAAATTGTATCACTTCAAAGATTCGCACTGTGGTAGACCGCTGGTTGTGATGTGTGAAGTCGCAACATATGACTGCGAATTCCTACCAGTGTGAGCTGAATGGAGAGCTCCAACAATCAACCACACAGAGCCCGTCCATGAACTCTGCAAGTAGTGAAGTTCCTCTTTATATCAGCTGCTCGCTCACTGCGTCAACCCCCCCTTTTTTGATGTGGAGCTGCCACTACAGTCTGCCTGTCCCCAGTGCAAATCCCATCCTCGTCACCATTTGTTTCAGTTCAGAGATTTGCACTTTGGTGAACTGACGGTGGTGAGTCTCAAATCTGCAACTCGGAAGGGTGCTTTTAGCAGCAGAAACTAAATGGAGAGTTCCATCCGCCAGCCACACAGAGTCTGTTTCTGAATACTGCAAGCGGTGCGCTTCCAGGTGACGTCAACCCCCACCTTTTCTGCCACTACACCTACATAGGGTGAAGGGAGTATTTAGTCACACACTTGGCCAGTTTACAGTCACCGTTTGCTCTAAGCCCTACATCACACTACACGACTTTGAGTTGGACAACACGTCACACTTTAGCGATGGCAGTTGCTGGATCTCTTTGCCTTGAGAATGTCAGATTACGTGATGAGGAATGACTAGGGGATGACGAATGACATACTTCCCTCTGGACTTCTCAACACAGTTTCAAGTGTCACAACAGTTTTGCGATGTTGATGCATTTCAGCAGCAAGTCAACGTGGAGGATCTTTTTCTTTCTTCTCTCTGTCTTGGTATAACAAAGACGAGAGAATCATACAGGCATAGACAAATTTGTTTTTGTCAAATACCACTGACTGGCCCCCACGCTCACTTGCCTGACCTCAATCGAATAGAACACCTCTGGGTGGGACATTATGTTTCAGTTCATCCGATGCCTCAGACTGTCCAGGAGCTCAGTGATGCCCTGGTCCAGATTTGGGAGGAGATCCCCCAGGATACTTATCGTCGTCTCATTAGGAGCATTGTGCACCCCAACATTGTCAGGCATGCATACAAGCACATGGGTTGGAGGGGGGAGGCTATACAAACTACTGAGTACGATTTGGTGTTGCTGCAATGAAATTTCGACCAAATGGACTCGCCTGCCTGCCACATCATCATTTTTTCCCTTTGATTTTTGGGGTGTCTTTGAATTCAGCCCTCTGTAGGTTGACCATTTTCATTTCAATCAAACAATGTGGCGTCCTTTCGTTCCTAACACATCACCGTATCAGTAGAGATAGCCAGCAGGATTTTTTTTGAGCAGTTTAGTTTGGTCTGAGTGACTGTCAGTAGTCCAGGGCCACTGGAGGGAGGGTAAGGGTGAAGCAGCCTAACTAGATAACGGGGGGCTTGACCACACCTGTATGAGTCACACCTCATGGACCTGAGTGGGCCACAGACTCCCAGCTCTTCCAGCTGCTCTTTCCTTTTGGCCGTGAGGCGCTTCACGAGCTCCAGTAGTCAAATCTCTTGTTACATACATTCTGCTTGCTTGTAGCCCCCTGTCTGTCACAGCTATCAGTTTCTTCTTGGGTTAGCAAACAGCACAGAATGCTTTTGTTGACACAGTATGACGGACTTGCCGCACGTTCGTAGTGGATCGATGTGCCCGCCTGGCGTGCTGCTGTTTTTACTCTTCCCAATATAAACAGTCCCCAAATGGAGCTGGAAGTTGACGAATTATTTATGACTTGATCATCCTGCTGTCATCACTTCTCTGGAAAAGTCAATTGACAGCGGAGCTGGGGCTGTAGGTCGATATTTGTGAAATCAGAAGACGGCGCTGAGTCCTGCACTTAGCCGCGGCTCTCGCATCACTGATAAAGGCCTTGCGCGGCATGTACGTCTGCATCGGGGTAATGTCGCCTGTGGCCGTCGTCTGGATGCTCACTCTCTCTACAAAACCTTTTATTCCAGTTGAGAGTCAGGTGGCACTGGAACTTATGGTGGGCTGCACTGGGCCCAGAATGAGACATCAGGCCATCACAGGCACGTGCCCACTTTCTCATACACCCGGTATTTGTCATTTGGGATTGGAGGAGTTAACATGACTACCAGTCGGGTGGGGTTGTAGATAAAGGGACAGTATGACCAAGTTGTACAGCACTGTACCCACCGTGCACTTCACAACACTCACCATTAAAAAGTACAGAATTCAGTCCAAGCAAAAAGAAATAATGAATGGTACAGAAATCAACAGTTAACAAGGGGGCAAAAACTGACTGGGTGACAGTCTCTGTGGTCACCAGTGGAGAGAACTGTGTAAGCAAGTGTGAAATATGGAGGTGAAACGCCAAAACCTTAGACATCCTGGTTTGCAGGAGCAGAAGCAAGGAGAAGGGAGTGGGACCAGCTCTGCTGTTCATGGGCCATACACTGCCACCAGCTGTCACTTGCTATGTATGGCATCTGTGTTCACTACTAGACACCTGTGCTGTGTTTGAAATGGAAAGACATCGGGAAGTGAAAATAACAAACCAGACTATGAAGACCTGAAATAAATTAACAGCATGTAAACAAAAGATTAAAGTGTAGAAACAGTGTGAGATTTTTATAGCCATAAGCGGACCAGAGCCAACAGTTTTGCAAGTCCAGGAACAGAAGATATTTTCATAACCGAAGATACTAACAAGAATGAATGCTAAACGGTTTTTATAGGAGGAATCTTCTGCGAAGTCAAGCAAAATGACACCTTATATTTGAAATTTCAAATGACCAGCCATAACCTTTGTACAGTCGCGACAATGACGATGACCTGCATGGCTCACCCCTGTTGTCTTGCCTGGTAACTGCACAGCAACTGTCAAAATCGCAGCCCCCATAAGAAGACAATACGGTGCCACAGGTGAACATAATACATTTTTAACATCATTTAAAATGCATTGGAAAAAAAACCTAAAATAGTAAAACTACATGTAACCAATGGATTCCTTAGCCTTGAAAACTCAGGAAACCTTGTCTCTCTATTATAAAAGGAACTCTTGAGATGAGACTATTGCCAAGAGATTTTTTCAAGTCTCGCCCTCCTCTCAAACATTTCCAGTTAACGGCCCACGTCCATGGTCCTCTCACCTCTCATTCGTGTGAATGCTTTTGTCAGACACAGTTCTTGCGCTCTCAGCTCTTAAACATTTTTACGTTTTCCTCACTTTAAGTTCCCAAAAAAAGAAGACGTATTATGTCCAAATCTTATTGAAGAATTTCATCCTGAATGGTTATCAAAAGAAAAAATGAGTATACGGGCAATCCTAGCACCGAGAAACGGTGAATTCAAACGAATTGATGCGAAAATTGTCAATCGATTACATGACAGATTGGTTAAATGCGTATCAATAGACTTTGCTGAAACAGTTGGTGTGATTGTGCGTAAGAAGAAAACATCAATTTACAATATCCCTTAGAATATCTATAATCGTTAACACCGTCTTGTCTTCCACAGGCCGAATTACTGTTCAAAGAAGGATGTATCGTAATGTTATTGCATAATTTATGTATGAGTGATGGATGCAATGGAACAAGATTAGTTGTGTCGAACAATTCTGACATGTAAAATTTTAACAGGCGACAAGAATGGTAATGTAGTACATCTTCAGGGGATAACATTAGACACCAAAGGAGATCTTGATATTCCATTTGTATTAAAACATTTACAGTTTCTCGTTAGAATAGCTTTTGCTATGACAATTAACAAATCACAGGGACAAACATTCAAAAAAGTCGGTTTATTTACTAGAGAGAAAGAAACGATATTCACTGATGGGCAGTTATACGTTGCGTTGCCACGATGCAAGTCCAAACACCTGATCAAAGTTCAATGCGATATTGACAAAAAGTTAATTAAAAAAATTGGTTTTACTGACGTTTTACAGTAAAAGTAAGTTTTAAAAGTATTTGCATGTTAATTTCAAAGCCAAACAGAACAAAAATGTATAACGCAACGAATACGTCTCACGTAACATGAAACACAATTTTCTTTCAATTTATTACGTTTTACTATTTTTTACTATGGTTAATTACTCACTGTAATGTAAAATAGTTAGTTCTATTATGCATATGTAACAATCCCCATGAAAATAACAATCTGTTTAAATTGTACATCCGTTTCCCCATAGGCGAGCGGCAGAGCTGTGAAGTGGCTAGCGCATAGTGCACGCCCGGGGGTTGGGGAGCGAAGCGAGTAGTGGGCAAAGCCTCGTAGTTTTTCTTATTATTTAAAAGACCAAATCATGACAATGGCCACCTGCCTTTTCTTGATAACACCACCCCATTGGGGACAAGTAAGAATGGGGTAGGTCATGTTTGATCTAATATGCATTTTGCCAATCAGTTGAGTAAAAGCTTGAGGAGATCTTTATTCTGGAACAGGAGTCTTCATCTACAGCCCTGGGGGACCACTGTGGCTGCAGGTTTTCATTCTAACCCTTTGCTTAATTATTGACCAGTTTTTGATGCTAATTAACTTTGTTTGCCTTCATTTTAATTGACTTGCTATTTACGACTCTGACCCCTTAACTGTTCATTTATTTTTCATTAATTAGTAGCCAAACAATAATGAGGTACAATGATGTTGATCCACTCAGGTCCACAAAACATTTTGATGTTTTTTCTCAGAACAAAGAAAATCAGCATTTTTAGAAATGTCTGCTGTGTCAGAATGAGAGCAGCAATAAGCAGTGGGATTAAAGAACAGGTTTAATGAACAACAAGAATCGACTTCTGATTAAGAAACTGGTTGGAGTTTAAGGCCCCGTGTTAGCTGGTCACCTGTTGGCTTACTTAACATTTCATTTCTGTTTGGCTTCCATTTAAGGAAATATAAATAAAGCAATTCAGAGGACTGAATCTTTAATACTGCAAAATAAAGGGAAAGGAACTAACAGCAGAAATTTGTCATTGATCAAGAAAATGGCAGGAAGGAAAACTTACAGTCTGTGCAGCCCTCCAGGATCAGAGCTGGCCATTCCTGTTCTGGAAGATGTCTTAAGCAGCATGGCTTCTGTTTGATGAAGAAACTTCCACTGAGGAAGAAATCAAAGTAACGATGGTGATCACATTCCTCATACTCGGCCAACTTGTACTGTATATTCAAAATCTCAGAAAGGCAACATTCCTGATTAAGTCATCCTGGCAGAACTGGGGCACAAGCCAGAAACAGTCCTAGAAAGGATACCGGGGTGTCACAGGGCCCACGTACATGGGAATCACTAGTTGACCTCCGCATGTCTATGGAGGGGCGAGAGGAAAAATGGGGTGACAACTGGCAAAAGCACAACCAACACCACAACAACACCACCATTTATTCTATAGCACGTGTTCATACACTGGGTATATCTCAAAGTGCTTTACAAGATGTTAAAGAACAGTTAGAAACATCCATCCATCCATTATCCAACCCCGCTATATCTTAACTACAGAGACATGGGGGTCTGCCGGAGCCAATCCCAGCGAACACAGGGCGTAAGGCAGGAAACAAACCCCGGGCAGGGCGCCCCGGGCAGGGCGCCAGCCCACTGCAGGGTGCGCAAACACACACACACACACCAAGCACACATTAGGGACAATTTAGAATGGCCAATGCACCTAACCTGCATGTCTTTAGACTGTGGGAGGAAACCCACGCAGACACAGAAAGAAAATGCAAACTCCATGCAGGGAGGACCTGGGAAGCAAACCCACGTCTCCTAACTGCGAGGCAGCAGCACTACCACTGCGCCACTCCCAGTTAGAAACAAAGAAAAGCAAATTAAAATTAGATAAGAATAATAATGAATAAGTAACATACAAGAAATAAATAATACACACTCATGTAAGATAGATATGTAATTAATATAAAAGTAGAACTGTTATACAGTGTATATATACAGAAATGGCTTCTAAGTCTGCGGTGGGTTGCCACCCTGCCTGGGATTGTTTCCTGCCTTGTGCCCGGTGTTGGTTGGGATTGGCTCCAGCAGACCCCCGTGACCCTGTGTTCGGATTCAGTGGGTTGGAAAATGGATGGATGGATGGGTTTCTAAGTCTCTGAAGATGAGTCCAGTATTAAGGTCAGATGGCTGGGTGGAGTGGGGGAAAGACAAAAAAAAACAAATGCCTGTATGCTGGAGAAAAAAAAAAACCAAAATCTGCAGGGTTTGAAGGACAAAAGACCATAAAGCCCCTTCTGGACAATCTACCTAAAATAATTGTTCTTAAGTATTGTAAATAACTTAAGTATTCTATTTGTTTTTTAAGGAGTGTTTTTAAGGGGTTTGACACAATGATTTTCTTAGGAATTTGGGGTATCCACTTTCACTTAAACATCACAGGCGGCTGGCTGCACAGTGCTTTGATCAGGCAGTGCACCATCACAGAAGAACCAGAAAAGAAAACCGAGAAAAGTAAAAATTAATAATGATTGCAAATTCAGTAAAGAATATGTTAATTCTATGCATATACAGTTAGTTAACAGTTAAGATAAAAAGTAGTTATGAAAAAGCCAAATTAAAAAAGTGGAAGTGATTCAGAGTTGGCTTAGCATCTGGATCAATAAAGTTCTATCTATCTTTCTGTCTGTCTGTTTATTATGCAGTATAGTGCCTTTCATGTCTACATCTATCTATCTATCTATCTATCTATCTATCTATCTATCTATTATATAGTGCCTTACATATCTATCTATCTATCTATCTATCTATCTATTATATAGCACCTTTCATATCTATCTATCTGTCTATCTATCTATCTATCTATCTATCTATCTATCTATCTATCTATCTATCTATCTCTCACTCTCTTTTGGTAAAGTATTTCATATTTTTGGGTACATAACAGCAAAAGGCCACCTCACAATTTATTTTATGCTTGGCTCTTGGAATAATAAGTAGGCCACCATTAGGAGTTATAAGGTTATGACTAGGACTGTACAGTAGGGGGTCAGGCACTCCAAAATATAGGAAGGAGTAAGATTATTTTGGCTGTATATATCATTTGCCACAGTACCTATGAAGACAGGTCATAGAATAATTAAAAAATATTTGCTGTCTCTTGCCCTTCATGTTCTTTGAGCTCCTTTCCTCTGTATTCACGTGTCTGAATGTCTCCTCACCAGCACACCATCTCTAAAGCGTGTTCTTGTAAAGCCTGCTTTTCAGACACCTTTTTTGCTTCTGGTCCAGTTTTATACTTTCCGTCTTTGAAAGCAACTCTCTCAGCATGCGCCTTTACTCCTCCTCATGCGTCTTACTCTTTTGTTGCGTCTCCAAAGCCAGACTGACCAATCAGAATGTTCTGAAGGACTGGACACACAGCCCTTAGTGTTTTATTGACAGATCGATCACACTGGTGTGATGTGCTCAGATTTTATTTTTCTGTTTTAAGATTTTTGCTGCTGGTGCTCCGGTTTCCTCCCACAGTCCAAAGACATGCAGGTTAGGTGCATTGGCGATTCTAAATTGTCCCTAGTGTGTGTGGGTGTGTGCACTTCCTGCCTGGGGTTTGCTTCCTGCCTTGTGCCCTGTGCTGGCTGGGATTGGCTGCAGCAGACCCCCATGATCCTGTAGTTAGGATTTAGCGGGTTGGATAATGAATGGATGGATTCTTGCTGCTGCATTCTGAACTCACCGCCACTGACTGATGTCTTTCTCAGGTGGTCCCTGTTAGGAGTGTGTTAATGTAATCTGTTCAACCTAAAACAAGTATGACTGAATTTCTCAGTATCTTATTAATTTCTTTAGGACTTTTTCTTGGGTTTCCATACTTTAATTTTCATTTGTTTATTTTTATGTCGGTTTTGGTGAAGTTATCACATTATCTTTTTGTGTATTTGTTCAATTGTTGCTGCTGCCATTTTGTGTGTCTATGTATTCAGGGGTGCCGCCACTTTGTGTGCCTGGTCTCTATGATGCTGCATGCTAGGTATGTGATGCTCATACTGTACCATGTAACCCATGACATTCTGCTCTGGCAAGCCTTTAAAGTTTAAGATATTTAAAGGGAAAATTCTGGGAGACACTGAACTTGATGTAATTATGAAAATAAATTCCATTTTTGATTTTGTGTTTTACTATTCTGCTCAGCGTCCTGGTTTTAGGTAAATTGTGTAATGACTCTTGATATGAATTTGACACTCTAATTCTTAAAGGAAATATTTCTGTGCCTCTCTGATTGGAATCACCTTTCAGTGTAATTCAAGTATCACTTTAATGACCGGGTGCAGGATTTGAACTCAGGAAGTTGGACCTGTGAAGTAGCAGTGTTGTTACACCTAAAGAAAAATGACGCTTGCTAAAAACTCAGTAAAGCAGGAAGCTCTTTCGTTAATGTGTTTTAGTGCCCCGTGTGAGACGCACTGGCACTGTACGAGTGCACATCTGCTTTTGCGCACATCAGAGGTGCCACTGCCCACACACGATAGATTTATTAGTACCCATACTTCAAGCCCTGTATCTGAATTGCTGCTTCAAGTCAATTTAACGCTGCATTAGTTGAGATAACAAGATTCAAGAGGCGTAACCGCATTATGTGATAGAAACACCAACACTGATCCCCGTTACACTAGGCTGTGCAGAACAAAGACAGAAATGGCACAACATGTATCACCTGCCATCGCATCAAGCAGCACCTGCAATTCTACAGACTAACTAAAGAGCCGTCCAGGTTGGCTGCTCAATTTTTAGATTCTTCTGCTTATTTGTTTGCATTAAATTAATGGCACTTTTTCTCCCATATTATCCTACATTACAACGAGACGCTAAGCACGTGACAGGCTCTCTTCTGGTTGCTGTCCATTCAGCACTGAGCTGCCCACAGTATGGACTTCGGTGGCATTTCTTGTGTCTGTGTATTGTATTGTATTGACACCCACTGCACGCCCAACCTACCTGGAAAGGGGTCTCTCCTTGAACTGCCTTTCCCAGGGCTTCTTCCATTTTTTCTTTACTAGGGTTTTTTCTTGTCATCTTAGAGAGTCAAAGCTGGGGGGCTGGTGTTTCCTTAGCAGGCATTAGCTCTCTGGAAATGTGTTCTTTTGAAATTGCAGCATGTTAAGTAACCGAAAAATATAGAAATATGACAGAAAAGGCGATATCCCTCCCATCGTGATTATCCATCCATCCATTTTCTAACCCGCTGAATCCAAAGACAGGGTCACGGGGGTCTGCTGGAGCCAATCCCAGCCAACACAGGGCACAAGGCAGGAACCAATCCTGGGCAGGGTGCCAACCCACCGCAGGACACACACAAACACACCCACACTAGGGCCAATTTAGAATCACCAATCCACCTAACCCGCATGTCTTTGGATTGTGGGAGGAAACCGGAGCGCCCGGAGGAAACCCACGCAGACACGGGGAGAACATGCAAACTCCACGCAGGGAGGACCCGGGAAGCGAACCTGGGTCTCCTAACTGCGAGGCAGCAGCGCTACCACTGCGCCACCGTGCCGCCCACGCATCGTGATTATGGCGGTACAAAAATCACATGAGAGAAACAGATATACTTTAGCTTACTTTACCGACGGTGTTACGCGGTTACAGACGAGAAGCTTATGGCAGACTCTATCAAGGTGTGGGAGTCTTGATCTACGTAGTCTACCATATTTCGACACCACGCTGAAAGGGTTTCCTGGACGGATGACATAATCTTCCGCCCGACTGCTTGTTCCATGTATTTATACTGTCTTCTCCACGTGCAGGGCTCTCTCTGGTCTCCAAACAAGGACAGAAAACACAAACCCACCTCCAGCAAGAATAGTACAATGCTCACACTGCAGTTTGTGCCATTCTCCAAACTGCTAGGCTAATGGTTTCTAAATGCAGCCTAGTCCTTGTGTACCATACTTGCTCTGCCTGTATGAAGGAATCCATAACAGTGTGCATAGAGACAGTGACATTAAACTTAAATATTATAACAAACTGATCAGAACAGCTATCAAGAGGCATGGCCTGTTAAAGCCCATTTTGGCACTTCTTATGTGATTTTGTGCCATACAAAAATAAATTGTATTGTATAACTTCATATATACCTTCACCGTTGGTCTCAGTAGATTTCTTTAGTACGTTATGAAAGGCACTTGGTAAAGTAATCATCTACTGCTGTTGTGTCCTCATCATCCGGCTGACGCCCTTAATCCCCAGCCCATTCGTTGCTCTTTCAGTTTTACTTTATGAATTGCATATTTTTCTCTTTAATTTGTTTCAGTATACCGCTCATTATTAAGCACAGGCCAGAGTGTGGACACACATCCAAAACTACAGTGCAGAAACAGTAAACTGCAGGAACTTCCAACATTAATAACATGAGCACACATTAAAACTGAGGAAAGTTCAGTCTGCAAATCATCTACATATATAATTCACTAAGGCAAGACACCCATGGAAAGCACGCCAGAAGGGGCGTGGATTCACTAAGCCACCGACAAGTAAGACACCTATGGCGCACGCAGGGGGGGGCCACGCCCACCAACTCCAAGACCATTGGATACGACAACAACTCGCAGAGCCACGCCCACCAACTCGGACGCGATGACACAGAAAAAATGGCGTCATTTATATTCGTCTGTCGTAGAGGCCTCATGTACCTCCACCTTGACTGTTCATTGAGGCATGTTTCTCGCGGAGGTGAGTCGCCATATGCAGCATGTGAAATGGTTTGCGAGGGGTATCCCATGGGATCCTTAAAACATTCCTTTACAACTGAGGTTAAAACACAATGAAGTAGGCAGTCTTTAAAAACCCGAGTTTTCGGTTACGACGCACGACCGCGTGCACCATAGCAAACTGTTTTACACGCTACATACAGCAATTCGCATCCGCGACAAACATGCGTCTTCTTCACTCACGGACAGTTATATGTTGCTCTCTCCAGAGTTCCATCTTTTCATTCACTTTCTGTTGTATCTTCAAACCCTCTCTTTTTAGACAACTGTGTCTTTCCAGAAGTGTTCAACCATCAATACATAATTATGCGGCGTTTGTTATGCCGCGGGTTCACTAGTGTGTTGTATTTTGCTCTCGCAAGAGTTCCATCTTTTCATTCACTTACTGTTGTATTCTCACACCAACCCGTTTTAGACAACCGTGTCTTTCCAGAAGTGTTTAGCATTCAAGAAATAGTTATACATGACATTGAGCGTGTGTCTAGCCGGCGCAGAGAGGCGTGGGTAAGCCGTTGAACCCCACTCGGGGAATTCCCACTAAGTGCGACTCATACGCTCCCACTGGTTGCGTCCCTACCCTTTGTGCACACCCCCCTCCCATCTCGCTACTACCGTGGTCGGGTGTCTTGGTGGATTATATATAGAAAAGCAGCCAACGACTCAAGTGACGAGTTGGAGGTGGGCACATGAGCGGGCAGTGCAAACTGAACGAGAATTCAGCAGACTAGCATGAAGGAGGGAGCTGAATGGACGTCCTTCTCCTCTCCTCCCGTTCCACACTCCACGCCGTGCACCCCCATCCCTCCGTCTGGCAGGAGAAGGCACGATTGCGGTCCGCCAGTTTTCAGTCACCCATGATTGTGTGTTGGTTCGTTCCGTGCATTGTTACAATGTTACTTTTCTTGCTGATTTATTACATTACCGATTTTTCAAATGTTAATTTTCTCCCTGTGCTTAAAAATCATTAAAAAAACTGGCCTGATTATGCAGTGTATGGTACACCGTGGGTTGGCTAGTGGTGATATAAAGTTCATTAGCTTTAGAAGTGACTTAACAATGGAGGAGAAAAAATAAAAACTTCAGTTAACAGCAGTTCTGCACAATATGAACATATCGGGACAAGTGGTCGGTTCTGACAGTCACAGTTCTAGTGATTGTGGCCATTTGGCCTACTGCAGTATTGTTTGCACACCGTAAAGGCACTAGGCCACACTAAGGTTGCATCATTTTTGGTCTGCATTTTTAAATGGAAAACTATTTCCGTCTACACTAGCAGTTTCAGATTGTTTATGAAATCAACTAAAATGATTAAAAACACATGTGATGCGGTTGTTCTCCCACGCTGGGCATGTGTGCATTGGCGGAAAAATCATTTAAGAGATAGAAATGCAGTCGACTGTGGGAGTTATTGCAGGACCTTAGTGACCGGTGTATTCGGATTCAGCGGGTTAGAAAATGGATGGATGGATGTAAATGTAAAGGTGCACCACCATGGTGACCCCGTATAATGGCAAGAATGGAGAAACAACAATGCACAAAGTAGTTTGCGGATCATGTCTTTTCAGGTGGGAGCTCAGAATAGAACTAAAGCAAGACGGCCGACTCCGGGTTATGTGGTAATGTGGCAGAAAACGGAAGTGACGTCACTGGTGGAGTGGCTGTCAGTCTTCTGTTCTGCAGAGGGAGGAAGAGAGAAGCCATTAGTCCATAGTGCCTACATCTGGTTTGGTGGGTAATTACCATCACCAGAGCCCTTAAGCTGCCTCCCATGTTGCACACACACATGACACCGGTGAATTATTTGCCTTTTGCACATGGATGCAGCATTCAAACCATACGAAATGCAAAATATACTGCTCAAAAACATTAAAGGATCACTTTTTAATCCGAGTATAGCATCAAGTGAATTAATCTTGGGGGCTATTGATCTGGTCAGTTAAATAGCAGAGGGGGTTGTTAGTCAGTTTCAGGTGCTTTGGTGCACTAGAGGGGCAACAATGAGACGAACCCCAAAACAGGAATGAATGGTTTAACAGGTGAAGGCCACTGACATTTTTCCCTCCTCATCTGTTTTCAGGGGCGGCACAGTTGCGCAGTGGGTAGCGCTGCTGCCTTACAGTTAGGAGACTCAGGTTTACTTCCCAGGTCCTCCCTGCGTGGAGTTTGTATGTTCTCCCTGTGCCTACGTGGGTTTCCTCCCACAGTCCAAAGACATGCAGGTTACGTGCACTGGCGATTCTAAATTGTCCCTAGTGTGTGCTTGGTGTGTGTGCGTGCCCTACGGTGGGCTGCTGTCCTGCCCGGGGTTGGTTTCCTGCCTTGCACCCCTGTGTTGGCTGGGATTGGCACCAGTGGACCCCCGTGACCCTGTAGTTAGGATATAACTGGATGGATGGATCCGTTTTCAGTCACAGTCTTCACTCGCATTCCGTATATATTCACAGATAAGTTCTCCTGTGGAGAAGTTGGGAATTGATTTTAACATATAATTTCTGGAATTTTATCATGTCGTATAAGTCGAAAGCAGAAAACTCACGTTATTGGTCTAAGAGATTATCATATGCTAATGTCCACTTGAGAGAGTAACCATGGAGCACATGGCCTTTTTTTTTCTATGTGAGTGCAGCAATGCGCTGTATCAGCGTGTGCTCCTAACCCCTCTCTCTCTACCTCTCTCTCTCTCTCTCCCTCTCTCTCTATCTCTCTCTCCCCCTCTCTCTCTTTTTCTCTCTATCTCTCTCTCTCTCCCTCTCTCTCTATCTCTCCCTCCCTATCTCTCTCTCTTTTTCTCTCTCTCTCTCTCTCCCTCTCTATCTCTCTCTCCCTCCTTTTCTCCCTCCCTCTCTCTATCTCTCCCTCCCTATCTCTCTCTCTCTTTTTCTCTCTCTCTATCTCTCCCTCCCTATCTCTCTCTCTCCCTCTCTATTGCACCGACGTGAGTACACAGTAATACCCAAACTATTCCGAAGCAACGTTTGCACTGATTTGTGTTTTTTGTATCTCACACCCTCATACACCTTTATCGTAAGAGCATCCCTTTTCTACAATGGAGCGTTCGATCTGAAGAAAATATGAAGCTGGTTTTAAATTAGAAGTCGTTGAAGTGGCGAAAGAAATTGGTAACTGTGCTGCTGCAACAGACTTCGATGTGTCTGAGAAACTGGTGCAAGATTGGAGGAGGCAAGAAGATATAAAAAAAAAAAATACATTTTAAGTGTCGTATTTTTGAATGGGCGTATAAGTCAGGGTCTGATTTTTTGATTGATTTTTTGGGTTTCAAAGACCCGACTTATATGCGAGTATATACGGTAGTTTTCAGAGGTAACAGTATATCAACAGCATGTTCCTGTGAAGCTAGTCGTGTAATGTGACACTTCCAGCAACTCTATGACTTGCCCTGACAAAATTAAACAGGTCAGAAGTGTGTGCTTGAGAGCTGACAACCAGTGAATGCTCATCCGGAAGTACAGAGTGCATTGACAAGGGATCAGGAACCTGAAAAACAGAAAAGAAGCTCACCTGTCTTGTGTTTTATGTACCGCAAGAGAATAAAATAAAAATCAAAAAATTTAATGGATGAACTCACCGTACCTGTTCACCATTTGTACTCCACTGGCTACGGCAGGTAGCATGCTATTGGTTGTCAGAAATAAAGGCGGCGCACGCACGACTGTGCTGGAAGGTCGTCAAGCAGTTCCTGAAATTTGGAATGCCCAGCTATTTTCAGTCATGTGAACTGGTGTGGTCCGGCAATGAGATCACCAGCAGGTGACAAATTTGATGTAACTCACAACTAGCAGTTGCGTATTGGGACATTGACTTCACCCGTTGGAGAAAAAAAAACAGAATACCTGGAGAAAAACTCACAGTGACAATGAAACGGGTAGAGAATTTGAACCAGGATGGCGAATAAGGGAGGCAGCTCATACAATTGATGCAATGCATGCCTTCTTTTCATCTTTCCTGTTTTAACCTACTCCAGAAAGCACAAGTGTGTTCCGGCCAAGGCGGATTGTCCTCTGACCACATAACTGGCTTCTTCTATTAATTTATTATGTGTTTTTTTTTTTTAAACAAAACATAAGCCTGCCATTATACTGTCTATAAATAGACCTTGCTGACCATGTGCAACTTCCTGACCTTGCAATCGATGGTTTGTAAAAATAATTAGACTTCTGGCTCGAAGCAACGTCTCTCGCAGGTACACTCGTTTGACAACCAGAAGCGTTCTGCATCCCGGACATCTTACCGGTGCAGAACGGGTCAAACTATTTTGAGCAGAGTCCCCGCTGAGTGTGGCAGATGTTTTTTTTTTTTTTTGGGTTGATCAATGGCCTCCGAGACACAACCTGGCACTAAAACTTTAGGCTCATGGGACATGCTGACTGCTTTCTGTCACGAGAATCCCCTCCCTGCTACAGTAAATACAGTAAGTAGTATTCCCGCGTTCTAATCAGTCCTTTTGCATGTAGTGGTCTCGACTGTGTAAAATTCTAAAAGATGCTGTTGTTGCTAATAAGGAGTTGTTCTTCTCTGGGTGATCTTTTGCAGTTTTCAATCTGTCAATCAATCAAATCAAAATCTTTATTGTCATTGTAGCAATGAGACCTTGTACAACGAATTTTTAGGTGCAATTTTCCAGTGCAGAAAAACACAATAAAATAGTCCCAAAAGCTTGAACATTTCTGGACAGTGGCACTCAGTTTGTGACCTCCTGCTGCTCTAAGTTAATGAGCGTCCCAATCCCCCCCCTAACCCCCATGTCACAGAGCTTGTGATATTTACGCCAGTTACTCCGGGAACAACTAAGCTCTTTGTCTGGATGTTTGCTGTCTTGCAGTCATTGCCCTGAGAAGATGAAACCCTTTGCATTTGGAAAGATGAAGAGGCAGGGACAGCTCGATCAAGTGTGTGTATGTGTGTGTGTGTGTGTGTGTCTGGCTCGCTGTTTCTCTTTAAGTGCATCCGGCTTCAAGCTGTACCATTAAAAGGAGTCTTCAAGCTTTTCTGGTTCAGCCGAAAGACG
The DNA here is from genome assembly GCF_016835505.1 of Polypterus senegalus. Classification (NCBI taxonomy): domain Eukaryota; kingdom Metazoa; phylum Chordata; class Cladistia; order Polypteriformes; family Polypteridae; genus Polypterus; species Polypterus senegalus. The sequence continues at coordinate 308,801,207 of NC_053155.1, read as the reverse complement.
GATACTGACAACAAGCCTTCTCTGCGGGGTTGGGTGTGCCTGCAGCTTCTTGGTACACAAAAACTCTCCTGAACGCAAATGGCACAGCTCTCAACTGGCTAAACAAAGTAACCCTGAAGACTATTGACTCCGTACAGCAGCTCTTCCTGTTGATGAAGCAGAAGCCCAGGAACGAGAGCAGGGAGGTGGGATATCTGTGTGACTTGCTAATCTACCTGAACCAGAGTGCAGGGGGCTAAAAGGAACTCCTTGTGTTACATGCCACTGGAATTGGGGGTGTTAATAATCATTTTTTATATTTATATAGTGCCTTTGTCACTACTCAAAGCACTTTTTACACAGTGGGGGCACTTCAACCACCACTAATGTGTAGCATCCACCTGGATTATGTGACGGCAGGCATTTCGTCCCAGTGCGCTTGCCACACATTAGCTGTTCGGTGGCGATGGGGTGAGAGAGTCATAGCTAATTAGAGACGGGGAACGATTAAGGGCCAGAATGATTAGGTGGGCCATCGGGATACACTCTGTTCAAAGGATGCCCAGAAATCTTTTATGATCAGAGAGAGTCAGGACCGTGGTTTTACGTCCCACCCGAAGGACGGCGCCATTTTTACAGCGCAGTGTCCCTGTCACTGCATTGAGATCCACACTCAGACCACAGGCCAAGCGCCCCCTGCTGGACTCACCAACACTTTTTCCAGCAGCACCCCAAGCTTTTCCTAGATGGTCTCCCATCCAAGTACTGGCCAAACCGAAACATGCTTAGCTGTGCAGGTGGTATGGTTACTGGATGTTTTGTTCACATAAGTAGGCGTTAAATCCTAAGATCTGTCATTAATCAATATTAATAATAAATAATAAAATTAATAAAAGCATTGGATGCACCAAATTTATTTTTGTACACATTTTCATTTATGTATTGATTTGGTTGATGTTATTAGTTTTCATCACCATCTTTGTCACATCTCTGCCACCATTTTGGATGGTTTTGCATGGCGGAAGACATACTGTTGTTGACAACAGTTCATGAACCAACGGAAGTTCAACCCCTGATGTCACTGAGACATGGCTGTCTGAGTCTTTGGATTACTTGTGTGTTTCGGTGGTGCTTTTTAATTAGAGAAGTCAGGACTGAGATTAACGTTTTGAGTTTTCGGATTTAACGTTTTTATTTTTGTGGCTTCAACCCCTTCTTGTTTTGACTTTGTTTCTGATTACATTGGTCTTGGTTGATTACTTAAATCCTGCTACCAGGTTTACCACATTCTGTACTATCTGTGTACTGTAGTCTCCTTAGTGTTGAGCGAACCCCGCAGAATTTGCTTTGCTGTGATTTTGGCAAAAATCTCTGAAGTCTTTAGGAACTTTGATGAGCTCCACAAACTGCATTGACATTAGCAGCCATACCATAAGCACTTCATAAAATAGGTCATTCACCTGACGCTAAGCCTGTTCAGGTCCAGCCAGTACTTCGATGGGAGACCATCTAGGAAAATCTTGGGTTGCTGCTGGAAGAGGTGTTGGTGAGGCCAGAAGGGGGGTGCTTACCTTGGGGTCTGAATGTGGATCCCAATGCCCTCAGTGCAGTGACGGGGACAATGTGCTGTTAAAATGGCACCGTCCATCGGATGAGATGTAAAACAGGTCCTGACTCTCTGTGGTTACAAAAGATCTCGGGGCATCCTTTGTAAAGAGTGGGACGTATTTTGATGTCTTTGTCACTCTGGCCCCCTAATTATCCCCTGTCTCTAATTGGCTATCTCTCTTTCACCACCTAACAGTTAATATGTAGTAAGTATACTGGCACAAAATGGCTGACCGGCGTAACAACCAGGTGGATGCTATTAGTGGTGGTTGAAGTGGTTCCCCACTCACTGACGCTCTTTTGAGTAGTAACGAAAAGCACTATATAAATGTAAAGAATAATTACTGTATATACTCGCGTATAAGTCGGGTCTTGAAACCAGAAAAAACGATCATAAAAAGATCCCGACTTATACACCCGTTCAAAAATACGACACTTAATTTTTTTTTTATCTTCTTGCCTCCTCCAGTCTCGCATCAGTTTCTCAGACACGTTGAATTTTGTTGCAGAAGCGCAGTTACCAATTTCTTTCGCCACTTCAACGACGTTTAATTTAAAACCAACTTCATATTTTCTTCTTATCGAACGCTCCATCATAGATAAGGGATTCTCTTACGATAAAGGTGTATAAGGGTGTGAGATACAAAAAAACACAAAACAGTGCAAACATTACTTTGAAATAGTTTGGGTATTGTCGTGTGGTCATGTAGGCACAATACATAGAAAAAAAGGCCGTGTGCTCCGTCGTTACTCTCTCAGGTCTGCGTTAGCATATCATAATCGGTTGGGCCAGTAGTGTGAGTTTTCCGCGTTCGACTTATACGGCCGACATTATAAAATACTGGAAATTATACGGTAAAATCAAGGCCCGACTTATCCGCAGGAGAACTTAAACGCGAGTATATACGGTATTCTTATTATTAATGGGGACGGAGGAACTGAACTAGTTTAGAGTGAATAATAAAGGCGCAGTGGTGCTTTTAGTGTCCCTGGTGGCTAAAGAAGTGTCTTCCAACTATGCTGGACCAAATAATGTGGTCAAAACTGTGACGTGAGCTGTGAGGCAGTAGTGCTAATAACCACTGTACCACCGTGCCTCAAACAACAAAAGACGCAGATAAGACGACAACCACAAGCAAAATACAGCAAATGGCCATAAACTAGCAATAAACATAGATGGGCTGGCGTCCCGGCCGGGATGGGGCAAGGTTCATTACCCGGACGGGAGGCCAGCCCTTTAATAGCGTAAGAAACAAGGTGAAGATCATTGTGCCCCAGCCAGGAGAAAGGCAGAAGATGCCAATGCTTGTTTAGATGATATTACATTCTGTTCTTGTTACTCTGGGACTCATTCTTACAAAATACTAAGAATGTCTCTCATTCAATAAACAAAAATTAGAAATTCTAGAACTTTGAAAACAATTAAACTAAGACCACCGAATGCCCTCCTGACTGTTAATCCATATGTATGTTTCTACTTACCGTATATACTTTTGTTTAAGTTCTCCCACAGATAAGTTGAAGTTTGATTTTATGATCGATTTTTCAGGTTTCAAGATCTGACTTATACGTGAGTATATACGGTATTTCGTTTTGCTGATGGAGCCCGTCACTAACTCAGTGTCTTTTTTACTCTCTGTTTGTATTGTATGGCTGTCAGTAGGCCATGGGATGTGTGGAAGTGCAAATTTCACAGTGTCAACTTGAACTTGAATTTTAGTTGTAGTCGGTGGTTGAAATTCATGATGGGGTGGATGCCTGAATGGCTATAGCTGGGAGGTGGTTGATAGCTGACTTCTTAGCTTTTGGCTGTTAGGGGTTAGAAGCTGTGGTCCTGAGCTGGAAAACGATAATGCTGGTATGCAGCACCCAGCCTAGATTGTGGTTTGGGCTCTCGGCCTAGAGGCTGGATTTAAAGTGGGGCAGCAGTGAACTGTCCTGTGCAAGCTTAGTGTCACTAGTGATTAGCCTTCTGTGCCCACTTCAGTGATGCGGAAATGTGTATGGGTGAGGGGGTCTTGAGACCGGGTGTCATGAAGCCTGACTCGGCCAGAGCAGAGGAGATTACAGGAGATTGGCTGATGACGAAGTGTATTATAGTGCAGCTCCTAATGTGCTTAGCGACTAAGCCGCTGTGTGCTGTGCTCTCAGGGTCCACACGCCGCCACCCTTCACTATGTTGTGGTTTTTGATATTTAGCAGCCTTTTTATCCAAGGTGGCATGGAAGGTGGGGAGTTGTGCTATTGGTGGTTAATGCTGGCATGATTTAATTGTCACTGAGGTCTTCTCTTCTTAAACCCTACAGCCTGTACAGCCGAGACTCATTCTGTTTCAGCACATCTAGCCTCTTTGTTTGTGTTGTTATCTTGTTAGACTTTTAAGTGCCTTGTGGTAGCTCGGAATGGTGCTTTGCAAAATAAGTGTGTGTGCCAACACAAGTGCCAGGCATTGACTTCCACCTGAGACTTGATTTGCTTTGTGTGTAAGACCCCTATGTGGTCCCTGCACTGGGGATGTTGGTCCTAACTGACGTTGTTTCATGCCCCATCTCATCCTGGGTTGCTAATTCCTGTGTTCAGGCATTTGTATGTGGAATTGTAGTAAGTGTGGAGCAGTGGATAGGGAAACAGACTCTAAACCAGGAGGATGGCGGTTCTGCTCTCAGTTTGGATCTACTGTGTGACAAGTCCCTTAACTTAACGCACAAACTGTTAAGAAAAAATAAAATGAATAAAAATAGTGTTGTATTCAGTCTCTGTCTATATAAATTGTCCAGGGATGGTGTGTTTGAAGTGGAAAGGTGCTATAAAGTGTAAACAGACGGGGTGTTTGTCCTGTTTTGTTTGTGCTGAGATGTTAAGAGTGTCACTGATTATTTACAGAGCTGCCTGCATCCAAGGCTTCGCCAGGCTAGTCTTGCAGAAACCAGACGTGGAGACAACCATGAGTGAATTTTACTAAAAACTGGTTGGGAAAAATTAAACAGGTAACTGAGTGTCACACTTCTAAACCAATCCAACGCCTCCTGAAGGCAGAACTCAAAGAAGGGGCGGTGCTTATGAGCGTCAAAGATCAGAGGTGCTCTTGTTAACCTGGCCTGACAGACAGCAAGCTTCTGATTATGGTGGACCATTTACCGCCAAAACGTCTCCTAAAAAAATCCCTATTAGAGAGTGTGGTGAGTGGCTGGGGGTGGTACCCAGCCGGGACACCCAGATGGACCGGAGGAGGGCTTACGCCTCCTCCAGACCATAAGGGGGCAACCGCCCTGATGGCTTTGGGGACTACGGGAACGGAGCTTAGAAGCTCAACCCTATAGGGGCACGTGGTCAGTGTTAGGGGGTGCACCAATGCTTATGGAGCCCTGGCCTTCCGCACTTCTGCCACACCCGGAAGTGCTCGGGGGAAGAAGACCAGGGACACCCGTAGTGCTTCCGGGTGCGCAGCCGGTACTTCCGCCACTCCAGGAAGGGGCAGTGGAAGCTCATCAGGAGACACCTGGAGCACATCCAGGTGTGTATAAAAGGAGCCGTCTCCCTCCATTCGATGGCTGGAGTCGGGAGCGGAGTAGACAAAGTGTTGGAGGAGAGGAGTCAAGGCGGACCTGAAGAGAGGCATTTGGTAGAGGCCTGGACTTTGGGGGTGTACTGGGGTTGTGTGTGAGCCCTAATTGTAAGTAATGTACAATAAACGTGTGTTGGGTTTTGTACCTACGGTGTCCGCCTGTCTGTGTCCCGGGCCAGTCTCCACAAGAGATACATGTGTGTCGCATGTGCAGATAGCACTTTTTGCATCCCTTAAAAATAAACATAACCTGTTACAAGGGATGTGGTGGGCTGGCATCCTGCCCGGGGATTTGTTCCTAAATTGCGCCTTGTGTTGGCTGGGATTGGCTCCAGCAGACCCCTGTGACCCTGTTGTTAGGATATAGTGTGTTGGATAATGGATGGATGGATGTTACAAGGGAAAAAAAAACCTTTCTGTAGTTTTAGCAGCTGATGCTAAGGCAGGATTAAGCACAGGTCAAACACATGCTGAAAGCAATTTCTCAGTCCAAAAGTCTGTTTTAAAAGATTTACTGAAAATTCAAAGCAAATAGTCCACACAAGAATAACGAAAAAAGGTTGTTACACACATAGAATAAAAGGCAAAAAAAAAAAACTGTTTTTAACACTTAAAAAACTTAAAGATGCTTTACTTTGCCTTCAGTACGCTCTAAACGTACGGCACTGCACGTTCAATAGAGCATGTTAACTTTCATACTATTGGGCATGTAAGGCACGCTTTAAAACCATGTGCCCTCCATGCCTTACACACGGCAAGGCAGGTCACTAACTGAGGCTAATCTACTGTATAGTCGGGGAGACTTGAAGTAGTTAGAATATACCAATTCAATTCAACTTGTGTGGGTTTTAAGAACCCCCCATAGAGTATGCAGTAATATATAGGTAAACATTTAATATATCTCTATTATAAAAGGAAATCCTGGGATGAGACATTCTCTGAGATAATTTCAACACCTGCGAGAGATAATTTTAGGTCTCGCGAGACAAGACTTTTTGCCAAGAGATTTTGCAAAGTCCCGACCCTCCTCTCAAACATTTACCTCAACCACACCCACGGTCCAATAACTTCTCATTCGTGTGAATGCTATTGTCAGACACAGTTCCAAGCGGGGTCGGAAATAAAAGACGAAGAGTAGCAGACAAAGTAGAACGCCGTAAAGAGGTTCAAAAACGTTAGCGTGACACACATGCAGAGCAGGTTAGAGATTATGAAAGTATTAAAATTTGAAAGTCTCAAAAAACTGATAGTAAAGATCGCATTAGTTCAAAGAAATGGAAATTATTACTCGGTGAAATAACGGAACAGTGAAAAGAGATTGAATATATTGTTTGGATTTAAACTTTAAGTCAGAGACTTGTAGATCGTCTAATTTGTGTTGCCATCAGGGAAAAGTAGTGTTTCTTCACAATGAAAAGGCATATCCGTGAGAATTAAAAGATTTGTTGTTTGGTGAAAGTGAAATGGGCGGCATGGTGGTGCAGTGGTAGCGCTGTTGCCTCGCAGTAAGGAGACCCGGGTTCGCTTCTCGGGTCCTCCCTCCATGGAGTTCGCATGTTCTCCCCATGTCTGCGTGGGTTTCCTCCGGGTACTCCGGTTATCTCCCACAGTCCAAAGACATGCAGGTTGGTGCATTGGCGATCCTAAATTGTCCCTAGTGTGTGTGTGTGCGCGCCCTGCGGTGGGCTGGCGTCCTGCCTGGGATTTGTTCCTGCCTTGCGCCCTGTGTTGGCTGGGATTGGCTCCAGCAGACCCCTGTGACACCTTGGCAAGAAGAATTTGGATGGAATTGTCCTGCTCAGTATTAAGCGGAAGTTAAAGGAATCCCCCTAACCCCCCACCCCCAATTCAGCTCACACCTGGATAGTAAAAACCTAGTAAAGATGGCCTTTTACACTGAATCTTATAACTGGCTGGAAGCAGCCAACAGATTGCAATTGTGTCTATTTTTTTTATTAAAATACAGTACATATATACTAGCCATCCCCCGTGGCTCCGCCCGCGTAGTAGTGAAACAGGACAGTGAAGAGGGCCCTGTCTGGTTCCCCACTCCTGTCGTCCTGCTTCTCCCTCCCCTCGGCCCACAGCCTCTGTCTCAGATTAACGCAAATATATCGCTCCTGCAAGTGAACTTAACGTAATGAGAGAAGTCGTAAAATCAAATGGAATGTGCAAGCAAATTATAGAAAAAACCTGATCTAAATCCGTTAAGTAGTTCTCTCGTTCGCTAGCTAAGCGGAGGTAAGGAACGCCTCGAAGCTGGCAGATGAGTGAGGAGGGGTCCACCTCCTTCCCCTTGGCCTGTTGCGTCTCTCTTGGATTTACGCAAATGAAACGGTACCGCAAGCGAACTATGATACTTAGCGCAATGAGAGAAGTCGCAAAATCACCCAGAATATTCAAGCAAATTATAAAAAAAAAAAATCTAAATCCGTTAAGTAGTTCTCATGAAAAGAGGACAAACATACAGATATATATATATATATATATATATATATATATATACTCACCTAAAGGATGATTAGGAACACCATACTAATATGGTGTTTGACCCCTTTAGCCTTCAGAACTGCCTTAATTCTACATGGCATTGATTCAACAAGGTACTGAAAGCATTCTTTAGAAATGTTGGCCCATATTGATAGGATAGCATCTTGCAGTTGATGGAGATTTGTGGGATGCACATCCAGGGCACGAAGCTCCCGTTCCACCACATCCCAAAGATGCTCTATGGGGTTGAGATCTGGTAACTGTGGGGGCCATTTTAGTACAGTGAACTCATTGTCATGTTCAAGAAACCAATTTGAAATGATTCGAGCTTTGTGACATGGTGCATTATCCTGCTGGAAGTAGCCATCAGAGGATGGGTACATAGTGGTCATGAAGGGATGGACATGGTCAGAAACAATGCTCAGGTAGCCCGTGGCATTTAAACGATGCCCAATTGGCACTAAGGGGCCTAAAGCGTGCCAAAAACATCCCCACACCATTACACCACCACCACCAGCCTGCACAGTGGTAACAAGGCATGATGGATCCATGTTCTCATTCTGTTTACGCCAAATTCTGACTCTACCATTTGAATGTCTCAAGAGAAATCGAGACTCATCAGACCAGGCAACATTTTTCCCGTCTTCAACTGTCCAATTTTGGTGAGCTCGTGCAAATTGTAGCCTCTTTTTCCTATTTGTACTGGAGATGAGTGGTACCGGTGGGGTCTTCTGCTGTTGTAGCCCATCCGCCTCAAGGTTGTGCGTGTTGTGGCTTCACAAATGCTTTGCTGCACACCTCGGTTGTAACGAGTGGTTATTTCAGTCAAAGTTGCTCTTCTATCAGCTTGAATCAGTCGGCCCATTCTCCTCTGACCTCTAGCATCAACAAGGCATTTTTGCCCACAGGACTGCCGCATACTGGAAGTTTTTCCCTTTTCACACCATTCTTTGTAAACCCTAGAAATGATTGTGCGTGAAAATCCCAGTAACTGAGCAGATTGTGAAATACTCAGACCGGCCCGTCTGGCACCAACAACCATGCCACGCTCAAAATTGCTTAAATCCCCTTTCTTTCCCATTCTGACATTCAGTTTGGAGTTGAGGAGATTGTCTTGACCAGGACCACACCCCTAAATGCATTGAAGCAACTGCCATGTGATTGGATGATTAGATAGTTGCATTAATGAGAAGTTGAACAGGTGTTCCTAATAATCCTTTAGGTGAGTGTATATACAGAGTATATATATATATATATATATATATATATATATATATATATATATAGAGAGAGAGAGAGAGATATTCAGAAATACTAGAGGAAATGAGTATTCTTCCAAATTTTTGATAATATTAATTCTTTTATGGTGTGGCAAAAAGGAGCTATATGAGCGCCCGACCTGGCACACATAAAAATAAAAGAAATTTATTTTTCTTCAGCTGGGGGGGGCACACTAGTCTTCACCACCACTCCTCCTGTCAAGCGTTGTCCTCCTCCTCCTCCTGGAGTGGTGGCTGCTGGCTCCTTTTATAGCTCACTCGGAAGTGCTGCAGGTGCTTGATAACGTGCATGTGGCTGCACTTCCAGATGTGGCTGCATTGCCAACCAGACGGGCTCAGGAAGCCATGAAGCCACCCGTGGAGGTGGCCAAGGAGCCCAATAAGGCTGAGCTCCAAAGTTCCATGCCTGTGGTCCCGATGCAATCCAGGGGGGCTGCCACAAAGCTTTCTGGGGGAAGTAGTGTGTAACCCATAGCTGTTCCCCTGGACCAAGTGTCGAAGGGGCGTCCCGGCCGAGCATAGGACCCAGCCATCCGCCACAGTGGTGGCAAGGTGACCATCTATTAACATCCAGTTGACACTTTTCATTATGCCAACAAGATTACATTTCCATGAACTGCTGATTGACATTCCCATTTTCCAGTATTATAACTTTGTATCACAAAGTGGTGGATCTGAGGCTAAGGATCTGTGCTGGTGTCCAGAAGGTTTCTGGTTCGAATCCCTGTTACTTCCCAAAGAGATCCTACTCCACTAGGCCCTTGAGCAAGACACTTAACCTGTAATTGCTCCAGGGGCGCTTTTCAATGGCTGACCCTGTGCTCTGACCCCAAGGGGTATGTGAAAACTAACAAATTACTAATACAAGAAATTGTATAAGGCGAAATAAAGAACAAAAAAAATTACAGACATGGACACATCTGTTGATATCCCTCCATGAAAAAAAGCAACCCATAATTGACAATGAAATAACCTGAAATTGACAAAAGTCGCTGAAACCCATTGTTGTTTATTCCACATTTAACAAAAGTCAGAGTTTGCTTTAGAGTTTGGATCCAACAGAATATTTGAAATAATAATACAAATGACAATGGCACAGAAAAAAAATGATGGCACCTGTAGACTAATATTTTGTTGCACAACTTGTAGAGGCAATCACTGCAAACCAGCAGTTCCCGGAGCTCTCAGTAAGACATCTGCGTCTGTCCACTGCCAGTTTGGCCCACTCATCTTAAGCAAACTGTTCCAGCTTCCAGCTAAATCAGCTTTGAAAGGGGGTCTTCTCCAGGCCACACGCTTCAGTTCCTCCTATAGATGTTCAGCAGGATTCAAATCAAGGCTCACGGAAGGGCATTTCAGAACATTCCTATGTTATGTTCTTAGCCTTTCTTGGCTGCATTTAACTGTGTGTTTTGGCTCCTTATCCTGTTGGAGGATCCATGAGCTGCGACTCAGACAGAGCTTTCTAACACTGACCAGCACATTTCACTCCAGAATGTTTTGACAGTCTTGAGATTTGATTGGTTTCCACACAGACTCAAGGCACCCTGTGCCAGACATAGCAAAGCCACCCCAAAACATAACCGAACTTCCTCCATGTTTCACAGTAGCTATGGTGTTTTTCTTTCATTTTCACACTTGTGGACACAGATCTGATGTGACTTTCCAAAAAACTCCATTTTTGTCTCATCTGTCCAAAGGACATTCTCCCAGTAGCATTGTGGCTTATCAAGATGCATTTTAGCATATTCTAGTTGGGCTTTTTTATGTTTTTCTGTCTTGGGTCTTCTTCCATTGAGCCCACTGTCACTCAAAAAGCAATGGATGGTACAATCAGACATTGATGGACCAGCTTGTATCTCTTTTGTCTACCATTTTCACCATCCTTTGTCCCATTCTGGGGTTGATTTTCTTCATGTGGCCACATCCTGGGAGTTTGGCTATGGTTCCATGGGCCTTAAACTTTTTAACAATATTTCCAGGTGTTGCCACAGGAACATCAAGCTGCTTTGAGATGGTGGTCTTCTAGCCTTTGCATTTCAAATGCTGGTCTGTCATTTTCTTTCTGATCTCCTCAGACAACTCTCTCTGGTCCATGTTCAGTGTGGGATACCTGGCGATCCCCAACAGCTGAGTGACCAATTTTCTCCATTTAAATCGACTGAATGGTGGCTTAAATTCAAGGAAACAGTGAGTTTGAAAATCACTCCAGTCCAGTTATTTAGGATCCACCAGGCCATTTTAGAATATCTTGGTAGAATAAGCAACACTCCATCTCTTGTCACTCTTTGCTTTACTCAATGACATATCAATGGCATGAAGGTACAGAGACAGGGGACAATTTCTCTTCATGTCCTCACTTTTCAGGAAGCATACACTGTTTCCAATGAGCTGGGAGGGGACCAACAAATTTCTCCACGTCCATTTGTTATTTGTTCAGGGTTTTCTTGTAGTATTTTGTATTTCTATTCTGGTTTATGTTCTCTTGTTCTAATTAAAAGCTGTGTGTTTTCGACTTTCATCTTTATTTAGTGTTTTTGCAGATATTATTTTGCGTCCAGCGTTGTTAATTTTGATTTTTTGTGAAGCAGTTTAAGCATGGGAAGAGTGCTATATAAATAAATTGTATTATTGTTATTAACATGCAAGAGTTTAAGGGGCACAGTATAATGCCCCGATTGTGTTTCATGCATGTCTTTCCCCAATCCTCGACCCATTCCTGCACAGGGAAAACCCTTTTTTTTATAGAGGATGGTATCTGTCTGTTGAATGCTGGATGAGCAGGTGACATGTTTATCATGACTGTCACTGCTTACCATGACCTATAGGGGTTTGGGTTCATCACACTGCTGCTCCCTCTTTGACACCTCGCTACAGAAGACAAAGGCTAGAGCTGAAACTACTGCGAACAGATGGATGGCTGTCCCAGCTAAGAATAGAAGTTTAAAATAATCGGGATACATCTCCAGTTACATAACCATTAAAGAGAGAGCAGAGTGGAGCTGATAAAGCCGCATTAATACCACAAACCGCGCACCTTTTGACCTGGAGGGAGTGGCATCAGCGTGCAGCGGTGCATTTGTCCGCATATCAAGGCCCCTTCTGATGGATTTAGCCCAGGAAGGCCTCTACCATCTGCAAGCCAATTGTGAGACCAAGTGATAACAAGCGTGTCAGTTGCAATGGATTCAGAAACTATTCAGGCCCTTCACTCTCTGTACACATTTGTGTTGTGGATTTCATTTTAAATGAATAGAAATGACACTCTTATCCATCAATCTACACTCAATAACCCATAATGACGAAGCAAAAACAGGTTTTCAGAAAGGTTTGCAAATGTATTATAAAACAAAACCTGAAATCATTCCCTCAAAGTATTGAGACCCTATATTCCATACTTTGTAGAAGCCTGCACTTATAGCTTCAAGTCTTTTTAAGGTAAGACTCTGCAAGCTTTGCACATCTGGATTTGGGCAGTTGATCCCATTCTTTCTGGCAGATCCTCTCAGGCTTCGTTATACTGGTGTCTGTAAAACGTCATCTTCAGGTCTCTCCACAGATGTTCTCTAGGATTTAAGTCTGGGCTTTGGTTGGGCCACTCAAAGACAGTCACAGACTTGTCCCATAGCCACTCCAGCATTGTCGTGGCTGTTTACTTCAGGTCATTGTTTTGCTGAAAGGTGATCCGTCACTCCTGTCACGTGCACCCTGGAGCAGGTTTCCTTCAAGGACCTCCCTGGATTTGGCTACATTTATCTTCTAAATTCTGGCCGGTCCCTGTCACCGAGAAGCACCCCCACAGCATGATGTTGCCACCAAAATTCTTCACCTTAGGGATGGTATTAGGCCAGTGGTGAACAGTGGCTGGCCTTTGCTAGATATGGTTTTTGAAGTTCAGCCCAAAGAGTTCAGAGAATTTATTTTCCTCATGCTCTCATCGAAACTGTCATAGGCCTTTAACTCATCCGTGGCTGCCTTCTAGCTACTCTACCATAGATGGTTGTCCTTTCGACAGCTTCTCCCATCTCAGCAGAGGACTGTTAGAATGACCACTGAGTTCTAAGTCATCTCCCTGACTATGGACATTCTTTTCCATTTACTCAGTTTGGCCAGTCACCCAACTCTGGGAAGAATCCTGGTGGTTCCACATATTTTCTATTTCACAAGTATAGCTCCTGGCAACACTGAAAACTTTACAAACAGTTTCATCCCCTGGTCCTTCTTTATGCCTCACCACAATCTGATCGTGGAGGTCTACAAAGAGTTTCTTGGACGTCAACGGCTTGCTTTTTGTGCTGTCATGGAATTGTAGAACCCTAAATACAAAGGTGTTTGCCTTTCTAAACGACGTCCAATCAATTGAATTTGGCACAGGTGGACTCCAGTTAAGTCCTCAGCACAGCTCAAGGAGAGTTAAAGCAAACAGGGTGCACCTGAACACAGCAAAGGGTTGAACAAGAATGAGAAATTTCAATTTAGCCATTTTTAATATATTTACAAACCTTTCTGAAAAAAGCCTTTCACTTAGACATTATGTGTTATTGAGTGTGGAGTGATGGGCAGAAATGTGAAATGTATCCATTTAAAATGAAAGTTACAGCACAATAAAGTGAAGAGGTCAGAATGTTTTCTGAATCCATGGTATTCTCTGGCACAACGGTCCTGCAAAACAAGAAAAAGAGAAGAGGATGGTTTAATAAGTAATGTTCTCAAACTTGTTAGTCAAACTCCAGAGCTGCATTGGGTCCAAAATTGGAAGCAGCACTGGACATGATGCCAGTCCATATTACGACCCACTCACACACACACCCACACAGGGCCAATTTAGAATAACTGGTTAACCTAACCTGCACATCTTTGGGGATGTGAGGGGAAAACCAGAGTACAATGAAGATGGAGAAGAAGTGTGGGAATGAAACACAGGATGCTGGATGTGTGATGCAGCACCATGGCCCTCTCTGCCAACCCTAAATTTTAATATTGCCTATGCCTCTCCTCACACGCTCTGTAACCAGTACAGAGCTAACAGCAGATGGCACAGGTAAATGGGCAGCAGGCTCTTCTTTCTTAGGAGGCTGCGTTCCTTTAATGTGGGAAGTGACATCCTACACATCTTTTGCGACTCTATGATTGCCTCTGTGATTTTCTAAGCTGTGGTGTGGTGGGCTGGTAACATCACTTCAGGAGTGGCCAACCGAATCAACAGCTGATTAAAAGGGCAGGCTCAGTTATATGGGACACACTCTGGATCCCCTGTTGGTCCTCCAAAGGAGAGAATTAAAAGAAAACTGAATGCCATTATGAGTAAGGCTGCACATCCTCTAACACACTAACACTGAGGACTTTCAGACAATGAAATGTTCAGCAGAAGTGTGTCAAGAAACGCTACAGGGCTCCTCCATACCTACGATAACGCGTATATAGAGTGCCTAACTGTGCCTGCTCTTTTATAAGCCAATCCAAAAGGTTTCTTCTTTTTTGTCATTTTTGAGTGTGTTTGAGGGAGGTTGTTGTTTTTTGTTATAATATTTGTGGTTTTGGGAGGTTTTATAAAAGGCTAAATTTCCCCATTGCGACAAATGAGGTGCTATCTATGAGGTGGAAGCTTAAAGTTTCTTCTAAGAGAGCTCCCATTTAGGAGTCAGGGACGGTTTGTTAGATTCTTAATCTTTCATCACATTGCAAGGACAAAACCACAATCAAAGCTACAAAACAGAGCACGAGTCAACACCTGAAATCCTTTCCTAATTACTTAACTGTCAGCTGATGTTTGACCAGTAATCTTTGGTTACTCAGAGTCTGGATGCTTCCATGTGCACAACATACTACACTCCATGTTGTCCAGCATCAGACACCACAAAATAGTGACATCAACGAGTAAACATGCAGAATAATAAAAGATCAAAACCACAAGAAACAAAAAGAACCTATGCTCTCTTCATTTTTGTCATGGGTTATGCCATTTGACCTCTCTGCTACACCCGTTTTGTGATTGTTCCAGAGCTGTACGTCCTGGTCAGTGTCCAAATTCCACACTAGATTTCAAATCAAAGCTGACTAGTGTAATTTATGTCTTTGAGATGTAAGGATGGATGGTGCAGTGTAGCTTTGAACAGACATTCTTGTCCATTTTTTTCGCTGTATTGCTTTATTTTATTACTCTTGCTGTCTACGCATTGCCTATTTGAAGACATTTAAGTGTCAAACTAAATTTCACAGTTCTGTTGAGTATTTACCCCTGAAAGCTCAGGAAACTTCCTTTTTCTTCTCTACACCGTCTTACCTGCTTGTCACATTTCTGCAATTCTCAAAGTAGAATTGTTTGCATGTGTGTGTATATACAGTTAGGGCCATAAATATTTGGACAGAGACAACTTTTTTCTAATTTTGGTTCTGTACATCACCACCATGAATTTTAAATGAAACAACTCAGATGCAGTTGAAGTGCAGACTTTCAGCTTTAATTCAGTGAGGTGAACAAAACGATTGCATAAAAATGTGAGGCAACTAAAGTATTTTTTGAACACAATCCCTTCATTTCAGGGTCTCAAAAGTAATTGGACAAATTAAATAACTGGAAATAAAATGTTCATTTCTAATACAGTACTTCGTTGAAAACCCTTTGCTGGCAATGCCAGCCTGAAGTCTTGAACTCATAGACATCACCAGATGCTGGGTTTCCACCTTTTTAATGCTCTGTCAGGCCTTTACTTTCAGTTGCTGTTTGTTTGGGCCTTTCTGTCTGAAGTTTAGTCTTCAACAAGTGAAATGCCTGCTCAATTGGGTTAAGATCAGCTGACTGACTTGGCCATTCAAGAATTTTCCACTTCTTTGCTTTAATAAACTCCTGGGTTGCTTTGGCTGTATGTTTTGGGTCATTGTCCATCTGTACCATGAAACGTCGCCCAATCAATTTGACGTCATTTAGCTGGATTTGAGCAGACAGTATGTCTCTGAACACCTCAGAATTCATTCGGCTGCTTCTGTCCTGTGTCACATCATCAATAAGCACTAGTGTCCCAGTGCCACTGGCAACCATGCACGCCCAAGCCATCACACTGCCTGACTCCACCGTGTTTTACAGATGATGTGCTATGCTTTGGATAATGAGCTGTTCCACGCCTTCTCCATACTTTTTTCTTGCCATCATTCTTGTAGAGATTGATCTTGGTTTCATCTGTCCAAAGAATGTTTTTCCAGAACTCTGCTGGCTTTTTTAGAAGTTCTTTAGCAAAGTCCAATCTCGCCTTTCTATTCTTGAGGCTTATGAGTGGCTTGCACCTTGCAGTGCACCCTCTGTATTTACTTTCATGCAGTCTTCTCTTTATGGTAGACTTGGATATTGATACACCGACCAAGCTCTGGAGAGTGTTGTTTACTTGGTTGGCTGTTGTGAAGGGGTTTCTCTTCACCATGGAAATGATTCTGCGATCATCCACCACTGTTGTCTTCCGTTGACGTCCAGGTCTTTTTGTTGCTGAGTTCACCAGTGCTTGCTTTCTTTCTCAGGATGTACCAAACTGTAGATTTCGCCACTCGTAATATTGTAGCAATTTCTCAGATGGGGTTTTTCTGTTGTCACAGCTTAAGGATGGCTTCTCTTACCTGCATGGAGAGCTCCTTTGACCGCATGTTGTCAGTTCACAGCAAAATCTTCCACATGCAAGCACCACACCTCAGATCAACTCCAGGCCTTTTATCTGCTTAATTGATAATACAATACAATACAGTTTATTTTTGTATAGCCCAAAATCACACAGTAAGTGCCGCAATGGGCTTTAACAGGCCCTGCTTCTTGACAGCCCCCCAGCCTTGACTCTCTGGGAAGACAAGGAAAAACTCCCAAAAAACCTTGTAGGGAAAATGGAAGAAACTTTGGGAAAGGCAGTTCAAAGAGACCCCTTTCCAGGTAGGTTGGGCGTGCAGTGGGTGTCAAAAGAAGGGGGTCAATACAATACACAGAACAGAACAAATCCTTAATACAGCATAATAATAAAAATTTTAGAAGTACGGAGCAGAATTTAACAGTAGATGATATCACATAATAAGATTTGGATATTTTTAGAGTCCTGGAGACCTCATCCATCAAGCTGCCTCCCCATTCGGCCATTCCACGGCTGAAACGTTGCTCCGATGAAAGGACTCCTCTTTCCCATGATTCCTGTGATCCTCCATCAGGGATGACTTTACCATAGGCAGGCAAACAACTTGGCAGGTGGGCCGTGGCACCTGCCAATAAGGACATCACGACGGACTTGAACACACCAGACCATGAAATAGCCTTTGAGTCAATTGTCAAATTACTTTGGAGCCCCTGAAATGAAGGGATTGTGTTAAAAAAATGCTTTAGTTGCCTCACATTTTTGTACAATCGTTTTGTTTTGTTCAACCCACTGAATTAAAGCTGAAAGTCTGCACTTCAACTGCATCTGAGTTGTTTCATTTAAAATTCATTGTGGTGATGTACAGAACCAAAATGAGAAAAAAGTTGTCTCTGTCCAAATAGTGTATGTATGATCTAGTGTATGATATATATATATATATATATATATATATATATATATATATATATATATATATATATATATATATGATCTGCTTCTCACAACTGAAGAGGGCACTGTGGCGGATGTTTGCCGAATTGCAGACCAACCACAGGCGTTACCTGTTAGGTAATCACCCATAAAATCAGATTGTGATTCAGACTATGAATGCCATGAATATATATATATGTATATGTAAAAAGTATATATATACACAGTGGTGTGAAAAACTATTTGCCCCCATCCTGATTTCTTATTCTTTTGCATGTTTGTCACACAAAATGTATCTGATCATCAAACACATTTAACCATTAGTCAAATATAACACAAGTAAACACAAAATGCAGTTTTTAAATGATGGTTTTTATTATTTAGGGAGAAAAAAATCCAAACCTACATGGCCCTGTGTGAAAAAGTAATTGCCCCTGAACCTAATAACTGGTTGGGCCACCCTTAGCAGCAATAACTGCAATCAAGCGTTTGCGATAACTTGCAATGAGTCTTTTACGGCGCTCTGGAGGAATTTTGGCCAACTCATCTTTGCAGAATTGTTGTAATTCAGCTTTATTTGAGGGTTTTCTAGCATGATCAGGTCCTTCGATGAAAACGCTAAATACAAAGAGGACTGTTTGACTTATGTTAGGTAGATTGCCCAGAGGGGACTGGGCGGTCTCTTGGTCTGGAACCCCAACAGATTTTATTTTTTTTCTCCAGCTCTTGGAGTTTTTTTTTGTTTTTTCTGTCCACCCTGGCCATCGGACCTTACTTATTCTATGTTAATTAATGTTGACTTATGTTTATTTTTTATTCTGTCTTCTATTTTTCTATTCATTTTGTAAAGCACTTTGAGCTACATTTTTTTGTATGAATATGTGCTATATAAATAAATGTTGATTGATTGATTGATGAACCGCCTTTTTAAGGTCATGCCATAGCATCTCAATTGGATTCAGGTCAGGACTTTGACTAGGCCACTCCAAAGTCTTCATTTTGTTTTTCTTCAGCCATTCAGAGGTGGATTTGCTGGTGTGTTTTGGGTCATTGTCCTGTTGCAGCACCCAAGATCGCTTCAGCTTGAGTTGACGAACAGATGGCCGGACATTCTGCTTCAGGATTTTTGGTAGACAGTAGAATTCATGGTTCCATCTATCACAGCAAGCCTTCCAGGTCCTGAAGCAGCAAAACAACCCCAGACCATCACACTACCACCACCATATTTTACTGTTGTTCTTTTTCTGAAATGCTGTGTTCCTTTTACGCCAGATGTAACGGGACATTTGCCTTCCAAAAAGTTTAACTTTTGTCTCATCAGTCCACAAGATATTTTCCCAAAACTCTTGGCAATCATTGAGATGTTTCTTCGCAAAGTTGAGACGAGCCCTAATGTTCTTTTTGCTTAACAGTTGTTCGCATATTGGAAATCTGCCATGCAGGCCGTTTTTGCCCAGTCTCTTTCTTATAGTGGAGTCGTGAACATTGACCTTAATTGAGGCAAGTGACGCCTGCAGTTCTTTAGACGTTGTCCTGGGGTCTTTTGTGACCTCTCGGATGAGTCGTCTCTGCGCTCTTGGGGTAATTTTGGTCGGCCGGCCTCTCCTGGGAAGGTTCACCACTGTTCCATGTTTTTGCCATTTGTGGATAATGGCTCTCACTGTGGTTCGCTGGAGTCCCAAAGCTTTAGAAATGGCTTTATAACCTTTACCAGACTGATAGATCTCAATTACTTCTGTTCTCATTTGTTCCTGAATTTCTTTGGATCTTGGCATGATGTCTAGCTTTTGAGGTGCTTTTGGTCGACTTCTCTGTGTCAGGCAGCTCCTATTTAAGTGATTTCTTGATTGAAACAGGTGTGGCAGTAATCAGGCCTGGGGGTGGCTACGGAAATTGAACTCAGGTGTGATACACTACAGTTAGGTTATTTTTTAACAAGGGGGCAATTACTTTTCACACAGGGCCATGTAGCTTTGGATTTTTTTTCTCCCTAAATAATAAAAACCATCATTTAAAAACTGCATTTTGTGTTTACTTATGTTATATTTGACTAATGGTTAAATGTGTTTGATGATCAGAAACATTTTGTGTGACAAACATGCAAAAGAATAAGAAATCAGGAAGGGGGCAAATAGTTTTTCACACCACTGTATATATATACTAGCAAAATACCTGCGCTTCGCAGTGGCGAAGTACTGCCTTAAAATGTTTATTAAAAAGAAAATTAAACCTTTTTAAACTGAGGGGAAATATACCAATAATTATTTGTTAAGGATCTCTTTGTATACCACATTGTCAGTTCGGCCCTCCGGTTGTAATATGACCAAGCTGTGCGCTGAGCTTACTCTTGTGCATGCAACGTACAGTTGGCCATGTGAACAGTAATCTTGTTTCAAATCTCATAGCTTGGATTGCTGCTGTCATAATCGGTTTGAGTTTCATGGTTTGTTTCAATTACGACAGTATTTGTAGGACTTGTGTTGAAGTGATATTCAGCATCTGTCAAGCGTTGTAAGTATACAACCAGCTTCATCAGTAACTTCACATCCAGCTTTTGAGAGTTTAAACATTCATAAACATCAAAGTGTCCACTACTGAAATCGTCACCTGTAAATCTAAGATGTTTAAGAGGCATTGGCGGTTGTCCAAAGGTGTAAAATATTTGGCCATTTCGGTACACTTGAAAGCGATAACCGAACAATTCAGCGGCAGCCATCAACTCACATGCAGAACCGTAGGTGAAGGGCTTAAGCATTTCACTCTTCTAGTGCTCCTGTGTAGTCTAATTATCTCCTGTACCGTCATCAGCCCACACCTTGAACCTGTCCCAGTCATTCAATACATAAGACACAATATTCCTCCAGATATCAAGAGTGAGCCTGATATGGCCGTGCAATATGTAACAAAGAGAATGGAAAAGGCAGGTGCCATCTCCGGGCATGGAAACCACTCAGTAAGTGACAGTTCTTTGATCGATGGTGACCACCTCAATAGACATGTTAAAGGGGGTATGGTTGGAATGATAAAGGAAATGGGTACCTGAACAATGTAAAGTAAGTCTAATATACCTACACAATAACTATAATTGTAATAAACGAACAATAAAACAGCGGAGAAGCCGTGAATTAAATAAAAAGGCTGCAGTTATCAGCAGGGATACGTTAATCCCGTGGTGAAGGAAGGAAGGGAATGTAGAGACCATTGCGACGGACGGCCTTATATAGGCAGGCAGCCAACAACGTGGGAGGCGTTGGGATGGGGAACCCAACGCCGCCTCACACGGTGACCGAGCTGCAGGCTATGGACGTATATATATGTTCGTAAGTAGGATTCAGTTAGCGTTGGGAACCCGCGTACCAAATTTCTTGAAGTTGGGCCCATAAATAACAAACGCCGTTGGAAAGTTCAATATGGCGGCCGACAGTGGCGTCATACCACCGAAATAAGTATGTACATTGGTTTCGGTTAGCGCAGGGAAGCCGCCTACCAAATTTCGTGAAGATGGGGCCATAAATAAGAAAGTTCAACTTGGCGGACGTTGTCGACCGTTATGACCGTTACGCATAGAATTTCGAAATGAAACCTGCTTAACTTTTGTAAGTATGCTGTAAGGAATGAGCCTGCCAAATTTCAACCTTCTACCTACACGGGAAGTTGGAGAATTTGTGACGTTAGAAAGTTCAATATGGCAGCCGACAGTGGCGTCATACAACCGAAATAAGTACGTACATTGGTTTTGGTTAGTGCAGGGAAGCCGCCTACCAAATTTTCTGAAGATGGGTCCATAAATAAGAAAGTTCAACATGGCGAATGTTGTCGATCGTTATGACCGTTATGCGTAGAATTTCGAAATTAAACCTATATATTATATTAAATTATATATATATATATATATATATATATATATATATATATATATGTAAGTATATACCGTGTTTCCCCGAAAGTAAGATCTAACAGTAATTTCTAATGTATCGCTAATATAAGCCCTCCCCCGAAAATAAGACCTACCACTAATCCACAATTTTTGCATCTGTCCCTAGAGCTGCCGTATTTAGCCTAGAAGCTGCCCTGGTTACACGTTAAGGCGCTTTCACAAGTAGTTAAAAGAGTAAATGTTGTCTTTTGTCCAGCATAACATTGGATAAATATTTTTACCCCCAGACAAGATGAGTGCAAAAAGAAAGAGCTATTCTGTTGAGTACAAAAAAGGGATCGTGGAAAACTCCCAGGGAAAGAATCTAACAGCTTTTTGCAAGGAGCATAAGCTGGATCTCTGCATGGTACGAAAATGGTGTGCAGAGTATGACAAACCTCAGTCACAAGATGGATGAGGGACATGCTAAGAAGTGCAAGCGTGGATCAGGTCGGCAACCATTATTTACTGAGCTGGAAGACATCATCTGTGAATGGATTGCTGACAGGAGAGCAAAGGCTTTGGTTGTGCGTAGGGCTGATATTCAAGCATTTGCTCTTGCAATGGCACCTCACATACCGGTAGAATTAGGCCCAGCCAATTTCAAAGCATCACAACACTGGCTGGATGGCTTCCTTCGGCGATATGATCTGTCTCTAAGAAGATCAACAACACTGTTCAAGCTGGATGACACTGAAATTATTAAACGTGCATTAGCATTTAAGTCTTTTGTTGACAACATAGACTTTACTAAATACCAACTCTCCAACATGATTGCTATGGATGAAACTGCAGTGTTCATGGGTCAAGGATCTCAAATGACAATTGATCAGAGGAGCGCCTCGTCAATCTACATTCCCTACACTAGTTACGAAAGTGCATGGGTGTCCTGTATTTTGGCAATTCATCCTGATGGAAAGAAGATCCTTATCACTAAGGGTAAGAAAGAGAAGACTGACTATGTTTCAGGTATTTATGTTCTTGAAACCAATAAGGCATGGTGCACTCAAGCTGTTATAAGAAAGTGGCTAGATTTAATGTTTCTACATGTTTTGCGAGGTTCCCAAAGAGGTCTGCTAGTCTGGGATTCTGTTAGCACTCACCACACTAAAGACATGAAGAACTTCCTTAAAGAGAGAAGAATAGATCAGATAATGATTCCTGCAGAAGTGATAGCCTATCTCCAGACACTTGACATTGCATTAAACAAGCCATTCAAGGACCATTTGTGAATAGAAGTCAATGATTACATTGAAAACAGAATGGATAGAAATCAGCGGGGGAACTTTGTGAGCCTAAGCTGCAAGAGGTGGTGACTTGGGTGAAGAATTCATGGGATAAAATCACTGAAAGCTGTGTTCCCAATGCACTACGAGCAGGTTACCTGGACAAGAACTGTTCATTTAAGGAGAGCAGTATTCCTGCACATGAGAGATTGGGGCCATTAATTCTAAAGGAATTAGAGTCAAAAGAAATCCAGGAAGGAATTGCAGGTTCAGATATGGAGAGTTATGATGATATTCGAGAAGAAGACATGATTGTATTTGAATAAATGTAGAAGCAGTTAACATATGGTAGTTTGTATAACATGAATACATGTTGATTGTTAAACCAGAGTTAACATAGGAGGAGGTGCCCAAGGGAGTCTGTGATACCGGTAGTGCTGCGCTGGCCGGGGCTTTTGGGCTGCACATTTTTCCTGCTGTGGTGGGGGAGTGTGGAACAGCTTTCAACCTGGTTTTTTGCTTCTTCTTGTTCTTTGTGGTCGGCGTGTGGCTGTGGGCTTTTGTTTCCTGCTGGGGCAGGGTGCTGCATTTCACCTTTTTTTAGGCAAGAAAAATCTTTTCTCGTTTGGGAAGGGGTGAGGTGCAGCATTTTTCCCTGGTGGGAGGCAGGGGTTTGCAGCCTCGAGAATGGCAGGAGACGGGGTTGAAGCTTGGGGCACTACCTTGGAGTAAGTTGTTCTGTGCTTGCCTGCCGTGGCGGGGGAGGTGTGTGCTCCGGGGGCTCCGTCCTGCGCGGCGCTATTGCGGATTCTTTTGGGTACCCCCTCGTACAGTAGTTTGTAGAACATGAATACCGTACATGTTGATTTGATTGTTGAACAGCCGTTAACGTACCTGTAGTTTGTACCGTATAATTGTTGTACAGGAATAAATGTACTTTACTTTTTTGAACTTCAATAAAAATAATACCTATCTGAAAATAAGCCCTAGTGCATTTTTTGGACCTAAAATTAATATAAGACACTGTCTTATTTTCGGGGAAACACAGTATATATATATATCTGTGTAAGCCTGAGCTCCTAGAAGCTATTGAAATCGTCAGAAAAAAAAATTGAAATGCAGAGATTGTGCATTAGTGGCTAAGTGAGTTTCCCTTTCCTCAGAGGTTTTGTTTTGCCGACGTACTTGGATGGCTTGTGCATTAGTGGCTAAGCGAGTTTCTCTTTCCTGGGCAGTTTCACTTTGGCGACGGAGTTGGTTTCTTTTAGGTTAATGCTGTAGCCTCGCACTTCTTTCCTCTTCTCACTCGTTAGGTTGAGGCTGCCTTGGCATGATTTAAATCTAATCGAAGATAACAGAGGAAAATTAAAAGAAACAAAAGAGAAAAATAAAACACATATACACCATTACCAAAGTAATACAGATAAAATAAAAGAAAACTGAAAAGGACTATATGGAGAAAAATGTCTAAAATATTAGAGCGCACAGAGTTTTGTTGACACGATGCAGGCAATGTGGAATGAATGAAAGGTAACATGAATATGAGGTTATCACAACCACCAACCACCCCTTTCCTAGCAACAGTCAGGCCGTCTGTGGTGACACCCCCAACACTTTCCCCAGGTGGTGTGGTGGGGATCCCTTCCCGCCACGGCACTCGGGCTGGACAGACAGACAGACTTCCACGCATAGACATGTTTATATATATACTCAGCAAAAAAAGAAACGTCCTCTGACTTTCAACTGTTTTTAGTTTCAGTAAACTTAATGTGTAAATATTTGTATGAACACTAAAAGAGTCAACACCATAAGACATAAACTAAAAGTGTTTCACAATGTGTCCCTGAATGAAGGGAGGCTCAAAATCAAAAGTACCAGTCAGTATGTGGTGTGGCCACCAGCTGCTTGAAGTACTGCAGTGCATCTCCTCCTCATGGACTGGACCAGATTTGTCAGTTCTTGCTGTGAGATGTTACCCCACTCTTCCACCAAGGCACCTGCAAGTTCCTGGACATTTCTGGGGGGAATGGCCCTAGCCCTCACCCTGCGATCGGACAGGTCCCAGACGTGCTAAATGGGATTGAGATCCGGGCTCTTCCACTGCGAGGATGATCAGCTGTCCTTCCTGTCTCCCTGTAGCGCTGTCTTAGGCGTCTCACAGCGCGGACATGGGAATTTATTGCCCTAGCCACATCAGCAGTCCTCATGCCTCCCTGCAGCATGCCTAATGCACGTTCACACAGATGAGCAGGGACCCTGGGCATCTTTCTTTGGGTGTTTTTGACAGTCGGTAGGCAAGTCTCTTTAGTGTCCTGTGCGTTTTTAGAACTGTGACCTTAAATGCCTACTTTCTGTAAGCTGTTAAGGTCTTAGCATGGAGGTCCCCAGACCATTCCACATGTGCATGTTAATTAATTGATTATGGTTAATTGAACATGCATGGAAAACATGGAGGATTTGTTTAAACCCTTTACAATGAAGATCTGTAAACTTATTTGGATTTTAAAAATTTAAAACATTATTGTTGAAATACACAGTCCTGAAAAGGAGGGCGTCACGTTTCTATTTTTGCTGAGTATATATATATATATATATATATAGACAATAAAGAAGATCACTGGGGATCAGTGGTGTGAAAAGGAAGACTTCCCTCTGGGGCAGGCGCTCCGAATATTTTCCCCCTTCCTGATTTCTTATTCATTTGCATGTTTGTCACACAAAATGTTTCTGATCATCAAACACATTTAACCATTAGTCAAATATAACACAAGTAAACACAAAATGCAGTTTTTAAATAATGTTTTTTATTATTTAGGGAGAAAAAAAAATCCAAACCTACATGGCCCTGTGTGAAAAAGTTATTGCCCCCTGCTGCAATCAAGCGTTTGTGATAACTTGCAATGAGTCTTTTACAGCGCTCTGGAGGAATTTTGGCCCACTCATCTTTGCAGAATTGTTGTAATTCAGCTTTATTTGAGGGTTTTCTAGCATGAACCGCCCTTTTAAGGTCATGCCATAGCATCTCAATTGGATTCAGGTCAGGACTTTGACTAGGCCACTCCAAAGTCTTCATTTTGTTTTTCTTCAGCCATTCAGAGGTGGATTTCACACTACCACCACCATATTTTACTGTTGGTATGATGTTCTTTTTCTGAAATGCTGTGTTTCTTTTACGCCAGATGTAACGGGACATTTGCCTTCCAAAAAGTTCAACTTTTGTCTCATCAGTCCACAAGGTATTTTCCCAAAAGTCTTGGCAATCATTGAGATGTTTCTTAGCAAAATTGAGACGAGCCCTAATGTTCTTTTTGCTTAACAGTGGTTTGCGTCTTGGAAATCTGCCATGCAGGCCGTTTTTGCCCAGTCTCTTTCTTATGGTGGAGTTGTGAACACTGACCTTAATTGAAGCAAGTGAGGCCTGCAGTTCTTTAGACGTTGTCCTGGGGTCTTTTGTGACCTCTCGGATGAGTCGTCTCTGCGCTCTTGGGGTAATTTTGGTCGGCTGGCCACTCCTGGGAAGGTTCACCACTGTTCCATGTTTTTGCCATTTGTGGATAATGGCTCTCACTGTGGTTCGCTGAAGTCCCAAAGCTTTAGAAATGGCTTTATAACCTTTACCAGACTGATAGATCTCAATTACTTCTGTTCTCATTTGTTCCTGAATTTCTTTGGATCTTGGCATGATGTCTAGCTTTTGAGGTGCTTTTGGTCTACTTCTCTGTGTCAGGCAGCTCCTATTTAAGTGATTTCTTGATTGAAACAGGTGTGGCAGTAATCAGGCCTGGGGGTGGCTACGGAAATTGAACTCAGGTGTGATACACCACAGTTAGGTTATTTTTTAACAAGGGGGCAATTACTTTTTCACACAGGGCCATGTAGCTTTGGATTTTGTTCTCCCTAAATAATAAAAACCATCATTTAAAAACTGCATTTTGTGTTTACTTGTGTTATATTTGACTAATGGTTAAATGTGTTTGATGATCAGAAACATTTTGTGTGACAAACATGCAAAAGAATAAGAAATCAGGAAGGGGGCAAATAGTTTTTCACACCACTGTGTATATATATATATATATATAAATAAATACACACTGTATATATTGGTTCATTCTTTCTTTGCCTCTCCTGCCTGTGCCATGTTTGCTCTCTTTCTTATTTTGTGCCACACGTCGCACATTAAAGTTAGTGATTGATACTCGTCATGCTTCAGGAATGTGGCACAAATGCCTGTGAGGTTGCTAATTGTGAGGTGCTCTACAGCTGCAGCTTTTGTGACTGACATGAATGCATAAAACTGCCATATAGGATGAAGGTTCTGCACCATTGAATAACACAAAGCATACACTAAGTCAGTAATACAACCATATTGTTGTGTGCTTGGGGGCTACCTTCTTGAGAGTCAGCAAATGGGTGTCTTGTATTCATTGGCAGCAGCTCTGTGTAACTCTGACGGCTTTGGTTTCTTGCAGTGTGCGGGAGAAGAAAACTGGGTGGACAGCCGAACAATATATGTTGGACATCGTGAGCCCCCACCTGGTGCTGAGGCCTACATCCCACAGCGCTATCCCGACAACAGGATTGTCTCTTCCAAGGTGAGAGTCCATTTATGGTCCTGAAAATAGTTGTTGTTGTTGTGTGTGTGTGTATTGTGTGTGTGCCATTCTCCAACCAAAGATTAGATGATTGCATACCACCAGATTATGTGGTAAACTTTTTTTTTTTTAATTAAATTGAGGAGAATTAGGAAGCAACATCATGAGGCCACCACCACCCAGCCTAACACACTAGTATGCTAAAAGGAGAATTAGCTTCCATCAAAAACTTTAGGTGCTCTTTATAGATTTCAGAATCCAGTTTTTGAGAGGGTAAAGGTTTAAATATAAAAGCAGTATTTTTAGAGAAAAAAACGTAATATAGATAAATGATAAGTTACACATGATATTGCTTTAAATTGAGTTATTACTTACAAAAAGTAGTCACTACAGTATGTCGTTTATTTTTTTTCTCTTATAATCTGCTGAAGGTCCTGCCATCATGGACTCTCTCCACGTTCGTCTAGAACGTGTAACCCTTTGAACGATGTCCTTTCCTTGTGGTCGTCAGATTGCTTCCATGTTTTGGAGGAAAAAAAAAAAAACAATGAAAGTGTAGGAAATGTATTTTTAAAGACGTGCTGCACCTAAGTGCTAACTAGGAAGAGAGCAGCTCCTCAAGTAGTCCCTTGTAGTTTTCCACCTTTGTACAGATTGGACAGGGCATCTCTAATCTGAAATGCTCCAATATCTGAAACTTTTTTAGCATTGAGGTGACGCCACAATGGGAAAAATTCACAGCTTACTTCTCATTTATAAAACTTTGCTTGGATTTGCCCATAAAAATATGCATACATTGAGAAACAGGAAAATTAAAAATCTTATTTATAAAACCTGGCATACGCACATTTCTACACAATTTACCTTTATAAGTCACAATCATCTTGTAAATGTGTGTACATGAACGTGCCTCGAACCCCACCAGGAAATAACCATGCATGGACTGTGCTAATCAACCTCATACATATGCAAGCATGATGCAGTAGACCTTTATTGGCTGGTAGAGCAGCCTTTCACCTGAAACCCCACCTCCCATTGAGACACCACCACCTGCATTTGAGGAGACTATGCTGTGCTAAGCGTGTGCAAGAACATGGATATCATTGTAACAGCTCTCCTCTGCCTTCTGGGAGTCGGGGAAACTGTCAGACACTGCTTCAAATTACTTTTTCATGTTGTAAAAAGTATATTCTGTTTTATGTATGTACACCCACACCGTATAAAAACTGAATGTACTGTCTTGTTGGTCGGTTAACAGCCTCCAGCACAGTGGGCAGGATGCAGTGAAACCTGAGCCATCGGCCAGTTCCCTGAGAAGTGACAACAGGTAGACAAAAATGGCGAAAAACCAAAAAAGTTCTTCAGTGGAAAAATGCAGCAAAGGAACTAAAGTACAGTCTGTACCTCATATTTATCACTTTTGAGGTCTAATAGGATAGTAACATCAAGGCAAATTAAAATAACGGCTCAGTGATATGAGTTATTATACGTGTGACGTCATTTAGCTACTTTGCCTGCATCTCCCTACTTGATCAATGGTGTCCCCAGAATATCTCATTATATATATGCAAATATTCCAAAATCCAAAGTACTTCTGGTACCAGACATTTTGGATTAGGGATGATCAACCAATAACCCAATAAAGGAAGGAGGTCCATTCTTTTACCATTCTGTTACCTGGTGAAGTCACTGGACAGATCAACCTGATTTTGCACATTTTTGTAAAAACCATTTAAACAACATCTTTCTATCTTTTGGACAATAGAAGGCATATTTCTAACCTTATAAATATAAATTCCTGGCGATTTTGAAGGAGTAAGAAGATAGAAAAAAAAATACTGATTAAGTGCAAAAACTCAATTAACGTTTAGAATGAAGAAATTGTCATTTTTTAGCTCATAATATACATTGTGGATGCTAGGGGTCACTGTTGCCCCTTAAATCCAACAGACAGACACAGAGGACACAAGGTCAAAGCACCAAGAAGTAATTTTTTTAAATCTTTCTTCTTACGGTGCCCTCCAAGCACCACAGCCACAATAACACAAGTAAAAACCGCAAAATAATAATGACAATTCTCTTTCTCTTTCTCCTCCACACCTCCCAGAAAACTTTGTCCACCTCCGCCCGACTCTGGCTCGCTTGCTGCGTTTTTAGTTATTCTTTATATAGTGCCTGACCTGGAAGTGTTTCTGCTCTTCTGTCCATGTGACGTCTCAGCACTTCCGGGTCACAAAGCATGCTGAGAGGTGTGGAGGAGAAAGAGAATTATGATTATTATTTTGCGGTTTTTACTTTTACTAGGCGAGAACTTCTTCTCCCACCATCTTCCCACAGCGTCCCCTGGCGGCACCCACGGTACCCAGCTGGGCTGTGATGCTGAACTCCATATCCCAGGGTGCCCTACGGGAATCCAGGGCACCGCTACACTGCAGGGAATCTGCCATCTATTGTCTTGGGGGAAGCAGTGTCCCAAAGTAGCTGCCTTCTCCCAGCCTTCCAGTCCCTGGGCGTCCCAGCCAGGTTGAGCTTCCGGCCGTCTGTTACAACATCAAATAATATTCTGAGCATGAAATATACTTACAGTATTAAATAAATATACTGTATTGAATCTATAAAGTACATCAGCTTTGTTTTTTTGGCAGGGTGGATTTTATTGCAGACAAGTGTTATCAAGCGAACTACAACAAACCATCTCTGAATTGTCGAACTGGAAGATTGTTGATCCACAGCACAAAGTTCCAAGAGAGAAAGGTTATGGAAGGATGACTTCCAGTGGGCTGAATTGATACGTTGGGGGGATCTCCAGCGGGAGGCCAGTGCTAGTTTGGCTGCCATAGTACCTCGAGCAGTACAGAGGGGGACATTAGGTACCTTAGGTGACAGTAGAACATGCAGTACTGTGAAAAATTATTTGCCCATTCCTGATTTCCTCTATTTTTGTTTATACCATTTAATTTTTTCAGGCCACCAAATAAATTTGGTATAATACAAAAGACTAGGGCGGCACGGTAGCGTAGTAGTAGGGCTGCTGCCTTGCAGTAAGGAGACCCGAGTTCACTTCCCAGGTCCTTCCTGCATGGAGTTTGCATGTTCTCCCTCTGTCTGTGTGGGTTTCTTCCCACAGTCCAAAGACATGCAGGTTAGGTGCATTGGCGATCCTAAATTTTCCCTAATGTGTGTTTGGTGTGTGTGTGTGTGCTGCGGTGGGTTGGCGCCCTGCCTGGGATTTGTTCCTGCCTTGCTCCCTGTGCTGGCTGGGATTGGCTCCAGCAGACCCACGTGACCCTGTGTTAGGATATAACGGGTTGGGACATGACTGACTGACTGACAAAAGACTACCTAAGTAAGCACAATGTACAGTTTTCAAATGATCTTTTGATTTATTGAATAGGAAAACTTCACCAGCCTCTATATCAACCATGTGAAAAAGTATAGAGAATAAGAGGGCCTAATTTTCACGTGCATATCACAGAGGGAAATAAAGAAAGAAGGTGGGGAATTTGAAGGAGAGTTGAGTCCGTGTCAAACTAGACTGTTGGCTGATTATACAATGCAAAGATGGGAAGGCAAACCTGGGCACCCCACCCAGGGTTAACCTGTCGCAGAGCATAGAAAATTGTTTTACAGAGGACCTTCTGAAATTCTATTAAAAAAAAAAAAAAAGCAGTCATAGCTTTTATTTCAGACCAGAACTGGGAAAGGGGCGATACAGGGAGCATGGAACTTACAGTATATAATACAAGTCAATATATTTGTCTTAATCAATAAAAATTTAAACTAAAAAGGTAGAGAAAGGGTAGAATATGAGGAGATGGAGTCCTTCGTGTCCTTCAAACCACGTCGACAGTTAGAGACACTAAGGTTATTTAAGAGTCGCAGAGATGTCCACCCCCAGGTATCTGAATAAATAACCTTGTGCTTTGTGCGGTAACAGCTTATTTATTCTGCCTACTTGAGTTGAGGTAAGCAAGTCACACATACCTCATAAGCAGGTTCCTTGTTCTATTTCAGCACACCTGCCACTGCATAGTGTGGCAGGTTGGACAGCAGTATACAAATAAAGATCGCTCTGATCACAAGGTATGAAGTGCCATCAGGGATGAACACTTGGCTGGATAGAGAGTATAAAAGTGGTGCTTCTGGTGATCTGAGAGCATATCTGAGAACATTTGGGGAGTCCTGTAATAGTGGAGATGATGTATAAATTGACTCCTCATGCTGGATACAGTAAATGGTGGAAGGATGGGTGCTGTGTTCCCCTGACTGTACCAGCAGAAAGCAGATACTGTTGTGTTCTTATTGCACTTGAGTGATTAATATTTCATTTTTCAGCCGTAATGTGGCGAACAGCATTCTAGAGGCATTGACAAAAGTGTAAAATAAGGTCTTGCTGCTTGAAGGGTGATGTTTTTGTTTGTACCTCATCACTCACTACTGGCTCTCATTCGGTTTCATGAACTACTAGATGCCCAGGGCTCAAGGCCGCGTTGCAGTTTTAAGAAATACAAGGCATGCCAATGGGGCGGCACGGTGGCGCAGTGGTACCGCTGCTGCCTTGCAGTAAAGAGACCCGGGTTCACTTCCCGGGTCCTCCCTGCGTGGAGTTTGCATGTTCTCCCTGTGTCTGCGTGGGTTTCCTCCCATAGTCCAAAGACATGCAGGTTAGGTGGATTGGTGATTCTAAATTGTCCCTAGTGTGTGTGTGTGTGCCCTGCAGTGGGCTGGCACCCTGCCCGGGATTGGTTCCTGCCTTGCGCCCTGTGTTGGCTGGGATTGGCTCCAGCAGATCCCCGTGACCCTCTGTTTGGATTTAGCAGGTTGGAAAATGGATGGATGGATGGAAGGCATCACAATGCTTCATCCTTTTTGATTTTGCACACAACACCTGTAAATACTGCCATCCTTTTGTTTTTTGCTTGCACCATCTGTTAATGCTGTCACTCCTCATATTTTGTGTGTGTTGCTTATTTGAAATTTTGTGCCACTTGCCCCTCAGAGCCTCTATACAGGGGTGCGCCGCATTACCTTCATAAAACAGATTAGGACCAAGGTCTGTCATAAGGAGTTCCCATCTCATCAATACCCTGAACTGCTCTTGATTATGTGTTGTCATCCAGTGGTGAGAAATTGCAAACATCAGGGCAAGTGTCATGTAAAGCAGGGATGAGCAACGTCAGTCCTGGAGGTCCTGCAGGTTTTTGTGTCAACCCAGTTGCCTAATCAGAAAACCATTCTCGCTAAAAAGAAATCTTATTTAAGGTTATGCTTTGTTAGTATTTTAACTCTGCAATATCAAATCATTTTTACATTGTATTTTTTTTTGCTTTGCGCCCTCCTCCACCATAACCTATCGTCTATGGGGGAAGAGTGAAAACTTTGGATTCATCAAAAATTTCAATCTCTGGTTTTTGACATCTTAGGGTTCCCTGATGCCAAAAACATCGATATCTCGATGGTGGGTGTGTGTCTGTCTGTGTGTCACAGTTTTTTGCAGACAGTCTAGAGCTAAAACATCCATCCATCCATCCATCCATTTTCTAACCCACTGAATCCGAATACAGGGTCACGGGGGTCTTCTGGAGCCAATCCCAGCCAACACAGGGCACAAGGCAGGAACCAATCCCGGGTAGGGTGCCAACCCACCGCAGAGAGCTAAAACAGCTGGATGGAAAGCTGTATGGTGACCAGTTTTTGCTGCTAATTACTTCTTTTAATTAATTTGACTCAGTCCCTTTAGTTGTATCCTTTTCCTTAATTAGCAGCCAAACAATAATGAGACACAAAACAAGCCGCCACATCACACAATATCTGAAAATAAAGAAAGGTGAAGGTCTCAGTAAGGTTGATCTCTCAGGTTTCCAAATTACTTGTTGTTCTTGAAGTTCTTACGAAAAACAGAAAATCAACAGGAAATGTCAGCTGTGGCAGAACCAGAGCAACAACAAGCCGTGGAATGAAATAACGAGTTTAATTAACAGCAAGAATTGGCTTCTCATTAAGAAACTGGTTGGAGTTTGAAGCCCCAGTTTAGCTGGTCATCTGTTGGCTCGTTTCACATCTCATTTCTGTTTGGCTGCATTTTAATGAGGAAACAAATCAATTCAGAGGACTGAATCCTTCTAACAGGGCTATTAAAATGTGAATTAGCAGTGAAAACAGGTCACTGATTAGGAAAAGGGTTAGAATGAAAACCTGTAGCCACAGCGCCCCTCCAGGCCTGCAGTTCGACACCCGTGCTCTAGAGGGACCCTCAAATACTGTAATTCTGTAATTAATTATGAATTCTTATTGTTAATTGCTACGTAATGACCTGTTTTATGATCAGAAAGATCAGCATCAGAGTGGTACATAATTACTGAAATATTACAGAATAGTTCGGGTAACTTGATCCATAGGGCGCAAAGCCTACTGAAGCTCACGGCCAAATTGTTTCCTTTCTAAGGATATCATTCAAATGATTTGAAGCCTAAATCAGATAAGTAGCTTTCAGACCTTCAGGTTCTCTTCAGTTTACTTCTAAATATTTTATTAAACCAGACAGTGCACAGTGAATACATAGAGTTGTCAATGGAAACAAGCGAGATGGAAAACTGTTGGTTCCTTTGCATTTGCATGTTATTGCTAATAAGAAGCCATTAAAAACAGTGAATGGAGCTGTTTGAGACTAAAATAAGCAAGTAAAGGTTCAAAATCTTAACAAGCAAGGCCACTAAAATAAAGCAGAAAAATGTCACTTGACCAATAAGTGCTTTGGCAGCAATAAATTACTTCTCATAAAGCAACTGGGTTACAACAAAAACCCTGCAGCCACTGCGGCCCTCCAGCACTGACGCTGATCACCACTGGTGTAAAGGGTCCCGTGCCTTGATCTGCTGATGTCAAGTACATTGAGTGATCCCTTTTTTATTTTCGTATGTTCTGTGTGAGAAGGACACGTGTATGACTGTGGTGGAGGGATGCATTTATTTGTGTTGGCTATGATAACATCTACTAGCTGGTTAAAATCAAACTGCCCAAAAAGTGTCAAGACTCCAATACTGACTCTTTTCTGTTTTGTCTCCTTTTCTTTTAGTATACGTTCTGGAATTTTGTACCAAAAAATTTGTTTGAACAGTTCAGAAGAATTGCAAATTTTTACTTCCTCATCATTTTTCTTGTGCAGGTAAGGGAGGAGGATACATGTGGAACAAAGCGTCAGTTGTTTTTATTTTTCGCTAAATGCCATCGTAAGAAGCTTTGACATGACAACTGTGTTGGATAAACGAGTTGTTAAATAAACAAGCAAGTGCTATCTAATGAGGGAGTTTCATTTGGAAATGTGCCTTGCTAGTTTGCCCTGAGGGGTCTGTGCTTCTTACCCTGGCAGACATCGTTTCAGACTATGACAGCCTGCTAATGTTGCACTTCAATCCAAGTTTCACGATGCTCACGTTGTGGTCTTCATCTCTTTGCAGTTGATAATTGACACTCCAACCAGCCCAGTCACAAGCGGACTTCCACTTTTCTTTGTGATCACTGTGACAGCCATTAAGCAGGTGCGTACAAAAATTTGGGAATGGCCTCTGCTTCTAAAGAGTCTTAGAGACATTGTCAAGATGAGTAGAAATGGCTGTAGTACACTTAAATGTATAGAGCTTGCCCTGTGGTGTAAACACAGAGATACAGAAGGGTCACTTGCCAAAGTGGGGGATGTCTTGTGCCTGTGGTCGATGGGGAGCTTGGCACTAGTTGGTGTGATGCAGGTTCACTAGACTGAGTATCAACAGCTAGACAGCAGATAGTTGGTTCACAATAAAATAAATAATCTGTAGAGAGGAAAATAAATTAAGATAATGTAACTCCAACAAGAAGAAGACAGGTGTTTCAGGAATGTACAGAAATTGCACAATGTTGTATGAGTAACATTGTTGATGTGAGTAATAAATTCCAGTGTAAATGCCATTCGGCTGATGTTGCATACAACATGGTGGGACTGAGTGTTTAGCAAACTTGTTTGTGCTTCGGGTGAAAGACTTGCACTCTCTGGCTGCTGTGAGCCTTCCCAAGTGCCTTGTAGTCATTGCTTCCTGTGGTCGTGTGAGGTCTGTCTGTGGCACAGTACTCCAGCCCGCAACACTAACTCATAGGAAATGTCAGTGATGGAAGTCTGTTTTTTTTACTGGAATACTTTTGTTTAAGAACTAACAGTAATGAACTAAATATCCAGTGCGGTGGAAATTACCTGAATAGTTTAGAGTCAAGTCAGGTGGCTTTATTGTCATGCCAGTGTGGCAGTAGGGGGTGCTAGTGCTCCCTTGAACCCTCAGGGATGACTCCAAACACCAGGTAAAAGTCCAAGACTTTTTATTATTATTCTTCAGAGTGCACCAAGCACCTTCCACACTACTCATAAACCAATTAAACTACTTAAGTCACAAAAAACACTAACCACTCCTCCTCGCCCAGACACTTTGCTCCTCTCCCACCCAGCACAGCTCAGCGTCTGGACTGAGGCATCGTCCTTTTATAGCCCCTGACCCGGAGGTGTTCCTGTCCCAACAGTCCAGTTCCTTATTCCTTCCAGGTCAGGGCAATCAGTTCTTTACTTCAACCCGGGAGCACGACATTTCTTCCCGTCACGTGACCGTGACGTACTCCCGGGTCATACGGCATCACAGAGCCCATAAGCTCCCCCCAACAGCGACTCTTGGTGGTCCCCAAGGTATCCAGCAGGGCTGTGTATAAACACTACAAAGTCCATAAGGCCCTGCTGGATCTCGGGACACGATCCTGCTGTCGGGAGAGCTCCTCCTGGCGGCCTGGGGCTGAGGACCGGCCTGGGAAGCCGGCAGTCTTCCACACCAGCCATACAACATATTGCAGCATACAGTGGCACAAAATACGGCAGTGAAACATTTACACAACAACAACAACATTTAATTCTATAGCACGTTTTCATACAAATGCTGCAGCTCAAAGTGCATTACAAGATGAAGAAAGAAGACAGAAAAATATAAAAATAAGAATAGGCAATACTAAGTAACAAATAATAAAGTAAGGTACAAACAAACAAACAAACACAGAAGAAGTGCAGTCAGGTAAAGAACTATAGTCTAATATATAAAGCAGAGTCTACGTATGTGTGTATGTATATTTGTTTGTCCGCCATACAAATCTGCACCGGTCATCCGATCGGCACCAAACTCGGGATGGGGCTCCTTTGTGACCAGGAGAAGATCATGGGGTATGTTTGGATAGGAAAAATGTTCATGCTCACCCGCAGGGCACCTTTTCACCGATACAACGTTTTCAGCACACATCACCGTACTTAAGATGGCCACACGTTACAACAGACATTCATGGCGGCGCCATCTAGGGGTGGCTTTGGTCTCTGTGCGTCGCTCTTTACCCATGTCTCTTGAAATTGGCAAGAGATGGCGGAAGTGTCCAAGTATGAGAAGGCCGATTAGTTTGATTGGGTAAAGACGAACTGCCGCATAGATCTAAAACGTGAACGACCCAGTGCGCGTGACCGGTTGACATATCCGCGTTTCCGCACATCACACTCCCACACCCACTGATTTCATTTGCCAACGTCCGTTATATGCAAGCATGTTTGAACAGAGGCTCACCTTAAAAAGACGGCATCCTTCCCCCACCATTTTCGCCAAATGCAGCACGATTGTATGTCACTTCTCTCTGTAGTTACCATCGCCAATGTCCGTTACATAGCATCACGGTTCAACACAGACGCTCCTTACAAACAGACTACCCCTCCCTGCCATTTTTCCCAGTTCGGTTCAGTGCTACTCTTTCTCACTGCCTTTTCGTATTCGTGGTGCTATTTGCTCCATTTCCGACCAACAGTACGATTTTAGTGTTACTCTTTCTGACTGACTGGTCCTATTTGTTTGCTTTCCGATGTATTGTAAATAATGTAAATTCATCTCACTGTGGTGCTTATTCCATACGTAATACCATGTAACACATTATGACTGTCCTGCTTTTCGCTAATATACCCATGCCACTGAAAAAAACACATAGAATTAGAAAGTCCACTTCAGATGCCACAACAAAGTCTATTTCAAGGGCGTCTAAAATGCCACAGCACACAAAATCCAGAGTGGAGGAAATTACAATAAAATGGCAATCAGGAAAATTTTTTGTTCTATTTCTATGTTCTGTTTCTTTCATTTGGGAAATTCACCAGTTATAGATTCCCAGGCAATGCCGGGTACTCCTGCTAGTATACTATAAATACAAAATTAAGTAAGTGAGTAAATGGTAATAATTTGAAGTAGACAGTATTACATAAATAAATAATAACAGCTCGTAATAAACAATGGTAACAAGTGTAACAAATATACTGCATACAATAAATAAGCTACTAGATCTGAGGATTCAGCACAGAACACAGACTCTGGACAGCCAAGTGACCAGTGACCATACACTGCTGAGACTGGTAGAAATGTCAACTGTGAGGCTCACTGTAAAAGCCTCTCAGACATGTGACTCAATTTCCTAATCAGCTGTAGTGTTTTTCAGCTTTATAAATACAATACAATACAGTTTATTTTTGTATAGCCCAAAATCACACAGGAAGTGCCGCAATGGGCTTTAACAGGCCCTGCCTTTTGACAGCCCCCCAGCCTTGACTCTCTGAGAAGACAAGGAAAAACTCCCAATAAAAACCTTGTAGGAAAAATGGAAGAAACCTCGGGAAAGGCAGTTCAAAGAGAGACCCCTTTCCAGGTAGGTTGGGCGTGCAGTGGGTGTCAAAAGTAGGGGGTCAATACAATACAATACACAGAACAGAACAATTCCTTAAGACAGCATAATAAAAATTTTAGAATTACGGTTTAACAGTAGATGATATGACATAATTAGGTTTGGATATTTTTAGTGTCCTGGAGACCTCATCCATCTAGCTGCATCTCCATTTGGCCATGCCACGGCTGAAACGTTGCTCCGATGAAAGGACCCCTCTTTCCCATGATTCCTGTGATCCTCCATCAGGGATGACTTTACCATAGGCAGGAAAACAACTTGGCAGGTGGGCCGTGGCACCAATGGCCACATTTGGGTACCGAGAAAATAAACAGAATAGGTGAGGGTTAGTATTCAAATATAATTATTCATGTTACTTATGTTATAGTGCTAATGACTAACAACAGAGATGCAGTATGTACAGTTAATCAGCAGCTCTAGTCAGGATATGCTAAACTGAAGTAGTGAGTCTTCAGCCGGGATTTAAAGGCTGAGACCGAGGGGGCATAAATCAGACTCTCATAGTGGTTAACATTTTTGCTAGTCCAATTAGAAGTAATTTTCAGCTTAGGGTCAACTGTCTGTAGAAAAAGATAAGAGAGAAGGAGTCAGATAAGATGTTCCCAAGGACTGTTGTCTCCCCTCACATGCCACATTATGTAACCTACAGTGGGTTAAATAAGTATTGAACGTGTCAACATTTTTTTCAGTAAATATATTCCCAATGAGGCTATTCACATGAAATTCTCATCAGACATTGGTCTTAACTCAAGAAATCCACAAATGTAAAGAATTCACAACATTAAAGGTCATAAAAATAAAGGTATGTGTAATAAAGTTGAATGACACAGGGAAGAGTACTGTATTGAACACGCTAATTTAATACTTACTGGAAAAGACTTTGTTTGTAATGACAGCTTCAAGATACTTATTGTATGAAGAAACCAATTGCCTGCAGTGATCGGGTGTGATTTGGACACTCATTCTTCTAAAGTAATCGTCTTCAAATCTTCCAGTAATTCCTTAAATGGTGAAGACGGGTAGACGGTTCAGGAGCGCTCCTTTCTTCACAGGATGGCCATAAATCCACATGCAGTCCTCACGTAATAGGCAAAGAGTACACAATCCAGACCCCGACCCAGAAACGATCCAGGACAAAAATGAGAATGCACAGGTAGACAGACAGGAACTTTAGACATGGAACACAAAATACTTCTCCCTATTTTTGGTAACACTAGCCCCCTTTTAAATGTCGTGCCGGCCTCCTTGTACCCAACAGCCTCTACACCTTCAGCAGGTAACTAATCAGAGCCACTGCAGGGACTGCTGGGAGTTGAAGTTTCAAGCACCGCTACACATCATTCCTTCAATTACATGAAGTCTGCCAGTGCCATGAGATGGGTTACAGCTCCACACCAAGATGCTTCCACCTCCAAACTTTACTGTTGGTATAGTGTTTTTCGGGTGATGTGCAGTGCCATTTCTTGCCCAAACATGTTGTGTTATATGATAGCCAAAAAGTTAAACTTTGGTCTCGTCTGACCAAACTACTTTCTCCTAGTATTTGATAGACTTGTCCAAATGTTGTATCATTCATTCATTCGAAGTGCTGTGCCAGAATCCTGGCGTGGGCAGCAGCTGTGGCTTCTTTCACATTTCTGTATTTGAGATTCCTCAATACGTCAAGTGTCTTCATTCCATTTACTCGTTATAGCCAAGAAAAGTTAATTATTGATGACCCTTTGCCTGTTTACCCTCTATCCGTCCAGTCAATACTAATTCCTTCAGTTTTTCTTTTCACAACACATGGCCAACAAATTTAATTTATTTTTTCACAATCACCTCTAGCAATTCCCAAGTCATTGCAGTTCTGTGCAACACCTCTACATTTGTAATCTTTTTAGTCTATGATATTTTCATCATCCTTACACATTTCCACTGCTTCTAAGCATGCCTCAATAGTTTTACTAATCGTCCAACTCTCACAACCATACAGAAGAGTCGACCAAACATAGCATTTCAGTATTCGTTGTTAAGTAACTAGTGACACTCTTTTTGATAACAACAATCGTTTCATCTTTTTGAAAGCACTCTTAGCTGTTGCAATTCCGGGCTTTATCTCCTGATCTGTTCTTGCATCAGCCGTCAACATGCTACCCAGATATATAAACTGATCCACCTGCTCCAGTGCTTCTCCTTTGACCAAGGTTTTACAGGTAGGTAGTTGTTTTCTTTGAGAATACCAGCACATAAGATATCTTTCTGTTGATTTCCAGACCCTTCCATGAGTTTTGCAGTTTTTGTTCTTCATTGGCTAACAGCACTATATCACAAATTGTTTATGTTCACGTCTCTACCCTTTGTCGCTTCAATCTCTCTGATACACCTCATGATCATTTCTGTATATAATGAAAAAGGATCAGGAGCAGTGCCAGATTTAGACTTGATAAGGCCCTAAGCTATTTGAGACATGGGGACCTTTATAAGTATATATGACAATTGCTCACTCGGACAATTTGTTTTGGGGGCCCCCAAGAAGGCGGGGGCCCTAAGCTATAGCTTGCGTAGCTTATACATAAATCCTACAGTGATCAGGAGAAAAGACACAACCTTGTCTTGCTCCTCTCTTCACTTCTGTATACTCAATAATAAGTCCATTTACTCTAATAGCAGTCTCTTGATCCCTATATATATATATATATAAATAAAATCCAATGACTGTCCTCTTTTCACGAGAGAACAACACTTCTCTCATTGCGCTAAGAAGCATATTTCACTTGCAGGAGTGATATATTCGCGCTAATCCAAGACAGAGGCTGCGGGCCGAGGGAAGGAGGAAGTGGGACCTCAGGACTGGGGAGCCGCAGCTCACTGTCCTGTCTCAAAACTATGTGGGCGGAGCCGCAGGGGACGGCTAGTTATTTAATAATTACAAACTTTGCCCATCCACATCGATAGAGTCAAGCATTTCAATTTAAGGCCCACGCCTCACATGATCAAATGCTTTCACATAATCTATAAAACATACGTAGATATTTTTCTGCATTTCAGTAGCTCTTTATGCTAACATCCTTAGAACAAAAATCACATTTTTTGTTACTTTATCTGGCATAAAACCGTATTGTTCTTCTGACACTTCACCAACTGTTCTTCCACGCAGCCTACTTAA
This sequence comes from Polypterus senegalus, assembly GCF_016835505.1. NCBI lineage: Eukaryota > Metazoa > Chordata > Cladistia > Polypteriformes > Polypteridae > Polypterus > Polypterus senegalus. The sequence goes on along the minus strand of NC_053155.1, from coordinate 308,760,099 downwards.
TAACACTTAAGTATCACTTTGGTTAGGTGACTCATGAGACATATCGTTTGATGTTACTTACACTTTGCAGCACCTGGTTTCTTCGCTATAGCAATGAATACAGATTTACACATCAAATTTGGAAAATAACCCTCCTCATAAATCTTACTTGCCAACTGACTAATACATTTAATACCAAACTACCTGCCAATTCTGGTATTCTATGGCAAATGTCAATCGAGCTCCACGGTGCTGGGCAGTGAGCACAGGGTCCACTAGAGGACGTCGGGCCCTCAGGCCACCCTCCTGAAGTCTATTTCTGATGGTTTGCTCAGAAACATTCACACCAGTGGCCTGCCTGCTGGAGATCATTTTGTAGGCTCTGGCAGTGCTCATCCTGTTCCTCCTTGCCCAAAGGAGCAGATACCGGTTGGTCCTGCTGATGGGTTAAGGACCTTCTGCAAGGGGCCATGTCCATCTCACCTAGAGTAACTGCCTGTCTCCTGGAATCTCCTCTATGCCCTTGAGACTGTGCTGGGAGACACAGAAAACCTTCTGGCAATGGCATATATTGATGTGCCATCCTGGAGAAGTTGGACTACCTGTGAAACCTCTGTAGGGTCTACCAGTAGTGACACTGACTGTAGCCAAATGCAAAACTAGTGAGAAAACAGTCAGAAAAGATGAGGAGGGAAAAATGTCAGTGGCCTCCCTCCACCTGTGAAACCATTCCTGTTTTCGGGGTCATCTCATTGTGGCCCCATCCAGTGCACCAAAGCATCTGAAACTGATTAACAACCCCCTCTGCTACTTAACTGACCAGATCAATATCTCAGAAGTTTAACTGACTTGATGCGATGCTATACACTGAATAAAAAGTGTTCCTTTAATTTTTTGAGCAGTATATATATATATATATATATATATATATATATATATATATATATATATATATATATGTACACAGCCAACTACGTTGCTCGTGTTAAAGTTGTCTGTGAAGGGCTACCTGTTTAAACGTTTTAATTTTCTTGCTGTATGAACAATCTGATGCTAGAAGCAACACGCTATACTACTATGCCAATAGTGGGAAATGTCTTTAATATCCTGAAGGCAAAACAAAATGAGGCATCTTCATAAAACTCAACAGACTCCAGCTGCAGACGAGACACTCGTTCAGTGACCTTTCGTCAACATTCTGTTTAGACCCAACCCACTCTCCACTCCCCCTAGGGTGAAACCAGGCCCCAGCAGTCTTAGACATTACCAAGCCTTAAAACTAAACATTTCCTTAAACATGATAATATGGTGTTATACAGGTCATACAATCCAAAAGCCACAAACGCTGTGTTTTAAAAGTAACACTTAAAAGTAAGACTTACAATGTTCACTTTAAAGGTAAATTAACAGATCATTTGCTATTTTGTTATTAAAAGCAATAAGAAATTGGCGAACTTTATATAGATAAGGTTAGATGTTTGTGTTGAGGAGAGTTTTCTATCCTTCTAGAATGAATGCTTGTGCTTGTGTAGTAAACTTTTCTTTGTACCCGTGGGAAGTTAGTGAGCCATTACCATAACCCATGATGCAAAAACGGTTCGTAAAGCTGCCCGGGGAGCAGAGAAAGTCTTAGCCGGGTGAGTCAAAGGACAGCACAGCTCTTTGGGAGTCTGGGGAGGGAAAATCCTTCTTCTGGAGCAGACATCTAATGGTTATCTTTGGTAATACAGAATTCATTGTTGATTTAAAATGAAAGAAGTGCAGTGCCTTTCCTTTTCTAAGTCCATAGTTTGGCAAGATTATTAGAAAGGAGAACGTGCTTTATATCTTGATAGGCATTATTAGGCCTTGGGAAGCATCAGAGTAAATAAACAACGTATATGACTCAGGCGCCGCCGCGAGTGGCAGTCTCGCACTATCTATCTATCTATCTATCTATCTATCTATCTATCTATCTATCTATCTATCTATCTATCTATCTATCTATCTATCTATCTATCTATCTATCTATCTATCTATCTAGTCTAGATAGATAGATAGATAGATAGATAGATAGGAAAGGCACTATCTAACAGACTGATAGATAGATAGATAGATAGATAGTGCCTTTCCTATCTATCTATCTATCTATCTATCTATCTATCTATCTATCTATCTATCTATCTATCTATCTATCTATCTATCTAATCACTGAGTACTATTAAATACTGTACTGCAATAATAGAACAGTACTATTATTAGAAGTAGAACAGCAAACTGCAAAATGAACAGTCTAAACTGTCTAAACTGTGTACAGTAGAATCGCATGGCTTGACTATTTACACAAATTACGTGGCTGATTCGATTCCCATTACAAAAATTGTCTATACATAAAATTTATAATGGTCTGTTGTATTTGTAGCAGCAGAGACAGAGGACAAAATGTACCTTATGGTGTTTGGTACTATACTGCCTTAAATAAAAGTAAAGTTTAGAACATAGTTCTTGTGTTTTATTATATTAAAATGTGATGGCATTGTGATTTCTATATTCTGCATTAATTTTTTTACATCTCTTTATTATATAAAAAAAATCCCAGTAAGAGACAAGCTCTTTTTCAGAGGCAATTTCAAGTCCCGTGAGATGAGACTTTGAGCCAAATAATTTAACTATGCCAGGTGCCAGAAATAAAAGACAAAGAGTAGGTGACAAAGTACAACATTGTACAGAGGTTCAAAAACGTTGGTGCGATACACATACAGAGCAGGTTACAGATAATGAAAGTACTAAAATTCTAAAGTCTGAATAAAATGATAGTAAAGATTGCATTAGTGCTAACAAACGTAAATTATTACTCGGTGAAATAGTGGAATGGTGAAAAGAGATTGATTATTTGGACATAGGTGATATGACAGAAGTAGATGTAGATATTGTTCGGCTTTAAACTTTAACTCGGAGACTTGTAAATCGTATAATTCATGTTGCCATCAGGAAAAAGTAGTGTTTCTTCCCAATGAAGAGGCATATCCATGAGAAATAAAAGATTTCTTATATGGTGAAATTGAAATCCACAAACAGTACAGGCAAAATATCAGAATCCATAATAATCTGTTCGTGTTCGCATCAATCAATGCTGTTTGTAGATTTACATGATTCAAGACCATACGCTATGAGAATCTGTGGTCCTGCAATAATTAAAGCTACTACAAGTTTAATTTCAAAGAAAACACAATTTCGTCAAGTTTATAACTATGATCATGGATAACTGATGCAACAAAGAATCTAAAGAGTTAAATGATCGGCCGTATTAGAAATTCTACAGCCAATAATGGATATAAATCCATACATCCAAAAGTATTGCACTTTACACAAAATTAATCTGAACACAGACAAAGAAGTTTTCATGGATTTCTATATGAGATAATTTCAAGTCACACGATTCAACACTTTGTGCCAAGAGATTTAACCACGCCCAGGGCCGGAAATAAAAGACAGAGTAGAAGACAAAATAGAACGTTGTAAAGAGGTTCAAAAATGTTGGCGCAGTACACATGCAAAGCAAGTAGAGATAATGAAAATACTAAATTTCAAAAGTCTCAAAAAAACTGATAGTAAAGATTGCATTAGCGTTAACAAACGGAAAATATTATGCGGTGAAATACTGGAACAACGAAAAGAGATAAAATATATGGACATAGGTGATATGACAGAAGTATGTAGATATTGTTCGGATTTAAACTTTAAGTCGGAGACTTGTAGATCGTCTAATTCATGTTGCCACCAGGGAAAAGTTGTGTTTTTTCCCAATGAAGAAGCTCCTGAGTCAATTTGAAAGCGTAGCTAAATAGGCCTGAAACTGACATGAGGAGCATGCAACGTGGGAGTCAACATACCAGTGCATGAGGGGCAAATCTGAGGTGCGCGGATCTGTTAGAGGCTAAAAACTATCCTGGCTGCAGCTAGATATTTCTCATAAAACTAGTGATGAATCTAAATACAGTTAGTGAGACCTTTTAGCATTAGTATTGATACGTGTTGATTACACTGCAATTACGTCTTCTCTGCTAGGGCATCGTTTCAGAGTACTTGCTCCTTGATAATCAACTTTGCACATCAATTAAAGGCCTCCTGTAAAACAATGTATATGCTATTAATTCCAGGGATATGAAGACTGGCTCCGGCATAAAGCGGACAATGCAGTGAACCGGTGTCCTGTTCACATCATCCAACATGGAAAAGTAGTCCGAAAGCAGAGCAGAAAGCTGAGGGTGAGTCTTGAGCATATCTGAAAAAGGCATATGCCTTAAGTGCTGATTTCACAATGGGAAGTTCCACTGGTTAAGCAGAAATATTCTCTGCATGCCTTTTGCTGCAGGCAGTAGGCCTACAGGTGTAAAAGACAGCCTGCCAGTGTGCTACCTCATTGCAGTGCTCCCAGTAGTTGCCCAATGCTGCCTAAGCAAACCGTCATATTTTATTGTATATTGTACCTTTGATTTACATCATCCCAACACATACACAGAAGGTAAGTATGTGGAAAAGTTACCTCAAGAATTATAAAAACATTGTAACAAACAAGAAGAACTACCAAAACGACACCAAAACAAACAAGTCTTGGCTAAAAAGGGAGCATTCAGAGAAAGAAGCTATAAAGGTGCGATACCTCAGGTATGAAGGACCCCCAGAAGTGCATCTTGACACGCTTGTGTCAAGATTCATTGTTTAAAAGTCATTGGTGCTAATGTGGCAAACAGAGACTGTGCAGCATCCACCTTAATAAAAGGATAAATGTCTGTATGTCTGTTTGGTTGCCATGTCTCTGTCATTCCAGTAGAAGGCTCATCACAAACATTAACACTTCTTTTACTAATCCCATTCCAGATGGCATGTAACAGAGACATAGGCATTGCATTTATCATGACAAACATTTGCAGTAATGCATTTGAATACTACACAAGTTTTTGTGATGTGTGTTCTGTTGTAATGACAAATGCAATGCCTTTTATTACTACATGCATCACTAAATACAATACAATACAATTTATTTTTGTGTAGCCCAAAATCACACAAGGAGTGCCGCAATGGGCTTTAACAGGCCCTGCCTCTTGACAGCCCCCCAGCCTTGACTCTCTAAGAAGACAAGGAACAACTCGCAAAAAAACCTCAGTAGGGAAAAATGGAAGAAACCTCGGGAAAGGCAGTTCAAAGAGAGACCCCTTTCCAGGTAGGTTGGACGTGCAGTGGGTGTCAAAAAGAAGGGGGTCAATACAATACAAAATAAATACATTCCAATAGATGGTGCACTGCAAATGTTAAAGCTGAAGTCTACGTTGATTGATTAGATTACAGTCTGTCTCAGATGAGTAGAACTGCTGTGGCTCACAATGGCCATCAGTTTTGTCTCCATTATCTTCTTCTACAGGGTGAGGCAGAAAGGACTGACGTTTTTTACAAAATCACAAAATTGTAATTTTTTTCTTACAAAGAAATTTATTGAAAGATTTGAGTTCCGATTGAAATAGCATTTGACAGTTTGTAGGGATGGAAATGCAGGTCTAAATGCAAAATATGCCTTACCAAATGATTACTGAGGCCAAGTTCAGAAGAATGCTTCTGAGCAGATTGACTTGGACTGTGCAGCAGGGCTAGTCATACGCTTTCCACATTTTCAGGGGTACGCGCCGTTCATGTAGCCCCCCGGTGGTCTTTTGTTCATTAGTGTACCTCGTGTACAAAGTGCTTTAACCCAACGTAGGATAGTGTTACGAGCGGGAACAGCTTTATTTCTGTGGATATTGAAATGGCAACGAAACTCATGCTGAACTGCGGTAACAGATTGGTTGTTCTTGACAAAACAGTTGTACGCAAAAACGCGGTGTTCTATCATCCGCGGCTTCAACTAAAAAGAAAATAAAAAAAATGCTAAGACTTCGCGAACCTAACACCACCTACCGCACATCTGTCACTCCACCTAGTGGTGAGTTCTAGCCATTTCAAAGACATCCATCCTTTCTGCCTCACCCTGTATACTACCTCCAACAAATGGAATGTGGACAGGACAGGATGTAACTGAGCCTGCCTCCTTATTCATATTGTTGATTCGGTGTGCCTGAATTGAAGTGGTTACTGGCCCAGCACACTACAGTGTAGAAAACCGCTTTGGCCGTCACTGAGTTTTAGAACATGTAAAGGATGTTACTACAAACAATTAAGGAGCACAGGTCTGCTCTGCCCTTTATTATACAGTTCTGCTGTGTCATTAGACCAGTCCATCTTGTCACTGATGTGGACCCCCAAGTACATGTAGCAGTGTACCATCTACATAGTACATTGTTGCCTTATATATTCACAGTAGGAGCAAAGACAGTCTAGTCATTCGCTCAGGGTCACAGTGTGAATGAGAGACAAGGACTAAACCAGCAACCTTGGGGTTTAAATTCTAATAATTACCCCACTAGACTGTACTGCCTGCCCAACTCTCGAAGGACCATTTCCATCACTTACACCCTTCAATGTGGTTATTGGCTTTCCAGGAACTGTGTTCTCATTTAACCTCCCCCAGAGATTTCCTTCCACTGCTACTGACCTGATTTACTGCATAGTATTTTCCTAAGAATATGAACATATTGCAGATGGCACCGACATCATATCGACAGTGGGCCAAATGAGAATGGTGGTTTGTGATGGCATCTAAACAAATAGCACTGTGGCACCAGCACACACTATTATTTCCTGAGATTCATATTGCACTTAAACCTTCTTAATCCAATTCTGCGTTGTGTGTTTTGCAGCCCTGGGCACAAGCCAGAAAATGGTTCCAAACAGGGTGCAGAGCCATCAAAGCTCTCTCCAGTCATTCATGATGGCTAAAAATAGTGACAGCACTGACACAAAAATGAATGGGATGTCTTTCTCCGGTACCACCTGGCTTCTGATAGTCTGAATTACACCTAGTTTCTTTGAGTAAGGTCAGCTCTTGTCTTGTAAGCTGAAGATACCTGACATCTAATCTTCTGGGCATATGTTTCTTTTGCATTTCCCATAAACACTGGAGAAACAATTACTGTCTGCTTCTGAAACTTTTCTTCTTCATCTCTTAACAGGTTGGTGATATTGTCCTGGTGAAGGAGGATGAAACATTCCCATGTGATTTAATCTTTCTGTCATCAAGCCGTGAGGATGGAACCTGTTTTGTTACAACTGCAAGTCTGGATGGAGAATCTAGTCATAAGGTGGGGGAAATATTAAAGGTGTTTGCTTGAATGATGCGGTGTACATAATGGATGGCAATTGCTATGTCTTTTCTCAGCTGGCAAGTTATTCGTTACAAATACAATATCTTTTAGGAATGCCTAAAACTTTAAAAAGTTTTGCTTTTATATTGGGAAGTCCTCTGTCTGTTACAGTTTTGTTTCAGTTGCTTAGTAAGGTCAGGGCAGAAAAATATTTATTTGTTAGACTCCTGCAGAGTCTGGCTTCAAGATACTGGATACATACAATGTTTACAGTAACTTTGCACTTTAACCATATTTAACAATATTTGGTAAGAGTAGAACCAAGATTAAAAAAAGATAAAAAACAGGAACACAGATAAACAGGATAAAGAGGTTTAATGATGACCACAACTGAGAATTTGACCTGCAAGGAGAACTACTGGAAAGAGTGGATAAATTAAAACATCTACGATCAGTGGTAGCTCAATGTGGAGAATTAGATTCAGAGATAACCCACAGAGTGCAGTGTGGATGGAACAACTGAAATAAGGTATCACTGCGCACTGGAGAGATTCCAAAAGACTGGAAAATAGCAGATATCATCCTATTACAGTGATCCCTCACGCGCTTCGACTTTCGCGGCTTCACTCCATTGCAGATTTTATATGTAAGCATATCTAAATATATCACGGATTTTTCGCTGGTTTGCGGATTTCTGTGGACAATGGTACATGCTTCCTCAGTTGATTTGCCCAGTTGATTTCATACAAGGGACACTATTGGTGGATGGCTGAGAAGCTACCCAATCAGAGCACGTATTACATCTCTATATATAATCTTCATTTGGATCTTGATCTTTGTTTGTCCGCAAATGAATTAGAAGAAGAAGCACTAGATGGCAGTAGAGAGACAGCTAAAACATAGGCATTGCATTAAGAATCTCCTCCAGGCTTATACTACTGAAGATGGTAGTACACCAGTCACACCTCAAAACGCAGACATTCAAACTAAACAAAATGTTGTGCTTTAAATTAACTAAAGAGATCTTCATTTAGATCTTGATCTTTGGTTGTCCGTGAATTCCACGCATGCGTAGACCACGTTCCAGTTTAGTACGTTGTTGTTACTCACGAATGTCAACAATGTGCCGGAATAACGAAAGGGGCGGTGGACAGTGTTACGCTGGTTAGCTCCTGAGGCCTGGTTAGAGAATGAGATTGCCGAACATAAAAGGTATGTGCCTACGTGACATATGAATGAAAGAAAGACAGTGGGTAAAATGAATGACAACGTAACAGCATGTTCCGGAAATTATTATTGTTACGTTGTAGCCGGCGAGTGCTGCGCGTCTCACAGTTGTACTATGGCTTGCTCACGTGTCAGTGAAGTGATCTCTATTTATGCTTTAAAGAGCCTGGATACCTATGTGTCCCCCTTTTATAACCATTGCTCCGTGTATATTGCCTTACTCTTTGGATTGCCATAAAACAACCTGCGAGATTGGAGAAAGGTTGGGAAGACATCTTGAGAGGAAACGACAGCGTCGTGAAAACGAGACGGACTGTGAACGGACAGAAGCAGAAATGCTCCTACACCACCATATAATTACGATTCGGACAGTGATTCCGAGTAGGCCATTCCTATCGAATCAATGTCCAAGGGTTTTTTTTTGTAATTTTGTTTCCCTTATAAAAAATCATAATGCTGTGCAACGAAGGGCCCAGTTCATGACTGGCAGCCGCGTTTAAACAGGGAGCCCTTCACAGACAACTTTAACACGCGCAACGTAGTTGGGCGCACATGGCTAGTATTAAATAAAACTCCTCAATGATATACGATATGCTTCCCACGCGGTGCTTCACATACTTAAAAACCTGAACAGCACCTATTGATTTTTGATTGTTTGCTTTTCTCTCAGTCTCTCTCTCTGACATTCTCTGCTCCTGACAGACGGGCTGTTCGCAGAGGGGCTGTTCGCACACTGGCCTAGGGGATACGGACGCTCCTCTAAAAAATGCTGAAAGACTACCTTCCCATTGCTCCCCTGCTTGTGCTGCTTTGTCGCGTGGTGCTTCACATACTTAAAAACCTGAACAGCACCTATTGATTTTTGATTGTTTGCTTTTCTCTCTCTCTTTCTCTCTCTCTGACATTCTCTGCTCCTGACGCGCACTCCTTTGAAGAGGAAGATATGTTTGCATTCTTTTAATTGTGAGACGGAATTGTCATCTCTGTCTTGTCATGGAGCACAGTTTAAAACTTTTGAAAAAGAGACAAATGTTTGTTTGCGGAGTTTTAATGTCCCTGTCTCTACAACCTCCTGTGTTTCGGTGCAAATCTGTGACCCAAGCGTGACAAAATAAAAATAACAATATAAACGTATGGTTTTTACTCCGCGGATTTTCACCTTTCGTGGGGGGTTCTGGAACGCAACCCCTGCAATCGAGGATGGATCACTGTACATAAAAAGGGTGACCAGGCAGATCCATGCAATTATATGCCAGTAAGCTTGACATGCATCACAGAAAATTAATGGAAGGAATTATTAAGGGTAACGAGCAACCTGGCAAGGGCAGGAGTTATTAGGAACAGTCACCGTGGGGTCAGAAGAGGGAGGTTGTGTTTTACTAACATGCTGGAATTCTATGAGGAGGCAACAAAAGGATACGATCAAAGTGGAGCAGATGAGATTATTTATCTTGAATTTCAGAAAGCAATTGATAAGGCGCCACATGAGAGGTTGGGCATCAAACTAAACGAAGTGGGAGTTCAGGGTGATGTTTTCAGATGGGTACAGAATTGGCTCAGACACAGGAAGCAGAGGGTGATGGTGCGAGGAACCTCATCAGAACTGGCCGATGTTAAGAGTGGTGACCAACAGGGGTCAGTGCTAGGGCCGCTGCTATTTTTAATATCTATAAATGATTTAGATAGGAATATAAGTAACAAGCTGGTTAAGTTTGCAGATGATACCAAGATAGGTGGATTAGCAGATAATTTGGAATCCGTTATATCATTACAGAAGGACTTGGATAGCATACAGGCTTGGGCAGATGAAATTTAATGTCAGTAAATGTGAAGTATTACACATAGGAAGGAAAAATGTGAGGTTTGAATACACAATGGACGGTCGGAAAATTGAGAGTACACCTTATGAGAAGGATTTAGAAGTCATAATGGACTCTAAGCTATCGACTTCCCATCAGTGTTCATAAGCCATTAAGAAGGCTAACAGAATGTCAGGTTATATAGCGCCTTGATGTGTGGAGTACAAGTCATAGGAGGTTTTGCTCAAGCTTTATAACACACTGGTGAGGCCTCATCTGGAGTTGTGTGCAGTTTGGGTCTCCAGGCTACAAAAAGGACATAGCAGCGCTAGGAAAAAGTCCAGAGAAGAGCGACTAGGCTGATTCTAGGGTTACAGAGGATGACTTATGAGCTGAGCCTTTACAGTTTAAGAGGTGACATGAATGAAGTGTTTAAAATTATGAAGGGAATTAGTCCAGTGGATCGAGACTGTTATTTTAAAATGAGTTCAATAAGAACACCTGGACATAGTTGGAAACTTGTGAAGGGTAAATGTCACACAAACATTAGTTTTTTTTTGTCCAAAGAATGAATGACACTTGGAATAAGCGACCAAGTAGTGTGGTAGATAGTAAGACGTTAGGGACTTTCAAAACTCCACTTGATGTTTTTTTAGAAGATATAAGTGGATTGGAATGGTGAGCTTTGTTGTGCTAAATGGCCTGTTCTCATCTAGATTGTTCTAATGTTCTAAAGGAGTATTTTGTGATTGAAGAATTAAGCCAGTGGGTAAAGGAAAGGTGTAAGACCACCAATGATGTATGGAGACAAGACATGGGCAGTAAAGGGAGCGTAGAAGTTAGATTTGGCAGAAATGAGAATGCTGACGTGGCTGTGTGGAGTTACAAAAAAAATAACAATCAAAATGAAACAATCAGATGTATGACAAAAGACTAAAGTGGTACGGACATGTGATGAGGAGAGTCAATAAATAGGTGGGCAAAAGAGCTATGGGAATGGAAGTACAGGGGAAGTGGAAGTGAGGGAAGCCAAAGTGGAGGCAGATAGATAAAGTAAAAGAAGATCTGAAAGAAAAGGCCCTGTCTTGGGAAGAGGTGTTTGGGAAAGGGTGATCTAGAACATCGACAGCACATAGAAGTGGGAAAAGTTAAAGAAGAAGAAGGAGAATTAGTGAGCCACCATATGAAAATGGCTGTGAATGATGGCTTCCAAATGATAGACTGGAAATCATGTGGGGATCACATGGAGATGATAGTGAGGGACTCGGCCGCTGCATCACAGACTTCATTAACTTTGGTGATGGCACTGTGGTACCCTTAAAGCAGTGCTTCTCAATTATTTTCTGTCATGCCCCCCCTAGGAAGAAGAAAACATCTCGCGCCCCCCGCGCAACTATAAATAGTATCATTTGTCTATAAAATTGTTGTAAGTACACCTCTGCATAACACTGTATCAGTATAAGAGAATAAAAAAAGAAAGAAATATGGACCAATTTACAACAAAGAATAGCTTTATTAAATGTAACAGAAAAGATTTAAAGTGCATTCTATATTCAAAAAAAATTTAAAAGAAAAATAAAAAAGCATGTTCCCCGAGGTCAAACGCGCCCCCCTTGACGGAGAGGCACGCCCCACTATTTGAGAAGCACGCCTTAAAGACAGTGCGTTGCTTTCCAGAGCGTAATCCCTGGATTACTAAGGAGCAAAACTATCTTTTGAATGAGAAAAAGAGAATTCATATCCAGTGATAAAGAGGCTCTGAAGGGCACCCAGCAAGTTCTGAAGAAAAAGCTGAGTGAAGAAAAAGGAAGCTTACAAAGCCACTATAGAAAACAAGACTCAAGTCAGAATAACATGAGGGATGTTTGAAATGGACTGGAAATAATTACTGGACTCAAGCAATCTACAGCTCAGGTGTTAGAAAGGGATGTGGACAATATACTCCCCAGCCTAGATACTTCCTCAACCATCCATCCATCCATCCATTATCCAACCCGATATATCCTAACTATAGGGCCACGGGGGTCTGCTGGAGCCAATCCCAGCCAACACAGGCGCAAGGCAGGAAACAAACTCTGGGCAAGGCGCCAGCCCACCGCAGGGTGTGCACACACACAGCACACACTAGGGACAATTTAGAATTGCCAATGCACCTAACCTGCATGTCTTTGAACTATGAGATGAAACCCATGCAGACACAGGGAGAACATGCATACTCCATGCAGGGAGGACCCGGGAAGCAAACCCAGGTCTCCTAACTGCGAGGCAGCAGTGCTACCCACTGCGCCACTGTGCCGCCCCTCCCTCAACCAATTTTTTTAATAGATTTTCCCTCCCACTGTCACCTTCTTTTAATGACAGGTCTCCAAACACCATCCCTACTACGTCAACAGCTCTTACCACATCAACTGGAATGGGCAGTGATGAGTCTACCTCTGACCATCAGTATTCACTGTCCATAAGATCAAGTGAGGAGATAACACACAGCAACATACAGTTAAAGTGGGACCAGATGGAGTCAGTACTCATCTTCTTAAGGCCTGTAGTGAACACCTTTGCGGTGTCCTCTGCCACCTGTTCTGTCTGTGGCGAAGGCTGCTGTGGAAAGCATCAATGCATTATTCCTGTTCTAAAGAAGGCAGGCACCTCGCCTAATGACTGTACACCAGGCTTATTCTTACCTGGACAAAGCTGGCGGCATTGTGAGGATTACGGGTTTTGATTTTTCCATTTCTTTCACTACCCTCCGGTCATGCCTATTAAAAGGCAAACACAAAGATATGAAGGTGAATGAGGCTACAGTGTCCTGGACAGTGGGCCATCAGATTGCAGCTTGTGAGGCTCAAGGACTGTTTGTATGATACGGATGTGAGCAACATTGGAGCACCACAAGGAACAGGCCTGTCTCTTTCTCTCTTCATTCTGTACACCTCAGATTATAAAAATAACATCAAGTCATGTCACTAGCAGAAATTCTTAAATGATTCTGCATTTATCAGGTGTATAAATAATGGGGTTGAGACAGTGCCCAGGAGTCAGGCGGAGAACTTGGTTTCCTGATGCAAAAAGAATTGTCTGCAACTTAACATCAGCAAAACCAAGAAACTGCTTATTGACTTGTACCGCACCAAAGAGCCTCTTATGTCCGCTCACTTTTCAGGAAATGGATGTCAAGGTGGTGCACTCATACAAGTACCTGGGGGTACACATCAGTGATGAGCTAGATCGGTGGTAACACAGAGGAACTATGTAAGGAAGGGCAGAGCTGGCTCTTCTGCCTTAGGAGACTGTGCTTTTTTAATGTGGGAAGTGACATCCTTCACATCTTCTATAACTCTGTGATGGTCAGTACGATTTTCTACTCTGTAGTGTGCTGGACTGGTAACATCATTTCAAAGGAGGCCCACAGAATCAACAGGCTAATTAAAAGGACAAGCTCAGTTATGGGACACACTATAGACCCCCTGTAGGCAATAGCAAAGGAGAGAATGAACAATGCTGCAATGCTGCTCTCTGTGACACAACAACACTGAGCATTTTCAGACAACAAATCATTCAGTAGAAATGTGTCAAGAAATGCTGCAGTAGTCCTTTATACCACCAGCAATATGTGGGTATAGCTCCTCACTGGGACTGGACTGGGACTGCCAAGTCAGAAGTTTTCTTTCTTTTTAGTTTTCTTCCTTTTTAGTCATTGTGGTGTGTGTGTGTGTGTATGTGTATGTGTATGTGTCTCTGTGCTTGTTTGTATGTCTGTCTATCTATCTATCTATCTATCTATCATATAGTGCCTTTCATATCTATCTAGCTATCTTTTATATAGTGCATTTCATTTCTATCTATCTATCTATCTATCTATCTATCTATCTATCTATCAATCATATAGTGCCTTTCATATCTATCTATCTATCTATCTATCTAATCATTATATAGTGCCTTTTCTATCTATCTATCTATCTATCTATCTATCTATCTATCTATCTATCTATCTATCTATCTATCTATCATATAGTGCCTTTCATATCTATCCATTTATCTAATATTGTGTACAATGCTCCAGCACATAAGCTGCTCCAGACAGACCCGTGAAGAAGCCTCTGCTGCACAGACACAATTAACTGTTTGCAAAAGCAGATTTTGTAAGAGGTAAAGACTCTGATAACTTTTCCATCCACATCACCCAAGCTACTTAATTAATAACCCAAGTAATATACATTTTATTGTTTTGTTTTGGCTTGTCATTTCTTGCTAGACATTTTAATAGCTAATAAATAATAAAAATTGTTTACAGCTGAAAAACAACTGCCTCGACCACACACATTTAAAAAAAAAAAAACAGATTCAGGTAAGTGAATAGTACTACTTAAATTTTAGTTTATTGAGACTTTAAAAGGCCATGGTGGTCTTTGTACCGCGGATGAATTGCTGAAATGACAACTGATATTGAAATTGGCAGTAATTTAGGAAATGTAATTAAATGTAATTGTGAACAAGTTAATCAGTAATAAATGGAGATTACAAGTATGTAGAGAATTGTAAACCTGAAGTATGGCAGTTTGAGGAGTTGATTAAGAATAACTGCAGTAAAACTGAAAGCAGCCAACTTATTCTGAATGAAGAATACTGTTTGAAATTGCAAAATAAAGGAGACCACTGAAAAATGCAACACAGCTCCTAATCCACTAACAGCTGTGTTTGGTGGACTCCCAGAGGAGCTTAAAGTGGAGAAGGACAAACAAACTGGAATGGCCTTTACTACACTATCTAGCTCTCTTTTTCAGGGGTGGGTTTTTATTTGTTTTCAAACCTTTTTTTTGTAAAACTTGAGTTATTTGTATGGAATGTTATTTGATTTTAATAAAATCAATAAAATTATAAAAAAAAAGAATAATGCAACATCACAAGAAAAGAAAGTATGAATCCAGCATGTGCAACTCTGCCCTTCTCTTCAAGAAATATGTTTGAAATGCAACATATATACTGTATATGTCGTAAAATCTATTGGTTAAAACAAAGAAAAATGCACACTCAACAATGTGGCAGTGAGATTGCGTTAGGAGTCCTGTAGACAATCCTCCTCCCAAACCTACCTAAAAAAGTACATAGCAGAAATATAAGATGTGCACAGAAAACCACACAAGGCAATCCATGATGTCTTCTGCACTGACAGGCTAAGGACATCGAAAGTCCTGAGTCTTTAGCAGGAAACACCAAACAGAGTGATGATGGCTGGGAACTGTTATGTAGAATGTATCACCAATGTGTTTTGCTTTGTTTCTTTTCAGACATATTTTGCTGTTCAAGACACCAAATCGTTCCACACTGAAGAAGAGGTGGACAGAATTAATGCAACTATTGAATGTGAACAGCCACAGCCTGACCTTTACAAGTAAGCCAAGTTTCACTTCTTGGAACTCCACTTATATTTACGTACTAGCTGTGTGAAATTTCCAAAGTCAGTGGGCCTCAGTCATTGTGCCACAGGTTAATCTAGTGTATCAGAATTACAGGGTGAGTCAAAATTATGTTAACACCAAGGTTATTATAGTTTTGTGTTTTTATATTAGTTTTTATTTCTGTATTTTTTCTGACCTTACTTGGAAATTCAGTTTAGTTTTAGTTTTCCTTTATCATGTATTTTTAGTTTTAATTTAGTATTTATTTCACAAAGGCATTTCTATTTTATCTGTATATCTATTAGTTTCAGTTTTGGTTTTAGTAATTATGGGATGGAGCTCCAATGGAGTTTAGTTTTGTGTCGCAATCAGACAGAAGTGTACACTTAACAGATCTGGATACGAGTTTAATGTTAGTGGAAGCTAAACTACATAGTTTGGAAAAGTGATTGGTCAGTAACAATATGCTGATCTTGTATGATGACCTTGTCAGTCTCTCAATCAGTGTCATTTCATTTTCAAAAATCGGGAGTGGTCTCCCCTTGACTTTCTCATGTACACAGATAGGGGGATGGATATCTGAGGAGTAAACCGCAAGACAATGGTTAATAATTTTATATTATGCACATTAAAGAACTATCAGCAGCAAATCAAATCAAATTAATAATATATTGAACAATTATTATAAAAGTAAAGTTGAATAAATCTTACTCTTCAGCTGCATAAATAAATAAAAAAAATCAAGTAAATAAAATCAATTCAGGTCAAGTACCACTTCCAGATTTGGCCCAAAAGTTAATACAGATGTGCAATTTTGGTGTAACAACCACATGCCGAATTTCATCTATCTATCTTGTTGCATTTTTGAGTTATCGTGTTTACACACACACACATACACACATACAGACATAATTGAAATAAACTGCATTTTCGGAATCAGTGAGGTCTAAAGTGTTGAGATTCATCAAAATCTCGAGGTCGAATTTGTTCATGATTACTTTCTCTATACTTCGTATACAAGAAAGTAAAAAATGATTCCTCCTGTGTAAACTGACAGATGATTTACTGTCAATGAAAAGCAGACACCTCATTCGTGATTTGTCTATCCATACAATAAAGGTTTTGTTGACCAGCACATTCTGATTTCAGTTGTTTGATTTACATCTTGGTATACAACAAGCGCAAAGAAAAGCAGCACAGTTAATCGCTTTTTATTTCACATGCTTTACGTGCCTGTATTCGCAAATGTTGTGTGGACACCCGTCCTCCGTCACCAGCTGCTGTTCACTGGATGAATATATGTGAGTGGCTCGTGGTGGATGACTCTCTGTTTTAGAGTTAAAAGTTACAAGGGTTAAAGAATAACGGCAAGAATATTCATTCAAAAACAAAAACTAAAAATATTTTTGGTAAATTATTTTATTTCAGTTAGTCGTTCCAGCTACTTTAATAGTTTTGTTTAGTTTTAGTTTTTCATTTCGGTTTTGTTAATTATTTTATTTAAGTTTACGAAAATGATTTTTTAATAATAGTTTCAGTTTTTATTTTAGTTTTCATTAACTATAATAACCTTGGTTAACACTAATAGTACAGCTATGTATATATTTACATACAATTATTGTGCCACTATGGTACATGTGTTGAGCATGATTGTGAACAGGTTGAGACATTCCTGTAAATCATCTTGCACATATGAAGTATGTTTTGTGAATAAATTGTTTCCACCATTCAAATGTTAACATAACTTTAACTCACCCTGTACTTTGTAACTAACTAGGTACTTTTTTGTAACCCTGTGGTATATTTGTAGTTTTTTTTATTTACCAGGGGCTAATATTAGTTCACAGAAGCTCCTCACTCTAGAATATGCTACATACAATTGGCCATGACTGAAACATTCCTGCCATTGATGAATTCTTACTTTACTAGTGACTGGCCTTGGCTTCTTTTAATGGTAAGCGCAAAAACAGAAGTAACTATTGTTTTGAATTGAAATGTGTAATCAGGAAGAATAACAGGAATTTTGGGAGTTTCTGCTATCATTAGTATTATTATTATTATTAAAACTTTATTATTTTCATTTGTTTACATCATGTAAACAAATGTTTTTCAGTTATTTTTTTCATGCCCTAGCCATAGCCAGACAATTAAGTCATAACATTGCTGCAACATGTTGTAATATAACTTATTATAAGCAGCAGTGTTATTTAGAGGCTGTATATTTTGGTGGTGTTATGAATTGAAAACACGATAAAAATGAAGAAAAGGACTTTTTATTTAGGAGTCAGGTTCAAAACAGAAGAAAAGTAAGGATGGAACAGAAGAAGTCAAGTCAAAGAAATATGATATGTACAGTTGTCCACCCCTCTCCTTTTTGGTTGTGTAAGGCGCATTTACTGAGCACTGCTAGTATTTAAAGTGATGCAGTCACCACCTGCCTGTGCTGGACGTGAGGAAGCCATTACTCCTGTATTTCTTCCTTCCTGGCAAGCCAGCTCGAGCTTTATTCCTAAGCATGACTTACTTGAGCTTAGTCGAACCTTCTTCCTCCCACTTCACCATTCACGCCACATATCATCCTGTCCAGTGGTTGAAGTGAAACCATACAAGAGGCCATACAGAGTTATCTGTGTTGTCAGCGTCTTATTCCCTTTTGCGATCCATTATAAATTCTACATGATATATTAGTCTAGCAGTCCCCCTTGGAGAATAACCAGAAAGTGTTTATTTTAGTATATGATGTGAAGAAGTGTAAGGCTTTAGATTGGAGAGTGTTGACAGTAGTAACGAAATTTGAAGAGTCCTTTAAGACCTGCTCACCACTCTTTTGACTGTGCCGAACACTTCACCTTCTTCACTCTTTCCACCCTATTGCTAGTGTTGCTGCTGCTCTGGCTGCGGCCTTCATCTGCATACACTGCAGGCGCCATAAGTCTGCGGAATCACTTCTCGGAGCTGTGCTGAGAAAAGGACACGGTGTGTTAGAATGGCCCCTTGTCACAAGAACACGTCACAAAATTTTTGATTTTCTCTAACGTCACCAAATTTTTATTAAATCCATTATGGTATTTTTGAGATTTTGGAGTATTTATTTTTTCTATTATATTTTTGGGCAGGTTTACCTCTAAATATTGATCTATCATAAATACCTTTCTTATGTTCCATCCTGCCAGATTTCAGTGTTTTAACCTTAACCATTCAGGGAGGACTTCAACTTCGAAAACCAATGAAAACATCGAACGTGTGAACACTCTTGTGAGATCAGACCGTCGTTTAACATTAAGAATGTTGAGTGAACAATTAAATTTGAACAGATTCACCATTCATCAAATTTTGACTGAACATTTGAACATGCGAAAGGTCTGTGCCAAAATGGTGCCGAAAAACTGCCCTCTCCATAACAGAATTTGTGACCTCAAAAGGCATTCCTGTGGTTCCCCAGCCCCCTTACTCGCCTGACCTCAGTCCGTGTGACTTTTTCCTTTTTCCTAAACTGAAAAATATCCTCAAAGGACAACATTTCGGGACTTTAGAAAACATCCAAAAGAGTGTAACGGACATGCTGAAGACCATACCGGTTGAAGACTTCCAGCGCTGCTACTAACAGTGGGAACAACGTCTCCATCGGTGTGTAGCTGCCCAAGGGAACTACTTTGAAGGGGATAACATTGATGTTTGAAAAAAATAAAAACTTTGGTAAATAAAAAATCAGTCTCATTACTTTTCTGCCACACCTCGTATGTATATATATATATATATGAATGAATATCTATTATAAAAAAAAACTTGTGACGAGACATTTTCCCGGAGACGAGTCGTGATCTTTTAAAGAGAGACAGAGACACTTTCACTTCCTGCGAGACGGACAAGTCACGTCATACTTACAACCTTCAGACGCAAGTCCCGTGATACACATGCAGAGTAGGTTAGAGATAATTGGAAGTAGGAAAAGTCGAAAGTCTGAAAAAATGAAAGTTATGATTGCATTAGTGCAAAAAAAATGAAAATATTACTCAGGGAAATAAAGGAACAGCAAACATGAGATCTAATATTCAGGTGCTGTACAGGTTTTTAAAAGTTCCACATGAAATGCAGATCACACAGCAGCAGCAAGCCAATAGCTTCTCGAGCAAAGAGGAGGTGAAAAAAACCACCTGCTACTTGTTTCCCAATGTATCACCGTTTATGAGGGGTTTCGGAGGAGTGGCCGCGTCTCCTTGGGGTGTTCACAGGCTCCCTCTTCACAACAGCGCCTTCTGCCACTGGCAGGTGGGAAAGGGTTGGCGAGCGAAGCCCCCTTTTATATATATATATATATATATATATATATATATATATATATATATATATTTGTACACTGGGTTCTTCTTGTCTTCTTTTGTCCAGATCTCACTCTATATACAGTGCCCTCCATAATATTTTAAGACCTACTTTTCCTTGATTTACCCCTCTGCTACACAGTTTAAAATTACAAATCAAACAATTCAGATGTGATTAACTCTTTGACGGCTGAATATTTTTTTTCCAAAAAACTCAGTTTTATGAAAACCACACATAGCAATAGTTTCACACAGATATCAACAAAAATGTCAGTTGCTGCATGCTGTGACTGCTGTTGGTGCCTGCTCTGGTGGTATTGGCTGCACATGGAGCTGGGGGTGTTGCTGTTGGGGCTCAACGGCCAGCAGGAATGCATGGTGGGCTGGCTGCCTGGCTGTCTTTCTGCGACGGTGGCAAATGCAGTATGATGCAATCTGATATGTATCTCTTGTCATCATACGTGGCTGTCCTTCCAGGCAAATGTTGCCATAGGTGCATCAGCTACACAAACATCACAATCAGCTGATGCCGGTACCTCATTTTTGTTTTTGATCTCCATCCCCAGGTCAATTGAATCAAAGTTGAAGTCCAACAATTCAGAGTCTGATTCAGCGATAATACACTAAAAATCATCCACGGAGTACTTTGCTTTGCGCATTCACTCTGGTCTCTCCCCAGAAGTCGATGCCACACAGGGAATCAAAGTCAAATCAATGAAGCAAACTTTCCTGCTAGCAAAGATGGTTGAACTAAAACGTAACAGCAAACTTTGTCAGTTTACAGCAGATTACCATCCTCTACCCCTGAATTTCGGCAAAAGTCGACATCCGCCCTGAAAGAGTTAAAGTGCACATTGCAGAGCTTTTATTTAAGGGGATTTGCAAATATTTTGCTGCACCATGTAGAAATGATATATAGATTTTATATAGGTTTTTACTATAGGAAACACTTTTAAATTTAATTTGAAATTCTGCATTTTTTTTGCTCCTTAATAAAACTTGCCAATGTGCAATGCAAAAGATGCAATAAATGTATTTTGTAACACACTGGTATGCATACATTTATACCCACTATAAGATATGAATATAGCAAGCAGTTAACTTCTGGTGTGCCTCATGTTTATAGGTTTTTTTTTAAATTGGCATTTCAGAACCTTAGTTTAGATGTCTTTGATTTATACAGACATGTGATTCAATGGACACAGACACAGCAGTGTTTCACGATTAACTACACAAATTCACAATACCTGTAATTTAAAATTACAAAGCAGGCTAATAATAGTGACAGCAAAGTAATGCAAAAGAAACAATTCTGATCAAACACAGCCACAGAGCACAACTATAAACCAGAGTACGAACTAATAGTCAAAAGTAAACTGGAAAATTGAGTGCTGAACTTTGATGGCTAGCAGACGATTTTAACATTGAGCACTGACAACAACAGACAAAGTGTTCAAAATAACCAGCAGAAGAGTGAAAGGGGTGAAATTAAAATATAACAAGCATCTTAATGTGCAGTACATCCGTCCATCTATCCTCCAAACCTGCTTTATTCAGAGCAGGGGCAAGGGGAAGCTGGAGACTACCCCAGCAAGCATAGAGTGCAAGGCAGGAACAATTCCTGGACAAGTGTGAATACACACACACACACACTCACAGAAGATAATTTATCATCACCAATCCTATAGTTTTTGCTATTCAGCTCTTCATAACTGTCTGTCTTTTTATGAGATCCCCAGTCATGATTCATTTTGTCCTGTATTCAATTCCTTTCATAACCGACTTTTTAATTCCTGCTACAATGATGTGACTCATCTGTACATTCAACTCTTACTGTCAAGTCTGACTTTAACTGACATTCAGTCGTGTTTTATATTCTAATACAGCGTAAGGGGGTGTCTGCACTTTAGGCCCTGTGTGCCTTACTTTTACTCTCTTATTTCAGTTATTTTGTTATGTCTCGGCTTTGTAATGTATTCATGTAATGATGCTTACTATGAAAGGGGAATGTTAAAATCAAGATCAATTGATGATAATAATAATAATAATAATGTTACATTTATTGAGCGCCTTTCACAAACCCAAGGTCGCTTTACATACAGAGTAAAAAAAAATTACACAGATGACAAAAGTTCGTAGAAGAAGAAAGTTTTCAGGTGAGATTTAAAAGTGCAGAAAGAGGAGCAAACTCAGAGAGACTGAGTAATAGAGTTCCAGAGTTGAGGGGCCATAGCACTGAAGGACCTGCCTGCCTCCCAGGTTGGAGAGTCTGGTGCATGAGACAGTAAGGAGATTACTGCTCGAGGACCTGAGAGAGCGATAAGGAGTGTAAGGAGCTGAGTGAGGTAGAGGGGGCAAGGTTATGTAGGGCTTTGAAGGTGAGAAGCAGAATCTTGAATTTAATCCTTGATGGAACCGGTAACCAGTGAAGCTTGGAGAGAACAGGGGAGATGTGAGGAAAACGCTTTGTGTGGGTGAGGACTCTGGCTGCGAAGTTCTGAATGTACTGTAGCCTCTGTGTAGATTTTGCAGAGAGGCCAATGGCGAGGGAATTACAGTAATCAATACGAGACATCATGACAAACATTGAAGCAGAGCCTGACAATCATTAAAGGACAGAGATGGACAGAGGCGGGCAATGCGATGGAGATGACAGAATGAAATTTTGGAAAGAGACTTAATGTGTAACTCAGAGTTAAGTGATGAATCAAACAAAACATCTATTGTCGCAGCCATCTTACAGATCTCTTTTCACTCTGCAGATTTGTTGGCCGCATCAACATATACCAGAACCGGGATGAGCCCGCTGCCAGGTATGATTTTACTGCATTGTGTGGTAAAGTTAATAAAAGCACCACTATTTAAAACTTTGGGTTCAGTAACGAATAAGCTGCTCATGTATTTGTCACACTACACACTACACTGACTTTCTGACTGGTCCTTCCCTAGGAACTCGAACAGGTGGGATGTGCAGGTCTGCTCTCGATCGATGTGTGTTTTCTCTCTTTTTCTTTTTCCTCTTCTATGTGAGGTTGATGCACTTGATTAACCTTCTCTATTCAGTTCGGTCCTGCACCTCCTTGACAGTCAAGCGGTTTCCCTTCAAATCTTCTTTTACTTTATCCGTCCACCTCTGCTTTGATCTCCCTCATTTTCTCATCCCCTGGACCTCCAATCCCATCACTCTTTTGCCCACAAATTCGATGTTTCTCCTCATCACATATACATACCACTTCAATTTACTTTACTGAGCTTTTTATCTCTCACTGTTTTGGTGCATCTCTGATTGTCCCATTTCTTAGTCTGTCCTTATTTGTAACTTTTCTCAATGCTTCAATATCAGTTGTTTCAATGCAAAGACTGTATCAATTGCTCCTCTCCACAGCATAAAACCAATCTACTCCCCCTCATGTCTCCTCCTTAAGCTTTCTCTCTCTAACCCTTTCCCAAATGTTCCTTGTGTGTGACATCAGTTTCAACCCTCTATTCTGTCCACAACCATTCACCTTATAAATGGGTACAATCCCCCTGTTCCTCCACTCCTCTGGTATCCTCTCCTGTTCAGTGATCTTCTGCATTCAATCCCACAACACATCGACTCCCTCTTCTCCTAAACTCGTCCACACTTCTGCTGATCCTGTTCTCTTTCCATTTTTCATTCTTTTGAGTATCTCCTTTACTTCCTCCCTCCTTATACTTGGTAATGGACTCCATCACCAAATAGTACCCTTGGATTTTCTTTATTTAACAGCTTTTTAAAGTGCCTCTTCCATCTATTCTTGATCCTGTCATGCTCATTTAGGATCACATGCAGTATTATTTGGAGTTAATTATCCTTAATTACCCTCTTATTTCTCCAGACCATCCCAGTATAAATAATTTTCAGCGAAATGCAATGAATGGATCATTCATGTCATGTCCGTTTGACAGCACAACGCATGCAGAAAAGATTGACTGTCTCACCCACTTTCCCTCCAGCTTTACAGTACCTGTCGGCATCAGTTAGCCTGCCCTGCTTTCTCTTGTTCACTTGCTGTTGATGTTGATCAGGGAGAACTGTGCAAGTTTGGCAAGTTACAAAGCACTGTTGAAGATGAAGTGATAAAGGTGAGGCCTAGCTGGTCATGGTCTCCAATTCACACTCTGTGCCTTAGCTTGCATTTTATTACTTAGTGAAGAGTGAATGAAAGAATTGGGACCCACCATAGTAATAAAGACAGAAATCATCTCTCTCTTTGTTCATAGCCGCAAGATGCCACAGTGCGTTACTTATTGAGGCATATGGCCATACATCTTTGCAGACCATACAGTTGTCCCTAATTAGGCATGCCCACTGCAACGAGAGCATGGTTCTGATCCAGCAAAGTGCTTTTAGGGGTTTTTCACCTCCATGTTAAATCCTTTTGTACCACTGCAACTCTATCGTCTAATTGTCTCTGTTTTTCAGGCCTCTGGGATCAGAAAACTTGCTGCTTAGAGGAGCCACTCTGAAGAATACGGAATACATTTTTGGTAAGTGATATTTTATCAGTTTTTTTTTTTTTTGAAGATGCTACACCCAATAAGTTCTAAGATTGGCCATTGTGTGGCACTGCTGTGATTGTAAGCCAGTCACACACACACATTATGTGGAACGTATTCATAGCCCTGTTGAGCTGAGCATCTGGTTTTGCATGCATGCTTAGATTTCTGTTGAGGATGAATAAAAGGATTGCACAATGAAAAATGTTTATTTTTGAGTAAGAAGAAAAAAATCTGATATTTGTCAGCTTCTTGTTAAATCCGGAACTAAACCACTACTGGTGTAAAAGCAGATATACACCAAATAAGCACTTAGTCACAGTGTTTTGTTTACATGGCACAGGCAATTCAAAATTTCTCAAGCTCGCAATTCATTGTCACTGTAGGCGTTAGCGCATGAAAAGTTAAGTTGCAAAGCTGTGGTTTAATGGGTTGAATGCTTTTCACAGAGTTTGCTGCGCCTCCTGAATATTTTCATTAGTCAGTTTCGTTGCTGATCAGCAGTATCAGTCTTCATCTTCAGGAGATGCTTCTCTGGACTGCAGCTATGTGCTTATTCAGGGAGCACCTGCTGTAACATCTGTGATAATCTCCTACCAAGAAGCAGGCAAAATCTGATCTTGGGTTGTTACTCAAAAGTGGAGATTTGTTTTTGCATAGCCAGTGCACTATAGACACTTTGCTTTCAACCTTTTTATCTTTTTCTTTCGGCTGCTCCCGTTAGGGGTCGCCACAGCTGATCATCTTCTTCCATATCTTCCTGTCCTTGTCATCTTGTTCTGTTACACCCATCACCTGCATGTCCTCTCTCACCACATCCCTAAACCTCCTCTTAGGCCTTCCTCTTGCCTGGTAGCTCTATCCTTAGCATCCTTCTCCCAATGTACCCAGCATCTCTCCTCTGCACATGTCCAAACCAACGCAATCTCGCCTCTCTGACTTTGTCTCCCAATTGTCCAACCTGAGCGGACCCTCTAATGTCCTCATTTCTAATCCTATCCACCCTCGTCACACCCAAAGCAAATCTTAACATCTTTAACTCTGCCACCTCCAGCTCTGTCTCCTGCTTTCTGGTCAGTGCCACCGTCTCCAAGCCATATAACATAGCTGGTCTCACTACCGTCCTGTAGACCTTCCCTTTCACTCTTACTGATACCCGTCTGTCACAACTTACTCCTGACACTCTTCTCCAACCACTCCACCCTGCCTGCACTCTCTTTTTCACTTCTCTTCCACACTTCCTGTTATTCTGTACTGTTGATCCCAAGTATTTAAACTCATCCACCTTCGCCAACTCTACTCCTTTCATCCTCGCCATTCCTCTGACCTCCCTCTCATTTACACACATGTATTCTGTCTTGTTCCTACTCCTTCTTTCCTCTCCTCTCTAGAGCATATCTCCACCTCTGCAGGGTCTTCTTAACCTGCTCCCTACTATTGCTACAGATAACAATGTCATCAGCAAACATCACAGTGCACGGGCACTATTTTCAACCTAATTAAACAATTTCTAAAAAACACTAAAACCTGGCTCTGTAGATATGGTTGTTATACCATCACATCTAACAAGTGTGCGCTGCTGGCTTGCAACCACTGTCACACCACATGGTAACCATTCTTAGACCTTACTAATTTTGAACTCTAAAAGCCCAGTCAAACTGCAGATTAGCTGCATTTACATGGCTTGGGAGCACACTGTTGCTTATGAGGGGGTGTTGCTCTTCAGTTCCGGTAAGAGAGCTTTGGGTCCAATATCTGATAAAGTTAATGAGGTGGACTAGCAGATGGCCAGTCACATACACTATATTACCAAAAGTATCGGGACCCCCCTCCAAATCATTGAATTCAGGTGTTCCACTGACTTCCATGGCCACGGGTGTATAAACTCAAGCACCTCGGCATGTAGACGGCCTCTACAAACATTTATGAAAGAATGTGTTGCTCTGAGGAGCTCAGTTAATTCAAGCCTGGTACCGTGACAGGATGCCAACTGTGCAATAAGTCCATTTGTGAAATTTCCTCGCTACCAAATATTCCACGGTCAACTGTTAGTGGTATTATTAACAAAGTGGAAGCAATTGGGAACAACAGCAACTCAGCCACAAAGTGGTAGGCCACATAAAATCACAGAACAGGGACAGCGCATGCTGAGGTGTGCAGAAGTCGGCAACTTTCTGCAGAGTCAACAGCTACAGACCTCCAGAAGCTCAAGAACAGTGCAGCATAGAGAGAGAGAGAGAGCCTCATTGAATGGGTCTCCATGGCCGAGCAGCTGCAGCCAAGCCTGACATCACCAAGTGCAATGCAAAGCCTCGGATGCAGTGGTGTAAAGCCCACCGCCCGCCACTGGACTCGAGATCAGTACAGATGTGTCCTCTGGAGTGACGAATCACACCATCCGATGGACGAGTCTAGGTCTGGCGGTTGCCAGGAGAACGGGACTTACTAAATGTACAAAAAACAAATCCAAATCATATTATGTGATATCATCTACTGTTAAATTCTACTCTGTACTTCTAAAATTTTTATTTTTATACGGATTTGTTCTGTTCTCTGTATTGTATTGACCCCCTTCTTTTTGACACCCACTGTACGCCCAACCTACCTGGAAAGGGGTCTCTCTTTGAACTGCCTTTCCCGAGGTTTCTTCCATTTTTTCCCTACAAGGGTTTTGTCTTCTTAGAGAGTCAAGGCTGGGGGGCTGTCAAGAGGCAGGGCCTGTTAAAGCCCATTGTGGCACTTCTTGTGTGATTTTGGGCTCTACAAAAATAAATTGTATTGTAAAGTTTGGTGGAGGGGGATTATGGTGTGGGGTTGTTTTTCTGGGGTTGCCCCTTAGTTCTAGTGAAAGGAACTCTTAATGCTGCAGCATACAAAGCCATTTTGGACAAGTTCATGCTCCCAACTTTGGGGATGGCCCCTTCCTGTTCCAACATGACTGCACATGCGCCAGTGCACAAAGCAAGGTCTATGAAGAAATGGAGGAGCGAGTTTGGTGTGGAGGAACTTGACTGGCCTTCACAGAGCCCTGACCTCAACCTGACAGAACACCTTTGGGATGAATTCGAGTGGAGACTGCGAGCGAGCCAGGGCTTCTCCTCCAACGTCAGTGCCTGAACTCACAAATGCTCTCCTGGTAAGAAATTCCCATAAACACACTCACCCTACACCTTGTAGAAAGCCATCTCAGAAGAGTTGAAGGTGTTAGAGCTGCAAAGGGTGGGCCAATTTCACATTAAAGCCTATGAATTAAGAATGGGATGTCATTAAAGTTCATGTGTGTGTAAAGGCAGGCATCCCAATACTTTTGGGAATATAGTGTATAAAGTAAAATATTCATATTCAATGTCCTCCATGATATTTGGAATAAACACACATTTTTCATTGATTCACGCTCCACAGTTTAAAATTACAAATTAAACAATTCAGATATTGTGATTAAAGTTTTCATTGCAGACTTTTATTAGCACATTTTTTTATTTGGTATTTGCATACATTTCAGTCAGAGCATGTAGAAATGACAATGTTTTTTCGACACGGTCCCTCCATTTCAGGGCACAATAATGTTTGGAACAATTGCCGTCACAGAGGTTTGGGATTACTCAGGTGTGTTTCATTGCTTCATAAGATATGCCTCTAGACTTTGGAGTCTGTAGCTGCCATTGTTCAACATGACAACAAGAGCAGTGCCAATAAAAGTCAAAGAGGCCATTATGAGGCTGAAAAATAAGAATAAAACCATTACAGACATCGGTAAAACCTTAGGATGTCCTAACAGTGAACTCAGAAATTGCAAAGGGACTGGTAGGTCAAGGAAGACATCCACTGGTGATGACAGAAGAATCCTCATTATGGTAAAGAAAAGCCCCAAACGCTTGTCTGACAGATCAGAAACAGTCATCAGGGAGCAGATGTGTCAGAGACGACTAGAACAGAAACACAGAGGACACACTGCAGGATACACACCACTAGTTAGCCACAAAAACAGGATGGCCAGATTAGAGGTTGCAAAAAGTAATTAAAAGAGCCTGTACAATATTTGGTCATACCAGATAAAGATGAACCTGCTGTGTCAGAGTGATGGCAAGAACAAGTCTGGGGATGAAAAGGAACTGCCCAAGTGCCAAAGCAGACCATCTCATCTGTTAGACATGGTGGTGGAGTGGTATGGCTTAGGTATGTATGGCTGCCACAAGTCCTGGCACACTTCTCTTCATTGGTGATGGGACTGTTCACGGCAGCTGCACAATGAATTCTGAGGTGTGTAGAAACATCTAATCTGCTCAAGTTCCAGTAAATGCCTCCAAACTTACTGGATGGCGCTTCATCCTGCAACAAGATAATGATCCAAACATACTGCTAAGGCAACACAGGAGTTTGTGAAAACTAAAAAATGGAAAACTTGAATAGCCAAGCCAGTCACCTGATGTAAATCCAATTGAGCAGGCCTTCCATATGCTGAAGAGAAAATTTAATGGAATTTGCCCCACCAAAACAAGCGGGAGCTGACAATGCCTGCATTAGAAGCTTGGCAGAGCATCACCAGAGAAGATCCTCAGCAGCTGGTGATGTCTATGAATCACAGACTTCAAACAGTCATTGCCTACAAGGGATATGAGACAAAGTGGTAAATAGGACTTCTTGGTCCTGAAACTGGAAGACCATGTAGAAAAAGTGTTTTTTTTACATGCTGCAATTGAAATGTATGCAAATCCCCTTAAATGAAAGTCTGCAATTTGCACTTTAATCGTATCTGAAGTATTTGATTTTATCTTTCTCTTAATATTATTACAGGACACTATATATATATATATATATATATATATATATATATATATATATATATATATATATATATATATATACTCACCTAAAGAATTATTAGGAACACCATACTAATACGGTGTTTGACCCCCTTTCGCCTTCAGAACTGCCTTAATTCTACGTGGCATTGATTCAACAAGGTGCTGAAAGCATTCTTTAGAAATGTTGGCCCATATTGATAGGATAGCATCTTGCAGTTGATGGAGATTTGTGGGATGCACATCCAGGGCACGAAGCTCCCGTTCCACCACATCCCAAAGATGCTCTATTGGGTTGAGATCTGGTGACTGTGGGGGCCATTTTAGTACAGTGAACTCATTGTCATGTTCAAGAAACCAATTTAAAATGATTCGAGCTTTGTGACATGGTGCATTATCCTGCTGGAAGTAGCCATCAGAGGCAGAACTCTACGTGACCATCTTCATCAAGCCCTTCTGTGAGAACCCTAAATCCAAAGAGGACTGTTTCATTTATGCTAGGTAGAATGCCCAGAGGGGAGTGGGTGGTCTAATGGTCTGGAATCCCTACAGATTTTATTTTTTTCTTCAGCCGTCTGGAGTTTTTTTTTTTTTTGTGTCCCCGCCATTGAACCTTACTCTTATTCGATGTTAATTAATGTTGATTTATTTTGTTTTCTTATTGTGTCTTTTATTTTTCTATTCTTTATTATGTAAAGCACTTTGAGCTACTGTTTGTATGAAAATGTGCTATATAAATAAATGTTGTTGTTGTTGGTGGTCATGAAGGGATGGACATGGTCAGAAACAATGCTCAGGTAGCCCGTGGCATTTAAACGATGCCCAATTGGCACTAAGGGGCCTAAAGTGTGCCAAGAAAACATCCCCACACCATTACACCACCACCACCAGCCTGCACAGTGGTAACAAGGCATGATGGATCCATGTTCTCGTTCTGTTTACGCCAAATTCTGACTCCACCATTTGAATGTCTCAACAGAAATCGAGACTCATCAGACAAGGCAACATTTTTCCAGTCTTCAACTGTCCAATTTTGGTGAGCTCGTGCAAATTGTAGCCTCTTTTTCCTATTTGTAGTGGAGATGAGTGGTACCCGGTGGGGTCTTCTGCTGTTGTAGCCCATCCGCCTCAAGGTTGTGCGTGTTGTGGCTTCACAAATGCTTTGCTGCATACCTCGGTTGTAACGAGTGGTTATTTCAGTCAAAGTTGCTCTTCTATCAGCTTGAATCAGTCGGCCCATTCTCCTCTGACCTCTAGCATCAACAAGGCATTTTAGCCCACAGGACTGCCGCATACTGGATGTTTTTCCCTTTTCACACCATTCTTTGTAAACCCTAGAAATGGTTGTGCGTGAAAATCCCAGTAACTGAGCAGATTGTGAAATACTCAGACCGGCCCGTCTGGCACCAACAACCATGCCACGCTCAAAATTGCTTAAATCACCTTTCTTTCTCATTCTGACATTCAGTTTGGAGTTCAGGAGATTGTCTTGACCAGGACCACACCCTAAATGCATTGAAGCAACTGCCATGTGATTGGTTGATTAGATGATTGCATTAATGAGAAATTGAACAGGTGTTCCTAATAATCTTTTAGGTGAGTGTATATATATATATATATATATATATATATATATATATATATATATATATATATATATATAATTATTTATTTATTTAGTGTTCATAGATATTGGGAACATCAGTGCTGCTTGTTCTGTGCTCATTCTGCACCAGATGCACACAGTCTGATGGAGGAGCTGGTTCAAAGAAACCTCTGTTCTCACTGTCTGTCCACTGTTGCCACAAGTTATGCCATTCCGGTAAATTAATGCATTTTCACCTTGTCAATAACTTCAACGGCCTTACCTGTACCTTTTAAAGCAGGGGGGTTGTTGCTTTGCAGTAACTCTAACAGACATTAGCTTGCTATACTCAATCCACGGATGCAACTCATTCAATTCGATACAACTTAGTCTTAACTGCACTTTCACTTAACAGTGCAGTGTGTTATAAATAATTATAAATAATATGTAAAAATAAACACACAATATACTGTATGTACAAAAATATAACTACCTTGTATCTGTAATATAAGACCTATGACAGCAGCATTCTGAAAATGTACATTTTTATGCAAATGATAATTTCAATTTTTTTAAGAAGAAAATCAGACAACAGATCCATCATGATTTGGTGCATCCATTTCAAGGTAAACCACCTTGCCACCAAAGTCTCAGAGAAAATGAGTGAAAGAAAACAGAAAAGACTAATTAACAGTGAAACAAAACAAAAAAATATAATTGATTAAAAAGCAATATAGAGAAGCAATATGTAACAACCTTAATGTCAGCTCTAACAGTTGAATGGCTATGCTACAGTAAGTTCTGAGATTCATTTAAATGATGAAACGGATGGGGTTTCTGTAAATTCGGGAGACTACACTCTAGAGTTTGGGCGTCCTATAGCAGAAGTAACTGCTTACTGTACAAATTTTGTTTATCCTTGAATTTTAAAGAGGGTCAGCTTCAAGAGACTGCAATGTATGCCCTGAAGTGACTGCACTAATTCATTTTGTGTGCTAATGGGGGAGCTGAACCATTTCTGACTTTTAAGTACAGTACCTGATAAAAAAAATCATTTTAAAATCGGCTCTAAATTTAATTGCAAGTCAGTGAACGATTTAAGAACTGCTGTTGCATGGTCATACTTCTTGGTTCTAATTATGAGCCTTGCTGTCATTTTTAAATTAATTGTAGAGTAATATTCATAAAGCATTACAAAAGTTAATTTTGCTTGAGACAAATGAAAGAAAAAACTCTTTTAAGAATCTGCAGCAGATGTAGCCCAATCATATTCTTTTACTCAGATGTGAGTTAAATTGTTAAATTCTTTCTTTTCTTTCTTTTAATTCAACTTCTCATCCCCACCTTACATTTATTAGTATAGATAAATATGAAATCCACTATATAATATATAGATGGGCAGACAGATATGAAAGGCACTATATAACAGATAGATAGATAGATGTTTTAATTTCTGAAACTTCTAATATGCTAAAAATATGGCTGCTAAAAATACATTAGTATCTAATTGTTGAGGATTTTGCATTCGGTCTTTTATATCACTACTGCACCATTTGGTGTTTTTATAGATAGATAGATATACAGACAGATAGATAGAAATAAAAGGCAGTATATGATAGATAGATAGATAGATAGATATTTTGTGGTTTTGAATCTGGATTTATCAGATTAATATGTTAAAAGATTAATAAGTATTCCTCTGCATAACACTCCCAACTATGCTTCTTCTGCCTATTCAATAAAGAAGGACCTTAAAAATTTTGAGCCACTGACTACACCATTTGTTTCCTGTGGTCTCCTGTTCATCCTACTGAGACGCTCTATGTGCTTCCAGTTTTCGTCTCTACAGTATAGTCTAACTCTGTGGGTCTCAGATGACAGTCCAGGGTCTTTTCACCTTGAGACCAACTTGTTTTTAATCTGTGGTTTTGGTTAGTGTTGCTGTTGGAAAGAGCAGGTGTAGGTGCAGGTGTTGTTCCAGCAATCCAATGAAATGTCAGCTAAATTGTTATATTATTCCTTTTCATTCTTGTAATTAGCTTCTCATCCCTAACTAATATTTATTAGTACACACAGATAGATATGCAAGATATTATATAATGGATAGATATATGAAAGGTGCATATGATTGATAGAGAGATGGACATGAAATGTATCATATAATGTATAGATAGATATGAAAGAAGCTAAATGATAAATAGAGAGATGGATGGATGGACAAAACTGTCTCCCATCCCCTAACCCCCGGAGGAAATCTGGATTTGCACAGAAGCTATGCACCAGTATAACACCATCTAACACCAGTTCTGTTCCCTAACAACCAAGTTACTTGAACTATTCTATAACATTTCAGTAATTATTTACAGTGGTCGCTCTTCCAAAACCCCCTCTTAAACGGTGATACATTGGGAAACAAATACATTTTTTGTACCTCCTCTTTGCTTGATCAGCTGCTGGCCTGCTGCTGCCGTGCCGTGTGATCTGCATCTCGTGCGGTGCTTCGAACATTTAAAAGCCCGTACAGCAGCTGTCCTACTCTTTGTCTTTTATTTACAACCCTGGGCGTGGTTAAATCTCTTGGCACAAAGTCTCGTCTTGCGGGACGCAGGTTCTTGATATTTTTTAGTTTATAATTAAAAAATGGAACAAGAATCTGGAAATCTAACAACATCACATTAAAGTTCAATAAATTCTGAAAAGAGTGGTACCAAACTTATATATGTAGGTTTTATAATCAGCCCGGTTTAAAGCGTGACAAAAAATTGTTGCACTTTTAGGCTTAGGATTTTATATAGAGAGAGTAGCTCTATATATTATATTATACTAGCCCTGTAAGCCTGTGCTGTAAAAAGCCTGGGGTCCTAGAAACTATTGAAATCGTCAGAAAAAAAAAACTGAAATGTAGACATTTCAGGTAATCGAAAGGAACTACTCTGGGCATCTCTCTCCTAGGAGGATTCATTTTGCCGATGTGCTCGCATTGCTTGTGTTATTAGTGGCTAAGAGTGCTTTCTGTTTCCTCAGAGGTGGAGCCCTTACCCCGACTCCACCTCTCACTTTCAGGCCAGACAGACACACATACTTCCACGCATAGACATTTATATATAAGATATACAGTACATACACACATACAGTACAGGCCAAAAGTTTGGACACACCTCCTCATTCAATGTGTTTTCTTTATTTTCATGACCATTTACATTGGTAGATTCTCACTGAAGGCATCAAAACTATGAATGAACACATGTGGAGTTATGTACTTAACAAAAAAAGGTGAAATAACTGAAAACATGTTTTATATTCTAGTTTCTTCAAAATAGCCCCCCTTTGCTCTGATTACTGCTTTGCACACTCTTGGCATTCTCTCGATGAGCTTCAACATGTAGTCACCTGAAATGGTTTTCACTTCACAGGTGTGCCTTATCAGGTTATTTAGTGGAATTTCTTGCTTTATCAATGGGGTTGGGACCAGCAGTTGTGTTGTGCAGAAGTCAGGCTAGTTGGACGCTCATTTATTTTTCAACAGGACAATGACCCCAAACACACCTCCAGGCTGTGTAAGGGCTATTTGACCAAGAAGGAGAGTGATGGAGTGCTGTAAATGGTCATGAAAATAAAGAAAACACATTGAATGAGGAGGTGTGTCCAAACTTTTGGCCTGTACTGTATATATACACACACATCAGGATGATCTAAAAGGAAGAAAATTTGAAAAAGAATGAAAAGAAAACTTCACTCACAGTGAGGCACCATACAGGAGGCATATTGCTGTTGGTATAAAGGATCCATCAGTTGTGTTTCTTGAGACACTTCTACTGAATGTTGTTCATAATCGCACTCAATTTTGTTTTAATTCTCTCCTTTACCACTACCTCCAGGGGGTCCAGACTTTGTTCCAAAACTGAGTCTACCCTTTTAATGAGCTTGTTAATTTTGTGGGTTTCTCTTGATGTTACCAGCCCAGCACACCACAGCGTACAAAACTGCACTGGCATCACAACAGGGTTGTAGGAGATCTGAAGGATGTGGCTACTAACATTAAAAGAAAGAGTCTTCTAAGGACAAAGAGTCTGCTCTTCCATTTCTTATATAGTTCCTCTGTGTTCTGAGAGCAGTCCAACCTGTCATTAATGTGGACCCCCAAGTGTTTATAGGAGTGGGCCACCTCTACATCTACTCCATGAATGGTGACCAGACACAGAGGCTCTTTGGTGCAGTGAAAGCCAATAAGCAGTTCCTTGGTTTTGCTGATGTTAAGGTGCAGACAATTCCCTTTGCACCAAGAAACAAAGTTCTCCACCTGACTCCTTTCCTCTGTCTCACCCCCCTTTTTGAGTTTAGCTGTTTAGTTGAATTCTGGGAAAACAGGTGCAGCATGAAAACTTGCAGGCATTTTAAGCACCAAATACCCCACAGCTTTACAACACAAGGTGCTTATAACATTCTCCATTTAAGGACAATGCTCTTTTGTTAGTTTGAATTCTTTACAGAAATGAACGTGCTGTCCTTGTTCTAATTTTGTACTTGATATTTGATTGTTAAAAAAAATGTGACGGCAAAAAAAGACAATGTGCAATTTTCTACATAACATTTAGTGAAATAAACTCCTAAACATTCGATCTGTTAAAGATAAAAGAGGAATATTGCATCCTCTGACTGTCCCTCTTTCATTCTGCCTTGGCGTCTGTGGCCCTCAATTCACTCAGTGCAGAGATGAGCTGTAATATGACACAACCAGCATATAAACATCAGCTAACTAAATTAGGGTGAGGAGAAAAATTAAATAAAACTGCAAACATTTGACAGATGTGTCTGGTACAGGTAGAAAATAACTCAGTGAATCTATTACTGCTAATCTAAAGCAAGAAAAATGTACGAACCTGTTATTAACAACATGTAAATCAATATGTAATTGGTTTAGATGGGATCAGAGTTAGGAAGTGATTTAAGGAGCTGAAGAGAAAAAAAATAATTTAATTTTAAAGATGATATTACAGAAATGGTGAGGGAATTATTGCGTTATTTTTGCTTTTGTTTCAGTTTTTAGTACTGCTATTCTAGTGTGCAATTGCTTAGGTGCTGCTAAAAAGTTTAATTAATTTAAGGGTACATCAAAGGATTAAAGCAAGTTGGTCTTAAGGTGACAATATGTTTTCAGGACCCTGTACCGTCATCCAAGACCCACAAAGTTAGACTATACATGAAAACTGATATTTTTTCCCTAATTCTTCTCACAAGATCTTTCTTTTTTCTGAGTCAAAGTTCAGACACTTTGTTGTGCATGCTTTCATCTTTTTTGTGCTTCTGTACTGATGTCATGCACTGCTCTTGCATACACCTCATTGCCTTCCTTGTAATAGCACCACGTTTTCTACCGCACAGTGCTGGCACCTGTGATTTAAATCCACATTTATTTAAAGAGCTACATTTCATCTTGGGAACAAATAACGTTCTGTCTGCCTGTTTATCTATCTATTATATAGTGCCTTTCACATCTATCTTATCTGTCTATCTCTGTATTATATAGTGTCCTTCACATCTATCTATCTATCTATTGTGGCAAGCAGTTGGGGGTGGTATCCAGCCGGGATGCCCAGAAGGACTGGAAGAGGGACTACGCCTCCTCCAGACCACAAGAGGGCAGCCGCCTTGGATGGTATGGGGACCACGGGAACAGAGCTTGAAAGCTCAACCCTATATGGGCCCATGGTCACCGCCAGGGTTCACCCGGATGCCTGAAGAACCCTGGCCTTCAGCACTTCCGCCACACCCGGAAGTGCCCTGGGTGGGGGTGGGTGATGAAGACCACGGACACCCGGAGTGCTTCCGGGTGCACAGTCGGCACTTCCGCCACAACAGGGCAGTTGGGAGGCACCTGGAGCACATCCGGGTGGATATAAAAGGAGCCGCCTCCCTCCATTAGATGGCTGGAGTTGGGAGGAAGAGAGACAGAACTCGGGAGGAAAGGAGTGGAGGCGGTCAGAAAAAGAGGCATTGGAAGGGCCTGGACTTTGGGGAAGTACTGGGGTTGTGTGTGCACTTTGTAATTAGTATATTGTAAATAAACGTGTGTTGGGTGATTTAAAACCATGTCTACCTGTCTGTGTCCGGGCTGTTTCCCACATTATCTATCTATCTATCTATCTATCTATCTATCTATCTGTCTATTATATACTGCCTTTTGTTTCTATCTATCTATTATATAGTGCCTTTCACATCTATCTATCTGTCTATTATATAGTGCCTGTCACATCTATCTATCTATCTATTATATAGTGCCTTTCACATCTATCTATCTATCTGTCTATCTATCTATCTATCTATCTATCTATCTATCTATCTATCTGTCAATCTTTATATATTTCTATCTGTCTTTCTGTCTGTCTGTTATATACTGCCTTTTGTTTCTATCTATCTATTATATAGTGCCTTTCACATCTATCTTTCTATCTATCTATCATATACTGCCTTTTATTTCAATCTATCTATCTATTATATAGTGCCTTTGAGATCTATCTATCTATCTATCTATCTATCTGTCATATACTGCCTTTTATTTCTATTTATCTATCTGTCTGTCTATCTATAAAAACAATAAATGGCACAGTAATGATGTAAAAGACCGAATGTGAAATCCTCAACGATTATTATTAGCATATTAGAGCTATAGTTTCAGAAATTAAAACAACAACAGACTAAAAGACTACCAAATGAAACACAATTTTTGAAATGTGTATGTCAAACAAAGCTAGTAAGAAGGAAATGTTAAAATGCAGATACATAGTCAAAGGAATAAGAAGAATTGAAACACAAATCATATTCTACTGAAAGGATCAGACAAACCTACCTTCTAAATCAGTAAAGACCAAGTAACAGAAATGAGAATGACTGAATGATCTTTTGAGTCCCAGTGATCTGTGAATATGTCTGAAGTAGTCTTTGAAAATAAACAAATATGTGCCAAAACCAAAAAACACTTTCTGGACACGAGAAAAGACACAAATTAGTGAAGTGGTATTCCATATAACAGACAGTGCAAAATATATATTAAAAAAAAAATTTACAAAATTAGAACATAAAAACTGTCTGAATGGGTGAAAAGGATTTCTTCATAAAAAATGGTAAAGATTCCAACAAAGGTTTGAAAACTGAAAGGCTGAGAACTGAATAAAGCAATTGGATTGAAAGCTGAAACTAGCAGCAAATGTTCAACTTAAAGAAGAGTAAAAAAAGGATAAAAGATTGGAAAATAGACTATCAAGAGATGTTTGTGGAATATTATTGAAAATAAGCAACTAAATAAACAAATAGTTCAGTGACTTATTTACAGAATAAAAGTTAAATAGAATGCCACACGCACAAATAAAAACCCTTTTAAAGGATTTTTCAAAAAGGTTTAAAAAAAAATAAAATTCAGATTTGCTTCAGGGTACACTGAAAGCTAAAAAAAAAAACTCCATATAAACACCATCCTCAGAAATTCCTGGGAAATATAAAGGGTCTTAATGAGAGAAATTCCTGACGCTGTTTTCCTGGGATTATTGACCCAACTTGTCAACGCGCGCTCAGTGTTTTGAAATTCTTACTTGCATGTCTCCCCAGAAAAGATGACCAAAATACAATTGAAAATAAACAAACAGTGTACAGTATTTTACATATAATGCCTGAGTTGAGTCCATCATACCTTAAGACTTTGCTACATTTCTTACAGCTCAGATAGTTCAGCTCCTATTCATGTAAATCTAAAACCACTGAAAACCTCGCTTGACTTTCCATACCTGTCTTTATTTTCTTAACGTGACTCAAGTATCTAGCATTCAGAAATGACATTATAAAAATAATAGAATTATAGCTGGATTTTTAACATGGCAATTTTTAGGTGTGTTCACATCTACTGCACGAAGCACCTACTGCAAAAGACCACGTCTGTCTAAAAATAAGCATTGATTGAACAATATTAAGTGCAGATTAATATTGTACAGAATCGACATTATCAACCTGCAGCTAAATAGTGTTTGAACTAATTAATAACACGGGAAAGATGCAGCTGCCCTAAATGATATGAACACAGGACGGGTTTAAAAATGGACAGCGGTGTCGGTAGGTGGGAGGCTGAAGTCTTTCAGTCTCAAAAATACATGAAAATCACGACAAGCCTCTGATCTTCTTGCTCATCATGTACCTTTTGAATTCCTGTTATATAATAAATCAGTCTATTTCCAAGTTCTTACTTATTTGTATAACTTTAAAGAATTGTTGTGTTTTCACTAATATTAATAGCTAGATAGGAAACTTATTTCTGTTCCTTTCCTCCTTTCATAGGGTAACATTGATGCTGATTTTACGCTAGTATTATGTACTAACAGATATTTTTCCAATGGATATTACTGTAGTGGGTATACTTTAAAAATATTATGTTTAAGAAAACTGAACCAAAATGACTCGGTGATCCTCCACCACTAACACACTTCATTCAATGCCATTTTCATATCACTTGAATTGCAGTCCGCTGTGTATGAAAGCCGTTGAGCCTCCACAAGCTCCGTTTGTAGCTCCAATGTAATGTGCTCTTAAAAAGCCAATAATTAATGGAGTCTACCAACACATGGAACAGCATTCTGTTATCTCTATTATTTATAAGTATGGTACGACTCATTGTTACAAAACTATTTAATAAACAAAAATGTAATAACTGACTCTTGGATGAAATAAATAAATACAACATACAACATACATACATACATACAACATAAATAAATGCTCTTTCCTATCAGTTAACTTAGTGACTGAATGCTCCTGAATGTTACACCAAGTATACACTGTGCAACTTGTTTAAATCATGTCATAGTTT
This sequence comes from Polypterus senegalus, assembly GCF_016835505.1. Taxonomy (NCBI): domain Eukaryota; kingdom Metazoa; phylum Chordata; class Cladistia; order Polypteriformes; family Polypteridae; genus Polypterus; species Polypterus senegalus. Next base: position 308,720,406 of record NC_053155.1, on the reverse strand, counting down.
TTGTACATGTTCCAAGCAACAATATTTTTACTTTTCTTAAACATTAAGGACAATTTGTCATTCCACATTCTGTCCCACAATCGTTACTCTGATTGCCATTTCATGCCTGTCTTATGTTGTCACTAGTCTTATGTTTTGCCCCATCTGCTGTAGTTGTGATGCACGTCTCAAGTATAAAGAAATAACGGAATATCCACTGAGAGGTCAGATGATATTTTTAATTGTTAATTATGCAGGGTGATTCAAAAAGATTAATCCGATTTCAAAGTGATTTATTTCACTTGTAAATCATTAGAGAACAATGCAGTAAATTGTAATTGGTTCCATCCATCCATCCATTATCCAACCCGTTATATCCTAACTACAGGGTCACGGGGGTCTGCTGGAGGCCAATCCCAGCCAACACTGGGTGCAAGGCAGGAAACAAACCCCGGACAGGGCGCCAGCCCACCGCCGGGTGTGCACACACCAGGGACAATTTATAATACTCAATGCACCTGACCTGCATGTCTTTGGACTGTGGGAGGAAACCCACGCAGACACGGGGAGAACATGCCAACTCCACGCAGGGAGGACCCAGGAAGTGAACCTGGGTCTCCTAACTGCGAGGCAGCAGCGCTACCCACTGCGCCACCGTGCCGCCCTGTAATTGGTTCAGGTGAGCATAAAGTTTATTATGTAATTTTACAAGTGCTCAATATGACCTTTTCCAGCTGTATGGACAACGCGATAGTCAAATTCATCCCGTACTCGATTGAGCATGTCAGGTGTTTCGGTACTCAGGACTCTTTCAGTGTGATTTCGGAGATCATCCAGGGTTGTTGGGAGTGGTGGCACATAAACAGAATCCTTAACGTACCCGCCCCAAAAACGCAGTGAGATCTAGTGATCTTGGGGGCCAGAAGGGGAGTGCCAAATTGTAGGCTCCTTTACGGCCAATCCAGTGATGAGGGAGCTTGTTGTTGAGAAGTGCGCAGACTGAAGGGAGTCATCTTCCGGTGACAGTCAGAAACTCTATGAAAATTGGTATGTGATTGGTTCCTAGGCGCCTCATGGTTGTAAAAATAAAGCACTGTGAAATCGGAGGAATCTTTTTGAATCACCCTGTATTATACATTTTAAGATTGTACTGACTTTATTAAATATACTGTATCTAATTGTTAATGCACTTTATCCAATGAGGGTCAGGTGATAAGGTGCGCAGACACCACTGGCAGCTCATCCTGGCCAATCATCAGATGTTGACAGGCCAACTGCCAATTGTATTTTGGATATGTCTCCAAGTCTTGACCTGAGGGGCTGTGCCTGGCTCACCTATTCTGGGAGGTGTCCGATTAGTAAGCATGAGACAAAAGTTTCACTGGATCAAATTTCAGGATACAGAATAGTGCCAGGACAAAATGTGACCGTTTAGCATGTATTGTGTGACAGTATCATGACTCAAGTGAAACACAAAGGCAAATGAAAAAATATCTTTTGTCAAAAGCAGGGAGTTTATAAATTTGATTGAAAAACTAGACCTAAGATATAATATGCCAAAATGTATTTTATTTCAGCAGAAGCATTATTCACCGCCTGTGTAAAGATGTGAAGGTGACAGCTGTCGGCTAATGGATGAGTAGGGGCATTCAAGATGGAAATAATAGGATAGCCATCGTTGGAGCAATGTTTGATGTTAACTCAGAAAACACAAAATCCATTTAAATTTGAATGATTTTGCACTGCAGTTACTTTATATTACAGGTTTATGGGGATTTATTCTCAGATGTACAGAGTAAAATGAAATTCTCACCTGTATGTGCTAAGTAACATCCCACATATGTATCTTATATTACTGCAGTGCAGATCTTTCATGTAACTATTGAAGATTACATTGTTTTCAAAAAAAAAGATCCAGCTTACAATAACATACATTAAAACCTCTGTATTGGCACACTGTGCTAAATTTATTTTGCTGAGTTTCAGTTTATGCATATATTATAAGTAACACTAAACATACTGTACATTTCTTTTATGAAAACTAGTGGGCTTTGCCCCCTGGTCGCTTTGTTCGCCAACCCCTGGGCCTGTGCTATGCGCTAGCCTCTTTGTGGATCTGCTGCTCGCGTATGGGGATGTGGATGTACAATTTAAACAGATAGTTATTTTCATGGGAATTGTTACATATGAATAATAGAAATAACTATTTTACATTACAGTGAGTAATTAACCATATTAACAAATAGTCTTCGTCTTCTTCTTTCGGCTGCTCCTGTTAGGGGTTGCTTCAGTGGATCATCATTTTCCATATCTTCCTGTTATCGTCATCTTGTTCTGTCACACCCATCACCTGCATGTCCTCTCTCACCACATCCATAAACCTCCTCTTAGGCCTTCTTCTTCTCCTCTTGCCTGGCAGCTCTGTCCTTAGCATCCTTCTCCCAATACACTCAGCATCTCTCCTCTGCACATGTCCAAACCAAACCATATTAAAAAATAGTAAAATGTAATTATTTGAATGCAAATTGTGTTTTATGTTGCATTAGAGTTAGTCGTTGCGTAATACGATTTTGTTCTCTTTGGCTTTGAAATTAACACACAAAAACATTTTAAACTTACACTTTTACTGTAAAACCTAAGTAAAAACTATTTTTTAATAAAATTTTCGTCAATATCGCATTGAATTTTGATTCTGTGTTTGGACTTTCATTGTAACTGCCCGTGAGTCAATTTACTTCTTTCTCTCTATTAAATAAAACTACTTTTTCAAATGTTTGGCTCTGAGATTTGTTAATTGTCTTTACAAAAGCTATTCTAATGGGAAACTGTTAACGTTTTAATACGAATGGCATATCAAGATCTCCTTTGTTGTCTAAGGTTATCTGCGGAAGATGTACTGCATTACCTTTCTTGGATACATCCTTTTTTTTTACAGTAATTCGGCCGGTGGAAGACCAGATGGTGTTAACGGTTGTAGATATTCTTCGTCATATTGTAAGTTGATATTTTCATCTTCCTCACCATCACCACCAACTGTTTCAAGCAAAGTCTATTGATACGCATTTAACCAATTTGCCCTGTAACCGATCGACATTTTTGGCGTTAATTCATTTGACTTCATCGTTTCTCGGTGCTAGGATTGCCTGTGTACTCATTTTTTTCTTTTAATAACCCTTCATGATGAAATTCTTCAATAAGATTTGGACATAATGCGTCTTCTTTAATTGGGAACTTAAAAAGTGAGCAAAACGTTAAAATTTATAAGAGCTGAGAGAGCAGGAATTGTGTTTATCAAAAGCATTCACACAAATGAGAGGTGAGAGTACCATGTGCATGGTTGAATATGGTTAAGAGGAGGGCGTGATTTGAAAAAATCTCTTGATCAAAGTCTCGTCTCGCAGGACTTGAAAAAAGTCTCATCTCATCCTAGGATTTTTTTTTATATAATAGAGAGACTTCATAATGTGGGACTATTACATTATGAAGCCTGAATCGCAATATGAAATGAATTGTGGGATAAGTGTATTGTGTTCTGCCTACTATGTAGCTTACTCATGAAATGCCCAGACTACTTCAAATAAAATGGCATCAAATTTATTTATATAGCACGTTTAAAAACAGCAATAGCCGACTAAAGTGCTGTATAGCTGAGAATAATACAGCACAAAAGACAATAAACAAAAGACAATAAAATAGACAGACCTAGCTCTTATAATTATAATCAATTAAAAGTCAAAGAACAGAAATGTGCCTTATGAAGTGGTTTAAAAATAGGCTAAGTAGGGGCCAGCCTAACGTGAAGTGGTAGCTCATTTCTGAATATGAGAGCTACTACTGGAATGGCACGATCTCCCCTACACGTTAGTCTTGATTTAGGCACCAGCAGAAGCAACTGATCAATAGAACTGACTGACCTTGATGGAATATATAATTGTAAAAGGTCGGACAGGTAAGAGGTAGCTAGGCCATTTAGTGCTTTATAAGGAAACAATTAAATGATAAACTCAATCCAAAAATGAACAGGAAGCCAGTGCAGTGAGGCCAGCTTAGGAAAAATATGTTCTCACTTGTGTGTTTCGATTAAAAGACGAGCTGCAGCATTTTGGATCATCTATAAACGTGAGATAGAAGCCTGGCTGATGCCAGCATTAAGTGCATTACAGTAGTCAAATTGGGATGAAATAAAAGCCTGTGCAACTCTTTTAAAATAATTAAACAATCAAATAGATAAAAGCCTGAGTTGAAAAAAAAGTAGTTTTAATTACTGAGTTCATCTGTTTAAAATCACTATCCATAATTACACCCCGGTTTTTTACAGTGGATCTTACATAAGGTTTCAGGGAGCTCAAGTCCACGTGAGGGGCACCACTTAGCCCAAACATTAAGACCTCAGTTTTGTTCTCATTAAAATGTAAAACGTTAAAGGCCATCCAAGCTTTAACATCCTCTCGTTCACTAGCTAAGCGGATGTAAAATTTGCACCGAGGCTGGCAGGTAAGTAAGGAGGGCCATGCCCCTTTCCCCTCGGCCCGCTGTGTCTCTCTCAGATTTGTGCAAATAAATTGGTAAGGCAAGCGAACTATGATACTTAGCGCGATTAGAGAAGTCACAAAATCAACGGAATGTTCAAGCAAATTATAGAAAAAAACCCGATCTAAATCCGTTAAGTAGTTCTTTCATGAAAAGCGGACAGACAGACAGACGTTGGATTTTATATATCTAGAGATAGGTATGGCACTTACCAGTAATGAATACCATCTAAATGCTCCACACAAGTACAAAACCAACATTTATTTCTATAGCACATTTTCATACAAACAGTAGCTCAAAGTGCTTTACATATTAAAGAATAGAAAAATGAAAGACACAATTATAAAACAAAATAAATCAACATTAATTAACATCGAATAAGAGTAAGGTTCAATGGCCAGGGGGGACAGAAAAACAAAAAAACTCCAGACGGCTGGAGAAAAAATAAAATCTGTAGGGATTCCAGACCATGAGACTGCCCAGTCCCCTCTGGACATTCTACCTAACATAAATGAAACAGTCCTCTTTGGATTTAGGATTCTCACGGAAGGGCTTGATGATGATAATGGTCACGTAGACTTCTGCCTTTAAATCCATCCATCATTGTTGGATCGTCATGATGATCCACACAAGTACAAAACCAACTATTTTTATTTGTTTTATTTGGAGCTGGAACACAACTGCTGATGCTATGCTCAGAATCATACAGTGACTCAGAGGCTAATTAAAAAATTCAAATAACAACCCTAAAGTATAACCGTCAACTGCTTAAAATACATTACGTGAAACTGTGACACACTTTGTATCAATTAAAAGAAGCAAATAAATAAAGTTACAGATGACCAGCTCTGTTACTTTGAATTTTTGGATTACCGCAGACAGTCTTCATGATTCCATGGCCCTAATAGACTGTATGTGCCCAGTGTGGGCTGGGGGATCTTTTGGCCTTGGAACCCCTGCAGATTTTGCTTTTTTTTTTTCTCCAGCCTAACTGAAGTTTTATTTATTTTTTCTGTCCTTCTGGCATTTCGACCTTACCTTTTTCTTTGTTATATACTGTATAATATTATTGCATAATCTTGTTTATGTTTTATATTAACTTTCTTTTGTTTCATTTTGTAAAGCACTTTGAGCTAGTGTTTGTATGAAAATGTGCTATAGAAATACTATGTACTCTGAGGGGATTTGAAGTGCAGAAAGAAGGTATTTCTGTAAGTCATTCATTTACTGGTTTCAACATTATGACAGATGTTAACACTTTTTGTTGTGTGAAATATTATCGGCAGGCTGCTTATTTGGCTAAATCTATCGCCAATGCTTGTGTCAAGCTAATTGTGGAGCACACACAGTGCTGGTGTTCTCATCAGCACACTACTGCTTGGTACTCTGTGTGAGAGCTCAGAACACTCTTTTCGTTGTCAGTGCCCCTTGCAGCATCTCAACTTGACCCAATTTTTAGTGTTCTGTGCGTGATGTACTGAGCATATACCTTAGCGCCTGCACATTGTTGTGTCACGAGTGTCAGCTGATTTGCTCAGGAACGCTTTTTGTCTGCTGGTTCATTTCAGATCAAGGAATATAAAAATATCAGTAAAGCGTGTCTCTTTGGAGGATATGTAAATTACTATAAAAAGACATTTCTTTTTTTCTGGCAGGTGACGCTGCAGACTAACATCAGTGCCTTAGCTCACGGCTTTTATCTTTTCTACTGGATTCTTCTAACTTGCTGCTCTCATTTCAGGTGTTGCCATCTACACTGGCATGGAAACCAAAATGGCTCTGAACTACCAGTCTAAGTCTCAAAAGCGATCTGCAGTTGAGAAGTAAGGATTTCTTTGGGGAGACCCCCTACACTACTGTTTCAATACAAAGCTCATACTTTTTATTTTTTATTGTGAAAACTGCTTCACTGGGCATTCTGCAAAGCTGAATGACGTGTAAATTGATAACTGTAGTTCTCATTCTGCCTTATTTAATATGCCACAGAGATGCTTCTCTATACAGAATAATTGTGTGAAGCAGCAGTGTGCACAGTACCACTTATTAATTATGAATTTATGAGTTGACGCAGTGTGTTGTCATAGACGAGGCTCCTGCAGGGTAGCGTTTTCCTGTTTTCACTGATTACTTAGTCTATAGTTGTCATATCCTCTCAGAGTGCTATTAGATTCTGCTCAGGTCCCCCAACACACTCCCCTTTCTGTATGTCTAGTTATAATATTTATATACGTAACCAGTGTCAGCCTAGTCCAGATCAGCAGTTTGTTTAGATTAATGGCGTTACTTAATGTGGACGATGGGGTGCTTTTGCCACGGCCCTGCTGCTTTTCATTTTGACTACCTTACAAATACAGCTCTATGCTACTTCTTTGACCTATTATAGGGTTTTTTTTAGCAGGCCTCATATCCTAGGTATCTTGGCCAACAGGGAGTTTTACCTCCAGATAAACTTGGTTCAATGGTGGGAAATGCACTGTGGAAAGGGAGATCCGCTTACTGTGCCACCTGAAAGCCATGATGGTGTGGAAAGTAATAACAACAAAACATGACACACATAATTTGTAATTTTGTACTTGGCTTGTGTTAAAAAAGAAATCATAAAATCTGCTTGGAGATTCCCTGATAAAAGTTGACAGAGATGAATGCAGCAATTTATTCAGGTGCTGTGAGTACTCAGGCTGTTATCTACTCCAGATGCTGTCGGTGCCTGCAAAAATGTGAAAGTCTGGAAGTTTTACGGGGGACGCAATTCAAAAGACCCAGGATTGAGCAGATCAGCAGCTGTGGTGCTGTAGTGTAGGGAGGGATTCAAGCAGAAGATGACAAGAAGTGCTGGGCAATCGATTTAAAGCTGCAGTGTTCACATGCATCTTTAGTGCTATTCTTCGTCTTGTAATATAAGACAAAGTACAGTTACCGCACAGTATTTTTAAACTGCACTTGTATATATTCAAACAAAAACTGCAAACATTTGTATATGAATGTAAGCCTATTTTGACAGTCCTGGGGCCTCATATATAAACGGTGCGTATGCACAAAAATGTTGTGTATGCCAGTTTCTACGCTCACATCGAGATGTATAAAAAATAAACTTGCCGTAAAGCCATGCACATTTTTATTGTAGCCTCACACATTTTTCTGCTCAGTGGCTCCCAGTGTCAAAGCAGTGCTTTTATTTCTGTGCTGTTTCTTTTTTTGATTCACATCCATGACTTGGGCTGTATCAAATACACCTTGATTGTAATCATTGAGCAACAATATAATTGTGCACTGAATGGCCAAACTATTCCAACTGCCATAGCTGGTTTAGTGTTGTTAGAAGACATCTCAAATGCAGAATTAGAAGAGAGTGCATATTTATAGATGATGATTGGGACTGCTGAGTGAGAAGTCTGAGTGCCTGGGCTTTTAAGTGTCCTGAAAAACCAAGAGCCAGGCCTTTATAGTCCTCTCGGGCACGGCCATCAGTAGTGTGTCTGTCTGCGCAGAGAGTGTCGACTTTGTCGAGAGGTTTACTTACCTTGGCAGTGACATTCATGTCTGTGATGACTTTTCTTATGAAGTTGGTAAATGGATTGGGAGAGCATGGGGGTCATGAGTTTCGCTGGAAAGGGGTGTGTGGCACTCCTGATATCTATGAAAAAGGACGAAGGTGCAAGTCTTTAGAGTTCTGGTGCTTCCTGTCTTGCTATATGGTTGCCAGTGACCTGAGATGAAGACTGGACTCCTTTGGTACTTTTTTTTTGGTTTAACCTTGTGTCAAATTAACGGTTGCTCATGGAGTCCCGAATTAGGCACATTACCTGCATTGTGATGGAGTGTCAGTTATGGCACTATAGCCATGTGGCGCGATTCCCCCGATGGTGATGCGGCTCGCAGGATCCTCATTGTTAAGGACCCAAGTGGCTGGAGCAGGCCAAGGGTCGCCCACATAACACCTGGTTGCAGCAGATAGAGGGTCATTTCTGGAGGGTGGGACTGGACTGTGTGCATGCCTGGGATGTTGCCAACCGGGAACCCAAGCTGTCTCATCATGTGCTGTGTGTGGCAATGCACTGTACCAGTGCATGCTTCCTGATCTGATGATGACTGTCTTCTAAGTTGATGTCAATTTCTAAGAGCTTTCCTCTTGGAGCTGTGTGCTGAACTGGCACCGGCTTTACAAAGGCAAACTCTTGAGGAATTGTGTTCTAACTGGTTCTTTGCAAGTTCTTTGAAAGTACTTTGAAAAGGCAAACATAAAAGTGGAGTTCCCAGCAACATCTGGTTTTTCAAATGTAATCAGAGCAGTAAACTGCACGCACATTGCTACTGTAATGGCGCCGGACAAGTTACATCAGCCAGGGATGAATCACCAAAAGAATGAGCTGGCATTACATCATGTATAGTTGGAGAACCTATAAAAACGGCAGCTCTGCTCAGTCACAGGTGCTTTTTCCAGCTAGTGTGGCAAAAGACAAGCAGTCCTTTTAAGGACAGCGATAGCAGCACCATAACCACCTGGAGTCACATCCTCAGCATAGGGGTCAACTTTTGTCAAATTGTCTGAAACTTAATAAAGAGATGGTTGAGCTCTGACTTCTCATCAACTTCAATATCTGACCACTTCTTTTTTATTTCAGGGCACTGTGCTACTTTGTGAACTTAAACTTTCCAGTGTCTTGACCATGCTGTATCACTCAATGAATTTCCTTCTGTTGCTTATACCACTGCTTAAGCCAACAAATAGCACAGTTTTCCTTGCCTCCACTTCACATTCCCTGAAATTGTTCTTTTTTCCATTTGCTTTTTCTGTTGTCTTTTAACAAAATACCGAAAGGAAGGGGCTATTTATATTGATTTGGATGTTCAAATATGCAAAATTGTGGGAGGAGTCGAGTTGAGGTGTAGGCACGTGCATGTGTGTTAAATTTCATGTTCATTGAGATTTATAAGGGGAAGTGTGTGGAACTTGATGTAAACACAGTTATATGCATCTGGATTTTTTTGTCCATACACCATTATACATAAGGCCCCTGGTGTGTGTCTAGTGTAGTGGTTTTTAAGTTCAGTGTCAGTGGTCCGATGTTGCTACAGATTTAGTGTTTAAACTTGTTTTTCTAATAGTGAGCTGTTTTTACTCGACTTGATGCAATTGTTTAATTTGCTGATTTTTTTTACTGCTTTATCTTGTTTTAGACATTCAGAAAAGTGCAGGCATGTGAGAATTGTATTTATAAGAAATTTAGAAAGTGGAAAGGTAAATGATGGCGGTTAAATAACAACAACAAAAACATGACACAAATAATTTGAAATTTTTATACTTGGCTTGTATTAAAAAATCATTCAGTTTAAAATCCACAATCAGGATCTGCTTGGAAATCCCTGAGAAAAGTCAATAGAGATGAATGCAGCAGTTACTTGAGGTGCACTTAGTGCTCCGACTGTTACCCTCTCCAGATGCTATCAGAGCCTGCAAAAAGTTGAAGGTTTGGAAGTTTTTGGAGGGACACCATTTAACAGTCCCAGGGTTAAGCAGATCAACAGTTGTGATGCTCTGGTGTAGGAGTGAACACACTTAAAGCCAAGGACCCCAAAATGTTGTGCCACCTGGCCAGGGCCCCCCACTAATATAAACCAAATATTGACACACAAGTGATTAAATGTTACGTGTTATCTCGAGACAAAATGTTCTCAACCTTAATTCTTGGTGTAAAACTATCAGAAACTAAAATGTAAAAACTAAACATACCATTATTTTATTCTTATATTAAAATGCAATGTTGCATTTGGGGATTTTTTTAACAAGAGATTACAGATATATTTGTGTAGGTGTATTTCTTTTAAAATGTTGTTATGTATGATCAAATGCTTTAATAATGAATTGTGTTACCATACAGGTATAATATTGAGGTTTGATTTGGAATAAAAATTAGAAAGCTCAATATTTTTAATTTATACAGTTACTTATGAATTCAGATGAAAAAGAAAAAGAAAAATAACTAACAAGTTACATACAACTTTGGCAATGGAGCATGCTCCCTGGGGAGTCTTGAGCCCAATAATGATTGGTCCAAGGAGGTGGGGAGTGAGGGGATGCTGTCACTTCATAGCTAATGTGAGAGTGGGAGATGATGAGTGCAGGACATTTGACTACCAGCTGCAGTGTCCACATGCATCTTTAGTGGCATCCCTCATCTTGTAATATACCCCATATGAAAACGTACAGTTAGCACCCAGTATGTTTTTTTTTTTTATTTTATTAATTTTATTGTAATCATTCTATACAAATAGACCAACTTTTACAAAAAATAGGATTGAAACCAAGTTGCCCCCTCGCACCCAGTATATATTGTAAGAAAAGGCGCAATATTGCGCCCGACCAGACAAGGAATGGACCCGGAGGCTCGTATAAAAACAAAGAAACTTTCATTTTTCTTCAGCTGGAGGACATGTCTTCCCCATAATCCCGCCAGCCACAGCACAGTCCCAAGTACAGTAAGCACCACACTAACACTCATTTTCTCTCTTCCACCACCCCTCCTCCACAAGCTTTGCCCTCCTCCTCCTCCCGACTCTGGCCGCTGGCTCCCTTTTATTGGGTACCTGGAAGTATTTGATTGCCAACATCCGGCTGCACTTCTGGGTAAGGCGAAAACAATGCCCAAAAGCCGCTCCTGTTGCAGCACCCTGTGGCTACGCCTGCAGAACCTCACAGAGCTGCTAAGAACTCCAACCCCCATGAAGCCCTGGGGAAGTCCGAGGCACTGCTGCAAGCCAGGTAGGCTGCTATCTAGCATCCAGGGGGTGATACTGGGCTTCCCACCCTTGTCCCCTGGCAGATGTGGTTGAAGGGGCATCCCGGCCAGGCATGGGCCCCGGCCATCTGTCACAATATTCAAACTAAAGCTTAGTTTAAATATAAATATTTGTATTTGAATGTATGCCTAATTTGACAGCCCTGGTGTGTATCTCGTGCAGTTGTTTTGAAGTTCAGTCCCAGGGGTCTTGTGTAGCTGCAGATTTAGGGCCAGGTTATACTTGACGCCCAGAATGCTGACATGTATGCATCATGGCTGCCGCATGGCTCTTTTCATGTGTCTTCTGAGCACGTCGTCAGAAATTAATGCAACACATGCGCAAATTGCAGTACCAGCAAAACTTTAGGTAAGTTTTGGTAAGTTTATGTGATGTGAGCATCACTGTTTACTATCAACATCTCCATAGTGACCAACATGCCTGTCAGAACAACTGGCATCAAATTGTCAGGTCTTAGTAAATGGATGTGAAAACATGCAAGATGAAATGGAAGCAAATTTGAGACAGATAAGTCTGAGCAAAGTGAAAAATGTCCGAGAAAAGAAGTGGGGATTCAGTCATTTCAAAATACATACATTTAAAGGTCTCACATTCCATCTTCTGTGTTACTCTTGCCATCTTTTTTTTTTTTGGCACCTTCACATCATCATCTCACACTGCCATCTGTTGGAATCCTCCAGATTTACATAAAGTAGTCAGTCAACCTCCATAGAATTCAGGCATTCAGAAAAGTGTGGATATGTGAGAAATAGATTTATAAGAAAGATTTGTATTTTTGCCAGAGCTTAAATTTGTAACTTTCTGTTGTCATTTTCCTTAATGACAAATGAAGTATGCACCAAGGCAAACAGCACTGAAGGCTAAGATGCAGCCGCCACCTGAGTGCCAGATTCACTAGTAAAGTGACTTTATGATGACATCTGGAAAAGTGGAATAAAAATCGTGATGATGTTGGCAAACTTAATTTTAAAACACAAAATTACCTGCATACGTAAATGCTTGCAGAATTCCAGTAAAGAAAAAACAAATAGTAAAGCCAGTTTTGTAATTTATGCATTGACACTAAAGCGCAGTAACACAGTATCTTAATTCTTTTAAGTTAGTAGTCGAATTAAAAGCAGAAGGTGATTGAGACAAAAATCTGCAGCCATAGTGGGGCCCCAAAGAATAAACTTGGAAAACTCCTAGCCACATGGATTACTCCTGGGTTTAGAAAAGAGTCAAGATGTGTGCGTGTGGCTATTAATTAGGTCTTCACTTTGGTAGAGGCAGCGACACATAAGTGTTGTGTCATCTAGCAGAAGCAATAATTGTATCCAGTTTCAACTCTAGCTCTACCAGAAGGTCATCTAACTTATCCTATAACTTGTACTCAATGGTGTGTCCAGTCTTACACAACAAACTGATATTCTCCTCACCATGTTTTTACCTTGACAGGTCCATGAATGCCTTCCTGGTTGTGTATCTGTGCATTTTAATCAGCAAGGCTCTGGTCAACACAGTCCTAAAGTATGTGTGGCAGAGTAACCCTAATCGGGACGAGCCCTGGTACAACCAAAAGACGGAATCTGAACGGCAGAGGAACACGGTAAAGATTTGAATAGGAAGGCCCTGTTGTAAATCGCCCGATAAACACTCATTGCCGTTCTTTCACAGCTCCAAATTATTTGTTTTAGCTTATCTGTGACCTTCCCATCTTTTGGTTCTTTCACAGTTCCTCAAAGCTTTCACTGACTTCCTGGCCTTTATGGTGTTGTTCAATTACATCATTCCAGTGTCCATGTACGTCACAGTGGAGATGCAGAAATTCCTGGGCTCTTACTTCATAACCTGGGATGAAGAAATGTTTGATGATGAGCTGGGGGAAGGGGCCCTAGTAAACACATCAGATCTGAACGAAGAGCTTGGACAAGTAAGCCTTGTTGTTTGGTTTTATACTTTGCTGAAAGTGAGCGGGACTCGTGTGTGTTTCTGTGTGTGTGTGTGTGTGTGTAAAGTATATCTAATCAGCTATGATACAAACTGGACTTCTGCTTGAGATAATCGTCTCTGACATGACTATCATTTTGGAGGTTGCATGCTGAAATTGTAATTACAAGCAAGCACTACGCACATTGGATCACACTCTTGAGCAAAAAATAAACTCATTTTTCACCATATGTTCAGATGGATCGCTTAAGGACGTACTTTACACAAATTCAACCGTTAGATGTTTGCGCTTAGCCTAAAACATAAATTCAGCACTGACATCCAAAAGAGCCAGTTGTCCTTCTGAAAAATGCTGTTTGCCATTTTAGAATTCAGTTTAATTCAATTAATTTTATGTGCACAGGCTCAGATTGCTATAATGCAATTACTGAAATAATTAAAATCAGCAGTGTAAAGGCAAACAGCACACACAGATACAGGTGTCTCAGTGCATATAAAGCGTATAAAGGACAATACTTATAAATGAAAAGTGGATGAATAAAAGATCGCATTAGCGCAGAAAAAAAGGAAATTAATCATCAGGACCAGGTGTAACTGAAAAAATAGCAGGACAAAGAGAGGTCAGAATTAAAGTGGATTTACACAATAATGGACCATCCGCTATGACAATCTGTGGACCCGCAACAGTTAAAGCAATGACAAGTTTAATTTCAAAGAAAACACAATTCGGTCAGCTGTATATTTATGATCACGGAGAAGCGATCACAACGTGAGCAGCAGAGACACAAAGTAGCAAAAAGAACAGTGGCTGTACATGCTTTAAAAAGATTGAAGGGCAGCGCGACGACAGCGCTAGGTCCACCCCACCCCCCGTCCTTCACAACGCGAGCAGCGTTATACGTCCTGCAAGAAAGAATTATTAACAATTATTGGTTTTACATCACATGAGACCAGGCAGTGAGTCATCATTTAAAACAAGTCCACAGACATCTAACCTACCAGTTGTTAGATTTGGCAGACAAGCATCATGTGCTCCCAGCTCTTAAAACAACGACATGTGACAAACAGAAGAGGCAGCTTGCAAGCACATATCATAAACATATAAGTATTCTTTTTACAAAAGTTTTTAAAGCATAATGCAAATGTATCAAATCCCAAGAAAATAAAAATCTCTTTAAATAGTATATTGCCTGCCAAAGGTAAAGTAATCCCTAATGGAGGATCGCAGCAATCGTGGGAAAGAGGTGTCTTTTCATCGGATTAGCGCTATTTCAGCTGTGGAATGGCCAAATGGGGGAGGCAGCCTAATGAATGAGGTCTCCAGGACTTAAAACAATTCCAAATCATATTATGTGATATCATCTAATGTGAAATTCTACTCCGTACTTATATAATTTTTTGTTTTTATACTGTATTGAAGATTTATTCTGTTCTATGTATTGTACTGTATTGTACTGACACCCTTCTTGTCTTCTTAGGAGAGTCAAGGCTGGGGGGCTGTCAAGAGCCTGTTAAAGCCCATTGCAGTACTTCTTGTGTGATTTTAGGCTATACAAAAAATACATTGTATTGTATTGTATATCCAGTAAACCAAACACGGGGGTGGGCGAACGAAGCGAGCAGGGGGCAGAGCTAGGGGCTCTGCCCCCTGCTCGCTTCGCCCACCCCCGTGTTTGGTTTTAAAAGTGGTATTAAAAAACACACACTTACCTCCCCATTTGTAAGCTGTCATTTACTGCCGTCACATTATGATTCTTTACACTCATAGGGATTAATTAAATGGCCTGCTGGTATGTGTATGCATTCTTCTAGCAGTTTGTTTCAAGGACTATTTACCCCGTTTATGGTAAATATTACATCTCTAATGATGAAATCACAGTTTCCTATTTTGACTCCAACATCACTTGTAGCTGCAAGTTCTCAAGTCTTCTTAAGCTCAACAAGGCCTAAACAGTTCTTTCCAGTTGTCACTACCCTCAGTGTGTGTTGATTGGGTGAAAACATGTAGAGCTGTGTAGTTACTTTCATTCTTCTTTCTTTCTAGGTGGAATATGTATTTACAGACAAAACTGGGACACTGACTGAAAACAATATGCAGTTCATTGAGTGCTGCATTGATGGGCACGTCTATGTACCACATGCCATCTGTAATGGGCAAATCATGCCTGGAACCACAGGCATTGATATGATTGATTCATCTCCCGTAGAAGAAGGAATGGTGAGACCGCTTGTTGGGAACTGTTATGGAAGCGTAAGGTCACTCTCTCCTAGGGAGCCTGCACCATTTGTGGTGTTTCGTCACTTGGGTTGATGCCCCGCTGCAAGTTTTGGCAGTCAAATCAAGTGAACCACTTTTTTTCCTTATGCACAGCTGGTTTCTAGTGTAGTGTGTGTCTCAGAGCCTCATCTAGCTTCTTTTATTTGATGCATTTCTCTCCATTCTTGCCTGGTCCTTGCAGGAAAGTGAAGAACTTTTCTTTCGTGCCCTGTGTCTATGCCACACAGTGCAGGTTAAAGAAGAGGAAACGGTAGATGGGATAAAGAAAGGGCTTCAGCAGTGCAGCAAATCTTCCTCCTCCTCAGTCTATATCTCTTCTTCCCCCGATGAGGTGGCTTTGGTGGAAGGCATGAAGCGGTAGGTTGATTTTTCTGATCTTTACATCAGGATCTGGTGCTTTTTTGTTTTATTTCCCTTCTTGGCACTGACATTCCTCATATTTCCCTTAGACTTGGTTTCACGTACTTGCGACTTAAAGATAGCTACATGGAAATCCAAAATAGAGAAGATTCCATTGAAAGGCAAGTATAAACTACAAACACAGTAGTAACATATAGAACAATTTGTCCAATACTAAAAGTGAAGATGTTACAGCCTTGCCATTCCTGGGGCTGGAGGTTGCATATTATTTAGTAATTTTATTGAATAACCATTACAGTAATGACGCTGTATTGTCTACTCTATTCCTAGGTTTGAGCTAATGGAAGTGCTTAGCTTTGACTCTGTTAGAAGACGCATGAGTGTCATTGTTAGGTCACACACAGGTAAGAGACATTAAAATCCTACATGATTATTGATGGCCATTACCGAATACAAGCCTTTGGTACTTCTGCTTCCTGCTTAGGGAATAAATTCTGCTGAAATGTCATAAGTCATTAGGTTAAAAATATGTAAGCACAAACCCAGAGCTCTCTTTACATAATGACACAGAGGCTTCAAAGCCATGGCTTCTGTCACATAAATGGTACCACAGGCAGAGAAGCAAAGTACCAACCATGTTATGTTCGGAAAAGAATTTAGTTGAGTGAATATACTGCTACCACTTTAGGTGACCATTACAAGTAGGTTGTGAGAGTGGAGAACTTTCTTCTTCAGGTCTGCATTTAAATTTCATATCAGATATAATACCCTCATCATTTCTTTCAGCTACTGGAACTAAACCTCTGTCTTAAAGAATATTGTGTCTCGTTGCATATTTTACATGTTTTAAACCAAATTTTCTTTAATACAAAAAGTCAAATGGAGCTTAAAAATACTTAGTTTCAATTTATTCTTAACATGCACATATTCAATTATGAACCTAGAGAGAGGTTAGGAGCAGCCGCTGATACAGCGCATTGCTGCAACCACCACACGACAAACCAACTCAGGATCCAGATAAGGACCTGAGTGCAGCCATGCAGCGGGTGACACCTCAGCACCACACCAGTTTAGATGGAGTGGAACAGGGTGAGGTTTTTTTATGGTTGCTGGAGTGCCAATTCTGCCACCAACCCCCAAGGTTTTTCCCTGCATGTTGGAGGGCCTACATGCAGGGATGGATGCAGATTAACGTCATACCCAGGACGGAGCAATTGCAGGTTGAGGGCCTTGCTCTAGGGCCCAGCAGAGCAGAGTCCCTTTTGGCATTTACGGGATTCGAACTGGCGATTGCCAGTGCAGATCCCTAGCCTCAGAGCCACCACTCCACCCAAGAGAGTGAACCATGAGAGCTACACAATAATTGCACATTTAGTATTAACCTCCTTGGTGTTAACCCCAAGCAAGACTCAGGCCTGGAACTCTATGCAATGACGGTTCAACCCAGTCAGACTCGGGGTGACTGTAATGATCCGCTTTTATAGCGTTAAGCCCGAGTAACGTTTATAACAGTACTCTGCTGCCATCTAGTGGATAAAATAACATTATGCTGCAAAAAATCATGAATATTTCTATGCGTTTTGCCACTGTAAGGTAACTCATCAATATGAGTGAGGTAGAGCTTTCACCCAAAACACAATGGTGTGTAAATGAGAAGCTGTAAAGCCGGTTTTAGAACAAACTGAAACTGAACCATTAGTTGAATCAAGCAATAGTGATGGCAATATAAAGTGGTTATCAGACATTGACACAGATAGTAAACTAATGCGTATGGCACTGTGCAATTGGACCACCATAATATGCCTTGTGAATTCAGTCGCCTGAAGGTTCACCATGTAAGTAGGTGTGTGGCAAAAAGGAAAAATTATTTCGATTGAGTGGAAGTAGAACAAAGATATTTGCCCCCTAGGCACTGTTTACAATGCAGCAATTGTTTGTGTAAGGGGAAATATGGAAGCCACTTAGCCTAGTGTTGTGGTAGCCTACAATAATACAAAGGGCACATTGATTGTTTGGATCAGGCACTAATATTCCATTCTCTCATACTCAAACATCAGGAAGAATATGGTAAGAAAAGTGCACAGTTTCTACTGTCCCAATTGTGACGTTAGTCTGTGTGTTGGTGACCATTTTAAAACGTATCACACGAAGGACGTGTTTTAAATCTGCAACAGTACAGCAGTGGACAATAGGCAGACCTTTTCTTTTATATCTATGTTGACATTTTTATATTTACATGTTTCTGTTGTGCATGACAATATTTGTTCTTGTTGAAAAAAAAAATGTTTTTGGCTTATTTTTTGGGGGGTAAACATAATACTAAGGAGGCTACATATCATTATTTCTCTTTTTCAGGGGATTATTATCTCTTTTGTAAAGGGGCAGATTCCTCAATATTTCCTAGAGTGATTAAAGGCAAAGTGGAACAAGTCCAAGCGCGAGTTGAGCACAATGCTGTGGTAAGACGGCTTTCTTTTGATTGTACATGAAAGGAGGAGAAATGTGTGCAGATTGTGTGTTGTAACAAATATGTGGCTGGTCATCCTGGGTTTAGCTAGTCTCCATTATCTTACATTACATGTGGTACATTTCAGGCAAATGCTTGTGTGATGTGATATTTAAGATTTAATGAGTAATACAGTGTCCACTCTGGTTGGTGCAATTAGTACGTGTTGTATGTTTACTACTTGCACTTGGGTACAATCCAGAACCCATTGTGAGAAGCTCTTAATAATTATATGAGACCTCCACACCAGCTACATTTAACAGAACTGTCATCATTAGATACCATCTTATTTTTATGCAGCTAGCAGGTACATCTTTACATATCTAACTCCTTTGTCTTCCTTGCATTTTAGGAGGGCCTGAGAACACTATGTGTTGCATATAAAATGCTCAAGCAAGATGAATACGAGAGTGTCTGCCGACAGCTGAACAGTGCAAAGCTGGCTTTACATGACCGGGAAAAGAAATTGGCAGAGGCCTATGATGAAATTGAGCAGGATCTGATCTTACTAGGGGCAACTGCAGTAGAAGATCGGTATGTGTTTTGGGAAGCATAGCTAAAAGAGTGAATGAAAATAACATGGCCTTCCTCCCACCACCCCACCAAAACTGAGTCGGCAAAGAGTTGAGATCAGTGGTTAGTGGAACTTTTATATGGCGTGAGCAATGTATGCCAAGTGTTAGAACATTAGAACAACCTAGACGATTCCTTAAAAAAAAAAAAAGTGTCTAGTTTTAAAAGTCCCTAAAGTCCGACTGTCTACCACACTATTTTATAGTTTATTCCGAGTATCTATGGATCTCCGTATAACGAAAAACTTCCTAATGTTTTTTACAAAATTTACCAGTTTCCAAATGTGTCCCAGTGTTCTTGCTGAACTCATTTTAAAATAACAGTCTTGATCCACTGGACTAATTTCCTTCATAATTTTAAACACGTAAATCAAGTCCCCTCTTAATCTTCTTTTGTTTAAACTGTAAAGGCTCGGCTCTTTTAATCTTTCCTCATAACTCATCCCCTGTGGCCCTGGAATCAGCCTAGTCACTCTTCTCTGGACCTTCTCTAGTGCTGTTATGTCCTTTTTGTAGCCTGGAGACCCAAACTGCACACAGGACTCCAGATGAGGCCTCACCAGTGTGTTATATGAGCAGAACCTCCTGTGACTTGTACTCCACACATCAAGGCGCTATATAACCTGACATTCTGTTAGCTTTCTTAATGGCTTCTGAACACTGTCTGACAGTTGACAGCGTAGACTCCACTATGACTCCTAAATCTTTCTCATAAGGTGTACTCTCGATTTTCAGACCTCCCATCGTGTATTAAAACTTTACATTTTTACTTTATCATGTTAGCATGGTGGGAATTTTCTAAATTGGTCCTGGGACGAAGCATGTATGGTAAAGCTGCACCACAGCTAAAAAACACTTGTAGATGGAGTTTGTCATGTAAATATTGATTGACGTTATTACATCCATAAGTTTGGGAGAGAAAGCAATCAGAGAAGGTTATAACTGCATCCGATATGGAGTGATGGGGTTAAAGTCTGGCTGTGTGTAAAAAGAAAATCAGAATGAGGCTTTGTCAATGGCTGAAATGTAAGGTGAGATTAAGGTTGACTCCATGACAGCTCACTGAGGACCATATTAGTTAGCAGGTCTTAATATTTAAGCGTCTTGAGTGGTTGGCCTCCATGCATAGAGTAGTTATGTAACCCACTTAATCCAGACCAGTGTTCGCATCCCAGGTCCTATCTGTGTGCAGTTTGCGTGTTTTCCCCATGTCCACGGCTCCCCTCCAGGTGTATAAAGTAGTATGTGTTGAAATTCATATTTAAAGCTAACAAAGAAATTTTTCATAAAAAAGGCTCACCATGTCTGCTTTTCATAGACTTATATTGACAATATTGATAAAGCAGAAACAGAGACAATACATATTAGTTCACATTTGTGGTGAACCCAATGATTTCATTAATTTCTGTCATCTATGTCTGTAGTACTAGGGTACTGTACCGTGTTAGCAATTATGAATGTAGTGTGAAGTCAAGCAAAATGACACCCTTTACTGGCTAACTAAAAAGATTACAATATGCTGGCTTTCGAGGCAACTCGGGCCCCTTCTTCAGGCAAGATGTAAACTATGTCATCAATGATTAAATACTTAATATAAGGTGGTGCAATTTGAACCCTAATACTATCAAAAGAAACACCTACGTGAAGTGCAGGCAGTGAAGAACATTGCAACACTGCAGCACACATTAAGTGTAGATCTTAGGTTTGTTTGTTTTCTTTTAAGGTAAACACATTCATTCTCTTTTGTAGCCTGCAAGAAAAAGCTGCTGACACAATTGAGTCCCTACACAAAGCAGGCATGAAGGTGTGGGTGCTGACGGGTGACAAGATGGAGACTGCTGCTGCTACCTGCTATGCAAGCAGACTTTTCCACAGAAACACTCAAATTCTAGAGCTGACCACCAAGAGAACAGAGGAACAGAGCCTTCATGATGTGTTGTTCGAGTTAAGCAGGACTGTGCATCAACACTCGGGCAGCCTGAGCCGTGACAGCATCTCTGGGTATGCACCTCCATAAGAAAGAAAATATTAAGTTCCTACAAGAGCGCACTCAAAGTAACACCACTTGGCCATCTTCTCTATCCATGGTTCTTATATCCCACCTCGTTCATCAGTCTTCTTTTACACCCAGCAAACTCGACTGAGGTGAAGTGATTAGAACATCCTTTGCCCACCAAGCATACCATAAGCATTATTGTCTCAGTAGGGCAACACAAGCTTTTAATAGGGTTGCTGGATGAAAACCTTATTAATACAACAGCAGGGTCTCCTGCCTGATCTGGTGGCTTAGGCACAGACTTCTAACGATGGTAGTGGTGTGGCTATTTGAGTCAAATGCGCTTCACCTTAGTATGAGTGAGGGAATTACTTTTAACACGCCCTGCTTGGATTTGCCATGCAGCCCTTCTTGTAGCAAAGAACATAATCTTTTTTGTTTCTTTTCAGGCTTTCACAGGATATGCCGGACTATGGTTTAATAATTGATGGAGCAACTCTGTCTTCAGTCATGAAGCCTACAGAAGATGGGAGCTCTGGAAACTACAAAGAGATCTTTCTGGAGATTTGCAGGAACTGCAGTGCTGTTCTGTGCTGCCGAATGGCTCCACTACAGAAAGCTCAGGTCTGCCTTTAATGTAGTTGACTTGTGTGTAGAGCAATGGCCAGTGTTGGGTAGAATATTCTTAAAAAAAGTAATTAAATACTGAATACTGACTTTACAGTCCTTAAAGTATTCAGATTTATATTCTGATTGACTACTGAAAAGGTGTAACTTATTCTCAATACTTTTAGAAAGTGATATATAGCCTAGTTCATAAAAATGGTACAAGAAGTTAAACATATTTAAATTAAATTGTGACCTGAAAAAAAAAAAAATATATATATATATATATATATATATAAATACTTTTTAAAAACCATGCTTATATTAAGTTAAAAAGTGTACTAAAAAGTAAAAAATAAGTCTGTCATACATTGCTCGTAAAATAAAAGCTTGGGCACTTTTGCTAAGATTTTATTGATCAATGAAAAGCGATGTATGAGATTACTTATTTTTTTTACTTTTTGGTAAACTTTTTAACTTAATACAAGCGTGGTTTTTAAAAAGTATTTTATATATATACCTGTATATTATTTTCAACTTTTTAGTCTTAGGTTTGTTTTAGTACAATTTTGTAATCAATATTTCAACACTTCCTTTAATATTTCTATCTGTTACTAGCGCCATCTATTAGTGAAATCTTGAACTATTCTTCATATGAAAATTTCATTTCTTAATTAATATGGATTAATTAATCAATTAGTGAAACTGATTATTGATTCATTATTGTCATTGGAAGTGAGTAAGTGTGCAACACTTTCAAGTCATTTGGACAATAGGAAGTGGGTTAAATATCGATTACAAGATTTGTACCAGACAACAAGCAGGTGAAGGTAAAAGGAGCGTGGTAATAATAAAATGCACTTCAGTCTCACACAAAACAGGAGCTCTGGTTGAACTGTTCGTAAAAAGCAGGGGAAACCAACTTTTCAATAAACATTTATTAATAAAAGTTGAATATCTGACCAAAAAATTTACTGTAGCTCATAATGTGTTTTAACCATTTCACAGGCTTGAGTTGTTCTTCTTTTAAGAAACAAACAAAATCATCATTAAAAAAAAAAACAAAGTTTGGTTATTCATTCTACATGGCATACTTATAATTAACTAACCTGCCAACTAAGTAATTCACTAAAATATTAGTATTTGCATTTAACCTATGGACATCCTCACATATAATTTCAATCAAACCAAGCAACATGTCATTTTTCAAATGATGTATTTCTCATTGAGAAATAGCAGTTCATGCTTCTTTTTAGCCTTTGAAGAATTGCTTTAACCACTTCATTGTTTTTGGATACCATTTTTCTCACAGAAGCAAAGAGTGGACATTTAATTCCCCCCTTTTACACATTCTCTTTATTTCTGGCATCTTCTGTAATAAGAGGCAAGCACATGTGCGTGTAAATTCCAGATTGCGTATTTTGTATTGTCTGTGTCTTATCTGCTCAAAGTAGTGAGAAATCAAGCAAAATGACACCTTTTATTGGCTAACTAAAATATTACAATATGCAAGCTTTCAAGGCAACTCTGGCCCCTTCTTCAGGCAAGATGTAACTTCTCACTACATCCATAATGGCTAACACAGTACAACACCCTAATACTTATCTGCTCAAATAAAGTCAACCACAGGCCACCCGTTCAAATCCCCTTTTTAACTTTATGGCCTGTTTTAAGCTTCAGTTAGACTCAGGAGGTTTAAAAGCAAACAGAATAGCCAGAATTGGCAGCGTGTCGCAAACCCTTTTACTGTATAGTTCCTCCACTTCTATAGCTCAGTGCTAGAAACATCAACTGCTACTCATTAAAGCACGCAAAAAATATGGCACAACACCACCTTTGTAAAACTGGGTAAAGACAAAACGATTTATGAAAGAGTTTAGCTTAAGTAAAACTGCCAGAATCAAAGGTGTGTTGCCAGACATTTTGCATCTACAGTGCTACACGAGAGAGGGAGCGAGAGAGCAAACGCTAGGCTTCCTATTAGTGATGGGCGATATTGTTGATTTACTTTTCGATCCGATACCAGGTGATATTGAGCCCAGTATTGCCGATACCAACACCAATACTGATCTAGCCAGAGTGTCATCGTGCAAGAATGGTTAATCGACCATAAAAACTTACAGTATGTGTGGTTATCAAATAGTCACATTTTAAAGACGGCATTAGTTGACTATTACATATAATGCCAAAGATTAGACTTCTTTGCTTATTTATTAGCAGAAATTATTAAAGAAGTTCAGTTCTTGCAAACGAGCTATAGAACAACAACAAGTGTTAGGGTTACATTTTCTCCTTGTAAAACAGGTAAAAGGCGTTTCATTTTTTGATTCAAAAAATTATTTTTAAAAATTTAGTAGTATGAAGTCATAAGTGTGAAAAAGTATAATAATGATGCAGATACCAAGAAGTGTCATTTTTGGATTCATCAGAATCACTGTCCGTTTCAATTGCACTGCCTGAAGACAGATTCACTTCGTCATCACTGCTGAGGCGAGGCTCCTCAACATCACTGCTCATATCACTGTCAAGAGCGTGCAACACTTTGGTTCATGAAAATCTTTTTTTATGAGAAGCCATTATTACTAGGAACGCCTACAGGTGAGAGGAGAAGACGTGCCTATACTGTTGCCTGGGTGACACTCGGAAATATTGCTTTTAGCATTGTTTTTACAGCCCGACTGAAGTAAAGCGAATATCGAGTAATTTTTTTTTTTTACAAAATGGACATACTAAATATAGAGAGTCTGACAATGTGTTCTAGGTATGTCCATTCATTAAGCTATAAATGTGATATACTTCCCACTAAAAAAAAACATTGATTTGTTTTTCTATTCAAACAATTACAACAACCCTAAATCAATTTACAGTACTAACACTACCTGGGTACTGCCTGCCTTTCTGGAAGGCTTCTTTAAGAGTAGACTACAGCCCTTTGGCAACCGTGCCAGGCTTTTTAGCCTGAGTGTCCGTGTTCTCTTCTGATCGCCTCTGTTGTAACTACTCATGTTCAGCAACGTGACTGACTTCCATGTATTTTACCAAGTTTGTGGTGCTGCCCCAATAATGTATGGTCTTCTGACATGTATCACATTTTGCTTTATTATTGTTCAGTGGAGTAAAAATAACTGCCAACAGCACTTTGCTTTTTTCGGCCATTGCCTCACATACACAGTCCCACTGCTTTGGTTGGTGGACCGCAGCACTGCCAGTGTGAAAGCAGGGTGTTGAAAAGTGTGGAAGGAAAAGTCGCTCCCGTTTTATACAATATGACAAATTTAATTTAATAATCATGCTGTTACCATCAAATGCTTCTTAAAAGTAATTTCTAATAAACTTGCAAATTATTGAAAATGCGTAATATCAATATTTATACAGTGATCCTTCCTCGATCGCGGGAATTGCGTTCCAGAACCCCCCGCAAAAGGTTAAAATCCGCGAAGTAAAAACCCTTATAAAATCTCCCACACTATTATAAAAATTTCCCACACAGTTATGCAGCATAAACCCTTTATATTCTCTTAGATATTAGGTAAGATTCGTTGAAATTATTTATGTAAACACACTGTTTATATACAGTAAAACCTAAATGTTATTTTAAAGATATCAAGTGCCTCCAATATCACATATGTTACAGCCATTACGATAGACAGGCCACCAGCAATAAATACGTACAATGCAAGAAAAACTGTATACAGTAAAATGTGTGTACAGTTACACTAAACGTACGTACATGTACTAAGTATGTAGAAAATTAGTTATGGGTACTCCCCAACAATGACACAACAACTTGTCCGATAACGACGAGTTTAATTTTAACAAAGCAGAGCGTTACAGCTCCAAGGGGACGTTCTTCTTCCTGCAGTCTTCAATCCAAATCCCTAAAGCAGATTCCATCCTGATTACGTCCACTTACAACTCGTTTTGCGCCCTGGTTAAAGGACACTGAGGGCCGTAGATCTTATATTCTTTTCCTCCTTTTTAATATAGCAAACCGTGGACTCATTGATGCCATAATGGTGTCCCTTCCTTCAACATATCCAAAACCTTTACCTTTTCAGCAATTGTTACCATCTACCGTTGGTGCTTGGGCATGGCCCCTAAAGCAGTAGCAGGAGCAGATTGTTTTGGAGGCAAAACGAAGGGCTTGACTATGCACAAAGATAAACACAAAAGAGCACGAAAGTTAACTCTTTACACAGCAAAACACGTTGATGCTGAATGAATGAGACGAGATTCCTGGTTAATGCAAAGCGAATTTGAATTCTGCACTCTGTCGCTGAGCCAATCAGTACCCAGGAAATTAACTGCGTGCTCTGATTGGGTAGCTTCTCAGCCATCCGCCAATAGCATCCCTTGTAAGAAATCAACTGGGACCAACTGAGGAAGCATCTACCAGAAATAAAAAGACCCATTGTCCGCAGAAACTCGCGAACTAGCAAAAAATCTGCGATATATATTTAAATATGCTTAAATATAAAATCCAAGATAGAGTGAAGCTGCGAAACTCAAAGCGCGATAGCGAGGGATTACTGTAATCTGAACATCGATGTTTAAATTAAAGGTCAGGATCGGAAACATCGATATTTTAGTATCGATCCGCCAATCCCTGCTTCCTACCAGAAACAGTTAGAACCAGATCTCCCTGTGCTTGAACATTAAATTAACTGGAGTACAAGTAGCAAACGAACAAGACAAGATATGAGCAATGCTGAAACAATGAATGCAGGACAGAGACTGAGGATCTGTGAACTGCCAAGAGAACACAGCAATATGATTCAAGGACATACATAATTCACAAATTTGCAAAGTGTAATAAAAATCTCGCCATTCTTCACTGCATTTTTCTGTATCTAGAGAGAAAACAATACCACTCATAGCTAAGGTACTAAAGGTTTACAGTATATAAATCAAACAGTCAAAAGTCTGACGATAGTTATCTATATTTTACAAATCCTTTTTGGTCTTGTGATATTATGGAAATAAACACTGTAGTCTTAAAGTCCTTATAGTTAAAACCTCTGCCATGATCGAAAGTTTCAGTAATGAAACTGGTCTCTACCTTTACTTATAAACAGCATATAAACCACAGAAAAATCACTTTTGATTGATAAGGCACACTATTCTGTCACCATGTTTGTTCGACCTGCTATTAGATAATGCGCTGAGGGAGGATGATGAAACAGATAATAGTGGAGGAATACTGTAGATATCAGCGGAGCACTGGTGAGAGATCCTGAAGACGTGAATGAACCAGTGCTTCTGGCATGGAGTATAACAGCATTAGTAGAGGTGTTCAGAGTATTTGGATTGGAATCAGAGAAGCTGGGATTAAATACAAACATAGCCAAAATGAAATGAATGAACATAATGGAATATAAAGGTCAAGAGGTGGAAAGTGTAGAGAGATTCACATATTTGGAAAGTGAGATTGAGGTAAAAGATGGCTGATGAAGATATTAGGTATTTGTTAAGTTAGAAAGAGGAGTTTGGAGATGCAGAGACCTCAGACTGCGGACAATATTATAAGTCTATAATGCACTGATAGTGCTGATAGCCTCATTTGGAGCTGAAAGCTGGATATTTAGCCATACAATTAAGTGAAGACTGGTTGTGTTGGAATGAAGATGCTAGAGACAGATTATAGGAATGAGATCACCAAGAATGATTAGTAACGAGGATATGAGAGAAAAGACTGGTCAAACGGAGCTGATGGAAATAGGTATATCACGAATGATAAGAATTGTACGTCACATGAACATCTCAAGGATAGCAATAAGAGTGATATAATAGATTCTAGTAGGAAAGAAAAGAGCAAAATAGGCAAGAAAGAGGTATAAATATATGGTAATAGAGAAAGCAAGAGACAGAGGAGCAAGGGGAAGAAACCTGGAGGAAGTGGCAGAGGATAGAGAGAAATGGAGGAAGCTTTATAATAGGTAGGGACGTAGCATTGAGGATGACTGAAGCATGGCTAACTAACTAAGACACATTACACATAGTTATTAATCAATTTTTCTTGTTGCCTGCATTGCACTTATGTATTGCAAAAGGCCAAAAGGCATAATGGCACTCTGCCCATATCTCTTAAGTATAAACTGAGGCACACTTAAACTTTACATGTTCAAAATATGAAACAAACAAAATCTTGTATTGTGATAATTGGCGAGTGCTGCTTCATCATCATTATTTATTTAGATGATGACTATTAAAGCAGCAATAATGAAAAAAAATTCAGCATACCTAAAATGCATTTGAGAAATTATCATATTTGTATTATATAGAATCAAATTTTAAAGCAGAGCGCAAAAAGCTTAGGCTACAGTTAGTTTAATGACTAGATTTGAAACAGCAGGTTTTTGGACTAGGAACACCAGCTTGATTCCGTGAGATGCAGCATGCAGAACCAAACTAAACAAATAACTTGAATCTAATAGTCTAAGCTTTACCTTAAAATTTTAATCTGGATCTTTTTAATTTTATACTTTCTTTATAGTCACATAAATGCACTTTATGTACAGTATATACTGAATTAATGTTAGAGCCATGATCATCAATTGCAAGGTTTCTCCTGCTCTTTTTTTTTTTTGGAAGGTTTGCACTCATCTTTATATATAGTACTCTAATGTGGCTGTTCATTTGTCAGTCCAGGATTTTAAATCACCTGTAGTTCACAAACTGTTTGACCTATTGACCTGAAATTTGGTACACACACACACTATGTGACGTCTACTATCCGCTCTTGGGGTGATGACTGACCTCCAATGTTATTCCTCTTTTTATTTTTACAGGTGCTGGTCATAAAATTAGAATATCAAGACAAAGTTGATTTATTTCAGTAATTCCATTCAAAAGTGAAACTTGTATATTAGATTCATTCATTACACACAGACTGATGTATTTCAAATGTTTATTTCTTTTAATTTTGATGATTATAACTGACAACCAATGAAAGTCCCAAATTCAGTATCTCGAAAATTAGAATATCAATTAAGACCAATGCAAAAAAAGGATTTTTAGAGATGTTGGCCAACTGAAAGGTATGAACATGAAAAGTATGAGCATGTACAGCACTCAATATTTAGTTGGGGCTCCTTTGGCCTGGATTACTGCAGCAATGTGGCGTGGCATGGAGTCGATCAGTCTGTGGCACTGCTCAGGTGTTATGAGAGCCCATGTTGCTCTGATAGTGGCCTTCAGCTCTTCTGAATTGTTGGGTCTGGCGTATTGCATCTTCCTCTTCACAATACCCCATAGATTTTCTATGGGGTTAAGGTCAGGCGAGTTTGCTGGCCAATCAAGAACAGGGATACCATGGTCCTTAAACCAGGTACTGGTAGTTTTGGCACTGTGTGCAGGTGCCAGGTCCTGTTGGAAAATGAAATCTGCATCTCCATAAAGTTCATCAGCAGCAGGAAGCATGAAGTGCTCTAAAACTTCCTGGTAGACGGCTGCGTTGACCTTGGACCTCAGAAAACACAATGGACCAACACCAGCAGATGACATGGCACCCCAAACCATCACTGACTGTGGAAACTTTACACTGGACCTCAAGCAACGTGGATTCTGTGCCTCTCCTCTCTTCCTCCAGACTCTGGGACCTTGATTTCCAAAGGAAATGCAAAATTTACTTTCAGCAGAGAACAAAACTTTGGACCATTCACCAGCAGTCCAGTCCTTTTTGTCTTTAGCCCAGGCAAGACGCTTCTGACACTGTCTCTTGTTCAAGAGTGGCTTGACACAAGGAATGTGACAGCTGAAGCCCATGTCTTGCATAAGTCTGTGTGTGGTGGTTCTTGAAGCACTGACTCCAGCTGCAGTCCACTCTTTGTGAATCTCCCCCACAGTTTTGTTTCACAATCCTCTCCAGGGTGCGGTTATCCCTATTGCTTGTACACTTTTTTCTACCACATCTTGTCCTTCCCTTCGCCTCTCTATTAATGTGCTTGGACACAGAGCTCTGTGAACAGCCAGCCTCTTTAGCAATGACCTTTTGTGTCTTGCCCTCCTTGTGCAAGGTGTCAATGGTCATCTTTTGGACAACTGTCAAGTCAGCAGTCTTCCCCATGATTGTGTAGCCTACAGAACTAGACTGAGAGACCATTTAAAGGCTTTTGCAGGTGTTTTGAGTTAATTAGCTGATTACAGTGTGGCACCAGGTGTCTTCAATATTGAACCTTTTCACAATATTCTAATTTTCCGAGATACTGAATTTGGGACTTTCATTAGTTGTCAGTTATAATCATCAAAATTAAAAGAAATAAACATTTGAAATACATCAGTCTGTGTGTAATGAATGGATCTAATATACAAGTACTTTTTGAATGGAATTACTGAAATAAATCAACTTTGTCATGATATTCTAATTTTACGACCAGCACCTATATTTTATGTGATTGTAGAATTAACTCTACAGCAGGGTGGCTGTGCAGCATATGCATATGAGCACAATTCTCATTCCCTCCCACCTTCGCCGTAACTTCCCCTACCTTATCATATCTTAAATCTTTCTTAAAGCAGATTGAAGACTTTAAGTGCCAGCTTAAGAAAAATTGAAAAAATGTACAAACTAATTGCAACACAAACACTGACTTAATCAGTTTTAATGCGAAAAGATGCAGACAAAAGAAAAGAAGAAGTGGGCCGCTAGGGTAGAGAGAAGAAGCGCATCCACCTCTGAGCAAACAAATGCTAAACTACAGAGAAAGAGTATGAAAACTAGGAATGCTCAAGTCAAGTGTATTCACTGCGCGCCGTTTACTGGTCTGAATATAATGGACATGGTTGTCTATGCATTTTTTTGATCATAATCTACAAAAGAGTTGAAACAATCTACTTGATATATTGTTTTCCATAATAAGCTTTATTTACTAAGTGTTTCAAAACAACCATGTTGACCACACATTCTCGTGGCTCAGCTCTTAATACTGTGAAACATAAAGGCAGACCACTCAGTTGACTGGGACACATAGTTACTAGGGCTATTAAATTGGCATAATTCAACTGGAAAACACTGCATTTGTGGTATTTATTAGTATAACAACTAAAATGTGACTAATTTAGTGAAGACACATGCAAGACACATTTGATTAGTATGGGAGAGAAGGGATGGGATGCTGCTTCCAGTTATGAGTAATTAACTGCAGGTATAGTCAGTTCAGTTTGATGGTTTCTGGTTTTAGCTGTTTAGGTTAGATTAGATAAACTTTAGTAACCCCAAGGGGGAATTTAGACATATACAGCAGCAGAAACATAAAAAAAACAAGGGTATAGACTCACAGCCAATAAATCAATTGATAAATAAATACATTTACATAGTGCAGAAATTTCAGAATTAACTTAAACAAGTACGTCAGGAGGAAACACTGAATTGCCTCATAGCAGTGGGCGGAGGTGGAGTGAGCTGGTAGCTAAAAGTGCTGCCAACAGAGTGCCTCCTGGAGGAGATAGAGGGGATTTTACACGATGGCATCCAATTCTGCCACCATCTTCTTTTTGACAACAGCTTCCAATGTATCCAGGGTTGGCCTTGTGATGGAGCAGACTGTCCTGATAAGTTTGTTCAGGCTTTGAAAACAACACCTGAAAACAACATTAAAGCTTTTGTGTATGAATTGTGAAAGTAATAGATTAATCTTAAATTGATAAACCTGACTTCATAATAGTAGCCTTATAATTGGAACAGATTTAACAAAATGGCAGGGAGATATTAAAGAATAATAAAGCATCAGGAATTTGTGACATTTGACATCTGAATTCATTTGACTTGTCATAAACATGACAGAGTGATTATCGGATATATGTGATTTTAAAAATGCATTGTTACAAAAGCAGTTCTAAAGAGTTTGTGTAAATTCAAGTGTCATAAATAATTATAGTATCAGTGTCACATAAATTTGAATACTATAAAGTTTTATTTATTTTTTATTGTTTGGATTGATTTTATTTATTTTTTGCTTACTGAGCATAAAATACCAGTGAATATGCACACGACTCTGAAATCCTCCCCAAAGCTAACCAAATTTGTTGTTTCACTGGGTTGAAATTCCCCTGCCACAAATATAATTCAGTCCCTCAAGGCATATGCTAGGTCTCCCCTGCAAAATCAACACTCAAGAGAGGCAATTAGAGCAAAAGGTGCTCCAGCACACTCGGCCTCCTGCTACCCCTTGAATGTGCCACTTTGAATTCTGCTTTATCAGAACTTCAAACAACACAGTAGGGCCATGTCCTTGTTGTCTTATCAGTTCATCAATGGCTAGGAATATACGATCAGCCGGACTGTCTCTGTCTATTAACCGCCTATGGACATCCTTTTTCAAAATACGAATATGACACACAACAGTTGCAGCTGACAGAGGCAGGCCGGTTTTACAGAATCAATAACATCACTAGCAAGTTCCAATAACATTCCCTATCACACATTCTGTTAATACCTCCACAGCAGTGAAGGCTTTCTTGTACTTAGCCAGTATCCGTGAGGCCTAGAGGGGTGCACTTGTTGCCTGTTTTTATTGAGTTTGTTAATACAGGAGTGTTATCCTGCTGTGATCATAGTTTTCTTTCAAGACCTCCATTTTCCAGTAACTGGCAAAGTGCTTTTTAAATGTTACTTTCTGGCTAATTACTAAAGGTTACATGATTGGGTACAACCACTAGGGATTTTCATGAGGCATGAGGAAAATAATATTAATTTAAATGACATGAATAATGACTCCACCAAAAATAATTCAGAACAACTTGTGCTTGGTAGGTGATTAGATGGGAGTTTATTTTTTAAGTGTGTTAGGTATGTGTGTGCGTTTCGGGGTTTGGAGTTTGGGTTAGAATTTGTTCTGTGAGAGTTTGGCCTCAGACCAAATCTACTTGAAGACCTTTGCCTTACAAAATGTATAAGGAAAAAAATGAAATAATGTAGGCATTTTGGTGTTTAACATAAGCAGATAATTCACATTTCAAAAATGCCCTTATTTTGCAGATTGTGAAACTCATTAAAGCTTCAAAGGAGCATCCCATCACACTTGCCATTGGTGATGGGGCAAATGATGTCAGCATGATTTTGGAAGCTCATGTTGGGATTGGTAAGTCACTGTCAACATGGTTTCTTCTTAAAAGGGTTAATAACTGACGGATTTCCAGATCATGATAGATTTTGTTGATATTTCTTGGAAAAAACAAAAAAAACAGACACTGGCAGAAAATGCTAATGTGGGGGAATGAGAGCAGAAACAGTCCATTTATTCTAATCGATGTATGGCACTAACTGCAAGAATTGATTTCAAGTTAAGCTTTGCTTGAGAAAAGCCTGCATGGGTAAAGCTGGTGGGAGAGCCTGCATGGGTAAAGCTGGTGGGAGTTGGCATGTGGCCTCATTTCTTTATCTCGAGCACCCACAAACCACATGGTACATAACCCAGCCAACTTGCATACACAGATACAATCAAACAACAAAGAACAGAGCAAATAATAAGCAAAAATAACATTAACATAAATAAATCAATCAAAGCTGATCAAAATAGACTTAAAACATGAATTTGAACCCCAGGCATGGGGATGTGGTGGGGGAGAACCCTGGCTGACAGACAACAGAGGCTAATTTAGTCCTGTAACTCAAGTTAAAAACCCTCACAGCTGGTACACACTGCATGTTCATCATAGTAACAAATACATTTTTGATGCATAATTATAATGGCATAATTGGCATGTCTGCTTTTTGCTTTAAAAAAATTAAAGCAAGATTTCACTTGAGTCATGAGCCTTTTCTCTACACCCCTTCATGCCTATAAACATAATATTCAGTGGCATACCTGAAAACCTACACATTTGCTGGTGCATTTTGTATTACTTTTACTTTTTTATCATCTTATATCAGGTATTATGGGGAAAGAAGGCCGGCAAGCTGCAAGGAACAGTGACTATGCAATTCCAAAATTTAAACACTTGAAAAAGATGCTACTGGTTCATGGCCATTATTACTACATTAGAATAGCAGAACTAGTGCAATACTTCTTCTATAAGGTAAGGTTTAAGCATTCTATAAAGCTCCTTACATGGTCATCATCATCATCATCTCAATTAAATCTGCTTAATTCAAGCTGGGTTGGTGGGGAGCCTATCTCGACAGTCAGCATTAAGCACAATACAGAAATAGAGAAACCAAACCTGAATGGGCATTAGTTCATCACAGTACTCCCTGTAGTCCAAAAGGCAGTGTGGTTAAGTGGTTAAGGCTTTGGACTTCATACCCTCAGGCTGTGCGTTCAAATCCAGTTATTGATTGTGTGTGAACGTGAGCAAGTCACTTCACTTGCCTGTATTCCAATTAGGAAAGAAAAAAAAATGCAACAAATTGTGTCTCTCAAATGGTACAAGTCACTCTGAATAAAGGTTTCAGCCTAATAATAAAAACAATAAATTAAATACTTTAAAGCACATACAAATTTGAGTTGCAAGTTCTTCACAGCCCCTGAGCAGGATGCACTTTGAGCCCTGAGCCTGCAACACCCAATGACAGGTCATCTGGAAGCTGATGGTACTGTACACGTAATCCTCCTAGGGGAACTTTAATGGCTCACACAATGTGTGAAGTATTTTTATAGGACCAGGACATAGGTATATACAGTGTGGCATGCAAAAGATTGAGCACCCTTGCCCAAAATGTCTGTTACTGTGAATAGTTAAGTGAACAGAAGATGAACCGATCATCAAAAGGTGTAAAGTTAAAGATGACACAGTTCTTTTCAGCATTTTTATGCAAGATTGGTGTGGTGGTAGTTCAGCCTGGACACAAAAAGGTGGATACAGAATGTCCCGAAAACACACACGTTTTAATTAAAGTTCCAGCACACAACACAGTGACAGTGCACCAAACACCCTTAACAAGTCTGTCTCTCCCACCTGGACTTCTCCTTCTTGCCGTCTTTACTCCTCTCCTCACAAGCTTTGTCTTCTTCCTCCCGACTGCGGCTCGTCTACTTGAAGGAGGTGGCCTCTTTTATAGCCACCCTGATGTGCTCCAGGTGCACTGTGAAGGTCTTCCCGCGGCACTTCCTGGTGTGGCGGAAGTGCCACATGAGCACCCGGAAGTGCACGGGGTTTTCCTGGAATTCCTTCCGGCAGCAATTCTGGGTGTGGCGGAAGTGCTGACATCCAGGACTCCACAATCTTCCGGGTGCCCCCAGGCCCCAATAGGGTTGAGCTTCCATGCTCGGTTCTCATGGCCCCCATACAGACCAGGACGGCTACCCTCTTGTGGTCCAGGAAAGATATAGTCCCTCTCCGGGTCCTTCCAGGCATCTTGGCTGGGCATAACCCCCGGCCGTTTGCTACAGTGTATTGTGTTTGTTCTGTACAGCTGTACAGTGAAAAAAGGAAAGGAGTGGAACGCAGACGTTTGGGCACTCCATGATATCTGAGGTCTCACATAACTTTTTCCAAGGTCTCAGACCTTAATTAGCCCATTAGGGCTATGGCTTGTTCAGAATCATCTTTAGGAAATCCCACATGATACAAATTGCAAAGCTGAATAAATTCTCTGACATCTCAAACCTTGTCCCAAGAATCAGCAGCCATGTGCTTCTCTACGCAGCTGTCCAGCACTCTAAAAAACAAAAGAATTGATCCTCACAAGCATGAGAAGGCTAGAAGAAGATAGCAAAGCGTTTTCAGGTAGCTGTTTCCTTAGTTCTTAATGTTATTAAAAAATGGCAGTTAACAGGAATGGTGGAGGTCAAGTTGAGGTCTGGAAGACCAAGCAAACTTTCTGAAAGAACTGTGTGTTGGATTGCTAGAAAGGCAACTACAAACTCCTGTTTGACTGCAAAAGTCTCTGGAGTGGTGGCACACTGTTCTACTGTGCAGTGACACCTGAACAAATACGACCTGGTAGAGTGAGCAGAAGAAAATCTTTCCTGCATCCTAGCCACAAAATTCAGTTTCTAAAGTTTGCAAATGAACTTCTAAACAAGCCTGATGCATTTTCGAAACAAGTCTTATGGACTAATGAAGTCAAAATAGAACTTTTTGGCCACAACGTGCGTGTGTTGCAGCCAGTGGCACAGGGAACATGTCATTGGTAGAGAGAAGAATGGATTTAGATAAATACCAGCAAATTCTACCAGCAAATTCTGGAAGCAAACATCACACTATCGATAAAAAGGTTGAAGTTAAAAAGAGGATGGGTCCAACAACAAGATAATGATCTGAAACACATCTAAAATCTACACTGGAATTGCTGATCATTTTTGTCGTGGTTCTCACTATCACCCAACATAAACATCATTGAAAATCTGTGGATAGATCTAAAAAGACGACCCAGGAAATGTGCAGAATTTGAAGCCTTTTGCAAAGACGAATGGGTGAAAAGACCCCAAGTAAGAACTTCATTTGTATCATCAGGTATTTTTGTACCTGTGAATGATGGAAATAAAAATGTAACCTTGCTTAAAGTATTAAAGAAATGTGTCATCTTTAACTTTCCGCCTTTTGGTGATCAGTTCATCTTCTGTTCACTTAAGTATTCACAGTAACAGATGTTTTAAGAAAGGGGACTCAGACTTTTGCAAGCCATTGTGTATTGGTGCCACTGCACCCTTGCCACCCACAATAAATGGCTCACTTTAGAATGGTCCAGATCCTGAGTGGCTGCTGTTTTGTGAGCAGTTATATATAGAAACTCTGTTTTGGACAGTGCAATGTAATATACGGCTTACTGTACAGCTGCCCATTCTGGAAATCATCCAGGGGACCAAATGACTGCATTGTAATAAGTTTAGTAGTGCAATTCTGTGACATTAATTTGTTTTTTCTTTATGTTGCTCTCTTTTTTCCTGAACAGAATGTCTGTTTCATCTTCCCTCAGTTTCTTTACCAATTCTTCTGTGGCTTTTCCCAGCAGGTTAGTATCAAGTACTTTGTGTTTGTTCTTTCAAAAAATAAATAAATAAAATAAAATGAGCAAAACACTTTTTCAAAGATACAGTGGGTACGGAAAGTATTCAGACCCCCTTCAATTTTTCACTCTTTGTTATATTGCAGCCATTTGCTAAAATCATTTAAATTAATGTTTTTCCTCATTAATGTACACACAGCAAGCACCCCATATTGACAGACAAAAAAAAAGAATCTTTGAAATTGTTGCAGATTTATTAAAAAGAAAACTGAAATATCACATGGTCCTAAGTATTCAGCCCTTTTGCTGTGACACTCATATATTTAACTCCGGTGCTTTCCATTTCTTCTGATCATCCTTGAGATCACCTTCATTTGAGTCCAGCTGTGTTTGATTCTACTGATTGGACTTGATTAGGAAAGCCACACACCTGTCTATATAAGACCTTACAGCTCACAATGCATGTCAGAGCAAATGAGAATCATGAGGTCAAAGGAACTGCCTGAAGAGCTCAGAGACAGAATTGTGGCAAGGCACAGATCTGGCCAAGGTTACAAAAAAATCTCTGCTGCAGTTAAGGTTACCAAGAGCACAGTGGCCTCCATAATCCTTAAATGGAAGACATTTGGGACGACCGTCCGGCCAAGCTGAGCTACCGGGGGAGAAGAGCCTTGGTGAGAGAGGTAAAGAAGAACCCAAAGATCACTTTGGCTGAGCTCCAGAGATGCAGTCAGGAGATGGGAGAAAGTTGTAGAAAGTCAACCATCACTGCAGCCCTCCACCAGTCAGGGCTTTATGGCAGAGTGGCCTGTCGGAAGCCTCTCCTCAGTGCAAGACACATGACAGCCCGCATGGAGTTTGCTAAAAGACACCTGAAGGACTCTGAGATGGTGAGAAATAAGATTCTCTGGTCTGATGAGACCAAGATAGAACTTTTTGGCCTTAATTCTAAGCGGTATGTGTGGAGACAACCAGGCACTGCTCATCACTTGTCCAATACAGTCCCCACAGTGAAGCATGGCGGTGGCAGCATCATGCTGTGGGGGTGTTTTTCAGCTGCAGGGACAGGACGACTGGTTGCAATCGAGGGAAAGATGAATGCAGCCAAGTACAGGGATATCCTGGACAAAAACCTTCTCCAGAGTGCTAAGGACCTCAGACTGGGCCAAGGTTTACCTTCCAACAAGACAATGACCCTAAGCACACAGCTAAAATAACGAAGGAGTGGCTTCACAACAACTCTGTGACTGTTCTTGAATGGCCCAGCCAGAGCCCTGACTTAAACCCAATTGAGCATCTCTGGAGAGACCTAAAAATGGCTGTCCACCAACATTTACCATCCAACCTGACAGAACTGGAGAGGATCTGCAAGGAGGAATGGCAGAGGATCCCCAAATCCAGGTGTGAAAAACTTGTTGCATCTTTCCCAAGAAGACTCATGGCTGTATTAGCTCAAAAGGGTGCTTCTACTAAATACTGAGCAAAGGGTCTGAATACTTAGGACCATGTGATATTTCAGTTTTTCTTTTTTAATAAATCTGCAACAATTTCAAAAATTCTTTTTTGTTTGTCAATATAGGGTGCTGTGTGTACATTAATGAGGAAAAAATTAATTTAAATGATTTCAGCAAATGGCTGCAATATAACAAAGAGTGAAAAATTGAAGGGGGTCTGAATACTTTCCGTACCCACTGTATTTATGGCCTTATATTATGAATATATTCAGGTAATGAAGAGCCTGCAGACCTGGACAAATATGTTGGTACCCCTCCATGAATAAAGAAGAACCCACAATTGTATCTGAAATACCGTATATACACTCACATGTAAGTCGGGTCTTGAAACTCGAAAAATCAATCATAGAATCAGACCCCGACTTATACGCCTGTTCAAAAATGCAACACTTAATTTTTTTTTAATTTTTTTTTTTTTTTTTACATCTTCTTGCCTCCTCCAATCTCGCAACAGTTTCTCAGACACACCAGATTTTGTGGTAGCAGTGCAGTTACCAATTTCTTTCGCTACTTCAACGACATTTAATTTAAAACCAGCTTCATATTTTCTCCTGATCGAACGCTCCACCGTAGATAAGGGATGCTCTTACAATAAAGGTGTATGAGTGTGTGAGATACAAAAAACACAAATAAGTGCAAATGTTGCTTCGGAATAGTTCGGGTATTACCGAGTGGTCACATACTCACAACAGAGAGAGAGAGAGGTTAGGCGCACACGCTGATACAGCGCATTGCCGCATTCACATAGAAAAAAAAAGGTAGTGTACTCCGTGGTTACTCTCTCAGGTGGGTGTTAGCATATCATAATCTCTTGGACCAATAGGACTGAAATCAGGGGTCACAGAAAGCCACTTCAGAATAGTCCAATGTTTTGTTCTTCACCATTCGTGGGTTCTTTTAGCTGTGCGTTCTGGCTCCTTATGTTGTTGGAGGATCCAGGACCTGTGACTCAGACAGAGCTTCCTGACACTGGGCAGTATGTTTCGCTCCAGAATGTCTTGATAGTCTTGAGGTTTCATTGTTCCCTGCACAGACTCAAGACACCCCGAGCCAGACACAGCAAAGCTGCCCCAAAACATAACCAAGCCTCATGTGCCTTTGTATATATGGTGTTCT
The DNA here is from genome assembly GCF_016835505.1 of Polypterus senegalus. NCBI lineage: Eukaryota > Metazoa > Chordata > Cladistia > Polypteriformes > Polypteridae > Polypterus > Polypterus senegalus. The sequence goes on along the minus strand of NC_053155.1, from coordinate 308,681,335 downwards.
TTTCTTTGAAAGCTTCATCTTTTCATCTTTGGATGCAGAGGTGATTCAAGGCAACCTGTGCCAGATGCAGCAAAGCAGCCCCAAAACATAACTGAGAGTCTCTCCTTCATCTTTTACAAGAGGTTCAGTTTTCTGTTCTTTGAAAGCATCACTTTTTTGTCAGTGAACACAGAATTCATGTGACTTTCCAAAAAGTACCAGTTTTGTCTCATCTGTCCGTCTGTCTTCCCCCAGAGTTATTGTGGCTTGTCAATATGCATTTTAACAAATTCCAGACTGGATTTTTTTTTATGTTTTTCATTCAATACTGGAGTCCTCCTGGTTCTTCTTTCATTGAGGCCAATGTCACTCAAAAACTGACGGAGAGTTCAATCAGACACTGATTGACCTTAACCATGGAGCTCAGCTTGTATCTCTTTGGAAGTTTTCCTTGGCTTTTTGTCTACCATTTTCACTATCCTTCTGCCCATTCTGGGGTTGAATTTCCTCTTGTGGCTACATCCAGGGAGGTTAGGTACAGTCCCATGGACCTTAAACTTCTTAATAACTATGGTTTGCTCACCCACCCTCTTCCGTCCCGGGGCACACTACGTGCCAGCCACTTCGTGTCTTTGCCTCTCACATTGTGAAGAGGGAGGCTGAACGCAAGCTAATGAGATGCGGTTGCTCCTCCGAAATCCATACCCCAAACGGTAATACAATTCGAAACAAATACTGGCTTGCTGCTGCTGCTTGTGCCATGCTGTGTGATCTGCATATCATGCAGCGCATTGAACATTTAAAAGCCTGTACAGCAGCTGTCTTTTGTCTCACTGAGCGTTAAAGTGTCTCCGAGAAAATCCATCTCGACCCAAGATTTTTTTTTTATAATAGAGAGATATTTGCACCTGTGACCACAGCAACATCAAGCTGTTTGGAGATGGTCTTCTAGCCTTTGCCTTTAACATGCTTGTCTATAATTTTCTTTCTGATCTTTTCAGGCAACTGTTTCCTTTGCTTTCTCCAGTCCTTGTTCAGTATGGGACACACGATGATACCAAACAGCAAAGTGATGGCTTTTCTCCTTTTAAATTGTCTGAATGACTGATTGCACAATTGGAGACATGTGTGATATGAATTCAAGAAAATAGCTCATTTGAAAAATCTCTTGAATCCAGTCATTTATGGTTTTTTCTAGGGGTACCAACAAATGTGTCCAGGCCATTTTAGAATATCTTTGTACAATAAGCAATGCTTGATTTCTTTTCACATTCGCTTTGCTTTACACTCAATGACAAATCAAAGGCATGCAGGTATACAGGGGTCAATTACTTTTGATTTGATCACTTTTCAGAAGGCATGCAGCACTGAATTCAGTGAGTTGTAAGGGGACCAACATATTTGTCCACATCTACAAGAGTAGACAAAGGTACAAGATGAGGATCAGACATCAAAGGGGATAGCTTCAGAACATGTTGAAGTGTCTTGGTGGGAAAGGAAAGTACTAGGTATACAATACACATAGCTTGGCAAGATGAAGTAGTCAGACGCTGGCAGGCTTGACCATACTAATCTTGTAAGTTTTAAACTGTAAGTAGTTATTAAGCTAGCAAAGGAACTGTAAACCACATCTCTTCAATACGTGTCTACTCTGGTGATGTGCACTAGTAGTGACGTGGTTACCACTGTGTCTTGCCTTCTTCTTTTCAGCCTTTATATGACACTGCCTACCTAACACTGTACAACATTAGCTTCACATCTCTGCCCATCTTGCTGTACAGCCTCATTGAGCAACATATCGGCATGGACAATCTGAAGAGAGACCCATATCTTTACATGTAAGTAAGGGTTCTCATAATGTTCACTGAAATCTTCTATTTTGGTGAGAGTATTTTTTGTACAGAATTTTAGTTGGCTCCATTAAAAACGGAGCACAGTATGCTAAAGATGGAGGTTCCCTGTATACATAATGTTTTTCCCTTTAAGAACTCACCATTGACTTCTTTTTTTCTGCACAGGGATATTAGCAAGAACTGTCTGCTCCGCTGGAGGACTTTCATTTACTGGACATTCCTTGGTGTTTTTGATGCCCTTGTATTTTTCTTCGGTGCTTATTTTCTCTTTGATAACACAACCTTGACCAGCAACGGACAGGTAAAGCCTAAAAGAGGATTTTTCTCTGAGCCTATGAAACACTGTGTGTCCCGTTTCCTTTGCTTATGATCATCAGTTGGTAGCTGGATTCTTATTGGCATGCCTGTTTCTCTGCATTTTTGGTTTTTCCCTCATCTTCTCAATTGCTCAGTTTTTCAGTTTTAACATCTTTATTTACTTTAAGTCTCAATTTTTTTTTTGCTGTTTTGCTTCTCTTCCTGTCCTCAGCTAATGACAGCCAACACGCACCTGGTAAGCCTACCCTGTCAGTTCGTCTGTCTGTCCCTGTTTGTTCTCTGTCTTCACTTTAGGTTCCTTGTAGTGCGTGTGTTGTCACATATCATAGACACTTTAGTCTCCCCTTCTTTTGTGTATGTAGCCTTAATTTAAACTAATGTTGCCACAGGATTCTGTTCAGTGGACTCTAGCAGCAGTCCCACATGCTATCTCTTCAGTAAACTCTCATCGCTTTGTATCCACCAAATTAAATGTACTCAATGCTCTACACATATCACATTCTGCAGTTGGTCGTATTCTTTGAATCTCATTTCTTGTGACTTGTGTGATGACTTCCCCTCTTCTGAGAAAGGCAGACATTGTGAGCTTTTACCTAAACATACGGTACTGCCCACTTGGCAGATGCATAAAGCTTGGCCCAAGGATAATTGATAGTTACCATGTTTATCCAGCTTTTTCCAGCTTTTTCTTCTGATACCCCCCTCAGCTGCAAAACAACATTATATATATATATTTGATAAACCATTAACATCATTTACATGCACCTCACCAGGAAGCCGACTTAAATCACAGACGGCCGGATGCTACTCTCGGAGTGAATTGCCTACGTGGGAGGAGTGTAATACAAGTTATAGAAGAGGTGGAGGATGTCACTTCCCATATTAAAGGAACACAGTCTACTAAGGAAGAAGAGTCTGCTCTACCCTAGTTCCTCTGTGTTCCGAGAACAGTCCAATCTTTCTTTCATGTTGACACCCAAGTACTTGATGGAGTTCACCACCTCTACATCCACTTCCTGAATAATGATTGGACATAGAGGCTCTTTGGCCCATCAAAAGTCAATAATCAGTTCCTTGGTTTTGCTGATGTTACATTGCAGACAATTCCTGTTTACACCAAGAAATAAAGTTCTCCGCCTGACTCTTCTCCTCTGTCTCATCCCCCTTATCGATACACCCCATAGGTGCAGAATCATCCAAGAATTTCTGCAAGTGACATGACCTGGCTGTTATATGAGGAGATGTATTTCAAAATATGCCATAAGACCAAAGATTTGTAAGCACAGTATTTGAAGTGAATGTCATTTATCAATAACTGACTGTGTTACCCAACCTTGCCTAAGAAGTTTCTAAGTCCATGGGACTCAGTTATAGTGGTATTGGTTAAATGGATGTATCAGAAGTACTATGTAACTAAGTACTTTTATGTATACACATTTTTTTTTTTGTTTTACTGGGGGCTACAATTTTTAGTTCATTTGAACTGCTTACCGTTGAACATGCTACGTACAGTTCTTGGTGGCGTTGGTGTGAAAAGCAGCAGAACACCATATTAAAAATGGTATTTGGTGGTAACGTTATAAAGGTGACTTAAAGCTGATTCATTCAATGTTAAAAACTGCTAAATGCTCTCCATTGGCATCAAATCCTAAAATTAGTACTGCCTCAATGTATAGTGCCTTTGAAGAAATATCTACCAACATAAAAAAAGAAAGTTGCTAATTAGTTTTACTCACTCAGAAGCACCATCCTGTTCTCTTCTTATCGCATTATGAAAATCAGCAAAAAAAAATTGTGGCTTGGATCCATCAATTTGTGGTGATGTTATTTCTTTCTTTAATTTTCTCTTTGTTTTTTTATTAACTTAAAAACGGCTGATCGTTCATTGGTAGCACAAACGTAATGAGGATATGCAGGTGGACAATAGTGTTTGTTTTTTTAAAAATGCAAGACTATGCACTGATTAAAAGTAGTGTAATCTGTTTATCTCAGATTATTTGTCACATGTGGCACACCACACTGGTCTGCTGAAATAACGAGAATGCTCCACGATATTCTTCCTCATTTCTAACTGCGTTAGTTTCACCAAGGGGACACACTGGCTCTTCTAATCGCACTCAATTCACAAATGGGGAAAAACCTTAATCCTCAAATGTTCTCTGATGCTCATTAAGAAACTTAAAAAGGTAAAACTGGATCCCAGGGCCATAAAGGGGGAGAAATTCTGCTGTAAGATAAATGCTGTAATCCAGCGAGACAAATTATTATCCTGAAGTGGTTAAGGAAAAAAACATGCCGCAGTTGCTTTTTTGATGACATGGCATGTTTATCGATGTTCTTATTTAAAGATTGTGAACTCTGATGAAATTGGAGCAGTTCAGTGACTGATGGGAAGTGTAGTTCCCAGATCGCCATTTGCACAAGGTTGCAGATAACATGAAGGGGGTTGTGGGTATGATATATATTAAATAGCTATCTTACTGGATCAGTTGTATAAGAATTGACTACATTCACAGCCACCGTGCCGGCCTGCCAAGCACTTGCTAAACACGTCTTCTTCAACAAACTTTGCTCCTTTCACTTCAGCTTTCATTTCCATTTCTCTGTGCGATTAATGTCAGTACTGTGGGGGATGGGGTACATTAGAATGTCCCATTATTAACAAATATAACAATGTCACCACATTTAAACCAAATCCAACAGTTTGGGGAATTTAGTTTTTCTATTGTGGGTATTTTTCACCACTAACTATTGATATATTGAAATGTCCTTTCTTAGTGAATACCTACTGCCCTAAATGTACCATCCTGCCAAATGGGAGATACTTAACTTACTAACATTCGTCTATCTCACAGATGATTAATTTTTGCTACTAATTAACTTTATTTAATTTTTTTGCTATTTAAGACTGAGACTCTTCAAGTCAGGGCTGAGCAACGTTGGTCCTGCAGAGCCGCAGTGGCTTCAGGTTTTTGTTCCAACCCAATTGTTTCATAAGAAATCATTCACTGCTGATGAAGCACTTATTGCTCAAGTGACATTTTTCTGCTTCATTGTAGTTGTCTCACTTGTTATGATTTTGAACTCTTAATTACTTATTTTAGTATTAAACAGCTGTATTCATTGTTTTAACTGCTCCTTATTAGCAATACGATGCAAATGACGCAGGACTGATTCCATTTCCACCTATGTGTATTCATCATTTACTATTTAGTTTAATAAGTACTCAGAGAGAAGCCGAAGAGAAAGTGAAGGACTGAAAATTACTCCTCTGTTTTAGGCTTCAAATCACTTGGATAATACTGTATATATATATATATATATATATATATATATATATATATATATATATATATATATATATACTGTATATACTAGGGGGACAAGCCCCCCTGGCACCTTCAGTGCCCAACCCTCAGTTGCAGCCAGTCTGCCACTCACGTTGTGAAGAGGGAGACTGAACGCACCCCAAGGAGATGCGGTCGCTCCTCCGAAAACCCCTCTTGTGACACAATCGGAAGCAGATACAGTGTGTTGTTTTGTTTTTTTTTAACCTCCTCTTTGCTCGATGAGCTGCTCGCTTGCTGCTGCTGCTGCTGTGCTGTGTGATCTGCATCTCGTGTAACGCTTTGAACATTTAAAAGCCTGTACAGCAGCTGTCCTACTTTTTGTCTTTTATTTCCGTCCCCGGGTGTGGTTTAATCTCTTGGCACAAAGTCTTGTCTCGCAGGACGCAAGTTCTTGATATTTTTTAGTTTATAATTTAAAAATGGAATAAGAATCTGAAAATCACACTAAAGTTCGATAAATTCTGAAAAGAATGATACCAAACATATATATGTAGGTTTTAAAATAAGGCCGATTTAAAGTGTGATAAAAAAAAGTGACATATAAAATGCTAAGCCTAAAAGTGCAACGATTTTATGTGATGTTTTTATTTTATATATATATATATATATATATATATATATATATATATATATATATATATATATATATATATATATATATATATATTGCTCAAAAAAATTAAAGGAACACTTTTTAATGAGAGTATAGCATCAAGTCAATGAAATTTCTGGGATACTGATCTGGTCAGTTAAGTAGCAGAGGAGGTTGTTAATCAGTTTCAGCTGCTTTGGTGTTAATGAAATTAACAACAGGTGCAGTAGAGGGGCAACAATGAGATGACCCCCAAAACAGGAATGGTTTAACAGTTGGAGGCCACTGACATTTTTCCCTCCTCATCTTTTCTGACTGTTTTTCACTAGTTTCACATTTGGCTACAGTCAGTGTCACTACTGGTACCATGAGGTGATACTTGGACCCTACAGAAGTTGCACAGGTAGTCCAACTTCTCCAGAATGGCACATCAATACGTGTCATTGCCAGAAGGTTTGCTGTGTCTTCTAGGACAGTCTCAAGGGCATGGAGGAGATTCCAGAAGACAAGCAGTTACTGTAGAAGAGCTGGAGAGGGCCATAGAAGGTTCTTACCCCATTAGCAGGACCGCTATCTGTTCCTTTGGGAAAAGCACAACAGGATGAGCACTGTCGGAGCCCTACAAAATGACCTCTGTGAAAGCTGGCCCCGGCACAGACAGACGGACATCATGTTTGCACCCACACACCGTTTATTTACACTTATTTACAATATACAAATGTCACGTGCACTCACGAACCCCAGTGCCTCTAGCACTGATTCCCCCAAGTCCAGGGCCCACAGTCTCTGTGCCTTTGTCCTGGCCGCCTCCTGTCCTCGCTCTCCAGCTCAGTCTGCTTCCTCCCGACTTCCACCAATGACTGGAGGGAGGCGGCCCCTTAAATAAGGCTCCCGGATGAGCCCCAGGTGTTCCGTCTTTAGCCACGCCCAAGCGTGGCGGAAGTGTCGGCTGTCTTCCTGGCAACTCTCCGGGTGCCACACAAAGTCTTCCCCCCGGCACTTCCTGGTGTGGCGGAAGTGCCAGGCTCCCGGATATAGGCACCGGGGCGCCGCCTGGCGGTGGCCACGGGTCCCTACAGGGCTGGGCTTCAAAGCCCTGTACCCGAGGCCCCCTGCCTAACCAGGACGGACGACCCCACTCTGTCTGGAGGAGGCACTCGCCCTCCTCCGTCCTCCAAGCGCCCGCCGGGCTCCTGCCCGACCGGCAACCGCACGGGATAAACCGGCATCGGGGCGCCGCCTGGCGGTGACCATGGGCCCCTACAGGGAAGGGCTTCCATGCCCTCAACCCGTGGCCCCCAACAGAACCAGGACGGACGCCTCGAGGTCTGGAGGAGGCACAAGCCCTCCTCACGTCCTCCTGGGCGTCCCGGCCGGGCTCCAGCCCCGGCCGGGGGCCACACCTCCAACAGGCCACTGGTGTGAATGTCTCTGACCAAACAACCAGAAAGACTTCATGAGGGTGACCCAAGGGCCCCATGTCCTCTAATGGGCCCTGAGCTCACTGCCCAGCAGCATGCAGCTCAATTGGCATTCGCCATAGAATTACAAAATTGGCAGATGCACCACTGGTGCCCTGTGCTTTTCACAGATTCAGGAAGGTTCACCCTGAGCACGTGACAGACGTGAAAGGGTCTGGAGAAGCCATGGAGAACATTATGCTGCCTGTAACATCATTCAGCATGAGCACTTTGGTGGTGGGTTAATGATTGTCTGGGGATGCATATCCATGGAGGGTCACACAGACCTCTACAGGTTTGACAAAGGCACCTTGGCTGCCATTAGGTATCAGGATGAAATCCTTGGACCCATTGTCAGACCCTATGCTGGTGCAGTGGCTCCTGGTGCACGACAATTCCTGGCCTCATGTGGTGAGAGTATGCAGGCAGTTCCTGGAGGATGAAGGAATTGATACCATTGACTGGCCACCACACTTTCCTGACTAAAATCCAATAGAACACCTTTGGGACATTATGTTTTGGTCCATCCAATGCCACCAGGTTGCACCTCAGACTGTTCAGGAGCTCAGTGATGCCCTGGTCGAGATCTGGGAGGAGATCTCCCACAACACCATCTGTCGTCTCATTAGGAGCATGCACCGATGTTGTCAGGCATGTATAGAAGAACACAGGGGCCATACAAACTACTGCGTACAATTTTGAGTTGCTGCAATTAAATTTTGGCAAAATGGACTAGCCTGCCACATATTTGTTTCACTTTGATTTTTGGGGCGTCTTTGAATTCAGGGCTCTGTAGGTTGATCATTTTCATTTCCATGAAACGATGTGGCATCCTTTCGTTCCTAACACATTACCCAGTCTATATCAGTATAGATATCCAGGAGGATTTCTTTTTCCCATTGAGATCTGATGTGTTTTCAAAGTGTTCCTTTAATTTTTTGAGCAGTTTATATATATATATATATATATATATATATATATATATATATATATATTATTTTTATATATTTTAAGCCCTTATAAACTTTCCCACACTGTTTATAAATATTCTCTGCACAGTTATACAGTAAACCCTTGTTTATCACGGTTAATCCGCTACAGACAGATAAATGAATTTCCATGAAGTAGGATTCTTTATTTATAAATCGTTATTTATAAATATTTTTGCAGTTAGAGCATAGAAAACCTGCTTCTGACTTTCTAAATACGTTTTTTTAACATTATAAGAGCCCTCTAGACATGAAATAACACCCTTTAGTCTAAAGTTTAAACTGTGCTCCATAGCAAGACAGAGATGACAGTTCCGTCTCACAATTAGTAGAATGCAAACATATCTTTCTCTTCAAAGGAGTGCCGTCAGGAGCAGAGAATATCAGAGAGAGAGAAAAGTAAACAAAAATCAATAGGGCTGTTGGGCTTTTAAGTAAATGAAGCACCCCAATAAAGCTGCCGCAATGAAGGGATCAATGTGAAGGTAGTCTTTTCAGCATTTTTTAGAGGAGCGTCCGTATCTTCTAAGCAAACAGCCCCTCTGCTCACACCCCCTTGTCAGGAGCAGAGAATGTCAGAGACAGAGGCAGAGAAAAGCAAACAATTAAAAATCAATACGGGCTGTTAGAGCTTTGAAATGTGCGAAGCTCCGCGCAGTATGCATATCGTATATCATTGAGGAGTTTTATTTAATATGTAATACGTGCTCTGATTGGGTAGCTTCTCAGCCATCCGCCAATTGTGTCCCTTGTATGAAATCAACTGGGCAAACAAACTGAGGAAGCGTGTACCATTAATTAAAAGACCCATTGTCCGCAGAAATCTGCGAACCAGCGAAAAATCTGTGATATATATTTAGACATGCTTACATTTAAAATCCGCGATGGAGTGAAGCCGCGAAAGTCGAAGCGCAATATAGCAAGGGATCACTGTGTGTGTGTATATATATATATATATATATATATACACATATATATATATATATATATATATATATATATATATATATATATATATATATATATATATATATATATATATATATATATATATATATATATAATTCACTAAGGCAAGACGACCATGGAAAGCACGCCGGAAGGGCATGGATTCACTAAGCCGCCGACAAGTGTGACACCTATGGCGCACGCAGGAAGGAGCCACGGCCACCAACTCCAAGACCATTGGATACGACAACTCGCAGAGCCACGCCCACCAACTCAAGACGCGATGACACAGAAAAAATGGCGTCATTTATATTCGTCCATCGTAGAGGCAACATGCAGCTCTGACCCACGCTGACTGTTCACAGAGGCATGTTTCTCACGGAGGTAAATCGCCATATGCAGCGTGTAAAACGGTTTGCGAGGGGTATCCCATGGGATCCTTAAAATATTCCTTTACAACTGAGGTTAGAACACAATGAAGTAAGCAGTCTTTAAAAAACGAGTTTTCAGTTATGACGCACAACCGTGTGACCATAGCAAATTGTTTTACACGCTACATACAGCAATCCACATCCTCAACAAACATGCGTCTTCTTAGATGCTCCTGCACTTTGTACACACCCCCCTCCCACCTCGCTACTACCGTGGTCGGGTGTCTTGGTGGATTATATATAGAAAGGCAGCCAAAACCGCACAGAGCAATGAAAAGTCTACGTGAGTCACAGGTGCATCTGGACTGTACAAAGACGACGACTCGAGTGACGAGTTGAAGGTGGCCACATGAGCAGGCAGTGCATACTGAACGAGAAATCAGCAGACTAGCATGACGGAGGGAGCGGAGTGGATGTCCTTCTCCTCTCCTCCCGTTCCACCCTCCGAGCCACGGACGATTGTGTGTTGGTTCGTTCCGTGTATTGGTTAAAACCCAATGAAGGAAGCAGTCTTTAAAAACCAATAAGCCCTGTGCCTCTGTTTCATTACCGTCTCATCTGCTTCACCAATGCAAGCCCCGCAACAGGGCAGCCAACCGGGTAACCAAAGTCTTTGGGTTCAGGGGGGAGTATGGTTACAAAGCTGAAACTTAAAGGAATTGACGGAAGGGCACCACCAGGTATGAAGCCTTTCGCTTCATTTGACTCAACACAGGAAACCTCACCCGGCCCGGACACGGAGAGGATTGACAGATTGATAGCTCTTTCTCGATTCTGTGGGTGGTGGTGCATGGCAGTTCTTAGTTGGTGGAGCGATTTGGCCGGTTATTTCCGAAAACGAAAGAGACTCCCGCCTGCCAAATAGTTACACGACCCAACAGCGGTTGGCGTCCAAATTCTTAGAGGGACAAGTGGCTTTCAGCTACGTGAGATTGAGCATTAACAGGTCTGTGATGCACTTGTATGTCCGGTACTGCACGCGCGCTACACTGAATGGATCAACGTGTGTCTACCCGACGCGGGGAGGCGTAGGTAAGCCGTTGAACCCCATTCGTGATGGAGACCGTGGCTTGCAATTGTTCCCCACAAACGAGAAATTCCCAGTACGTGCGGGTCATACGCTCGCACTGATTACGTCCCTACCCTTTGTAACCCCTGATTGTTCGTGTGACTTGGTGGATTATATATAAAAAAGCAGCCGGAACCGCAAAGAACAATGACAATTCAATGTGGAAACCGACTGAGGTGGTGTTTGAAAAATTAACAGTCAACGTGACTCACAGGTGCGTGTGGACTGTACACAGACGAAAGCGACTCAGGTAGGGAGTTGGGGGCAGGCACATAAGCAGGCAGTGCATACTGAACGAGCGCCGTTCAACCCCGTCCTTCGCTTTGGAAGGAGAAGGCGCGACGGCGCTCCTCTAGTTTTCAGTCACGGACAATTGTATGTTGGTTCGTGGGGGGGGAACATTGTTGCAATGTTACTTTTCTTGGTGGTTTATTAAATTACGGATTTTTCAAATGTTTATTTTTTCCTCTGTGCTTAAAAATCATTTAAAAAGCGGCCTGATTATGCGGCGTATGCTACGCTGCGGGTTGGCTAGTATATATATATATATATAAAGTATATAATGCAAATATGGAGAGAGAATAATACTCATATATAGTCAAAACCACCATGTTGACAAAAATTCCTTTGAAATTTAGCACACACATATTACGTCTAAGGTAAGTCAAACAATTTCAAACTGCTGTGCTATGTTAAAACACTAATTTAGTAGCTTCTTTCAAGCAACCTTCTCATTATGTGAATACAGGGCTGTCCGGTGGCATTAGAGCACATCACACCTTTAAAATGTCACTTGACATATAGGAATCTACTTTATGTAGTTGCCTCTCTTTAATTTCTCTGCTATACAAGGATACCTTCTTTATTTTTCTCCCTCCCTCCCTGCCAGCAAGTTTATCGTAATGTGCTTTTATGTTAGACTTGTTATTCAACTATTAGTGCGGCATTGGGTCAGTGCCATGTGAGGCCATTATGTTTTGGCCATTGAAGTCAAACTAATACTGGTTCTAAGCTGCACTCCATGATGTTGTAACTAAAAACAATCCTTTGCCTCTGTAAATTAAAAGGGCATGTAGTATTTAGCTTTTCAGTTTGTATTTCACAATAGTAATCCGCAAGAATGCATGCTAAGCCCTGCTTCCTGTGAGGTTAGATTTCGCAGACATGACATGAGATGTGCAGACTTGCTTCCCTTTCTGACATGCCTAATTAAAATAGAGTCTAAATCTGTGTAGGCCCCTTTGTTTTCTTATGAATATTTAATTGAGTACTTTGCTCTCCCAGATCTCTACCAATTATTTAGAAATGTTTGGCTATAAGCCCCTTAAAAGAGACGGAAAAATAATGAAAGCCTTTGCTAACTGTTCTGACTCTGAGTCATTTTACTGTTTCTTCTAGATGTTTGGCAACTGGACATTTGGGACTCTGGTCTTCACTGTGCTGGTGTTCACTGTCACGTTAAAGGTAATTGAACCTGTGCAGCTGTGGGGATGAACAAAAGGTATTTGCTTAATAAATAAGGTACACTTAATGAGTCCTGCACCAGACAAATGAGAAACTGCAGTTAGTTCAACACCACAGATCTTTTCACTTGGGATTCTGGGAGACCAGCACACTGTTACTACTCTGCAATCTTCAACTTTTTCTGCTGGAATGTAGTTACTTGAAAAGATGATTCTGTAGCAGGCAGCATTGGAAATCAAGTTCAGTAGGCTCACAGACTGAAGCATATCCAGGTACACATTGAGCATAACAGCTTAGTATATGGAACTAGGTCAGAGAAAGCTCCCAGTCATGTTTTGGAAGCAGGAACAACACAGTGTTTATGAACAGGCTGGTGACATTTTAAACATTTGGCTTTTAGCTAAAGTAACTAGACAAGTAAGAGATGAAAGACAATCTTGCTTAAAAAATCTCTTATGGTCTTGATTCATTTGTCTATGCCACCTGTCTATAATATACAGTATGCCATGGCAGTTCCAGTGCCTATGTTTTATATTTTTATTATCTGTCAAATAAATGAAATAGAAATGTAACTGCTGTCTTTTTTTCCCAGCTTGCACTAGATACTCACTACTGGACCTGGATAAACCACTTTGTCATCTGGGGCTCACTACTTTTCTATGTTGTATTCTCTCTTCTCTGGGGAGGTATCATTTGGTAGGTGTGCATCTTTACACTACTTGTAAGATGTTATTTCTGTACTGTGTATAAGATGCTTAGAAAATTTGCTTAAAGCCATATTTAAAGCACGAAAAGAAAAAAAAAATAGCAAAGGTGAATACAGAACCCATTGGTGAGGCCTAGAAATTTAAGAATGGCAGGGGCATCATTTACACCAGAAACCACTTGCAGAAGCAAGATGACATTGGAGGTATGGTTATTGACATCTAGGTATCTGCAGTTTTTGGTTTGACTTTATTTTAAGAAATGTTAAGTGCATAGACAAGATACTGTTTTATAGTTAAACACAAACAGTTACAAAACAGTTGTACAAAAAATATATGTGGTGCTAACTTAGACCATGCTCGCATTTTAATCATCTACATCACGACAACAAATAGGCAAAAGTTTATTCAAAATATCAAATTCTTTCAACCAACCCTGTTCTTAATCCAATTCAGCTTGTCTTTTTCATTTTGGCCATAACCTGGTGAAGAATACTTGTGCGTATACCTGGTTTGCCAACACTGAATACAGTTGCTCTGCAAATGATTTTTTCAAAGCCCAAAAGATGAAATTTTAAATAACCTACACATTCTGTCAGCACTGCATATTCATTGCATAAAGTTGTTCTTTTTTTTCCTTCCAAATCTGCCTGTCAGTGAGCAAATACACAATGAGGGGAGATATAGCCCAGTAACGAGTATATGTACCACCAATGGATAAGATCAACTAGTAGTGGCAAAAAGAGTATATGACCGTATAATTAAATGATTCTGGTGGTCAGTAGATACTGCTATACTATACTTGTATGTAGTTTTCAAAATGAACCATATCTTTTAAAAAGTAGAAAATGTGTTAATGATAAATTGTGCACAATGACAACATATTCACTACTTTACAAACACACACAAACCCTTGCTGCAATACCATCCCCACTACATATATAGCAATACACTTGTAACCACATCACTAATACAACCCTTTACAATGTAATGTAGTCCAGAATAAAAGCAGGTATTATGAATTTAGGGAAGAATGTTAAGTGCACAGCAGAAGATGAGCAATCACCACATCCTGAAAAGAAATGAATTCTTTTGACCCACTATTATATTTGTTATTCAAATGGATTGAAGGGCTTATTCTTTATCACTCACTCCAACAATTGTAGCACTGTAAAATCAAATCAGCTTATTACATTTAATATGCCCTGTGGCACAGTGGATTTTATTGCCCTTCAGCCCTATAGAGATAATTAACAGACCTTCTTCTACCCTAACGGGAGCAGCCAAAAGAAGGATGCCACAGCAGATCATCTTCTTCTATATCTTTCTGTGCTCATCATCTTGCTCTGTAACAACCACCACCTGCATGTCCTCTCTCACCACATCCATAAACCTTCTCTTAGGCCTTCTTCTTTTCCTGGTAGCTCTATCCTTTGCATCCTTCTCCCAATATACCCAGCATCTCTCCTCTGCACATGTTCAAACCAACGCAATCTCGCCTCTCTGACTTTGTCTCCCAATCGTCCAACCTGAGCTGACACACAAATCTTAGCATCTTTAAGATGGATGTATACTTTACTAAGGGGAAATTCACATACTCCAGCAGCAGCATACTGATAAAAACAATATTAATTGAAGAGCAATTAAAAAAAGGCAGTGCAAGTTAAAAAATGTAAGGTGGAGAGTGCGAGGCAGGTATAACAGTCTATTATCTTGTGTAGTGTTAACATTTACCCCTCCACCAGGTGGAAATGAAGAGTCGCATAGTGTGGGGGAGGAACGATCTCCTCAGTCTGTCAGTGGAGCAGGACGGTCACAGCAGTCTGTCGCTGAAGCTGCTCTTCTGTCTGGAGATGATCCTGTTCAGTGGATTCTTCATGATTGACAGGAGCCTGCTCAGCACCCATCGCTCTGCCACAGATTTCAAACTGTCCAGCTCCGTGCCTACAATAGATAGATAGTAATAGAGCCTGCCTTCCTCACCAGTTTGTCCAGGCATGAGGCATCCCTTTTCTTTATGCTGCCTCCCCAGCACACCACCGCATAGAAGAGGACACTCACCACAACCGTCTGATAGAACATCTGCAGCATCTTATTGCAGATGTTGAAGGACGCCAGCCTTCTAAGGAAGTATACTCGGCTCTGTCCTCTCTTGTACAGAGCATCAGTATTGGCAGTCCAGTCCAATTTATCATCCAGCTGCACTCCCAGGTAACTCTTCTTAACTCTGCCACCTCCAGCTCTGTCTCCTGTTTTCTGATCAGTGCCACCATCTCTAACCCTTATAATATAGCTGGTCTCACTACCGTCCTGTAGACCTTCCCTTTCACTCTTGCTGATTCCCGTCTGTCACAACTTACTCCTGACACTCGTCTCCACCCTGCCTGCACTCTCTTTTTTACTTCTCTTCCACAATCCTCGTTACTCTGTACTGTTGATCCCAAGTATTTAAACTCCTCCATCTTTGCCAACTCTACTCCTTGCATCCTCACCATTCTTCTGACATCCCTCTCATTCACAGACATGTATTCTGTTGTTGTGTTCCTACTGACCTTCATTCCTCTCCTCTCTAGAGCATATCTCCACCTCTCCAGGGCCTCCTCAACCTGCTCCCTACTATCGCTACAGATCACAATGTCATCAGCAAACATCACAGTCCATGGGGACTCCTGTCTAATCTCGTCTGTCAACCTGTCCATCACCATTGCAAATAAGAAAGGACTCAGAGACGATCCCTGATGTAATCCCACCTCCAACTTGAATGCATCCATCGCTCCTACCGCAGACCTCACCACTGTCACATTCCCTCGTACATATCCTGTACAACTCTTACTTACTTCTCTGCCACTCCCGACTTCCTCATACAATACCACAGCTCCTCTGTAGTCACCCTGTCATATGCTTTCTCCAGGTCCACAAAGACGCAATGCAACTCCTTCTGGCCTTCTCTTTACTTCTCCATCAACGCCCTCAGAGCAAACACTGCACCTGTGGTGCTCTTTCTTGGCATGAAACGATACCGCTGCTCACTAATCATCACCTCACTTTTTAACCGAGCTTCCACTACTCTTTCCCATAATTTCATGTTGTGCCTCATCAATTTAATCCCACTGTAGTTACTACAGTCCTGCACATCCCCTTTATTCTTAAAAATCAGCACCCGTACACTTCTTCTCCACTCCTCAGGGATGCACAAACCAGTGTGTTTCTTTGTGCTGGTCCCAAGCCCGGATAAGTGGGGAGGGTTACATCAGGAAGGGCATCCGGTGTAAAATTTTGCCAGATCAACATGCAGACAAAAAGATAGATTTCCATACTTAACAGGAAAGAGTCTCCATAAAAATCAAACCAACATATCTGTAATGATGTCTATTGCACATTAGTCAACATTGCAATTTATTGCTATCAGCAAAACGTTCACCAAAGTGCTTTTCAAATTATGTTATAAAATGAGTGTTAATGAGACTTAGTGAAAAGTTTGTTTTTTTTGTTTTTTTTTGCAGCCTTAATTATTAATTAAGTGTGCAAAAGCATTTATTATTGGTGATGTCATTGTTAAGGCCATTATTCACATACGTAGATATGCAGTTATTTTCCCAAAAAATGTTTGTGAACCGTACTGGGCCATATGCATAGTAAGAAGTCTCAAGGGCTCATGTTCAGGTAAATACTCCTTTGAGATAAGATTTTCCTATTGTTTATGAAGCTCTTGATTTTATTGTACTGTGACAGTGACAGTAGTAGTTGCAATAGCTCTGTAATACGAAGGGGAGTCAAGCTAAAGTAAGAAGATGGGATTTATTAGAAAATGGAAGGAACCTTCAAAAAACTGATCACGTCATTTCTCAATGCACTTGTGCCACCTGCCTGGAAGTGCCTGGATTCCAGCAAAATAAAAGGTTTTGTCTTGTCCTCACCACCACTCATGCACCAGAGACATTGTTTTCCTTGTAGCCCCACAGTACTGAAGTACTGCGAGGTACTGAAATTATCATTTGGTTACACTGATTTCATCTATCAGTCTTTTGCTGTATACATCCATAAACTTCACCTCTTAAATTTCTTATGTTAAGGTAAGAGCACTTGCTTTGAATTTGAAGTTCAAAGGGGACAAATGAAGTCACTTGTTAGGTAGAATGCCCAGAGGTGGCTGGGCAGTCTCGTGGCCTCAGACCCCCTGCAGATTTTATTTTTTCTATCCAGCCATCTGGAGTTTTTTTGTTTTTTCTGTCCTCCCTGGCCATCTGACCTTACTTTTATTCTATGTTAATTAGTGTTGTCTTGTTTTAATTCTGACTTTGTCTTTTTTTTTCTCTTTTCTTCATCATGTAAAGCACTTTGAGCTACATTATTTGTATAAAAATGTGCTATATAAATAAATGTTGTTGTTGCTGCAGTTATGACTGCTGTCCACTTCAACTGTCAATCAGAATTATGTGATAGTTTACCTGCAAATTAGAGACTGATTCTTCTAAAAGTCTAATACATACAGTAATACCAATCTGTTGATAAGTGTCTGAAATGGTTTCAAAAACAAAAACAAATGGAGAAAACAAACACAATCTCAGGAAAATGTCTCATTTGTGATGCACACACACACCTTCTGATTTCTCTTAAAAATAAATGTTGCTGAATACACTGACAGTTTCATACAAAGTGCAAGTGTCTCTAACTGGCTTCTTATCAGTACATTTTGAAGTATTTAGGTCATCAAAATTCATTGCTGCACTGCTCAAAGTATATCTATCAGGCAGGAAGCAGTCATACACATTAACCTGCACTAAAAATGAACCATTATAAACAGCAAGTTATTTCCATTTCTCCATAAAAGCAACAAGAATTTTCCCTCGGAGATCAATAAAGTAGTACATGTCTGTCTATCTACTGCATGATTACCACTTTATTGGAGCAAATGAAAAACATTAACATTTTGAAAGCATATTTATGCATTTGTCCTCAAGATTTTTTTTTAGTGTACCCAATGACTGGAAACTTGCTAGTATGACTTCATTCCATAACAAAAGTACACCCTAAATGAGGTATACACAAATAACATTCACTTTCTTACCATTTATCATTATGGAAATTATCTCTCTATTATTAAAAAAAAAAATTTTTGGAAGAAGAAAAGATTAAATTTTCTCGGAGAGATACGTCCTGCGAGACGAGTCCACACTCGGAACTGGAAATAAAAGACAAAGAGTAGATGACAGAGTAGAATGTCAAAGAATTCAAAAACGTTGGTGCGCTATACATGCAGAACAGGTTAGACATAATGGAAGTACGAAAATTCGAAAGTCTCAAAAAAAGGATAGGAAAGATCACATTAGCGCAAACGGAAATTATTATTACTCTGTGAAATAACGGAACAGTGAAAAGAGATCAAATATATCGTTCAGATTTAAACTGTAGATCATCCGATTTGTGTTGCCAGCGAGAATTAAAAGAATTCAAAAACGATGGCGCGGTATGAACTCCCATGAGACGTATACTTATATTCTTTCAAGTCATGCCCTACTTACAACTATTTTCAAACAAGACCACACTCATCTAACCTCAGTCGTGTGAATGCTTTTGGCAGACACACTTCCTGCACTCTCAGCTCTTATAAATTTTATTAGGAAAATAATTTTATACGTTCTAGATGACACGTCAACGACTAAGTCAAGAAGAAAGAGCATGGACAAACATTCGAAAAAGTACAGGCAGTCCCCGGGGGGACTGTTTGTACTTAATTTGAATTTGTATGTAAGTCGGAACAGGTACATTATTTTTAATAAATGCTATTGTTGCAGCAACCGCCCACCGAGAACGAACACGGTGTGGCCAAAGGCAGATAGTGAATCGCCCACCACCACCCCCGTTCAATAGGCAGCCACACGAGGCACACTACAATGCCACCCCCAGGCGTCACATTCACCCTCAATGGCTTCCATTCAGCTTTAACTGGGTCACTGCTTGCAGCATCACCAGCCGTCCACCGAGAACAAATGTGGAAGCCGTGTGTGGTGGGCGGGCAGTGAAACGCCCCCCCTCTGCTCCATCCAGCCTGCATCCAGTCAGAAGCAGTAGCTGCAGCGGTGTGATGGGCAGGTAGCAAACCGCCCCATCAAGCCTCTGTCCTACACATGAGCAATAGTTGTAGCCCCGGTGACTATGGACCACGGGTCACTGCTTGCCGCTGGGAGCCGCCCGAGGGACACTACACAGAGCGAGCAGTGAAAACACCCCCCTACAGCCTCTGCCCAGCCACCACTTGCAGTGTCCCCTGACTGAAGATCTCGCAGCTGCAGCCCCATTCGTAAGTTGTAGTTTGGATGTCCGGAACTTAGGGACAACCTGTAGTTTTATTTATTAGAGAGAAAGAAACGGTATCCACTCACAGGCAGTGATACATTGTGTTGTCACGATGCAAGTCCAAACACAGAATCAAAATTCAATGCAATCTTAAAGAAAAGTCAATTCCAAATACTGTTTTTACTGAAGTTTTAAAGTAAAAGTGAAAATAAATCATATGTAACACAACTCACATATTGCATTAAAACATCACAAAAAAAAATATTTAGTTCACCTGCAAGTGCATTTTTTTCTAGTGTATCTCACACTACTGAATTAAAACATGAATGCTGTCAAAACAAAACAATGCAATTCCAAATACACAGATATGACTTATTCATTTGTCATTTTGTTACATGTCACAATGTGTTTTTTAGTTAGTCAGATAACTGGCACTGCATGGAGTCAACAAGAGAGGCAGGTGTATGGTGGAGTGGAGCCACTGAGGTTCACTCTGATGGAGTCATTTAAATGTTCGTCTGTCAGTCTTGTTCTAACTTTGATTTCATGACATTCATGTCAGACTCACAGAGGTATGGAGACCCAAACAAAGCAGACATTTTCAGAGCTGCTTGGTGAAGATTCTTATAGTTATCTGGCTCTGCTAAGCTCCAGAAATGCTGTTAAGACTTTAACTGCACATTATTTTGAAGGTTTACTAATATAATAATAATAATATATAAAATCTAATGTCTCTCTGTCTGTATGTCTGTCTGCTTTTCACGAGATAACTACTTAATGGATTTAGATTGGGTTTTTTTCTGTAATTTGCTTGAACATTCCGGATGATTTTGCAACTTCTCTCATTTCGCTGTGTATCATAGTTTGCTTGTGGTGCCGATTTATTTGCATGAATCCAAGAAACACGTAGCGGGCTGAGGGAAGGGGCCATCCTCACTCACTTGCCAGCTTCGGGGGTGTCCCTTAACTCTGCTTAGCTAGCGAACGAGAGAACAATTGAATTCAACTTTGTTTGATATTTAAAATAAAGTGTTACTTAGGCCTTGATGAGTTTGAGTCCAGATATTCTCTTAAGTGTATGCCACATTGAAAAGATAGATTGCAATTCAGATTGTGGATCGTGATTTTGTGTTAAAAGGATCGTGATATGAGTTTTTGGAAAGATCGCCCACCTTTAATTTGACTTATCAAGTTTTCAAATTTATTTAGGATTCATTAACCCTTTGGCGAGCTACTTGGAAAGGGGTTGCAAGCTACCGGTAGCACGCGAGCGACGTGTTGGAGGCCCCTGCTTTAGAAGAAGGACATCTGCTGCGGGCCAAAGTCTTAAAGAAAAACCAGAGTGTTTCTGAATGCTGTGAACTTTATCTTCTTTTAGTATGTCATTGAATATATAATAAGGAAGAGAGTGGAAGAGGATTTTCTCTTAGTTAATAATGTATAGCATATGGTGGTCTTTTCAGTCTACTCTCTCTTTCTCTCTCTCCTTTCAGGCCCTTCTTGAATTACCAGAGAATGTACTACGTTTTCATGCAGATGCTGTCCAGCGGCCCTGCCTGGCTGGGAATTATTTTGCTTATCACTGTCAGTCTTCTCCCAGATGTAGTTAAAAAAGTAATTTGCCGGCAGCTGTGGCCTACAACAGCAGAGAAAATTCAGGTAAGTACATTAAGTGTATAAGTTTATAAATGATAAAGATGAGACCTACATAAATTTCTTCTATCACAGAAGTAGTACTTTTGTCAAGTCTGTAAGCTGTCTAGTTGCCAGTTAGGATTTCGCCATAAATGTTTGCTCTACCATGTATCTGCCAGACATGTTTTACTTATTAGTTACCTGCTGGCCCACAGACTTTCATCAACGATGGGTTTATACCATGCACACTTGAAGTAAGTACTGTTCACTTTACCTGACTGCTTTTATGGAGTGTTCACTTCTTCTGCTGTGCTTAAGAGTTGATGTGACGACCTCTTGGGTAACAGTAGTCAGCCTAGTTAATACTGGTTTTTAGTGTTTGCAGTACTACAGCCACATTGCAGTGGAAGATAAAAAATCAAGACACATGCAAAAGTCCAGAGAATGAAATGAGGAGATGACAAATACCTGGGAAGAGGATAATCAGAAAGAGGGAGCTAGAGAACATGACACAAACTAAAACTAGTGTAGAAATGTAGGATGCAAAAATTAGTGAAGCAAGAATTTGGGAGAGCAACAAAGAATATAAGCAGCAGGAACTGAAGACTGGACCTTTGAACTTAACTCTGCAGAACTAAATTTTGATTTACTTCTTCTTCTTCTTAAATACTTGTCCTGTTTCCAGCTACCTTTTTTCCAATACTTTTTCTCTTTTCTTCCTATTTTCTCTGTCTGTCTCCTGCTTACAATAAATGGTCTTTTTTCCTTGGAATTCAGACAAAGCGCCAGTGCCTTACTGTTGAGCAGTCCACCATCTTTATGCTCTCTCAGACATCCAGCAGTATAAGTTTCTAGAGGAAGAGGAGGTGACGTTTTCTCTGTATGCATGATGGATTCAGGATGCTTTCCAGACCTGCTCTTAGATGACCATGATTAAAAAAAAAAAAAAAGCACTGAAATGACAGCTGAGGGTCACATGAGTCCTAAGAGCAGGAAAAAGCACCCTGGGTTTTTAAAAAACATTCTCAAAGTGTAAAGTGTTACTGCATGCCATTTGACATTTAATCAGCATGCCAAGATTATCACAATGAGTGAGGCCTCCTTGCCAGGTGTCCCTGTTTCTGGAGAGAAGGTGAAAAGACACAAATGGCTTCTTCATGTTGGAGGACACGTTTTACTTCTTTAACAGTCACTGCCTTTGATAGCCTGGTTAAAATATCTGCCTTCACATTGAACTGATTTGAGTAAGACTTTCATAAAACACAATCCTATGCAGTTAAGACAAATTATTTTTCTTAACAGAATCATACATATCTCTACACAAAGGTAAAAAAGGAAGCTTTTTAACAACCTTTTCTCAAACACTGCAAACTATAAACAGAAATAATCTGCTTCATTGCAGTATCATTTGTTTCTGCAAAAAGTGTTGTATTAAACACCAAAGATTCACTGAAACATGTCCAACATGATAATTCAGAAATACTCAGTTATTAAAAACAAAACAAACATCTGGATTGAAAGCCTCACTCTGTTTTGTGATTGTGCATCATGTTTATGATGGAAGGTGCATGAATAAAAAAAATAGTATTATATGCTGATAGCACAAATGTTCCAGTCTTGTGTAGAGAAAAAATAGCAGGAAGAGTTTGTAATGAACAAAGAATGATTAGTTTTTAGCATTGAGCCACTTGAACTACATTAAATACCAGAGCAATTGAAGGAAGCAAATGCCAACTTTGTTTAGTGAAGCCATATCTGGAGAAACAACAGGGTGGTGGTTAGCCCTTTACCCAAAAGTAGGAGTCAAACATAGAATTACTGGGAGTAACATCACTTTTTGGACAGATTTCACTTTTGCTTTGGACAAGACTATCACTACATTGTACGTAGACATGGCTAACAGATCTGATCATAAAATATTGTATTACAATTAAGCACATTACGGCTTTATACCTGTTAAGCTTTAAGATGCCTTGTAGTTGCCAAAGTAAAAATGGTGCATCACAGGATTGAAGGATTGCAGCAAGTTAAAAAATGTACATTACACATAAGTCAATGTTGAAGAAAAAACATTTGACAAAGGTTTGTAAAGTGCTTTGAGCACGGAAAAGGTACTGTATAAATAAAAGTATATTATTATTAGTTTTAGGGTCATATGTTCCAGAAACAATGGACAGGTACCTATTTCATATTTAGTCTGTATCTGATAATTACGGCTAGACTTCCCGCTGTGACCGGAGGAACAATCTGGAACAAAATAAATATTGCCATGATGAGCAGCCTTATCCACAGATAAAAAAAATCATTAGGTTTTTAATATGGTTTAGTTAAAGCATTGTGTATCAATGTTACAGCCCATGATGAATTTATACAACAAGAGGGTCATTGAGGCCTTGTTGCTGAGCAAGGCATTACTGACAGAAGACAGGATTCTGCACCCAAGTATGTAATAAGGGTTTATCCCAACCTAGCACAATATTAAAAACCATGGACACCTCAGAGGTTAAAACCATGCTGAAAAAGAAGTTCTTTAGGCTGGAGATTACTTCATTTTAGTCCACCGTGTTTATACTGTCCTTTCTGACAGTTCAACATTTTCAAGTGTGTGTTTCCAGTCTTATTGTAGGCACTGCACAAAGAATGTACGATGGAGAAGTTAATTATGAGAGCTGTTCATTAATTTTCCAGACCTAAGTTACTCCAATATTGGATTCACGGAGGATTGGATATTACATCAGCATGAAGGACAAGGCAGGGTGCAGGAAACAACTGTGGATGATTAGCTACTACTCCATCATATAACATACATGTACTCATAGTCGAGCTAGCTAACAAATCTGAATGGATAGGGGCATGCGAGATGTATGCTAGCAATAAGAACCCTGTCTGCAATCTGCAGGGCACTATGTGCAGCACTATATTTTATGCCCATGTCTTTGTCCTCCTATTTGTGATTTTGCATCTTCTTTATCATTAATAATAAACCAGACTGGATGTTACTATCCACATCAGTTGTATATAAAGGTCTTTTGTGGTCTTACACACTTTGGATATTTCTTTTTTAATATATATATATATATATATTAGTGGAACCTCGGTTCACGACCATAATTTGTTCCAAAACTCTGGTCGTAAACTGATTTGGTCGTGAATGGAAGCACCACCACCATAGGATTGTATGTAAATACAATTCATCCGTTCCAGACCGTACGAACTGTAAGTAAATATACAGTACAAGCCAAAAGTTTGGACAAATGGTTTAATTTCAGGTGACTACCTGTTGAAGCTCATCGAGAGAATGGCAAGAGTGTGCAAAGCAGTAATCAGAGCAAAGGGTGGCTATTTTGAAGAAACTAGAATATAAAACGTTTTCAGTTATTTCACCTTTTTTTGTTAAGTACATAACTCCACATGTGTTCATTCATAGTTTTGATGCCTTCAGTGAGAATCTACCAATGTAAATAGTCATGAAAATAAAGAAAACACATTGAATGAGGAGGTGTGTCCAAACCTTTGGCCTGTACTGTATATTTTTTTAGTTTTTAAGCAGAATTATAGTTAAGTATACCATAGAATGCACAGCATAATAGTAAACTAAATGTAAAAACATTGAATAACACTGAGAAAACCTTGAGCAACAGAGAAAACTAACACTGCAATAGTTTGCGCTATAGTGCTAGGAACCGCTCGCTAAAAACACTTTTCTTTAATGATAGATAGATAGATAGATAGATAGATAGATAGATAGATATGTCTTATGTCTCTTTCGCTAGCCTGGAGCGCCTGTGTGTGTGTGCCTCTGTTTCGTGTGTGTGTGTGTGTGTATGTGTGTCTCTGTCTCACGCGCCTCTGTGTGTGTGTCGCGCTCTCTCGCTGCACAGGAAATGCACAGGGAAAGACTGAACATGTGCAAATCTAAAGGGAAACTGGCTTGTTCGTATACCGAGTGTGTGGTCGTGAACCGAGGCAAAAGTTTGGCAAACTTTTTGGTCATAAACCGAGTTGTACGTGTACCGAGAAATTCGTGAACCGAGGTTCCACTGTTTGTGTGTGTGTATATATATATATATATATACACACATACATACACTATATTATATTATTTATTAATCCCTGATGGGAATTTTCCCTTATGCATGGCCTTTGAGGGTCAAATCGCAGGGTCAGCCATTGTACAGAACCTATGGAGTACTTTTACTGTAGGTTAAGGCCCAGCAGAGTAGGATCTTTTCTGCCAGTAATGGGATTTGAACCAGCAACCTTCCAAATACCAGTGCAGATCCTTAGCCTCAAAGCCATCACTATTATCACCACCTCCACATTCAGCAGCACCCAACATGCCTGTTTGAGTTCCTCAAAAAGTACACTGATAAGGGACGCATACCCTCAAACAGAAACAACTGCACTGAATCCCCATTTGAAACATGTAAGCTCAAGATTTAAAACACAGCCATTTCCCAAATGCTGACCCAAACCAAGACAATCCCATCCTTGAAGTTATCAGAACAATAATACACAGTGAAAGTTTGATTAAACCATCCAGTTGGTTAATGTTTCTTTGAGACAGACAGCTATATTTCCTAAAATGTATAGCTTCAGATAAACAAAAAAGTTTAAATAACCGCTATACCATGATTGTGGATATATGCATGAACTATTATGAATTATGTGTTGTTTGCTACTAACACAGTGTTACGCCTTTAAGCCAGTGGAGTCAGAGGTCAGACTCTGATCTCCCTCTAAGTTCCTGACATAAAGTGGCACATACTACTGTAAATTTAGTTTTGATGTCCCAAGCACCCCCGGTAATTTCGGAAAGTGGAGGAAGAGTTAGAGACGATCCTAGCCAGGCTCTTCAAAAGCTATGGGCTGAGCCTTTATCAGCCAGTCAGTCATCCCTTAGGACTCTTGTGACAGCCTTGCTACTTGCTACCCTGCAGCTCAGGACTGACATTCTAGCAGCTAGTTGACTAATTTTAACAATAGCAAGCCCTCAGAAACATTGAAGTTTAGTGTTTCTCCTCATCATTACAGAGGATTCGAGCAGATAAAAGGGTTATCATACACAGAGATGATTCACTTCTTGAAGGATGCCATTCAACGTCAGAAGCATAACAATGTTCCCGGTAAAATGAGCGTGTTGTTCGCTGCTTGGGTGTGGTGCTGTGCTGTGGAGACCTCAGCTTTACTGGGAAGGTGCATTTTGCATGTCCGCATATAGTGGTGGTTTTGTATTTATTTCTCTGTCATGGATTTCTAAAGCACAAGACTCATCTCAGGTTGTATTATTAAATAAGGCTCCTTTGAAGCTACTCATGCAAGAGAGAAGAAATGAAACAGAAGCATCCTTACTGATACAGGCCATTATGCAAATATAATATTTTCTGAAATTCCTCACTCACAATATTCAGATCAATGAAGATCTTCACCGCATCTTTGGTCTGCTGTTCATACAGCAATTTCCTAATGCCCACCTTTCTCTGTGGAATTCAAAGTAATGTCCCTGACAGAAGTTCCTTACCATGAACCTGGGGCCTCACATCTCTGGTTATCTAGTTCTCACTGCACTGTGTGAAAGATTGCGACTTTTCCCTTAAGTCCTCAACTGTTTTTTGTTAACTTGAGGAACTCCTGCCTGTTGTATGTTCTAAGAATATGCATAAGGAAGTCACAGTTCCATTGAGAAAACAAAACTTGGCAAAAGAGCATCGTTTCTAACCTGCTGCATAATTTACAGGCTCTCTGCAGTTTTTTTTAAATCAGAAAGTCAGACATGCCATAACACAGTTATGCTGTCTGTTGTGGATTCTGGACATTTCCTGCTCTTGGCTTTTCTACTGTGGCATCTGGATGTAGCTGCACCTCATCTGAGCTTGTCTTATAACATCCACTTAAGGAGGCTGCTTTATTAGCATGGACAGCTGTGTTGTGCCAGTAAAATGGCATCACACAGTGATTATTCTGATAACATCTTTTCATGGCTTTGTTTTGCATGCGTGTGCTGTAGAGTTCCTTCCTGGTGACGATGGTGGTGTTAAGCATTGCTGCATGTGGCAAGTGTTCTAACTTTATTTTTCTCTTTTCTGTAGAATGCTGAAAAACAATTGAAACCTGATGGCTTCTCAGAGTTTACCCCACTGTCTTCACTTCACAGTTCAAACTATAGAAACAGTGACAGAAGAAACCAACCACAAAGAAGGTCTGATCAGCTTTCCAAAAAACTAATGTATACTCACTGGGGTAACCATGATTATTGCACTTTTAGTTCCTTAAGTGTCTCAGACAGCAAGTCCAACAGCAGCTCAGGTCTGGAGACCTCTGTGTGACACAGCGCATTATGGCCCAAGCCTTTTACGTTCATCTGTGGAGTCAAGACATAGGATTAGTTACCGAGTCGGGTGCTGTGCACCCCTGCTGTTAAAAGCCACTATTACTTGAATGAAATTTCTTACTGGAGCTTTATGATCAATCGAATAAAACCAAATGTGAGCCGCTTGGCGGCAGTGTCACCATAGTACTTACTGTCTCGCCTTTCCCTCTTGTTTTCCTGTCGAGCAAATCAGTGTTGCCTTTGTGTCGATATTTTCTCCAGAAAAACACAATGAGATACACTGTCTGATCTGCTTAGATTGTGAGTGGCAAGGCTACTGGATTTCAGCACCACATTCATGTGCTACTTTGACTGTCACCGAGGTGCAAATAGGCAGCTGGTAACAGTGTTTGTGCTTAATGGTCAGCAGTGACGTACAGTATTAGACACAAGCATAAGAACAGTCGCAAATGGGAGCTTCTTGCCACTTCACTCTCTACAAACTGTGCACCGATAGAGAGAAGAGTGCAGCAGGCCAGGCTGTGGTGCCTCTCAATGCTGTTCACATTTGGAGGCCAGTATAAAAGGAGCCACTAAAACACTCTCCCTCCTGCCCATAGTCTTTTATTTGTTTTATTCTTGTTATTTCTACATGGTGAAATACCTTCATGCTTAACAGTTGAAAGCAATCTGAATACATATTTTTCAATGTCTATCATTTTTCTTTAATCTGCTTTAATTTTCTTCCCCTTCCTTCATTTTCACCCTTCAGCTAACAGTAAGAAGAATTATGCATGCCGCAACCCTTCTGCTCTTTCTACTAACTTTCCAGCTTTGCTGCCACCTAGCTGTCATCTTTATGTTCTTCTTCATTCTCCTATGTCATCGGTTATCTGTCATCCTTTGCACTGCTTCTGGCAGACAGGTCTATTCATAAGGATATCTGCTGCATCAAGTATTATTCGTTAAAGGTTTAAATTGGAAGGATATCTTCGCTAGGAAAAGCAATGCATTCATGATATAAGCACAGATATGGCTTCCTTCTTGTTTGTTTCACAATGCTAAGCCTTGGAATGCACCACAGCACCTCATCCTAGCATTCAAAACAAAAAAAAAAACTGCAACTGCTGTTATAAGAATGCAATTAGTGTGTTCATGAGGACTTAAAACTGGAAGGTTAATAAAAAAGAAAAAACAAATGGAGCCAATTGGTTTAAAGGCTGTGATATCACAAACAGTGCATGCTTTACACATCTGAGCGCTACCTGAACATCTCCAGATGCCAACCACTTCATTTTCTCTAGAGCCTTCAAAACAACGCCACTGCTCTGTCTTCAAGGGTATGGACGAACAGTAGATTCTTTTGTAAGTTTTTGCTACTTTTGTATTACGCTGGTAGGAATGGTCATTTTACTTATATTTTTACTGAATGTTTTATTTCAATTTCACCTTTACTACCAAAACAGAATTTCATTATAGCTTTAAAGTGCTGCTCTATTGGTTTATACTGAAATGATTAGTTCCATTTATATGCACTTTTTATTTATATATATATATATATAAATATAAAAAAAAAATCAATCAACTAACACTAACTGGATTAAAATACTGTGGTATTGCTGGGGAATGTGTGTACGGCCAAAGACGGTCATTTAAAACTTCACTCCAAGGATGCACAAAGAGGCCAGTGTGCTTGTAAGACCTTTTTTGCCAGCATGTACATATTAATAGAATGTATTTTTTCTGTCGTTCTCTACGGTCACCTTGCACTCAGTAAAAGGTGTAATGGTGTAGTACAATCTACTCATTTGCAGAGAGCTATTAGTTCAGGGGTGGCGAACTCCAGGCCTTGAGTGCCGCAGTGGCTGCAGGTTTTCATTCTTGCCATCTTCTTAATTAGTGACCAGTTTTTGCTGCCGATTACTTCTTTTAATTAACTGGACTCAGGCCCCATAGTTGTTTCTTTTTCTTTAATTAGCAGCCAATCAATAATGAGACACAAAACAAGCCACCACATGACCAGCTCCCCTGTGCCCATCACACAGTATCTGAAATTAAAGAGAGGTGATGGTCTTGGTAAGGTTGAGCTCTCAGGTCACCAAAACATTTTGACGGTGCTCTTAGAAAAAACAGAAAAACAACAGTTTTCAAAATGAGTGCTGTGGCAGAATGAGAGCAGCAACAAGCCATAGAATTAAATAACGGGTTTAATTAACAGCAAGAATTGGCTTCTCATTAAGAAAGTGGAGTGAAATTGGTTGGAGTTTAAAGCCCCAGTTTAGCTGGTCATCTGTTAGCTTGTTTCACATCTCATTTCTGCTTGGCTGTCATTTAATGAAGAAAGGAATCAATTCAGAGAGCTGAACTCTTCTAACAGGGATATTAAAGTGATGGGCAAAAAGTTAGTTAGCAGTGAAAACTGGTCACTGATTAACAAAAGGGTTAGAATGAAAACCTGAGGCCCACCAGGCCTGAAGTTCGCCACCCCTGTATTAGTTCATGTACAGGTTGCTTTTCTGTTTTTATATATATATATATATATATATATATATATATATATATATATATATATATATATATATATATATATATATATATATATATTATATATGTTTCTCTTCTATAAATACCTAAAGAAAATACCTAAAAACTTTTTTCAGCCTTTCTGTAGAATACTCAAGCAAAGAACTGTAAATCTGACTAATAAAAACACAATGAAAGCCTCGTTTTTTGCATTTATATAATTTAACCTTTCATTTAACAAAGCTATGCATTTGAATAGAAAAAAGAGAAACTATTCCTAGCAAATCCTGCTTGTGGACAGAATATGGACATGTTAAAAAAAAAATATCTCATAAACAGTATTGTGAAAAAGAATTTGACCCATTCATTATTTCCCGTTTTCTTTCCTTATTCATAACACTTGTTTCTGATCTTCAGACAGATTCAAAAAATTTGTATAATAGAAAAGAAACCTGTGCAATCACAATACAGTTTTTAAATATTATATTTATATATAATACGCTACCGTGGCTGTCCTTTTGTCTGTCCAGGACTTTAAATCACCTGTAGCTCACAAACCATTTGACCTTTTGACCTGAAATTTGGTAGACAGAGTGGTGGCTCGGAGGATAGGAATCTGTACTGGCAATCAGAAGGTTGCCGGTTCGAATCCCGTAAATGCCAAAAAAGGGACTCTGTTCTGTTGGGCCCTTGAGCAAGGGCCCAAGCCGAGCGCTTTGAGTAGTGAGAAAAGCGCTATATAAATGCAAAGAATAATTACACACATACTATGTGACCTCTACTGTCCACTTTTGTGGTGATATTGACCTCCAAGCTTATTCCTCTTTTTATTTTATTGTAGAATCAACTCTCAGCAGTGGCCAGCAGGGCGGGCGGGTGTGCGGCTCATGCATACAGGCGTCGTTCTCTTTCCCTACCACCTTCACTGTCACTTCCCCTACCTCTTCATATCTTAAATCATTCTTGAGGCAGATTAAACACTTAATTTTTCACTTAAGCTGGCACTTAAGAAAAACGTACTAAGTAATTGTAACACATACACTGACTGATCAGTTTTAACATGAATAGATGCCAAAGAAAGAAGAGAAGAAGCGGGCCGCTAGGGTGGAGAAAAGAAGAGCTTCTAAGGAAGCAACCAGTGCATCAACCTCTGAGCAAACGAATGATAAACGTACAGAGAAAGAGGATGAAGACTAGGAATGGTCAAGTCAAGTGGATTCAATGCACGTTATCGTGCAGTACGGCATTACTGGTTAATAATAATAATACATATTTTTTTTATTTATATAGTACCTTATCATTAACCCTAGGTCACTTTACAAAGGAAATCAAGATTATGCTATTCAAGCATAAAAATGATAAAATAACACAGAATATTAGAATATGTACCATAATACATTTTTTATTATTGTAGATAGGCAGAACTTATTGGTCCCTAGGGGGAGACTTGGCATTTTATAGAAGCTCTTTAAATAAGTACTGGTAATTACATTAATAGATAAATATCTGCACCTGCGGTGAGTTGGCACCCTGCCCGGGATTGGTTCCTGCCTTGTGCCCTGTGTTGGCTGGGATTGGCTCCAGCAGACCCCCGTGACCCTGTGTTAGGATTCAGCAGGTTGAAAAATGGATGGATATCTGCACACACACACACACACACACACAAGAATGACTTAAAAGAAATCAAACCTCTGACTTGGCAGCCCCAGTCCCAGTGAGGCATTATGCAGACATATTGTTGTTACTATAAATGATCCTAGCCAGGCTCTTCAAAGGCTAAGGGCTGAGGCTGTATCAGCCAATCATCTCTTAGGACTCTTATGACAGCCTTGCTACTTGCGACCCTGCTCCAACACCCATAGCTGTGTTGGAGTACCCATAGTATTTTTTGACACACTTCTACTGAATGATTTATTGGCTGAAAGTCCTCACTGTTGCTATGACCTCCAGGGGGTCTGGAGTGTGTCCTACAACTGAACTTGCCCTTTTAATTAGCTTGTTGATTTGGTGGACCTCTCTTGAAGTTATGTTACTATCCCAGCACAACACACAGACTTAAAAAGGATGTGATGGATATCACTTCCCACATTAATGAAGCGTAGTCTCCTAAGGAAGAAAAGCCTGCTCTGACCTTTCTTATATAGTTCCCATGTGTTCTGAGGCCAGTTAATGTGGACCCCTAAGGACTTGTAAGAGCGGACCACCTCTACATCCACTCCCTGAATACTGATCAGACATAGAGGCTCTTTGGTGCATTAAAAGACAATCGGTCACTTGGTTTTTCTGATGTTATGGTTCAGACAATTTTCTTTGCACCACAAAACAAAGTTCTCCTCCTGGCTCGTTGCCCCTGTCTTATCCCTCTTATTGACACATCCCATAAGTGCAGAATCATCTGAGAATTTCCGCAAGTGATATGACCTGCCTTTATATTTATAGTCAGCACTGTACAGAGTGAAGAGAAGAAGAGACAGGCCTATTCCTTGTGGTGTTCCAGTGTTGTTCACATCTGTATCAGGAAAACAGTCTTTAAGCCTCACAAACTAGGGTCCATTAGATATAGATAGTCCATTATCCAGGACCCCAAAGGCTCATCCACCAACATACAGTGGTACCACTCGTCACGACCATAATTCATACCAAAACTATGGATGTGACCCGAACGTAATTTCCCAATTAGATTGTATGTAAATATGATTAATCTGTTCCAGACCATACAAACTGTATGTAAATATTTTTTGAAAAGATTTTTAAGCACAAAAATAGTTAATTATACCAAAGAATGCACAGTGTAATAGTAAACTAAATGTAAAAAAATTAAATAACACTGAGAAAACTAACATTGCAAGAGTTTGTGCTGGACCAAGTTCACTCTAGACCCTTACAAACCGCTCGCTGTAAACACTTTTATGAAAAGTTTTAAGGACAGGGGAAAAAAAAGTAAAGTTTGAAAAATCCTTAATTTATGCAAAAACTAACCCTAAACAACAAAGAAAACCAACCTTGCATGACTCGATTTCTGGAGGAGAAAATGGGAAGCAGAGAATGGGAAATCATTGGCGCGTACAAACCAAAAGGGAAACTGGCCACCAGTGTTTTTGTTTGCCACCAGAGTGTGTGCTCATGAACAGATGCAAAATTTTGGCTGACTTTTTGATCGTAACCCGAATTGTACCTGTTCGGAAACGTTCGTGACCAGAGGTTCTACCGTATATCTAAATTTACCCCTTAAAAGAGATGACTGGATGGTATTGAAAGAACTGGACAAAGCAAACAACTTAATCATCACTGTGTTGTCAGCTTAGAGAATAAGAATTGTAAAAGATGAACGGATGAGTAAAGACTGTCAGGTTTCAATAAATCACTGATTATGTTGAACAAAAAGATGCGTTTTGAGGTTGGACTTAAATCTGTACAGTCGGGCAGATGCTATGGAAGATTATTTCGGAGTGTGGGGGCAGCCACTGTGAAAGACACTTCTCCCACAGTAGACACCCATGCAAGAGGCATAGACAGTAGACCAGCAGCACCTGAAGATCGGAGTATGCATACAGGTTTGCAAGGACAGAGAAGTTTGGAGGTGTAAGGAAGAGCAAGGCCATTTAGAGCCCTAAATGTAAGGGCAAGCGGTTTAGATTTTATACAAACTGCTACAGGAAGCCAGCGTAACTGAACTAGAGCAGGTGTGACCTGTGCCTATTTGCTAATGTGAGTAAGTCATATGTCAGCAGAATTTTGTATAAATTGCAGTTTATAAAGAGATTTGGCAGGCAGACCTGAAAGCCATGAATTGTAGTAATCTGTATGAGAAGTGATGAAAGAATGAACCAGAACTTGTGTGTCATGAAAAGAATAAGGATATGCAAGGTTATGTTAGTGACGGAAAGCTGCCTTAGTCAGGGTAGAAATGTATGGTTGAAAAGAACACATAGGATCAAAAGTCGTAAACTCCACCAGAGGAGTAAATTAAGTCTAAATTAAGGCAGAAGTCATCAATCCTCGAAACAGCAGCTTTATATGCAACAAGCAGAATCTCAGTTTTTTTCACTGTTCAGCATTAGGAAGTTGTTGCTTGAGAGGTTTTATTCAACAGAGTATTTCAAATAATACAATTGAAAATGGCATGGACAAAAATGGCGAGACCCTTAACCTAGTATTCTGTTGCACAATCACTGCAAACAAGCGATTTGTGCCGCTCTCAGTGAGACTTCTGCACCTGTCCACTGGTCATTTGGCCCACTCTGTCAGGTTCGAAAGGGGCCTTTTCCAGACTGTATGACAACGGTTCTTTCCATAGATGTTCGACAGGATTCAAATCAGGGCTTATGGAAGACCACTTCAGAATATAATAGGGGTGTATTAATGTTTCTCTATATTATGGCAAAAATTAAGTGCATACAAAATGATAAGGCCTAAATAAATTAAACACCATGATGGAGAGTTATTAAGGAGCTTCCAACAGCACAAAAAGATTATAATGCAATCACCCAGTGGTATACGGTACAGTAGTCCTAGATAAGGTAAGGCAAAAGGCTACCTTCTCCCTTATGACCCATCACAGATCAGAATAATGTTTCTTTTGTCATTCTAAAGGAATTGAAATAGGAGATATGCAACTTCCAGCCATTGGTGTGGGATAGCATAACACAGAACTAATAAAATTGAGTACTTTAGTAATTGACAGTTTACAATAAAAAAGTGTAAGGCCATGCAGAAACCGAGTCTTTGACACTCTACATGTATTTATTGTAGTGACTCTTGATGTAATTCAAAAACAGGATGGATTAATGGGGGCAGCAGAAAACTTAGGCCAGTACAGTTTGTAGCCAGAAAAGATGTCAAATGAACTGGAGGAACCGCCAGTTATTACAATTTAGTGTTTTAATGCATTCAGATACATTATTGATGAAACAGATAAACACAAATAGCACTACCTTAATGCGAAAGAGACTAGCATGACTTTGGGGAAGTATAGTGGGTGGTGGGGCTACAGAAAAAGAGCATACACTTGGACATGATACGGTACAGACACAGTAATTTTTTGTTCAGTTCATGAAATGCTTGTTTTTTCATTTTGTTGCATTCAATTCCATTTATTCTGTGTGTTTTTATAGTGAAAACAGTGTTAAAAGTTTGGGCAAATCTAAAAAAAGATGGGAGTGATTTGGAAAATGAAAGCACCAGGTGTTTGTGACTTTTGAAATTTGAATGAACTTTTCCACTTAGTACTACTCTTTATAAGTACAACCAGCTAATGTTTCTTTCATATACTGTTGCAAATACACATCTCATAATAGAAAATGTCACAAACCTGGTTACAAAAGAGTTTGTGTAAATGGAAAATATCCTGCTTAAATATTGGTATTCAGTAATTCACGTCACAATATGATAATGCTTTCTATTTTTAGTCGTGATATTAGGCAGTTTTTTAGTTTTCAGTTACTGGAGAAAAAAATGTCAGTTAATATACTTGTTACTTGCACACATTAAGATAAATCAGGTATTCCATGATAATTATACTCATTATAAAATTTATGCTGAAATCCCTTCTGTGTCACTCATGAAATTCAAGCTGATTAACCAAAAGGTACCGTAACAGTATTTGTCTAATGATATAATTGTTAAGATATGGCTGCCCACTGTGATGGTACTCCATGCTCCCTCTTCCAATTTTGGGAGCCACTTGAACACAACACCGTCGGTAATGTAACCAGATGAGCTGCGCAATGAGGACAAATCACACTGAGCAAGGGGAAGGTGACAAAAGTGTACAGTACTTTTATTAAAAACAAAAAACAAATAAATAATGCAGTGCTCAAAGTTAAATAAATAAACAACGAGGTGATAAAAGTGGAGGTTAAAATCCAAAATAAATAAATCCTTTAAAACGAGATTAAAATCAACAGGCTGGAAACTGTCCATTATAAAAACCTGGTGCCTTCTCTGGCTACATACAGCTCACTCCTCGGACTGAAACTCAGGTTCCTCCAACAGGTAGGGAGCTCATGCAGGGGCTCAACCTCCCAAGCCTCCCTGACTCCCGCTGCCTTCTTGACCCTACACGACCATGATCCTTGTCACTCCTGCTCCTCTGAAAAGCTCAGCAGGAGTGAATCCAATCCATCCGCCCCTGAGTTCTGGCCTTACACCCTGCCAGGGCTCTTCTTCCAGCTGCCTGCCTTCGCTCAAATGAGCCTGCTCTCTCTCTCTCTCTCTCTGGCTTTTTCTCTCCTGCTGCATTCTTCTTCTTCTTCTCTAACCTCTGTTCCTTTTCTTGTTCTTTCTCTTCTTTTCATTCCCTTATTTATTGTGTAGAGTCTCAATCGTGCACCACAGGAAGCCAATGAGGCAATTGAGAACGATTGCACCTTCAAGCCAATTACCTTATG
The DNA here is from genome assembly GCF_016835505.1 of Polypterus senegalus. Taxonomy (NCBI): domain Eukaryota; kingdom Metazoa; phylum Chordata; class Cladistia; order Polypteriformes; family Polypteridae; genus Polypterus; species Polypterus senegalus. Next base: position 308,645,024 of record NC_053155.1, on the reverse strand, counting down.
AATTCCCCACAGCTGCGTGAGCACACCCATGGAGACTGACACGGCCAATGGATTATTTAAAAAAAAAAAACAAAACACATCATTCAGAACCGTGGACCTGCTATACCTCACCCACCCTCTCCTGGGCACTCTACATGTAACCTGGTGAAGATTTTGAAAGAAAGAAAAGAACAAAACTGAGAGACGTAATAAAGTTAGTTAGTTGAAAGCAGCACATAAGAAACATTAAGCCTAGCTTGATGGCTGCTATTTCTCCCAATTTGTCTAGCCCGATCAGGGTAGACAATAACAGGGAACTGATTGGAGGTTTGAGGAAGAGGATAATGGAGTAGCCCAAGAGAGAGAAATGAAAAGTTGAGAAAGAGAGAGGAGGAAAAAAAAAAAAAGAAATGAAAAACCGTGTAAGGGATCACATGTTAAAATGCTGGGAAAGTTCAAGCCAATAGAAAATATGGGAAGGTCAGTAGAGGGGAAATGTCATAGAACAAGTGGCTTGAAAGGGTTGACAATAAATAAGTTGGCAGTCTGCTTGATCGAGTGAATGGCAGGGTATTCTGCAGAGTAAATGGATAGCCACAGAAAAGGTGAAGAGACCTCACACAAATTTGCAAAAAGAAGAAAGTAAAAAGGTGCTGATAAGAGTTCTGGCCGAATTGAATCAAGATGCAACTAATTGTCGGTAAGGTGGTAATTCACTGCTTAAAGCAGGTCTGTCATATTAGCCAAAAATTAAAGTTCAAATATTAATATCAAAAATAATTTAAATACATTCAAAACACAGATTAAACACTTCTACATGTATGTTTGTACCTTTCATGTTTTTGCTTACTGAGCCTTTGAAAGCAGAAACTACTTCTGATTCCTGCATTGTTGCTGAAAAGGTGCACATGAAAACTCAAAACAAATGTTAACACTTAAAACCAAGCTCTTCACAAACATGGTACTGATTTTGCACACAAAATGACCAGATTAAAGAGAAAGCAGAGCCAAGAACACTTCATACTGCCTGTAATCCAAAAAAGACCCCCAGATGAAATTGCCTGTGATTATGCAAACAAACACATTCATATTTTCCTAGGCTACGAAACTTTTTGATTATGTGACTGCACATCTGTCAATTTACAAGAAGTGAGTCCATACAAGTTTCACAAAGGAAGTGACTGAATTTACCACATGCTGCATTATAATTATCTTTTAAGTTTTTCCTCCACATTTTAATTATTTATTTAGCAAATGTGTGTATTCATAGCAACAAACAGAAATTCAGTAATAAATTAAGTATGAGTATTTATCAGGAGACTATTATGTTACCAAACAATATAGAACAAAACATTACAGCACAGCACAGCGCACAAGCGGCCTAGTTTGTGGAGAGTGAGGGGCTTACGCTGATGTGAGCAGTAAGTGAACATGAAACATCTGAGACTAAGCTAAACTCCGCTTTGTCTTTAATTCTCTTTTTTCATCTGCAGCAGAAATATAATACTGCTGAACAGACTCTCTTTTTTAAATTACATCCCATTGTTTCAGTTAATGTGTGTCAAGTCAGCAGAAAACTGACTGGAAGTGAATGCTAAATTAACTTTACTGGCACAGTAAAGACTTTCAAATTGTGATTTTTAAAGGCTCCATAATAATAAAAGGAAAAATCAGAAATTATGGCAGCTATTTTTCCCATTATTATTAATGAGAATACGGACCAGCTTTTTCTGTGATAATGTGTAGGATAAGACAGAAATTAGTCAGGATTCTCAAGTTCAAATAGAACGAAATGGGACCAGCAGCAGAATGACACATTTAAGGTGCCAGACAAGTATTTGAAATCTGTTCTTAGTGCAACTGTAGATCCAAAAGCACAGCAATGAGGGAAAAATAAAAACAGAAATTATCCTAAAGTGTGTTGTAAAGCGGTGTGCTGAAGAAACAGAAAACAACCATTACTGTACATCTGAACATTACCTTTCAAATAAGACATTTTTATAATACCTTTAAATGATCTTTTAATAGTAGATCTGACAGTCCTTCTTTAAAAAGACTTTCTACCATCCTTCTCTGAGCCTTCAGGAAAACACACAGCTTGTACATTTTTCCAGTGCTCCGTTTCCTTGTTATCTGCCACCTTTAATTAAAGTGCTGCAACTTCTCTATGCAAGGACACAATTTCAACGATAAGTCAGGAATCACAAGAGTGCACAGAGTGTATATATATATATATATTCTTTTAATATGGTATTGCTCTAACTAGTAACTGTTAATATGCACTTGTAAATCAGGAATATGAATGATATTCAAAGCATTAATTTTCTTCATAAGAAGATTCTTTATCATCTTCTATTATAAGAACCTCGAGCACCTCACTGCCATCAATGACAAGAAAAAAACAAATTACCAGAGTGAAACAAAAAATCTAAAATATCAAAGCAGCAAACAGCAAGACTGAAATTGACGTAAGCATGAAAACCTGATGACAAGCTGATAGAAGTATTCAATTCAAAAATTCAAGTAAAACTTTCAGCAGTTGGAGGCAAAATCAAGGAAGTGAACACAATCTTATATCAGACAAAAGGGTGATGGTGCGAGGAACCTCATCAGAATTGGCAGAGTGGTGTTCCACAGTGCTAGGGCCGCTGCTATTTTTAATATATAGGAATGATTTAGATAGGAATAGAAGTAACAGGCTGGTTATGTTTGTAGTCGATACCAAGATAGGTGGATTATCAGATAATTTGGAATCCGTTATATCATTACAGAAGGACTTAGATAGCATACAGGGTTGGGCAGATTTGTGGCAGATGAAATTTAATGTCAGTAAATGTAAAGTATTACACATAGGAAGTAAAAATGTTAGGTTTGAATACACAATGGGAGGTCTGAAAACTGAGAGCACACCTTATGAAAAGGATTTAGGAGTCATAGTGGACTCTAAGCTACCGACTTCCCATTAGTGTTCAGAAGCCATTAAGAAGGCTAACAGAATGTCAGGTTATATAGCGCCTTGATGTGTGGAGTACAAGTCACAGGAGGTTCTGCTCAAACTTTATAACACACTGGTGAGACCTCATCTGGAGTTCTGTGTGCAGTTTTGGTCTCCAGGCTACAAAAAGGACATAGCAGCACTAGAGAAGGTCCAGAGAAGAGCGACTAGGCTGATTCAGGGCTACAGGGGATGAGTTATGAGGAAAGATTAAAAGAGCTGAGCCTTTACAGTTTAAGAAAAAGAAGATTAAGAGGAGACATGATTGAAGTGTTTAACATTATGAAGGGAATTAGTGCAGTGGATCGAGACAAACACTAGCAAGTTTCATTTTTTTTTTTTTTACACAAAGAACGATAGTCACTTGGAATAAGTGACCAAGTAGTGTGGTAGACAGTAAGTCTTTAGGGACTTTCAAAACTCAACTTGATGTTTTTTGGAAGAAATAAGTGGATAGGACTGGCGAGGTTTGTTGGGCTGAATGGCCTGTTCTAGTCTCGATTGTTCTAATGTTAGTTCAAATAATATTTAAGGAGCTTGGGAGATAGATTTGCAATTTGTACAATTTGACGGTCTAAGACTACACAAAGTTTTCTGTGTTTTAATCATTGGTTGAAACTCTACATTTTATCACTGCTTTATTGATATGACTTACTTATTAAACACTCGCAAACAATACAGCATCAAGAACTTAGAGGCTAATTGAGAGTTGCCCACTTTTCTGTCAAACAAATTGGTGAATGAAGACTATCATAAAAATCACATTTGGTGCACCTTTAATAGGGAAAACAACGAATGGATACAGACACATTAATGCCCTCGTTATTGTGAATGTGTTCAGTGGTAGAGTTGGAATGGTTTTAAAGTACATGACTATAATGAACCAGAGACCTGCATCAAATCTACACTCACAAAATATACCAAATCTTTAAGAGACATTAATTGCAAAAACCTACATATTTCAGTTTAGAGCAAGTCACACTACTGTGAAATGCACACACTCCACAATTAAATGTAGTCTTTGCATCCTGAAAAGTGAACAGTTCATAATGAATATACAGTTCCTGTCCACTTTATTAGGTACACCTTACTACTACCGGGTTGGACCACCTTTTGCCTTTGAAAACTGCCGTAATTTTTTGTGGTAGAGATTCAACAATGTGCTGGAAACATTCCTCACGGATTTTGTTCCATACTAACATGATAGCATCACGCAGTTGTTGCAGATTTGTCTGCTGCACATCCATGATGGGAAACTCCCATTCCACCACATCAGCTCTGTTAGACTGAAATCTAGTGACTGCAGAGGCCATCGGAGTCCAGTGAACTCATTGTCACGTTCAAGAAACCAGTTTGAGATGATCTGAGCTTTGTGACTTGGTGTGTTATTCTGCTGAAAGGAGCCATCAGAAGATGAGTACATTGCGGTCATAAAGGGATAAACATGGTCAGCAATAATACTCAGGTAGGTTGTGGCAGTTAAAATATGCTGAATAACTACTGACAGGTCCAAAGTGTGCCAAGAAAATATTCCCAAACCATTACATTATCACCAGGACCCTGCACCATAGATACAAGATACCAGACAGGATGGACCCATGCTTTCATGTTGTTGATGTCAAACTCTGACCCTATAATCCAAATGTCACAGCAGAAATTTAGACTCATCAGATCAGGAAACATTTTTCCAATCTTCTATTGTCCAATTCCTGTGAGCCTGTGCCAATTGTAGCCTCAGCTGCCTGTTGTCAGCTGACAGGAGTGGCACCCAGTGTGGTCTCCTGCTGCTGTAACTCATCCGCTTCAAGGTCTGACGTGTTGTCTGTTCACAGATGCTCACAAATGGTTATTTGAGTTACTGTTGCCTTTCTATCAGCACGAACCAGACTGGCCATTCTCCTCTGACCACTGGCATCAATGAGGCCCTTTTGGCCAAAGAACTGCTGCTCACTGGATATTTTTCCTTTTTGGGCCATTCTCTGTAAACCCTAGAGATGGCTGTGTGTGAAAATCACCGTAGATCAGCAGTTTCTGAAATACTCAGCTCAGCCCGTCTGGCACCAACAACCATGGCACGTTCAAAGTCACTTAAATATCTTTCTTTCCCATTCTGATGTTCAGTTTGAACTTCAGCAGTTCATCATGACAATATCTACATGTCAAAATGCCTTGAGATGCTGACACATGATAACTGTTGAGTAGTATCCTGTATTGAACAGTGATTATGAAAAAAACCAAACAGCACATCACACTCAAAGACACAAAGTCCTAAACTCATCAGCTATAAACTGACAATGCCTGGAAAAATAATAATATTTTTCTGTGCAAAATGTAAACTTGTTAGTCCCACTTTGTCAATAGCTCATTAAATGCATGTTTCTATTGTAGACTAGACTTTTAGTGGCTCACAAAACCTATTAAGACGACAGATTTAAAATGGATGCAGAAACTCAGCAGCATACAACTGCATTCCTGAGTGAATGGCTGAACTGCAGCTCATACTGCTTAGTCAGCCATGTACTTCATCTGATAACTAAGGCGTAAATCAGAGTTGAGCAAACACATCTACAGAGACTCCTTCAAACAGAAGACACCTAAATTACCTAAATTCGCTTTAGGCTTGCAACCTGTAACTGAACTCTGGCTGAATGAAATGGACAAAATAAAGCACTTGTAAGCAGGCACTGGTTCTGTAACTGGAATTGACTTTAAAATACCTGCATTCGTCTATTGTGGAGGACTGAACGTTGACGAGCTGTTTTCTTTGAGAGTTGAAAATTGATGAGTTGTTCTCTTTGGTGTGAGAAGCTACCCACTGTCTGTGAAGCAAAAAGTTCACAAAAACTTACTTTGGCCTGGAAGTTACTCTCCATTGAGACAGACATCCTGAACTATCTCCTAACATCCACTCTGTTAATAAGGTAAGCTCTGTACCAGTGACTGAGTCCAATCAGAGAAGACTGGAAAGCTGCATTACTTCAAAAAGTGAACTTCATTGTCTAAACTCTTGTGCCAAAAAGACTAATGCTTTTCTCAATGAAGTAGCAGAGGAGACACAGTAAACAGCCTAACAGCAAAGTGAGAAAGGCAGAACTGCAGCAGACCACAGACCAAGGGCTATATTGCTTAAACCAAGAGTGCACTCCAAAACAAAACGAGCCCTCCACTTGATTTCAGAGCAACAAAAATCAGCTCTACAAAACATTGGGCATCATCCTTGAAGGCTTGGAATTGTAGAACTGTTTATCCATGCCAATATGAATTAGAACTCTAAACAGCCAGTAAACAGCCTTTTCTGAGTTCTGAGAATCTAAGGGTAACTGCCTTAACAAATTCTTTTTCTTTGAAATAGTCCTTTTCATTCTGTTAGGGGGTTCGCCCCCTACTCCCTTTGCTCGCCAACCCTCTGGCCTGCGCCACGCACCAGCCACTTCGTGTTGTGAAGAGGGGGGGGCTGAACGCACCCCAAGGGGACGCAGTCGCTCCTCCAAAACCCCCTCTTAAATAATACAATAGTAAACCTGTTGCTTGCTTCTGTTGCTGCATCATCATCATCATCTCACGGCACTTCCAACATTTAAAAGCCTGTACAGCAGCTGTCCTTACTCTTTTGTCTTTTACTTCTGGCCCTGCGTCTGGTTAAATCTCTTGGCACAAAGTCTCCTCTTGTGGGACATGAGCGCTTGATATTTTTTACTTTATAATTAAAAAACGGAATAAGAATCTGAAATTTTTAACAACACATTAAAGTTTGATAAATTCTGAAAAGAACAATACCAAACATATATACAGTATGTAGGTTTCAAAATAAGCCCGATTTAAAACATGACAAAAAAGTCACACAAAATCATGCATTTTTAGGCTTAGGATTTATATATAATCTCCATCCATCCATTTTCCAACCCACTGAATCCTAACTGCAGGGTCACAGGGGTCTGCTGGAGCCAATCCCAGCCAACACAGGGCACAAGGCAGGAACCAATCCTGGGCAGGGTGCCAACCTACCACAGGACACAGACAAACACACCCACACACCAAGCACACACTAGGCCCAATTTAGAATCGCCAATCCACCTAACCAGCATGTCTTTGGACTGTGGGAGGAAACCGGAGCGCCCAGAGAAAATCCACGCAGACACGAGGAGAACATGCAAACTCCACGCAGGGAGGACCAGGAAGTGAACCCGGGTCTCCTAACTGCGAGGCAGCAGCACTACCACTGCGCCACCGTGCCGCCATATGTATATCTCTATATATAATCTTCATTTGGGTCTTGATCTTTGTTTGCCCGCGAATGAATTAGAAGAAGCACTAGGTGGCAGTAGAGAGACAGCTAAAACATAGGCATTGCATTAAGAATCTCCTCCAGGCTTATACTACTGAAGACTGTAGTACTCCAGTCACACCTCAAAACGCAGACATTCCAACTACACAAATTGTTGTGCTTTAAATTAACTAAAGAGATCTTCATTTAGATCTTGATCTTTGTCCGCGAATTCCATGCATGCGTAGACCATCTTCCAGTTTAGTACGTTGTTGTTACTCACGGATGCCAACAATGTGCCGGAATAACGAAAGGGGTGGTGGACAGTGTGACGCTGGTTAGCTCCTGAGGCCTGGTTAGAGAATGAGATTGCCGAAGATAAAAGGTACTTGCCTACGTAACATATGAATGAAAGAAAGACAGTGGGTAAAATGAATGACAACATAACAGCACGTTCCGGAAATTATTATTGTTACGTTGTATCCGGTGAGTGCTGCGCGTCTCACAGTTGTATTGTGGCTTGCTCACATGTCAGTGAAGTGATCTCTATTTATGCTTTAAAGAGCCTGGATACCTATGTGTCCCCCTTTTATAACCATTGCTCCGTGTATATTGCCTTACTCTTTGGATTGCCACAAAGCAACCTGCGAGATTGGAGAAAGGTTGAGAAGACATCTTGAGAGGAAACGACAGCATCATGAAAACGAGACGGACTGTGAACGGACAGAAGCAGAAATGCCCCTACACCACCACATAATTACGATTCGGACAGTGATTCCGAGTAGGCTGTTCCTATCGAATCAATGTTCAAGGGTTTTCTTTTTTAATTTTGCTGTTTTTTTGTAGTTGGGTGCACATGGCTAGTATATATATATATATATATATATATATATATATATATATATATATATATATATATAGTTTGCTTCCTCTGTACTGTTTCATTTGGAATACAAGATAGGGTAAAATGAAAGGAATAAATCAAAACTGCACAACACAGCTGTAATGTAACTGATAATCACTGTAGGTCTTGAGCATAAACTTGTGTTTCCTAAACTTTTCTTTACCTTTTTTTGTTGTTCTCCTACTGTTAAAATAACATTTTACCTATTTTTAGGACCCCATGTCTGCCTGTTTCTCTTTACATTTGTCCTCATGAAACAACTCAGCCCCTACCTGACGGAATTTCTTGAAGTTTGGCCCACTTATTGTTCAGTTTGTCAGGAAAGTTCAATTTTCTTGAAATAACTTGAATGATGCATGATGTACATATCTGAAATATTCCAAAATCTTTCAGCGAAAAGCAGTGGCAAATTTGCACATTTGTCTATGATGCCCATTCAATTACAGATTAGTTTTTATTATTGCAAATTTACTGTTTGAGAGGTCATTTCAACTTTTATATTTTGTTTATTCTTCCTCTGTGATGCCAAAATGGATCCTCAATTTAAGTCAGTCAAACATCTGGAGAGATGCGTAAAGTCACACTTGTACTCCAGCTCACTTCCCCTGCAGTTTGAGGTGAGTTATCCATAAAAGTAGATGTGCGCGATTATGACATAATTAGTCAGTAAGTCATCATCCAACCCGCTATATCCTAACTACAGGATCACGGAGGTCTGCAGGAGCCAATCCCAGCCAACACAGGGTGCAAGGCAGGAAACAAATCCTGGGCAGGGTATCAGCCCACCACAGGGCACACGCACACACACACACACACCAAGCACACACTAGGGACAATTTAGGATCGCCAATGCACCTAACCTGCATGTCTTTGGATTGTCAGAGGACACTAGAGCACCCGGACGAAACCCACGCATCACTGTGCTGCAATGACATAAATAATAATTGACAATTATTACTTTTAGTATCACAACCGTGATTATTCGTTTCCATTAACAGCACAGTAAAATACATACTTTGTTTAGCAAATGCATATGCTGTATACTCTATTACATATACCTACTGTACAGTAGAATCTTCAGTTAGTTTAGGTACTGCAAAAATGCATCTAGCACTCATACATTAAGTAACAAGACCTTACCAAAGCTTCTTATTGTCTTCATAAAACATCAGTAGATCGGTTATTCATCTCTGTGCTGTGTGGCATATTGACATGATGGTAAAATAATTTGTTAACATGAAGAATATACTAAGTACAGTGGTGTGAAAAACTATTTGCCCCCTTCCTGATTTCTTATTCTTTTGCATGTTTGTCACACAAAATGTTTCTGATCATCAAACACATTTAACCATTAGTCAAATATAACACAAGTAAACACAAAATGCAGTTTTTAAAATGATGGTTTTTATTATTTAGGGAGAAAAAAAATCCAAACCTACATGGCCCTGTGTGAAAAAGTAATTGCCCCCTGAACATAATAACTGGTTGGGCCACCCTTAGCAGCAATAACTGCAATCAAGCGTTTGCGATAACTTGCAATGAGTCTTTTACAGCACTCTGGAGGAATTTTGGCCCACTCGTCTTTGCAGAATTGTTGTAATTCAGCTTTATTTGAGGGTTTTCTAGCATGAACCGCCTTTTTAAGGTCATGCCATAGCATCTCAATTGGATTCAGGTCAGGACTTTGACTAGGCCACTCCAAAGTCTTCATTTTGTTTTTCTTCAGCCATTCAGAGGTGGATTTGCTGGTGTGTTTTGGGTCATTGTCCTGTTGCAGCACCCAAGATCGCTTCAGCTTGAGTTGACGAACAGATGGCGGACATTCTCCTTCAGGATTTTTTGGTAGACAGTAGAATTCATGGTTCCATCTATCACAGCAAGCCTTCCAGGTCCTGAAGCAGCAAAACAACCCCAGACCATCACACTACCACCACCATATTTTACTGTTGGTATGATGTTCTTTTTCTGAAATGCTGTGTTCCTTTTACGCCAGATGTAACGGACATTTGCCTTCCAAAAGTTCAACTTTTATCTCATCAGTCCACAAGGTATTTTCCCAAAAGTCTTGCCAATCATTGAGATGTTTCTTAGCACAATTGAGACGAGCCCCAATGTTCTTTTTGCTTAACAGTGGTTTTGCGTCTTGGAAATCTGCCATGCAGGCTGTTTTTGCCCAGTCTCTTTCTTATGGTGGAGTCGTGAACACTGACCTTAATTGAGGCAAGTGAGGCCTGCAGTTCTTTAGACGTTGTCCTGGGGTCTTTGTGACCTCTCGGATGAGTCGTCTCTGCGCTCTTGGGGTAATTTTGGTCGGCCGGCCACTCCTGGGAAGGTTCACCACTGTTCCATGTTTTTGCCATTTGTGGAAAATGGCTCTCACTGTGGTTCGCTGGAGTCCCAAAGCTTTAGAAATGGCTTTATAACCTTTACCAGACTGATAGATCTCAATTACTTCTGTTCTCATTTGTTCCTGGATTTCCTTGGATCTTGGCATGATGTCTAGCTTTTGAGGTGCTTTTGGTCTACTTCTCTGTGTCAGGCAGCTCCTATTTAAGTGATTTCTTGATTGAAACAGGTGTGGCAGTAATCAGGCCTGGGGGTGGCTACGGAAATTGAACTCAGGTGTGATACACCACAGTTAGGTGATTTTTTAACAAGGGGCAATTACTTTTTCACACAGGGCCATGTAGGTTTGGATTTTTTCTCCCTAAATAATAAAAACCATCATTTAAAAACTGCATTTTGTGTTTACTTGTGTTATATTTGACTAATGGTTAAATGTGTTTGATGATCAGAAACATTTTGTGTGACAAACATGCAAAAGAATAAGAAATCAGGAAGGGGGCAAATAGTTTTTCACATCACTGTATGTCATATCAAGAGAAATGTGTCTCAGTTAAGCCACCTCAGACCACTCCAAAGTTACATTTTGTTAGTAGGTGACATTTCAGAGATCAATAAACACTTTATTGATGCTTTGTGCTATGAAATCCCAAAGAATTGTTCATTAAGGTCTTCTTGTTACATAATAATGAATTGTGTTATATGCATTTTTGTAGTACCTAAACTAAAATGTTACCAAATCTTCATTTTGCTGGGAACCACTTAAAAATTTGTGACGTGAATAACATGAAATTGTTAAATGGTGGATTTGATGAAAAATTACAGTTTAATATTGTTTCTTTTTTAACTTTACAACAAAGATACATCACACTTATTAAAATAAATGTGTCCCTATGATCTTGGAGCTAAAGTCACTAAGCCCCATACACTCACCCCGCAGATGGCGCCTCAACCCGCTTCTATTAGCAGACGAGAATTGTACAGAATTTATATCCAAACAAATCAAATTCTTTCTAGAGACAAATACATCCTCAGAGATCTCTGCAGGAATACTCTGGGAAACTCTTAAGGCCTTCTTAAGAGGACAGATTATCTCATATCTTTCCCACAGAAATAAATTAGAAACCAAGAAAGTAGCAGAGATAAAAAGCGAAATTACTAGAATAGATGAAGAACATGCCAGACTACCAAGCAAGACTCTACATAGGAAAAGGCAGGCTCTGCATTCAGAACTAAACCTCTTGACAACTAAAGAAACTGAACAACTAATTTATAAATCCAGACATCATTACTATGAACATGGAGAGAAAGCTAATAAGCTTTTAGCTCAACAAATTCACAAGCAAGAAGTGCGCAACGCAATCTCAGTAATCACCAATGCGAACGGAGATAAAATCGTGACCACAAAAATATAATGCACACTTTCAGAGACTACTATAAATCCCTATATACTACTGAGTTTAAAGAAGACAATACACAATCTAATGCATTTCTGGATACATTACAAATACCACAAATAGACACTTTTAGTGCGGAGGAACTTGATAAACCTCTGGCGTTATCAGAATTACTAGATGCTATAAAGTCACAGCAAGGCGGGAAAGCAGCAGGCCCTGATGGCTACCCTGCAGAATTTTACAAGAAATTCTCCGCTCAGCTAGCTCCCCTCCTATTAGCAACATTTACAGAAGCCAGAGATAACCAAACTCTTCCTCAAACTTTTCGCCAAGCACTAATCACCGTTTTTCCAAAACAAAATAAGGACTTATTACAATGTGCATCATACAGACCAATTTCACTTCTGAATAATGACGTTAAAATACTCTCTAAAATCATAGCTAGAAGGATGGAGAAAGTGCTCCCCTCGGTAATATCACAAGATCAAACTGGATTTATTATGAGCCGACACTTATCTTCAAGTCTTCGACGCCTGTTTAATGTAATATACTCACCAACTAAATCAAACACACCAGAAATATTATTATCATTGGATGCAGAAAAAGCATTTGACATGATTGAATGGAAATACCTTTTTACTACATTAGAGAAGTTTGGGTTTGGCCCGAACATCTGTGCATGGATCAAATTACTGTATACTACCCCAGAAGCTTCAGTTTGTATCAACAACACTTGCTCAGACTACTTTAAACTAGAATGCGATACTAGACAAGGATGCCCTTGTCACCGCTACTGTTTGCAATTGCCATTGAACCACTGGCAATACATTGTCGAAATACTGATCAGATAATGGGGATTATCAGAAAAGGACTGGAACAGAAAATTTCATTATATGCAGATGATATGGTACTGTATATATCAGACCCAGAAAATTCTGTGCCTGCAGTCTTAACAGCACTCACAGAATTTCAAAAGATCTCTGGTCTCAGAATTAATCTGAATAAAAGTGTACTCTTTCCAGTGAATTCTCAAGCATATAATATTAGATTAGATACCCTACCTTTTATCATTGCAGGACAGTTTAAATACCTAGGGGTAAACATTACAAGTAAACATAAAGCTCTTTATCAACAAAATTTTGCCATCTGCATGGAAAAAATTAAGCAAGACTTGCATAGATGGTTAACCCTTCATCTCACATTAGCTGGAAGAATTAACACTGTTAAGATGAATATTCTTCCTAAGCTCCTTTTTTATTCCAAAACATTCCAATATACATTAATAAATAATTCTTTAGGCAATTAGATTCAACAATAACCTCATTTATTTGGAATTCAAAACATCCACACATCCAAAGAGCGACCCTACAAAGACAAAAGGCAGAAGGCGGCATGGCTCTACTTAACTTCCAGTTTTATTACTGGGCAGCAAATATACAGGCGATAACGCAAACTCTCCTCTTTCAAGTCAGTGGGAAACCAATGTGTTATACTATTTGAAACTGAAAAAAATCAAATACTCAGTTAGAGGATCCGTAAAGACTTTTTTCAAAACATGGCAGAATCTAATCAGTAATATTTTAAAATAAGCTCATAAAGCACAGAGAATTTATTAATTTAGGTATGTTTACAAGCTTTAAATTTCACACCGTTTGCCTTGCTCTCTCTCTCAGGGGTGAGGATCGATTTGTTCTTAACTCAATTTTTCTTTTTGTAAAAACTTGATTGATTTGTATGGATTGCAATAAAATTAATAAAAATTAAAAAATAAATAAATGTGTCACTGTTTTTCTAATATATCATTATACAAATAATTTTGAAATTAAAATTTAGTACAATACAAAAGTTGCTTCTTTTTTCAAAAAACAAATGTTATTTGTAAAAAAACAGCCATCATCTCAAAAACCTCTCAAAAATGTGGAAAAATAATAAACATAGGAATGTTTGATTGGTGTTCTGCTCTATAAAGAAAACAAAAGTTGTATGGGTATGTAAAAATTAAAGTACATACTAAAATCTTAAACAGCAATTGTATATACAGTAAACACAACCTGACAGTTCTATTATACAGGTATCCTATATAAAAGCGGTCGGGATTGTCCTTCCGTCCCGTGAGTGCTACGCAGGCGTGGAGCTTCACGTTTCATTTTGCAATGCACGATGGGATTTGTAGTTTCGTTTTTCCAGGTAACAGATGATTTTCTACTCCAGACTGTGCGATATCTTCTTCTTTCTTACTATATAAAAGCGGTCGGGATTGTCCTTCCGTCCCGTGAGTGGAAAGCTTAGCGGTATTCCACTTATCACAGACTTACTACTTGCAGCTTGCGGTACGACGTGACATGATGTGAGCAGAGTTCTGGTGCTCCCATCGTTCCCTTGCTTTTGTGCGCGATGCGCTGGAAAAATAGACAAAATTATGTCTCTGGAAATAATTACTGTTGATGGGAGTACAAATGCCTCACCGCGTAGTAAATATCAGTGGGGTTCAAAAGTGCAACCTCAATATAGAAAAAAAGTTTAAATTTCATCACAAAAATAACAGAAACTATAAGCATTAAAGTAATACCGCTCAAATGCAATATAACCAAATTAATGAGTTTGTATAAAATATCAAATTGATCTACATATTGAATTGCCTTAAGAAGTGGTCAACTTAAAAGTTGGTCGCCTTAAATGGCGGGTCAGCCTAGTGTAAACATATTAAATGTATCATATTAATATACAGAAACATCAAAAAAGCATTTATACTGATATATGCTGCTGTCAGAGCTCTGGTGTCTGGTCTAGACTCAGACCTTGAGCAGTTGTGTCCCCACTCTTGAGGAAAGTATTGCAAGTAAAAGCACCCTCACTTAAAGAAAGCAGCACTGCACACATTAAGTTCTATTTATCTACCTCTCTGTTTTTCAGTGAAAATTTCTTATCAGTATAATGAAATGTTACATTCATGCACATTTACATAGTTCTACTTAACCACAAGTCACTTGTACAGCATAAAATAACACTTATTTCAGATCAATTTCAATTTGGAATAACATAAATGCAACACAACTTCAGAAAAGTAATTGCGGGAGGGGATGATCTGTCTGTTGCCGTGGGTGTTTATCATTGTTGTAAAATCTTCACTGCACACAATTTCAATAGCAGCCTTGCTTTTTGATAAATAAAATGTTATAACTTTCTTTGAATTTGCTTGTAATACCCTGCTATACTTCCTGTGTTATTGTGAAAACAGAATAACAGTTACCTGTGTCACTGACCTAACGTTACTGGGACTTGGTATTTTTCATGCACTCCCCATAATTAGGTATGCGGCTGAATTTTAGATGGTTGCATACAATAAATATTTGTTTGCTGCGCTACAACAATTAGCACAGTAGGGGTGTGCGATATTGGAAAAAAAAAATATCTCGATATTTTCTGGGACTTTAACGATAATTCGAAGATAATGTAATGTATTATTTGAAATTATATTGAATTATATTTTTGTCATCTATAGCTTTACTTATCAGGTCTTTTTGTATTTTTAAACATCATAATAAATAAGATCAATTTAACCTAAACTTCATTTTATAGTGGAACCCCAAAATACTCACCAATCGCAATATGAAGCCTATGCCGAAAACAAGATAGCCTCCTCCAGTTATTAATCCGTAATGCACTGACAACGTTAGCCCCGCTGTCTGTTGTGATGCCAACCGTGAGGTCTTCTCGCAGTGACCAGGATGCCTGCACATCTTTCAGACCTTGCGCAATGATGTCGCCAGTGTGATCTTGTGGGAAGTAGGATGTTTGCAAACAGAAGCTTTGCAGTCGCCAGTTTTCGTCAATGAAATGCACCGTCAGAGAGAGGTATGGCTCGGATGTTCGGCTTGACCATAAATCCGTTGTTGTGGCAAAATGTGAAACCTTTTGCAGTTTGTGTGTCAGAGTTTGGAGACACGAATCATACAACTTACGCAGAGCTGTTTGACTGAAATATTTTCAGCAAGGCAGTGTGTACCTTGGGTCTAAAGTATTCAAAAGTTGTTTAAAACCATCTCTCTCAACCACTTGAATTGGCACCATATCTTTTTTGTAATTGGTGACGGCGTTTGTTATATCATGCCATCTGTTGCTTTTCTTGTCGTAAGGCACTTTTTTGCAGAATGAGTCCGCTAAAGTTTACTGAGTGTGTTTTTGTGCTTGTACCTTGGTTACTTTAGACTTGTGCTAGACAGTTGACTCCTTTAGCTTTTCGTATTCTTTGCGGTGGTTTGTTCGCAAATGGTGAAACAAGTTAGTTGACAAGCTGTCTTTAACGGCAACCGATTTACCACATAGTTTGAAGATTGCCGTCTTTTGAGCAACATCAGTCTTTTCAAAACCAAACCAGTGCAATGCGAGTGAGAATGAACCACGTCTGGCAATTAACTCTGACGACGTAGATGGCGAGGCTGTTTTATCATCTGGCGCTGTTTGTTCACTCATTTTGAGGCAGGGTGCGACGCTAACTTGCAGCTTGCTGGACGTGCATGCCTAAGCAACTCTCTTTGCGCTCTGTGTTTCTTTTTTTTTGCAAAGCGAGTTACATACTCGATAATTTAATCTCGCACATCGTTAAAACAGCAATTAAGATATAATCGTAAACAATGTATATCGCACACGCCTATTGCACAGTATGTTTTTTTTGATCAACACTGATGCTATTGAAAACAAAACTATTCCAAAATACGGACAATTCTTTTCATTTGGGCGTTAAAATGTATAAAAAGTGTAAGGAGACCATTACTTCTCAATTTTCCTGGAAGCTGCTGCAAACACTTTTTAAAAGATATCATTTAGAATCGGACTCCTAAAAATGTATTCAACCACAGTTGCCTGTGATTATTCATATGTCAGTGTCTGTGATTTGCAATCACGTTTGCGCTGAGTGAATGTGTCAGTGCTCGATTACAATGCTCTTAGTTTAGAGTGGAAGTACTAAATGGAATGCAATATTAGCATATCGTGGCAGTTGTAATTGTGATTAATAAATGATTAATTGTGCAGCCTTACGGAAAAGTAAAAAGTCAATGATCTAGAAATGAATGTAAGAGTACAAGAAAATATGTAATCATCACTCTATAACAATGGAACAGCATCAAGTAGCTGTTTTAAAATATTTGGAAAGAAATGGAAGAGGGGAAAAATTGAAGGACTGAGAATTACCTGTCTGCTCCAGACCAATGTTTCTCGACCTGTGAGTTGCTGGACACCCCAAAGGAGTTGTCAGTTTATATTTAACAAAAATTGAAATCAGCCATTGCTTTGTTTTAGTGGGCTACTGATTGCAGAATTGAGTTCTACGCCCATTCAAAGGGACTTTTTTACTCCTGCATACTGGGGAACTAAAATGACTGACAAAAAGACCAATTACAAGAAGATGCCAACCTGTGTACGCCATACCGCATGCTTCATTATGAAAGCCTATGAACTCGGACAAGTGTGTCAAAAGTCCCATACCATCACCTACTCCAAATTCTTTCAATTCTGTTATCGGCCTCACAAGATTTATCCCAAAAACCTGAATGAAATAAGAAATGTGGGTCAGGAAACACTGTCAGGGCTCTTATATACAAACAGCAATACACCTGTATAATGTCTTACTGTGGCTGCCAAGTCAGAAGATGTTTCTTTGTTTTAAATTTTCTTCCTTTTTAGTCATTTTGGTGTGTGTTCAGACCATAGTGTGTATATTGTTGTCTGTCTATATAAACTGTTCAAAAAATGAAATGAACACTTTGAAAACACATCAGATCTCAATGGAAAAAAAATCCCGCTGATAACTCTACTGCTATGGACTGGTAATGTGTTAGGAATGCCACATCGTTTGATGGAAATGAAAATGATCAACCTACAGAGGGCTGAATTCAAAGACACCCCGAAAAGGTCAGTGTCACTACTAGCATGAGGAGATACGTGGACCCTACAGAGCTGGCACAGGTAGTCCAACTTCTCCAGGATGGCACATCAATACGTGGAGGGTAGGACTGGACCGTGTGTCTGCCTGGGGGTCTATTTCATCGTGTGGTGGATGCGGCAACACAGTGTACTAGTGTATTCTCCACAACCTGACGCGACACTAAAATGCAACTTTGTGACTAAAACACGAACGTGTCTGTATGTGTGTGCGCATTTATTTTAGTTTATTAAAAATCGGTTTGACTTTATATTCTTTCTGTGCATAGAGAGAGAGAGAGAAATATGAGTAGCCACAAATTCTCAAATACTGATCTCATAATGCCCCTCTAGGATGCCCTATTTATTTACGTTCAAGTATAAACTCCAGCAACTTATTTCGTGTCACCAGTGGCTTTTATTCAAATGACAAGATGTCATTTCACAAAAAAGGATTGCAATCTAAAACCCGAAGGCAGCAATGAATTAACAGCTGCTCCCTGTTTGACAATCACATGCCGCAACCGTGTTTTGAAGCATTTTGTTTTCCTACACATTTGGGTAAAAAAAAAAACATTTCGCCATCACTACATTAGTATCGTACAACATATGCCTTTCAATATGGGGTGTATGTATTGTTAAGAATCATGAAAGTGCTCAGCTGCGCCTTATAACTTACCTCAGAGCTGCTCGCCGTTCAGGTTCAGACTGATGTATCTCAATCGTAAATCACAATCTGCACACTTCGCGCCTCTCAAGACCGCGGCTGCCGGTCCCACTTCCGCCTTCATTTCCGGTTTCTTGTTTTCCGCGCGCTGTACATCATCTATGCTTGAATAGCTCATCGCCAGCGTGGAGTTTTCTTATTTCCTCAAATAAGTGACCTCGGGTAAAAAACACACGTCGTTTTTGAACCAATGTGTGCTGTGTTCTCTGCTGCCAATTTTTATGTCGCTCTTTGTGAGAATGAATTCGGGTGATGCTGGATAGCGATCGTCACCGAAGACAAACTTACTGCACTTACGACAGGGCAGAAGCATTATTTAGAGAGGTTTAAACTCCTGCAGTCAAAAGACATGCAGGATGCTAGGATGAATGCTAGATTGGCTTCTTATGTGTGTGTGTGTGTGTGTATTTGCCCGCGATGGTTGGCGCATTGCCCAGCGATTGTCCCTACCTTGTTCCAAATTCTTGCTTGGATAGGCTCCGGCTTCTCCGCGACGCTAGACCTGACAAAAAACGGGTTTATGGATTCACATGGGAATGCATTTATATTAAAAATGACTTCTTACAAGGTTCGTTGGGGATAAATCTATGATACGCAATTGAGAACGATATAACGAACAAGCACTGGAATGCTAGGGACTAGCGACGGGCGATTCGTTTTGCTTTGAACGATTCTGTTACTGCATGCGCAGAACTTTCACAAAAATGCCCTATGCGCGTTTCTTATTTAACGAAATGAGTGACAGACTCATAAAAGAAATGATTAAGCGGAGGTCAGCAGGTGAGCTGTAGCGCATGCGTCCTGTTGTCAGTGTCCTTCGTGTCTCAGGTACATGTTTAATGCGCATATGCAAGTGCCGTCAGTCTGATTCAAGATTCTTGTTCATTTCACTTACGAAGTGAATCATTAAAGGCGGGCGAGAACTCTCGCTTTCTCACTGATGATTCTGTTGTACAATTACATTACAGCAACAATATACTGTATAATGTATTAGGTTTTTTTTTTCTACTCCTAGATATACAAGGCAACGGGCTTTTTGGCGTCCCCGCCCTATGTTTAGCCCTCCAGCACCGAAAAACCCTATTTATGGACCATATATTGTAGTCAAATTTACACCCGTAAAACCAATTGGTGCCTGCAGTAAAAATGATAAGAAACAGTAGAAGTTCTGCATGCCACATCAACCTATTCAGGGGTTCAACCTCTAATGGCATACCAGGGGTCAAAGTTACTCCTTTTCCAAAAACAAAAAAATTAACACAATAGGAATTGGTAAATATAGTCATGTGGGTGGTCGTTTATTTCTGTTTCATAGCCCTTCCTTCGGAGTCGGTAAAAATGCCAAGGTGATCATTGCTTCTGCTGCAGCCAGTAGCAAAGACACATTAGGAGGGTCTTGTGTGCCCAGCTGGGATGTTGAGTTCTGCACTGTCAAGTGGTGAAGCAGAGGTGTTAAATGCCGCACTCCAGTGTAGCAGTCTGTCCATAATAGGATGGCAGGAGAACCTCTGTGGACCACCAGGGGGCATTGCGCTCCCCAAATCCTGACACAGGCTGAGACACAAAGCTTGCCAAATAGCACATCTTTATTTAAGTGGGGAAGTGTTTTTCTTTTGCTCCCCACTATGCAGCACAGTAAAAAGTACCAACTATACAATTCACAGTCCTTTTCTGTCTTTCTTTCTTTCTCTCTGTCTCCACTCCTCCTGCAAGCTTTGTCCTCCACCTCCAGACTCTGGCTTCCTGACTGGTGGTGAGGCAGCTTCCTTCATAGTACACCCAGATGTGCTCCAGGAGATTCCCAATCTTCATCCGGCTGCACTTCCGAGTATGGTGGAAGTGGTTCCTCAAAGGACTGAGCTGCACCTGCAGCACTCCCTGACAGCGCCCACTGAGCCCAACAGCACTGCTTCAAACTACGACTCCTGACATGCACTGCCGGGATCCATGGTTCTGTTGCAACCTGGGAGGCTGGCCTCTTGTGTCTCCATCATGACTCTAACATGGTCCTTCCCTCATTCCTTCCATCTAGCTGGTATCCTGGCCAGGTATTGACCATGGTCATCCATCACACCTCCTTGTGTGGAGCTTCAGATGTACTGGACACTTGACTGTTTTCCTTTCAATGAATTGATGATTCAAATGTCATACTAGCTCCAGATCTCAGCTTTGAGATTCTCCCTCCATGACTCCCCTGTGCAGTCTCGTAGAGGCTCTGCCTCATATTGCTCCCCTGGGGTCAGAGGCAGTTTGGTATCCAACACTCTTAACCATCTTCTTATTTTTACTGAGGCTGCAAACAGCATTCCAGATCCTGGATCTGAGCATCAGCACTCCCTTTCAACCCTTCAGAAGAAACCAGAAAGTACATTTTAGGTTTCCAAGGCCCTCAGCAAAATGTAGGTCTTCTCCTCACCCCACTTCTGACCTCATGCTGAATGCCAATGAACTCTTGCTCTTTATATTACTCTTTTCAGTGGTAGCTAGCTGTCTTTAAAAGGTCTACTCACTGTTACTGCACTATTTGGAATTTTTAAGTGACTTTGGCAGGCTTGCATTTTTTTTGTAGGGTCCCCTACAGCTGGTTCTGAAGCTGCTCATTTGAATGATGGAATGTCAGCTCATGCTGTTGGTTTTTCAACACCAGGTTTGTGCAACATGCCAGCGCCATTACAATATGTGTTCATTGTAGCAATTTTGACTTAAACAGGTCATTCAGCACAGTAATACTCATTGATCATAGATATCTAAAATTAGAATATTCAGTGATAAGATTTTCTAAATATAACTACACATCTTCAATATTTAAATTGTAGAGCAGCCCCTTCCCTATAATGTTAAAAGATAACAACTTTTCTGATAAATTCGGTTGCATTCTTGTTTATATTCAAAAGCAGCACCTCATTTTTCTGGCTTTGAAAATATAACTTAAGAATGCTGCCAGCACCCAACAGCTATTCTCTGTCTTAAAGAATGACATTTGTACAAGAGGAACAGCAAAGCAGGGAGTGAGAACAAAAGAGGGCATAGTAGACAAGGCATTTACAGACCCCCTTTTTGTTTAAGACATTAGAGCAATGGTCATTGTCAGAGCCAATAAATAATTTGACAGAAACTATACAAATTGCAGCTTCCTTGGTTGTGCATCTCAACTATAACATACCAGTAATGGAGTACTGCACGATAACGTGCAGTGAATACACTTGACTTGAGCATTCCTAGTCTTCATCCTCTTTCTCTGTACGTTTATCATTCGTTTGCTCAGAGGTTGACGTGCTTGCTGCTTCCTGAGCAGCTCTTCTTTTCTCCACCCTAGCGGCCTGCTGCTTCTCTGCATCTTTTCGTGTTAAAACTGATTAAGTTAGTTTTTGTGTTGCAATTACTTAGTACGTTTTCTTTAATTTTTCACAATCTGCCTCAAGAATGATTAGCGAAGGTGGTAGGGAATGAGAACAGCGCCCACACGCATGTGCCGCACGGTCGCCCTGCTGCGTGCTGCCGAGAGTTGATTCTACAATAAAATAAAAATAAAAAGAGTAATAAAAATCATCACTCCAAAAGCGGATAGTAGATGTCACATATAGTATGTGTGTACCAAATTTCAGATCAATAGTTGAAATGGTTTGCGAGCTACAGGTAATTTAAAATCCTGGACAGACAAACGTACAGCCACGTTAGCGTATTACAGTATATAGAAAGACTAGCAAAAAAAAAAAAAATTATTAAGAAGAATATAAACCTTTTTAAACTGAGGGAAAATATACCAATAATTATTTATTAAGGATCTCTTTGTATGCCACATTGTCAGTTCGGCCCTCCGGTTGTAATATGACCAAGCTGTGCGCTGAGCTTACTCTTGAGCATGCAACATACAGTTGGCCATGTGGACAGTAGTCTTGTTTCAAATCTCACAGCTTGGATTGCTGCTGTCATAATTGGTTTGAGTTTCATGGTTTGTTTCAATTACGACAGCATTTGTAGGACTTGTGTTGAAGTGACATTCGGCATCTGTCAAGCGTTGTAAGCATACAACCGGTTTCATCGATAACTTCGCATCCAGCTTTTGAGAGTTTAAACATTCATTAACAACAAAGTGTCCACTACTCAAATCGTCACCCGTGAATCTAAGATGTTTAAGAGGCATTGGCAGTTGTCCATAGGTGTAAAATATTTGGCCATTTCGGTACACTTGAAAGCGACAGCCGAACAATTCAGCGGCAGCCATCAACTCATATGCAGAACCGTAGGTGAAGGGCTGAAGCATTTCACTCTTATAGTGCTCCTGTGTAGTATAATTATCTCCTGTACCGTCATCAGTCCACACCTTGAACCTGTCCCAGTCATTCAATACATAAGACACAATGTTCCTCCAGATATCAAGAGTGAGTCTGATATGGCCGTGCAATATGTAACAAAGAGAATGGAAAAGGCAGGCGGCATCTGGAAACCACTCGGTAAGTGACAGTTCTTTGATCGATGGTGACCACCTCGATAGACATGTTAATGCGGGTACGGTTGGAATGATAAAGGAAATGGGTACCTGAACAATGTAAAGTAAGTCTAAAATACCTACACAATAACTATAATCGTAATAAACGAACAATAAAACAGCGGAGAAGCCGTGGATTAAATAAAAAGGTTGCAGTTATTAGCAGGGGGACGTGAATACCGTGGCAAAGCAAGGAAGAGAATGAAGGGACCGGAGCGACGGACGGCTTTATATAGGCAGGCAACCAACCAACAACGCGGGAGACGTGGGGATGGGGGACCCAACGTTGCCTCACACGGTGACTGAGCTGCAGGCCATGGACGTATATATGTACGTAAGTAGGATTCAGCTAGCGTTGGGAACCCGCATACCAAATTTCTTGAAGATGGGCCCATAGGTAACTAATGGCGCTTTTCCACTGCATAGTACGGCACAGCACGGTTCAGTACAGCTCACCTTGGTTCGGCTCAGTTCGTCGGTTTGCGTGTCGACTGCAGTTTATTACCGCTTTAGAGTGGGCGGGATTATTCACGTGTCGTTATAGTTGTGCTGCCTCTACTGCTCGCTGTTCATTTTTTTTTTAACTTGTCCCTACACTGTTTGTAAGTCCGATGGTAGCCGTGTGCGCCCAAGAGCTTAGCGACCTCCTGAAAAACTTTTCATTCAGCGTTGCCCCATCCAGCTCTCGCTGGATCCGTTCCTCGGCTACCAACGAGAGGAACGTCTGTACTCCCTTAATTGACCACGAAACAGCCATTTTGGTTAAAACAAAATGGTGCGTCCGAACCTTCGCTGGCTGTGCTAAAAATCTAGCGGGTCTGTTGTGTCTTGTGTCGCAAGTTCAGTGACGCAGTAATGACGATTTTCTCCGGCCAATCAGTGACCAGCAGAGTTTACACGTCACGTTTTGGTAACGGTTCGGCGCTCTTGGAACCTCGTCTGAGGTGGTACTAAAAAAAGGACCAGGTACTGTTCCCAGTGGAAAACCCCCCAAAAGTGAGCTGAACTGAACCGTGTCATGCCGTACTATGCAGTGGAAAAGCGCCTAAAGACCGTTGTAAAGTTCAATATGGTGGCCGACATTGGCGTCATACCACCGAAATAAGTACGTACATCGGTTTCGGTTAGCGCAGGGAAGCAGCCTACCAGATTTCATGAAGATGGGGCCATAAATAAGAAAGTTTAACATGGCGGACGTTGTCGACCGTTATGCGTAGAATTTCGAAATGAAACCTGCTTAACTTTTGTAAGTAAGCTGTAAGGAATGAGCCTGCCAAATTTCAGCCTTCTACCTTCACAGGAAGTTGGAAAATTAGTGATGAGTGAGTCAGTGAGGACTTTGCCTTTTATTAGTACAGATAAATCTAACTTAATAAAATAAATTGGCCAGTTAGCATGGAGATATATTTCTGTCATATCTATAACAGGCAACAGATAGATACATAGAAAGATAGATAGATAGATTTGTATACAGTACAGGCCAAAAGTTTGGACACACCTCCTCATTCAATGTGTTTTCTTTATTTTCATGACCATTTACATTGGTAGATTCTCACTGAAGGCATCAAAACTATGAATGAACACATGTGGAGTTATGTACTTAACAAAAAAAGGTGAAATAACTGAAAACATGTTTTTATTCTAGTTTCTTCAAAATAGCCTCCCTTTGCTCTGATTACTGCTTTGCACACTCATGGCATTCTCTTGATGAGCTTCAACAGGTAGTAACCTGAAATAAAACCAAGGCAGCAATAAAGTACCTTGACATATCACAGAGGAAAAAAAACCCAGTTTATGCTTATTAGCATGCCATCTGATGTGCATCTCAATCCAAACATAGGTGTATTTCTAGAGTTATAAACTCTGATCTGGGATTTTTCTGGTAAGGAAGAAAGATATTTTCAAGGTAATGTTAATATATTCACTAATTGTAGTGACATGTGGGCGGAGTGATGGCTCTGAGGCTAGGCATCTGCCCTGGCAATTGGAAGGTTGCCGGTTCGAATCCCGTAAAATGCCAGAAGGGAGCCTGCTCCCTTTATTAACATTAATTTTATTTTTATTTTTTTCATTTTTATTACTATTTAATTTAATATTGTTTCTTTGTATCAGTATACTGCTGCTGGATTATGTGAATTTCCCCTTGGGATTAATAAAGTATCTATCTATCTATCTATCTATCTATCTATCTATCTATCTATCTATCTATCTATCTATCTATCTATCTATCTATCTATCTATCTCTGTTGGGCCCTTGAGCAAGGCCCTTAACCTGCAATTACTGACCACTTTGAGTAGTGAGAAAAGCACTATATAAATGCAAAGAATTATTAATTATTATTATTATTACATGTTGAATGGTGATTAACACAGTCAAGTAAGATTTCACTATCCAGTGTCCTGTACATGTGACAATAATGACCACATAAACGCTGTATGGGAGGTAAGACATCACTGGTCATTCATTCTTCCATCCATTTACTGAACCCACTTGATCAAATTTCAGCATCACACGAAACTTCAATCCTCTTCCAACAGCACTGGGTGCAAGGTAGGAACCAACCTTGGACTGCAGGGGAGTCTTTCACTAAACACAATCACTCACCCATTTACTGAACTCACTGAAGCTTACTTTAAAGTTGCAGGACACTGGGGCCTATCCCAACAGCATTGCAGGGAAGTCAGGAAAACAGCCTTCAATTCAAGGCTAATCCATTCATTTATTGAAATCACTTAATCCATTTTTATGACACCAGATGCCAGAGCCTGTCCCAACAGTATCGAGAACATGCTGAAAAAGCAATGTTCTGTGGGAGGAGAGTCCATCTTGGAAGCCACTTTCTCACATACACCCCAACGCTCACTCATGCAAGGCCAATTTAGTGATGCCTTTTATCTTTTTCTATGATGTATATTCAGAAAACAATATAAATCTAACAAAAATGTCAGGTGAATGTCCAAACCTAATGCAGGGATTGGTTGGGAAACAAAGACACTACCATCCTGTGCATATCCAAGCTTTCAATTGGATTATATTTTTATCTCCCATAACATCTGCAGGCAAAAAATGGTTCATTAGTCATTGGCTTCTGATGCATTTAAAACGGAGATTGACCAAAGCCTGCTGTGTTATGTTGTTTCAGTTAAGGTGGATTAGTGCTGAAAATACATTCAGTTCTGTCGATGTTATATGGGAAATGCCAGGGCAGTATGGTGCTCAATAAAAACATAGTGGCCATCTTACAGGTCTAGGTACGTAGGCTCCTTTAACAGCCTGGCCACTGCTTGTATGGTATTTGCACATTTCCCCTTATTCTTGGTTCTTTATTTTATTTTAACAACCCAAAAATGTGCCATTTAGATTCATTGGTAGTGTCAAATTAACCGAGCAGTTGTGGCCGTGAGTGTGCCTCTATCCAGCAGCGGGCGCTAGCTCCCTGGTTGGAATAAGTTCTTTTGTAATTATGGCATGTTACATAACCCGAATCTATATAGATATAATTTAAAAAGGCGATACCTCTCCCTTAGTCATACGGCAGTAAGAAATCACATAGGAGAAATAACTTAGCTTTCTTTAATGACAGTTTACGCAGCATAACAGATGAGAAGCCTTGGCAAGACCTTGTGTAAGAGAGTGCCATTTTCGCCATGCAGTGGAAGGATTTTCAGGATCAGATGACGTTATCTCCCATCCGTCCGTCGGCATCAAAGGTGTGACGGGCAATGTTCCTAGGTTTTATACCCTTTCTCCATGTGCAGGCCCCCATTTAGGTAAATCATGCCATTCCAAACAAGGAAAAGAAGATCCAATGTCATGCTGACTCGTTGCCCATTTCGCAGTTGTCCTTAACTTGTCTAGTCTTAAGATGCTTGCCTATCAATTCTAAATTATGAGCCCTTGACCTAAATCTGGCTTTGTGTTAGCTGTACATGTGAGAGAAAAAGAAAAGCAGATTTAAAATATTTGCACAGAGCACAGTGACATATTAAACTTGTATTCTTATTACAGTGCCCTACAGTAAACTGGTGTTTCCTTCCTTCTTTGTGCCCAGTGATTATGGGATGGGCTGAAACAGTGCACATAAAAAAAACTTATTCTCCTATGTGATGTGTTTCTGGCCAAACTTTTTGTTCTCGTATTTTATGAGAAGCAGAATTAATTAATCAAGGCCAGCTTCTTTTTTTTATAACTTTTCAGGTTTTCAATGACGATTATCATAACCAGTAAGATAATTGAGATGAAGTAAAGCATCACAGCCTGTATTGCAAAGTATCTTACAAATAGTTCTCTTAGTTTATTAGTGTGTCTGCATCCTGTCTTAAACATTTAATCCATATGCCCTATTGTATATATGTAAAAAGTCTTAGTTTAAATGAAATATGCTGTTAATCTTTGACTACTTAAGATGTTTATTACTAATGCGGAAACCTTCTCTTACTTATTTATACCCTAGAACAGCTATGGCTGTGTTCATTTCTGACTGCTGGAAGGTGAGTGTCTTTGCACTGATCAGACATGCTTTGTCCAGAAGAAAGAGAAATGACCCACAGGTGACGGTATCAGATGTCAGACAACTGGTTCACTGTGATGGCTGGGAAGAATCAGAAAATGTAATGGAAGACATGGTTGTAGAAGGTAAGCTGAACTTTAACGAGGTGACATTTAATTAGCATTTGCTGTTTGTGTGTGTTATGTTTCATATAATTGGTTTGTTAATCATTGCTGAAATTGATCATGTCACTTGTCCACTCTTGGACTGAATCCAACCAAATTGTAAACGCTTGATTTGTCCAGTACCTGACATTCCCTTCATACAGTTGTGATTTAATAATTACAGTTTTATTTTGTAGAATAAAATAGAAGAATCATATCTTGCCTAATAAAGTACATCAACCTTTTCGAGTCTTTCTGCATCAAAATCATTTTCTTTATTGAGCTAAACATACTTTGTAAGTGAGGAAGCTGGAGTCTATCCCAACAAGAAAAATATAAAAGACAGGAAGAACCCTGTGGTTGCTGGGATAAGCTCCAGGCTTTCCTGCGATCCTGCACAGTGTTAATCAGGTTAGAAAATGGATGGATGGATGGATAGTACACTTCCATCCTTTTACTAACAACTGTGTCCTGCTTCATTCAGACTGAGTCATTTATTTTTGACTTATTGTATTCCTGGTCCTCTCCAGAAGTTGTTTCAATCATGTCAAATCAATCATAAGAAGGATATCAGGGAGGCTAAAAGACAGTTAGAAAGGAATATAGCAGATAAAGTGAAAGACGACCCTAAGAGTTTCTTTCAGTATTTTATTAATAAAAGAACAGTCAAGGAGGAGGTCAAGTGCATCAGGAATAGTAAAGGGGAATTAAAAGATACAGACAGTGAAATAGCGGATGCCCTAAACTTACATTTTTCTGAGTTGTTTACAAGTGAACAAGTGGATAACCTCAGAGGTAAATGGACTACTAAGGAGGTACTGAGGTATTTGGAAATTGTAGAGGGAGAAGTGCTGCTCAGATTAAATAAACTGAAATCAAACAAATCACCAGGACCAGATAATATTTACCCTCATGTTCTTAAGGAGGCTAGTGAGTACAGATATAAACCCTTGACACATATTTTTAGGAAGTCACTGGGCACTGGAGAGATTCTGAAGGACTGGAAAATGGCAAATATTATACCGTTGTATGAAAAGGGTGACAGATCAAATTCAAGCAAAAACAGGCCAGTAAGCTTGACATGCATCAAAGGAAAATTAATGGAAGGAATAATTAAGGATAAGATTGAGCAACACCTGGTAAGGACAGGAGTTATTCTGAACAGTCAGCATGGGGTCAGAAGAGGAAGGTCGTGTTTTACTAACATGCTGGAATTCTATGAGGAGGCAACAAAAGGATACGATCAAAGTGGAGCAGATGAGATTAATTATCTTGACTTTCAGAAAGCATTTGATAAGGTGTCACATTAGAGGTTAGACATAAAATTAAAAGAATTGGGAGTTCAGGATGATGTTTTTTAGATGGGTGCAGAATTGGCTCAGACACAGGAAGCAGAGGGTGATGGTGTGAGGAACGTCATCAGAACTGGTCGATGTTAAGAGTGGTGTTCCACAGGGGTCAGTGCTAGGGCCACTGCTATTTTTAATATATATATAAATGATTTAGATAGGAATATAAGTAACAAGCTGGTTAAGTTTGCAGATGATACCAAGGTAGGTGGATTAGCAGATAATTTGGAATCCATTATATCATTACAGAAGGACTTGGATAGCATACAGGCTTGGGCACATTTGTGGCAGATGAAATTTAATGTCAGTAAATGTAAAGTATTACACATAGGAAGTAAAAATGTTAGGTTTGAATACACAATGGGCAGTCGAGAGAACACCTTATGAGATGGATTTAGGGGTCATAGTGGACTCTAAACTATCGACTTCCAGACAGTGTTCAGAAGCCATTAAGAAGGCTAACAGAATGTCAGGTTATATAGCGCCTTGATGTGTGGAGTACAAGTCACTGGAGATTCTGCTCACAGTTTATAACACACTGGTGAGGCCTCATCTGGAGTCCTGTGTGCAGTTTTGGTCTCCAGGCTACAAAAAGGACATAGCAGCAGTGGAAAAGGTCCAGAGAAGAGCGACTAGGCTGATTCCAGGGTTACAGAGGATGAATTATGAGGGGAGATTAAAAGAGCTGAGCCTTTAAAGTTTAAACAAAATAATATTAAGAGGGGACCTGACTGAAGTGTTTAAAAATTGTGAAGGAAATTAGTACAGTGGATCGAGACTGTGACATTTTGATGTAAATTAGTTCATCAAGAACACAGGGACACATTTCGAAACTTGTTATGGGTTAATTTTGCAGAAACACTGGGAAGATTTTCTTTAGAGAAAGAACGATAGACACTTGGAATAAGCAACCAAGTAGTGTGGTAGACAGTAGGGCTTTAGGGACTTTCAAAACTCGACTTGATGTTATTTTGGAAGAGCTAAGTGGATAGGACTGGCGAGCTTTGTTGGGCTGAATGGCCTGTTCTTGTCTCGAGTGGTCTGATGTTTAGGGATGCAAAAAATGTAAATCTATTGAAAACTTTAAGCTAAAATTTCCTCCCAGTCATAATACTTTCCTTATTTATATACCGTGTATACTATATATATAGTGATGTGTCTGCTGCATATATAAGGAGAATAAAATGGCAGTGCTTGTTAATCCTTTTCATTGGAATATTTTTTTAATCATTTTATCCTCCGTAAGTTAAAAAAAAAAAGAATTAAGCTTAGATGATTCCCTCAATGTACAGTTATTTAAAATCTCAAATTAAAAATGCACGAGTGCAAGTGTGTCTGTCCAGTTGCTATGTCTCTGTCATTCCAATATATGGCACATCAGATACATTTTTAGTAATAAAATGCATTGCATTTGTCCTTCCAATAGATGGTGCATTACAGACATTAACACTGCTTTTACAGATCCCAAACTAATTATGGTCTCTGTTGATTACTTAGATTTCAACCTGTCTTAGAAGGGTAGCACAGTTAGTACTTTGTAAATTGCAGTTAAACACTAAAAGATGAAATGAAATCTGCTGCTTATTTATATCTCAATGGAGAAGGCAATTAATATCTATTTTTAACTATATGTGTAGCAGTAGTTCCATACAGCGGTTTGTGTGCTTATTAGGTGTTTTTGCATGAAATTGAAAAGCATATATTCTTGTCAACTTGTTTGTCTTGTTTGTCAGTTACATATGCCACCAAATGAATGATGTTCGCATTTCAATAGAAAAAAAACATAGAAAACAAATGTTACATGGGTGTTTTGTCTTGGTAGAGTAATATATTACTCTACTTTCACCTTTTGTATTATTAATATGTAGCCTTTGTCAGAATGCCTCAGATCTCACAGACTTACCACTGTTTATAAGGTATTATAGTATATAACTTCTGCCCACCTTCCCTTCTACATCTATAACCTCAGGCAATTAGGTGTAGTAAAAGACAAGCAGGGGTTGTTACAATTTAAATAATGTATTATGGATAATATTCATAAATACTAACAATATGCAAAGTTTATTTGAATATTGGCAACCATATAACCTGATAAATGGTGATATGTACTTTCAGGCAGCACACAGACTTGTCAGTTACTTAAAATGTCTCCAGTTAAGGCATCATTTGTGGTCAGCTGCATGGCAAGCCAGTTCCAAACAGCCATACTTCAGACAAATGGGGGGACAGAATACCCTCACACCTGCCCCCAAAACCATATGTTAAGGTAAAGCTTGGCAGGTAGGCAGCCTGGCTTTTCTGTGGGGGTTGACTGGGAGTCCTGTAGAGAAATATTAGCCAAACTTGTTTGAGGCACTCACACCGACCCTGTCGTAAAATTACAAAGAGACTCAGTCCTAAATGGGAGGAAGGGGTTCTTAAACCATTGCTGTTATTATCTATTATGTAACACTAGTATTATATAGCTTTGTCTAAGTTACAAATAAAGACATACAAAATATTTATTAACTTGTATGCAAAATTTCACATCACAACACATGGCAATCGGTAAAGTCAAAGGCTGCTGCAGGTGAAGCAATGATTGGTAAGAATTTCTCATTGTGAAGGAAAAGCTGTTTAATGGTGGGCTCCATTATGGTCCACATAGTAGGAACAGTACAAAGAGCATATATCACATCTGGTAATTCAGGACATGTATTGAGTACAATGAAAAGAAGATCCTCTTCCTTAACTAGCTCAAACACTACATGATGAATTTCCACTGCAAAACTGGTCAAAACACCTATCCATTATCAATGTCTTCAAAACTCCTATATTCCTAGACCATATACTGTATATATATAATATGTGTGTGTGTGTGTGTGTGTGTGTGTATATTGTAGACTTAGCTTGGACCCAGACAGAGACTCAGACTCACAAGTCTAAAAAGACCACAGGATTTATTTCTTTTCTCAGTCCTTTGCACAACACACAGTGCACAAATCAGCCATAATAAAGCTTAATCCCTTCTTTCTTCTTCTCTCTTTTTCTTTCTCTTCTCTGCCACATCCACTCCTTTCTTACAAGCTCTGTCCTCTGCCTCCCGACTCCAGCTCTCCGAATGGAGTTAGGCGGCCCCTTTTATATTGCACCCGGATGTGCTCTAGGTGCTTCCTGACACTCTTCCCGCAGCACTTCCTGGTGTGGTGGAAGTGCTGCAGTCCAGTACTCCGGAATTGTCCTGGCACCCCATGGCGGTGACCACGGGCCCCAACATGGCTGATCTTCTAAGCTCCAAGCCTGTGGTCCCGACATGCTCCAGAGTGGTTCGGCCTCTCGTCCTGGGGGAGGTATTGTCCCCAGTATATCGCCTCCCCCAGTCCTTCCATCACAGGGGCATCCTGGTGGAGCAAGTTCCCTGGTCGTCTGCCACACTGCCTCTCCCTCAGTTGAGGCTCGTAGGGCGAAGCAGCCCATCCCGCAAGGGCTATCTTTTTCCAAGATAAAGTGCCAGCATACCCCAATCAACGGTTCTGCCCTGAAAAACAAAACCAAAAAGATGGCATGGAGATTCTGCCCTGACGCCATTCCAAGGTGCCCCTCATACTGCTCTATGGACAGCATCACCACCTGTGCCCTAGACTGTGGCATTCACAACACTAGTGCTCTCCTTGCACCCATGCCCTCCAGACGTGAAAACAGGATGGGAACTTACACCCAGCCTCATCCCCAGCCAAGTTCGGAATCTCACTCCGCCTGTGTGGAGAACGACCCTGTGGAGTATGTGAGCATACAGGCTCATGTTTCACCCAACTCGTAGACCTGGTCTTCCTCTTCTGGGTCCTCCCCTTACTCTGTGGCATAATGACGGTCTGGGTCTCCCTATGGGAGAAAAAGAGACCGCGCGCTGTCTGTGCCCCTGCAGACCTGCGTGATACTGCTGCCAGCTTTTGGGCGGGGTGCTCTGACAGCCGACACTTACCAGCCGATGTCCTATATGCACCTCTGCTATTTCCGCCCCCACTGCGCGATCAGTCATTACAGGGGCATCCTGGTGGGGCAAGCTCCCTGGTCGTCTGCCACAATATATATATATACACCAGTAACGGCGCACTGTACGATAACGTGCAGTGAATACACTTGACTTTAGCAGTCATAGTCTCCATCCTTTTTCTCTGTATGTTTATCATTCGTTTGCTCAGAGGTTGATGTGGTTGATGCTTCCTGAGCAGTTCTTCTTTTCCCTACCCAAGCGATCCGCTTCTTCTTCCGACAGAATATTTTCATGTTAAAACTAATTAAGTCAGTGTTTGTGTTGCAATTACTTAGTACGTTTTTCTTAATTTTTCACTTAAGCTGGCACTTAAGTCTTCAGTCTGCCTCAAGAATGATTTAAGATATGAAGAAGTAGGGGAAGTGACAGCGAAGGTGGTAGGGATGAGAATGGCGCACGTATGCATGCAACGCACGGCCGCCCTGCTGGCCACTGCCAAGAGTTGATTCTACAATAAAATAATCTAAAAATAAAAAGAGGAATAACCTTGAAGGTCAATCATCACCTGAAAGTGGATAGTAGACGTCACGTAGTATATGTGTACCAAATTACAGGTGAAACGGTTTGCAAGCTACAGGTGATTTAAGATCCTGGACAGACAAACGGACAGCCACGGTAGCATATTATATAAGAAGACCAGTAACGGCACTCTACACGATAACGTGCAGTGAATCCACTTGACTTGACCATTCCTAGTCTTCATCCTCTTTCTGTCTCTGTTTAGCATTCGTTTGCTCAGAGGTTGATGCTTGCTGCTTCCTGAGCAGCTCTTCTTTTCTCCACCCTAGCGGCCCGCTGCTTCTCTTCTTTCATCGGCATCTTTTCGCGTTAAAACTGATGAAGTTAGTTTTTGCATTGCAATTACTTAGTACATTTTCTTTAATTTTTCACTTATCTTCAATCTGCCTCAAGAATGATTAGCGAAGGTGGTAGGGAATGAGAACGGCGCCCATACGCATGCAACGATGGCCATCCTGCTGGCCACAGCCAAGAGTTGATTCTACAATAAAATAATCTAAAAATAAAAGAGGAATAACAAGGTCAATCATCACCTGAAAGCGGATAGTAGACGTCACGTAGTATATGTGTAGCAAATTTCAGGTCAATAGTTCAAATGGTTTGCTAGCTACAGGTGATTTTAAATCCTGGACAGACAAACGGACAGCCACGGTAGCGTATTATATAAGAAGATATGCATACTGTATATACAGTATATGTATATTTACAAGTCTCAACAGTCTCCCTGCTATTCACAGAGGTAGTTGTGTGTCTGGAACTTTTTTTTAACTATACAGTACTAACTTGGGCTTAGTACAGCCTCATTTACATTATATTAATCTATGCTGCAACTCACAATTATTTTGTTTATCGGTTTCCATCTGCTCTTCTTTATAATTTTATGTAGTGTTTTTCATTTGTATAGTGTCTTTTGATACATACTGTTAGTTTCAGGAATGCTTGTCTATTAGCACAGCATTGTTAGTTTTTATTTATTTTTGCTATATTAGTTTTAGTTTTATTGCTTAATTACTGCAGTCGGTGTTATACTGTACTGTTGCCTGACCTATTATGATGTTTCATGCTGTGAATTACACTCTATAAAATAAAGGTAGAGAGCTTGATCTTCTTACACTTTTCACTGTTTGTCTGTTTCGGACTTGTTCCTTTGTTTTAGCATTTGCAGAGCACTAGCCTACTGCTCCTCAAGATACGTTACAGCAGATCCTTACTGACATCTGATGCTCAGTCTTAGCATTTCAGCCCTTCTCTGGTGGGTCTCACATTTCATTACATCATTGTATTTTGATTCCTTGCTTTTTTCTATCCTGTTCTAGCTTACCCCTACTTACATTACAAAAGTTTCTTTGGCATGTTCAGTTTTTCTAGTTCCAGTGCCATTTTTTTTGTCACTTAATACAAATATTTACCATTTTGAGATTCACCTTTGCTTATTTCTGAGTGTCTAGCATTGTTCCTGTTTCCTGGAGAAATCCGTACACCTTACGTGGAGTAAACCTGAAGTTCAACTGTTGGTGTAACGGGAGGTTATTGGAAAAGATGCCTACACTCTGGTACTGCAATAATACTGAGAGCTGCCAGGGCATTATTAGA
The DNA here is from genome assembly GCF_016835505.1 of Polypterus senegalus. Classification (NCBI taxonomy): domain Eukaryota; kingdom Metazoa; phylum Chordata; class Cladistia; order Polypteriformes; family Polypteridae; genus Polypterus; species Polypterus senegalus. The sequence goes on along the minus strand of NC_053155.1, from coordinate 308,609,856 downwards.
CTAATATTTTTATCTGGTTGAAAATATGCATAATCATGAGTTTTATGTAAATATTTGAAGCAGTGCTTTCAATGGAAATTATTAACTCACAATTGAATTCAGCTCTTCATGTTTACTTTTACATTATCAACGATCACATTTTCTCTTTTGTCTGCTGAGAATCTGTGAAATGACAATTTTTGTTAAGATTTTTTTTATTAAGAGCTTACGTACAGTTGTGCTTGAAAGTTTGTGAACCCTTTAGAATTTTCTATATTTCTGCATAAATATGACCTAAAACATCATCAGATTTTCACTCAAGTCCTAAAAGTAGATAAAGAGAAACCAGTTAAACAAATGAGACAAAAATATTATACTTGGTCATTTATTTATTAAGGAAAATGATCGAATATTACATATTTGTGAGTAGCAAAAGTAAACGTTTCTGGTAACTTTTGATCATTCCTGCACACCGGCTTGGAGGAATTTTAGCCCATTCCTCCATGCAGAACAGTTTCAACTCTGGGATGTTGGTTAGTTTCCTCACAAGGTCAGGACTTTGACTTGGCCATTCCAAAACATTAACTTTATTCTTCTTTAACCATTCTTTGGTAGAACGACTTGTGTGCTTAGGGTCGTTGTCTTGCTGCATGACCCACCTTCTCTTGAGATTCAGTTCATGGACAGATGTCCTGACATTTTCCTTTAGGATTCTCTGATATATTTCAGAATTCATTGTTCCACCAATGAAGGCAAGCCGTCCTGGCCCAGATGCAGCAAAACAGGCCCAAACCGTGATACTGCCACCACCATGTTTCACAGATGAGATAAGGTTCTTATGCTGGAATGCAGTGTCTTCCTTTCTCCAAACATAACGCTTTTTATTTAAACCAAAAAGTTCTATTTTGTCTCATCCGTCCAGAAAACATTCTTCCAATAGCCTTCTGGTTTGTCCACGTGATCTTTAGCAAACTGCAGATGAGAAGCAATGTTTTTTTTGGAGAGCAGTGGCTTTCTCCTTGCAATCCTGCACACCATTGTTGTTCAGTGTTCTCCTGATGGTGGACTCATGAACATGAACATTAGCCAATGTGAGAGAGGCCTTCAGTTGCTTAGAAGTTACCCTGGGGTCCTTTGTGACCTCGCTGACTATTACGCACCTTGCTCTTGGAGTGATCTTTGTTGGTCGACCACTCCTGGGGAGGGTAACAATGGTCTTGAATTTCCTTCATTTGTACACAATCTGTCTGACTGTGGATTGGTGAAGTCCAGACTCTTTAGAGATGCTTTTGTAACCTTGTCCAGCCTGATGAGCATCAACAACTCTTTTTCTGAGGTCCTCAGACATCTCCTTTGTTCGTGCCATGAGACACTTCCACAATCATGTGTTTTGAAGAGCAGACTTTGATAGATCCTGTTCTTTAAATAACACAGGGTGCCCACTCACACCTGATTGGCATCCCATTGATTGAAAACACCTGACTCGAATTTCACCTTCAAACTAACTGATCATCCTAGAGGTTCACATACTTTTGCCACTCAAAAATATGTAATATTCGATCATTTTCCTTAATAAATAAATTACCAAGTATAATATTTTTGTCTCATTTGTTTAACTGGTTTCTCTTTATCTACTTTTAGGACTTGAGTGAAAATCTGATGATGTTTTAGGTCATATTTATGCAGAAATATAGAAAATTCTAAAGAGATCACAAACTTCAAGCACAACTGTAGATCTAGCTCAGATTATTTTAATAATATTTTAAATAATCCAGAAAATGCATGTCACGTGTAATAACACATCACAGTCATTTCTGTAATCGTATGGGAAAATCTAATTTTAAAGTACCATGTGTTTTCTGGGTAGCATAGCACAGCAAGTAGCACAGTTTGTATATAGATCCGGACAAAGGTTTGGACATTCTTGGTAAAGCTGCATATTTTTTGACATTTTAGGTAAATACAAGTAAATAAAACTTACACATCAAACAAACCAAACACAATGACATTTGTCTGAAAATGTTAATGTACTGTACAATTGTTTTGATGAAATGAAAAAAATGAATTACAGTGAAAAGAGAGAGAGAATAAAAGTTTAATTAGAGCGAGTTGCAGGATGATAGACATAGATGGAGCCTGAATCTTCTTGTACATGACAAGATGGAACGTCTGCATTTGCCAGTGCTTGCACTGCACGTCTTTATGTGAATTAGTCTATTTTCCTCAATCAGGATGCCTTATTAGCTTTCAAGATATACTCTTAAATCCAAGGCGGTGACATCTGTACACAAAGCTTTCGATTCTGACTCCAACTCCTAAATCTAATAATAATAACTAATACATTTTATTTATTTGTAGGTGCCTTTCTAAACACTTAAGGACCCCGAACAATAGATAAAACACAGATTATAAACAAGACTGAAATACAAAAATTGAAATCAGACAGGGGCGGCACGGTGGCGCAGTGGTAGCGCTGCTGCCTCGCAGTTAGGAGACCCGGGTTCGCTTCCTGGGTCCTCCTGCGTGGAGTTTGCATGTTCTCCCGTGTCTGCGTGGGTTTCCTCCGGGCACTCCGGTTTCCTCCCACAATCCAAAGACATGCAGGTTAGGTGGATTGGCGATTCTAAATTGGCCCTAGTGTGTGTTTGTGTGTGTCCTGCAGTGGCTTGGAGCCCTGCCCGGGATTGGTTCCTGCCTTGTGCCCTGTGCTGGCTGGGATTGGCTCCAGCAGGCCCCCGTGACCCTGTATTCGGATTCAGCGGGTTAGAAAATGGATGGATGGATGGAAATCAGACAGAGCAATTCTAATCAAAGAGAAAAAACAGTCTTAAACTAATGAGTTTTAAGTTTAGATTTAAAAGTGAAAATGATTCAGTATTTCTAAACTCAGATGGTAGTGTGTTCCAGAGCTGGGGAGCAGAGCAACTAAATAGTGGTAGGATGGAGGAAGAGGATCTAAGGGTACGGAAGGGAATGACAAATTTATGGTACCTCTGATTCTTTTTCCAGTTCCTCTATTTATAATAAGATTGATGTATTATTTCTGATTGAAAGCACATAAAATACAAGACACAAGGCATTTCATCACTGCAAATGCGAATCATCGGGCTACTTTTTTGCATCCTAATCTGTTAAAGCAGGGTAGCATGGTAGCGCAATGGCGGTGCTGCTGCCTCACAATAAGGAGACAAAGGTTTAGGGTCCTCTCAGCATGGAGCTTGCATATTCACCCTGTTTCTGTGTGGGTTTCTTACAGGTACCCCAGTTTCCTATCTATCTATCTATCTATCTATCTATCTATCTATCTATCTATCTATCTATCTATCTATCTATCTATCTATCTATCTATCTATCTATCTATCTATCTATCTATCTATCTACTGTATCTATCTGTCAGCATTCATTTTTCTCCCACATCACCCAACCACGCATGCTAGCTTAACTGACAATTCCAAATTGGCTTCATGTAAATGTACGTATGGATGTGAGTTTGTGATCAAGAGCAGATGTGTGATAAAGTGGCTTTCCATCCAAGGAAATTTTAAAGTCGCAGTCTTGATCCACTGAACTAATTCTCTTTATAGTTTTCAACACTTCAATCAGGTTATTCTTGTCTGCAGTGAAGTGCGTTAAAAAATTAAATGTGAAAACTTACCAAACACAGAAAGCTGGAGAAGTAGAATGTTTTCTGAGCTACTGTAGAATGACCACAAGGTGGAAGCACAGCACAGAAGAAGCATACGTGTTGTAAATTATATAACACCCTTTTTTATTTTAACATTCAGTGTGATTGTAATTATTGTAGATAACATTCAACTTGCAAAATGTATGCCTGTCTTGAAAAGGATCTCCTCAAATTCACAAATATAAGATTCTTTTTCACAATCTGCAAAACTTTGTTAGTCATGCCTCCATACGTTTATCTATTCATTTGTATGCTTTTCTTTAATCAAAATGGAATTTGTTACAGTGTAAGCATCAGATTTTAAGCCTGATTTTATTTTTTTTTAATTATGGAATTAACTTGACTGATGTTTGCTTGCATTATTGCTCTTGTGCTTTATTTTTGTTTGTTTTCATATGTGGACACTAGGGGGTGCCCTAGAGCCTCAAACTCCAGACACACCTCGGCTGAACACAATTTCAAGGTTAAATAAAATGATGTTCATTTAACAATAGCGCCTTCAGAAAGTTTAAGTCAGTCCAGCACTGTATAACGTACAGAACCCCCTTCTCCTACTCCTCCTTCTGTTGTCCCCTGCTCTCCGACTTTGAATCCCTGATGTAGATAAAGTGGTTTCCTTTTATGGTGGACCCAGAAGAGCTTCCAGTGTCACACAGCACTGCACAATGGAAGTACTTCTTAATGACAGCAGCCCTCACCAGTACCTCTCCCCAACTTTTCTGGCACCTGACTCAAACTGATACCCTGTGTCCCTTAATGATCCTGCCATGAACTCATATATTTGGTCCATCAAGAGTCACTCTTATTTCATCTCTCTTTAAAACCTGTGAAAAATCAGTCTCTTGGTATCTCTTGGCTCATGCTTGATGTTTCAGTTCGTGAATCTTATTCAGTGGTGGTTGTGTTTAAGGATTCTTTACCCTAGCCATGTCTCTGAGCAGTTGACCACCTTGTACTTGTGGATATTCCAGGTAGGTTGCAGTTTTGATTTATGCTGGTACTGCAGGCTAATGAATTCCTGGTTGGCTCCATGTTTAATTCCTCTGAGTTTTTTCTTCATTACACCTTTTTTAATGACCCTGCTGACTATTCACAACAAAATGTCTGTTTGTCTGGTGGTGGCACCTCAATAGTTTAGCAGTTTTCAGAATGTTTCCATCCATCTTGAAGACATTTTACAATTTTTGAGTTCAGTTCAGTGTCAGTTAAATTAGATTGAGCTGACTTTCAGTGTCCGCTAAATCTCTTTTTTGGCTGATTTTACCTGAAGTAATGAAGCTGCCTAATAATCATGCATACCTTAATATAAGGTGTTAATCACATTAAATCACACTCTTCCTCATTAAACAATTACATTTCACCTGTAAATGATTATATCCAATAAGCATTCAGTTTTACATGTATATGGTTCAGAGTTAGAAAATGTGCATAGAAATAATGAGAGGTTCAGAGCAGTGACTTGCCTAATTGTGTGTATTACTTAATTGTCCAGAAAAGTTACAATTGAATACATTTTATTTTAGTTATATAGCCACTTCTGTTTTTTCTATTGAGCAGGTCTGTGGTTGCATTTTTTTCAGCCATTTTAAATGTGCTTTGCAGCAGTTAGTCAAACTGTTTACAATGTTACACTTGTTCAGAAGCTAAGCACATAACTGAATCTTTTTTTACATCTAAAAAATCTTACTGTTTAATATTATACCTCTCATGATTCTCTGATTTGAGCTCCATTTACAGTTCAAGTAACTTCATGTTACTACTCTCTGTATGTCTGGACTGATTGTTACTACGTCTAAACTGGTCATCCACTTCACAGCATGGACATTGTATACCAGATATACGTATAAAATTGTAATAATGCTGGAGTGGGTCTTCTTGTACACTAGACCAGGGGTCACCAACCAACTCCGGTCCTGAAGGTCATGGCTGCAGGTTTTCATTCTAACCCTTTTCTTAATGACTGCCCTATTTTTGCTGCTAATTAACTTCTTTTGAACTAATTTTAATTGACTTGCTCTTGAAGACTTCTTCTCCTTCTTCATTTGTCTGCTCCCGTTAGTGGTTGCCACAGCGGATCATCTTGTTCCATCTTTTCCTGTCCTCTACATCTTGACCTGTTACACCCACCCACCTGCATGTCCTCTCTCACCACATCCATAAACCTTCGCTTAGGCCTTCCTCTTGCCTGGTAGCTCTATCCTTATCATCCTTCTCCTAATATACCCAGCATCTCTTCTCTGCACATGTCCAAACCAACGCCTCTCTGACTTTGTCGCCCAACCGTCCAGCCTGAGCTGACCCTCTAATGTCCTCATTTCTAATCCTGTCCATCATCGTCACACCCAATGCAAGTCTTAACATCTTTAACTCTGCCACCTCCAGCTCTGTCTCCTGCTTTCTGGTCATTGCCACCATCTGTAACCCATATAACATAGCTGGTCTCACTACCGTCCTCTAGACCTTCCCTTTCACTCTTGCTTATACCCGTCTGTCACAAATCACTCCTGACACTCTTCTCCACCCTGCCTGCACTCTCTTCTTCACTTCTCTTCCACAATCCCCATTACTCTGTACTGTTGATCCCAAATATTTAAACTCATCCACCTTCGCCAACTCTACTCCTTGCATCCTCACCATTCCACTGACCTCCCTCTCATTCAAACACATGTATTCTGTTATTGTGTTCCTACTGACCTTCATTCCTCTCCTCTCTAGAGCAGATCTCCACCTCTCCAGGGTCTCCTCAACCTGCTCCCTCCTCTCACTACAGATCACAAAAGAAGACTTAGATTCCTTAATTGTTTCTTTTTCCAAAAAATAATGAGATTCAGAATGAGCCAAAACAGCTGGTGTCCATCACACAATATCTGAAAATAAAGAAAGATGAAGGCCTCAGGAATGTCGATCTGCTCAGGTCCCCAAAACATTTTACCAGTGCTGCTCTTAGAAAGAGAAAATCAACAATTTCAGAAATGTCTGCTAATGCACGACGACAGCAGTAACAAGCCACGGAATTAAAGAATTGGTTTAATTAACAACAAGACGTGTCACCTAATTAAGTAGCTGGTCGGCGTAAAATTGGTTGGCGTTTGAGGCCCTGACTTAGTTGGTCTTCTGTTGCCTTCCTCACTTCACATTTCATTTCTGTTTGGGTGCCATTTAAGGAAAGAAATAAAGCAATTAAGAGGAATGAGGAAGAAATTCAGGGGAGCAAATGTTAAAAGAGAAGTCAATTAAAATGAATTCACAAGAAGTTAATTAGCAGCACAAACAGGGCACTCAATTAAAATAAAGGGTCAGAATGAAAACCTGCAGCCACGGTGGTCCTCCAGGACTGGAGTTGCCGACCAATGCACTAGACTATTGGCCCACCTCTTCCAATCAAACAATTTGTAACTAATTTTCAGACAGAAATGTGGTTGGAAAACACTATTTTTTCTGTTTTTATTTTTGAGGCATATACTGTTTGACACATATTTTTGATGGTAAACCACGGAGCACTAGGTTCAAAAATGTAATTAGTGATGCACTTATTTTTTGAATTTATGTGCCCGACTATTTCATGTTTTCACAATCTCTTCAGTGTTTATAATGTTTCTGTTGCACTTATGCACGTAATTAGAATACCACCCCATAGCTACTAATGACATACAGTCCATTAACAGCCATTGTCACATTAAGTAGCTGCCATCACACTCGCTGGGAGTTATGCTTTTATATGTAACCGAGGATAAAGGGTGTAGTAGAAGGATAAAATGTAGGTGACAACTTGTGTCCTACGGTCAGGTTTTTTTTTTTTTGTGTATCTTTGGGTGTATCAGTTACGGCACTACAGCCATGTGGTGCGATTCCCCAAGGGTGATCAGCTCACAGGACCCTCATTGTTGGGGACCCGAGTGGCTGGACCAGGCCAAGGGGACGCCCACATAACACTATAGATAGAAGGTCATTTCTGGTGGGTGGGACTGGACCGCGTGTCTGCCTAGGGTGTTGCCAACCGGGGTCCCAAGCTGTTTCCATTGTGTGGTGGGTGCAGCAACACATTGTACCAGTGCATGCTCCCCAACTTGACTTGACTGGGGTATAAGTTGTTTGTTTTCCCTATACCTTTTACACAAATGGATGAATGAGGTTGTCAGTGTTATTGAACTGACCGTCCTTTCCCAAGCCTGAGCTCCATTTTAATTGAAAAACCCACTTCTTAGATGCAGATAACTATTGAGGTCTTTTGAGGTAAAGAAATCACGCTATATGGGTGCCCAACCCGGCACACGTAAAAACAAAAGAAACAAATTTTTCTTCAGTTGGGGTAGGGTCTTCCCCGTGTCCCCCAGCCACAGCATAGTCCCAAAAGCACAAAGTAACTACACCAAAACAAAACACACTGGCCTTCACCACCACACCTTTTGGCAAGCGTCATCCTCCTCCTCCTTCTGACTCAGGCTCCCGGAGTGGTGGCTGCTGGCTCCTTTTATAGCCCACCCGGAAGTGCTGCAGGTGCTTGATAACCTGCATCTGGCTGCACTTCCAGGTGTGGCTGCATTTCCACCCAGACAGGGTCAGGAAGCCGTGCAGCTCCCCCTGGCGGTGACCACGGAGCCCAGCAAGGCTGACCTCCGAAGTCCCATGCCTGTGGCTTCGATGCAACACCAGGGGAGCTGCCACCGAGCGTTCCGGGGGGAGTAGTGTGTAACCCATGGCTGTTCCCCCAGACCAAGTGTCAAAAGGGCATCCCAGCCAGGCATAGGCAATGGCCATCTGCCACAGAACCAGCAGTCATAGACCACTAACCTTCCCCTTAAAAAGAAGCCACTAATTTTCAACAAAGATTTTCACAGATGTACAGCAAAGATTTTGCACGCTAGCACTCTTAGGTTCGAGCAGAGTGTGAGTGCAGCTACAGATGTAGTCCTCTGAATCAGAGCAGGCCTGCCAGGCTGACATCATTAAGAGAGCTTCTCAGAACTTTGTTAGGCATAGTGGACCTCCATGCACTCAACTATTCATTTTTGTATACTTTAAAGAAAAAGGGCTTTATTATAAAGTCAGCATCAATTCTAAGACTGTTTTTTTTAAATAGACTTAATTGTGAAATTAAGTTGTAATTTGTTTACTTGTATCTCTGCTCTTGTGCTTTATTGTATTTTTATTTTTTTGCTTCTGTATTAAAGAATAAACTTTTCATTGTGTATCTTAGACATTTTATTAATAATTCGCTATATGTTTTTAAATAATACACTATTATCAGTTGCCCAGAAAAGGTCACATTAAATATGCTTTATTTTAATCATGTAGTTTGCACAGTATTTTTAATTGCTAAAATGCAAATTGAAGTTTTTAATCCTTCCCAGCTGTCCCCAGCGGCTCTGCCCATGTACCAGTGAAACAGGACAACCTTGAAAAATCACTCATGCACGTCCACAGAGTTGTCCCTAAGCCACTCCTATGTTGTCTTTGCTGTGTCCTTAGGGTCATTGCCCTACTGGAAGGTAAACATTTGGCCCAGTCTGTTGTCCAGAGCGATCTGAAGCAGGTTTTCATACTGTACTTTACTCCATTCAGCTTTCCCCTAACCTTGTCTAGTCTCCCAGTCCCTGCTGCTGATGAGCGGTGCCTGGTTTGCTCCCGATGTGATGTATAGGATGACTGACGCCATACAGCTAAATCCTGATTTCATTAGGCTAGAGCACGGGTGTCAAACTCTGGTCCTGGAGGGCCGCAGTAGCTGCAGGTTTTCATTCAAACCATCGTCTTCATTAGTGCTGCTAATTTAAGTTCTTTTACCTTAGTTGTTTCTTTTTCATTAATTAACAGCCAACCAATAATGAGACACAAAACAAGCCACCACATGACCAGCTCACCTGTGCCCATCACACAATATCTGAAAATAAACAAAAATGACGGTCTCGGTAACATTGATCTCTCAGGTCACCAAAACATTTTGATGGTGTTCTTAGAAAAAACAGAAACATCAACAGTTCTGGAAATGTCTGCAGTGGCAGAATGAGAACAGCAACAAACCTTGGTATTAAATCACAGGTTTAATTAACAGCAAGAATCAAATTCTCATTAAGAGATTGGTTGGTGTGAAATTGGCTGGAGTTTGAAATCCCAGTTTAGCTGGTCATCTGTTGGCTCGTTTCGCATCTCATTTCTGTTTGGCTGCCATTTAATGAAGAAAGGAATAAATTCAGAGAACTGAATCCTTAAAAACAGGGCTATTAAAATGAAGGGGAACAGAGTTAATTAGCAGTGAAAACTGGCCATTGATTAGGAAAAGGGTGAGAATGAAAACCTGCAGCCAATGTGGCCCACCAGGCCCAGAGTTCGACACCCCTGGGCTAGAGAATCTTGCTTCTCATAGATAAGAGAGTTCTTTAGATACCTTTATGCAAATTCCAAGCAGGCTTTCATGTGCCATCCGACCCCTCTGTCATAAAGCCCAGATTAGTGTAGTGTTGCAGTGGTGGTTGTCCTTCTGGAAGTTTCTCCCATCAACACACAAGCTCTCTGGACTTAGCCAAAGTGTCCATTATGTTATTGGTCACCTCTCTTAACATGGCCCTTTTCCCCAAATAAATCAGTTTGACTGGGCAGCCTGTTCTAGGATGAATCATGGTTGTTCAATAATTACTTTTAAGAATTATGGATGCCACTGTAGTCTTGGAAACCTTCAATCCTACAGAAATTTCTTGTTTCCTTTCCCAGATTTGTGCCTCAACATAACCCCTGTCTGCAAGTTATTCAGGCAATTCCTTCAACTTAATGGCATTGGTTTGTTGTGATACACGTGGTCGACTATGGGACCATTTATAGACAGGTGTGTGCCTTTTATATTGTGTGTAATCAACTGAATTGACCACAAGGAGACTCAAAAAAGGTGTAGAAGCATTTCAGCGATGATCTACAGTATAGCATAGGATGCACCTAAACCAGTCAAGTGCCGTTGCAGGGGGTCTGAATACTTATATGCATTTGATATTTTTTAATAAATTTGAAAAAAAATTCTAAAATCCTGTTTTCACTTTGTGATTCTGGGGTATTAACTGTTATTTGATGGGGGAAAAAATGAATTTAAATGATTTTAGCATAAAGCTGCAATACAGCAAAATGTACAAAATGTGAAGGGGGTCTGAATACTTTCTGTATATAGTACTTGTGAATCTTATTTTTTATGAGGTACAAGCAGAAAGCAATCTTCTTTATTTTGAGGCAAAGGAATTGGACTACAGCAATGAAGGTCACAGTGTTGGACCCAACCATGATTCCTTGTTTGAACGTGAATGGATTGCCTAACTGACGAGTTTTCCTCTTATACCTTGTAAACTGCCTCATAGTATATAACATGATATTCTCACACCGTTTTATTCCAATTCAGGGAGTCATAGGAGCGCCAAAGTCTATCCCATGTTCATCATATACAAGGCAGAAACCATTCCTGGACAAGGTGACAGCCCATTTTAGGGCCCACTTATGCTTACATAAACATTCACATTCAGACAGAGGCCAACTTAGAATCGCTGTATAACCTGACAAGCACATCTCTGGAGATGTGGCAACTATCTAAACCCAGAATTGAACTTTGTGAATGTCAGCACCTTGCAAACCAAGGAAAGACAATTTTTGCTTTAATAACCCAAATAACAAGTGCTATCACATTTACAAATGTTTCTCTTATAACCCTTTAGCATTTAGAGGTGGAGATATGCTCTAGAGAGGAGAGGAATGGAGGTCAGTAGGAAGAAGACAGAATACATGTGTGTGAATGAGAGGGAGGTCAGTGGAATGGTGAGGATGCAGGGAGCAGAGTTGGCGAAGGTGGAGGAGTTTAAATACTTGGGATCAACAGTACAGAGTAATGGGGATTGTGGAAGAGAAGTGAAGAAGAGAGTGCAGGCAGGATGGAGTGGTTGGAGAAGAGTGTCAGGAGTGATTTGTGACAGACGAGTATCAGCAAGAGTCAAAGGGAAGGTCTACAGGACGGTAGTGAGACCAGCTATGTTATATGGGTTGGAGACGGTGGCACTGACCAGAAAGCAGGAGACAAAGCTGGAGGTGGCAGAGTTAAAGATGCTAAGATTTGCATTGGGTGTGATGAGGATGAACAGAATTAGAAATTAGGACATTAGAGGGTCAGCTCAGGTGGGACAGTTGGAAGACAAAGTCAGAGAGGCGAGATTGTGTTGGTTTAGACATGTGCAGAGGAGAGATGCTGGGTATATTGGGAGAAAGGGTGCTAAGGATAGACCTGCCAGGCAAGAGGAAAAGAGGAAGGCCTAAGAGAAGGTTTATGGATGTGGTAAGAGAGGACATGCAGGTGATGGGTGTGACAGAGCAAGATGAAGAGGACAGAAAGATATGGAAGAAGATGATCTGCTGTGGCAACCCCTAACGGAGCAGCCGAAAGAAGAAGATAACCATTTAGCATTTAGTCATGACTGATTAAGGATAAGTTAAGAGAGTTTACCATTAAGACACTTGAGTGATCACTAATTAAAAGAAGCTTTGCAGTTAAATGTGAATCATAAATTACACCGTTTAGTCTCTTCACTATGGTGTATGACAATCAAGAATGAGACTGAAATTTCATCTTAACCAGGCCAAGTTTTAATTTGCTTCATTTGGCACTTTTTTCAAATTGGCCCATATCTTTTGACCCATTTAGTAGATGCAACAGTAGGCAATCCCACTGGTATAAAATAACAGTTTTATTTATTACAGTACAGCAGGCAATGAAACCTCCTTCTGGGATCAGTAAGTGATTGCTCATTCATAATGCAAGTCTTTATGAAAACCACTTTGCTAAAAGCTTTGCAGTTCGATTAACGATTCTTTGATTTATTTATGAATTACACCATTTGGCCTTTATGGGTAAACACTGTGGTTGTGGGAAGTACAAATTAGATTTTTTTCTTCCCTTGTAGAAGTAATCCCTCACAGTATTTATGAACACTATAATCAAGCATTCAATTTTAATTTCAACTTGCTTCTTGAATTGAATTAGCAGACTGAGGCTTGATTGTTCTGGTTGTCTGGTTGAGTGTAAACTTACCTGTCACCTTTGCTTCTTTTAGACATGGTGGAACTGTAAATGGTTGAGAAACAAAAACGGAGGCTCAAACAAACATGTTTGCTGATTTTTTTTTTTTTTTGTTACTGTGCTGATTATTTCCCTTACAAGATACAGTTGATGTTAAACATTTGAGTTTATGCATGAAAATTGATGTAATGTTAACTTTGAAAGACACATTTGTTTGGTTTACTTCCTAAAATAAGCTGGTTAATTCACCATCAAGTTTATGAGTGGAAAACGTCTAAAGTAGATGGGATAAAAGAAACTGCTGATTACTCCGTGAATACACTGGGTAGATTGCAGCAGGCACAGACTATTAAAATAATAATAATCTGCAGGCTTATCTGATTAATCACAAAAACTATTATTGCCTTGTCTTTGAACTGTGTTAATCTGTCTGCATCTAGTGCTCAAAAGCCTAACATTTTAGGAGATCATAAGATATGCTTTCTGCTGGATACCAGTGCTACTAAATCGACACTGTGGACTTTCCTGAACTCCATTATCCTTTATCTCAGTGTCAGTTGTAGGAATAGAGAGAAACCCTGAGTGGATCCCGAAGATTCAAAGTATGCCTGGCAATGCAGGACTCAGCCTATAAATATATATATATATATATATATATATATATATATATATATATATTGTCACACACGCGCGCATGGGAGGCAGCTAAAGGGCTCGAGTGAAGGCAGTTCTGAGCCATGCCGGGATGTGGCAGAGCGCACTAACTCTCTTCTCACTTCCCTGTAGACCTAACCCGGGAGGTTCCACCTGTCTCTCTGGACGTCACTTCTGGGACCGAGCCAATGGAGACAGACCTTGCCAGCTCCGCCCCTGATGTCACATCCGGGACTAAACCAATGAAAGATGAACACGTGCCCAATCCTTATGACCTCACTTCCTGCCTCCCCTTTAAAAGCCTTCCCTTTTCCCTTCCCGACAGTCTTGTTTTGGACTCTGTTGTAAGCACTTCAGTGCTGGTATTTGAAAAGAAAACAACGTTGCAGCCAGGATACCAAATTACATGGGTGGCTGCCCCAAACCTTTTTCTGTCTTTGTCTCGTTTTGTGACAGTGGCGTAGTCGGCAGGATGGAGAAGTCCCAGAAGAGAAGGGGACAGGACCTGCAAAACACCCAGGTGGGAGCGTATCAGGGCCGAGTATTCAGGCGGGGAGGGTGCCCCGTGGTTCGGCGAGACCGGTGCGGGCTCCGCCCCCAGCACGCAGAACTAGGCCATCTAGAGAGGCCAGGGAGTGTGCGGGTGGGGCTCACCGAATTGGGCTGCCCTGGAGGGGGAGACAAGAGGGACTCAGTATGCTCTCTTGGGGGAGAGTGCCTGCCCCCCAGTGAAACCACAGCCCCATTTACCACCTAGGGGTGCCCCAGACTGGCAGGTGAGTAAAATAACAAGTGGAGGTTGGACCCTGAGAGGCCGACCAGTAAACAAGCCTGGTCCTTATGGGCAAAAGTATGGCAGTGGCTACGGCCCTTGGAAAACAAGCCCTACCAGGTAATTGAGCAGGTAGCTTGCTATCTGCTCCTGAAAGCACTTCCCCAGGGCTTCACCCAGCCGGTCTGGGGCGTGCAGTTTACTTAACATGTCAGGGCTCATAGAGCTTTGGAAACACAGAGGGCGGCCTCACACTCTGGGAGAGCAGAACCGCCCTTCTGTCAAACTCAGCCGGGTATGTCCCAAGACCTAGCCCCTCCCTGTACACCCGGAGCTTGTATCGGCGTCTCGGCGCCGCTGGCACGCAAAACCGCTTGGAGGCGAGGAGGAATGCAGGTGGAGGGGAGGAGGGCTTGGTGTGCTCTGACAAACCCGCTGACGGTCCCGCATACAGACGTGGTGATCGTTAACGGTTTAAAACTTCCGCTTGCTCGATTCCGCAGCAACATTTCCATTGTTGCCCGCCGCTTTGTGCTACCGCGACAATGGCTAAAATTCAAGACCAGTATAACCTGTGTCCACGGGAAACCCGCTGGTACAGGACCGCCGCTGTGTCATTAGCTACGGAGGGTCAGTCCAGAAAGTAACCGTGGCAATCCTTCCTGATCCTCCACACCCGTGATACTAGGGCGGACTGGTCTGAATTAAAAGCGGTGAGACACATACCACTCCCGGGTTAAGTTGGGCCTCGCTATGGACGGAGATGAACCGCCTCAAGCTGCCTCCACGCCGTAATCAGCCGGCAGAGAGAGTGAAGCAGCCGCCCTGGCTGACGTGGCAACTCCCGGCCGCCGCAGGCTGACACGCCATCCACCAACGCCGCGGCGAGCGGGAGGAAACCACGCCCATTGAGGTCGGCGCTGACCCTCTCTCCGTGTTGCGGTTTCAATTTAAAAGACGCCGGCTTCTTTCAAAAGGGAGCAATGGAATGACGACTCCCTGAAGTTTGTAAAAATGCAGTGGTCCTTGTCAATGGCCAGCGACTAGTCAGTCGATGCCACAGGGCCCCTACTTTGTGCTAGATAATGACCTCCTTTACCGTGTAGCAATGCATGACGGGCAGGAGACGAGGCTGCTGCTAGTGCCGCGTACCTTCCGCGCAGGTCTGCGAGCTAGCACACGCCCACCTCCTAGGTGGCCACCTGGGCACCAAAAACTCTGGAGCGGATCAAGCCCGTTTTACTGGCCAGGAATTAATGAGGAGGTTCGCCGCTTTGGCGCTTCCTGCCCGGAGTGTCAACTGCGACAGATTCCTAGGAGGGACCGTGCTCCTCTTGTTCCTATTCCATTGATTGACGCTCCTTCCACAGAATCGGGTCGACCTGGTGGGACCTCTAGAGCCCTCAGCCCGAGGACACAAGTACATTTTAGTCCTCGTGGATTATGCTACACGATACCCGAAGCTGTTCCGTTGCGCCAGCTACCTCTAAAGCCATCGCACGGGAATTACTAGGGTATTCGCGCGGGGATCCCCAAAGAAGTCTTGACAGACCAGGGGACCCCTTCACCTCGGAGACGTTCAAGGAGACTGCCAGATTACTGAAAATAAAGCATTTAAAACCTCGTGTATCATCCTCAAACCGACGGATTAGTAGAGAGGTTTAATCAAACTCTCAAGCAAATGCTGCGTAAGGTGGTCAGCGAGGATGGAAGGAACTGGGATCAGCTCCTCCCCTCGTCCTTTTGCCTATCGGAAGTCCCACAAGCCTCCACGGGTTCTCCCCTTTGAACTACTGTATGGGCGACAACCTCGGGCATATTGATATTTTGAAAGAAGGCTGGGAAGAAGAGGCTCTTCCCACCACTAACATACTGGAGTATATCGCGCAGTTACGCGATAGATTTGGAAAGATTCGCCTGTCCTTAAAAGTCACATGGAGGAGGCTCAAGCAGCACAGGTTCGCTACTACAACCGCTGCACGCCTCTTCGGGAGTTCCACCCGAGATCGGGTCATGGTCCTAGTGCCTACCTCCCACTCTAAGTTGCTTGCCCACTGGCAGGGCCCCTACGGTTAAGGAGAGGAAGGGACTGGTCGACTATTTGGTGAGTCAACCCAATCGCCGGCCAAAGGAGCGGTTTATCATGTGAACCTGCTGAAACCGTGGAAGGACAGGGACCCCGATCCCTCCTCCGCCAGCCCCGCCACTCTTCGCCACACACACGACCTTAACTTTGGCACAGACTTGAGACCCAGGCAACGGCAGGAGCTGGAAACAGTTATCCGGACCGCTCGAGAGGTAGTCAGTGAACACCCGGAAGGACCTCTCTGATTGAGCACAACATTGTGACAGAGCCCGGGTTGTTGTCCGAGAACGCCTGCACTGCCTTCCCGAGGCAAAAAAGGCTGAAGTGGAGCTTGAGATCAAGCGCATGCTGGAACTAGGTGTAATTGAGGAAAGTTATAGTCCCTGGTCCAGTCCCATTGTGCTCGCCGGTAAGCCTGACGGAGTTGGAGGTTCTGCAATGACTTCCGCCGGCTTAACCAAGTCTCCCAATTTGATGCCTATCCAATGCCACGCGGGACGACCTCCTCGAGAGGCTTGGACAGGCTCAATACCTGACCACACTTGACATGACAAAAGGGTACTGGCAGGTTCCTTTAACGGACTCCAAGGAAAAACCGCTTAGTACCCCTAGCGGACACTGGCAGTATCGTGTCCTTCCATTTGGGTTACACGGGCTCCAGCAACCTTTCAGCGCCTGGTGGACAAAGTGCTTCGGCCTCATAACTCATACAGTGCTGCCTACCTAGATGACGTGGTCATCTATTCCAGCACATGGAAGGAACACCTACAGCATGTCCAAGCGGTATTACGGACACTTGGTGAGGCGGGTTCGGATTAATCCCAAGAAATGTTTCTTTGGATTAAGCGAGGCCAAATATTTAGGCTACCTGGTGGGTCGGGTACCGTAAGGCCACAGTGCTCCAAAATTGATGCCATTCTGAAATGGCCCCGTCCGCGAACCAAGCGGCAGGTCCAAGCCTTTCTCGGGTTAGCCGGGTACTACCGCCGGTTTGTACCCGGTTTTGAGAAAGCGCGCCTTGACTGATTTAACAAAGAAGAGGGCCCCAACATTGTGGTATGGACTGCAAAACAGACACTGCATTTGGTGACTTGAAGAAGGCCCTTACGCCCGCACCTATTTTGATGGCACCTAACTTTTCTTTGCCTTTCATCCTCCAGACGGACGCCGGACACAGGCCTGGGAGCCGTGCTGAGCCAAAGTGTCGATGGTGTCGAACACCCCGTCATGTTCCTGAGCCGGAAACTGTTGGACCGGGAGACCAGGTATGCGGCGGTGGAGAGGGAGGCTCTGGCGATTAAATGGGCGATCACTCAGCTGAGGTACTACCTGTTGGGCCGGAGTTCACCCTTGTCACGGACCATGCACCTCTACAGTGGATGGCCCTGCACAAGGAGTCGAATCCGCTGGTCACCCGGTGGTTTCTTGACCTGCAGCCGCATAAGTTTTCGCCGCTCATCGCCGGGTGCTCTCCATGCCAACGCTGATGCTCTCTCGGGTTCACGACCTCTCGGTTAGGTCGCCGACCCGACGGGTCTGGGCTGAGGGGGGGGCCTTGTCACACACGCGCGCATGGGAGGCAGCTAAAGGGCTCGAGTGAAGGCAGTTCTGAGCCATGCCGGGATGTGGCAGAGCGCACTAACTCTCTTTCTCACTTCCCTGTAGACCTAACCCGGGGTTCCACCTGTCTCTCTGGACGTCACTTCTGGGACCGAGCCAATGGAGACAGACCTTGCCAGCTCCGCCCCCTGATGTCACATCCGGGACTAAACCAATGAAAATGAACACGTGCCCAATCCTTATGACCTCACTTCCTGCCTCCCCCTTTAAAAGCCTTCCCTTTTCCCTTCTCTGACAGTCTTGTTTTGGACTCTGTTGTAAGCACTTCAGTGCTGGTATTTGAAAAGAAAACAACGTTGCAGCCAGGATACCAAATTACATGGGTGGCTGCCCCAAACCTTTTTCTGTCTTTGTCTCGTTTTGTGACATATATATATATATATATATATATATATATATATATATATATATATATATATATATATATATATATATATATATATATATATATATATATATATATATATATATATATATATATATATATATATATATATACTAGTAGAATACCAAGCTTCAGGGAGAAGTAGTGTGTTAAAGAAGGTACTAAAAAGAAAAGGAAAAATTTTAAAAATACCGTAATATGGTTGTTAATGTAATTGTTTTGTCATTGATATGAGTGTTGTTCTCATATCTATCTATCTATATATATATATATATATATATATATATATATATATATATATATACATGTTGTTCTCATATCTATCTATATATATATATATCTCTATCTATCTATATATATATATACCCGCTCTTGGCAGCGGAGAAGTAGTGTGTTAAAGAAGGAAAGAGAAAGAAAAGGAAACATTTTAAAATAATGTAACATGATTGACAAAATAATTGTTTTGTGTATTTGGCGGCAGCGCACGAAGTTGTTTTCGTAGCTGCATCAGAAAATGTACCACATCGCCTGACACGCCTCCTTTTTACTGTTTTCTCACAGCTTAGATTGCTGCTGTCATATATATACACACACACACACATACATACACATATATATATATATATATACACATACATATCTTCATATCTACATATCTATATACATATCTACATATACACACATATATATATATATATACATATATACATACATACCTATCTACATCATATATACACACACATACATACACACACACAATTATATATATGTGTGTATGTATGTATGTATGTATGTATGTATGTATGTGTGTGTGTGTGTGTGTATAGGTTTGGTCACTGAGTGCAAGGGAAAAATAATAAATTATTGTCTATAAGTTATTAAACAGTACAGGTACATTTGAAATTACATTTTCTATGTGAACGCTCAAATTTGTGCCTCTGGTAATGTGCCTTACCGGCATTTAAAGAAAATTAGTTTTGTGTCCTCTGCAGTGTTAAGAGAGAAAGGCTTTGGTTTGGAATAAAAGGAAAAAAGGTGTAAAGAAAGGAAAGTTGCCTTTTTCTTTTATATAGTATAGAGAGATGTGTTCGCTGGACGCTATGATCGCCTTTTGGGGACAGTCGCGGTGGGTCTTGTGTAGACTGGTGAAACGCCCCCGCCATTAATCGGCTGAGATGGCACTGTCAGTCCTCCACTCCTGTGCGTGTCTTCATAATCCGAGCTGAGGACCTCATAATCGTATACGCAAAAAGAAAGTGTGAATTGCCTTAATATTATTTTGCTGTGGTGTAGAAAAGGGGTCCCGTGGTTTGCACTTGTCTGGGCTATAGCGCAGGGGAGGATGAAAAATTAAAAGTGCTCACTTTGACTTAAGGCAGAAGCGCAGTCAGCGCCTCAAAGGCCGGCACAGCTATGCACGCGCTGGCTGCTCGACTTTTGCTGGGCAGGAGACCCCAGTTTTGCAGACACGCTCATGATATCAAAAATCTCAGCTCTTTGGAGGTCATTCATATATTATATATATAGCAAAATACACGCTACCAAGAGCGAGAAATAGTGTGTTAAAGAAGTAATGAAAAGAAAAGGAAACATTTTAATAATAACGTAGCATGATTGACATTGTCATGAGTGTTGCTGTTATATATATGCCTGCCTAAATAAGTCACCCTCGCTTTGCTCTTACTTTTTACCGCTCATTTAATCATGGCTAGTGGCGGAAAAATTATAAAATGGAAGGAGGATGGCTTTACCAAAACAATTATTGATGGCTAATCGATTATTCATAAAGCTTGAATTGGTGATCTGTTTTTCTGTGTTAACCTCATATTTTTTCATACTTCTTCTCAAACTAAGGGGGTACGAGGGTAAAATGAATTGGGATGCGCTGATCAATGTAATCGTGTACCAGGAAATCATGCATTGACAAAAGCTCTCCTTTGCTTGTAATGCAAAGTGTGATTAAATGCATTATTTTTAACGTTATGGAGCACATGCATCAAGCTTCTCAGCTGTGCTTGTGCTAAGAAAAGGAAAGATTTTAAAATTACGTAACACGATTGTCAATGTGACCTTTTGTAAGTAGTGCCTGGAGGATTCAGTGTGGAGAAACTCTAGAGACAGCGTGTGTATTAACTTGTGGATTTTTCTGTGAGTATTTGGTGGCAGTCTGACGGTTGCTTCGAAGACGGCGTAGCCGCTGAGCTCAGCTCACAGCTTAAATGAGGTGAATGGGAGGGAGATGATGACGGACTCCCACCCGCCTTTAACTGTCAATCCCCCACAAACACAGTCTCTCGGAATTTGCATAAGCACACCCCTTCACCTACAATTTTAACTTAGTTATAAAGTGATCAAAACTCTCGCTTATATCCTGTGTCCTCTCATTAAACTTGTATCCCGTGATTACCTGTGGGTATGTGAAACGCCAGCGGTAGCCTGTCTATGAACTTAATTTAAAGTTTAGGTTTACACATTGCTTTCTTTCCGAGGTAGCAGCACTCATGAATATGGTAGTATATGTCACTCTCACTCGCTCGCTTCTTATTGTTTCGCTGCCTTCTCAATTATATAATGCATGTTTTCTTAAGTGCTTTTTGGAGGTCTTCCTGGTTTTCTACGCACTACGTTGACAGTCAGTTCACGCTGACACGGGAGGCGTGATGATGTCACACGAAACTCCCCCCACGTCTATCCAGCTCAACTCTATTACAGTTAATGGAGAAAAATACCTTCCAGTTATGACCATTAGGCGTAGAATTTTGAAATGAAACCTGCCCAATTTTTGTAAGTAAGCTGTAAGGAATGAGCCTGCCAAATTTCAGCCTTCTACCTACACGGGAAGTTGGAGAATTAGTGATGAGTCAGTGAGTGAGTGAGTGAGTGAGTGAGGGCTTTCCCTTTTATTAGTATAGATATATATATATTTATATATCTATATATATTTATATATATATATTTATATATCTATCCATCCATCCATCCATTTTCTAACCCGCTGAATCCGAATAGGGTCACGGGGGTCTGCTGGAGCCAATCCCAGCCAACACAGGGCACAAGGCAGGAACCAATCCTGGGCAGGGTGCCAACCCACTGCAGGACACACACAAACACACCCACACACCAAGCACACACTAGGGCCAATGTAGAATTGCCAATCCACCTAACCTGCATGTCATGTGGGAGGAAACCGGAGCGCCCGGAGGAAACCCACGCAGACATGGGGAGAACATACAAACTCCATCGAGGGAGGACCCGAAGTGAACCCGGTCTCCTAACTGCGAGGCAGCAGTCGCTCCCACTGCGCCACCGTGCAGCCTCTATATATATATATATATATATATATATATATTTACATATATACAGTATATTTATATATATATATATAAAAAAAGATCTTTGGAGACGACACTTTTTATCCTGCGACAACATATGATCTTTTGAAGAGAGACACTTTCACGTCCTGCGAGATGAGACTTTGTGCCAAGAGTTTTAACCACTCCTGGGGCCGGAAATATTCGATGGCTGGAGTCGGGTGAGGAAAAGGACAGAGCTCGGAGGAGAGGAGTGGAGACGGACCTGAAAAGGCATTGCGACTTTAGGGGGTGTTTAGGGGTTGTGTGTGCTTCACTCTAAATAGTATTTGTAAATAAAGCGTGTGTGGTGACTTACAACGATATCTGCCTGTCTGTGTCCGGGCTGTTCCCCACAGCAGAAACAAAGAAATCATGAAAAAGTGCTTGCAAAAATATTGACACTTTACCAGAATCAGAGTTAGTAGTGACCGTTAAACATTTTAAGTGAGTAAATTATTAAAATAATATAGTTTTAAACTATTTTGGCAAATATTTGGAGGCATAACTTTGGAATTGCATTGTTTTGCCTTGGTATAGTCTTGGGTTGAACCTATTCTTGCTTTTAATACTCTTTTTCTATCTGTCTGTTTGTCTGTCTGTCTATCAAAGGTAATAAGTAACAACTATTCCTGTAATATATTGTCTTTCATATGTGGCACACTACTTTTCTTATTTTTTTTTCTATATTTTTAGTACTGTATAATATACTATATGTAGTATCTCTCCTTCTATTTAATGTAGATATATAACACTTTATCTGCTTGTTACAGATTTATAGTACCTTACCTAACTATGTATCTAAAAGATAGCTCTGTTCATTAAATATTTATGAAAGGCAGTATATGAAAGATACTTGTGAAAGGCACCATGTAGTAAATGTTCATCTTGGTGAACTTTGTCCCCAGCCAGCCTGTCCAGGAGGCTCCACTGATCTGTCTGCTCTCTCTCACCGGGTCTGAAGTGTCTCTCCTCTCCTTATACATGCTGCTCTGCTCATCCACTGTTCTTCAGTTTCATTCATATAGGTGTTACTCAGCTCTACCGCCTTGGTCTCTCAGATTGTGTTTCGATCTCATATGATTCCTGGATGTCTCCAGGCTCTTCCCAGGCTCTCAGTTGTTCTTATTCACCCTTGCTTTGATTTGTCTTGTCATCTTCCTTGTGAGAAATTCTATTACTTCTTTTATCTATCTATCTATCTATCTATCTATCTATCTATCTATCTATCTATCTATCTATCTATCTATCTATCTATCTATCTATCTATCTATCTATCTATCTATCTATCTATCTATCTATCATCCGCTGGGTGTCTATTGTATATAATGGTAGTGGGTTTCAGATTTCACTCGACCTTACCAGCTCTTACAGTCACACTCAAATCACCTAGGGGGAACACTTCCATGTGTCGCAAAGACTCCTATGTGATAAAAAGTAGGTTGTGACACCAAAATTTATTATGTAGACCTTAACAAAATGACTCATCTCCCATACTCTTAGCACAATCTGTCTGGTACTGAAGTTCAGCACTTCCCTCTTCCTGAGATCTCAATCAGTTATACAGATCAAAAGAAGGAGGGAGGAAATGATGTATTTATGCATCTTTTATAGATCAAATGGCATAAAACAAAAGCCAAATACAGTGTGGCAATAAACACCAGTATATCCTGGTACTGCTAGATTTTTCCAGATGGTCCATTTCTTGTGTTGCTTGAAGTGTTAGAAATCAATCAGAGCATTCTTGGATTGACTTTTCCCTTCTCCTGTTTTCTGTGTGATCAGCTCTTTCATTTCGCTTTCCTCTATCATTAATCAGCTCTTTTACTGATCTTATAGAGCCCGTTGTCATAATCCATGGTTCATAAAACTAAAATAACGTTTCCAAAATCAGCTGCTTTAACTCCTGACATCATAAATGTGAGCTAACTTAATAACAACTTATAAAACCATATGTGCATTAGAGCATCAATTTTGCATTATAGATAGCAGCAAAACATGCACAGCCAAGCAATACCTTAAGTATACAATGCTGCAGAGCTTTTACAATTTAAACTAATTCAACCGTTCAGATAATTCTTACGCAAACACATAAACATTAACAGACCAGGTTCAGTTTACAGTAGCCAATAAATTAGCTGGTTCAGCATTAGAAGAAGAGTGCTTTCTAAAACTGTTTCTATCCTTTCAATTTCTTAAATGACATTATAATGTACAATAATCATAATGGTAGATATTACAAATAAATAGGAACATGAAACAACAGCAGAAGAACATTAACAAAGCAATGTTTCAGAAAACAAATAAACTATTTAGTTCATCTTTCCTCTGCATAGTTTCATTTCTGAGCATGTTAATTCCCATTGCATGTATCCACACTGCATCATGTGACTCTGTAAGAGCAGTAAATATGACGTGGCGGGTCACTAGCGACCCAGGGTTTGTATACAAGATTAATAAGCAAGGCAGAGATGTGCTCTGTAAATTGTTAGATTTTCTGTTTCTCTCTTGGGGTGTTCCTTGCTTTTTCTATCCTTAAAACCAGTGGCCTTGACTCAGTATTTGCAAACCCAGTCAGTCCGCTTATTGTTTGAATGGTTGTTTGCTCTCACTCAACTCTGGGCCTGTCTGTGTGCCCATGCTTCATCCATTATTTGATTGAACTTTCCTTTAAGCAACATGCATACCATCCTTATCCACTCTTACATCCACACTGTACCACTAATATCTATTTAAATTTATATTCATATGTTAATCTCTTTTTGCATGACATCTATGCTTTCTCTTAATAGGTAATAGGACTACAGGGATTGATCATTTCGGTGTTATCTTCTGTGTTTCAAAACTTTGTTTTAGGTCCAGTTTCAGTCCTTCATGTCTTACTTTTCTTGGCTCAGGATTCCACTTTAGGACTGATGACGAAGACGTTGTTGCACCTTCCTACACTATTTTCTTTTTCAATCTCAGAGTTGAAAGTCGAAATGCAGTCAAAGTCAGGTGGTGGGAGCCAATGGATTCTCATATGTTTCAAAAAGGGGTATGATCGCATTATTTGAGCAAACATGGCTCACTCTGGTGTTTTCAACCTTCATCAGACACAATGGTGCTGTGCTATATGTTGCAAAGGGTTTATTAAAAGAAGTCATCCCTTGGTTTGAAATCCTAAGAACACTGTCCAGAGAAGCAGTATCATCAGAGATTTGTGCAAAGGACGTCAAAGCAAGTAGTTGCTGTACAGTAGCTATCATCCCCAGCCAACTGCACTGGGGGAGCAGACAAATAGCTTCATTAGGAACAAAAACATTAGCAAAAATGTGGTTAATACTGGTCTTAGGTTTCCCGAAGCTTTACCTTTAGTGCTGGTGACAATAAGGGGTACCTTCAACAGAAAAGACAAGCTTTTCCTTACATGAGATTTACATGGGATGCCTAATGACACAACCAACCCCCAGCACTTTGACTGCCAGATAGATGTTTATTTTATAACTGAACAAATCCATAATTATTGAATATCATTAACAAAAGCCATGAGCGCTGCTCATTCACAGGTAGAAACAGCACTTCCAGAACCTGTCAGTAGTCTTGTAATCCTACTGATCTGATGACTACTTCTGTACTAAGATCTTCCCAATAAAAGGTTCATTGACTTCTTGGTGGACAGGTCTATTCAATGTCCCCTTGACCTCTCACACTGCCCTCAAGATCTCTGTGCAGTCTTCATAAATCCACACATCCCATTACAGCCCAACTCCTGTCACAGTGGATTACCATACTGCCCCTAGCACTGACCCTCCTCACTATGGCAGGACAAAGACATCCTGTAGTCCCCATTGTTCATCAGTGCCGAAGTACTCAACAACTAATGCAACCTGAACATAGGTTTACGAGCATAAGATCCTGCTAAACCAGTCTATTAAAGTTTTTTGAGTGGGCTACTGGAATGGTTGACAAAAACAAAGCATACAATATAATTTATGTAGACTTCCAAAAAGCCTTTAATACAATCCCTCACCAAAGATTAATTTTGAAATTAGAAGGTATTCACATCAGAAGTAACCTACAAAACTGGATCTCAAGTTGGCAGAAGACAAAGAATACAGATAAGATCTTGGAGAATTCTTCACGGGGGTTGAGGTGTTCAGAAGAGTACCTTAGGGGTATGTGCTTGGACCGTCTCTTTTTCATATTTATATTAATGATTCTGGTGTAGTTCGACAACTTGTGCAGTTTGTAGATGTTGCTAAAATTGCAGTGTTAGCAGATATTTGAGTGAGGCAGGAAAAATATTTTAAAAAGGCCTGGACAAGCTTCAAAACAGGGCAAACACTTGGAAAATACAGTGTGAACGCTAGGGGTCGCTGTTGCCCCTTTAAACCCAACAGACAGGCGCTCAGGACACAGAGTAAAAGCACTGAGAAGTATTTTTATTTCTTCTCTTCTCAAAAACAGTGCCCTAAGCACCACAACCAAAATAAACAGGCAAATCAAAACAATAATCAACACAATTCTCTCTATATATACTGTATATCTCCTCCACACTTCCCAGCAAGCTTTGTCCACCTCCACCCGACTCTGTCTCACTTGCTGGGTCTTCAGCAGCCCTTTATATAGTTGTTGACCCAGAAGTGCTTCTGTTCTTCTTCCCACGTGACTTGCCAGCACTTCTGGGTCAGATGGAGAATTCCAGTTCTTTAATCAGTCCAGCAGAACTTCGGGGCTTCTGTCCTCGAGAATCTGACTCCCAAGGTTCTCTTGCAGTGTCTCCTAGCGGCACCCATGGTACCCAGTAGGGCTATGGTATAAAATTACAAGTCCCATGGTGCCCTAAGGTCTTGGGGGAAGTATTGTCCCAAAGCGGTTGCCTTCCCCCATCCTTCCATTCTATGGGCGTCCCGGACGGGTTGAGCTTCCAGCCATCTAGTACAGGCAGTCCCCAGATTACACACAAGATAGGGACTGTAGGTTTGTTCTTAAGATGAATTTATATGTAAGTTGGAACAGGTACATTATTTTAATAAATACTGTTGTTGACAGACTGTAACCAAGTGCTCTGCCAATGAATGATGGAGTTTCATCCCTCTCTGACCTTTTTATTATTTGTACTTTACTTTCAATGGTGATGGTTTTCTTTATTGTATCACCAGCACTTGCATCAGATTTGTGTTTCAGAGACATTGTTGAAAGGTGAAGACTAAAGGTTAAGATGAGCTCTTCTGCACAGCACTGTACAGGCTATCACAGCAGGAAGGCACCCCTCGTCAGAACGTCTGGTGTACTGATGAGAGACCACTTCCTGCAATGTTCATACTAGTACAAGCAGGCCTGCTATTGAGAATGAATTGGGGCGGCGAGGGGCGGTTCACCACCTGCCCACCACACAGTCACCTCCATTTGCATACATTATACTGCCTGCAGCGTCAGACCACCGAGAAGTAACAGGGTGCGGCCAAAGGTGGGTAGTGAATCGCCCACCACCGCCCCCATTCAACAGGCAGCCACCCGAGGCCCACTACAATGCTGCCCCCCACCTCCCCATTCGCTCTCAATGGCCTCGGTTCAGCCACAACCGGGACACCGCTTGCAGCATCACCAGCCGCTCACCGAGAACGAACTGGGCAGTCGTTTGAGGGACACTGCAAAGCCTTGTGCAAGGCCCCCCTCCATCTCATCAAGCCTCCGTCCTGCACACAAGCGGTAGCTGCGGCCCCGGTGACTATGGATCCCGGGTCACTGCTTGCTGCAAACCCAGCTGCCCACTGAGAATGAATGGGGTGCAGCCCCCACCGCCCCATTCATCAACTGGAGCCGCCTGAGGGACACTACACTGCGCGAGCATCGAAACCGCCCCCCTCCAGCCTCCTTGCAGCCACTACTTGCAGCGTACCCAGGCCAAAGATGACGGAGCAGTGGTTATTGAGGACCCTGCGTCGTGTCCCACAGACAGATAAAGGAGCAGCTACGGCCCCGTTCATAAGTCATTTGTTGAATGTCTGTAACTTGGGGATTACCTGTACAACAGTTTAATTTGGAAAAGTCCAAAATCCTACACGTGGGTAGGGAAAATGTCAATTAGAAATACAAGATGGGAGACGCTCTCCTACTGGAAGCAACCTTTAAAAAGAATTTAGGGGTTTAGGTTGACACAGTATTCTCATCATTCAAGAAATGTGCAGAAATAATTTAAAAGGCACATAAAATGTTAGACTATATCTTACTAGCCGTCCCCTGTGGCCCTGCCTGGCTCCTCACTCCTGATGTCACGCTTCTCCCTCCCCTCGGCCTGTTAAGTAATGCCCTTTTATAGTCACCTGTCTGCTGGACATCTCTTAAATGAATCATTAGACTCACCTGTGGTTGAATGCCTGTTAATTAGAATTTTGTAGTCTTACGTGTGGCTTTTCTCCCAAGACTATAATTGGGGTGTACTCATTTTTGAAACATGGGCTTGAATGAATTTGTTAAGAAAATCACTTTTTTGTGTGTGCAAATTAACAAATCTTGTTTGCAATCAATGGCCCACATTTGTGGGAGTATTTTGTAGTACAGTATGTACAGTTGATACTGAAAGGAAACTAAAGGTTTTCTGACAAATGTAGTGGGGTGTACTCATTTATGCTGAGCACTGTATATATATATAAATCAGTAACACACACTAAAAAGATGCGGTCTGATCAGCTTCTGCTGCCTTGCTGCGTGCTCTGCTTGTCGAGCTGCGCGTCAATCATTTAAAAGCCTGTACAGCAGCTGTCCTTTTATCTCACTGCCTTGTCTCGCGGGACATCAAATTGTATTCCGAGAAGATCACTTATCGTCTCCTTCCAAGATTTTTTTTTAGAATAGAGAGATATAGAGATGAACTGTTGAATATAAATTGAGAGACATTATGCTTGGATCATATGATGCACTAGTGAAACTACATCTAGAGTATTGTGTACAGTTCTAGTCATGACACTATAACAAAAACAGATTTGAAGCTATGTAGAGAAGAGTTATCCTGTCCGTCCTGGAGGTAGTGAGTGAAAACCCTGGAAGGACCTCTCCGATTGAGCATGACATTCTGACAGAGCCCAAGGTTGTAGTCCAAGAACGTCTGTATCGCCTTCCCAAGACAAAAAGAGCTGAAGTGGAGCTTGAGATCAAGCACATGCTGGAACTAGGACTAATACAGGAAAGTCATATTCCCTGGTCCAGTCCCATTGTATTGGTCAATAAGCCTGATGAGAGTTGGAGGTTTTGCAATGACTTCCGTCGGCTTAATCAAGTGTCCCAATGATGCTTATCCAATGCCACGAGTGGAAGACCTCCTTCAGAGGCTAGGACAAGCTCAGTATTTGACCATGCTGGATATGACAAAGGGGTACTGGCAGGTTCCTTTAACGGACTACGCAAAGTTAGTACCCCTAGCCGACACTGGCAGTATCGTGTCCTTCCATTTAGGCAACTTTCCAGTGTCTGGTGGACAAAGTGCTCAGGCCCCATAACTCATATAGTGCTGCCTACCTGGATGACATGGTCATCTATTCCAGCACATGGACGGAACACCTACAGCAGGTAAAAGCGCTATTGCGAACACTTGGTGAGGCCAGACTTCAGATTAATCCGAAGAAATGTTTCTTTGGAATTAGCGAAGCCAAGTATTTAGGCTACCTGGTGGGTCAGGTTACTGTGAAGCCACAGTGCCCCAAAGTAGATGCCATTTTGAAATGGCCCCATCCGCGAACCAAGAGGCAGCCTTTCTTGGGCTGGCGGGGTACTACTGCCGGTTTGTTCCCCGGTTCTTGGTGAGAGCGGCGCCCTTGACTTATTTGACAAAGAACAGGGTCCCAAACATTGTGGTATGGACTGACAAGACAGGCATTGCATGTAGTGACTTGAAGCATGCCCCTACATCCACACCTGTTTTGAAAACACCTACATTTTATTTACCTTTCATCCTCCAGACAAATGCTTCAGACACAGGCCTGGGGCCGTGCTGAACCAAAGCGTCGATGGTGTGGAACACCCTGTCGTGTTCCTGAGCCGGAAACTGTTGGACCCAGAGACCAGGTATGCGGCAGTGGAGAGGGAGGCTTTGGAGATTAAATGGGCAATTACTCAGCTGAGGTACTACCTGTTGGGCCGGGAATTCACCCTTGTCACGGACCATGCACCTTTACAGTGGATGGCCCTGTACAAGGAATCGAATCCGCGGGTCACCTGGTGGTTTCTTGACCTACAGCCATACATGTTTTCACTCATTTTTCGTCTGGGTTCTCTTCACACCAACGCCGATGCCCTTTCTCTGATTCAGGGTCGCCTGACACGATGGGTCTGGGCTAAGGGGGCTGGCCTTGTTACACACATGCGCATGGGAGGCAGCTAAAGGGCTTGAGTAAGGGCAATTCCAAATCAGACCGGGATGTGGCAGAGTGCACTGACTCTTTTTCTCCCTTTCCTGCAGACCATTCACGGGAGATTCCACCAGGCACTCTTGACGTCACTTCCGGGTCCAAGCCTATTGAAGAAGACCTTGCTGGCTCTGGCCCCTGTGATGTCACGTCCGGACTGTTTTTGTGACACTGTTCATTTGTTATTCTGTTGTACTAAATCCCTGTGTGATAAGGTGGTTGCTTTGATTTCAGCCTATGTTCAGGTTTCTCATGGCCTGTGGTTCTCCACCCCCTTCTGCCAACATCTTCCTCCTCCTCCTCCCCACCTCTACATTTAATTCTCCAATTGACTAATCCTGTGTCCCCAAACCCTGTGCATTAAGAATTGAATGCCATACTTAATGATATTGAGCTGGTCCTAATGGACCCGACAAAGGACATGATGGATAAAACCTTACCTACTGCTTTCATTACTAAGCATCTGTCTTACATTAGCACAAGGCATGATGGTCTTGTTTGTTTGCTTACATGCTGCTCATCTATACATTACCTCAGTATATCTAAAAATACGTTTGCACTATTAAAAACTACAGGGTAAACAGGTTGATGCTTCTTTCTGCTTTTGGAAAAGGTGTGAACCAATGTGTTACTTTTATTTATTAATTTATTTGCAAGCTTAGCTCAGAGGTATGATATTGCTGTATTAGGAAGAGAATTTAGACAAATGTTATCAACTGCATAGTGAATGTTGTCTCTCAGCTGGAGGTCTGAATAGAACCATCTTCCTGTTCAAACCCAAAAACAGTTTTTAAGAAGCGGTTTTGACTCCACAGAACAGGTAAGTTTAAAAAAATCTTGTTCTTTTTTTTTGATTCACTTGATATGATGAACAATAAACTATTGCTCTATATAACATATGTAGGTTTTCCTCTGGGTACTTTGAATTTCCCCCCACATATTCATAGAAATGCTTGTTGGTTTAATTGCCATCTGTAAATAGGCCCCATGTGAGTTGAATTAAAGATAAGTTTTATTTTATGTAACTAAATAAGAGGAATAAATTCATGGTTGGCAGCTGCCTCTGATGATACATTACTGCTGACTGCATATTGATTTCTGTATTCAGAAAATTTCTACTAGTCTGTTGTAAAATTACTTATCTCTTTAACACATCTTTAATTTCCAGACCTATCATGTTCATATTTATTTTGTATATTAAAATTATCAATATGCAAATACTTGGCAAATGGATCAAAAACTGTATAAGCCAATGCTCTTTTAAGCAAACTGATAAACAATACGGGCTGAATGGCCTGTTCTCGTCTAGATTGTTTTAATGTTCTAAGAATTACTAGACCATGCGAAGAATACTTGAAAAATAATTACTAGACCATGCAATGAATTTTTATGTGGAAAAATGAGTATGCTAGTTTAAGTTTCTCTAAATATGAATTATAGGTTGTGCCATGTCTGTAAAAATGAATTATGAATTATTGAGAATTAATTCATGACTTTTTCAGACTTTTTCCTTGTGGTGTTTTTTTATTGTTTATTGAATTTGTCATTTTGGTACTTGCATCACTGGTCAGACATTAGTTACAAAAAATGTATCTACTGCTCATTTCTCTTATGTAACAAGACTTTAACAAGCTGCTAGTCATGTAATTAGGCGAGATACCATCACTCTAAGACTACAGGGATTGCAGAATTATTAGGCAAGTTGTATTTTAGAGGATTAAGTTTAATATGGAACAAACACAGTGCTATCAGTCAATCCAAAATGTTAATAAACCTGAAACCTGAATGTTTCACAACGGAAATGTGAGTGTGAACATCATCAGGGGAATACATATGTGCGCACAATTATTAGGCAACTATTAGTGTGCAGATTTATTATGCAACTAAAGGAAAAATGAAAATTTTCCCATCTCACTTGTTTATTTTCATCTGTTATAGTGAGAATAATAAACAAACACCTCAAAATCTACAAATAAACATCTCTGACATTTCAAAAAAAATAAATCAATCAATCAATGACCAATATAGCCACCCTTCTTTCCAATAACAGTCATAAGCCTTTCCATTCATGGAGTCTGTCAGTTTCTTGATCTGTTGACGATCAGCTTTTGTGGAGCAGTGACTACAGCCTCCCAGACACTCTTCAGAGAGGTGTATTGTTTTTCTCCCCCGTAAATCTAGCGTTTAAGAAGTGCCCACAAGTTCTCGATAGGGTTTAGATCAGATGAGGAAGGGGGCCATGTCATTATTCCTTCATCTTTAAGGCCTTTACTGGCTGGCCACGCAGTGGAGAACTTCGATGCAAGTGATGGAGCATTGGCCTGCATAAATATCATGGTCTTTTCCTGTATCACTGTTTGAAGAAAGTGTCTTCAAAAACTGGCAGTAGGTTTGGGAGTTGATTTTGAGTTCATCTTCAATGCAAAAGGTCCAACTAGCTCATCTTTAAAAATACCAGCTCATACCAGTACCCCACCTCCACGTTGGAGTGGAGCTCTGTGCCCATTACTGATCCACAGGTCCATCCATCTGGTCCATCAAGAGTCACTCTCATCTCATCGGTCCATAAAACCTTTGAAAAAAATCTGTCTTCAGATATTTCTTGGCCCAGTTTTGACGTTTCAACTTATGTTTCTTGTTCAGTGGTGGTTGGGTTTCAGCCCTCCTTACCTTGGCCATGTCTTTGAGCACTGAACACCTTGTACTTCTGGGCACTCCAGGTAGGTTGCAGCTCTGGAATATGAAAGTACTGGAGGATAATGGGTTCCTGGTAGCTTCACGTTTGATTCTTCTCAAATCTTTGGCAGCTAATTTGCGTCTTTTGTTCTCAACACGTTTCTTGCGACCCTGTTGACTATTTGCAACAAAATGTTTGATGGTTCTGTGATCACACACCAATATCTTAGCAATTCCAAAAGTGCTACATCCCTCTGAAAGACTTTTTACAATTTTTGACTTTTCAGAGTCAGTTAAATCTCTTTTTTGGCCCATTTTGCCTGAGGAAAACTAGCTGCCTAATAATTCTGCACACCTTGATACAGGGTGTTGATCTCCTTAGGCCACACCCTCCCTCATTACACAAATACACATCACCTGACGTGCTTAAATCCAATAAGCATTCAAGTTAATACAGCTTGGAGTTGGAATATACACATTAAAAATGATGATATGGTCAAAATACTCATTTGCCTAATAATTGTGCACACAGTGTATATAAGATGTTGGTTTAGTATTATTTTTATTCCAATGTCAGGCTCATTTTAAAAAAATGCCATGTGATGGCATTAGCAAGTGATCTTCAACCCAAATTAGTTATGAGATTTTCTGGCTTTTGGTCAGTTAGTGTTTTTTGACTATGATTCTGTCTCTCCTTCTTGTTTTCGTTACCTGATTTGCCGTCCTTCTGGTTAATGAAGTACAGATTAGCTGAGACAGACCGAGAATAAACCAACACTTTCTATCTCCAGGTTTATTCTCAGCTCTATAAAAATTCCTCCCAAGCACCTGCTTCTGGTTGTTCATAACAGCGTCTTGTTTCATTATCCTAACCATGAGGCCAACACAGCATGTAACTTGAATAAATGTGTAGTCAGTTGTGAAGTAGCTTTGTGAAATGTTATACTGCTATATGGCAAGTACAAGGTTACGCTGCTCATTGTGAAACTTAGAAAGTAATATCCCTGTCTTTTATTTAATTGTATGTTTGTTCTGTTTATGCCTAAAGCTAATACTGGTTCAGGTGATGAAAGTTTTAGATTATGTTGTCAATTGTTTGGTGCACCTGCTATCTAGGTGGACTACGTCTAATAGCACACTTTTAAAATTAAAGAAATTCAGCCTACCATGATTCCCAGATTAGGAACATCGGTATTTGCAGAAGGGCTTGTGGTAAAGGCTGCTTGCATAAATCAACATTCATTGGAAGTTTGTGGTGTCAGGATCTGTTTGAATTTGCTACTATTTACAGTCATGTGAAAAAGAAGGTACACCCCATGCCACCTTTTTTTTAACATATGTGGACATATTTCATTGTACAATGTCTCATTGTTACAATGACAATAAAGATTTTGATTTGATATCAAGAGCTATGGGTGTAGGTCCCATGATGAAATTCGGGGGTTTTGGAGATGTCCTTCAGTATCTTGTGTCCTGCTCTTGGCCTGAATTTGCCAAGAGGGCCTGGTTTAGACAGTTTGGCAGTATGAAATCTCCACTTTTTGATGAATTCTTGGAAGTGGAATGGTTGAATTCCAAATGTTTGGATATCTTTTTAAACCCTTTTTCACACTCATAGGCATTCATAACCTTTTCACTGAAGGCCTCAAAGAGATCCGTCAATGTAGGCAACAACAAACTACATGTCTGAGGTTTAAATTAGACAGGTTAAGATAAATTATTTTCTAATGATGTGCTGATCTGGTGCACCTGATTCTTATTAGATAAATAGATAGATAGATAGATACATACATACATACATACATAAATACATACATATTTTATTAATTCCCAAGGGGAAATTCATATACTCCAGCAGCATACTGATAAAAACAATATTAATTAAACAGCAATAAAGAAAAAGCAGTAGAAGTTAAAAACTGCAAGGTGGAGAGTGCGAGGCAGGTATAACAGTCTATTATCTTGTATAATGTTAACATTTAACCCCCCGGGTGGATTTGAAGAGTCGCATAGTGTGGGGTCTCCTCAGTCTGTCAGTGGAGCAGGACGGTGACAGCAGTCTGTAGCTGAAGCTGCTCCTCTGTCTGAAGATGATCCTGTTCAGTGGATGCAGTGGATTCTCCATGACTGACAGGATAGCCTGCTCAGCGCCCATCGCTCTGCCACGGATGTCAAACTGTCCAGCTCCGTGCCTACAATACAGCCTGCCTTCCTCACCAGTTTGTCCAGGCGTGAGGTGTCCCTCTTCTTTATGCTGCTTCCCCAGCACACCACCGCGTAAAAGAGGGTGCTGGCCACAACTGTCTGATAGAACGTCTGCAGCATCTTATTGCAAATGTTGAAGGACGCCAACCTTCTAAGGAAGTATAGTTGGCTCTGTCCTCTCTTGTACAGAGCATCAGCATTGACAGCTCAGTCCAATTTATTATCCACGTGCACTCCCAGGTATTTATAGGTCTGTACCCTCTGCACAGTCACCTCTGATGCTCACGGGGTCCATGAGGGGCCTGGTCCTCCTAAAATCCAACACCAGCTCCTTGGTTTTGCTGGTGTTCAGGTGTAGGTGGTTTGAGTCGCTCCATTTAACAAAGTCCTTGATTAGGTTCCTATACTCCTTATATATAATTTAAGGTAGTGATGCATTTAATGTGGGGTAAACTTACTTTTTCCACATACAAATGTTTAGTTATTGTATGTACTCGCGTTTAAGTTCTCCCGCAGATAAGTCAGGGCTCGATTTTACCGTATAATTTTCGGCATTTTATAATGTTGGTCATATAAGTCGAATGCGGAAAGCTCACGCTATTGGTCCAAGGGATTACGATATGCTAACGCCCACCTGAGCACACTGCCTTTTTTTCTACGTATTGTGCAAACGTGTCCAAACTATTCCGAAGTAATGTTTGTACTCTTTAGTGTTTTTTGGATCTCACACCCTCATACACCTTTACCATAAGAACATTCCTTATCTACGATGGAATATGAAGTTGGTTTTCAATTAAAAGTCATTGAAGTGGCAAAAGAAATGGGTATCTGTGCTGCTGCAATGAAATTTGATGTGTCTGAGAAATTGATGCGAGATT
Organism: Polypterus senegalus; assembly: GCF_016835505.1. Taxonomy (NCBI): domain Eukaryota; kingdom Metazoa; phylum Chordata; class Cladistia; order Polypteriformes; family Polypteridae; genus Polypterus; species Polypterus senegalus. Next base: position 308,574,139 of record NC_053155.1, on the reverse strand, counting down.
GGAGGAGGCAAGAAGATGTAAAAAAATAAATGAATATGTGTCACATTTTTGAATGGCTGTATAAGTCGGGGTCTGATTTTATGATCGATTATTAGGGTTTAAAGACCACCAACTTATATGTGAGTATATATGGTAAATTATACAATAGACTCCAAAACTTAAATCTGATGCTGTTATAACACCTTTATCTACAGAGAGTGTTTAAACGAAGGCTACATTTTGATATGTCCACATATTTTAAAAACAAAAACACACTTTATTGGGTGTATTTACTTTTTAAAATACCGTGAGGTCCATAAATGTTTTTGGACAAAAACACAATTTTTATAATTTTGGCTCTGTACAACACCACAATAGATCTGAAACAAAGCAACCAAGATGTGAGAAAAGTATAGACTTGTATGAGCTTTTTAGAGGCTCAAAAGGATTTGGAGAAACTAACCTAATCATTAATATCATGACCATTTTCAATATTTGGTTGAAAATCCTTTACAGTCAAAGACTGGTTGAAGTCTGAACCCACATCCATCTCCACGTGTTGGGTTTCCACCCTGCTGATGCTTTGCCAGACCTTTACTGCAGCTGTCATCAGGTGCTGCTTGTTTGTTGGATTTTCTGCCTTCAGTTTTGTCTTCAGCAAGTGATGTGCATGCCCAGTTGTGTTGAGGTCACATGATTGACCTGGCCATTGAAGAATATTTCACTTCTCTGTATTGAAAAGCACTTGGTTTGCCTTCGCACTATGTTTTGACTCATTGACTATCTGTATTGTGAAGCGTCGCCTTATCAGTTTTGCAGCATTTGTCTGAATCTGAGAGATAGTGTAGTCCTGAACACTTCAGAATTCTGCTTCTGCCCGCAGTCATATCTATACATATAAAAGGCAAAGCCGCCACTGACTCATCACTATTTCTCCCACTTTCCATATAGGTGGGATGCTGAAATTTCGCGTGCTCATTCTTTGCAGTGTACTTACAAAAGTTAGGTATGTTTCATGTCCTTTTTTTTGGCGGTTCTCACCATTATGCCATAAGGAACTTTCGAAACTGACCTCTCTTTTTGTTCCAGAACTGGACAGACCTTATTATTTTTTTTCTGGCAAGTCTAATCTGCCCTTGAGGTTTACCAGGTTTTTGCACCTTATGGTAGACCTTCTGTCTTTACTTTCATGATTGTAGACTTTGCCAATGCTAGCTCTACCTCCCAGAGAGTGTTCTTGGTTTGGCTAAATGTCGTGAAGGGGTTCTTCTTCACCAAGGACAGAATTCTGAAATCATTTAGCACAGCCGACTTCTTTGGTTGCCCAGACCTTCTGGCGTTGCTGAGCTTACCACTGTGTTCCTTCTTTTTAAGAATGTACCAGATTGTTGATTTGACCACTCCTCGCATTTCTGCTAAATCCCAAAAAGGTCTGATTTGCTTTCTCTGCCTAATGATGGACTATTTTTAGCTGTATGGACAGCTCTTTGGACCTCGTATTGAGAGTTCACAGTGACAGCTTTCAAATGCAAATTCCACAATTGGAATCAATTATAGCCCTTTTTACCTGCTTTTACCTGCAGTCAAATGTCCAAGTACTTTTGAGCCCCTGAAAATGGGGAGGCCATGCAGAAAAATGTCTATCTAAACGGCTCATATGATATTTTTGGTAAACCCCTTAAATTAAAGTTGAAAGTCTACACTTCAATCACATAATGATTGCTTTATTTCAAATCTACTGACGTACAGAGTCAAAATTATGAAAATTGTGTCACTGTCCAAATACTTACGGAGCTGACTGTATCTCTGTATAAAGACATTTGCTACTTGAGTTTGGATTTGACAAAAATGCCTGTTATGTTTATGATATATTCGTTTGGATGATTCATTCTTTTTTCAAACCCTGTTTTTTTTATTGAAATACACTTGCTCTGGGGATGCTTCCATACTTGTTTCTAATATATTTACAGCAATTTTTAACATTGACAATAACATACAAGTAAGTATGTCATTAGCAGCCACAGCTTGGATTCCCCTGTCTCTGTTAGTGGCTTTTTCCTTCAGTGTTCACATTTCTGATTTCTCAGAATTTTCCTAATTGACTACAGCCTTTTATTATAGTGTTGTTTCTTCTTACTATTTGTTTGATTGTGTCTATATTTTGTACATACCTGAAGAACAAGCTATTGCTTTGTTTACTTTTTCTAGAAAACTCCATGGTGTAATTTAATGTGGCAGGCTTAACCAACACCCAGAATTGCTCCAAGTGAGGTTGCTTTCAGCTTATGTATATTCCAGAGTTATATTAGTAGTTCGAAGTGCAGTCGGTTAGGGTAATAAAGGATAAAGATGGAAACATACTTACAAGCGAGGAGGGTGTGTTGAAAAGATGGAAAGAGTACTCTGAGAGGCTGATGAATGATGAGAACAAGAGAGAGAAGAGGGTGGATGATGTGGAGATAGTGAATCAGGAAGTGCAATGGATTAGCAAGGAGGAAGTAAGGACAGCTTTGAAGAGTATGAAGAATGGACAAGCTGTTGGTCCAGATGATATACGTGTTTAAGCGTGGAGGTGTTTAGGAGAGATGGCAGTGGTGTTTTTAACCAGATTGTTTAATGGAATCTTGTAAAGTGAGAGGATGCATGAGGTGTGGAGAAGAAGTGTACTGGTGACGATATTTAAGAATAAGGAGGATGTACAGAACTGTAGTAACTACAGGGGGATAAAATTGATAAGCCACAGCATGAAGTTATGGAAAAGAGTTGTGGAAGCTCGGTTAAGAAGTGAGGTGATGCAACAGTGCGGTTTCATGCCAAGAAAGAGCACCACAGATGTGATGTTTGTCCTGAGGGTGGTGTTGATGGAGAAGTATAGAGAAGGCCAGAAGGAGTTGCATTGCATCTTTGTGGACCTGGAGAAAGCATATGACAGGGGGCCTCGAGAGGAGCTGTGGTATTGTATGAGGAAGTTGGGAGTGGCAGAGAAGTATGTAAGAGTTGTACAGGATATGTACAAGGGACGTGTGACAGTGGTGAGGTCTGCGGTAGGAGCGACGGATGCATTCAAGTTGGAGGTGGGATTGCATCAGGGATCGGCTCTGAGCCCTTTCTTATTTGCAATGGTGATGGACACGTTTACAGACAAGATTAGACAGGAGTCCCTGTGGACTATGATGTTTGCTGATGATGTTGTGATCTGTAGCGATAGTAGGGAGCAGGTTGAGAAGACTCTGGAGAAGTGGAGATATGCTCTAGAGAGGATAGGAATGAAAGTCAGTAGGAAGAAGACAGAATACATGTGTGTAAATGAGAGGGAGGTCAGTGGAATGGTGAGGATGCAGGGAGTAGAGTTGGTGAAGGTGGATGAGTTTAAATACTTGGGATCAACAGAACAGAGTAATGGGGATTGTGGAAGAGAAGTGAAGAAGAGAGTGCAGGCAGGGTGGAGTAGGTGGAGAAGAGTGTCAGGAGTAATTTGCAAAATTAAATTAAATCAGCAAAAGTGAAAGGGAAGGTCTACAGGACAGTAGTGAGACCAGCTATGTTATATGGTTTGGAGATGGTGGCACTGACCAGAAAGCAGGAGACAGAGCTGGAGGTGGCAGAGTTAAAGATGCTAAGATTTGCATTGGGTGTGATGAGGATGGACAGGATTAGAAATGAGTACATTAGAGGGTCAGCTCAAGTTGGACGGTTGGGAGACAAAGTCAGAGAGGCGAGATTGCATTGGTTTGGACATGTGCAGAACAGAGATGCCGGGTATATTAGGAGAAGGATGTTAAGCATAGAGCTGCCAGGGAAAAGGAAAAGAGAAAGGCCTAAGCGAAGGTTTATGGATGTGGTGAGAGAGGACATGCAGGTGATGGGTGTAACAGAACAACATGCAGAGGACAGAAAGATATGGAAGAAGATGATCCTCTGTGGCAACCCGTAACAGGAGCAGCCGAAAGAAGAAGTTATTAGTAGTTCGATTACATGTTATTTTATTAGTACTTTGTGAAATCATTTTAGAAAAGAGATTATAGCATGTAACACTTAAGAACAAAGAATCCACACATTTATCTCAATTTAATATTCAATCTGTATGGTAATGCTGATCAAGCACATCTTTAAGTAGAATGCAGAGACCAATTGTAGTCCTAAGGATTCCCAATTGATATCATCTGTCAATTCTTGGGTACAGTGTGGGGCTTTTATCTTAAAATAAATCAGAGAGCCAACCTTGGATGACTGCAGAGCTAATTCAATATTGGATCAATTACTAGAAGAGAGCTACCTGGATGGAGTAAACATGTAGGTAGTTCAGGGTTGTCCAAAAATAATTAGATCAAACAACAAAAAAGCAAATATATGGAATAATCAATAAACAATTAGTTAATGGAAAGATTTTGCTGGATTTCCACTTATGTTAATCAGTTTGAAACCACTTTGCTTTCCTGTTTGTTTAAACAAATACGATGTCTTTGTGTGTGCTTTTAATTTAGTTAGTAGGTAACAAATTAGTTTAGGTACTACAAAAATGCATCTATTACTTAATTACTCTTATGTAACAAGACCTTAACAAAGACATCCTTTGGCCCTAATTATGCTTATAAAGCATCAGTAGTCATTAATCTCTGTGCAGTATGGCATGTTAAGAGCCTTTTATACACTCATAAAATGACTTCTGGATATGAAGAATTCATAGCTGTGTAGGACAAAGTGGGCATTGCCCACTGTGCTAGGCTTTATTGGCACACAAGGCCTGTTAAGGTAGCAGATTTAGCAGACATTCAGCTACACTTTCTCACTTACATTCCAAACTAAGTAACTGAACTCCAGGTCATATCAGGATCTTCCTGGACTTCATCTGATAACAAAGGTGTCAATCAGAGTTGAACTGACATCTCTCCAGAGGCCCCTCTACAAACATCTTGAGTCAGAAGATCTAAAATGGACTCATGCAAAAGCAAAGAGCTATAATTCAATGAATGACAACTCTGATGGACAAAAGAGAGTGCCTATAAGGAGACACTGATTTTGTAACTGGACGTGACATTAATTAAATCAAGAGAAGTTATACTTTCCCATAAATCTCCCTGTACGCTGTAGCTCTCTCAGGTGGTTCTTTCAAGGAAACTCCCAAGAAAATTCTACAGGAGCGTTACTCTCACTCTGCAAAATTACCTTTTGAAAGTTCTCAATGAAACTGAAAGCTGATGAGTTGTTTTCTGCTTGGTGAGCAGAGTACTGGACAACCTATTTCTCTTTGTGGACCAGAAATTGACCATCTCTCTGCAAGCCAAGCTGTGGGCCAGTGGGCTGAAAAGGCTTAGAAAGAGCCACTACTTCAAGATGGGAACTTCAGCATCTGAACTCTTGTGCCAGAAAAGAGTAATGCTCTTTCCTGTGAAGTTGCAGACAGTTCAGCAAAGGGCCTAAATGAGGAAAGCACAACATGCCACAAACAAAGGATCATGCAACAAAGAGATAAAGTGGACTGCAACGCAAGGAGAATCCTTCACTTGAACCCAGAGGTGCAATAAAGCAACAACTCCACATGACATCGGACATCATCTTTAAAGTCTTGGTATTGTAAAACTATTTATCTGTGTTGTAAGAGAAATTTACACTCTAAATAGCAAGTAAACCAGCCACAGCATATAATATGTTTGTTTGTCTGTGTCTTGTCTTATATGTCAACATATATTTGCAGTTATCATATTTCTTTAATCCTTATGTTCTTCTTTTTGCTAAAACAAGTTGGCTTCAGTTACCTAGATATAAATCTCAAGGTCAGAGACTACCTCCTATAACAGAGAAAGGTAAGGTAAATGAAGTAGGACCCTCGCCAAATTATTTGATGTGTAGAAGAGAGGTGAAGAAGAGATTGCAGGCAGGGTGGAGAAGAGTGTCAGGAGTGATTTGTGACAGACGGGCATCAGCAAGAGTGAAAAGGGAAGGTGAGACCAGCAATGTTATATGGGTTGGAGACGGTGGCACTGAGCAGAAAGCAGGAGACATAACTGAAGGTAGATGAGTTAAAGATGCTAAGATTTGTATTGGGTGTGACGAGGATGGACAGGATTAGAAATGAGGACATTAGAGGCTCAGCTCAGGTGGGACGGTTTGGAGACAAAGTCAGAGAGGTGGGATTGCATTGGTTTGTAAATGTGCAGAGGAGGAATGCTGGGTATATTGGGAAAAGGATGCTAAGGATAGAGCTGCCAGGCAAGAGGAAAAGAGGAAGGCCTCAGAGAAGGTTTATGGATGTGGTGAGAGAAGACATGCAAGTGATGGGTGTAACAGAGCAAGATGACGAGGACAGGAAGTTATGGAAAAAGATGTGGTAACCCCCAACGGGAACAGCCATAAAAAGAAGAGGATTGGCATCCTCTGGTGGGCATGATAATTTACAGAGAAATATGTCTCACTTAAGCCACCACTGGCCATTCCAAAATGAAGTTATTTTAGTAGACCACACTGCACAGATGAATAACCACCTTATTGAAGCTTTATAAGTGTTGCTAACGCAGAAAGAAGCCTTTGTTAAGGTCTTGTTACATATGAGTAAATGAGTAATAGATTCATGTTTGCAGTACCTAAACTAAAGTATTACCAATTAGTAAACATTGTATATTTGTATTTGTGTCTAGCTGTGAACTTCTTACAGCACTCTGTATGTACTCTTAGTGAACAATGCTATACAAAATAATTTGCACAAAATTGAATAGGTTAGCACACATGGTTGGAACCTTAAAAGATACAAGAGAACCTTAAAAAGACTAGAATATAGGTGGACAAAAAAAAATAGTTAAATAATTTAAGCACAAATGTCAAAAGCACAGAGATTCAGGAAAGTACTTTACAGAACGAAAGGTGGTTGAGCTGAGATATGTTCTGGTTTAGCATTAATCTAAATACCATACTTAATTGCAAATCCTCAACAACTCAAAAGAAATACTATGCAAAATTTTACCTATTGGTAAAAAACCAGCAGAGTAAAAGCATTGCCTGTTGTATCTTTGCCTTCTCAGTCTTTTAGATTCAGTGTTATACTCTGTAATCATGACATGCTGTAGCTTCCTTTCCTTAGTAAATTTCTGCAACAGTTAGTACAACTAGAAACAGTCGCAAAGTGTAAAGCCACTGTGAGACCTTTATCACTGACAAAGTGTTGTTGCTTTTTAGTTTTTAACAAGTCTTACATCTATTTTTTTTCATATTCCTTCAATTCCACTACTTTTGGTTAAACAAATCACTGTTAAAGTATTCTATCTATGATATAAAACATTAAGCGGAAATCTTTTGGGACTATGATATTCATGGATGACGTTGTGGTCTGTAGTGAGAGTAGACAGCAGGTTGAGGTGAACCTGGAGAGGTGGAGGTATGCACTGGAAAGAAAGAGAATGAAAGTCTGTAGGTGTAAGACAGAGTACATGCCATGTCTGAGAGAGAAGGTGGTGGAAGGGTGCGTCTGCAAGGAAGAAGAGGTGATGAAGGCAGATGAATATAAAATACTTGGGTTCAACAGTCCAAAACAATGGAGAGAACAGCAGAGAGGTGAAAAAGAGTGCAGGCAGGTTGGACTTGGGGGAGAAGAGTGGCGGAAGGGATTTGTGATAGAAGACCACACACAAGAGTGAAAGGGAAGGTCTATAAAACAGTAAGGAGACCAGCTATGGTGTACGGTTTGGAGATGGTGGCACTGATGAAAAGACAGGAGGCAGAGTTAACAATGCTACAATATTTTCCCAGAGAAATGAGGGTAAACAGGATTAAGAATGAGTATATTAGAGGGACAACACAGGTACGACAGTCTGGTGACAAGTGAGAGATGATTTGAGCACGTGCAAAGGAGAGATGAGGAGAACATTGGGAAAAGAATGTTAATGATGGAACCACAGGACAAGAGGAAGGTTAAAGCGAAGGTTTAAGGATGTGGTGAGGGAGGACATGAAGACAGTCGGTGTGACAGAAAATGGTGCAAAAGACAGATAGGATGGAAGTGGATGATCCACTGTGGCAACCCCTAAATGGGAGCAGCTAGAAGAAGAAGAAAAAGTTTACCTTGGTCTCCAGCCTACAAAAAGGACATAGCTGTGCTAGAAAAGGTCCAGAGAAGAGCAACTTGGCTGATTCCAGGGCTACAGGCGATGAGTTATGAGGAAAGATTAAAAGAGCTGAGCCTTTACAGTTTAAGCAAAAGAAGAGTAAGAGGTGTCATGATTGAAGTGTTTAAAATTATGAAGGGAATTAGTACAGTGGATCGAGACTGTGACTTCATCAAGAACACGGGGACACAGTTGGAAACTTATTAAAGGTAAATTTTGCACAAACATTAGGAAGTTTTTCTTTGCACAGAGAACGATAGACACTTGGAATAAGAGACCAAGTAGTGTGGTAGACAGTAAGACTTTAGGGACTTTCAAAACTCGACTTGATGTTTTTTTGGAAGAAATAAGTGGATAGGACTGCTGAGCTTTGTTGGGCTGAATGGCCCATTTTTGTCTAGAGTGTTCTAGTGTTTACCTGATTGGGATTCACATCATGTTTCTATGTTCAATGAATCTGTGGTCTCTCTGGCAGTAAGGTATAAATCTGGCAGCGGCTGTGACTTGTGTTTTCTCCTCAGTTTGATTCAAAGTACAAAAAAACTTTAGCATAGTTAGTTTCTTTCTGAAGTAGGCCTAGTTCTAGGTTCCTTATCGGTTTCAAACTCATCTTTCCTCTGACTTGGATTCTGGTTTTTCCCTCATGTTTTGGTTGTCCATTTCTAATTGCTCTTCTGGATTTCTTCTGGCTTTTTCCCTGTTGCATGTTTATCTCCTGGGAATCATTAGTTACCCTGATATATTAAACATGGAGCCTGAGATCACCTGCCTTGAAGAAGATGTGGTTGCAATTAAAGAACAAATGAAGGAACTTGTGGTTACAAGGGCAGCTTTCTCTAAGTGAAATTACTGCATTGGAACAGGCAGTAAAATCTCACAATTTCACTAAAAAGTATTGTTTAATATCGCACTGTCAAGGAAGGGCAATAACTATCATGTTAGTTACCACCTCAAGAGGTAAACTTGGGTAGTCTATCAGGAGCGACTCTTCCAAAAACCATTAGACATTATCCATTTATGTTCTGATCCCAGTGCAAAAGTCACTTATGAAACTATAGTTCCATCTACAGTAATCCCTCCTCGATCGCGGGGGTTGCGTTCCAGAACCCCCCGTGATAGATGAAAATCCGCGAAGTAGAAACTATGTTTGCATGGTTATCTTTATATATTTTAAGCCCTTATAAACTCTCCCACACTGTTAACATTATTAGAGCCCTCTAGACATGAAATTACACCCTTTAGTCAAAAGTTTAAACTGTGCTCCATGACAAGACAGAGATGACAGTTCTTTCTCACAATTAAAAGAATGTAAACATATCTTCTCTTCAAAGGAGTGTCTGCATCAGGAGCAGAGAATTTCAGAGAGAGAGAGAGCGTTCGCAAAGAAAAGCAAACAATCAAAAAATCAATACGTGCTTTTGTGCTTTTAAGTATGCCGAAGCACCACGATAAAGCACCATTTTTTAGAGGAGCGTCCGTATCCTCTAGGCCAGAGGTTCTCAAACTCGGTCCTGGGGGGCCCCTGTGGCTTCAGGTTTTTGTTCCAACCAGCCTCTGTTTTTAATTGGACTCCTGTGCTAATTAAGTGAACTGTTGTTTCCTAGATTCTCTGTTTTGGGAACAATATACAAATTAGAAAACTAAGTTTGTTAAAAAAAATGTACTAAACAGTTATATGTATTTTTTTCTTTTTAACAGTATTTTCATCTTTATTGTCATTCTACTTTTCTAGGTGTTCTAATTGTTTAATTAATCTGTTATTTACTACTTTGTGGGGTTGACGCTAAAGTAGTTGCAGCCTTTTACGATTGAGTGTTGTTTGCTTGGGTTTCTGCTCTTCTTGTTTTTAATTGTCATTATTAAGATTCAATGAAGGGAGCAAACTGCACAGAGAAAGGGCGAAATGTAATAAAAAGAGAGTTAAGCATTTAAATCCATAGCAAAAACAGAAATATTTCTAAGTTTCTTACCAATGTAAAAAAATCATGCTGCTGTGCTTTTCTGAATGTAGAATAAAAGATCAATAATACCAGCTAATTAAATGAGATCAGTGCTATCAGGTGTTGTCACTGATTAGGAATCTGGTTGGAACAAAAACCTGCAGCCACAGGGGGCCCCCAGGACCGAGTTTGAGAACCCCTGCTCTGTGCAAACAGCCCCTCCGTCAGGCGCAGAGAATGTCAGAGAGGGTGAGAGAGACAGAGAAAAGCAAACAATCAAGCAACGCGCGGGAAGCATATCGTATATCATTGAGGAGTTTTAGTTAATATGTAATACATGCTCTGATTGGGTAGCTTCTAAGCCATCTGCCAATAGCGTCCCTTGTATGAAATCAACTGGGCAAACAAACTGAGGAAGCATGTACCATAGATTAAAAGACATATTGTCCGCAGAAATCCGTGAACCCGCGAAAAATCTGTGATATATATTTAGATATGCTTACATTTAAAATCCGCGATAGAGTGAATCCGCGAAAGTCGAAGCGCGATATAGCGAGGGATTACTGTATTTCATTCTCAAACTAAAATATCATTTCTTGCTTTCCACTTAACTGGGATATGATTTCATTAGTTTCTATTCATCTTGGTAGAACACAACACACTCTATATATTCAAAATTCAATTAAGGCCCAACCTAAAATACATTTTCCCTTGCCAGTTTTCCCAACAAGTCCTTTAATCCTTCAATTTGCAAGTCAGTTTTAAATTATTTTACATGACTTAAAAGAGTGTATTAGTCATAGACCTGTGACACATTATAAATTATCATCTTGCCTTTAATATTTATCCATAACTTGAAATGCTGAGATGCTTGAAGAAGTAAACAAACATTTGTGAAAGGTGCTATAAAGGCGCCCGACCCGACACAGACTGATTGACAATAGAGGCATGTGTTCAAATTAAAGAAAAAGTGCTTTTATTTTTCTTCAGCTCAACACAATCCTGCACAAACACACTCAAAGTGAAACCAAAACACACACAGGTACTTCTTCCATCACTACTCCCAGGCAGCTTCGTCCTCCTCCTCCCGACTCTGGCTCCCGGAGTGGTGGCTGCAGGCTCTTCTTATAGCCCACCTGGAAGTGTTTTCCAGCTCACATGGGCTCGTTAAGCCGTGCAGCACCCGGTGCTGAGCCCTGAGGTCCCGATATAACCCAGGAGGGCTGACACCACATGTTCCAGGGGACGTAGTGTGCATCCCAATGCTGCTCCCCCGGATCCAGTGTCAGAGGGGCGTCCCGACCGTCCACCACACATTTTAAACAAAAATGCTGTGTCCTTTTTTTTTATTAATGGCTACGATTTTTCTTATTCATTTCTTACATAAATGAGTATAGTGACATTTCTCTTTAAAGGCCTCATTGCGCATACACATTTTCAGGGTGTATGCGTTCAAATTTGTTAGCATGCAGATTACAAACCAACTTGTCATAAGTAAATGAGAAGCAAGCTGCTAACAGATTGGGATAATTCTGTGAGTGGGTGACAGCTACTAAGTGGCTCTAGCAACGGTGACACATTGACAAATGGCCCTGTGATATTTTTTTTTATCTTACATAACATTCTCAAGTCTGCCTTACTCATTTCAGTTTTAGGGGACAGAGTCTGTCTTAACGACATTGGCGGGTGCACAAGGCATAAACAGCCTTAGATGGCGAGCCAGTACATCACAGGGTTATACTCACACACACGCACAGACACACAGGAAATCAGTCGCCATTTGAGGTATGACAAAAATGAAAAGATAAAAGACTGTTCTCCATCACCCTAGTCTGGTCACTGACACGATAAAGTAGATATTTTAGTAATATAAACATTCTTACCGTACACTGCAGCTTTGAAGTTCTCATCCTGTGGCCTGCATGATAGCTCATTGTCATTCTTGTTATTATGCCTGACAGAACTGTGTCACTAAAGATGCCACCATCTCTCCTCAGTCCTAAGAGAAAACATCCGCACCACTCTTGTTGTGGCTTCAAGACATTTGCTGCATTATCTTTTGATTTTATATGCAGTCTGCAGCAATATGATGTAAATACAGTATATTAAAAAGCCTTGACACAATATTTTTATTTCTTAAATATTTTTACTTCAGACATCCTTCATAGGTTAGTTCCGTTGACTCCAATCATTGCTGTTGATGCTTGGTTCTGAGTGCTGAAGAGGAGTAGCGCTCATAATGGACAGCATATGATGTCTGCTTGACTAATGCATTTGGATCATAGTCCTTGTTCCCATTTCATCCTCGTCTGTCTCTTCCAGCCGAAAAAGTCTTTGCTTCTTGAGTTCTTGGAATCTCATATTTCATATTCTTCCACCTGTTGCCATAGATGTTACTGTTAGTATATAGATAATATAGATAATAATTGACATTCTGACTTATTGGACGTGGCAGAGGATATAAAATCTGCTCAGTTATTTTTCTACTGAGCCACGACTTGATATCATTTTTATGCTGTGAATTGGCACATTCTGTTATTTTTTTTTAGGACTGGGATTTGTGCAGTGTGAGAAACCTGCCTGTATTCTTATTACGAACCACCCTGCCTTCAAAACTGTAGGAGGACATAACACATTAGTTTTGATTTGTTCTGAGTTGAATAAGCAATAAAGATATCACGCATTCCTTTCTAAATGTTTGTTTTTTCCCTTAAAGCTGATATTCCACTTGAGACATGTAGTAAGCCCTCTTTCTCAAAATATATATATATTTTTAAGGTTAGAATAAAAATACAGACAGTTCAGATAATGAAGCTAATTAGACTCTTATTTTTTATTTTATTTTCAGGCCACTTTGCCCAAAGCTTGAAGTGCATACAGACCTAGAAAGTCATCCTGACATTCAGTATTAGCATTCACGAGTCTGTCTCCAGGCTGCATCATCTCAGGCGAGGATCACTGCAGTGGAAAGCAGGCCTGATTTTCCTGCGTGTGGGTGAATGCCTGAGAAGAGAGAGAGATTTTGTGTGTGTGAGTACGTGTGCGCGTTTGCACCTCCTTTTGGTTGTCAGGGACTCTGCAGCCATTGAAATGCATGTCTTTTGTGTAGCTCTCTAGTTCCCCTTGCAAAGGTGAAAGCTTTTGCTGGACTCGTGTTTGTTTTGGTGAAGAATAATGCTTTGGATTGGGAGTGAAGAAATGAGCCTAGACAAGCTGCTGGAGAGACTGAATTCTGTATCCGAATGCACGGGTAGGACAATCTGTACATATTGCTTTATTTCTCTGCATCACTTTCGTTCTATAAATACGGTCTTAGTATTGCACTTGAAGAAGCTATTTTTATTTTGATATTTCTAAAATAATATTATTAGTAACTTTAGATAGACCTACCCTAGCCGATTTCCTCTTGCTGACTGCATGAAGATGCGCTCCTTCTTGTTCAATTTGTATTTCATAATTCAGTGATAAAATCCAATGCAGTTCATTTAACCAGTCACGTAAGTTGGGTGCAGATGATGCTTCTTCTTTAAACCACCTCAATTATATTAGCAATGCATCATCTTTAGTTTTTTTGGTTGATGATGCTTACTACTGCATTTAATTGAAGTCTGTAATAAAAGTGCCTTGTAGGGCAGATCTGATCTGCCAGTGCCAGTGGGAGCTCCAGCTATAAACCCTGTGGCAGCATTTTTTTCACTATTCTGCTTGCACAGTATGTTGGTTACTTTGCTTGATCACACAGAGTAAGCAGCAGGCATACATCTCATTATATGGATCAGTGCCCTAAGAGATTTCTTTTCTAAATATTATCTGCTTAAGCCTCTTTAAATGAACTATTTTGTGTTTTATTATAAGAGTGAGCGATGGCACAGTTTTTTGCATTGCATGCTAAAATATCCAGAAAGATAGGTATGATACATAGTCTAGTTAATGTCTGTGTGAAATTTTTCATATTGTCTCTGTTTCCCTGTGGGTGTTTTTTTTTATTATTCTGGCTAATATTCATATCTCTAAGGTGTGCATGTTAGATTAATAGATAATTGTAAATTGTCCAGCATATACAGTATCTGTGTGTGAGTGAGTGTGCACTTTTGTTCCGTCCTGGGGTGGTTCCTGCGTTGTGCCCTATTCTGCTGGGATGGTGTCTGCCTTCCTATTTCCATGTAATGGAAAAATAACATTAAGAAAATAGAAGGGTATTGGATTTTCTGAAGCTGTCTATTCAAGCATTACAAACCAGGCAGGCTCCTTATCCCGACTGCATCAAAAGATCACCCACAAGGAGTTGGGATAAACCCAAAAAATGTAACCTCAAAGACTTAAGAGACTAGGCAATCTTCAAAACCCCTTAATTAACAACCACATACTAGTAAAAATAGTCATGTTCAAAATAACAAAATTTCTAAGAATAAACAAAAAATAAGTAAGCGAGTAACAAATCACTTCTGAAACAAAAGCTGAATAAATCTTAATTCCAAGTATTTAGCAATAGTCTGACTAAATGAAGAAAACATAATAATCACAAACAAATGAACAATCTAGTTCAGAGCTTTAAATATTAATTCCCAAATACTATCCCACATTTTTTTTAAAGCACGTACCCAAATAAATCATAACTTAAAAAAAGCAATGCAACATGAGAGGAGTGCGTTAACTAGTCGACTGGTGATAAAGAGGTCTAACAAAAAATGCTATACTGGGGCTCAAGTGCATACTTACAATAGATCTCAGGCGTTTGTATCTAAGTGTCCATACTTACACTGTAACTACTATGTAATTACCTGTATAAGTACAGTGTAACTATGAGTTATTACTCAGCGTACTTACTGTGCAATACAACGTAATGTTACAGTCAATTACTCAGTTGTCATTTTTATTCCACATTTTATATAAATACAATGAAACAATTGATCACTGATCCAAAAACAAGTGTACTTACAGTACATAGTTACGATGTATCTGTACTTTCAAAATGTAATAAAAACTTCAGGGTATGTAACTACAACTATCTAACAGATGTTCCATGGTCTGGGCAATTTTAATGGAGAATTGCAGTGATAACTGCACGGGTTTTCGATGATATTTCAAGATCTGTTTTAAATGGTGAAAACATCTTTGCAAAATGGTTAACACTTTTGCCTCACAGATCTATTATCCTGAGATGGAATTCTTTCTGGAGATATGTGGGTAAAATGTGTACATTCTACCCATGTCTCCCTAGGTCTTCTTCATGGGTTTCACCGCCACATCCCAAGGACATGTAGCTTGGGTTACGTGGCCATATGTGTGAGAGCGTGACTGCTGGCATGTTTGTCAATGGGCCTTGCAATAGGATGGCTCCCCATCCTGGGCCCTTTCCTGCCTTGTGTCCAGTGATGCTTGGAATGGCTCTGTGGCCCTGTGTACCTTGATTGAATGATGCAAGTTTGGCAGTATTATGTTAGGGTTAGGTATAATAATAGCCCAAAAAATTCAACATTAAATAGTGTAACACAACTACAAGAATGTGACAAATGCTTGTTTAAGCAAAATATGTCAAGGTGGTGCCACTCTAGAGTTTGGGAAAAAGTGTTAACCATTTTGTTGTAGTCAGTCAGTCAGTCAGTCATTCTCCAACCCGCTATATCCTAACACAGGGTTACGGGGGTCTGCTGGAGCCAACACAGGGCGCAAGGCAGGAACAAATCCCGGGCAGGGCGCCAGCCCACCCGCAGGGCACACACCCACACACCAATCACACACTAGGGACAATTTAGGATCGCCAATGCACCTAGCCTGCATTTCTTTGGATTGTGGGAGGAAACCAGAGCACCCGGAGGAAACCCACGCAGACGCGGGGAGAACATGCAAACTCCACACAGGGAGGACCCGGGAAGCGAGCTCTACTAGAATGTTTTAAACAAAAAACATTTCATTTTGGAAAACTACAGTGAACTAAATTAGAGAATTGTTAAAACTGTATTGCAAAAGAACCCTGCAAATTAATTTTGTCAACACTTTTTGAAAATGACAGTATTCAAAATTTAGTTGGAAGTGTAGAAACTCTTGCTTTTAATGACTCAAATTTGCGCCCCCAGGATAGGACCAATTTCTTGCACTGCTCTGGCTTGATTTTGTTCCACTCGTCTTCCAGCCTCTTCCACAATTCGGTATCTGTAGTTGGTTTCTTTGCCATAACTTTGTCGCCAGTCATCTCCCAGAGATTGTCAATCAGATTCAGATCAGGACTCTGGGCTGGTCATTTCGTCACATTAGTATTCTTCTCTTCTAAGAATTGCTTCACCTGTTTTGCAGTGTGACAAGGAGCAATCACACACTAGGGACAATTTAGGATCGCCAATGCACCTAACCTGCACGTCTTTGGACTGTGGGAGGAAACCAGGGCACCTGGAGGAAACCCACACAGACATGGGGAGAACATGCAAACTCCACGCAGGGAGGACCCGGGAAGCAAATCCAGGTCTCCTTACTGCGAGGCAGCAGCGCTACCACCGTGCCGCCAATAGTTGTAGTTGCATACCTTAATGTTTTTATTACATATTGAAAGTACAGATACAATGTAACTATGTAAGTACACTTGTTTTTGGATCAGTGATAAATTGTTACATTGTAATTATATTAACTGTGGAATAGCAATGACAACTAAGTAATTACTTATATAGGTAATTACATAGTAGTTACAATGTAATTATGGACACTTAATGTGAAGTGTTACCGTAAATAGTTATCATTTTAGGTCCCTACTCCTTGTGATATACAGTAGTTTTAAAAGGGAAAGAAATTAACAACTAAAAAAAAAACGGGAAACACAAAAAAAGGAAGATAACTACGAGTGGACCGCCAAAAGAGCCATGGCACTACAGTTCTACATGTTCTCTTAACTAAGCAAGTTAAAAAAAAAAGGATGAATGAAAGTTAAAATATAGGTTTTACAGCTTGATAAAGGAACTGAGATAGAGATTACTTTCGATTTATAATCAACTTTTTCAAATATGACTAATTATTAAACAGAATATCATATGCTCTTCTCTAACAGTGGCTGCATCTTGTAAGGTTTGTGGTTTTAAGAACTGGGTTCTCTTTAAGAAAAATTAGGTGTTGAGGTGTTGGCTTTGATTTGGATAACTGTTTAGAAATTACAATTTATTTAGTGTGAAAGATAGGGGGCACCACTGAGCCCCAAACCCTGGATACAACTAATACAGACACAGTCACATGTTCAAAGATAGTTGTTTTATTCTTTACAGTACCTTTACAGACCCTTATAGAATCCTTTGTATAGCACTACACATAATAAAGATTTTCCTCCTTCTTCATCCTACTCCTCTTCATTCAAATAAGTGTTGTCCTCAGCCTTCTGACTCCAACTTGCTTGGATGAAGTCAAGTGGCTTCTTTTATTTATGACCCAGGAGCACTATGGTGTAGCCCACTAGAAGCACCTCTGGATCAAATAGAAGTCCCTGAAAGTAGGGATTTCTAATCCCAGCAGCTCCCCCTTAGTTGCCCCCATGGAACCCACCAGGCCTGACCCACTGAATTACAGGTTCCAGCATGTCCTGTGGGTGTCAGTGTGGGAAACCTAACTCAGGGATGCTGCTGTCTAGCGTACCAGGGGATAAAGGATACCAACATGGTCTCCTCTTTATATTGGAGGCCTGGCTAGGTAAGGGTTCCTGTTCCCTCACAGCTGGAATGCCCATCTATTCATTTTCCTGTTGTAAGGTCTCCTAGCCAGAGGAGGAATCATCCACAATCCCCTTTGGGTTGCCTGTCCATCCACTGTGGTATTCACATTACAGCCATTTATAGGAAAAAAATAGACAGAGGTCGTTCTCACTGGATGGCAGATTTCTGGCTCCAGTAAATAGACCTCCAGCTCATTTTTGTTTAAAAGTTGGAAGCATCAGTGTTTGATGACTCTGAGTCTCTGCCTTCACTACTTGGAAAATGGGCAACTGAGGTTTGTGCACCAGGAAAAAGAGGCATTTCATTTAAAAAAAATAAAGATGAAGTAGTTGTACTCAAACATTACATCCTCTTCTTCCTTTCTGTTTCTGTAGGCATTTTTTAGGATAAGAGTTCTCAGGTGTGGTAGACAATGACATGGATGTCTCACGAGCCAAAAGATTAGGATGGAAATCCCCGAGATGACATGTGAGAAGGGATTTTTAATGGAAAACCCTTAGGTTTTACTTTTATTTAATGGAAAGCGACCTTGTGGAACTTCAAAACAATGTTATTTTATGGTATTTCATTTATTCACATACTTTGCTAATCATTACAGGTATTTCCTGTTTAGGAAAACATAACTTTATTATTATTTGCATTTAAGATGCTGTATATTTGATCCAGATTAAATCCTACCTAATTAGTAAAATTGCACTTTCATTATAACTTTAAACATTATCATCTTTAAGTAGGCCAGACTGGGCTGCATGCACACTGTTGCAATATGATGGTGTTCAGCAGAGATGCAAAATAGAATGCTGAACATCATCTTCTTCTTCTGGCTGCTCCTGTTAGGGTTTGCCACAGCGGATCATCTTCATCCATATCTTTCTGTCCTCTACATCTTGTTCTGTCACACCCATCACCCTCATGTCCTCTCTCACCACATACATAAACCTTCTCTTAGGCCTTCCTCTTTTCCTCTTGCCTGGCAGCTCTGTCTTTAGCATCCTTCTCCCAATATACTCAACATCTCTCCTCTGCACATGTCCAGACCAACGCAATCTTGCCTCTCTGACTTTGTCTCCCAACTGTCTAACCTGAGCTGACCCTCTAATGTCCTCATTTCTAATCCTGTCCATCCTCCTCACACCCAATGCAAATCTTAGCATCTTTAACTCTTCCACCTCCAGCTCTGTGTCCTGCTTTCTGGTCAGTGCCACCGTCGCCAACCCATATATCATAGCTAGTCTCACTACTGTCCTGTAGACCTTCCCTTTCACTCTTGCTGATACCCGTCTGTCACAAATCACTCCTGACACTCTTGTCCACCTATTCCACCCTGCCTGCACTCTCTTCTTCACCTCTCTTCCACATTCCCCATTACTCTGTACTGTTGATCCCAAGTATTTAAACTTCTCCACCTTCACCAACTCTACTCCCTTCATCCTCACCATTCCACTGACCTCCCTCTCATTTACACACATGTATTTTGTCTTGTTCCTATTGACCTTCATCCCTCTCCTCTCTAGAGCATATCTCCACCTCTCCAGGGTCTCCTCAACCTGCTCCCTACTATCGCTACAGATCACAATGTCATCAGCAAACATCATAGTCTACGGGGACTCCTGTCTGATCTCATCTGTCAACCGGTCCATCACTATTGCAAATAAAAAAAGGGCTCAGAGCCAATCCCTGATGTAATCCCACCTCCGCCTTGAATGCATCCTTCACTCCTACCACAGACCTCACCACGGTCACACTTCCCTCATACATATCCTGTACCACTCATACGTACTTCTCTGTCACTCCTGACTCCCTCATACAATACCACAGCTCCTCTCTAGTCACCCTGTCATATGCTTTCTCCAGGTCCACAAAGATGCAATGCAACTCCTTCTGGCCTTCTCTCTACTTCTCCATCAACACCCTCAGAGCAAACGTCACATCTGTGGTGCTTTTTCCTGGCATGAAACCACACTGCTGCTTACTAATCATCACCTCACTTCTTAACCAAGCTTCCACTACTCTTTCCCATAACTTCATGCTGTAACTTATCCTATTTATTGGAATTCACAAAGTGAGCAAATTACATGTACTGTATTGTGTGCTACATACATTTTTTAATAAATACCCTTTAAACATGCATTACATTACTGTAAATATCAGTTACTGTATTGCTAAAACTGGAATAGCATGAAGAAGTACAGTATTGAATCACACAGTAACATACCTGTTTTCCCTGTGGACCAGCTTAAATTGGGTTATACCTTGCAATCAGCCTCTGCCATTGTAAGACCAAGATTAATAATAGTCCACAAGTATGGCCCATACATCATCTTGAACAACTCTGTGCCTGTACACTCTTCTGCCTCTTCCTCTATTTTGCTGTCTTTCCCTTGTATCATCATGTATCCTTCTTCCTCATCCTTCTACACTGGTGGATTAAAGGCCAGAAGTCTACATGACCGCCATCATCAAGTTCTTCCATGAGAACAACAAGGACAATGAGGACTGGTCATTTATGTTAGGTAGAATGCCTAGAGGCAGCTGGGTGGACTCATGGCCTGGAACCCCTGCAGATTTTATTTTTTCTCCTGCCGTCTGGAGTTTATTTTGTTTTTTCTGTCCTCCCTGGCCATTGGACCTTACTTTTATTCTATTTTAATATTTCGATTTTAATTCTTACTTTATCTTTTTTCTCTTTCTTCATCATCTAAAACACTTTGAGCTACATTATTTGTATGAAAATGTGCTATCTATATATGTAATTCACAAAGGCAAGACACCCATGGAAAGCATGGCGGAAGGGGCGTGGATTCACTAAGCCGCCGACAAGTAAGACGCCCATGGCGCACGCAGGATGGAGCCACGCCCACCAACTCCAAGACCATTGGATACGAGGACAACTCGCAGAGCCACGGCCACCAACTCGGACACGACGACACAGAACAAACTGCGTCATTTATATTCGTCTGTCGTAGAGGCCACATGCTACTCCGAGCCACGTTGACTGTTCATAAAGGCGTGTTTCTCGCGGAGGTGAATCGCCATATGCAGCGTGTAAAACGGTTTGCGAGGGGTATCCCATGGGATCCTTAAAACAATCCTTTACAACTGAGGTTAAAACACAATGAAATAAGCAGCCTTTAAAAACCGAGTTTTCGGTTACAACGCACGATCGCGTGCAGCATAGCAAAGTGTTGTACACGCTACATACAGCAATTCGCATCCGCGACAAACATGTATCTTCTTAGATGCTCCTGCACTTTGTACACACCCCCCTCCAACCTCGCTGCTACCGTGGTCGGGTGTCTTGGTGGATTATATATAGAAAGGCAGCCAAAACCGCACAGAGCAATGAAAAGTCTACGTGAGTCACAGGTGCATCTGGACTGTGTAAAGACGACAGCGACTCCAGTGGCCACATGAGCAGGCAGTGCATACTGGACGAGAAATCAGCAGACTAGCATGACGGAGGAAGCGAGTGGACGTCCTTCTCCTCTCCTTCCGTTCCACCCTCAACGACTGAGCGCCGCACGGACAATTGTGTGTTGGTTCGTTCCGTGCATTGTTACAATGTTGCTTTTCTTGCTGATTTATTACATTACCGATTTTTCAAATGTTAGTTTTCTCCCCGTACTTAAAAATGATTAAAAAACCGGCCTGATTTTGTGGCATATGGTACGCCGCGGGTTGGCTAGTATAAATAAATGTTGTTGTTGTTGTTGTTCTCAACGAACAGGCTATTGCTCAAGTTCAGTGTTTGCCTGAACAGATTCCTCCAAGTTCAGAAAGTATATAAATTGAGTTGCACACAACCTTTGTAGATATGTTTATCAGAACTCATACTCCTGAATGTCACCTGTAAGCAACTGTAATTTGACAGCAGGTGTCATTGGTTGATAAGAGATGTGTGAACCTTCTACTTTATTATTGAAGTTTAGGTTTCACCTGAGGACCAATTTATCACTTTAGGAGACATTGGAATAACTCCATGTCACTGTAATTAATGAAACATAGGATTGACAGATTTTGACAACTGGATGGACTTTTTTTGCATGTGATGACTTACATGATAAGAGAGTTATGACATGTTTTGTAATGTAAAACTGGAAACAAAAGAATCTGTTTTGATAGATAGATCGATAAATAGATAGATAGATACTTAATAGTATAGTTGGCAAGATAGATAGATAATCCTGAAGGAAACTGCAAATGGAGTATTTCACTGTACAGGATCCCAGCTATTGGCACAGTATATTGCACATGGCATCATTGTTTGTTAGGATGTCTACTAGACTAGCTCAGTACTTAGAGAACAATACCTCCTTGGCCGACTCATTATAGAGCCTGTTGACTAAGGGTTAAGATGACCTTAACTCTTTCGATTTTTGTCAACACGATGGGCTGAGGGTGGTAATCAACTGTACACGGTGACAAAACCTGACATTGCATTTTAGTTCAACTCCGTTTGTTAAAAGAAAAGCTAGCTTTATTTGGTTTGACCGAGATTCCCTGCACGCATATGAGTAGTGAAGAGCAAACAACGGCAACAATGGCATCGACATCTGCCGAGAAATCGAAGTGAATGCACAAGGCTCCGTGAATGACGTTTTGGAAATAATCACTAAATTTGATGCTGACTTGTTGAACTCCGATTTTGATGCAAGTGATCTGAAGGTCAGAATTGAAAATGAAACTGAGGTACTGGCATCAGCCAATGGGTCCCCAGGTGATCAGGGTGCTGAACACGTTTAGGTAGCTGACGCGCCTTTGGCAATGTTCACCTGGGAGAATCGCCACCTACAATGACAATGACCGCGACCTCTTCTACCGCCAAACCCCCCGACCACGCAAAGACAGCCTGGCAGCCTGCTACTCCAAATTCCTGACAGCTGTCGTGCTGTCCAGGAGCAGCTCGAGCCACAAGAGATGCCGAACTGGCAGCCACAGCACACAGCAACAGAGGTTTTATGTTGATTTATGTGTGAAGCCATTGCTTTGTGTGCTTTTCAGAAAACTGTGTTTTTTGGAAAAAATATTCAGCCTTCAAAGAGTTAAGTAACGCTCTTTGGAGCAGCATATCTTTTTATTTATTCTTTTGATTTACTTTATTAATCACATAGGAGAACTGCCTTTAGGGGTTCAACTGTTATACTGTGCTCTTGGAGCAATTTTCAGGTTAAGGGTCTTGCTCAAGGGCCCAATGACATTAGATCCATTCTATCAGTAACAGGATTTGAACTTGCAACATTCCAGATACCAGTGCAGATCCTTCGCCTCAGAGCCACCACTCTGGTTTAAATGTGCTCTTCTGTTTAGCCAAAACCTCGAAAAGGGAATGAGAGTCATTGACCAGGATACTAGGGTCACTTCCACCACTTCTCCAGGGAGATCTTTTTTAATCAGTTTATCTAGTCTTTTGGAATCACCTGCATTAATGCCATTTCCTCTGCACACTGCCAAATACAGACCAGTAGAAAACGTGTACAGTAAGAGTGGCCTACATACAACAAACGACCTCAATCTCCTCCAGAAATAGATGTGACTTTGAGCCTTCCTGTATGCAGCCTTCATGTTGGTGCCCCACTCATGACAGTTGTTCAGTTTCACCTATGAAAATCAGTTTTGTCTTACTGATTTTGGGGTGCAGTTGGTTTTATTTTCACCATTCAACACCGTCTGTGCATGCTTCCTAACCAACAGAGTCCTCCACATGTGTCTTATATTCATTTTCCTGCCCTCCAGTTTTTTTTTTCCATATTAAATGATTTAGTGTTGTTAGGTCTCTATGGCAGAGTTTCTTAAACCATGGGTCGCGAGTTGCTGTTGGTGGGTCACGATTCAATGTTGTATTTAATGTGAATGGGTCATGTATGGTTTGACGATCAGCTGCAATTCTCCAAGGGGAACCCCACCTCCTGCTATGACAGTCATCAAGAAAGAAAGACAATCTAGGATTGTGACAAAAATAATAAAATATTAAGAAACCCTGCTCTATGAAATACAATGCACTAGAGAAGTCAAATAAACAATACCCTCATTATGCTGCCCTATTTCTTCAGATTTACATATGCTTCATTTAGCTGACAGATGACAGCATCCTCCACCCCTATGTGGTCCTGATTGAAAAATTGCCAAGGGTCCGGTGCTGTTCTGACCATGTGGTTGCAAATGAGTCAACATTATCCTTTTCAGTGTCCTCATAAAGTGTGAGGTCAGAACCACCAGGTTGGTAGTCATTTAAGACTTTTGGCTGCACTGTCTTGGGATCTAGTACCACATTATACAGCCGGAACCTTTTGTAGGATCAGATTCATATAGAAGATACTCTGAAAAACTATATACAGTTGCCTGACTCTCTCCTTCAGTACCTTTGGGTTAACGCCATTTGGTCCAGCCCCTTTGATTTGACTAGTTTTCATAGTTCTTTTTTCACCTGCTCCACTTCGAAGGTCAGTCATCGGTTGCTAGGAGGCTTGCAGAATGGTGAATGTAAGTCATTGAGGGCGAATACATTTGCAGTTTTTATGCAGAAGTGTGAATGGAAAGTCAGATGGAGGAAGTGTATGTGGGCAGTGGTACATGGTCTTGAAGTGTAAAGTGGATTGGAGTGGAGGCACAAGGGCAGTTGATCCTCACAGATTTTACATACAGACTTTGGGCAGAAAGGCCACAGTCAAACCTGTTAAAGAATTGATTTACCGTATTTTTCACTCCATAAGACGCACTTTTTTCCCCCAAAAGAAAGGTGGAAATGTCTCTGCGTCTTATGGAGCGAATATTGCGTCACAGACCATGATGTGTATTACCTGACAAAAGTCGACATCCGGGGTAGAGGGTGACAATCAGCTGTTAATGGCGACAGAACTCACCGTTACGATACAGGCATTCCCCCTCTGCTTGGAGGAATGTTAGACTCATTGACTCTGTATCTAATCTGTGTGTTTGCTTGAGTTAAGAAATGTATACAAAAGCAAGATGGAATCGACATCTCACAAGGGAGTGCAGAAAACAAAATACTCAGCAGACAATGTTTTGGCGCATTATCGCAAATTTTCGCAAACTGATTTTTCAGAATCTGATTTTGTTGAGAGTGATCAGGAGGTCGAGCAAGAGAGTGCGGAACTGGCATCAGCTTATCGGACACCAGTCGATGCCGCCCCAGCTGAGCGCATTCGCGCAGCTGATGCACCTATGGCAAGGTTCGTGTGGGAGGAATACCCAGACATTGATCCGTGGGAGCCAAACTGGCTACTGGACTTCACAAGATAGCATGGATTGCTGTTGGACTCGACAGATTACTAGCCGCTGGACTACTTCAGGTTGCTCTCCCCTGATGCTGCCTTTCAGCTACTGTTAGACAAGACAAACATATAAGCAGAGCAATTTTTTAAATTGCGCTTGCACCGCATTCTCGTTTTTCAAAGCGGAAACACACAACAAAAGAAGAGATGAAGGGCTTTGTGGCGGCATTACAAATAGAGATGGGACTAGACTGGTGATATAACTTCAGGGAGCATTGGTCCAAATGTGCTTTGTTTCTTGGTGGCTTTGGACAGGTTATGCCGCATGATAGGTACGTGCTTCTTCAAAGTGATTGTGAGCTACTGAGCTTCATAAATTGGACACTAGTGATGAGGAGTTCTTGGGGTTTCCAGAAAACTAGAGGAGTGCTTGAACCTTAAAGTCTCTTCTCATTTGTTAATGACGGTGATGATGGTCCTAACATCGCTTTTGACTTTACATGGTTGAAATATTATTGTGCTATAGTTTATTAAATACATTAGTACACCATTTGGTTCAGAATAATTTTTTTTCATGTTTTCCTCCTCCTAGGTGCGTCTAATGGTCAGGTGCGTCTTAAGAAGCGAAAAATATGGTAACTCGTTAGCCCTCTCCACACTTCTCACATCAGATCTGCAATCAGACCGAGACATTTGACAAATCCAACTGAGAATTGTTCAAATCCTGGACCAATGTGCATGTCATTTTCTTATACAGTGGTGTGAAAAACTATTTGCCCCCTTCCTGATTTCTTATTCTTTTGCATGTTTGTCACACAAAATGTTTCTGATGATCAAACACATTTAACCATTAGTCAAATATAACACAAGTAAACACAAAATGCTGTTTTTAAATGATGGTTTTTATTATTTAGGGAGAAAAAAAAATCCAAACCTACATGGCCCTGTGTGAAAAAGTTATTGCCCCCTGAACCTAATAACTGGTTGGGCCACCCTTAGCAGCAATAACTGCAATCAAGCGTTTGCGATAACTTGCAGTGAGTCTTTTACAGCACTCTGGAGAAATTTTGGCCCACTCATCTTTGCAGAATTGTTGTAATTCAGCTTTATTTGAGGGTTTTCTAGCATGAACCGCCTTTTTAAGGTCATGCCATAGCATCTCAATTGGATTCAGGTCAGGACTTTGACTAGGCCACTCCAAAGTCTTCATTTTGTTTTTCTTCAGCCATTCAGAGGTGGATTTGCTGGTGTGTTTTGGGTCATTGTCCTGTTGCAGCACCCAAGATCTCTTCAGCTTGAGTTGACAAACAGATGGCCGGACATTATCCTTCAGGATTTTTTGGTAGACAGTAGAATTCATGGTTCCATCTATCACAGCAAGCCTTCCAGGTCCTGAAGCAGCAAAACAACCCCAGACCATCACACTACCACCACCATATTTTACTGTTGGTATGATGTTCTTTTTCTGAACTGCTGTGTTCCTTTTACGCCAGATGTAACGGGACATTTGCCTTCCAAAAAGTTCAACTTTTGTCTCATCAGTCCACAAGGTATTTTCCCAAAAGTCTTGGCAATCATTGAGATGTTTCTTAGCAAAATTGAGACGAGCCCTAATGTTCTTTTGCTTAACAGTGGTTTGTGTCTTGGAAATCTGCCATGCAGGCCGTTTTTGCCCAGTCTCTTTCTTATGGTGGAGTCGTGAACACTGACCTTAATTGAGGCAAGTGAGGCCTGCAGTTCTTTAGACGTTGTCCTGGGGTCTTTTGTGACCTCTCGGATGAGTCGTCTCTGCGCTCTTGGGGTAATTTTGGTCAGCCGGCCACTCCTGGGAAGGTTCACCACTGTTCCATGTTTTTGCCATTTGTGGATAATGGCTCTCACTGTGGTTCGCTGGAGTCCCAAAGCTTTAGAAATGGCTTTATAACCTTTACCAGACTGATAGATCTCAATTACTTCTGTTCTCATTTGTTCCTGAATTTCTTTGGATCTTGGCATGATGTCTAGCTTTTGAGGTGCTTTTGGTCTACTTCTCTGTGTCAGGCAGCTCCTATTTAAGTGATTTCTTGATTGAAACAGGGGTGGCAGTAATCAGGCCTGGGGGTGGCTACGGAAATTGAACTCAGGTGTGATACACCACAGTTAGGTGATTTTTAACAAGGGGCAATTACTTTTCACACAGGGCCATGTAGGTTTGGATTTTTTCTCCCTAAATAATAAAAACCATCATTTAAAAACTGCATTTTGTGTTTACTTGTGTTATATTTGACTAATGGTTAAATGTGTTTGATGATCAGAAACATTTTGTGTGACAAACATGCAAAAGAATAAGAAAGGGGGCAAATAGTTTTTCACACCACTGTATGTACTAAAGCACTTGCAATTTATAAAAAAAGAATGAGAAATGTGATTCTGTTGTGCACAATTGACTTTGTGTTGAGGAGAAAGTCGCATGTTTTGACAACTTAAAGTGTTATTAGAGAGCTGGCCTAAAGCAACTGAGGAAAACTGTAACGCTAATAGGTTATTCATGTCACAGTCTAAAAAGTCAAACAATGAAAAAGAAAAAAAAAGGTCAGTCAGTTCATGGCTAGTTATTCTTCAGTGTCAGGTTAAACTTCATATACATTTATCAAAACAACTTGGAAGAATGCTAAGGTTAAAACCAAACAAGTTGTTGTTTTGTTGTCCTGGAGTTTTCTTAAATTCTACAATTAATATCCTGACACAGGGAAAAGAAATTTTTTTTTTTTCTAAACACTAGGATACTTTTTGTATTGCAGTTAAATTATTTGTATTTAATTAGTTCTTTTTCTGCCCACACACAATCTTTTATGTTTTATCAATCCATTTTCAAAACCGCTTACTGCAGTTTAAAGCCTAGACTTTTCATTGTTCCTTTTTCTTCCTAAATCTATATTTTTCTTTTCTTTTTTTTTAATTTTATTGAAATCACACAATATTCCATACAAATAAATCATTTTTTTACAAAAATAGGATCAAAAACAAATTAACCCCCACCCCTGAAAAAGAGAGCAAGAGAGCCAGCAGAATAAAACTTAAAGCTAGTAAAAATAAGTAGATAGATGAATTAATAAGTGAATAAAGATAAATGAGGAGAGAATCTACTTCTTCAGTGCTTTAAAAGATTATTCTAAAATTTTATTGATTAGATCCTGCCAGGTTTTTATTTTCTTTACAAGCAAATATCTATTAAGGAAGATCTGCTCTTCTCCATGCTTATACAAGCTGGTGTGTGCTCACCACAGTGACATCATTAATAATAATAATAATAATAATTAGTCATTTTCCAACCCGCTATATCCTAACTACAGGGTCACGGGGGTCTGCTGGAGCCAATCCCAGCCAACACAGGGCACAAGGCAGGAACAAATCCCGGGCAGGGTGCCAGCCCACCACAGGGCACACATACACACACTAAGGACAGTTTAGGACCACCAATGCACCTAACCTGCATGTCTTTGGACTGTGGGAGGAAACCCACGCAGACACGGGGAGAACATGCAGACTCCACACAGGGAGGACCAGAGAAGCAAACCCAGGTCTCCTAACTGTGAGGCAGCAGCACTACCCACTGCACCACCGTGCCACCCGATAATAATAATACATTTTATTTATTCGTAGACGCCTTTCTAAACACTCAAGGACACTGAACAATAGATCAAACAAACATTATAAACAAAACTAAAATACAAAATTTTAAATCAGACAGAGTCAAAGAGAAAAAGCAGTCTTAAACAAATGAGTTTTAAGATTTAGATTTGAAAAGTGAGAATGATTCAATATTTCTAAGCTCAGATGGTAGTGAGTTCCAGAGCTGGGGAGCAGACTGACTGAATGCTCTGCTCCCCAAGGTAGTAAGATGGACGAAGGGGGCAGTCAAGCAGATGAATGAAGAGAATCTAAGGGTGTGGGAGGGAATGGCAACATGGAGGAGGTCAGACAGATATGGAGGGGCGAGGTGGTGGAGAGCCTTAATAATTAACAGAAGAATTTTGAATTGAATTTGGAACTGAACTGGAAACAACAACAACAACAACAACATTTATTTCTATAGCACATTTTCATACAAACAGTAGCTCAAAGTGCTTTACATATTAAAGAATAGAAAAATAAAAGACACAATAAGAAAACAAAATAAATCAACATTAATTAACATCGAATGAGAGTAAGGTCCAATGGCCAGGGGGGACAGAAAAAACAAAAAAACTCCAGACGGCTGGAGAAAAAATAAAATCTGTAGGGATTCCAGACCATAATGGAAACCAACCAACTTAGCTGGAAACCAGTGAAGCTGCTGCAAAACAGGAGTGATATGGTGAACAGAGGGGCTTCTAGTAATGATGCTGGCAGCTGAATTCTGGACCAGTTGAAGCTTATAAAGAGATTTGTGAGAAAGACCAAAGAAAAGGGAATTACAAGGCTATGAACGAGGATAGCAGTGGTGTGGGGAGTGAGGGAAGGTGAATACGATTCATGTTACGCAAGTGGACATTGGCAGTCTGGGAGATGTTTTTAATGTGGGACTGAAAAGACAGAGTACTGTCAAGGTTGACACTCAGACTCTTAACCTGTCGGGAAGGTGAGACACACTATGCTTCAAATAGTGTAAAATATACACAATCCTTAAAAACACAAAACTAAATGTTTAAACCCGCTAAAACCAAGAAGAAACAGACCCTTTTGACAAATATAGAATTATTATGTAACATTCACAATCCTGTTCCATGCAATTCATGATTATAGGGGGGCAAAATCTCTCCTGGCATCATCAGGCACAAGGCAGTGCTGCATGGCACAAACAATGGCTAGAGAGCCAAGCCATCGCAGAGCCCATTC
Source organism: Polypterus senegalus (assembly GCF_016835505.1). Taxonomy (NCBI): domain Eukaryota; kingdom Metazoa; phylum Chordata; class Cladistia; order Polypteriformes; family Polypteridae; genus Polypterus; species Polypterus senegalus. The sequence goes on along the minus strand of NC_053155.1, from coordinate 308,544,347 downwards.
CTGCACACATCTCCTCTTACGCTCATAATCAGCCAACTTAGAATCTCCAATTAACTTAACCTGTGGGGATATAACAAGAGTACCTTAAAAAACTCCAGAGGGACTGTGAACCCAGAATCCCTGGAGGCAGCATGGCTAACCAATACAACATCAACATTTATTTATATAGCACATTTTCATACAAACAGTAGCTCAAAGTGCTTTACATATTAAAGAATAGAAAAATGAAAGACACAATTATAAGACAAAATAAATCAACATTAATTAACATCGAATAAGAGTAAGGTTCAATGGCCAGGGGGAACAGAAAAAACAAAAACTCCAGACGGCTGGAGAAAAAATAAAATCTGTAGGGATTCCAGACCATGAGACCGCCCAGTCCCCTCTGGACATTCTACCTAACATAAATGAAACAGATACACCACTGTATTATTATTAGCGAATAATTCATTTATTGATAATGTAAACACCAATTGTGCATCAGTCAATTCATAATAAATATTGTTTCCTGCAAACTCACTAGGTCTGCCTTTTCACGAAAATCTGGCAGTATGTGGATATATAATTATATGTGCATTTTTTATGTGGATAATCTGAGAGGCTCTGGATGTGTTTAGGCCATCTAAGGTCTTAATTTGGAAAATTGTACACCCTGACATCTGGAATAGTTCAGAATTTACTCTAATATATTATCCATATTATCCTTATTTGAACATTTTTTTAGGACTTGGTTTGGCCTTACCTCATGCACAGCACACTGGAGGTTAGAACCTCGTCATCTGTTCTTCTAGGATTCAGCTGGAAAGGTTTGGTGGTTGGCCATTTGAATGTGTAACTTCTGTACCTGCTTGGCCAACTGTTAGTGTGAGTCTGCTTTAGTCCTTGGTTACACCGGACATTCGTAACCCTACAATCTGTGCCATTTTAGAAATACGAAGAAAAGAGCTATGGATGAGCACTGATGCAGCCGTCAGCAGGTCTCCATCAACATTATGTCTTAATCTATCTGAGGATCCGGGGTTGCCATATAATGCCATAGACCAGGGGTTCTCATAGTCAGTCCTGGGGGGCCCACTGTGGATTCAGGTTTTTGTTCCAACTAGATTCATAATTGGTGACAACACCTGATAAGACCGATCTCAATTAATTAGTTAAGGGGTCGCCAACTCCGGTCCTGGAGGACCACCGTGGCTGCAGGCTTTCATTCTATCCCTTTTCTTAATGATTGACCTGTTTTTGCTGCTAATTAATTTTAATTGACTTGTTCTTGAAGACTCAGACCCCTTAATTGTTTCTTTTTCTTTAATTAGCAGCCAAACATATATTTTGCACTTTTAGAAGGCCTTAAAGTTTGAGATTTTAAGTTATTTCAACAGTATAATGTGTGCAATATTTTATTTGCCTCAGCTGTTTTGGAGTGATGCATTTTTTGCCCATCCCCTCACTGACCACCGATCCTGATGAGTGCCATGGAGACTGGATTATAATTTGGTCCAGATTTATTATTCAAGCAAAAATTCAATAGGATTTACTCAGCTGTTTTGGAACAATGTGCTGCTTTTGGGTGTTGAAACGTCATATTAGCCTCATGTTTATTTTGGACCAATGGCCGCCTCAAAATTTTGTGAAAATCACTTTAGTTGTCTTTGAGTGATTGCTAAACAATCAAATAGAGAAACAAACCGACAAGATGAGATCTGAAGGTTGAGATGCGGTCCATAGAATGTAAACAGATAATAAACATCAAACAAAGCTGAAAAATTTAAAAGGCAAACAAGAGGGTATTACAATTTGATATGTGCACATTTCTGTTAATCAAGTTTAAACTAAATTAGAACAGAAAATCCTCTTTGTTATTTCATTCATCAATAACTGTGGCTTTTAACAAAGCACCTTTGTCTGTTTTAGCCTTCAGAAAGTTAGTCCTCATTTCATCGCCCTCCTGCTCTCTTGTTTGTTGGATCATCCCTGCCTGCTATTGGTTGTCCTGGCCCCAATCCTTGTGGATTTCCCATACATTCAAATCTTTCTGCTCAATTTGTTCTTTCAGTCTTTTTGCTTCTTTTCGTATCCTGTATCAGTATGTAGATATCCCAAGTATCAGGGCCAGAGGATGTTGATTCCAAGTTAAGCATACTTTACGTTGGTTTTCATGGTGAGACGGTTTCCTTTTAACTGGCCATGAATTCTACTTCCTCCATTCCTTTTTTACTTTCTTATATACGAAGTATAGGGAAAGTATTGTAATGGTCCAAAAATTCGATTTCCAATATTTTGATGAATCTCGATGTTTTAGATCTCCCAGAGTCAGAAAATACCTTTTTGGAATTATATGTGTGTGTGGGTGTGTGTATGTAAACATGATAACTTGAATACGCTTTCACTTAGGTCAACCAAATTTTGCATACAAGTATTAGGTACACAATGTACAGTAGATTTTTATCAACTTTTGAGCAATTTCTGCTAACTAGAAGTGGTACTTTTTTTATTCATGCAGCTACAGACTCTGATTTATTCAACTTTACTTTTATAATAATTGTTCATCCATCCATCCATTATCCAACCTGCTACAGTGCATCCGGAAAGTATTCACAGCGCATCACTTTTTCCACATTTTGTTATGTTACAGCCTTATTCCAAAGTGAATTAAATTCCTTTTTTCCTCAGAATTCTACACACAACACCTCATAATGACAACGTGAAAAAAGTTTACTTGAGATTTTTGCAAATTCATTAAAAATAAAAAACTGAGAAATCCCATGTACATAAGTATTCACAGCCTTTGCTCAATACTTTGTCGATGCACCTTTGGCAGCAATTCCAGCCTCAAGTCTTTTTGAATATGATGCCACAAGCTTGGCACACCTATCCTTGGCCAGTTTCGCCCATTCCTCTTTGCAGCACCTCTCAAGCTCCATCAAGTTAGATGGGAAGCGTCGGTGCACAGCCATTTTAAGATCTCTCCAGAGATGTTCAATCGGATTCAAGTCTGGGCCACTCAAGGACATTCACAGAGTTGTCCTGAAGCCACTCCTTTGATATCTTGGCTGTGTGCTTAGGGTCGTTGTCCTGCTGAAAGATGAACCGTCGCCCCAGTCTGAGGTCAAGAGCGCTCTGGAGCAGGTTTTCATCCAGGATGTCTCTGTACATTGCTGCAGTCATCTTTCCCTTTATCCTGACTAGTCTCCCAGTTCCTGCCGCTGAAAAACATCCCCACAGCATGATGCTGCCACCACCATGCTTCACTGTAGGGATGGTATTGGCCTGGTGATGAGCGGTGCCTGGTTTCCTCCAAAAGTGATGCCTGGCATTCACACCAAAGAGTTCAATCTTTGTCTCATCAGACCAGAGAATTTTGTTTCTCATGGTCTGAGAGTCCTTCAGGTGCCTTTTTGCAAACTCCAGGTGGGCTGCCATGTGCCTTTTACTAAGGAGTGGCTTCCGTCTGGCCACTCTACCATACAGGCCCGATTGGTGGATTGCTGCAAAGATGGTTGTCCTTCTGGAAGGTTCTCCTCTCTCCACAGAGGGCCTCTGGAGCTCTGACAGAGTGACCATCAGGTTCTTGGTCACCTCCCTGACTAAGGCCCTTCTCCCCCGATCGCTCAGTTTAGATGGCCGGCCAGCTCTAGGAAGAGTCCTGGTGGTTTTGAACTTCTTCCACTTATGGATGATGGAGGCCACTGTGCTCATTGGGACCTTCAAAGCAGCAGAATTTTTTCTGTAACCTTCCCCAGATTTGTGCCTCGAGACAATCCTGTCTCGGAGGTCTACAGACAATTCCTTTGACTTCATGCTTGGTTTGTGCTCTGACATGAACTGTCAACTGTGGGACCTTCTATAGACAGGTGTGTGCCTTTCCAAATCATGTCCAGTCAACTGAATTGACCACCGGTGGACTCCAATGAAGCTGCAGAAACATCTCAAGGATGATCAGAGGAAACAGGATGCACCTGAGCTCAATTTGGAGCTTCATGGCAAAGGCTTTGAATACTTATGTACATGTGCTTTCTCAATTTTTTTATTTTTAATAAATTTGCAAAGATCTCAAGTAAACTTTTTTCACGTTGTCATTATGGGGTGTTGTGTGTAGAATTCTGAAGAAAAAAATGAATTTAATCCCTTTTGGAATAAGGCTGTCACATAACAAAATGTGGAAAAAGTGATGCACTGTGAATACTTTCTGGATGCACTGTATATCCTAACTACAGGGTCACAGGGGTGTGCTGGAGCCAATCCCAGCCAACACAGGGCGCAAGGCAGGGAACAAATCCTGGACAGGGTGCCAGCCCACCGCAGGGCACACACACCCTCACACACTAGGGACAATTTAGGATCGCCAATGCACCTAACCTGCATGTCTTTGGACTGTGGGAGTAGACCCACGCAGACATGAGGAGAACATTGAAACACCATACAGGAAGGACCCGGTAAGCGAACCCAGGTCTCTTAATTGCGAGGCAGCAGCGCTACCGCTGGACCACCGTGCCGCCCATAATTGTTCAATATATTATTAAATTGATTTGATCTATCTATCTATCTATCTATCTATCTATCTATCTATCTATCTATCTATCTATCTATCTATCTATCTATCTATCTATCTATCTATGATTTGTTGTTGATGTTTCTTTAATATACATTATATAAAAATATAATCATTTTCTTGCAGTTTATTCCTCAAATATCCGTCCTCAACAGAGTATACGACAAAGTCGAGGGGAGACCACTCCCGGTTTTCTTTCATGGATCTTTGCCAGCTGTATCCAGCAGGAGGAACACATTTCTTTGGAACATGTCCTTTAGGATCAGTAGCAACAGTAAAACCAATACATTTCTTCTTAGTACCCACTACAGAGTTACTAAGACATGGAAGTCTGGTACTTTGCCTTTAATGTGGCATACTCTCCAATATACAAACAATAGAAGGAGATAAATCAAACATCACAGTGTCTTGTGAGATTTTAGACATATTTTATTTGTTGTAGAATTTTGTCTTAATATAGCTGTTTTATTCACGTACAGCCTTACTTGTGTGTAAACGTCTTTAAACAAAGAGACTTACTAGCTTAACATAAGCAGACCAAATGGTTAAGCTACACCTGTGCCAATGACCAAAGCAGGTGCCCACTCACTGCGCTGCTTTTATTTTTGAGGCATCTGCCCTCAGCTGCTAACACCTGTGGAAATATGGCAATCATCCCCAGGTTATCACTATACCTTGAATATATTATTATGGAGATTCCTGTGTTCGTTATTTTGGTTTGCCTACACTATAGTTACTGTTATGTATATTGTTTATATGATTGTTAGGTGTATACTTTATAGAGCTACACATGGACAGCTGCCTCAAGCAACAAACTCTGCACAAGCAGACCAAATGGTTTTCTTCAGACCTGTGCCAATCACCAAAGCAAGTACCCACTCACCACACTGCTTTCTTTTGAAGACGTCTCTTCTCAGCCTCTAACCCCTATGAGATTGTGGCAATCACCTGCACCAGGTGCTCTTAACAATATGCCTTGACCCAATCAAGTGGTATAAAATTATCTTTAATATAAATCAAAATTCATCAAAGCAGAGTAAAACCGATTGTAGCAAAAGTAGGAAATATATTAGAAAAAGAGTCTTGCAAGTTTAGGAAATGTATTTGAAATATTAATAAGTATTGTCAGAGGGGGACATAAGTTTTGTACACTGGGTGGTTTCGTTTTTCTCTTAGGCAAAGGAACATGTAAATATTACATTTAAAACGATGATGAAGATGAAGAGGCAATAGGCACCATTGTTAAGACTGGGGTGAGAAGTTAAAAGGCAAATTTCCTGGGTAATCTTGTTACTGATTATTGTCATGGCTGTCAACATTTACATACTATAGCATTTGCTGTCATACAAAAAAATCACTGCTTAAATATACAAACAATACAAATTATGATAAAAGAACTAAGTCTCCTTAACATGAAAAGAGTGTTTGTATTTACCTGACTTAGAAATGAACATGTCTGGAGATTATTGGTTTTCTAATCAGCATATGTGTACTCATTGATGGTTGGTAACAATACTTTTGTTAATTTGTCTTTACATTAGGACCTGATGATTAAACCCAGGAAATTTGGATGTGCTATTGTTTGCATCATGATGCTTTGAGTAGGTGGTGGTGGCGCAGGCCGCCACCACAAAAAACCGGAAAAACAGAAGAGAGTAGAGGTCAGTATGGATTTTGGAGCCACTGTGAATAGTTATTATGATGAATTGAACATACAGAGTATCAGTATTAAGTTAAAGTGAAGTTATAAAAAGGCCATGTTAAAGTAGATTATTGTCATGGCTGTCTACAGGACATACTGTAGGCATTTGCTGTCTTGCGAAAGAATCACTGCTTAAATATACAAACAATACAAATTATGATAAAAGAACTGCTCCTCCCTTGAAAAATGTTTGTATTTACCTGACTTAGAAATGAACATGTCTGAGATTATTGGTTTCTAATCAGCATATGTGTACTCATTGATGGTTGGTAACAATACTTTTTGTTAATTTGTCTTTACATTATTTGTTAAACCCAGGAAATTTGGATGTGCTATTGTTTAATCCATTGTCCTGTTGATCTAGACAGGGACTGAAGGAGATTTAAACTTCTGGGCAGGAGAAGGCACGGGTGAGGGACGGTCCACTGAGAACGCTGCCAAGACACTCGCACAGAGCACAGGGGCTCGCAGGCAGGTTAGGGTATGTGGCTGGTAGGACGTGTAGCACAAGGACAGTAAGACTTACCTCCAAGGAGGAAGAGACAGCTCCACAAGAGAACGTCAGTTGTGGGTCCATCGAAGCCACATGAAAAGACTGAGCAAAGCTGGCGGACAAGCAGTGAGGTGTGACTAGGTCGCAGCAACACAATGAGCCCAGAGTGGAAAAAAAGAATGACAAAGAGACGCTGACAGGGATTCAATAATTTGACAAAATGTCTGTTGGGGAACAAGCATCTGGTGAACACAGTGCATCCGTGGACAGTTGGACGATTAACTGTTGGGGTAACACAGTGCGCAAACTGGACTCTGCACCACTAAAGTTTGTATCCTCCACTTCATGTTTTTAACGGACTTTTAGACTGTGGACCGTGTGCTTTCCGTTTAAAAAAAGAAATTTCGTTACTGATATTGTTAGATTTTTTTAGGTTTGTTTATCGTTTTATTGTACTTTATATTGTCTTGGGTAAGAGAAGTTATTGTCTCTTTTCCTGAAACTACTGTTGCGTCTTTCATTGTGTGTTTACTCACCGCCCAATTTAAAAAAAAACCTGCGTGCTATTATCGGTAAATCTCAAGAGCTCCCAGGCTCTTAATAGATCAGGGTGGCGTAGTCAGATATTTGAACGGTGTCTAGGTTAGATTACCTGTAAGTGTGACCAGAAGCCTGTCACAGTATTATCTTCTGAATAAATGTTTTAATAAAGGGGATTCTGGGTGTGGAGTTGCGTCAGATTTTTTTTCGGTCTGCAGAGGTCTTGCCAGTTTCTTTGGTTTCTTCTCCTTCTCTCCTCTCCTTACTTTTCTCTCTCCTGCTCTCCTCTGCCTTTTCTTCTTTTTTTGTGCATCATGCATTCCAAATTTAAAGGCCTCACTTCATATTGAATTAAGAAGGAATTACAAGAATAAGGAATAAGTGTTTGCCTTTCTCAGACTGTTTGTCCATTCACATCCTAATCACCCCAGGATAGTAAATTACAAAAAGTATTTGTAACAATCTGTTTTTTGTTTTTTTTTAATTTTAAAGGAATGATCTACTGCGGTGGGCTGGCGTCTTGCCTGGGATTTGTTCCCTGCCTGGATTGGCTCCAGCAGACCCCCGTGATCCTGTAGTTAGGATAAAGTGGGTTGGATAATGGATAGATGGATGGATGGAATGATCTAAAACATATAACGTTTAAATCAGTAAAGATACAGAACTTAAAATCAATCCATAGCAGCAATTAAAAATATGCAAAGAACATGTTTAAAATGGGATTAAAGAGTCCAGAGTTTAAAAGTTTAAGGAATCTCTGTTTAAATAAAGTCAAAAGGCTTGGGTCTTCTAATTGCTGGCTCTTTACTCAGGTGTCATTAATGCTTGCAGGTTAATCAGTGTTAATTCACACAGTTCACATTCTGACTTATATTTGCAGTACAGGTCAGCACAGGTCAGGTTGGGGAGCATACACTGGTACAACGCATTGTCGCACCCACCACATGACGAAACAGCTCGGGATCCTGGTTAGCAACCCCCAGGCAGACACACGGTTCAGTCCCACCCTCCAGAAATGACCCTCTATCTGCTGCAGACAGGTATTACATGGGCGTCCCCTTGGTCTAGTCCAGCCACTCGGGTCCTCAACAATGAGGGTCCTGTGAGCTGATCACCCTTGGGGAATCGCACCACATAGCCGTAGTGCCGTAACTGTAACTGTCCCTCATTCAGGACTTCATGCAACACAAAGTCCCAACGGTCACAGTGCAGGTAATGTCCCTCATTCAGGACTTCATGAGCAACACAAAGTCAAACCAACGGTACCCAAGGATTCTCTGAAGAGACAGACACACATGAAGGGTCCTCAACAGTGAGGGTCCTGTGAGCTGATCACCCTTGGGGAATCGCACCACATGGCCGTAGTGCTCTGTGAACCTCAACAGTGAGGGTCCTGTGACGCTCCCTCACAGTGCAGGTAATGTCCCTCATTCAGGACTTCATGAGCAACACAAAGTCAAACCTGCAGTACCCAAGGATTCTCTGAAGAGACAGACACACATGAAGGAGTCCAGTCTTTGTCTCAGGTCACTGGATAGCATCCATGTCTCACAACTATATAACAAGACAGGAAGCACCAAGACTCTAAAGACTTGGACCTTCGTCCTTTTGCAGAGCTATCTAGAGTACCACACACCCCTTTCCAGCGACCTCTTGACCCCCCCATGCTCTCCCATAGGAAGAGTCACCCGGGACTTGAATGTCACTGCCAAGGTAGGAAAACCTCTCAATAAGGTTGACACTCTGTCTGCAAGTTCTTATTTTATATATTATTTACAGGACAACTCAGTATTGTGAGTTCTGAACATTAGAATCTTAATGTGGCATATTTTTATACCAATACACACAGACAGCAGTGGGATGACTTTGCCTACCTGTAGGTGAACATAGAACTCTATAGAGCAATGCCTGCCATTTCATACTTTTGTGAAAACCTTTTTGTGCTAATTAAATAATAACACCCTTTTCTTTCCAGTCTGTCCTTGGTCAAAAGACGGCAGGTGCTAATTGTCTCCAAAGCAACCATTCCCACATTTATAAGCATAAAATTTGGGTTGCTGGCTAAACTCTATCAATTATTGTCTTTTATATGAAAGCTACTTCGTCCCTTCCATTAACCTTAATCTGCCAAAACATGAGCTTTCTTGGCAAACAGCAGTTTCTCTGAGTCTCTGCTACACGTTTAGGTCTCAGTAAATGCTTAGGCCTTGTTTATGCTGTGGTGCTCCTCCTACTAGTGGAGTCCAGAATTGCTTGCTTTCAGGTGTCTGTTTGTGGTAAAATCACTTGCTGCCTTCTTATGTATGTCATATTTCTATTTCTGTAGTAAGAAAGGAGGCTAACAGCTTTTAAAATATCATGATATTTATGTAATAAGGCCTTACATATACAATACATATGTAATTTTTGTGTAATATCAGACTGTGTATATGTGTAATGATTCTCTTTGTCTTCCAGACCGTAGTGTAGTATTGATTATTGATTCGCCTGTGCCTACGTCGTCAAAGCCGGAAAATTCTCCTGTTTCACAAGTATGCATGTATTGTGCAGGGAAACAGATCTGTGCTGCAATTTGTTCACCCGTCAAAATCACCCCTTAACGTGTACAAGTAGATTGAGCTCTTCATTCAGTCCACTGACAGAGCGGTACATGAAGGGATTTCATTTTATGCTGTCATGAAAGAACTTCAGTCTTGGACTTTAAAAAGTTAACCCTCCGATCTTTACAGTTACAGTGAATATGAATGTCTTAAATCATTTTTCTAGTTCTTAATTATTTGTTAAATTCTCAAATCCTGACTGCAGCTTTCTTTACATCACCTTCTGCTTTTGGATGCCTGCCTGTGTTTTATAGCATTTTTGCAAGGTTATCCCTATTGATATGCCCTTGCTATTTACTGTAACTGTCTAGTGTTTCCATCAATAAAGCTCAAAGCCATGAGGTGTTAGCCTGACAATTCCTTTTTTTTTTTTTTTTGTTGGTTTCAGGATACGGTTCATGTTTAGGAGTTATGGATAGGAATAAAGAATTAAATATGTTATATTTTCTCTTAGTTCACTAATAAATATTGTACATCCCACTGCTTTTCAAATCAAGCCTGATCTTATGTGTTGTATCCAATGGGGGCGCATGCTTCTGGGAAAGTTTTAGAATTACAGCTTATACTGTACTTTGAACCTATACATACGAGGTGTGGCAGAAAAGTAATGAGACTGGCAACACTGCAAGCGATCTGGCAACGCTGCGCTGTTGTCCTTGATAGAGCACGTGTATCAGTACCCTTCCATAGCTCAGCGAGTTTCAACTCCTTCCGTTAACTCACGTGATTTTTGTGACTGCTATTAGCGAAGTTGTGTTTTGGTTGTGCGTCACGGAAAAATGGAACAGCGGACTTTGAGCAACGTTGTGCCATTAAACGGCAAGTGTGACGTTTGAAAAGTTAAAACAGGCCTACGGGGAACATTCTTTATCCCGAGCTCAAGTTTTTCGCTGGCACAAATCATTTTTGGAAGGCAGAAAACACGTTGAAGATGAACACCGTTCAGGGAGGACTTCAACTTCAGAAACCAATGAAAACATCGAACGTGTGAACACTCTTGTGAGATCAGACCGTCGTTTAACATTAAGAATGTTGAGTGAACAATTAAATTTGAACAGATTTACCGTTCATCAAATTTTGACTGGACATTTGCACATGCGAAAGGTCTGTGCCAAAATGGTGCCAAAAAACTGCCCTCTCCATAACAGAATTTTTGACCTCAAAAGGCATTCCTGTGGTTCCCCAGCCCCTTATTCACCTGACCTCAGTCCGTGTGACTTTTTTCTTTTTCCTAAACTGAAAAATGTCCTCAAAGGACGTCATTTCAGGACTTTAGAAAACATCCAAACGAGTGTAACGGACATGCTGAAGACCATACCGGTTGAAGACTTCCAGCGCTGCTACCAACAGTGGGAACAACGTCTCCATCGGTGTGTAGCTGCCCAAGGGAACTACTTTGAAGGGGATAACATTGATGTTTGAAAAACTAAAAACTTTGGTAAATAAAAAATCAGTCTCATTACTTTTCTGCCACACCTCGTATGCCTTCTCAGTAACCATGGCAGAGATATTAAGACAAGAGAAATATGGTATAAAAGGAAGGAGAGAGTAGACTTGCTGTAAAATACAGCCTTCTCTCCTAATAGACACTGTATTTTATAATATACTAGGGGGCTCTGCCCCTGCTCGCTTCGCTCACCCTCCCCCGGGTTTGGTTAACTGGATATACAATTTAAAGAGATTGTTATTTTCATGGGAATTCTTACATATGCATTATTTTCACTTTTACTTTAAAACTTTCGTAAAAGCAAAATTTGGAATTAACTTTTCTTTAAGGTCGCATTGAATTTTGATTTCGTGTTTGGACTTGCATCATGACAATGCAGCGTATAACTGCCTGTGAGTGAATATCATTTCTTTCTCTATAATAAATGAAATGACTTTTTCGATTGTTTGTCTGTGCTCTTTCTTCTTCGCTTGGTCGTTGACTTGTCATCTAGAACATATAAAATTATTGTCCTGATAAAATTTATAAGAGCTGAGAGTGCAGGAAGTGTGTCTGACAAAAGCATTCACACGACTGAGGTTAGATGACCGCGGTCTTGTTTGAAAATTGTTGTGAGTAGGGCGTGACTTGAAAGAATCTAATGGCAAAAGTCACCGTCTCGCGGGACTTGCTTCCAAAGGTTGTAATTATTGTAAGTCTTCGTCTCACTGGACTTCATACTGCGGCATCTTTTAATTCTCGCTGGCAACATGAATTAGACGATCTACAAGTCTCCGACTTAAAGTTTAAATCTGAACAATATATTCGATCTCTTTTCGCTTTTCCGTTATTTCACTGAGTAATAATTTCCGTTTGTTTGCACTAATGTGATCTTTCCTATCCTTTTTTTGAGACTTTCAGATTTTCTTATTTCCATTATATCTAACCTGCTCTGCATGTGTACTGCGCCTTGTCTTGTGGGACGTGTAAGTGTCTCTCCGAGAAAATCACGTCTCGTTTCCTTCCAAGATTTTTTGTTACAATAGACAGATATATACACACAGCTGAAGAGAAGCCATAGTGACAATACAATTGTCTTATATTTCTTCAGCGGGCACCTGGCAATTAGTCCGTCTTTGGAGGAGTCAGAGACATTTCTCTTTGGCACAGACTTCCATCTGTGCAAAATTGGCTCGTGGCTCCCCCATTTTCCATTATTTAATACTATATTCTGTATGGATTAGGGTCTGTTCTACCAATTTAGCACATTCAGTGACTATTTGCATGTTATTCTGACGAGTGCTATTTATACATTAGGCTCTTCTCTACCTTCTTCCATTATCTGTCACCTTCTTTTGTCACAATGGGACAGTGTACTTGCTCTAATCACCTGAAGTCTTTAAGGTTCCTTTTCACAGTCCCCATATTATCATATTGTTTTCCAGGAAAAAGTCTTCAGCTTTTAGCAAGTCATATGCAGTATACTGCAGAAATATATGTGTATATGTATGCAGGCTAAACATAAGTACATCAGGCTCGCAGATCACAGAATTGCATTGGCCAGTTAGCTAAATGTGTCTGTTGGATTTTGTTTAAAAGTTCCCCATAGGTCATCCTTTAAATATTTGATTTTCACAGCAATAAAGTTGTTAATATTTGTACATAACAAAACGTTTAAGCAATATGTATGTTACAAAACTGTATAAAACAAATAAATACACATTCCCAGTTATTTTTATGGAGCATCATTGATCATAAAACTAATAGAGTAGTTTTAAGAATAAAAATGTATATTGTTGTAGTTACATTTTAATATGAATGGTTTGTCTCACATTGAAGTGAAAAAATCTATATACCGGTATATTAAAGTCAATGTATATGTGTGTGTCTATGTATGTACAGTGGTGTTAAACACTATTTGCCCCCTTCCCGATTTCTTATTCTTTTGCATGTTTGTCACACAAAATGTTTCTGATCATCAAACACATTTAACCATTAGTCAAATATAACACAAGTAAACACAAAATGCAGTTTTTAAATGATGGTTTTTATTATTTAGGGAGAAAAAATCCAAACCTACATGGCCCTGTGTGAAAAAGTAATTGCCCCCTGAACCTAATAACTGGTTGGGCCACCCTTAGCAGCAATAACTGCAATCAAGCGTTTGCGATAACTTGCAATGAGTCTTTTACAGCGCTCTGGAGGAATTTTGGCCCACTCATCTTTGCAGAATTGTTGTAATTCAGCTTTATTTGAGGGTTTTCTAGCATGAACCACCTTTTTAAGGTCATGCCATAGCATCTCAATTGGATTCAGGTCAGGACTTTGACTAGGCCACTCCAAAGTCTTCATTTTGTTTTTCTTCAGCCATTCAGAGGTGGATTTGCTGGTGTGTTTTGGGTCATTGTCCTGTTGCAGCACCCAAGATCACTTCAGCTTGAGTTGACGAACAGATGGCCGGACATTCTCCTTCAGGATTTTTTGGTAGACAGTAGAATTCATGGTTCCATCTATCACAGCAAGCCTTCCAGGTCCTGAAGCAGCAAAACAACCCCAGACCATCACACTACCACCACCATATTTTACTGTTGTTCTTTTTCTGAAATGCTGTGTTCCTTTTACGCCAGATGTAACGGGACATTTGCCTTCCAAAAAGTTCAACTTTTGTCTCATCAGTCCACAAGGTATTTTCCCAAAAGTCTTGGCAATCATTGAGATGTTTCTTAGCAAAATTGAGACGAGCCCTAATGTTCTTTTGCTTAACAGTGGTTTGCGTCTTGGAAATCTGCCATGCAGGCCGTTTTTGCCCAGTCTCTTTCTTATGGTGGAGTCGTGAACACTGACCTTAATTGAGGCAAGTGAGGCCTGCAGTTCTTTAGACGTTGTCCTGGGGTCTTTTGTGACCTCTCGGATGAGTCGTCTCTGCGCTCTTGGGGTAATTTTGGTCGGCCGGCCACTCCTGGGAAGGTTCACCACTGTTCCATGTTTTTGCCATTTGTGGATAATGGCTCTCACTGTGGTTCGCTGGAGTCCCAAAGCTTTAGAAATGGCTTTATAACCTTTACCAGACTGATAGATCTCAATTACTTCTGTTCTCATTTGTTCCTGAATTACTTTGGATCTTGACATGATGTCTAGCTTTTGAGGTGCTTTTGGTCTACTTCTCTGTGTCAGGCAGCTCCTATTTAAGTGATTTCTTGATTGAAACAGGTGTGGCAGTAATCAGTCCACGGGGTGGCTTTGGAAATTGAACTCAGGTGTGATACACCACAGTTAGGTGATTTTTGAACAAGGGGGCAATTACTTTTTCACACAGGGCCATGTAGGTTTGGATTTTTTCTCCTAAATAATAAAACCATCATTTAAAAACTGCATTTTGTGTTTACTTGTGTTATATTTGACTAATGGTTAAATGTGTTTGATGATCAGAAACATTTTGTGTGACAAACATGCAAAAGAATAAGAAATCAGGATGGGGGCAAATAATTTTTCACACCACTGTATGTTCCAGCATCACTTCTGAATGGCTGGAGTGATTTTTCATGTAACTTCTTCTCCTGTGCTTCTTTTACTGTCTGTTTCTCAACTCCATACATCATCTGTAGTCTTACCACTGTCTTAATAGCCTTACCTTAAACCTTTTTCTTAATTCTTCAATCACACAATACTCCTGATAAATTCTTCTAATTGCTTGATCCACACCGAATTCTATACCTTCTCAAAGTTTATTGTCATGTGCACAATAAAGAAACACGTTTCCCTGTACAATTAAATTCTTTCTTTGCTGTCCACACCAAATGACAAAACCAACGTATAAAGATAAATATAAATAATAAGTAGCAGATAGATAGTAAGTAACAGAGGCAGCATAAAATATAAAAACAGAATAGAAGTATAAAGTGTAATGTGCAGGTAGGTGTGTGATGGACAAGCCAAATACATTTGTGAGAAGTAGATAGAATGAGGTGGCCCACGGTTATAAACTCCAGTCAGTTATTTAGGAGTCTAATGGCCTTGAGAAAGGAAGAGATCTTTAGCCTGGAAGTCCTGCATTTCATACTTCTACTGTTTGTACAGTGAACAGTTTGTGTTGTTGTCCCGTCCCTGAGGATCGAAACAGTTCTCCTGCTGACTCTGCAGTTGTAGATGCTCTGGGGTCCTGGTGATCTTCTCAGCAGTCTTTACCACTCTCTGCAGGTGTTTGCGGTCCATAGCAGTAGTGTTGCCGTACCACACGGTGATGCAGCTGGTCATGATGCTCTCAACAATGCAGCTGTAAAAGCTGCCGAGGATCTTAGTCGACATACCAAACTTCCTCAGCTTCCTCAGAATGTACAGCCGCTGTTGATCCCTCTTGACCAGCTGTGTGGTGTTAATTGTTCAAGTGAGGTCCTCACTGATGTAGACTCCCAGGTATTTAATGCTGCTCATCCTCTCCACTTCAAGCCCTTGGATGAACATTGGCCGGTGAGGTCTCCTCTCCTTCCTCATGTCCACTATCATCTCCTTTGTCTTGTCTGTGTTGAGGGTGAGGTTGTTGTCCTCACACCATGACACCTGACTGTCCACCTCCATCCTGTAGGCCACCTAATCCCCACCAGTGATACGTCCAATCACTGCGGTGTCGTCTGCTAACTTTAGGATGATATTTTCTTTTTGGGAGGTGACATAGTCCTGGGTGAATAGGGTGTAGAGGATGGGGCTGAGGACGCATCCCTGTGGGGTGCCTGTGTTTGTGATAGTGGTGGCTGAAATCCTATTACCAATCCTGACAGACTGCGGCCTGCCAGTCACAAAGGGTGGGGTGCAGGCCAAGTGCAGACAGATTATGGGTGAGTTTATGGGGGATAACCGTGTTAAAGGTGGAGCTGTAGTCAACAAAGAGCATCCTGATGTAGGAGTCTTTGTTCCCCAGATGGGAGAGGGAATAATCTAATTCTCCAACTTGGGCAACCGCTAATCCTAAATATTTAAATTTATCCACCCTTTTTCATTCATTTGATTACATCTTGCCTGAAGAAGAGGCCCGTGTTTCATTGAAAGCTTGCATATTGTAATCTTTTTAGTTAGCCAATAAAAGGTGTCATTTTGCTTGACTTCTCACTCCACTCTTTTCAATAGCTCTTCATATTATTGTATTAAACTCTGTTATCTTCTTATATCCTCCTACCTACTTTATGTGAATTTCTCCTTCGCTTAGGCTTTATTTGCTGGTTCAACCCGATCAAAATAAGAAACTACAGTATATAAAATGTGAAGAAAGTCACAGCTTGTCAAAGTTGCTCTCTTTAAACATAGCTTATTTTTCTGTTTCCATAGTTATAGTGATTCAAAAAAGTCACCCTGTCAACAATGACTTTTGATTTATGACTCAGATATGATTATAATCTCCAGTCTGTTAACAGCTAGTACATAACATCTCCAGTTGTGAATTATAATTTCACCCACAGAACTCTGTGTCCTTGAATGAGTAATAGATGTTAAATTGCTGCTCTTCAAAACAGATGTGGATTAGCGCAGAATGGGCATAGTGGGAGTGCAAAACACAAGAAAAATTCCGGCATTGAAGCAGAGTGGGAATACTTGTACAAGTGTAAAATGGGTATCGATTTTCACTCCAAATGAAATCAAGCTATAACTTTTTTTTTCTTGCCTTTTCATGTACCTGCTTCCTCAAAGGAAACATGTGATCAAGGTTGTGTTGGGGTACATAAGCCCCTCTCGTACTGCTGAAGATCTGCCAAGATTTTAGTTGTGCGTTTAACTCCTATCGCCTCATTATACTGAAGCCACACTTCACATACTTTAGTCAAGTGATAAAGTAAGTAATCTCACTGGTTAACACTTTAGTTTGAGTGCTGCAAAATGCTTCTGTTACTCATTTATAATATTGCTATTATGTAAAAAGACTTCAACAAGTACTTCTTTTGGACCTTCATAATATTTGAAAAGCATCAATAAAGTGTTTATTCATCTCTGCAATGTGAGCTACTAACACAATGTGAGCTACTGATGAGGCTTAACACTAGAATTACCAGAGCCTACGAAAAAACTCGTAATTCCGTCCCACCTTAAACTGCTTCTTAAATCCCTTCACACCTCTCCGCCAGCGCCCTTTGTCTTCTAAATGTGCTGATAAAGAGAAGCTCGGAGCAGC
Source organism: Polypterus senegalus (assembly GCF_016835505.1). Classification (NCBI taxonomy): domain Eukaryota; kingdom Metazoa; phylum Chordata; class Cladistia; order Polypteriformes; family Polypteridae; genus Polypterus; species Polypterus senegalus. The sequence continues at coordinate 308,526,883 of NC_053155.1, read as the reverse complement.
CGGCTATTTCATCCCCCCACCAAGTTAGAACGTGCACGAACTTCTCTCAGCTCAGGCCATGATTGAGTATCTGGGAGTGAAGTGGAGTTTTAGAGTGGAAATAATAGATCGTTATTTGGAACACACGCATTTCATGTCTGTTCCGTTTCTACGGAGTAATCTGTGTCAACACATTGTTAAAACAGAAACGTTTTTTATATTCTAGTAGTAGATGACAAAATGTAGGCATAAACTATATAATGTATGAAGCCTGAAGTCCAAATAGCAAAGAAACATTTTCACAAGAATAACACAATTGCGCTTTTATTCAAAAATATAACTGTAGAAACAATTTCAATGTTGCATGTTAAGGCGGCTTTTTGTTTCTGCAGTTATATTTTTGAATAAAAGCGCAATTTTTTTTTGTCATCTACTACTAGAATATAAAAAACTCAAAAAGTGAAACTGATATATAGACTCATTACACACAGAGTGATATATTTCAAGCGTTTATTTCTTTTCATTTTGCTGATTATGGCCTTTAGGTAATGAAAACTCAAAATTCAGTATCTCAGAAAATTAGAATATTATGAAAAGTTCAATATTGTAGACTCCTGGTGTTCTACTCCACTCAGCTAATTAACCCAAAACACCTGCAAAGGGGTCCTGAGCCTTCAAATGGTTTCTCAGTCTGGTTCAGTAGGCCACACAATCAGACCCTCCACAAGGATGCTAAGCCACATTAGGTCATTGCTAAAGAAGCTGGCTGTTCACAGAGTGCTGTAAGCATCCAAGCATATTAATGGAAAGTTGAGTGGAAGGACAAAATGTGACTGCAGAAAAAGGTGTACAAGCAACAGGGATAAGTGCAGCCTTGAGAGGATTGTACTGACCCCTACTCTCTCTTCTGTTTCTTTTTCCGGTTTCTTTGTGGTGGCGGCCTGCGCCACCACCACCTACTCAAAGCATCATGATGCTTCAACATTGATGGACTAAAAGCCAGAAGTCTACGTGACCATCTTCATCAAGCCCTTCCATGAGAACCCTAAATCCAAAGAGGACTGTTTCATTTATGTGAGGTAGAATGCCCAGAGAGGACTGGGCGGTCTCATGGTCTGGAACCCCTACAGATTTTATATTTTTCTCCAGCCGTCTGGAGTTTTTTTGTTGTTTTTTCTGTCCACCCTGGCCATCGGACCTTACTCTTATTCTATGTTAATTAATGTTGACTTATTTTAATTTCTTACTATGTCTTTATTTTTCTGTTCTTCATTATGTAATGCACTTTGAGCTACATTTTTTGGATGAAAATGTGCTATATAAATAAATGTTGTTGTTATTGTGAAGAATTTGGGTGGAGATTCCCAAGGAGTGGACTGCGGCTGCAGTCGGTGCTTCAAGAGCCACCACACACAGACGTATCCTGGACGTGGGCAACAACTGTCACAGCATTTCTTGTGTCGAGCCACTCCTGAACCAGAGACAACATCAGAAACGTCTTACCCGGGCTAAAGAAAATGGACTGGACTGTCGCTCAGTGGTCCAAAGTCCTCTTTTTCAAATGAAAGTAAATTTCGCATTTCATTTGGAAATCAAGGTCCTAGAGTCTGGAGGAAAAGTGAAGAGGCACACAATCCAAGTTGCTTGAAGTCACAGTGTGAAGTTTCCACAGTCAGTGATGATTTAAGGAGCCATGTCATCTGCTGGTGTTGGTCCTCTGTGTTTTATCAAGTCCAAAGACAGCGCAGCCAGACATTTACCAGGACATTTTAGAGCACTTCATGCCTCCCTCTGCTGACAAGCGTTATGGAGATGCGGATTTCATTTTCCAGCAGGACTTGGCACCTGCCCACATAGCGAAAAGTACAAATACCTGGTTTAATGGCCATGGTATCACTGTGCTTGATTGGCCAGCAAACTCGCCTGACCTAAACCCCATAGAGAATCTGTCAAGAGGAAGATGAGAGACAACAATGCAGACGAGCTGAAGGCCGCGATCAAAGTATCCTGGACTTCCATAACACCTCGGCAGCGTCACAGGCTGATCGCCTCCATGCCACGCCGCACTGATGCAGTCATTCATGCAAAAGTATTTTTCAGTAGGCCAACATTTCTGAATTAAAAATAATTTTTTTTTATTGTTCTTATGTAATTTTCTGAGATACTGAATTTTGAGTTTTCATTACCTATCAGCAAAATGAAAAGAAATAAACACTTAAAATATATCACTGTGTGTAATGAATGTATATAATATATGAGTTTCACTTTTTGAATCGGGTGGCACGGTGACACAGTGGTACCGCTGCTGCCTCTCAGTTAGGAGACCTGAGTTCTCTTCCCTGATCCTCCCTGCATGGAGTTTGCATGTTCTCCTCATGTCTGTGTGGGTTTCCTCCGGGTACTTCGGTTTCCTTCCACAGTCCAAAGACATGCTGGGTAGGTGCATTGGCGAACCTAAATTGTCCTTGGTGTGTGTGTGTGCCCAAGGTGGGCAGGCAGCCTGCCTGGGGTTTGTTCCTGCTCTGCTGGCTGGGATTGACTCCAGCAGACCCCCTTGACCCTGTGTTAGGATATACAGGGTGGTCCAGATCTAATTATGCAGATCCAGGTCATCTGGATGACTTTGATTTATGCGGGATGACTTTGATTTATGCGGGGACGATTCTTCATGTCGTCAGTTCGCAAACTTCTCAATGATCTTGGATTTTTCCGGTGATTTTCTGTGTAATAAACTTAATAAGTTATAGCATAATGAAAATTGCATAATTAGATCTGGACCAGCCTATAGTGGTTGAACGATGACTGACTGACTTTTTGAATCGAATTACTGACATAAATTAATTATTCAATGATATTTAATAAAATATTGGGTTCTTTGAGGAATTTCTTTAGTTGGTCTGTTTCACCATTCCTTTTGTCTAATATGTTTAGGTTAATCGTTTAAAGTGCTTCTTCTCACTCAATTCAAAATAAATTCTTGTTTTGAGCATGATTACCTTTGAGTCATACTTTTAAGTCAGTTGTCCGAACTAATATAGTACTTTTAGCAATAAGCAGGTAGACAATGCAAATAGAAATATTGTGCAGAGAAACACAAGTAAGTGACAAATCCAGGACTTGTTAAATAATGAAGTGAAATGGGGACCAATAAAACAAAATAATTCGAAATCACAACATGCCATATGTGATTTTTGGACAATTACAGAAATATTCTGAATCCTTTTGATAAACATTTTTAGCATCTTCAGTTTTTCTTCTGTGAAAGTTATCAGTTAAACTGACATCACCATCGTCTAGATTAAGTCAAGTGACAACGACACTTATGGCAAGTGTTTAAAACTGGTTTATCCAAATGACTGCCTAGTGTTATTCTTGGCTACACTTCGAGATGCATGTGATCCAAGGAGTATTGCTCCTAATAGGAAAGCGTGATAATTAGTTTCTCAAACAGATGGAGTTGCTGTTTGTTAGCTTTGTTCTGCATGTTGACTGTTCTTCCCTTGACGCTTCATGGATTTGAACTGATCGGCTTCCTGAGGGCTGATGTGGTATGTGCTGCACAGAATAAGATCCTATGGTTTTGAGGCTTATATCATGACAAGTACGCATTAAGTAGAAGCTGAAATGACAGCATCTTCCTCTTCTGCCCATTGCCTAGTAGCATTAATCCGGTCTAATTCTCCACTGCTTATTGTAATGAAAGCTGCTCTGTGCATATTGGCTCTGTTGCTGTGCACAACATGTGGGCTTAAGCTTGATACATTTGTATTAAGTTACTGAGCAGCTCTAATCACAGATAGCTGACCTCTTTCTGCCTGAGGGAGTCTGATAAACCCTCATTTCTAAAGACAATGCATTAATGTGGTGCCGTCAACTGCAGTCAGAAGAAAATCTGAAATTTATAATGCATTTGAATTTTTGTAAATATGCGTAGGAAGTGATGTCATTTTACAGCATATGCTTGGTTTCAATTATGTTTAATCAATTCTACCTAGTTCTTATTTTACATTTACAGTATATGTGTACCCGTTCTGTATTTACTAATTATTTTTCTTGTAGATCTAAGATCCTGGATGACTGACAATTTTCTTGACCTTAATCAAAATACAACAATAGTGCTGATAGCTGGTCCTGCAGCCAAAGCTCAAATTGAATTTTGAACTTCTTGGCTCTTTCGTGGATTTTTGAAAACCTCAGGTTTGTAATCTTGGGGTTATTTTTGACAGGAACCTCTTTTTCGAGAAACAGATTAATTCCGTGGTCAAGAGTTGCTTTTTCCAACTTCGTCTTTTAGCCAAAGTTAAGCCTTCTTTATCTCGTAGGGACCTTGAGAAAGTTACTCATGCTTTTATCTTTTCTCGGTTTGATTACTGTGAACTCATTGTACGGGCAGCATGGTGGTGCAGTGGGTAGCGCTGCTGCCTCGCAGTAAGGAGACTCTGGTTCGCTTCCCAGGTCCTCCCTGCATGGAGTTTGCATGTTCTCCTCGTGTCTGAGTTGGTTTCCTCCTACAGTCCAAATACATGCAGGTTAGGTGCATTGGTGATCCTAAATTGTCCCTGGTGTGTGTGGGTGTGTGTGCCCTGCAGTGGGATGGCGCCCTGCCCGGGGCTTCTTTCTGCCTTGTGCCCTGTGCTGGCTGGGATTGGCTCCAGCAGACCCCCGTGACCCAGTGTTAGGATATAGCTGGTTGGACAATGACTGACTGATGCGCAGGTTTGCAGTTGGTTCAGAATGCTGCTGCTTGATTTTTGGTTGGGGCAAGAAAGTTTGATTCTGTATCTCCAAGTGTAGCCTCTTTAAACTGGCTGCCTTTTAGTTTCAGTTTGCTGCTGGTTTTTAAATCAATGCATGGCTATGCTTCTGTCTATTTATCTGAATTGTGTGTTTTATACACCAGCCATCCAGAGAGCTCAGATCTACTGGTCAGTTATGAGGTGGTCCCTCATACTAAGTGTAAAACTAGTATGTCAGTATGCAGCTGTTGTATCTCGTCTGTGGTATTCTTTACCTCATTGCATCAGCAGAGTTTCTTTGCAGCCTTTGTTGATTTCTGTAAAGTGTTCGACTCAGTTGATCGAGCTGCCTTGTTAGACGTCCTGAGGCTTCGCAGGATCCCCTCAGGGTTGCAGGATATTTTGGCCGGCCTGTACACTGGTATTGAGAGTGGAGGCAGTTTCTCCCAGTTGATTCTGGGGTCTGTCAGCGGTGTGTTCTGCTCCTACTCTGTTCAATGCTTGTATGGACTGGGTGTTGGGCAAGGTCGTGGGGTCCAGTGGCTGTGGGGCATCTGTTGGTGAACAAAGATTCACTGATCTTGACTTTGCTGACGATGCTGTGATCTTCGCGGAGTCGATGGAGGCTCTGATCCGGGCGCTTGAGAGACTGAGTGACGAGTCTGAGTGTCTGGGCTTGTGAGTGTCCTGGATAAAAACCAACATCCAGGACTTTAATGACCTCTTGGGCACGGCCATCATCAATGTGTTTGTCTGCGGAGAGAGTGTCGACCTTGTCAAGAGGTTTACTTACCTCGGCAGTGACATTCATGTCTCTGGTGACTCTTCCTATGAAGTCAATAGATGGATTGGGAGAGCATGGGGGGGTCATGAGGTCGCTGGAAAGGGGTGTGTGGCTCTCCAGACATCTCTACAAAAGGACAAAGGCCCAAGTCTTTAGAGTCCTGGTGCTTCCTATCCTGCTATATGGTTGTGAGACATGGATGCTATCCAGTGACCTGAGATGAAGACTGGACTCCTTTGGTACTGTGTCTCTCCGGAAAATCCTTGGGTGCCGTTGGTTTGACTTTGTGTTGCTCATGGAGTCCCAAATGAGGCACATTACCTGCATTGTGAGGAAGCGTCAGTTACGGCACTACGGCCATGAGGCGTGTTTCCCAGAGGGTGATCCGGCTTGCAGGATCCTCATTGTTGAAGACCCATTGGCAGGACCAGAACAAATGGGTGCGGCAGATAGAGGGTCATTTCCGGAGGGTGGGATTGGACTGCATGGGGAGTTGCCAGCCGGGATCCTGTGGTGTTTCGCGTTTGGTGGGTGCGACAGTGCACTGTACCAGTGTATGCTCCCTACTCTGACCTGATTACATTAAGGAGTCACCTTTAACTGAACTGTTTAAAATGAGATTGAAGATGCCTTTCTGTTCTCTAGCTTTCCGTGACCTTTAGGGACTGACGTTTCCCTCCTCTCAGTCATTTGTTTTGTTTCAATTTACTGCTGGTTGTTTTGTGTTTTATTCTATGTATTCTATATATACTCCTGTCAATCATGGAGAATCCACTGCATCCACTGAACAGTGTCATCTACAGACAGAGGAGTAGCTTCAGTGACAGACTTTTGTCACCGCCCTGCTCCACTGACAGACTGAGGAGATCGTTCCTCCCCCACACTATGCGACTCTTCAATTCCACCCGGGGGAGGAAATGCTAACATTAATTTTATTTTAATTTTTTTCATTTTTATTACCATTTAATTTAATATTGTTCTTTATCAGTATACTGCTGCTGGATTACGTGAATTTCCCCTTGGGATTAATAAAGTATCTATCTATCTATCTATCTATTATGTAGTGACTTTTCTATCTATCTATCTATCTATTATATAGTGCCATTCCTGTTCATTGTGTGTTTTAATGTGAAGCACTTTGGCTATACCATTACTGATCTTCTTCTTTCGGCTGCTCCCGTGAGGGGTCACCACAGCGGATCTTCTTGTTGAATATCTTTCTGTCCTCTGCATCTTGTTCTGTCACACCATCACCTGCATGTCCTCTCTCACCACATCCATAAACCTTCTCTTAGGCCTTCCTCATTTCCTCTTCACTGGCAGCTCTATCCTTAACATCCTTCTCCCAATATACCCAGCATCTCTCCTCTGCACATGTCCAAACCAACGCAATCTCGCCTCTCTGACTTTGTCTCCCAACCGTCCAACCTGAGCTGACCCTCTAATGTACACATTTCTAGTCCTCTCCATCCTCGTCACACCCAGTGCAAATCTTAGCATCCGGCTATACCATTACTGGCAATGCTTTAAATTTACTCTATACATAGACCTTGACATAAATTGACATTATAATCTGTATTTCTATTTTAACTGAGAATTGTACTCAGTGAAGAGTGCTACAAAAAAAATAAGTTATATTGTAATCTTGACGTCAGTACAGTACAATATCAATTACACCCACAAGAGGGTGCTTATTATCATGAATACATATTAATGTCAAAGAAACACAAATGTCTGTTGAAATCAGGAAAAAAAAGCAAATCATTTGCATAAAAATGAAATTTCTCTCACCCCGTTGAGACCGTGAGAGTTTGCCTACATTTATGAACACGTCAAAGTGAAGAAGGAGAATCATCTTTCCCTTCAGGTTGACATCTCCCTAAGGATTGTTTTTTCCGTGTGTTCAGCATCTCTGAGGTTTCTTACTGAGGAAAAAGACACGGTGTGTTCTAGGAGAGCAGCCAGCTATACTGCCCACATTCATATATTGTCCAGCACATGAAAAGGATTTGTAGTCGTGCGTGTCTTTCATACATTATCTTCTCAATACCATTACTCAATACCATTGCATTGATCTGTTTGTATTTGTCCCATTACAGTCAGAGGTGATTTTTTTTTTTTTTTACCATACACTGATTCAACCAGATGTGGCTGTGCAAGTTAATTCCCCTTTTTCCCCAGTCTAGCTATAATCTCAGTTAATATGTTGGTGAGCCCCAACATTTTGTTGATGCCCTGTGAAATTATTTGGGTTATGGTAACTTGTTCATCCATCTAACTGTCTTCTAAACCTGCTTTATACTGAGCAGGGTTAGCTGAATCTATCCCAGCAAACACTGGGTACAAGACAGGAGCAGTCTCTGTATACGGTGCCAGCGCGTCATAGGGTGAGCACACATGCAGACCTACATTAGGTGCCAGTTTTAGTATCGACAGTCCATCTAATCTGCATGTCTCTGGACTGTGGCAGGAGTGAGAGTAAATCGGAACTTTAACTTGTGACCTGCCGTGAAGTTGATGCCACTTCTCAATATCTGCTACAATTTCAACATTTATCTCATTCGGTATAGCAGTCAGTACCCTGAGTGTGTGTGGCATTCAGAACCCGAACTGAAGTGCAGGCTTCTTCAGTAAAATGTGTGACTCACATTAGGCATTTTTCTGTTGAACATTCAAACAACCTGAACGAGAACAGGCCATTCAGCCCAACAAAACTCGTCAGCCGTGTCCACTTAATTCTTCTAAAATAACATCAAGTCGAGCCGCCGGCACAGTATTAGATTAGATTAGATTGTTTTATTTATAAAAGCACATTTAAAACAACAGAGGTTGTGCCAAAGTGCTGTACAAAAAAAAGCATTAAAATAAACACAATACAAAGAATCATGCAAAAGCAGATAAATAAAACAACCAATTTGGGCTTTAGCTGATGGACCCACTTTAAACACCTCCGTTTTATTTTGAATTGTACCAAGTGTCAAACTAAGGGGCACAGACAGGACTTTAACAGCTGCTGCTCCTCGCCTGTAGAACTCTTTACCTAATCACGTAAAGGAGTCGTCGACAATTCAAAACGAGATTAAAGACTCATTTCTATTCACTTGCATTCTGTGACCTTCAGTAATGCTGACGGTTTCCACGTTGTGATTATGTAACATTACTTCTATTTATTATTTATTTTATTTATGTTCATCTATTTTATTTCTATTTATCTTATTTGTATGTTTTCTCTTATTCTATTATTGTAAAGCACTTTGGCCACAGCATTCCTATGTTATTTAAATGTGCTATATAAATAAACTAGCAGAATACCAGCTTATGGCGGGAAGTAGTGTGTTAAAGAAGGTACGAAAAGAAAAGGAAAAATTTGAAAAATAACGTAACTTGATTGTTAATGTAATTGTTTTGTCATTGATATGAGTGTTGTTCTTATATATATATATATATATATATATATATATATATATATATATATATATATATATATATATATATATCTATCTATCTATCTATATATATATATATATATATATATATATATATATATATATATATATATATATATATATATATACCAGCAGGCAGTGGAAGTAGTGTGTTAAAGAAGGAAAGAGAAAGAAAAGGAAACATTTTGAAAATAACGTAACATGATTGTCAATGTAATTGTTTTGTCACTGTTATGAGTGTCGCTGTGATATATATATATATATATAGCAAAATACCACGCTTTGCAGCGATGTCATGTGTTAAAGAAGTTATGAAAAAGAAAAGGAAACATTTTAAAAATAATGTAACATGATTGTCAAAGTAATTGTTTTGTGTATTTGGCGCAGCGTCACAAAGTTTTTTCGTCTAGCTGCATCAGAAAATGTACCACAACGTCTGACACGGCTCCTTTTTAGTGTTTTCTCACAGCTTGGATTGCTGCTGTCATATATATACAAACACACACACACACACACACACATACATATCTTCATATCTACATATCTATATACATATCTACATATACACATATATATATATATACATACCTATCTACATCATATATACACACACATACATACATACACACACACAAATTATATATATATGTGTGTATGTATGTATGTATGTATGTATGTGTGTGTGTGTGTATATATATATATATATACACATACATACATATATATACATATATATATACTTGTGTGTATGTTTGTATGTGTCTATATGTGTGTGTATAGCTTTGGTCACTGAGTGCAAGGGAAAAATAATAAAATATAGTCTATAAGTTATTAAACAGTAAAACATTAACGTTTTAAGAAGTACAGGTACATTGAGCACTACTGGAGTGGTTGCGGGTAAACTACATTTTAAAGACTGTGTAACACAACAGGTAAGTAACTAACAGCAGCTAAAATGTATATGGATCATCTCTCGGTAGTAGATCCCTTTTGAAAGGCGCTACACGACGGCTGTGGTATAGAAATTACATTTTCTATTTGAACGTTCAAATTTGTGCCTCTGGTAATGTGCCTTACCGGCATTTAAAGAAAATTAGTTTTGTGTCCTCTGCACTGTGAAGAGAGAAAGGCTTTGGTTTGGGATAAAGGGTGTAAAGAAAGGAAAGTTGCCTTTTTCTTTTATATAGTATAGAGAGATGTGTTCGCTGACGTTATGATCGCCTTTTGGGGACAGTTGCGTTGGGTCTTGTGTAGACTGGTGAAACGTCCCTGCCATTAATCAGCTGAGATGGCACTGTGAGTCCTCCACTCGTGTGCGTGTCTTCATAATCCGAGGTGATGACATCATAATCGTATACGTGCAAAAGAAAGTGTGAATCGCCTTAATATTATTTTGCCGTGGTGTAGAAAAGGGGTCCCGTGTTTGCACTTGTCTGGGCTATAGCGCAGGGGGAGGATGAAAAAAATTAAAAGTGCTCACTTTGACTTAAGGCAGAAGCGCAGTCAGCGTCTCAAAGGCCGGCACAGCTATGCACGCGCGCTGGCTGCTCGACTTTTGCAGGGCAGGAGACCACAGTTTTTGCAGACACGTTCATGATATCAAAAGTCTCAGCGCTCTTTGGAGGTCATTCATATATTATATGATATATATATATATATATATATATATATATATATATATATATATATATAAAATACCCGCCCTACCCGCCCTCGCAGGAGAAGTAGTGTGATAAAGTAATGAAAAGAAAGGAAACATTTTAATAATAACGTAACATGATTGACATTGTCATGAGTGTTGCTGTCATATATATGCCTGCCTAAATAAGTCACCCTCGCTTTGTGTAGCGGCTTTAGAATGGTTGCTGGTGATTTGGAAGAAGACAGACACAGGAATACCGAATTCTGCCGTTTATTCTACAAAAGCGTCATCCAGCTTTTTTCTACAAGACAAGCAGTAAAGGGCACAGTCAGCACATGCAACGTCAGGCGCTCTCGGTCTCCTGCAAAAGCGTCATCCAGCTTTTGCCTTTTAATTAAACATGTATACACAAATACAATAAATACAAAATTTAACAATTGAATATAAACAACAATAATGAAGAACAATAATTAACGTTGCAACATACCTACAAGACAAGCAGTAAAGGGCACAGTCAGCACATGCAACGTCAGGCTCTCGGTCTCCTGTAGCAAGCCAAACAATATACCATTGAGGTTGAATCTCCGCCAAACCAAACACTTTTAAAACCCATTTCTGCCGACCAAAAGGTACAACAGAACCTTAAAGCACATCGACAACCACATGGCGTGATGGTTCCATTCAGTTTCATACAGAAAACACTTATTTAAAACTTGTCAACTTATACAAGAGACGGAGAGCGTTGAGAAGCGCCTTACCTGCAAAAGCGTCATCCAGCTTTTGCCAGGAGTCTGCTGTACGCTACATGCGCGTCCCGTGGGTGTTGCATCAATTAAAGTGACCCCCCCGCTACAACAGACAAATAGGAACTATATACAACAGATACAATGATTACATTCAAAAATAAATAAAATTTACAATATATATAAAACAAAAGAAGTTCAGTATATATAAAAAAAAAAGTTTTGAGAATGTTCACAATAAAACAAACTAACTCAGCCACATACTCCCCCCTGAACTTCTCAAAACACTGAGGGTCAGGCAATGGCAGAGTTCTAAATAACAGTAACATAACATGTCATTATTTTCTCACAGTACATCACAGTACTCTTACGTGCGACAAAACCCGTCTCCCAACCAAAAGGGAAAGTGTCAAAAGGAAGCTGGCCAGACTTCCAATGTTCACTTGCATAAGAAAGTGCCTTATACACAATCTCATCTTAATGAATAAATGACTGTTACTCCAACATTGAACTTACTTAACAGAAGTATACATATTATACACATTGCTAATTAACTTAGAACTATTCCAATAGGATAACTGACGATTGTTCACAAAAATAAAGTTTTGGCTAACCCACTAACACCACCACTAGCTTGTTTGTTTCTCTGCGTCATGTTCTGAATCAATCTGTTAACTGGTTTTACTATCCTTCCTACTCTTGTTCTGATGTGCCCTACTGTGCTACTTGGTGCTCTATCGTGTCTCAAAGTGGTTTCTGACATCGATCTTCTAGCTACTTGGTCCTCAGGATGACTGTGGTTCGGTTCTGGCACTTCTGCACCATGCAAACTATCCGTTTCACTGTTGTTGGCCCTGTTTGTCTCAACCCCAACACTATGACTATCGGCACATGGTCCAGCATGACTATCACTACTGTCTGCTTGGGAGTTTTTAGCCTCTGGCACAGCATTCTCAGCAGATACTTCAGGAGATTCAGATGATGCACATTCTCTTTCTGGAGGAACTAAAGTCTCTGCTACCCAACTGGTAGTACGCTCTATTGGGTCAAACTCTGATCCAGTCACAGAGGCAGTTCTATCCACATCACACTGGTCCCAACTTGGTTCAGAGCCACTATCAAAGGAAGGCTCCACTTCCTGTTCGAATACCACTGGCAAGAAGCTAGCTTGCAGATCAAATTCCTATGAACAATCTTCTCCTGTCCATTGATGGTGTTTTTGATGTGGTATGTATGGCACTTTGAATCTTTAGAGACCACAGTGTACAGTGTAGAGTCCCATCTGTCAGCCAACTTCCTGCGACCACGTTCACCTCTGTTTGCCAAGAGAACTCGATCTCCTTCCTCAATGTCTGCACCTTTTGTCTTCATGTTGTACAAGTCTGCCTGGCGCGCTGGCTGGATTCAGTGTTGACTTGGGCCAAGATGAAAGCTTCCTTGAGGTCATCCCTCATTCGCCTGACATAGCTATCATAGTCAATGATATCACTGTTCCTCTCCACATTGTGGAACATAACATCTACCGGCAGTCTAGGGACCCGCCCATACATGAGGTAGAAGGGAGCATACCCAGTTGACTCATGAGCTGTACAGTTATATCGAAAGTCAATGTCTGCAGCATTTGCGCCATTTAATCTTATCCCTGGGCGGTAAGGCTCTGATCATGTTCCCTAAGGTTCTATTGAATCTCTCAGTGTGGCCATTCCCCATTGGGTGATAAGGTGTTGTTCTTGACTTTTCACACCTGCAATTTGTAACAGCTCCTGGATCAGTTGGCTCTCGAAACTCGCCCCTTGGTCTGAATGGATCCTCTGGGGGAATCCATAGACACAAAAATATCTATCCCAGAGCTGGCGCGCAACTTGTTTTGCTGACTGGTCTGAGCAGCAGAAAGCATGGGCCATCTTGGTGAAGTGGTCTGTCACCACCAATACATTCACACTCCTTCCTCTGGAGTCCTCGGCAGACCAAAAGTCCAGACAAACCAGCTCAAGGGGGACGTAGTCTTGATACTTTCGAGTGGGGCTCTTCCCTCTGGCTCCAGGGTCTTGCTGACTACACAGCGTTTGCAGCATTTGACATAGTCTCGGACATCGTGCTCCATGGTACTCCAGAAAAATCTCTGCCTTGCCAGGAACAGTGTCCTACTCTGACCCTGATGACCGGCATCATTGTGGACACCACGAAGAACATGTGTGACTAAGGAGGAAGGTGTCATATACTGGTGGCGCTTCTTCCCAGTCACTGAGTCTTTACATACTCTGTACAGGATACCATCAAGCATTTTCAGTTTCTCCCATTGTTTCAGAGTCTTAAGAACCTTCAGCGATAGTACAGCCCTTTCTCTCCTTGACGGCCGCCTCCCTCGGGTGACAAATGGGATGACCTGGGACAATATAGCATCTCTCCTTTGCTCATCCTGGAGCTCTTGGAGTGAGAAGACGGGCAAAGCATCTTGGCCAGGTGGGATTAGCTGTTCCAGGTCTTGAGCCAACCAAGTGACCACCCTTTGGTTGGCTCCTTGGTCCCATTCCATATGACCTGAAAGGACCGCAGACACTTCACCGCTTGTCATAGAGCAATGTCTAAGGCTCTCAGGTGGGAATGAGCACTTGATACTCTGGTTGTTAGCACTGACTCTAAATGCCTCCTGGACCATGCCCTCTCTAACCTGCTCCGACTCCTCTAACAGTGCTTTGTACGGCTCTTTAATGAGCCTCTGGCAAACACGATTTTGGACAAAGGGCTGCCTGCTTAGGGCGTCTGCAACAATGTTCTTACTACCAGAGATGTACTTGATGTCGAAGTTGTATGGGGACAGTTTTGCTACCCATCGCTGCTCGCATGCATCGAGTTTGGGCTTTGTGAGGATGTAGGTTAGCGGATTGTTGTCTGTCCAGACGGTGAAGTTGTGTCCCTTTAGCCAATGGCTAAATTTATCACAAACAGACCATTTCAGTGCCAAAACTCTAGGCGTACGCTGGATAGTTGCTCTGAGCACGGGTGAGAGCCTTACTGGCAAAGGCAATGGGGCGTGCTTTACTTTCACCCTCTTGGACCTGAGATAGCACAGCCCCTAATCCATCCTGCGAGGCATCAGTGGACAAGATGAATGGTCGACTAAAATCAGGGTGTGCGAGGACAACAGAGTCCAAGAGAGTAGATTTTAACTGTTCAAATGAGTCACGCTGCTCCTGCCTCCAGTCACTTGGGTGTAGTTTCCTGAACGAAGCAGCACCTCGTGCATTCCCTTTCCTCCCCTTAGGTGCAGCAGTCAGGGCGAACAAGGGCTTGGCTATACTGGAACAATCTTGGATGAACTGCTGATAGTACATGACCATGCCCAAGAATGACCTGATCTTCTTCTGTGATGGCGTTAAGCCATCCTCCATCATAAGGTCAGCCTCTGTCATAGCAGCGATAGCTTTGACCTTGTCAGGGTCAGTTGAGACACCACTTTCATCCACGATATGCCCCAAGAACCTCACAGTTCTTCTGAGTAGCTGGCATTTTTTTGGGGCCAGTTTCAGTCCATGAGCATGGAGCCTGCTGAAGACCATCTCCAGCCTCTTGAGGGCTTCAGCTTCATTGGGTGCATACACTAGTACATCATCCAAGTAACAGAGCATCGTCAGGAAGTTCTGGTCACCAAAATACCCATCATGAGGCGCATGAAGCTTGCAGGGCTATTACAGAGGCCCTGCGGAGCCTGTTAAATTCATACAGCCCCATAGGTGTGGTGAAAGCTGTAAGTTTTTTGTGTTCCTCTGCCATTGCGATGTTATAAAAGCCAGAGGTAAGGTCCATGGCACTAAAGATGGCGCTCCCTCCTAGAGCTGCAAGACAGTCAGACTGGTGTGGCAAGGGATGTGCGTCCTTGATTGTGCGCGTGTTCAGCCAGCGATAATCCACACATATCCTGAGATCACCATTCTTCTTCCAAACAAGCACTAGTGGGAGGCCCACTCACTGTTAGACTTGCGGATGATCTCAAGCTCTTCCATCTCTGTGAGCACTTGACGGAGCTTATGATATTGCCCTGGTGGGACACGTCGATATGGAAGTCTGAAGGGTCGATCATCAGACAGATGGATGTGGTGAACAAAGTCTTTAGCCATCCCACAGTCAAGCTTACTCTTTGAGAACACATCCTCATACTTTTGCACTAGCTGCAGCAACTGAGATTTCCAGTGGTGGGACACCTCACAGGAGTCAATATCCAGATCTTCCAACCCCAACTTATGTAGGCTATCGTGAAAACTGGGACAAGGAGGGTCACCTTGCTTGTTGGCCACTTCATCACACAGCGTCTGACTCTGCAGCTCAAGCTCCTCTGCTGGTGTCTGTCCAGTGGTCACATCCAAATCTTCAACAGCAATGCAGGGTGACACATTTGCAACCTTGGTGTTGCGCTTTAAGATGATTGGTTTGTCAGAGGTGTTCAAAATTCTTATTGGGACCCACTTATCACCACTCATGGAGCACACCGACCTGCAGACAATGATGCTTTTCTTGTGAGTTTGTGCCTTAGATGGTTCAATCAAAATGGCACTGCCCTCAGAAAGAGGTGAGGCTGCAGGTAATTTGGCCCAAACCAGGTGTTCTTGTTTAGGGAGAAGAGTCACTGCCTGCGCCAACCTGGCGGTTCCAATAGCCTCTGGGATTGTCTCACCTCTCCACCTGCTAATGCCAGACAGCATATTAAGAAACTGCACTATTTCAGGTGCTTTAGCGGACTCAGGTTTGCTTACAACATGCCAGAACTGAGGAGACTGCTTGAACCACTTTAGAAGGTGCTTTATAACATTTGTGCCCAGGATAAGCTGGTCTTTTGCCCAGGGACAACCAGGGCAGGCACACTGAATGCACATCCATACACCTCCATCATTAAGTTGTAAATGCACTTGGGCCTAACCTCAACTCCACCACAGCCAATGAGCACAACATCAGTCTGGATATTGTCAATCTCCAGTGCCAATCCAGCATTCTTTAGCACCTGCTCAGCTTCCTCATTAATGGTGCAAGCCATAGAGCCGGTGTCGAGCAACGCTTGTAATGAGACTTTATCACCCACCTGTGCACTGGTATAAAACAGACTGTCAGCTTTATCAAGTCTAATCATGTTCTGAAACAGTACAGTACTCCCAGGTGGGGCAGATTTCAGGCACTTTGTATACACAAACTGCACATCTTCATCAAGGTTGAGGGCTTCAACATTTTTACTCACACTGTCCCCTCCTGAGTGTGAGCAACTTAGTTTCCCTGATCAGATGAGCTAACGTTTTGTGCAATAATGGCTTTGGGGCAGTCTCTCCGCTGATGCCCTATTTCTAGACAGGTTAGACATCTCCTCTCCCGCATACAATGTGTTCGTGTTGAGTGAGAGGCGTCCCGCAGACTTGGCATGGAGGGAAACGTGCTGGGGTTGAAGCCTGTGGTCTAGCTGTAGCATGAACAGGCTGACTGGTGCGCTCCAACACTCTCTCCAGCATACTTAACACACGCTCCAGAGCATTTGGCTCTGAAATGACTGCCTCACTTGACTTGGTTGGATTAGGCGGGCTGCACCTGGCTGTGTTCACATGAGCACATGCAACTTCGGGTTCTGGCACACTGCTACTTGTTACGGTAGTGGCCACTTGTATAGCATGTGACTTGATCATGTCTGCACCTGATCTTTTAGCTCGGCATTCTCGCTGATGCTCATCTATAGCCTCTTGTACCTCTGTAATTGACCACTTGCTTGTAGGCTTACACTTGAAAACACATGCGAGACTACGGTCAGGACAGTTTCGGATAAACATCATGGCTATTTCTGCATCCATATTCTCTAATTTACTACCCTGACGTCCCAAGTGCCTATTAGCCACTTCAGCAGCTGTGTTCAACCTGACCCAGTAATCTATTGGCGTTTCTGTTGCTATTGGTTGGGTGGCATAGAAATCGCCAGTGGTAGACATGAAGCAGGGCTCTCACTAAAATAACGTCTCAATATAGAATAGATTGTCTCAGGGTTAACAGTAACACCAGGTGAGGGGTTGCTTTTCAGTCCCACTTTGACTATACTTTTTGCCTTACCAAGGAGGTGGTTCAGGACCTCATCTCCCTGTTCATGACTTGGAAGGACTTTTTTATGCAGGTACACCTCCATCAGCTCAATCCACTCCTGAATGGAGTATCTGTCTGCACCATCGCCACGATACATCGGGGGCTCTTTAATATCTGGCCTCACTACTAAGCTCACTTTGGACAAGTTTAGGGTTGTGTCAGGTGGTTCAACCCTAGCTGACTCAGCTGGTGGAGGCTGACTTGGAGTGAATGGGTGCTGACTAGCCAGCAAACAGCTGGCTATGGATTCACCTATCTGGCTCCCCAACTCACCAATTAACACACGTAATTGTTGTACAGTGTTGTCATTTGTAACGGGAGTCGAGAATTGAGGTTCAGGGGCAGGTATGTCATTTACACTTTCTGATTCAAATGGTTCATTTAAATCATAGGTTAGCACTGAGGTCCTACCAGCTGCTCCATCTATATTAAACAAACCCCTCCCCCTGCCTAGAAGTTGTGTAGAAATATTAAAGGTATGTTGACCTCTGCCTGCCATATCTCACACAGGAACAAAACAGTTACAATAACAGTGAGCAAGAACTATAAAGCAGTTTACATTAAATATTTCAACTTATGTCACTAACTCTTAACATGAACTTATATTAACCACAGTTGCGCTTATGCAAAACACCAAAAACCATCTCAGCAGCTACAAAAGATCCACACTTCCACCAACTTGATATCCCACGATGTCACGAGCACACAGCTTGACCTCGGCGATCGGCAGTAGCTGATCAGTGGATCCGGGTCACGGCACCAGTTTTATGTAGCGGCTTTAGAATGGTTGCTGGTGATTTGGAAGAAGACAGACACAGCAATACCCGAATTCTGCCGTTTATTCTACAAAAGCGTCATCCAGCTTTTTTCTACAAGACAAGCAGTAAAGGGCACAGTCAGCACATGCAACGTCAGGCGCTCTCGGTCTCCTGCAAAAGCGTCATCCAGCTTTTTTCTTTTAATTAAACATGTATACACAAATACAATAAATACAAAATTTAACAATTGAATATAAACAACAATAATGAAGAACAATAATTAACGTTGCAACATACCTACAAGACAAGCAGTAAAGGGCACAGTCAGCACATGCAACGTCAGGCGCTCTCGGTCTCCTGTAGCAAGCCAAACAATATACCATTGAGGTTGAATCTCCGCCAAACCAAACACTTTTAAAACCCATTTCTGCCGACCAAAAGGTACAACAGAACCTTAAAGCACATCGACAACCACATGGCGTGATGGTTCCATTCAGTTTCATACAGAAAACACTTATTTAAAACTTGTCAACTTATACAAGAGACGGAGAGCGTTGAGAAGCGCCTTACCTGCAAAAGCGTCATCCAGCTTTTGCCAGGAGTCTGCTGTACGCTACATGCGCGTCCCGTGGGTGTTGCATCAATTAAAGTGACCCCCCCGCTACAACAGACAAATAGGAACTATATACAACAGATACAATGATTACATTCAAAAATAAATAAAATTTACAATATATATAAAACAAAAGAAGTTCAGTATATATAAAAAAAGTTTTGAGAATGTTCACAATAAAACAAACTAACTCAGCCACATTTGCTCTTACTTTATTTACCGTTCATTTAATCATGGCTATTGGCGGAAAAATTATAAAATGGAAGGAGGATGGCTTTACCAAAACAATTATTGATGGCGAATCGATTATTCATAAAGCTTGAATTGGTGATGTTTTTCTGTGTTAACCTCATATTTTTCAGACATCTTCTCAAACTAAGGTGGTGCCCGCGTATCGCAGCGAGAAGTAGAGTGTTAAAAAGCTAGAAAAGAAAAGGGAACATTTTAAAAATAACGTAACATGACTGTCAATATACAGTATTTGTTTTGTGAGTGTTACTGAGTGTTGCTGTCATCAAGGATTTGATTATCATTATTTCTTTCAATCAGGTTCATATTTGTAGGATGTGTTGTGTTCAAGTTACATTCCGTGTTTGTCAATCGTTGTAAAGATGACAGGTTTCATTCATCGATTCGTTTCTTACTGCATCAATAAACAGCTCGTCTTCTTCTTTATCTGAGACCTGACACACTGCATGCACGGGTTTTTTTTTACACTGTCTTCCTTTAGCGGGACATTGACTTTTTCCACCGTGTGCTTTGTTTCCGCAGTAGCTGGATTTATGAATATGCTTATCAGGCGCTTCATATTTTTGCTGCCTTTTCAATTGTGTAATTCGGTTTTTGTTCAGCGCTCTTTGGAACTGTTGCCTTTTATCTGTGCACTGCGTCAGTTCACGTGAGCCACTCGGTGTACATGCATCGCAGGTTCCCAGCTGTGCTGGTGCCATCTCGTGTTATGTCCATAGCTTTATTTAATGTTACCTTAGTCCTGGCACTTAAAACTTTCTCTCGCAGTTTCGCTGAGTTTGTGTCAAACACCACCCTGACCATCTCATCTTCCTCTCCATAAGCACAGTCCTTCACCCGTGAATATTTACCCGTGGCAGTTTGCTATTGGATTGCCGCTGACGGACGGCCTTATATGGGCAGGCACTAAATTACAAACGCCAGCGGCAGCCTGTCTATGAACTTAATTTAAAGTGTAGGTTTACATCGTGCTTTGTTTCCGAAGTAGCAGAACTCATGAATATGGTTGTATATGTCACTTTTTCGCTTCTTATTGTTTGCTGCCTTCTCAATTATATAATGCATGTTTTCTTCAGCGCTTTTTTCAGGTCTTCCTGGTTTTCTATGTACTGCGTGATTACGTGGGAGGCGTGATGATGTCACACGAAACTCCGCCCACGGCGTTGAAGCTCATCTCCATTACAGTAAATGGAGAAAAACTGCTTCCAGTTATGACCATTACGCGTAGAATTTCGATATAAAACCTGCCCAACTTTTGTAAGGAAGCTGTAAGGAATGAACCTGCCAAATTTCAGCCTTCCACCCACACGGGAAGTTGGAGAATTAGTGATGAGTGAGTGAGGGCTTTGCCTTTTATTAGTATAGATTGACATTGACATGACATTCCGTATATGCTCCAATAGTGGCCCCCGGCGTTTATTTGCAAAACTTGCCTCGGCTCCCGACGCTTAATAGAGACCGGCTGCTATTAGAGACTGGCCATTATTAACAAAAACCTTCAGAACGCAATATTTTTTTTGCGTGTGTCGGTACATGTAGGTACACAAAAATATCGGCTAATATTACTTTATTTGAATTTCACGTGCTGCGTAAGACTGTTAAAGATAAATGGCAATGTCTTTCTGTCGTATAAATCCGCAATGATGGCTTCGTTGTTGTCCAGTTCACTATCATCTTCCTCTTCTTCCAGGTTTGTCCATATTTTGGTCAACCCAGTATGAAAATGGCCAGTTTCACCCATTCCTCTTTGCAGCACCTCTCAAGCTCCATCAGGTTGGATGGGAAGCGTCGGTGCACAGCCATTTTAAGATCTCTCCAGAGATGTTCAGTCAGATTCAAGTCTGGGCTCTGGATTGGACACTCAAGGACATTCACAGAGTTGTCCTGAAGCCACTCCTTTGATATCTTGGCTGTGTGCTTAGGGTCGTTGACCTGCTGAAAGATGAACCGTCGCCCCAGTCTGAGGTCAAGAGCGCTCTGGAGCAGGTTTTCATCCAGGATGTCTCTGTAGATTGCTGCAGTCATCTTTCTCTTTATCTTGACTAGTCTTGCAGTTCCATCCCCACAGCATGATGCTGCCACCACCATGCTTCACTGTAGGGATGGTATTGGTCTGGTGATGAGCGGTGCCTGGTTTCCTCCAAAAGTGACGCCTGGCATTCACACCATAGAGTTCAATCTTTGTCTCATCGGACCAGAAAATTTTGTTTCTCATGGTCTGAGAGTCCTTCAGGTGCCTTTTGGCAAACTCCAGGCGGGCTGCCATATGCCTTTTACTAAGGAGTGGCTTCCGTCTGGCTACTCTACTGGTGGACTGCTGTAGAGATGGTTGTCCTTCTGGAAGGTTCTCCTCTCTCCACAGAGGACCTCTGGAGCTCTGACAGAGTGGCCATCGGGTTCTTGGTCACCTCCCTGACTAAGGCGCTTCTCCCCCGATCGCTCAGTTTAGATGGCCGGCCAGCTCTAGGAAGAGTCCTGATGGTTTCAGACTTCTTCCAGTTACAGATGATGGAGGTCAGTGGGACCTTCAAAGCAGCAGAAATTTTTCTGTAACTTTCCCCAGATTTGTGCCTCGAGACAATCCTGTCTCGGAGGTCTACAGACAATTCCTTTGACTTCATGCTTGGTTTGTGCTCTGACATGAACTGTCAACTGTGGGACCTTCTATAGACAGGTGTGTGCCTTTCCAAATCATCTCCAGTCAACTGAATTTACCACAGGTGGACTCAATGAAGCTGCAGAAACATCTCAAGGATGATCAGGGGAAACAGGATGCACCTGAACTCAATTTGGAGCTTCATGGCAAAGGCTGTGAATACTTATGTACATGTGCTTTCTCAATTTTTTTATTTTTAATAAATTTGCAAAAATCTCAAGTAAACATTTTTCACGTTGTCATTATGGGGTGTTGTGTTTAGAATTCTGAAGAAAAAAATGGAATGGAATAAGGCAGTAACATAACAAAATGAGGAAAAAGTGATGCGCTGTCAATACTTTCCGGATGCACTGTATATATAAAATCCAACATCCGTCTGTCTGTATGTCTGTCCGCTGTGCACGACAGAACTACTTAGCAGATTTAGATCTGTTTTTTTTCTATAATTTGCTTGAACATTCTGGTTGATTTTCCGACCTCTCTCTTCGCTCTAAGAATCATAGTTCGCTTGCAGGAGAGATATATTTGCGTTAATCCGAGGCAGAGGCTATGGGCCAAGGGGAGAGGAAAACGTGATGTTAGGAATAGGGAGCCAAGCAGGGCCCTCCTCACTGTCCTGTTTCATTTCTACGCAGGCGAAGCCATGGGGGATGGCTAGTCTCAAGATAAATAGAAGAGACATATTATAATTATATTTCATCATTGAAAACTGTCCCACATCACAAAATAAAAGATTTAAACAAGATGATTGAAGAAGGTCAGTGATCAAAATTAGAGAGTTTGTTAAAGTAGTTAACACCTGGTTCTAATCTGACAAGGTCTGTAAATACCAGGCAACACCAACCGATTAGTCAACACTGGTAGGCATTGTGCAAGATGTTGAGCCACTCTAGGGGGACTGAAACCCTGCAGTGTCAGGTTGTTCAGATGAAGGCTGATACGATGACCATGTAAGCTATTGGAAGAGAAACTAGTCATTCCAAGAGTGTCATTTCTTGAATATTGAAGCTGTACAAAGAAACCGTCGTTCAGGTCGTGATAAAAGGCTGGTCACCCACATGAGACAAGTGCACGAGAAAACAGAACAATATGGAGACTCTCAGTAGGAGATCAGTTCAGCACCGCAGCTAGAAATACTTGCCAATTCAGTGCAGAACAGGGCAAGAGTTTGTCTTGACATACAATGTCTCATCGTCCAAAGCCCACTCCGCAGTGACCAAGTCTCTCATCAGCAAGAAGAATAAAAAAACTAGACTAGCCGTTTCTGAGCAGCATGTTGTGTGAACAGAAGAGAACTGGTCCAGAGTTCATTTTGGTGATAAAAGCAAGTTTAATTTAGTTGGTTCAGATGGAAAACATTATGTTCAGTGTCAAATTGGTGAAAAACTGAACCTAAAGTGTGTGAAGATGTCAGTGAAGTTAGGAGGAGGAATCATCGTGATGTGAGGAATGTCCTGTCCTACACCTGTCATACATTTACTTCGCAAGTTGAATGCTAATGTGTATCAACAACATGCTGTTCGGTCCTTGCAAACGTCACCCAGTCAGCCAGCCATTTTTATGCTTGACATCGCCCCTTGTCACACTGCAAAACAGGTGAAGCAATTCTTAGAAGAGAAGAATATCAAAGTGATGAAATGAGCAGCCCAGAGTCCTGATCTGAACCTGATTGACAATCTCTGGAAGATGACTGGCGACAAAGTTATGGCAAAGAAACCAACTACAGATACCGAATTGTGGAAGAGGCTGGAAGACGAGTGGAACAAAATCAAGCCAGAGCAGTGCAAGAAATTGGTCATGTCCTGTGGGCGCAGATGTGCCAGAGTCATCAAAAGCAAGAGCTTCTACATTTCCAACAAAATTTTGAACACTGTAATCGTCAAAAAGTGTTGACAAAATTAATTTGCAGGGTTCTTTTGCAGTTCAGTTGTAACAGTTCTCTAATTTGGTTCACTGTACTTTTCCAAAATGAAATGTTTTTTGTTGAAAACATTCTAGTAGAGTTTGCTTCCCGGGTCCTCCCCACGTGGGGTTTGCATGTTCTCCCCGTGTCTGTGTGGGTTTCCTTCCACAGTCCAAAGACATGCAGGTTAGGTGCATTGACAATCCTAAACTGTCCCTGGTGTGTGCTTGGTGTGTGTTGTGCCCTGCGGTAGGCTGGCACCCTGCCCAGAGATTTGTTCCTGCCTTGCACCCTGTGCTGGCTGGGATTGGCTCCAGCAGACCCCCGTGACCCTGGGGATATAGCGGGTTGGAAAATAACTGACTGACATTCTAGTAGAATAGCAATCATACCTACAGCTACTATGACTTTATATTTTGACCAGTGACAGTTCAGCAATATTTGAAAGAAACAATTTTTCATAAATTGCTCTCTCAGTTTTGATTGCTAGCACATGAGCCCAAGATTATCTGTCCTGTTGCAAGAGTCTCCTTTTATTCAGTCTTCCATATCTTGTTTTGCTGACAGTTGCACTTTAGTTTCCTGTGCCATTTGTCCTCACATACATTTTTACCAGAAGGTGTTCACCCGCCCAAGCTGGTCACAATGCTGCTCTTAAACGCATTTCTCTTTATTTCTACTGTTCTGCACAACATTCTCTGCTGCATGTAAAACTGGCTGCGTTCCCAGAGGACTCTATCATTTCCAATCAACACTTGTTTTACTGCCTCAGTTTCGTTTTGACATAATTTGTTTTTGGGAAGCTGGATGACCATTTTTTTTTTCTCTGTTCCTTTAATATAAGATATTTACATGGTTATGGTGTCGTTTTGTTTTGATGATGTTGGGATGTTGCATTTCTTTGCTCCGTTGACTACTTTAACCCGTTTTTTTGTGGTACTTATGCTAAAGGATATTTCCATTCTGAAAAGGAAAGAAGCTTAAAGATTCAATGTTTGAGCTGTATAGCCTTCATTAGGTGTGCAACTGAACAGAAAAAAGCAAGTAACTTATATTAGGAGTGGAAGGAGGGAACAAAGTTAAGACAGATGAAAGAAGAAAAGGTGAGAATAAGTGTGAAAATGCTGCCATCAGAGAAGATGACTGGAAAGATTAAAAATGTAGCCAGTCATTAAAACCTGGAGAAGTAAGTGATCCCAGGCTGGAAATGAGCTGAGCTTCTTCTGTGTTTCTTTGAAAAGTGTCTTTGAAGTCCCGTGAAAGAACACAAACAAAAAAAACCTCCTGGCTTGGTTGGAGTTCATGTTTGTTCAGGTGTGAGATGTGCTCATTCTGTTAGAATTGTGCAGCCCTTTCAGGGCAACAATGAGGTAGCCAGCCAGCCTCTGGCCCCTGCTAAGGTAGCTAACCTTGGCCGTATTGCTAATGTGTTTGTTCTCTTCAGCCCCTCCAGGGGTAATGGCGAGGTAGCCAGCCTCTAGCCTCAACTAAGGTATTGATGCTGAAGCAGCCAGTCTAGGTTTTCATTAAGATATTGATGATGAGGTAGCCTACCTCGGCCATAGCTAAGATATTGATGATGAGGTAGCCTACCTCGGCCATAGCTAAGATATTGATGATGAGGTAGCCTACCTTAGCCATTTCTGATATGTATTGATGCTAAGGTAGCCAGCCTTGATTAAACAATGATCAAAGGATATGAAATTGTCTACATTGGCTTTATAAGGCGTTTCATGTGAATGACTCAAACGTGCTCCATTAAACAGTCTGCTAGTCATCAACCTGTTTCACCTAACTATATATCTGTGTGTGTTTTATTTTATTGTTTGAATAAATATATGATGACTCCTGTTTTTTTTTCTAGTTCTCCCTATTTTCTAAAATTTCTGAAGTTGATAGTTTTCACATCTGACTATTTTGGGTTTAAAATTTATTGTACCTTACATTACTGCATCAGTTGTAGACAACAGATTTGAAATTTCAAATTTTTATTTCTTTTTCTCTTACTGTCTCCATTTACCATTTGGTCCAGTTTATGGGGAAGTGATACATGATAAAAAAAATTATTGGGCCGCACCCAAAATCACAAGTTAAAAAACAGCAGTAATAGAAATTAGCACCCTTAGCCTCTTTGTATAATTTTTTTTGCACTACGTGTTATCCTCTGTTTTACTGTGTGAAAGCGTTCACAAAAAGTCCTTTAAACTCTAAGGTTCTTTTTATTTTGGTGGACAAGTTAATACTGGAAGTGGCAAAACTATTGGTTTACATGTACACCCCACATACTTGCCTGCAGACATTCACTCATCACTCATTCTTATCACAAACTGCAAGGGTCGAGGCTAATCAGCATCAATATTTTGGCAAAGGCTAGGGCTGGCTACCTTAGCATGAATACACTCAGCAATGTCAATGGCTACCTCCTCATCCGATCTCAGTAATGTAGGCTACCTCATCATCAGTATCTCAGTAATGGCCAAGGTAGGCTACCTCATCATCAATATCTTAGCAATGTCTGAGGCTGGCTACCTCCTCATCCGTATCTCAGTATTGTCTGAGGCTGGCTACCTCCTCATCAGTATCTCAGTAATGGCAGAAGTAGGCTACTCCTCATGTGTATCTCAGCAATGGCCAAGGTAGGCTACTTCATTATCAATATCTTAGCAATGTCTGAGGCTGGCTACCTCATCATCAATATCTTAGCAATGTCTGAGGCTGGCTACCTCCTCATCCGTATCTCAGTAATGGCAGAGGTAGGCTACCTCATCATCAGTATCTCAGTAATGGCAGAAGTGGCTACTCATCATCAGTATCTCAGCAATGGCCAAGGTAGGCTACTTCATTATCAATATCTTAGCAATGTCTGAGGCTGGCTACCTCATCATCAATATCTTAGCAATGTCTGAGGCTGGCTACCTCCTCATGTGTATCTCAGCAATGACCAAGGTAGGCTACCTCATCATCAATATCTTAGCAATGTCTGAGGCTGGCTGCCTCATCATCAGTATCTCAGTAATGGCTGAAGTAGGCTACCTCATCATCAAGTTAAACAGCAAAGTCCCCAAAAGCCTCCATTTCTCATCGTCTTACAAGCATACACAGTTTCAGGTTATGTAACACACCGCAATAACAAAAGAACTCATTCTAAGTGAGCTAACGTCCCCTTCTGGCAAATTCCAGCACCAGTTGTCTCCAATCTTAGCCTCTGTAGCTTGTAAATCCTTTGGAATCCTCATAGGTCTCTCGGTGGCCTCCCTCACTAGATGTGATGAGCAAACCCTGCAGAGTTAACATTGCCATGAGTTTGGTGAAGTAACGGAAATGTTTCAGAATTTTAACAAATTCCAAGAAAAGCATTGTGGTCAATGTGGAAGGTGTAGCTAACAATGGTGCAATGGTGTTTTAATTGTCCTTGAGGCATAGAGAAGTATCTGCCAACTAGGCTTGACTAATTATTGTTGCCAAAAATGTGATCTGAGCTGTGTGGCAGCAGGGCTAACCACTGTACCACCGCCAATAGCAAAAGACATAGCCAAATTGATAGCCAATAACAAATTTAAAGAAATGGTCACAAAAAATAAAACATATTTCCTCACAGAGTTCCAATATTGGGGCACACATTAGCCATTTGAGACTGGCTCATTCCATTGTCTGAAGTTGCGACACTGGGTGCAGATACTTTACACTTTTTTCTTTCATGAAGAAGATAGAAGCACCTTGTAAACAGTAATATATCTTTTGGCAGTCAGTCAGTCATTATCCAACCTGCTACATCCTAACACAGGGTAACGGGGGGTCTGCTGGAGCCAATCCCAGCAAGCACAGGACGCAAGGCAGAAACAAACCCCGGGCAGGGCACACACACACACACACACTAGGGACAATTTAAGATCGTCAGTGCATCTAATCTGCATGTCTTTGGATTGTGAGAGGAAACCCACGCAGACACGAGGAGAACATGCAAACTCAGGGTGCAAGGCAGGAAACAAACCACGGGCAGGGCACCAGCCCACCGCAGTATATCTTTTGTTGTGATTATTATTTTTATTATTATTTTCCAGAGTCTCTTTCTAATGGAGAAACAGGGGGAGGGCACCTTTAAGGCCAGCACATGGCTAATTATGCAATCAAATTAAAAATGCAGCTTGGCAGCAGTCTTACAGTACACATGTGTGAAAGTTCTATGCATGGCTACCACAGCTCTGTGATATCTCATTGGCCTCGCAAAGCATCATGGGGCTCTGTGAAACATTTTTGGGTAAGGCGAATTTACAGGAAAATTTTCTGTGATACTCATACGATAAAAGTGTATGAGGGTGTGAGATACAAAAAACACAAATCAGGGCAAACATTGCTTTGGAATAGTTCAGGTGTTTGGGCAAAATAGAAAGAGAGAGAGGGGTTAGGAGCAGACACTGATGCAGCCACATAGAAAAAAAAAGCAGTGTGCTCCGTGGTTCTCCCTCAGGTGGGTGTTAGCATATCATAATCTCTTGGACCAATGGCGCAAGTTTTCTGCAGTCGACTTATACGACCACATTATAAAATACCATAAATAATACTATCTGCGGGACAACTGATCCGCGAGTATATACATTATGTAAATCTTGTCACACAAATCAGAGACAGGAGTCATAAAAGGTTTGGGACAGTCACCTATATAATGTTCCCTGGCTACAAAAAGGGTAAATGGATAGCACTTGATGTGCATAAATCGGAGTCCAAAACAGAACGTGATCAACTTTTTGTAAGATGGCAGCTTTAAAGGCCAAAACAGGATATGATGTCAACAGGGGCTGGATCCAGAAGAATCTTCCTCCAAAGGCTCGGACCCGGAAGTGATGTCTTAAAAAGGGCCGGAACTGGAAGGGTCCTCCTCCATAGGTTTGAGACCGGACGTGACATCATCAGAAGGGCCGGAACTGGAAGTGATGTCATCAGAAGGTTGGGAGCCTGAAGTGACATCATCAGGGTTGAGGTAGGATTTCCCGTGCAGGAAAGCGAGAATAAAGGTCAGCGCACTCTGCCACCCCCTGGTCTGGCATGGAATTACTCTCATTTAGACCCTTCAGCTGCCTCCCATGCGCATGTGGTGACAGTCTGTAAGGATGAGTTTGGTTATAAGGTCAGATGCTTGGGAGGAGAGGAGAATAAATAAACGCGCAAAATCTGCAGAGGTTCCAAGTCCATAAGACCACCCAGCCCCCACTGGGTTTTCTACCTAACATAAATGTTCTTAAATCAATCCTCTTTGTCTCCAGGCTGCTTATGAGAGGATTCAATGAAGTTCATCTTGTGGACAGCTGAGGCATTCACTTTCATTCCAACATCACAGGGGTCTGCATGGTACTTTGATCAGGTGGTGGTGACTCAAATTACCACCAAAGAAGAACCGGAAAAGACAGAAAAGTAGCGATTAGTACAGTATAGATTGAAGAATATGATAATTCTGTGCCCATATAGTCTATTAGGAGTTTAACTAGAATGTAGCTACAAAAATTAAAATAATGGGTTTTTAGCAGTTTTTTAAAATGTTCCACAGTTAGCCTGGTGATTTTCTATCGGTAAAGTATTTCAGATTTTTAGGTGCATAACTGCAAAAGGTAGCCTCACCACTTTGTTTTTAAGCTTGGCTCTTGGAATTATAAGCAGACCACCACTACAAGATCTATGGTTATGACTTGGAAGTTTAGGAGGACAGGCACCCCAAAATAGATAGCGATAGATAGATACTTTATTAATCCCAAGGGGAAATTCACAGTAGTAAAAAGTGTGCAGGGAACGAGTCCACATAAAAGAAAGTGATAGGAGTGATCAGTAAAATAGAGAAAAAAGGTAGAAAAATAAAGTCGTGCACAGAGCTGCTGGAAAGCCTGCCACTCGCGGTGGCGCCTGAGTCAGGCACCAATATAGGAAGGAGCCGATTATTTAAGTCTTCATACACATTCAGGTGGATTTACACAACAATAAAATGGCAACTCCAGACAGGTGATCTCCATTGAGCTAATTCTGTGACTTCTACCACCATTTGGCTGTATCGGTGAGGATTTAAGGGCAGTGGTGTAGCTTGGGGCGAGCGGAAGGGGATGGTCCGACCTGGGCGGCACATTTTTGGTGGCAACATTGTTGGCCCACAGGCTCAGTACAATTTATGTGTACGCAGCAGGGCCCGGAAAAATATCACTCATGAATGAAAAAAGTAAAATTCTCAGATTTTTATCCACAAATGCTTCAAAAATAATTTTCACGCTGTCCTTCTGTGACGGCGTCAGACACAGCAGTTGAAATTTATGAGTCATTAACAAAAATAAACATAAAAATTACACCGATAATAATTTCTAGGAAGATAAACAACTAATTTACAATTTATTATTTCGTTTTGTTATCAATCCGAATGAGCAGAAAACATGCCCACCTATCACTTGTACACTATACTGGTTCTGGTTTTCACAGCGTAATTATATTAAACTAATCATTAGAACACGGCTTATCAGTGTTTCTATACTATATTCTTGTCTAGTTGATGCTTACAAATAATTATATGTGAAAAATTATTGCTGTTTCTCTATATATGAATAAATCTATGCTCTATACGTCATTTTAATTTTCTATTTTAATAGTTTAACAAATTTAGATATGTTGGAGGGAGGCAAATTGAAGCACCGCCCGCCCCGAGCAGCATGAACTCGAGCTATACCTGTATTTTTGATCATTTAGTTTATGTCTTATATTTGTAATTAATTTACACAACCTGGCAGAAATCTTTTCTCACTTTGACACTAGAGTCTTTTTCTGTTGATTAGTGTCTTAAAAGTCAAATTAAATCCACTGGGATTCAATGTTGTATGATAATCAAATGTGACAACATCAAAAGGGTAAACACTTTTTATAGGCACTGCATGTTGTACGGCATACGAAAAGGTCAGAGCCGAACTGTGGGCATAAGCAAACAAAAGCCAGTATGTTGGGAGGTACAAATGCTAGGAAGGTTGGTTAAAATCTTGTTAAAAAAAATAACAAAGCCTATTTGGTGATTAACAAGACTAGAAAGAGAGGACTGTAGGAACCTAATAACTGGTTGGGCCACCCTTAGCACCAATAACTGCAATCAAGCGTTTGCGATAACTTGCAATGAGTCTTTTACAGCGCTCTGGAGGAATTTTGGCCCACTCATCTTTGCAGAATTGTTGTAATTCAGCTTTATTTGAGGGTTTTCTAGCATGAACCGCCTTTTTAAGGTCATGCCATAGCATCTCAATTGGATTCAGGTCAGGACTTTGACTAGGCCACTCCAAAGTCTTCATTTTGTTTTTCTTCAGCCATTCAGAGGTGGATTTGCTGGTGTGTTTTGGGTCATTGTCCTGTTGCAGCACCCAAGATCGCTTCAGCTTGAGTTGATGAACAGATGGCGGACATTCTCCTTCAGGATTTTTTGGTAGACAGTAGAATTCATGGTTCCATCTATCACAGCAAGCCTTCCAGGTCCTGAAGCAGCAAAACAACCCCAGACCATCACACTACCACCACCATATTTTACTGTTGGTATGATGTTCTTTTTCTGAACTGCTGTGTTCCTTTTACGCCAGATGTAACGGGACATTTGCCTTCCAAAAAGTTCAACTTTTGTCTCATCAGTCCACAAGGTATTTTCCTCTTGGCAATCATTGAGATGTTTCTTAGCACAATTGAGACGAGCCCCAATGTTCTTTTTGCTTAACAGTGGTTTGCGTCTTGGAAATCTGCCATGCAGGCCGTTTTGCCCAGTCTCTTTCTTATGGTGGAGTCGTGAACACTGACCTTAATTGAGGCAAGTGAGGCCTGCAGTTCTTTAGACGTTGTCCTGGGGTCTTTTGTGACCTCTCGGATGAGTCGTCTCTGCGCTCTTGGGGTAATTTTGGTCGGCCGGCCACTCCTGGGAAGGTTCACCACTGTTCCATGTTTTTGCCATTTGTGGATAATGGCTCTCAGTGTGGTTCGCTGGAGTCCCAAAGCTTTAGAAATGGCTTTATAACCTTTACCAGACTGATAGATCTCAGTTACTTCTGCTCTCATTTGTTCCTGAATTTCTTTGGATCTTGGCATGATGTCTAGCTTTTGAGGTGCTTTTGGTCTACTTCTCTGTGTCAGGCAGCTCCTATTTAAGTGATTTCTTGATTGAAACAGGTGTGGCAGTAATCAGGCCTGGGGTGGCTACGAAATTGAACTCAGGTGTGATACACCACAGTTAGGTGATTTTTAACAAGGGGCAATTACTTTTCACACAGGGCCATGTAGGTTTGGATTTTTTCTCCCTAAATAATAAAAACCATCATTTAAAAACTGCATTTTGTGTTTACTTGTGTTATATTTGACTAATGGTTAAATGTGTTTGATGATCAGAAACATTTTGTGTGACAAACATGCAAAAGAATAAGAAATCAGGAAGGGGGCAAATAGTTTTTCACACCACTGTATGTTATATGGGCTGGAGATGGTGGCACTGACCAGAAAGCAGGAGACAGAGCTGGAGGTGGCACAGTTAAAGATGTTAAGATTTGCACCGGGATGGACAGGATTAGAAATGAGTACATTAGAGGGTCAGCTCAAGTTGGTCGGTTGGGAGACAAAGTCAGAGAGTTGCGTTGGTTTGGACATGTGCAGAGGAGAGATGCTGGGTATATTGGGAGAAGGATGTGAAGGATAGAGCTGGCAGGCAAGAGAAAAAAGAGGAAGGCCTAAGAGAAGGTTTATGGATGTGGTGAGAGAGGACATGCAGGTGATGAGTGTAACAGAACAAGATGACGAGTACAGGAAGATATGGAAGAAGATGATCTACTGTGGTAACCCCTAACGGCAGCAGCCAACAGAAGAAGTAGAAGTTCTAATGCCAATTGTGTATCAAATTAGTTAATAATGTGTCTTTTACTTAGAGATGAGATGAGTTTTGAAAAAAAGAGGACAGCAAAGATTAAACAATCACAACTGTCTTCATTAAGGAAGAAGAAACTGTGAAACATGAGTGTTAGAACATAACTGATGCTTGTTCTGTACGCCTGCAAGCCGTGGGCTTTAAGCCCTAATATTGAATGCCTGTGTTTTCCTGTTCCTTTTCACTCTTTCTCCATAGGCTACTCATAGTGTCGTAATATTTCCTCTGTTGTTCATCTTTACCCAGGTTTTCTTGTCACTTTCCTTGTAATCTGGTATTTGCTTGGTAGAGTTAATTGCTGTGAAGGGTGCTATTTAAGATAAAGACTGACTGATTAATGAGAGGCTACAGGACTGCCAGCTTTTATTTTGTAGTTTTGTCTCTCTCCAAAACTGTCATGGCATTTTAGAGGAAATGAGAAATTAACATGTTGTTCTCAGTCAGGGAATCTAATAATTCTATTTTTTTTTTATTTTAGATGACATGTAAACATTTAATTTAGTGCCACCCTACACCCATATTTGGATATGACCTGCCCAAATCAGAGATATTACAGAGGTCTCCTAGTGTTCTCAGACCCACTTTATCCCATTTAGGGTTGTCAGGAGCTGGACCCTATCCCGACAGCACAGGGTGTAAAGTAGGAAACAACCCTGGACAAAGGTGGGAGTCCATCACGGAACCCACACTCACAGAAAATCAATTTGGAAACACTAACACTGGACAATGGAGATGTGCTTAGGGTGTGTCTCATAGAATTTGGTCCGTTAATCACAAAAAACACTTTTACATTTTTCTGTTATGTGCCATTTTATTGCATACTAGCTGAAATACCCAGCATTGTCCAGGAGGAAAATAAAGTGTTTTTTTAAGTGTTTGAGAAAAATATAATAAAAAAAAAAACTTTAAAAATAATTTAACAAACAATGAAGACTCACTAATGTGCTTGTCTTGTAGGATTAAGAGAGTATTATGGAAGTAATAGAGAATAACATTCGTGTAAAGAGAACATAAGCTATAATTTTTGGGTAGATTTTTTTTTTAATAAATATTATGGTAACACACCATCAAAAATCATAATCAAAGACTTTGTTAAATGGTGCGACTCAAACCACTTACACCTTAACACCAGCAAGACCAAGGAGCTGGTGGTGGATTTTAGGAGGCCCAGGCCCCTCATGGACCCTGTGATCATCAGAGGTGACTGACTGTGTGCAGAGGGTGCAGACCTTTAAATATCTGGGAGTGCAGCTGGATGACAAATTGGACTGGACTGCCAATACTGATGCTCTATGTAAGAAAGGTCAGAGCTGACTATACTTTCTTAGAAGGCTGGCGTCCTTCAACATCTGCAATAAGATGCTGCAGATGTTCTACCAGACGGTTGTGGCGAGTGCCCTCTTCTACGCGGTGGTGTGCTGGGGTGGCAGCATAAAGATGAAAGACGCCTCACGCCTGGACAAACTTGTTAAGAAGGCAGGCTCTATTGTAGGATTAAAGTTGGACAGTTTAACATCTGTGGCAGAGCGACGGGCGCTAAGTAAACTCCTGTCAATCATGGAGAATCCACTGCATCCACTGAACAGGATCATCTCCAGACAGAGGAGCAGCTTCAGTGACAGACTGAGGAGACCCCACACTATGCGACTCTTCAGTTCCACCCAGGGGAGTAAATGCTAACATTAATTTTATTCATTCATTTTTTTCTTTTTTTCATTTTTATTACTATTTAATTTAATATTGTTTCCTTGTATCAGTATACTGCTGCTGGATTATGTGAATTTCCCCTTGGGATTAATAAAGTATCTACAGTGGTGTGAAAAACTATTTGCCCCCTTCCTGATTTCTTATTCTTTTGCATGTTTGTCACACAAAATGTTTCTGATCATCAAACACATTTAGCCATTAGTCAAATATAACACAAGTAAACACAAAATGCAGTTTTTAAATGATGGTTTTTATTATTTAGGGAGAAAAAAAATCCAAACCTACATGGCCCTGTGTGAAAAGTAATTGCCCCTTGTTCAAAAATCACCTAACTGTGGTGTATCACACCTGAGTTCAATTTCGTAGCCACCCCAGGCCTGATTACTGCCACACCTGTTTCAATCAAGAAATCACTTCAATAGGAGCTGCCTGACACAGAGAAGTAGACCAAAAGCACCTCAAAAGCTAGACATCATGCCAAGATCCAAAGAAATTCAGGAACAAATGAGAACAGAAGTAATTGAGATCTATCAGTCTGGTAAAGGTTATAAAGCCATTTCTAAAGCTTTGGGACTCCAGCGAACCACAGTGAGAGCCATTATCCACAAATGGCAAAAACATGGAACAGTGGTGAACCTTCCCAGGAGTGGCCGGCCGACCAAAATTACCCCAAGAGTGCAGAGACGACTCATCCGAGAGGTCACAAAGACCCCAGGACAAAGTCTAAAGAACTGCAGGCCTCACTTGCCTCAATTAAGGTCAGTGTTCACGACTCCACCATAAGAAAGAGACTGGGCAAAACGGCCTGCATGGCAGATTTCCAAGACGCAACCCACTGTTAAGCAAAAAGAACATTAGGGCTCGTCTCAATTTTGCTAAGAAACATCTCAATGATTGCCAAGACTTTTGGGAAAATACCTTGTGGACTGATGAGACAAAAGTTGAACTTTTTGGAAGGCAAATGTCCCGTTAAATCTGGCGTAAAAGGAACACAGCATTTCAGAAAAAGAACATCATACCAACAGTAAAATATGGTGGTGGTAGTGTGATGGTCTGGGGTTGTTTTGCTGCTTCAGGACCTGGAAGGCTTGCTGTGATAGATGGAACCATGAATTCTACTGTCTACCAAAAATCCTGAAGGAGAATGTCCGCCATCTGTTCGTCAACTCAAGCTGAAGCGATCTTGGGTGCTGCAACAGGACAATGACCCAAAACACACCAGCAAATCCACCTCTGAATGGCTGAAGAAAAACAAAATGAAGACTTTGGAGTGGCCTAGTCAAAGTCCTGACCTGAATCCAATTGAGATGCTATGGCATGACCTTAAAAGGCGGTTCATGCTAGAAAACCCTCAAATAAAGCTGAATTACAACAATTCTGCAAAGATGAGTGGGCCAAAATTCCTCCAGAGTGCTGTAAAGGACTCATTGCAAGTTATCGCAAACGCTTGATTGCAGTTATTGCTGCTAAGGGTGGCCCAACCAGTTATTAGGTTCAGGGGGCAATTACTTTTTCACACAGGG
Organism: Polypterus senegalus; assembly: GCF_016835505.1. Taxonomy (NCBI): domain Eukaryota; kingdom Metazoa; phylum Chordata; class Cladistia; order Polypteriformes; family Polypteridae; genus Polypterus; species Polypterus senegalus. Next base: position 308,491,128 of record NC_053155.1, on the reverse strand, counting down.
CCATGTAGGGTTGGATTTTTTTTTCTCCCTAAATAATAAAAACCATCATTTAAAAACTGCATTTTGTGTTTACTTGTGTTATATTTGACTAATGGTTAAATGTGTTTGATGATCAGAAACATTTTGTGTGACAAACATGCAAAAGAATAAGAAATCAGGAAGGGGGCAAATAGTTTTTCACACCACTCTATCTCTCTATCTATCTATCTATCTATCTATCTATCTATCTATCTATCTATATAACACAGGGCGGCACGGTGGCACAGTGGTAGCACTGCTGCCTCGCAGTTAGGAGACCTGGGTTCGCTTCCTGGGTCCTCCCTGTGTGGAGTTTGCATGTTCTCCCCGTGTCTGCGTTGTTTTCCTCCGGGTGCTCCGGTTTCCTTCCACAGTCTAAAGACATACAGGTTAGATGCACTGGCAATCCTAAATTGTACCTATTGTGTGCTTGGTATGTGGGTGTGTATGTGCCCTGCCTGTGATTTGTTCCTGCCTTGCGCCCTGTGATGGCTGGGATTGGCTCCAGCAGACCCCCGTGACCCTGTGTTAGGATATAGCAGATTGGACAATGACTGACCAACCATATAACACCATATGTACAATCAATAGAAAGGAGAGACAGTGTTGGGTCGATTTTGGTTACCATGACTTAAGAGGATTGTTGTCAATAGATGGTTGCTCCCCCATTGCTTGTTGTATGCTCACTATTGTACAGAGTTAATGAGGTTTGCCAGTCGGTGCATCACTGTGTCTCGAGGGTGGAATTTTACATCAATTTCCGATGCAAAAATAGACAGGATGGAGATGATGAAATTTACCTGCTCGCTGTTGTAATGCTTAACATAACATAACAGTCTCACATCCTGTTAATGACATTCTGTGTTGTAATGGACATATCTTAGCCTAACAGCATTAGACACAAAGCATGAGCCGGCTCTGGACAAGATGTCAGTTGAGAACAATAGGGGGCATTGCAGCACCCTGCACACCAGACACAAGTCCCAAGTGCAAATACAGATTATTTATACAAATACCTTATAAAAATGCTTCTTGTAATTATAAAAACAGGCACAATTCTCTTCTCTCTTTTTCTTTCTCCTTCCGCTTCTCTGGGCGAACTTTGCCCTCTTCCACCTGACTCTAATTCACCTGGATGAGTCCCAGTGGCTTCTTTCATCATGGGCATAGGCTGCTGGAAGCACTTCCGGGTCAAATGGGAGCCCAACAAAATATGGATCATTGCCAGGTCCCCACAGAACACAACAGGGCTGCCATCCTGATTGTCTCCCCCTGTCCTTGCATCACACTGGCATCCCAGCCAGGTACAGAACCTGAATGTCTCCCAGCAGGGAAGCCAGCGTACCCACTCCTGCATTTTTGCCTTCCTTTACTTTCTTCTAAATGGCTGGCCTCCCATCCTGGCAGGGAGTGCCACCCATGTGCACCATTCATCACACAGTCAATAACAGGGCTGACTCTCACATGCATGCTGCAAAGTGCTTTAGAATCACCATGTGCATTTGGGGGAAAGCCCACACAAACACAAGGAGAATCTGCACACCCCACACAATGACTGGCTAGTGGATACAAATGGCGGACACTGGCTCTGTGAGGCAGCAGCAATAGCCACTGGGACCTTGTGATGCCCCCCTGTAATGTTTCAGTATATGAAATCCAGATTGTAGCTTCTTTTTATGTGTTTTTTAATTGACCAAATAATTTCAGTTTAGTTACGTTTCTTTGGCCAGTGGTTACTGGTATGACTAATTCAACATAATGGAAACTAGACACTGTTAGTGGTGCTGTATAAAAAATAATAAACAATGATGTTGCTTATGCAGTTCTTTTCATATAATTAAGTTCTTGCATCCTTCTGCTTCTTATGTCAGAGTGATGTGAAAGAGGCAAATAGCAGATCATCACAATTTGTTGTCATGTTACTTTTAGTCGATGCAAATTACAAAGTGAATCCCGCAGTGCAGACAAATGTGTCCTGCTGTGTTCCCAAGGCATGCAGTCGCCTGCCTGTGCTTGTTTTGTCATTGATGAAGATTGTATTGTTTGTTTCAAATGTCAGTGTATGACAAAGAAATTGAGATGCTTCCCTGGCTTGAGCTGTTTTGTTTTTAAAATCTGCACTAGCCCGGGACACTTTGGGCATTTTCAAGTGGATCCACTAATGTAGCAGAACTTGAAAGGGCAGTGTGACAGAATTTATAAATGGCAAATGATGGCTTCATTCCTTGTACTTCTTTCCTTCGTATTTTACTTTTTTTAAGCTGCTCTAATTATGTCACTAGAAATTAAAACTTTTCCTCATATTTGTGCTATTGAGGGCATGCTATATAAACTCCTTAGTCCTGCAGAAGTTTAATTTCAATCTATGCACACATTGAGCAGATGTTGGAGTTAATGTCTTGCAGCTCCATGGCCCTGGGTTTGAATCCTGGCTGTGTTTGCATCTCCCGAGGGTTTGTAATCCTTGTATTCCACATCTAAACACTTGAATTTTTGATTTGGACCAATAAGTATGATGGTGGATGTCTGTGTGAGTGTGCTTATAACGCACAGATATCCTGTCCAGAGTGGTTTCCTGCCTTCCAGCCAAAGTCAGGTTTTGGGTCCCTGTGACTCCAAATTGCATTGAGTGGTGTCAGTAATGAGAAGATGGATGAAATATTACACACTTTACAATCAGAAAAGAAAAAGGTTTATCTTATACCATAGAGTGAGACACAGGATTTTATTCATATACGTTAATCGATCTGAGTAGGAGGTCACAAATTTGACAAAATGGTCACGGGAGGTCTCCATAAGGCCTATGAAGCAGGACAGGAACTTCACCAGTCTTCCCAGAAGTCAGCCAGTCCTCCAGTTGCTATCAACAGGCTTCGGCCTACAGAGGCCCAAAATAGATTGTTCTTCGTCTTCTTCTTCTTCTTTCGGCTGCTCCCATAAGGGGTCACCACAGCGGATCATCTTGTTTCCATATCTTCCTGTCCTTGTCATCTTGTTCTGTTACACCACCCACCTGCATGTCCTCTCTCACCACATCCATAAACCTTCTCTTAGGTCTTCCTTTTTTCCTCTTCCCTGGTAGCTCTTTCCTTAGCACCCTTCTCCCCATATACCCAGCATCTCTCCTCTGCACATGACCAAACCAACGCAATCTCACCTCTCTGGCTTTGTCACCCAACCCAAAATTGATTACTTATCTTAAAAGTTCAAAAATGCAAAGTACTAAAATAAATCAAAATATCTTACGAGGGAGAGAAGCCGTAAAGGCAATCTAAACTATAGTCATTGTAAACAGAGAGTTTGTTAGCAGAAATATAGAAACCTAGAAAAAGTGCTCAAAAGAGCAAAATGGCAATCCGAGGTAACAAAGTCCAAAACACAATCCAGCAGCAGTAAGCCAAGAACAAAAGCATTAAAAGTCACAAAATAAATAAAACAAACAGAGTGTTTACAAACTCCATTACAAACTCAATGCTCCACTGCTGAGTTTCATTTCTGACCGAGGAGTTAAAGCAGAGGAGAAGGAGAAGGAAGACACAGTAGCAGTGATGTCAGGGTGGACCTGCCTCCTGAGGCTTCACCCACGAAAGAATGGACACCATTTATTAACAGAAATAACACAAATTAGAAAAAATAATAATTCAAAATTAACAAAACAGCAGAAAATAAATACAAGTCAGGAAAAAAAACCTGGCTGTGACATAACAGTAATAGAGACACACTAAACGTAACCTGTGTGTGGTGCCTGTTACAATGCAGAAGGGTGAAGAAAACTACAAAGTGTAGGTTAGGCAATGCAACGGGCTGTTGTTTGATTGTAACAGATACCAGACTGTCATGTGTAACCATTGATGCAGATGGAGAGATCTTGCTTCGTCTATAGATACCAGCTGTCCGCCCACGTAGTAGTGAAATAGAGCAAACTTTAAAAATCAATGCAAAAATATAAAAAAGAAAATGTAATTCTGGCCAAGTGGAAGGTAGGTACACGCCATCGTTAAACGTTGGCACAGTACCTGATCATGTTCAGCTCTGATGGGAGAGTGTCCCCTGCGTACAGGGAAAAGCACGTGGCTGTGATAAATCTAGCTACCCTCGTAAACACACATAGCTCTTATCTCTCTCTCAAAAATGTCAGATGTTACTCCTTAACAATCTGTAGGTGATAATGTCTGTTGAACAAACAAGCACTGCTAGCTAATCGGAGGCAAGGTACGCTCCAACACCTGGCGAGAGGTAAAGCGACTCGAACGGAGGCTGGGGCGTGATTGAGGAGGGCCCCGCCCCCCTTCCCTCGGCCCACAGTGTCTCTCTCGGATTTGTGCAAATAAATTGGTACTGCAAGCGAACTATAATACTTTGCGCAATGAGAGAAGTCACAAAATCAACCAGAATGTTCATGTTCAAGTAAATGTCAGATAGGCAGACATTGGATTTTATATATATATATATATATATATATATATATATATATATATATATATAGTTACAAGAATGAGACATGGACAGATAAAAGTTGGGGGCAGCCACCCGTATAATGTGGTATCCTGGCTGCAAAAGTCGTTTTAACAAATAATCAGCACTGAAGTGCATTCAACTGAGTCCAAACCAAGACTGAGGAAACAAAGGAAAAGGGGCAGGTTTTAAAGGGGAGACAGGAAGTGAGGTCATATGGATCCGCACGTGGTCTTCCACCATTGGTTCATAGCGGACGTGACATCAGAGGGACTGGAGCTGGTGTGGCCGACTTCCATTGGCTCAGTCCCGGAAGTGATGTCAGGAGAGTCAGGTGAAACCCCCGGGCATGGTCTACAGGCAAGGGAGTAAAAGAGTCAGTGCACTCTGCCACACCCGGCCTGCCTCCGAACTGCCTTCACTCAAGCCCTTTAGCTGCCTCCCATGCGCACATGTGTGACAATATATATATATATATATATATATATATATATATATATATATATATTTATGAGCTGCACTTTATTTATTGAATACAATGAAACGCTATTTTTCTATATAGTCTCCTGCCACTACAATCCAGTTGTTCCAGCGATCAGGAAGCTCCTTAAGTCTTTTGAGTGCATGTTGGCCCATTCTTGCACAGCGTCAATAACCTCCTCATTTGGCTTGAATTTCTTCCCTCCTAATAATTCCTTAAGTGGACCGAAGAGATGATAGTCCGTCTCTCAATGACTTGCACTGTACACTCTAAACTGAGATAGAGACACTCGTCCCCAAACTGTTTTTTAAGTCTCGAATAAATCTGAGATGGAAAGACTCTTTCATTTGTCAAAAATTGAATAATAATGCGCTGCCCAACACTACTGTGTACCTCCTGCTCCGACATGTTGATTATAACTAACAGGAATGAGCAGCCAGCACTACTAACGACAACTTCATATATGCGTGTGTTTGTCCAATGAGTCAGTCAAGTCTTGCACTCTTTATAAGAACAAAGCATGAAAATCTTTATATTTATAGTGTGATGGATGGCTGGGCATCGTTCCCTGTTGGGAAGCCTGGAACTGTAGGGGACAGAGAAAAGGGCAAGCCATTCCCTGGGACGTGAAAGGACAGCCACCTTGGGTTGCATCAGGGCCACGGGTATTGGGCTTTGAAGCCCTAGCCTGTTGGGGTCCATGGCCACCACCAGGGGGCGCCTGGGCAGCTCCAGAGCCTTGGCATGCAGCACTTCGCCACACATAGAAGTGCTGCCCGATGTTAATGAGGAATCACCTGGAGCCCTTCTGGGTGCAGTACAAAGGAGACTGCCATACTCCACTCGAGGAGCCAGAGTCAGGTGGAAGAGGACTGAGCTTGTGAGGAGAGGAGTTGAGGTGGCAGAAGAAACAAAGATAACGACTAAGAGTATTGTCTGCTCTGTGTGATATTGTGTGCTATGAAGTAAGGAGGAATATCACGTGTGTGGTTTGTACATCTTCATGTCTGTCTGTGTCCGGGTTATCTTTTACAACATGGGTCCTCAATCACATTCCTGGAGGGTCGCAGTGGCTGCAGGTTTTTGTTCTAACCCGGTTGCTTAATTAGAAAGCAATTCTTGCCAGGCTTTTTAGTGCTTTAACTCTGCTATGTCAGGTAATTCTAATATATCCTAAATTTTCTTCACTTTCTAAGGATATCATCCAAATGATTTTAAGGCTAAAATCCATCCATTATCCAACCCGCTATATCCTAACTACAGGGTCACGGGGGTCTGCTGGAGCCAATCCCAGCCAACACAGGGCGCAAGGCAGGAAACAAACCCCAGGCAGGGCACACACACCCACACACAAAGCACACACTAGGGACAATTTAGAATGGCCAATGTACCTAACCTGCATGTCTTTGGACTGTGGGAGGAAACCCATACAGACACGGGTAGAACATGCAAACTCCACGCAGGGAGGACCCGGGAAGTGAACCTGGGTCTCCTAACTGCGAGGCAGCAGCAGGGGAGACAGGGGGATTTTTATTTTCCCTATAGCCCATAGTCCTTTAAATGGTCCGTGACCCGGAAGTGCTCCTGTCCTTCAGTCCACGTGATTCAATAGCACTTCTGGGTCAGATGAAGACTTATATTTTTTCTTGAGCCTGGAAGTACTTCTGTTCTTCCGTCCCCGAGGACTGAAAGACAGGAGCAATTCCGGGTCACATACTATCTATCTATCTATCTATCTATCTATCTATTATATAGCGCCTTTCATGTCTACATCTATCTATCTATCTATCTATCTATCTATCTATCTATCTATCTATCTATCTATCTATTATATAGTGCCTTTCATGTCTACATCTATCTATCTATCTATCTATCTATCTATCTATCTATCTATCTATCTATCTATCTATTATATAGTGCCTTTCATGTCTACATCTACAGTGGTGTGAAAGACTATTTGCCCCCTTCCTGATTTCTTATTCTTTTGCATGTTTGTCACACAAAATGTTTCTGATCATCAAACACATTTAACCATTAGTCAAATATAACACAAGTAAACACAAAATGCAGTTTTTAAATGATGGTTTTTATTATTTAGGGAGAAAAAATCCAAACCTACATGGCCCTGTGTGAAAAAGTAATTGCCCCTTGTTAAAAATCACCTAACTGTGGTGTATCACACCTGAGTTCAATTTCCGTAGCCACCCCAGGCCTGATTACTGCCACACCTGTTTCAATCAAGAAATCACTTAAATAGGAGCTGCCTGACACAGAGAAGTAGACCAAAAGCACCTCAAAAGCTAGACATCATGCCAAGATCCAAAGAAATTCAGGAACAAATGAGAACAGAAGTAACTGAGATCTATCAGTCTGGTAAAGGTTATAAAGCCATTTCTAAAGCTTTGGGACTCCAGCGAACCACAGTGAGAGCCATTATCCAAAAATGGCAAAAACATGGAACAGTGGTGAACCTTCCCAGGAGTGGCCGGTCAACCAAAATTACCCCAAGAGCGCAGAAGCGACTCATCCGAGAGGTCACAAAGACCCCAGGACAACGTCTAAAGAACTGCAGGCCTCACTTGCCTCAATTAAGGTCAGTGTTCACGACTCCACCATAAGAAAGAGACTGGGCAAAACCGGCCTGCATGGCAGATTTCCAAGACGCAAACCACTGTTAAGCAAAAAGAACATTAGGGCTCGTCTCAATTTTGCTAAGAAACATCTCAATGATTGCCAAGACTTTTGGGAAAATACCTTGTGGACTGATGAGACAAAAGTTGAACTTTTTGGAAGGCAAATGTCCCGTTAAATCTGGCGTAAAAGGAACACAGCATTTCAGAAAAGAACATCATACCAACAGTAAAATATGGTGGTGGTAGTGTGATGGTCTGGGGTTGTTTTGCTGCTTCAGGACCTGGAAGGCTTGCTGTGATAGATGGAACCATGAATTCTACTGTCTACCAAAAATCCTGAAGGAGAATGTCCGGCCATCTGTTCGTCAACTCAAGCTGAAGCGATCTTGGGTGCTGCAACAGGACAATGACCCAAAACACACCAGCAAATCCACCTCTGAATGGCTGAAGAAAAACAAAATGAAGACTTTGGAGTGGCCTAGTCAAAGTCCTGACCTGAATCCAATTGAGATGCTATGGCATGACCTTAAAAAGGTGGTTCATGCTAGAAAACCCTCAAATAAAGCTGAATTACAACAATTCTGCAAAGATGAGTGGGCCAAAATTCCTCCAGAGCGCTGTAAAAGACTCATTGCAAGTTATCGCAAACGCTTGATTGCAGTTATTGCTGCTAAGGGTGGCCCAACCAGTTATTAGGTTCAGGGGGCAATTACTTTTTCACACAGGGCCATGTAGGTTTGGATTTTTTCTCCTAAATAATAAAACCATCATTTAAAAACTGCATTTTGTGTTTACTTGTGTTATATTTGACTAATGGTTAAATGTGTTTGATGATCAGAAACATTTTGTGTGACAAACATTTAAAAGAATAAGAAATCAGGAAGGGGGCAAATAGTTTTTCACACCACTGTATCTATCTATCTATCTATCTATCTATCTATCTATCTATCTATCTATCTATCTATCTTTCTATCTATTATATAGCGCCTTTCATGTCTACATCTATCTATCTGTCTGTCTGTCTGTCTGTCTGTCTGTCTATACATATATATATATCTATATATACATAAAAAGAGAGAGAGAGTGTGTGTGTATGTGTGTGTAAAAGAGATCAATTCCAAGGAAAAACCTATATAGCACATAATAGGATAGTACATAACAGAAGAACACAAATTGTAAACCAATACAAAAGCGCAAGACCCAGACCTATGCATTCAATATGGTGGTATGGTACAAACAAACATGAGCCCCCAGTACTGCCTTCTATCACGCCGAGCCACTACCTAAAGACAAGACATCAGGGAAAATAATTTCCTTTAATTTGCCATCATTCTCTTTGTCTGCCATTGTCTGTAGTATTTCTAACGTCCACCCCATAGTGCATGGACCTTCCTGATGAGTTTATTCAGGGGTCTGGTTTTCCTTCCCAGCAGGCCACAGAGCAGATCATAACACTTAAACCATGTTCTGACAGAATATTCACAAAACATGTGTCTTGTGTATTTAAGTAAAGAATGCAAACAAATTAGCGTGTGCCGCAACAGGAAAAGAATGCGCTGATAAGACTCATTTGGTCAGAAGACAGAAACTTTGTGTGTGGGGTTACAAGTTGAGGTTGGGAAGTCTGTATGTGCAGCATTGGTGGGCACAGGTGTAGTTTACCAGAGTCTCCTTTATAGTCCTGCCCATTCTTGAAAACAAAATATACATGCATTTCTTTTTTTTATCTTCATAATTCATAGTTCAAGTTATAAGCTTGCTGCCACATTTTCCCCTTGTAGTGGTACATTGAAACACATACTTTTCTCTTAGTCAATCCATGTCATTTTTTATTAAACACCTTTTGCGGCAAGCAAAAGAGCAATAAAATTGAAAACAAATTACAATCCAGTGTTAAGATTCTGGGTGCTGAAGATTATTAAATCAGTAAATAAGACAAGGTAGGAACACAACCTGAAGGGGATTCAGTCCTTCTTATGAAGATTATACACACTTTCAAACTAAGGCACTCCAGAAGTATGGAGTAGAACATGCAAACCCCATGTTAGCGACACCCAACAACTTCAAAATATGATGGAGATTTGATATACTGACGCTAGATCAAACTTCTGCTCTCTTTTCTCCCAATATTCCTGAATCTTACATTTCCATGCAAGTAGCTGCCAGTCACTGATTGAAGTGTCTCCTCCAGTAACTTATTAAAAGACAGATGGCTTTATGTCTGTGGTGGGCTGGCACCCTGCCCGGGGTTTGTTTCCTGCCTTGCGCCCTGTGTTGGCTGGGATTGGCTCTAGCAGACCCCCATGACCCTGTGGTTAGGATAGATCTGGTTGGATAATGGATGGATGGCTTTATGTTTCTTGAAACTTGAATGGCCTTGTCCATAACAGTGACTTGTGACTTTTGGTAAAAAGATATGTGCAGTGCCTATAAAATACAGTGGTGTGAAAAACTATTTGCCCCCTTCCTGATTTCTTATTCTTTTGCATGTTTGTCACACAAAATGATTCTGATCATCAAACACATTTAACCATTAGTCAAATATAACACAAGTAAACACAAAATGCAGTTTTTAAATGATGGTTTTTATTATTTAGGGAGAAAAAGAACCCAAACCTACATGGCCCTGTGTGAATTACAAATAAAGACATCAAAAGTATTTATCAACTTGTATGCAAAATTTCACATCACAACAGTTGTGGAAAGCTTAGGAATAAAAAACAATTTTAAGAGATATGATATTTCCTTTTGTGGATTATTAGTTACAGATATGCAAACTGTATCACAGACCTTCGCTTCCATAGGCAGTAAATATATATATATATATACACTGTAGTAGGGGGCTCCATCCCCTGCTCACTTCGCTTGTCAAACCCCGGGTTTGGTTAATCGGATATACAATTTATTGTATTGTTATTTTCATGGGAATTGTTACATATGCATTATTTTCACTTTTACTTTAAAACTTCAGTAAAAACAATATTTGGAATTAACTTTTCTTTACGATCGCATTGAATTTTGATTCTGTGTTTGGATTTACATTACATGTATCACTGCCCTTAAGTGAATATCGTTTCTTTCTCTCTAATAAGTAAACCGACTTTTTTGAATGTTTGTCCCTGTGATTTGTTAATTATCATAGCAAAAGCTATTCTAACGAACTAACTATTCTATGAATGGCATATCAAGATCTCCTTTGATGTCTAATGTTATTCGTGGAAAATGTACTACATTACTTTTCTTGTCACTTGTAAATGTTAGAATTGTTTGACCAATTTTGAATACAACTAATCTTGTCCTATTGCATAGCCCATCACTCATACATAAATTATGCAATAACATTACGATACATCCTTCTTTCAACAGTAATTTGTGCGTAGGAAGACCGGACAGTGTTAACTCTTGTAGATTTTCTATGGGATATTGTAAATTGATGTTTTTATCTTCCGCATTATCACCACCAACTGTTTCAGCATAGTCTATTGATATGCATTTAACCAATTTGCTGCGTAACCGATTGACAATTTTCACACTAATTCATTTGACTTCATCGATTCTCACTGCTAGGATTGCCCGTGTACTCATTTTGCATTCAGACGACTAAGAACTGAGAGCGCAGTAAGTGTGTCTGACAAAAGCATTCACACGACTGAGAGGTGAGATGACCGTAGTTTTGTTTGAAAATAGTTGTAAGTAGGGCGTGACTTGAAAGAATCTCATGGCAAAAGTCTTCATCTCACGGAACTGGCTTCCAAAAAGTCTCTTCAAAAATTCTCGTCTCATCACAGGATTTTTTTTTACATATTAGAGAGATACTGTATACAGTATGTATGTACTCTATAGAGATGAGATATATATATATGTATGTATATATATTTATATATGTACTGTATAAAGAGAGATGCTTAGTACAGTGGTGTGAAAAACTATTTGCCCCCTTCCTGATTTCTTATTCTTTTAAATGTTTGTCACACAAAATGTTTCTAATCATCAAACACATTTAACCATTAGTCAAATATAACACAAGTAAACACAAAATGCAGTTTTTAAATGATGGTTTTTATTATTTAGGGAGAAAAAAAAATCCAAACCTAACCTGTGTGAAAAATTAATTTCCCCTGAACCTAATAACTGGTTGGGCCACCCTTAGCAGCAATAACTGCAATCAAGCGTTTGCGATAACTTGCAATGAGTCTTTTACAGCGCTCTGGAGGAATTTTGGCCCACTCATCTTTGCAGAATTGTTGTAATTCAGCTTTATTTGAGGGTTTTCTAGCATGAACCGCCTTTTTAAGGTCATGCCATAGCATCTCAATTGGATTCAGGTCAGGACTTTGACTAGGCCACTCCAAAGTCTTCATTTTGTTTTTCTTCAGCCATTCAGAGGTGGATTTGCTGGTGTGTTTTGGGTCATTGTCCTGTTGCAGCACCCAAGATCGCTTCAGCTTGAGTTGACGAACAGATGGCCGGACATTCTCCTTCAGGATTTTTGGTAGACAGTAGAATTCATGGTTCCTTCTATCACAGCAAGCCTTCCAGGTCCTGAAGCAGTAAAACAACCCCAGACCATCACACTACCACCACCATATTTTACTGTTGGTATGATGTTCTTTTCTGAAATGCTGTGTTCCTTTTCGCCAGATGTAACAGGACATTTGCCTTCCAAAAGTTCAACTTTTGTCTCATCAGTCCACAAGGTAGCCCTAATGTTCTTTTTGCTTAACAGTGGTTTGCGTCTTGGAAATCTGCCATGCAGGCCGTTTTGCCCAGTCTCTTTCTTATGGTGGAGTCATGAACACTGACCTTAATTGAGGCAAGTGAGGCCTGCAGTTCTTTAGACGTTGTCCTGGGGTCTTTGTGACCTCTCAGATGAGTCGTCTCTGCGCTCTTGGGGTAATTTTGGTCAGCCGGCCACTCCTGGGAAGGTTCACCACTGTTCCATGTTTTTGCCATTTGTGGATAATGGCTCTCACTGTGGTTCACTGGAGTCCCAAAGCTTTAGAAATGGCATTATAGCCTTTACCAGACTGATAGATCTCAATTACTTCTGTTCTCATTTGTTCCTGAATTTCTTTGGATCTTGGCATGATGTCTAGCTTTTGAGGTGCTTTTGGTCTACTTCTCTGTGTCAGGCAGCTCCTATTGAAGTGATTTCTTGATTGAAACAGGTGTGGCAGTAATCAGGAAATTGAACTCAGGTGTGATACACCACAGTTAGGTGATTTTTTAACAAGGGGGCAATTACTTTTTCACACAGGGCCATGTAGCTTTGGATTTTTTCTCCTAAATAGTAAAACCATCATTTAAAAACTGCATTTTGTGTTTACTTGTGTTATATTTGACTGATGGTTAAATGTGTTTGATGTTCAGAAACATTTTGTGTGACAAACATGCAAAAGAATAAGAAATCAGGAAGGGGGCAAATAGTTTTTCACACCACTGTATATTGGGAGAAGGATGCTAAGGATAGAGCTGCCAGGGCAGAGGAACAGAGGAAGGTCTAAGAGAAGGTTTATGGATGTGGTGAGAGAGGACATGCGGGTGACAGCGTAACAGAACAAGATGCAGAGGACAGAAAGATATGGAAGAAGATGATCCGCTGTGGCAACCCCTAACGGGAGCCCCTAAAAGAAGAAGAAGGAGATGTTATGTAATCATCGTTATGTAATCTATAAAACATGTTTGAAAGTTTGAAGATTTTCCCATGCATCATATTTAAAGGGTGTGGACCACCAGGGTGCGTACCAGCCACCCTACCCGACACATACAGATGCGAGGCACAAGTTCTTTCCAGCAGACATGTTTATTCCAGTACTGGAGCCCTTTCTCTTTGCTCCCCACTGCACAGCACAGTACAACAAAGCACAGTCCTCTGTTCCTCTCTTTCTCAGTCTGCCACCTCCACTCCTTTCCCAGCAAGTTTCATCGTCCTCCTTCTGACTCGGGTTCCTCGAATGGCACCCAGAAGTGCTCCAGGTGCTCAAAGATCTTCTTCCAGCAGCACTTAAAGTTGTGGCAGAAGTGCTGCAACCCAGGGCTCAGAAACTGTCCAGGTGCCCCCCTAGTGGTGGCCATGGGCCCCAGCAGGGTTGAGCTACTAACCCGCTGTGAGTCAGGGAAGCTGCCCTCTCATGTTCCGGGGATGGTATTGCCCTTAATATGCCCCCTCCCATGGCCCTTCCATCACAGGGGCGTCCCAGCCTGGCAAGGGCCCCGGCCATCCGCCTCAAGGGACAGAAAATGTGTGCCTGATTTTATGTTAACATTTTAGCAGCATATTTGAAAATGTATCTTAGCAATAATAAAAATAAGCATTTGTGAAATGTTGTGCATGCTAACCTGTTTGTTATGCTTTAAGGTTTTGCAAAGAAAGGGAAGAGGAGTTAGATTGGGTACGGCATAGGGGACAGTCAGATGACAAATGTGTAGCATGAAAGCAGCTGCTGGGCTAGTACAAGGAGACCTGAGGAAAGGAACAAGAAGCAGATGGCTGTCCTGAAGTGAGGGAGAAGGGCATAAATGCCATTACCAGAGACAGATGAGATGGTTCATGTGACAGAGCAAAGGTGTGAAAGCTTAAACAGAGGATTGCATGATGGGATAAAGCTGAGAACATCAATTGTGCCTTGACAGCAGGAGTGAATGTCATACAGTGGGTAATGGGATCGTCTTCTGGGTGAACAATATGACTGAACATCCGAAATACTCTATTCTTGTTCAGCAAAGATGAGTGTATGGCGGACCAGACAAGAGTCTAATTTGCAACTTCCAGAAAAGCCTTCTATTTGTGTCTGCTTGTTTTGTGGTTTCATTTTAGCAGTGAAGTGTTCAAAGGAAATCCAGCAGGTTGTGGAAAGCACTAAATCAGACCAAGTATCTTGGTGTATCAGGAGGAACAGAACTGCTTGGGGAAAGTCCCTGCCAATGGCACAATGTTGTGCAAAGTTGGTGAATCCTGACGTTGCCACAGAGCAAAAAAACACACACTTGAGTCCCTAAGTGCATGAGGTCCTGGTGGACTTCTCACCTTTGAGATGGCAGCATGGCACGAGAATTGAGAGTAGTGGGGTCTTTCCATGGACAGGGGGTGAAAGGTAGGGGCCGTTATAGTGATGTTACGTTTTCAGGATGTTGTGTTTCTTTTTATTTGTCTCTTTGAAGCTTCAGTAGAAGTTGGTTAGACTCTGCTGCATGAAAGGAAGCTCGGAGTTGTTAGCAGGCAGAGAGTAAGTTGAAGAAGGTCATTTGAAAGAATATGAGAAAGCAGTGTGGCAGCTGTCTTTCATTCTGACTTTGAGCCCATGTCCAGAAGTCTTCAAACTGTTTCAAAATACAGTGGTGTGAAAAACTATTTGCCCCCTTCCTGATTTCTTCTTCTTTTGCATGTTTGTCACACAAAATGTTTCTGATCATCAAACACATTTAACCATTAGTCAAATATAACACAAGTAAACACAAAATGCAGTTTTTAAATGATGGTTTTATTATTTAGGGAGAAAAAAATCCAAACCTTCATGGCCCTGTGTGAAAAAGTAATTGCCCCCTTGTTAAAAAATCACCTAACTGTGGTGTATCACACCTGAGTTCAATTTCGTAGCCACCCCAGGCCTGATTACTGCCACCCTGTTTCAATCAAGAAATCACTTCAATAGGAGCTGCCTGACACAGAGAAGTAGACCAAAAGCACCTCAAAAGCTAGACATCTGCCAAGATCCAAAGAAATTCAGGAACAAATGAGAACAGAAGTAATTGAGATCTATCAGTCTGGTAAAGGTTATAAAGCCATTTCTAAAGCTTTGGGACTCCAGTGAACCACAGTGAGAGCCATTATCCACAAATGGCAAAAACATGGAACAGTGGTGAACCTTCCCAGGAGTGGCGGCCGACCAAAATTACCCAAGGCGCAGAGACGACTCATCTGAGAGGTCACAAAGACCCCAGGACAACGTCTAAAGAACTGCAGGCCTCACTTGCCTCAATTAACGTTCACGACTCCACCATAAGAAAGAGACTGGGCAAAAACGGCCTGCATGGCAGATTTCCAAGACGCAAACCACTGTTAAGCAAAAGAACATTAGGGCTCGTCTCAATTTTGCTAAGAAACATCTCAATGATTGCCAAGACTTTTGGGAAAATACCTTGTGGACTGATGAGACAAAAGTTGAACTTTTTAGAAGGCAAATGTCCCGTTACATCTGGCGTAAAAGGAACACAGCATTTCAGAAAAAGAACATCATACCAACAGTAAAATATGGTGGTGGTAGTGTGATGGTCTGGGGTTGTTTTGCTGCTTCAGGACCTGGAAGGCTTGCTGTGATAGATGGAACCATGAATTCTACTGTCTACCAAAAATCCTGAAGGAGAATGTCCGGCCATCTGTTCGTCAACTCAAGCTGAAGCGATCTTGGGTGCTGCAACAGGACAATGACCCAAAACACACCAGCAAATCCACCTCTGAATGGCTGAAGAAAAACAATATGAAGACTTTGGAGTGGCCTAGTCAAAGTCCTGACCTGAATCCAATTGAGATGCTATGGCATGACCTTAAAAAGGCGGTTCATGCTAGAAAACCCTCAAATAAAGCTGAATTACAACAATTCTGCAAAGATGAGTGGGCCAAAATTCCTCCAGAGCTGTAAAAGACTCATTGCAAGTTATAAAGCGCGTGATTGCAGTTATTGCTGCTAAGGGTGGCCCAACCAGTTATTAGGTTCAGGGGCAATTACTTTTCACACAGGGCCATGTAGGTTTGGATTTTTTCTCCTAAATAATAAAAACCATCATTTAAAAAACTGCATTTTGTGTTTACTTGTGTTATATTTGACTAATGGTTAAATGTGTTTGATGATCAGAAACATTTTGTGTGACAAACATGCAAAAGAATAAGAAATCAGGAAGGGGGCAAATAGTGTTTCACACCACTGTATATATGGCCTGTATTCATCATTTTAGGTGCCTTTCCTGTTCAGGTTCATAGTGTGACCATGATGAGACCATGTACTGTACCTTCAGTCAGAGTTTATGGCTTCTAAATTTCATATATTTCCCTGCATTTGGCCTTGGGTCACCAAAGGTGGTGTGACGTGATTTTTGGAATTTGTAGCACAGCAGAGGATGCTGTTATCAGGGTCTCTGAGGAGCGCTAAATTAAGTGCACTTGCCTGACGCAGCGTGTCAGAGGTCTGTGCATTTCCCTCCCTTCCTTCCTCATGTAATTATTTGCAGAGTTGGCACTCTTCATTTTCATGCTTCCGTAGATCCTTGGCGGGTGTGGCTGGGAAGACGACACTGCTGTTTATGTGCATGCGCCTGCCGATGCCACTTTGAACCGGCATGTGATGACGTCTCCCCTGTTACTTGTAGTCCCTGTTTCTCTGGGGGACCTGATGCACAACCAGCTCTCTCGCAGTAGACATTTGCCATGCAGGCGGAGTTCAATGGTAGCAGTGACAACTAGTTAAATTCTCTCTCCTGCCGGTGCGGTTGAAATTGTTCTTGGCTGTTCTTAGTTGGCCCAAGTGTACCTGTATAATCACCCAGAGGCATGCCCCCCAGTATTTCCTGAAGAGCATGTCTCTGCATGGGTGGCTAAAGGAACCATATGAGGCTTCTGCCAGGATCTTGGCTAGGCTTGGTTTTGCTGTGCCATTTCTGGGCTCCCACTCTCAAGAGGCCTGGGGTGACAACGGCTCTGGTAAGTTGCGTATTTTGTCCTGCTTACTCTCTGCTGAATGAGTTTTTGACACTTTCGGAGAGCTGCAGATCTGCTCCCCCTCTAACATCATGGATTATTATGTGTCTGAGACAGGGGAGGCTTGGCATTACGACTGCTGTTTTAATGGGAGGCATATGACTTAGAGAGCCATGAGATGTCCTGCATTGACATCTTAAAATCTTGTGCATGGCTTGCAGAACTTTAGAGTTGCAAAAATGAGCTGGTAAAGTTTAGCCAAAAAGTCCCATGGTAAGCTTTGTTGTGACTTCCCTTGTGCGTTTTGAGGAGGATGAGGCGGGTAGGCAGCTGAGAGTCATTTGCTCACGAGGCAGTTAAATCAGATTCCAGTTTCCTCTTTTTTTTATTTCTCTTATTTCTCAATCTAATATCTTCCCTTTTGGAAAAGAAACTAGTCTGTACTAGGCTTTCTTGCAGCTTCTCCACACAGCAGCCATGTCCTCCCGGGAAGATAAATCACAGCCCGGTAAGATTACGTTTGCCTTTTTTCACATTGTGCTTTATTTCTGTTTAGTTTCCTTTTAGCATAACCCTCACTGGTGACATGGGGCATTTGTGTCTTATGTGTGTACGGATGAGCTGCGATTTGAGAGGCAACCATAAGACTTGTGGAACTTCATGAGAAAAGCACTTATCAGTGTACTTAAACCTCTAGGGATACACACAGCATGTAGTAAACAGGCTGCTAAAAGTGGTTCTGTCAGCTAGCGCAGCATGTTTTTTGTGACCATTTGTATCTGTTTAATAAAGCTGGATTATGTCCCTTACCAGGAAGAGAGACCCAGTCAAGACTGTCTATCTTAATAGAGCAGTATGTGCAATGGAACTGTGTAAGCTAATGAGCAGAACGCCTTACCTCATTCAGGAAGTGTCACCTAATTAAACTAATTTATAGGGCAGGCTGAGTTATGGGGCGCACTCAGGACCCCATCTTTTTCCTTAGAAGTGTACGATTCTGTAATGTGGGAAGTGACATCTTTCACATCTTCACAGCTGGGTAATTCCATGTCAGATCATCACACTTCTGGACGTCATTCACAGAGATTTTAACAAAACTTGGCATGCTGATCTGGTCGTGTGAGGAACCCATGGAACTGAAATTGCACGTGTCTTGAATTAATATAACAAAATTTGAACTTATTGGGGATTGGGGAGTTTGATTACGATTCTAATAGACTTTATCTCTCTATTATATAAAAAAATCCTGGGACGAGATGAGACTTTTCTCAAGTCCCGCGAGACAAGACTTTGGCCCATGAGAAGTCATGCCCTCCTCTCAACCATATTCAAACACGCACACGGTCCTCTCACCTCTCATTCATGTGAGTGCTTTTGACAGACACAGTTCCTGCTCTCTCAACTCACTTTAAGTTCACAATTAATAAAGAAGACGTATTATGTCCAAATCTTATTGAAGAATATCATCATGAAGGGTTATCAACAGAAAAAATGAGTACACGGGCAATCCTAGCACCGAGAAACAATGAAGTCAAACAAATTGACACACAAAATGTCGGTCGGTTACACGGCAAATTGGTGAAATGTGTATCAATAGGCTATGCTGAAACAGTTGGTTGTGATCATGCAAAAGATAAAAACATCAACTTACAATATCACGAAGAATATCTACAACCGTTAACGCCGTCCGGTCTTCCTCCACACAAATTACTGTAGAAAGAAGGATGTATCCAAGACAGGTAATGTAGTATTTCTTCCACGGATAACATTAGACAACAAAGGAGATCTTGATATGCCATTTACAGTGGTGTGAAAAACTATTTGCCCCCTTCCTGATTTCTTATTCTTTTGCATGTTTGTCACACAAAATGTTTCTGATCATCAAACACATTTAACCATTAGTCAAATATAACACAAGTAAACACAAAATGCAGTTTTTAAATGATGGTTTTTATTATTTAGGGAGAAAAAAAATCCAAACCTACATGGCCCTGTGTGAAAAAGTAATTGCCACCTTGTTCAAAAATCACCTAACTGTGGTGTATCACACCTGAGTTCAATTTCCGTAGCCACCCCAGGCCTGATTACTGCCACACCTGTTTCAATCAAGAAATCACTTCAATAGGAGCTGCCTGACACAGAGAAGTAGACCAAAAGCACCTCAAAAGCTAGACATCATGCCAAGATCCAAAGAAATTCAGGAACAAATGAGAACAGAAGTAATTGAGATCTATCAGTCTGGTAAAGGTTATAAAGCCATTTCTAAAGCTTTGGGACTCCAGCGAACCACAGTGAGAGCCATTATCCACAAATGGCAAAAACATGGAACAGTGGTGAACCTTCCCAGGAGTGGCCGGCCGACCAAAATTACCTGAAGAGCGCAGAGACGACTCATCCGAGAGGTCACAAAAGACCCCAGGACGTCGTCTAAAGAACTGCAGGCCTCACTTGCCTCAATTAAGGTCAGTGTTCACGACTCCACCATAAGAAAGAGACTGGGCAAAAACGGCCTGCATGGCAGATTTCCAAGACGCAAACCACTGTTAAGCAAAAGAACATTAGGGCTCGTCTCAGTTTTGCTAAGAAACATCTCAATGATTGCCAAGACTTTTGGGAAAATACCTTGTGGACTGATGAGACATAAGTTGAACTTTTTTGAAGGCAAATGTCCTGTTACATCTGACGTAAAAGGAACACAGCATTTCAGAAAAAGAACATCATACCAACAGTAAAATATGGTGGTGGTAGTGTGATGGTCTGGGGTTGTTTTGCTGCTTCAGGACCTGGAAGGCTTGCTGTGATAGATGGAACCATGAATTCTACTGTCTACCAAAAAATCCTGAAGCAGAATGTCCGGCCATCTGTTCGTCAACTCAAGCTGAAGCGATCTTGGGTGCTGCAACAGGACAATGACCCAAAACACACCAGCAAATCCACCTCTGAATGGCTGAAGAAAAACAAAATGAAGACTTTGGAGTGGCCTAGTCAAAGTCCTGACCTGAATCCAATTGAGATGCTATGGCATGACCTTAAAAAGGTGGTTCATGCTAGAAAACCCTCAAATAAAGCTGAATTACAACAATTCTGCAAAGATGAGTGGGCCAAAATTCCTCCAGAGCTGTAAAGACTCAATGCAAGTTATCATAAGCGCTTGATTGCAGTTATTGCTGCTAAGGGTGGCCCAACCAGTTATTAGGTTCAGGGGGCAATTACTTTTTCACACAGGGCCATGTAGGTTTGTATATACCTATATACCACTGTATATTAAAACGTTAACAGTTTCCTGTTAGAATACCACTTGCTATTACAATTAACAAACCTCAGAGGCAAACATTCGAAAAAGTAATTTTATTTAATAGAGGGAAAGAAACAAAATTCAATCACGGAAAGTTATACGTGGCGTTGTCACGATGAAAGTCCAAAAAACAGAATCAAAATTCAATGCAATATCGACGAAAAGTTAATTCAAAAAATTGTCTTTACTGAAGTTTTACAGCAAAAGTGTAAGTTTAAAAAGTATTTGCGTGTTAATTTCAAAGCCAAACAGAACAAAATCGTATTACACAACAAATCAGTTGTTTTTTTACTAAAGCCAGCTTATAATATCATAAACATCTCTAGAAAATTTGGTCTTTGGTTTTTGAGTCATTGTTGAGCTTTCATTACTTATAGGTGGCAATCACATGGTTTCATATCACTAATGGGCCTTTTTCATAGCAGCCATCTTGGCATGAGAAAGTATTTCAAAGTCATAATCGACCGCCTAAAAAATGTTCAAACTTTCCTATAGCTTAAATGTCCATTAATACTGATCCAAGGCATGTGCAATTTCAGTTCTTTTGGTTACTCATATGACCAGATCAGCATGTCAAGTTTAGTTAAAATCTGTGACGATGAAGTCTGAAAGGGTGATGATTTGACATGGAATTGCTCAGCTTCTGTGCTGTCCAGTGTGGTGTGCTAGACCAGTAACATCACTTCAAGAGAGTCTCACCGAATTTACAAGCTTATTAAAAGTGCAGGCTCAGGTATGGGACACACACTGGAGGTAGAAGCAGGGGAGAGGATTAAAACAAAACTGAGTGCCATTATGAACAATGCTGCATATCATCTCTGTGATACACTAACATTGAGGACTTTCAGCCAACGGATTACACGGCAACCGTGTGTCAGGAAATGCGAAGGGTGCTCCTTTACACCAAAAGCAATACACCTGTATAGCACCTCACTGGGACTGCAGTCAGAAGTCAGAAGTTTTCTTTTTAATTTTTTCTTCCATTTTAGTTGCTGTGGTGTGTGTTCAGACTGTAGTGTGTGTGTATATATATTTATTTCTCTGTATTTATGTATTTATTTATAGAGCTTCTGTAAAAAGCCAAATTTCCCCCTGGGGACAGGTAAACTTCTATCTAGCTACTGTATATTCCATCACCAGTTACAGAAAAGATTAGAGACTTCAGATACAAGTCAGACAAAATGGGTCCCAACAGTTATGGATTAATGTCTTACCACTAAACTGTATAAAAAAAGTAAAATCTATCCATCCCTACATTTTCTAATTCTATTTATCAAGGGCAGGGCTGTGGTGTGTGTGTGTATATATACATATTTAAATTTATCTATGTATTTATTTAAAGAGAAAGTAAAGTTCTATCTATCTATCTATCTATTGTGGAAGTTGACCCGGACACAGACAGGCAGACACGTTCATGTCACCCACAAACACGTTTATTTTCAAATATATACAATAATAATTGGTCACTCAGACCCCAAATTAGTGCACAAACCCCAAAGTCACAGTCCTGGCCACAATGCCTTTCTTCGGGCCACCTCCACTCTCCTTTCTTGCCTCGTCCTTCTTCCACCTGACTCTAGCCTCGAATGAAGGGAGACCGCCCCTTTTATACAGTCCCCGGATGAGCCCCAGGTGTTCCCGGCAGCTCTCCAGGCGCCATCCTAATTCTTCCCCCCAGCACTTCCGCCACACCAGGAGCTTCCATGCCCTGTATCCGTGGCCCTGAAAGCAACCAGGAAGGCGACCCCCACGTGATCCAGGGTGGGCACAGACCCACATCCGGTCCCTCATGGCGTCCCGGCCGTGTCATGGCCCCTGGCATCCCTGACACTATCTATCTATCTATCTATCTATCTATTATATAGTGCTTTTCATATCTATCTATCTGTTATATAGTGCCCTATCTATCTATCTATCTATCTATCTATCTATCTATCTATCTATCTATCATATAGTGCCTTCCTATCTATCTATCTATCTATCTATCTATCTATCTATCTATCTA
This sequence comes from Polypterus senegalus, assembly GCF_016835505.1. NCBI lineage: Eukaryota > Metazoa > Chordata > Cladistia > Polypteriformes > Polypteridae > Polypterus > Polypterus senegalus. Next base: position 308,468,550 of record NC_053155.1, on the reverse strand, counting down.
TCTATTATATAGTGCTTTTCATATCTATCTATCTGTTATATAGTGCCCTATCTATCTATCTATCTATCTATCTATCTATCTATCTATCTATCTATCTATCTATCTATCTATCTATCTATTATATAGTGCCTTTCACATCTATCTATCTATCTATCTATCTATCTATCTATCTATCTATCTATCTATCTATCTATCTATCTATCTATCATATAGTGCCTTCCCTATCTATCTATCTATCTATCTATCTATCTATCTATCTATCTATCTATCTATCTATTATATAGTGCTTTTCATATCTATCTATCTGTTATATAGTGCCCTATCTATCTATCTATCTATCTATCTATCTATCTATCTATCTATCTATCTATCTATCTATCTATCTATCTATCTATCTATCTATTATATAGTGCCTTTCACATCTATCTATCTATCTATCTATCTATCTATCTATCTATCTATCTATCTATCTATCATATAGTGCCTTCCTATCTATCTATCTATCTATCTATCTATCTATCTATCTATCTATCTATCTATCTATCTATCTATCATATAGTGCCTTCCCTATCTATCTATCTATCTATCTATCTATCTATCTATCTATCTATCTATCTATCTATCTATCTATCTATCTATCTATCATATAGTGCCTTCCTATCTATCTATCTATCTATCTATCTATCTATCTATCTATCTATCATATAGTGCTTTTCATATCTATCTATCTGTTATATAGTGCCCTATCTATCTATCTATCTATCTATCTATCTATCTATCTATCTATCTATCTATCTATCTATCTATCTATCTATCTATCGTTGACATGTTGAACTGTAAAGTAAAAAAGTTGCAGATTCATTCAGACTCTGCTGTGTAACTCTGCATTTGAACTCCCTGCTTGTGATCTGCACCTTATAAATCACTTTTCTCCGTCCAGGTTCATTGCTCCAAAAGAAGGGAGCCAGAGTCCCAAAGAGTGCCAGTCATTAACTCCATTAACATTATGGTGCCATTGCCACTATAATGTCAGCATTTTACCCAGGGAGGGGAGAGTGGATTGGACCACCTGACAAAACTCAGACATGAAAGCAATGAGGAAGACCTCTGGGGTTGTTTACGGTAACCATGGGGATGGCTTAAGGAGCATTAGCATAGGTATGCAAATATTCAGTAACATTTAGCTGTCTGAAACAGCATTGCAATTTATTCAAATGAAGACACTGTTGGATTACATTTCCTACATGTGTTTATTTATTTGAAGAGAGAGAACAAATATTTGCCTCTATGTCATTATGTGAGAGTAAATCCAACACAGACCTTATGGAGGTTAATTCGTTTCATTTAAATTGGCTTGTTTTTAGACACTAGTAACGTACAGTAATACATTACATAAATATTATTTCACCCCTGTTTGTATACAATTCTTTCCTTTGGCTGTTATTGTCATTGAATCATTACATATACTCCAGCACCATCAGATAGAAGGAAGGAGCCAATAGTGTGCCAGTTCATCACAGGTCACATTTATACAATTGCCTCTCTTTTTAATATATTGTAAATTAAGCACAGAAACAGAGATACAAATTTGGAGTGCGCTCAGGTAAACTGTATATTATGAAGTCAAAGTAATAAACACAGTTACCAGACTGGAGAAAGATGGCAGTGGTGCCGTTTATGATTTTGGAGTACTTTACTAATCTCTAATGGGAAGCTGTCTTTTTGAATGACCTTTGGCGGTCAGAGCACAGCGTCAGTCTTTGTATAGCAACCTTGTAAAAATTTTCAGGTTAAGGGCCTTGCTCAAGGCCCCAGTGGGTAGGATTCCTTCTGGAAGTAACGTAACGGGATTTGAACCAGCAACCTTTCCAATACCAGCGCAAATCCAGGAGCTCCTGAACAGGAAGTGATGTCATATGCCTTTGATTTTGTTTGATTTCCACATCTGCAGAAGGAAGGAGAGGACAAGAATTATAAAGCAGCATCAACCAGTGGCTTGGGGTGGAATTACATGTTGACAAGCCCTGAGGTTCTCTCCTAGGCATATGTTTGTGACACAATAAATAACAAATTGATACCACATTAGGTGGAATGGCAGATAATTTAGAATCAGCCTAATCCTTACAACAGGACAATAGTTAAATTGTAGACTTGGGCAGATTTGCGGCTGATAAAATTCAACAAAAGTAAATTTAAAATGTTATATGTAGGAAGTAAAAATGTTAGATTTCCTCATACAGTGGGAAGTTTGAAAGGTCAATGGATCCAGAAGGTGTAGTGGACCTGTCACTGCAGATCCAGATAGCCTTCCTAATGGCTTCTTTGCACTAACTGGATGTTAGGTTATATAGCAAGGTGTGTAGAGTACAAGTCAAAAGAGGATGTGCTCAAGTTATATACAGTACCTCGCTAGTGAGGCCTCTCACCTGCAGTACTGTGTGCAGCTTTGGTTTTAATATTGCAAAAAAAGACATAACAGCGCTGGAGAAAGTCCAGAGGAGAGCAACTGGGCTGATTCTAGGATTGCATGGTATTGGTTATGAAGAAAGTTTATAGAAGTTGAACCTTTTATGTTTGAGTGAATAGAAATTAAGATGTGAGTATCATTGAAAAGATTAAAATTAGAGAAGGAATTAGTATGATGGCTCCCAGTTATTACTTTGAATTATTATTACTTATTATATTATCCAAGGCAACTTAGAACTTTTGAGATTCAATTGGTCACATTTTATTTGTTTTTTCCAATTGAACAATAAGCAGGTGAAGTGATATCATCTGTTAAATTCTGCTCCGTACTTGTAATATTTTTATTTTTATGTTGTATTGAGGATTACTTGTGTTCTGTTCTGTGTATTGTATTGTATGGACCCCCTTCTTTTTGACCCCCACTGCACACCCAACCTACCTGATAAAGGGGTCTACCTTTGAACTGCCTTTCCCAAGGCCTCTTCCATTTTTTTTCCTGCAAGAGGTTTTTTTGGGAGTTTTTCCTTATCTTCTTAGAGAGTCAAGGCTGGTAGACTGTCAAGAGGCAGGACCTGTTAAAGCCCATTGTGGCACTTTTTACAAAAATAAATTGTATTGTATTGTTCACGGACACAGAATATCAGTAATGTGATTTCAACCCACAACCACAGAATTTTGAAGTCCAGAGACCACTATGCCACAAGGACACTGGGACACAGAACTTCACACAAACACAGAGAGTCCTCGACGTGTGGAATAGTCAGAAGAATACAATCGGCAAGAATGTTTGGCCTTGTAGCTGTTTGTGTTTCTGATGTTTCCAAAATTCTGCAGCAACTGCAAAGGCCAGACCCTTGAGTGTAAAGTGTACACCAAAAAAAAAAAATCCACACTCTGAATAAATGAGTTTTAAAGAAATTCAAAACAAAAAGATTTTACACACAAATGAAGAGAAAAATCGATAATGAACACAAAAAAATATTTATTGTTTAAAATGTCTCTGTTTAAGGCTTACACATCTCAGTTACGTTTCTTAAGCTTTTATATAACTTTCCAAATTGGCACAACGTGTCAGCACATGCAGTACATTAGAATATACTGTGAGAAAACCACCCGTGATTGAATTTTGTTTCTTTTTCTCTATTAAATAAAACTACTTTTTCGAATGTTTGGCTCTGAGGTTTGTTAATTGTCTTTGCCAAAGCTATTCTAACAGGAAACTGTTAACGATTTAATACGAATGGCATATCAAGATCTCCTTTGTTGTCTAAGGTTATCTGCGGAAGATGTACTGCATTACCTTTCTTGGATACATCCTTCTTTCTACAGTAATTCAGCCGATGGGAGACCAGATGGTGTTAATAATTGTAGATATTCCATAGGACATTGTAAGTTGATGTTTTCATCTTCTGCACGATCACCACCAACTGTGTCAGCATATCCATCAATCAACATTTATTTATATAGCACATATTCATACAAAAAAATGTAGCTCAAAGTGTTTTACAAAATGAATAGAAAAATTGAAGACACAATAAAAAATAAACATAAGTCAACATTAATTAACATAGAATAAGTAAGGTCCGATGGCCAGGGTGGACAGAAAAACAAAAAACTCCAAAAGCTGGAGAAAAAAATAAAATCTGTAGGGGTTCCAGACCACGAGACCGCCCAGTCCCCTCTGAGCTATCTACCTAACATAAATCAAACAGTCCTCTTTGTATTTAGGGTTTTCATGGAAGGACCTGATGATGATGGTCACGTAGACTTCTGGCTTTCAGTCCATCAATGTTGGTGCATCATGATGCTTTGAGTAGGTGGTGGTGGCGCAGGCCGCCACCACAAAAAACCGGAAAAGAAACAGAAGAGAGTTGGGGTCAGTATGGATTTTAGAGCCACTATGAATAGTTATTGTGATGAATTGAACATACAGAGTATCAGGATTAAGTTAAAGTGAAGTTATGAGAAGGCCATGTTACAGTAATGTGTTTTCAGCAGTGTTTTAAAGTGCTCTACTGTATTAGCCTGGCGAATTCCTATTGGCAGGCTATTCCAGATTTTAGGTGCATAACAGCAGAAGGCCGCCCGCCTCACCACTTCTTTTAAGTTTAGCTTTTGGAATTCTAAGGAGACACTTATTTGTGAATTTCCACTTGGGATTAATAAAGTATCTATCTATCTATCTATCTATCTATCTATCTATCTATCTATCTATCTATCTATCTATCTATCTATCTATCTATCTATCTATCTATTTTATAGTGCCTTATCTATCTATCTATCTATCTATCTATCTATCTATCTATCTATCTATCTATCTATCTATCTATCTATCTATCTATCTATCATTTGAAGATCTAAGGTTACGATTTGGAATATAAGGTGTCAGACATTCCGATATATAAGATGGGGCGAGATTATTTAAGGCTTTATAAACCATAAGCAGTATTTTAAAGTCAATCCTGAATGACACAGGTAACCAGTGTAGTCTATAGTCTATTGATACGCACTTAACCATTTTGCCGTGTTGCAGAACCGACATTTTTGGCATTAATTCGTTTGACATCCTCATTTCTAGGTGCTAGGATTGCCCTTGTACTCATTTTTTTGGTTGATAACCCTCCGTGATGAAATACTTCAATAAGATTTGGACATAATATGTCTTCTTTAACTGGAAAGTTGTAATGAGGAAAATGTTAAAATTTATAAGAGCGCAGGAAGTGTGTCTGACAAAAGCATTCACACCAATGAGAGGTGAGAGGACTGTGGTCTTGTTTGAAAATGGTTGATAGGAGGGCGAGACTTGAAAGTATCTCATGGCAATATTCTCGTCTCGCGGGACTTGAAAAAAATCTTTTCCAAAAAGTCTTATCGAAAGATGTTTTTATATAATAGAGAGATTTGTTGTTTTGACTCTGCACACATGCTTTTCTTCCTGCACAATTGTACACTCTGAAATGATTTTCATTATAACTGCATTAGCTTAATTTTTCCAGTATTTCTGATGCAACTGTGCAATCATATAATTGTGCCCGCAACGCCCATTTTTAATGCGGATGTTCTGCAGTATAAGAGAAGCAATATGCAAATGTTTATGGAGAACTGCAGGATGTTTAGCCTTTTCTGCCATGGCAGCTTGTTGAATTTGCCTCCAGCTTTTAGTATTCCATCTTGTAGAACAGGATCCAGTCTAATGATTTGACTGTTCTTTTGTTGCCACAGTCATCGATGTGGAAACTATGAGGCACAGCATTAACTGCTTCTTCATTAACTGATTCTCTTACATGACCACCAGTGAGTGTATCTGTTAGATCAGGAGCTTTAAGTTGTTGTTAATTAAGAGAATGTGTTTGATCAATAGTTGTACTTATTTTTATTTGGATGATACACACCATGATGTGGAATGTACCACGCCCTGCCATCATCGCGATTCAGGTTTTCTTTAGTTGCCTTGACAGCATAACCCTCCTCTATTGTGTCTTCTGCGAAAGCTTTGTCTTCTTCATGAAAACCTGGATTTTTGTTCAGTTACCTTTTAAGTCCAATGGCAAGCTGTTCTGTAAAACAGCAATTGTTCGTCATTGAGTATAAAAGCACCACAGATGCATTTGTATGTCGACATTTGCTCCGCCACATCGAACCATTCATCAAACCTCAAAGCACACACATCCTTCCCGGAGGTTCCTAAAAGTGGCCGGATTCGCAAGAAGTTCAGGCTGGAATTCAGGATTTGAATGTGGAGAGTTATGACGATATTCCAGAACAAGACATGACTGTATGTGAATAAATATAAGACATCCCCCAAAAGTAAGCCCTAGTGCATCTTTTTGAGTAAAAATTAATATAAGACCTGCCTGGTGTTATTTTCAGGGAAATACGGTATTATAGTTCGGTTGCGGCACCGATTTATTCACGCAAACAGGCTGCGGAAGTGTCTCCTCTTTTTAAAGCAAATTTATACAGAAATGGCCACCTACCAGTTTTTCAGACACTGAGACTATGTGCATGAACGTGAATGTGTCTTCATGTGACAGTTCTTCTTTCTTCCACAGCTGCACTCTGGGAAGCCTTTATTGTACTGTTGATGCGATATCTCTTCAGTTTCTAATATTGACAAGCAAATAACAACCCCCAAAAAAGGTTCCACAGTTAAAATATCTGAATTTAAAAGATTTTTGTGAAGTTCAAAGCTAAAGCAGATCACAGAAGAATTGATAATAGACACAGAAATCAATTCATGCTTATGATTTTTCTGTTAGTTAAACTTTTTCTTTTTTAAGTTTCTATATACGGCAGACCCCCGTGACCCTGTATTCGGATTCAGCGGGTTAGAAAATGGATGGATGGATGGATGGATATACATTTGTGCATACATATATATATATACATATATATAGAATATACAGTCAGAAAACTGTATGCCTCCACACCTTTTCATTTGTAAGCAAATTAATCTCCTATGTCTAACAGTCACTGTGTTTCTTTCTCTCTAAAATCATTCCGTTGTTACAGCAAAAATATAGCAGAGTATTAAGAGTGTTACATTGAAATGTTAGCTTATAGGAGATTAATTAGTCTTGCAGGGCCAGACATGACTCTTGAAAGACAATACACGACTACCCGTTAAAATGTTTGTAGCAAATAGCTGCGAAATCCTGTGGTTTAAAGGCAACACTCACAGGGCTTCATCCTAAAACACCCACTCACAATTCCTCCAGTCTGTGCATTTAAAACCACTGCCGGGGATTCTGGAAGAGAGCAAAAGAAACTGAAAAAAAAAAGAGATTTGACACTGAGAGAAAATCTCTCTCTATATATATATATATAGAAGTCAATGTATGTGTGTTCCAGCATCATTTCTGAACAGCTCGAGCATTTTTCATGTACTTGGTACACGTTTCTCAACTAAAAATACTGTAGGATGAAATCAGCCCTAACCCACCCCTTCCGGGTGGGGTGAAGGGTAATATTACGGTCTTGTATGCACGTTATCATCCAGTTGACACTCAGAAAGACCACCAGAGGGCGAACTAGAGGTGACTGGCAGCATTCTTTATGTTTGAGCCCCACCGCGCCCCTTTGGTTTTTGAAATTAATTAGAGTTGGCAGCAATCAATCAATCAATCAACATTTATTTATATAGCACATATTCATACAAAACAATGTAGCTCAAAGTGCTTTACAAAATGAATAGAGAAATAGAAGACACAATAAAAGATAAACATAAGTCAACATTAATTAACATAGAATAAGAGTAAGGTCCGATGGCCAGGGTGGACAGAAAAACAAAAAAAAACTCCAAAGGCTGGAGAAAAAAATAAAATCTGTAGGGGTTCCAGACCACAAGACCGCCCAGTCCCCTCTGGACATTCTACCTAACATAAATCAAACAGTCCTCTTTGTATTTAGGGTTTTCATGGAAGGAACTGATAATGATGGTCACGTAGACTTCTGGCTTTCAGTCCATCATTGTTGGAGCATCATGATGCTTTGAGTAGGTGGTGGTGGCGCAGGCCGCCACCACAAAGAAACCGGAAAAGAAACAGAAGAGAGAGTTGGGGTCAGTATGGATTTTAGAGCCACTGTGAATAGTTATTATGAAGAATTGAACATACAGAGTATCAGTATTAAGTTAAAATGAAGTTATAAAAGGCCATGTTAAAGTAATGTGTTTTCAACAGTGTTTTAAAGTGCTCTACTGTATCAGCCTGGCGAATTCCTACTGGCAGGCTATTCCAGATTTTGGGTGCATAACAGCCGAAGGCCGCCTCACCAAAAGCAGTGGAGCATTGAGTTTGTAATGGAGTTTGTAAGCACTGTGTTTGTTCTTTTTTGTTTTAGATGTATTCTTTTTTTTTTTTTTTTTGTGATTTCTTACTGCTTTTGTTCTTGGCTTACTGTTGCTGGATTGTGTTTTGGACTTTGTTACCTGGGTTTGCTTTTTTGCTGTTTTGAGTTCTTTTTCTAGGTTTCTATATTTCTGCTAATAAACTCGTTGTGTACAAAGATTATAGTTTCAATTACAAAAGTCTTTACTGGTTCTCTCCCTTGTAAGATATTTTGATTTATTTTACACGTAGCAAAGCCACGGAGGCAGCTAGTAGAGGATAAAACAGAATCTTCCATTATCTATGTAGCAATGTAAAACGTATATTCTATCCTAGCAAAGCAAACATTTAGATAAAGGTAATATTAACATTAACTTACTAGGATTTTCGATAGGACTGTTCTAATCAAAATTGGTCTAATGTTATAAATTTGTGAGTTTTCCAAGGAAACGACTTTCAGGTTTTCAGTGCAGAGTGAAATCCAAAGTTATGTTTCGCCTTTAGTATTTCATGCTAGTTTCATTACTTTTCTGGAATTGTAGTTAACTGGTGTGCAGACCCCACAGAATTGTCATTCTTTTCATTAGTCCTAGCCTGATCGCAGTTTTTATTGGGAAACCTATAGGTTAGACTACTGCTGAAAGGCTATGAAGGAGAAGTGTCCAACTGAAGAATGTGCAGGGGACTTTTTTCTTGCAGTTTTATCTTTCATAAACTAGTCAATAATTGCAAAAACCACTGGAAGCCAGTACAACGCAGCCAGGTCTGGGATCAGATGTTGGAAAACATGCCAAAGTCTAGTTTTAAAAATGATACTATATAATCATCCTTGAACCTGTGATTGAGCGAGTTATGAGACTTAAACGTGTGCCTATAATTGGTTAAGATGTTATAAGACATGGGATCGCATATAGCAGCAGAGCTTTCCCCGGTTGTCGGGATCTGTTGAGTTGCTTTAGGGTTGAATGTCTTTTAATACAACAGTTATATTTCCATTCCTGTTGTGTGTCTTGTCAGTTTGGAGGCAACATGCATGGACTTTCCTGAATAAATATTATTTCAGTCTTGAGAGAAAGCAAATCAGGAACAGCACAAGTCAAGGAAAAAACTAACCTCATGTAACTGGAAATGGTGTGAGCAGGCGTACAGGAAAGGATGAGGCTAAAGACTCTGGCACTGGATGAGGTGGGAGGTCTACCACTCTTATCAAGCATTCTCTCAGTTCACACTTTACATGCGATTAAACACTACTTAATACAAATTGAAGGAGAATGTACCTCCTTCTCAACAAAACCTCGTAATGTCATGAAGGCATTCCAGTTATTCTATTTCTGAGATACTGGTATCTTTGAAGGGGACATGTTGTGCTGCCCATGACTATCATGTTTCTTTACTTGCTCTAGCTGACCTGCTATCCAGTATTAATGGCACGGAGTTAACACCACTGCCTAAAGGACTGAGTGTCTTGGCTTTGAATCCTGCAGCAGGAAGTTTTCAATGTACAGCTTGCATGTTCTCCCCATTACAGACGTGAGGGTTTCCTTTCAGGTACTCCAGTTTTCTACGCCCCCAAAAATGTGAAGGTTTGGTTAATTGTTATTTATCATTCATCCAACATTAATGTGGTTGAGTGCATGAGTATATAGATTAATGTGCTATTTGGGGGCTGGGTTCCTTCTTCCACCCGATGCTGCTGGAATAGGCTCCAGCATCCATTTACTCTAAACTGGATTTAAGAGGGTTTGCAATTTTGTTACACCAAGTCAGAAATGCTCAGTGCAATTATTTGCATACTGTTAGAATCTTCAAAAATAATTAAGATACCTATGGCGTTATTTCAGTGCCACTATTCTGGCGCGTAAAAAATATTGCAAGTGCAAGTGTTGCATTTTGAGGAGAAATTTATTTTGAGCGTACAAAAGCTGAATTTGAGTGAACAAAATTCATTGCTGCGTGCAAAATGTATTTCAGTGTTTGCACTTATCCATATACACACACACAATAGCACCCTCTGCTCAGTTTTTTCATTTGCGCTTGCTTTCGCAATGTGTTGCTAGCTCACAACATTCTCTGCTGCAAGTGCTCAACTCTCTGTACACCGTTATAAGTGTGCCACAAAACCAACCAATCACAGACTTGGTTTCAAAATTCTGATTGGCTCTTAAGGTCTCCAATCAGCTCGCTAGCTGCTGCATTCGGAAACAGTCCGAAATGTAGCTAAATCCAACTAAACTCAATTAAACCCCAATTTGGGATAATATCTTTAATTATTTTATTTTAAAATATATTATTTGTTAAGACTATCGTTGGTGTAGTATAATGTAGTTGCATTATACAACCATGCCAACTGACTCTCCAAATTATATTTGAGTAGCTCTCTTTTATGTCGTCGAATACTGAACAGCAGCACGAAAACAACATGTCCCGGCCACATGTAAGTAATATAAAATCATTTTGTACATTATTATTACATCTGCCATCTCTTCTTTGGCTGCAGAGTAAATCAAAACTCCCTCTATCTGCAAGAAGCGAGGCTGAGTGGACAGTGTTTCGGTGTCCGGAATGCAGCAGCTAGCGAGCTGATTGGAGACCGTAAGAGCCAATCAGAATTTTTGAAACCAAGTCTGTGATTGGTTGGTTTTGTGGCACACTTATAACGGTGTACAGAGAGTTGAGCGCCGCAGCAGAGAATGTTGTGAGCGCTAGCAACACATTGCGAGCAAGCGCAAATGAAAAACTGAGCGAGAGGTTGCTATTGTGTGTGTGTATATGGATAAGCGCAAACACTGAAATACATTTTTTGCACGCAGCAATGAATTTTGTTCACTCAAATTCAGCTTTTGTACGCTCAAAATAAATTTCTCTTCAAAATGCAACACTTGCACTTGCAATCTTTTTACGCTCAATATTTTTTACGTGTGCTCAGAATAGTGGCACTGAAATAACGCCATAGATACCACAGTAGTGCCCAACATACCGTATATACTCATGTATAAGTTGGGTCTTGAAACCTGAAAAATCGATCATAAAATCAGACTTGGATTTATACGCCCGTTCAAAAATTCAACCCTTCATTTTTTTTTTTTTTTGATCTTCTTGCCTCCTCCAATCTCACATCAGTATCTCAGACACATCGAATTTTGTTGCAGCAGCACAGTTACCATTTCTTTCCCCACATCCACGACTTTTAATTTAAAATCAGCTTCATATTTTCTTCTGATCGATCGCTCCATCGTAGATAAGGGATGCTCTTATGATAAAGGTGTATGAGGATGTGAGATACAAAAAACACAAATCCGTGCAAACATCACTTCGGAATAGTTTGGGTATTACCGTGTGGTCACGTAGGCACAAGACATAGAAAAAGAAGACCGTCTCTCAGGTGGGTGTTAGCATGTCGTAACCATTTGGACCAATAGCGTGACTTTTCCGCATCTGACTTATAAGACCAACATTATAAAATACAAGAAATTATACAGTAAAATCAAGTCCGAGCTTATTCGCGAGTATATATAGTAGTCAACACTATCTCAAGTAAAATAAAGCAAGACGGAGTTTGCGGTGTTTTCCAGGTGTATTTGCAAAATAGGTTAAGATAAGAAATCAAATATGCGAGTGTTTTTTTATATGCTAACCCTTTTGTCATTGTTGGCCTTTTTTACCATCTGCTATTTCCTCTACCTCTTGTAACCTGTAGGGGGTGCCACCGAACCCCAAACCCCAGATCCAATAATACTCAACACAGTCACGGGTTCATAATAATCGAGTTTTGACCCTTAAAGCACCTTTTTACTTTCAACTTGAGGTGGAAGGAGAGGATAGAGAGCCATTGTTTGTATGGATATTGGCTATGTTTCATTGTCAGAAGGTGCTTGGAGGGTTAAAAATCCATAATTGGAACCTTTTATACTGGTGTTTTCCTCCAGGGGGTGCCAGCTCCCTGGTTGGAATAAGTTCTTATGCATAAGTAACCTGAGCCTAAATAGATATATTATAAAGAGGTGATATCCCTCCCATAGTGATACAGTGGTAAGAAATCACATAAGACAAAATAACTTAGCTTTCTTTAATGACGATTTACGCGCCATTACAGACGAGGAAGCCAATAGCAAGACTATTTTCAAAGTGGGAGCTCGATGTATACAGTTTGCCATTTTCGCCGTTGCGGCGGAAGGATTTTCAGGATCGAATGACGTTATCTCCCATCTGTCCGTCGGCTTCAAATGTGTGCCGGGCAATGTTCCAAGGATTTATACTCTTTCTTCATGTGCAGGCCCCCACTTAGGTGAATCAAGCCATTCCAAACAAGGCAAAGAGAAGATCCAGTGTCATGCTGACTATGTCACACAGAAATAGTGCACGTTGCCTCTTTGTCTTTGTCTATCTTGTCCTATGCTTGGCCAAGCAGTTCTAAATGCTGAGCCCCTTTGTACTAAATCTGGCTCAGCTGGGCATGTAGAAAGAAAAATATTTGTACAGAGCACAGTGACATATTAAACATATAAACTTATTACAACTGGACCCAAAATGGCTTTCAGTGACCTGGCACAACTTGTGGAGTGTTTGGAAACCAGGGCAGTCCTCCCCTGACTGTGCCCTCTTGCAGCGCCCAGGAACCCCAATGGGGCTGCACTTCTGGACTCCAGTTCTTATGAACCCTTGCAGGTGTCCAAGCTGGGATAACTCTAGCAGACCCCTGCCACCTAACGTATGGGGGACGGTACTGCGCCTGGCTTCCAGCTTCTGCTTCTCCATCCCCAGACACCTTCCATTTTGTCCAGAGCTCATGCTGTCGTCCAGCTGGGATGCCTGTCTGTCCTTTGTGGCATTTACGCTCTCTATCAATTTCTCTGCTCTTATGAGCTGAAAATGTGTTGTTTTTGAGTCTGATTGGATTCCTAAATTACAGTAACCCCTTGTTGGGTTGGGACCATAAATTCTACTGCATTGTATTTCCAGGTTTCATGAGTAGAGGCTCAATTCTTTATTAATAAACCGGACTGCTTGTTGAATAACTGAAACTATGAACTATGGACAGCATCTACAGTATAGTAGTGGAGGCCAGGAAGGACTGGCATTCACAGACATCAATGCAGGCCTCATTATTATTATAGGACACAGCACTAGTGGTGGTATTCAGTAATGTTACAAAGATGACCCATTCAACGTTGATTTCAAATTGCTACAAATCATGGAGTTGTATTGACATCAAAGCCTAAAATTATACAGTAAGTGCCTTAGCTTTGAATAAATGTCCACAGTGGCAGATGACTGGGAACCTTACCCCACCGGGTCACCTGGAGAAGGCAATGACCAGGACAGGGGCAATATCTTCCCCGGGGCGCAAGAGGGCAGCCGCCCAGATTACATCAGGGTCGCGGATGGAGAGCTTGGAAGTTCAACCCTGTTGGGGGCGTCTAGACTATCTCAGAGCCCTGGATGGCAGCACTTCTGCCATACCAAGAAATGCTGCCGGAAGAGGAACCGGCCACACCTGGAATGCTTCCGGGTGTCCATGCAGCACTTCCGCCACACCAGGAAGTGCTGCCAGAAGATCATCAGGGAGCACATCCGGGTATGCCATAAAAAAGGCCGCCTCACTCCATTCGGAGAGCCAGAGTTGGGTAGAAGAGGACGGAGCTTGTGAGGAGAGGAATAGAGGCGGCAGAAGTTCTGGGAGAGTGAAGGAAAGAAGGGACTGAGTTTGTGGTGACTGGTGCCTTGTGAAGTGTTCTGGAAAATTATAGTTTGTGTTCTGGAAATCTGGTGTCGTGTCTGTCTGTGTCCGGGCTGATCCTTTCACACCCCCCTTAGGAGACCATTAAACCAGTCTCATAATCTGAAGGTCCTGAGTTCGGTCCTCAGAGAGGGCACCTCTTATGTAATGGCTGACCCCTTACCCAGACCGGCCACCACACTACCAAGACTTATTCCTTGGATTGCCTGAGGTTTCTTGCTCAAATAACAAGCTGTACTCCTTACAAGTTGTCTTATTTTTCTCGACATGATGAAATAAGCAGAAACAGTAAACAGGTATGAAAAATGAAACACTGATATATTGGAAAATAAAAGACAGACAAACATTCAATAATAAATATATATGTGTGCGAAAACCACCACTTATCCCAAAAACACGCGGTCCAGTCCCACCCTCTGGAAATGACCCTTCATCTGCCGCAGCCAGGTGTTACGTGGGCAACCCCTTGGCCTGGTCCAGCCACTCTGGTCCCCAACAATGAGGATCTTACAAGCTGGATCACCCTCGGGGTAACGCACCACATGGCCGTAATGCCGTAACTGACGCTCCCTCACAATGCAGGTCATGTGCCTTGGGACTCCATGAGCAACACAAAGTCAAACCAATGGTACCCAAGGATTCTCCAAAGAGACACACATGAAGGAGTCCAGTCTTTGTCTCAGGTCACTGGATAGCGTCCATGTCTCGCAACCATAGAGCAAAAACAGCAGGGACTAATTACTCTACTGTATATTAGAATAGAAATATTTACAATAAACCCTCCCTTGCCCCTAAACAATAAACAAAAGCACACAACACAATTACAAACATGTCCGGCAGTATTGAAACTGGCTGTGGTGACATTGTGCTTCCTTCCAACAACAAAACGACCTCACCGTCAAAGTCCTGGCAATGGTTGGAATGAAATCCAACCCGGGGTTTCTCAGCTCTGGCTGTCGTGATGTAGGAATAAAGCAATAAATACCAGTGATGAGTTTGTAGATGGATGTTTAAATTGTGTTCTTTTCTTCTCTCTCTCTCTCGCCTCTTTTCTATCGCCTTCACTCCTCTTTTTTAAATGTAAGATGTCCCGGATATGTCTGGTGTGTAAACAGGTGATTTCCAATCTGGGATTGCAGTCTCTCTCACTGTCATCCCTCCCCTCTGCACTTACAGGGACAACATTCACTGACGCACACATAACGGACAGTAAACGGGATGATGAAAACAAAACGCACTCAGCACAAACATAAAATATACTATTATTGTGTAGCCCCGCTACAAAGTTACTAACACCATCCTCAGCCATTCTGTTTCTGCTGCATTCTGAACTGCAATGTGACATATGCGAAAAAAATCACATTTCGTTCTGCTTCATCATGGCTTATTTCTGTCGCATTTACTTACGCTATGCAGCTGTACAGTTGCGTTGACTTTTTAAAAAATGTAAGTTTTTGCTTTGATAAAAAAATGTGTGTACCTGGTGCAATAAAAGTCCAACACAGAGCAGAACCCCAATGGCCTTGTCCAGTGGCCTGAACCTCACTCTGTTGGTTATGTGTAACATCCACCCATCCATTATCTAAGCCTGCCTATAATATAACATTACACAATAATAAATAGATAGATAGATGTGAAAGGCACTATATGATAGATAGATAGATAGATAGATAGGAGAGCCACGGTATAATAGATAGATAGATAGATAGATAGAAAGGCACTATATAATAGATAGATAGACAGATAGATAGAAAGGCACTATATAAGATAGATAGATAGAAAGGCACTATATGATAGATAGATAGATAGAAAGGCACTATATGATAGATAGATAGATAGATAGATAGATAGATAGATAGATAGATAGATAGAAAGAAATGAAATGCACTATATAAAAGATAGATAGATAGATACTTAATTTAATCCCCAAGGGGAGATTCCCATACTCCAGCAGCAGCATACTGATAAAGAACAATATTAAATTAAAGAGTGATAACAATGCAGGTATAACAGACAATAACTTTGTATAATGTTAACGTTTACCCCCCGGGTGGAATTGAAGAGTCACATAGTGTGGGGTCTCCTCAGTCTGTCAGTGGAGCAGGATGGTGACAGCAGTCTGTCTGTCGCTGAAGCTGCTCCTCTGTCTGGAGATGATCCTGTTCAGTGGATGCAGTGGATTCTCCATGATTGACAGGAGCCTGCTCAGCGCCCGTCGCTCTGCCATGGATGTCAAACTGTCCAGCTCCATGCCTACAATAGAGCCTGCCATCCTCACCAGTTTGTCCAGGCGTGAGGTGTCCCTCTTCTTTATGCTGCCTCCCCAGCACACCACAGTGTAGAAGAGGGCGCTTGCCACAACCGTCTGATAGAACATCTGCAGCATATTATTGCAGATTTTGAAGGACGCCAGTCTTCTAATGAAGTATAGTCGGCTCTGTCCTCTCTTGCACAGAGCATCAGTATTGGCAGTCCAGTCCAATTTATCAGCAGTTTAAACAGCAGTTTCTCCTTTTGTGTACAGTTTTGCAAAATGGACACTAAACTTCATTTCACATGTGATTTTTCAACCATAAAACGCACTAAAAAGTTTTAAATGTTTTTTGGGAGGCTGAAAAGAAAAAAAATAAAAACACCCCTTTTAGACCCATTTCTCAGGAAAGGGTCCAGATGAAAATAAACAGGGGATAACTATCATTTGGAAATTCAACATGCCTAAACGCAACACGCAGTGAGTTACTCTTACACAAAAGCTGTAATCCAGTGAAGCAATAAAATTGTTATCCAAATTAGCTGAGATGAAAATGCAGTACCTGCAGTCTTAGATGAGATCCTGCTCCTGCAGAGGGGACTGGGCGGTCTCGTGGTCTGGAATCCCTGCAGATTTTATTTTTTTCTCCAGCCGTCTGGAGTTTTTTTTTTTTTTCAGTCCCCTGGCCATTGAACCTTACTCTTATTCGATGTTAATTAATGTTGACTTATTTTGTTTTCTTATTGTGTCTTTTATTTTTCTATTCTTTATTATGTAAAGCACTTTGAACTACTGTTTGTATGAAAATGTGCTATAGAAATAAATGCTGTTGTTCTTGTTGTTGTTTTGGTGTTTGTAATGGACTCCTCAAATCATGCCCAAGCACACTCCTGCAGCCTGATGGCAAAAGTTCTCCCCACATTGGCATGCTTTTTGGGTTTTGCCCCCTCCATTACAGCCTTTCTAACTGATACGCCAAACAGTCTACTGTATATCAATAGCAACACACATGCAAAATTTCATGAAAATGGGTTCAGCTGATTTTGCATGATTGGCAAACAAATTAAATGACAGACAAAGAAACATCTGATGATTGTATTTATATAATCTAATTCCATTCAAGTAATGTCAGGTGATGTGACTCGCCCATTGTCATACAGAGAGATGATAGAGGGGGTGCCATCTGTGACCTTATGATTTTATAACCATGTGTAAATGGCATTTGTGCTGTTTTATGAGTATATTTTTAACATGTTAGTACTGGTATTGTTATACAGTGTCACAAAGAGCCATCACAAGGTTTGGGGCAGCCACCCGTATATTAATTTCCTGGCAGCAAAAGTTGCAAAAATAAATGACAGCACTGATGTGCACAAACTGGAGTCCAAAACAGAACTGAGGGAATTGGGGAAAGGTGGGGGGCTTTTAAAGGTCAGGATAGGAAGTGACGTCAAAGGGGCCGGGATCGGAAGGGTCTTCAGCCATAGGCCCGAGCCCGGACGTGACATCAAGGGGGCCAGAACCGGGAAGGTCTTCCTGTATAGGTCTGGACCTGGAAGTGACGTCAACAGGGCCAGGTGGAACTTCCCATGAATGGTCTGTAGGGAAGTGAGAAAAAGACTCAATGCACTTGGTCGGATTTGGAATTGCCTTTACTCAAGCCATTTAGCTGCCTCCCATGCGCACATGTGTGACAACAGGCATCAGAAATAGCGTGTCAGAAACGTTTAATTCTTAATGACTTTATTAACATCCACCAAATACAGTAAAACCTTGGATTGCGAGTAACTTGGTCTTGGAGCAAAACTATCATAATCTCTTGGACCAATAGCGTATGATTTCTGTATTCGACTTATACGACCGACATTATAAAATACTGTAAATTATACAATAAAATCAAGACCGACTTATCCACGGGAGAACTTAAATGTGAGTATATATGGTAGTTGACTGGAATGCTTAGTATGGACTGTGAAGAAACTCACTTTTTCAGAGCACTTTGGGCTGCTTACGCCAACCACAGAGATAGATGGCATTGCTGCTACTGCTGCACATACCACATGAGCCTCAGCAAATGTCCTCCACCTTGAATTAAACATGTATGGGCCCAGCCAGTACTTGAATGGGAGAGCATCTAGGAAAAGCTAGGGGTGCTGCTGGAAGAGGTGTTGGTGAGGCCTACGGGGGTGGTGGGGTGATGCTGACCCTGTGGTCTGAGTGTGGATCCCAATGCCACCAATGCATTGATGGGTACAGTGTGCTGTAAATATGGTGCCATACTTCTGATGAGATGTAAAACTGACGTCCTGACTCTCTACGGTCCTCAAAGATGCCTGAACGTCCTGTGTAAAGGGTAAGGTGTATCCCGCTGTCCTGGCTTAATTGCCCACCACAGTCTAGTCATTCTGGACCTCAGTCTGTAATTGGTGATCTCGTTCACCATTTCACCACCTAAAAGCTCACGGTTTGAGTAGTGAGAAAAGTGCTTTATAAAATAGTATTAGTACAATTCCAGTAACATTCCAGCTACACCTTTCTTTCACTATCTTCAAATCAGGAACTTTGTTAAACAGAACCTTCCAGATTTTCCTCATCTTGCACCCTCAACCATGCTGGAAAAATTATTGCTCAATTTCAAGGAGTTAGACTCCATCTCTACAATATATAAAATCCTTTTACAATCCCTTCCTTTCAAAGATCCAAGAGTACACTGGGAAAAAGATCTCTCAATTAATATATCAGAAAAGGAGTGGAAAGTAGCAATGCAGAGAATTCACTTCGAGCTCCATATCTAAAGCATACAATTATACAACTCAAAATTATATATCGAGCACATCTGTCTCGACTAAAAACTCTCCAAAATGTTTCCAGGGCATGATCCAACCTGTGAACGTTGCAACCAAGCCCCAGCCTCACTAGGTCACATGTTCTGGGCCTGCTCCAAATTAACATTATTCTGGACAAAAATTTTTAATTACCTCTCAGACAGTCTTGGACTCACAATCCCTCCTAACCCATTAACAGCTGTGTTTGGGGTTCTTCCAGAGGGTCTTAAAGTGGAGAAGGACAAACAAATTGTGATTGCATTCACTACACTGTTGGCTTACAGACTTATTCTGATAAACTGGAAGAATCCAAACTCTCCTCTTTTAAGTCAGTGGGAAACTGATGTGTTATACTATTTGAAATTGGAAAAAATCAAATACTCATTTAGAGGATCGGTACAGACCTTTTTCAAAACATGGCAGGATCTATTCGGTAATATTTTAAAATAAGTTTATAAAGCACTGAGAATTTATTAATTTAGGTATGTTTACAAGCCTTAAATTTAACGCCGTTTGGCTTGCTCTCTCTCTCAGGGGTGGGGATCGATCTGTTCTTAACTCAATTTTTCTTTTTGTAAAATCTTGATTGCTTTGCATGGATTGTAATAAAATTAATAAAAAAAAAAAATAGTATTAGTATTATTATTGTCAGTAGCTAACATAGCTGAATAGCCGGCGTTGCCCGGGAGGAAAATAAAGTTTTTTTTAATTGTTTGAAAAAATATAATAAAAAAAACACAACTTTAAAAATAACAAACAATGAAGACTCACTAACGTGCTTGTATTGCGGTCTTGTATGTATGTTATCATCCAGTTGAACCGGCCAACTGTATTTAATTTCAAAAGCAATAGGGGCGTGCGGTGGTGTACAAACATAAAGAATGCAGGCAGTCACCTCCAGTTCACCATCTGGTGGTCGGTCCGAGTGCCAACTGGATGATATCATGCATAGAAGACCACAAGATCACCCCCCACTGTACCCAGAAGGGGGTGGGTTAGGGTTGATTTCACCTTACAGTATTTTTAGTCGACCAATAAGAAACGTGTGTACCAAGTGTCATGAAAATCGCTCTATCCATTCGAATGAGATGCTGGAACATACAGACATACACACACACACATACATTGGCTTTTATATACAGTATATATACAGGTATGCAGTCATATGAAAAAGTTTGTGAACCCCTCTTAATTCTTTGGATTTTTGTTTATCATTGGCTGAGCTTTCAAAGTCGCAACTTCCTTTTAATATCTGACATACCTTATGGACACAGTAGGATTTCAGCAGTGACATTAAGTTTATTGGATTAACAGAAAATATGCAATATGCATCATAACAAAATTAGACAGGTGCATAAATGTGGGCACCCCAACAGAGATATGACATCAATACTTAGTTGAGCCTCCTTTTGCTCCTTTGAACCTCCAGATGTTGTCCTCCTATAGCCTCTGATGAGTGTCTGGATTCTGGATGGAGGTATCGCTGCCCATTCTTCATACAAAATCTCTCCAGTTTAGTTCAATTTGATGGCCTGGACAGCCTGCTTCAAATCATCCCATAGATTGTCGATGATATTCAAGTCAGGGGACTGTGACGGCCATTTCAGAACATTGTACTTCTCCCTCTGCATGAATGCCTTTGTAGATTTCCAACTGTGTTTTGGGTCCTTGTCTTGTTGGAATATCAAACCCCTGCATAACTTCAACTTTGTGACTGATGCTTGAACATTATACTGAAGAATTTGTTGATATTGGGTTGAATTCATCCGACCCTCGACTTTAACAAGGGCCCCAGTCCCTGAACTAGCCACACAGCCCCACATCATGATGGACCCTCCACCAAATTTGACAGGAGGTAGCAGGTGTTTTTCTTGGAATGTGGTGTTCTTCTTCCTCCATGCAAAGCACTTTTTGTTCTGACCAAATAACTCATTTTTTGTCTCATCAGTCTAAAGCACTTTGTTCCAAAATGAATCTGGCTTGTCTAAATGAACATTGGATACAACAAGTGACTCTGTTTGTGGTGTGAGTGCAGAAAGGGCTTCTTTCTCATCACCCTGCCATACTGATGTTCTTTGTGCAAATTGCGCTGAATTGTAGAACGATGTACAGATACACCATCTGCAGCGAGATGTTCTTGCAGGTCTTTGGAGGTGATCTGTGGTTGTCTGTCACCATTCTCACAATCCTGCTCATATGCCACTCTGTATTTTTCTTGGCCTGCCAGACCTGTTGGTTTAACAGCAACTGTGCCTGTGGCCTTCCATTTCCTGATTCCATTCCTTACAGTTGAAACTGACAGTTTAAACCTCTGAGATGGCTTTTTGTAGCCTTCCCCTAAACCAGAGAAAGGCAACTTTTTTCGATTCCAAAAATTTTCTTTCGCAGCGCACCTGAGGGACTGCCCATAGATAAAGTCGTGATGACACAATCTATGGACAATCGCCAATAAAAACAGTTAATTTTACAAGTTTGAAAGAAATTTTATTAATAAAGGAATCAAAGGAAGGGCAGCACGGTGGCTCAGTGGTAGCGCTGCTGCCTCGCAGTTAGGAGACCTGGGTTCGCTTCCCGGGTCCTCCCTGCGTGGAGTTTGCATGTTCTCCCCATGTCTGCGTGGGTTTCCTCCAGGCCCTCCGGTTTCCTCCCACAGTCCAAAGACATGCAGGTTAGGTGGATTGGCGACTCTAAATTGGCCCTGGTGTGTGCTTGGTGTGTGGGTGTGTTTGTGTGTGTCCTGCGGTGGGTTGGCACCCTGCCCAGGATTGGTTCCTGCCTTGTGCCCTGTGTTGGCTGGGATTG
Source organism: Polypterus senegalus (assembly GCF_016835505.1). Lineage (NCBI taxonomy): Eukaryota > Metazoa > Chordata > Cladistia > Polypteriformes > Polypteridae > Polypterus > Polypterus senegalus. The sequence continues at coordinate 308,446,641 of NC_053155.1, read as the reverse complement.
GCTCCAGCAGACCCCCGTGACCCTGTGTTCGGATTCAGCGGGTTGGATAATGGATGGATGGATGGAATCAAAGGATAAATCTTAAATTTAACTAATGTGAACATTCAGATTGTTTTTCAGCACATATGAGATTGATGCGAGGATCAATTTTCGAAAGACAGACGCGCATTTCCTTGTCGATCATTTGAAGTCTCTCGCGTTTCTTAGACTTCATTTCCGTAAGTGTTCCGTTATCAGTTTTTCCAACATAAAATATTTTTTTTAAATATTATCTTTTTAATCAACCAAAAGTTCAAAAACACTAGCAATTTTAAATATTTTACAAAAGTTTTTGCGGCGCCCCTAGAAAATTCCACAGTGCACCGGTTGCCCGACAATGCCCTAAACCAGGAGACTCAACAATCTTTGTTTTCAGATCTTTTGAGAGTTGCTTTGGGGATCCCATGCTGTCTGTCACTCTTCAGAGGAGAGTCAAAGGGAAGCACAACTTGTGATTGACCACCATAAATACCTTTGACCACTCATGATTGGACACTCCTGTCTGAAGTTCAAGGCTTAGCGAGCTCATCCAACCAATTTGGTGTTGTAAGTAATCAGCACTGAGCAGTGACAGGCATTCAAGTCAGCAAAATGACAAGGGGACCCACATTTTCTCACATTAGATTTAATTTCATACAACTAAATACGGCTTCACTAAAAATCTTTGTTCGGGAAAACACCGCAGTACTCGGATGTTCGTAGGAAATGAAAGACATACCACTGGTATCTTGTTTGTTGAAAGGAGAGAAAATTATTATGTAGGCTGAGAGGGGGTCCCAAACTTTTTCATATGACTGTATATTATACAACGTCCAAACCTCGGAACTAGTAGATCTTTCTGTATTTGAATCTCTGAAACCACAATCGAAAGTCTGGCAAAATGACCCCTTTCATTGGCTAACTAAAAAGATTATAATATGCAAGCTTTCGAGGCAACTCAGGCCCCTTCTTCAGGTAAGACATAATACAGAGGCTGGAATTAATTTTTTTTTTTATCTATGATGTCTCACGTAAAGATTTTCCAATGCTGTGTGTATATAAACTGAGGGAATTCCAGTCTCTGTATTACATCTTGCCTGAAGAAGGGGCCTGAGTTGCCTCGAAAGCTTGCATATTATAATACACATACAGTATCTTGGATTGCCTTCAGATTCCTAGAGACGCCTGCATGGCCATGGTATATGAAGAGTGAAACAGTTCAGAGAGACTGAAACGACACCACAAACCAAGGTAGCTTTCTATATGAAAATAAAACAGCATTTGAATATAAAATGATCTGCTATGTCTAACAAGAAGTACCAGGCAGCGTCTACTGTACATTTGGACTGTCTGGACTTGTAAAATGAGCCTTTTGCATGTCAGGACCAGGATGTTTGCCTGGCAGGCAGGTAGCACTCCGTGTCTCAGGTGTTTGCGCACACACATATACACGGTTTGCCTTGGGGGGCCTGAGGATGTCAAAGAAGCAGCAATGAGCTGTGACAGAAGTTTACCCAGAGGGTGAGAGTTTGACCCGTCAGTACAGGCTGGACAGTGCATGCGGTGTGGTGTGGTGCGGTGCGGTGCTGAGGTGGAGTTCACCTTTGCTACTTGTCTCATTAGTTATTCCTTACAATGCCAGCTGTGGAATGCCGCGTGAAGGCGGTCGCTGTAGCATGTCATTTGCATGGCGTGCCATGTTCTTCGTGCCGCTCCCACCACTGTGCTCTGTGCCTTTATTCAGCCAAGGTTTACTTAGGCCCACACATCACCGCTCTGTCCCTTTAATCTCATTTTGATAAGCCGCAGCAGCGGTGGAGGTGGAGGTGGTTGGGCTGGCCCCCTGGTGATGACACACGCAGGTGTTTGCACTGAGGATTACACTGATTACTCAGTAAACCTGTAGTCAGCAGACAGGAAGCACAGTGCGGCACGGCACTGCGTCGACGACAGCAACTCCGCTATGAAGACACCAAGCAGCGGAGCGCACGTCAGAATTTCACTGGCCGAAATGCAGAGCTATTATTCGCTCTTGCAGGCCTGCCTCCGTCTGGCTCCTGTGTTGCACAGTAAGTAAAGCGGCCGTGACAAAGCCTGGCGCTCTGCTATTTGACACCTTTGGCATTGTCATCCTCGTCTTGAAAAGGACCTTCACACCCCGGCCAGCTGAAGAGCACTGTCTCCACATACTGGTCGTCCCCCAGCCTAGCAGCCCTACCTGGGGCTTTGCCCTTAAGTGCTGCTAGCTTGACGCATTGCTGTGTTTGTTTTAATTCTCTACCGGCTGCTCTTTCCCTAGACTGTCTGTACTTTACCGCTTTCTGTGTTAGGCTGCTTGAATAATTTGTAATTGATCCATTTTGATAGCAAAGCATTGTATAATAGGATGACTGCTTATTAAATGTAATCTCCCTCCCCATTCTAAACTTATTAATAACGGTGCCCTGAAACATTAGTAATATCGGTATGCGTAACCTCATACAGCATCCTTGGTGCTGCACTTGTTCCATTAGCTGCTGATGAAGGTCCATCAGTCACACTCCAAATCTCTCATAAACAATCCCAAATGCCTGCAACTGTGACGAGTTCCCCTAAGAGGACTGAGTATGCCTTTATGTCTCTTAACACGTTTAAGCCACCTTTGAAAGGGCTGTTTTAAGGTCAAGTTAATATTAGTAGGTGCTTAGCGAGGCACAGCGACACAACGGCTCATTGGTTACACCCTCCTCACAGCTTCAGGGCACTCGGGCTTACTGTATTTCTCCTCTCGTGATGTGTGTGGAATTTGAATGTTCTCCTTGTGGTTTTCTAAGGGTACCCCCTAGGATGTGCATGTGTGGGAAACTGGCCTGGCACCGGTGAGTATTGGCACGACGGCGAGTGCTTGAGTGTGCCTGTGTGGAACTGGCAGACTATCCTGGATTGATTCTGGACTTTAGCCCTGTACTGCTTGGATAGGATCTGAGTTCTTGCAACACTATTAATAAAAAGTACATAAAGTAATGGTTAATTAGTGGGAATGGTGTACGGTTGCTGTTTTAGTCCATCAGCTTTTTTTGTATAGCAGCTTTCACCGCAACGCTTTACAATGCAAACAAGAGTCCACCCTTCTTAAAAGGTTAAAATAATGGAGTAGCAACACAATTATAAATTACAAAACCATGACAGCATGAGGTAAATTTAATTAAACTATTCATAGCCTAGAAATACTACTGCATTCAAACAGAACACATCATCATGCATTTAATGCACCAGCACGTGAAATATAGAAGAAACACTCGTGTTTGCAGTCCTGGGCTGAGGACAGGTGCCACACCAGGATGTGCTACAGCCAGTATAACTCCGCTGTCAGGGCGACCATACGGCTTTCCTCTTTGAGCTGCACAGGTCCACCTTCTTACTAGTAAAATAAGAGTCTGGATAGACAGATAGATAGATTTGAAAGGCACTATATGATAGGTAGATATGAAGGAAGGAAAGGCACTATATAAAAAGATAGATAGATAGGAAGGAAGGAAGGAAAGTCACTATATAACTAGATAGATAGATAGATAGGAAAGGCACTATATAACAAAACAGATAGATAGGAAGTAAGGAAAGTTGCTATATAACAAGATAGATAGATAGATAGGAGAGGCATTATATGATAAATATGAAAGACACTATATAATAGATAGATACGAAGGAAGGAAAGGCACTAAATAACTAGATAGATATGAGAGGCACTTTATGATAGATAGATAGGAAGGAAGGAAAAGCACTATATAACAGGATAGATAGATATGAAAGGCACTATATAACCATACGTCCTTCCTCTTTGAGCTGCACAGGTAGTAGTAAAATAAGAGGACAGATAGATAGATAGGAAAGGCACTATATAACAAGATAGATAGGAAAGGCACTATATAACAAGATAGATAGATATGAAAAGCACTATATAATAGATAGATAGATATGAGAGGCACTATATGATAGATAGGAAGGAGGGAAAGGCACTATATAACAAGATAGATAGACAGACAGATAGGAAAGGCACTATATAATAGATAGATAGATAGATAAGGCACTATATAATAGATAGATCTATTGAACGAACAAATAAACAAACTTCATTTGTCCTCGGGGGAAATTTGGCTTTTTGCTGAAGCACTTTTAAATAAATACATGGATAGCTAAATAAGTTAGTAAGTAAATAAATATACACACACACACACTTTGGTCTGAACAAAGAAGAAAATGAAAAAGGAAGAAAACTTCTGACTTGTCAGTCTTAGTTCCAGTGAGGTCCTGTACAGATGTATTGCTGTGGGTATAAAGGACCCCAGTCGCGTTTCCTGACATAGTTCTGCTGAATAAGTCCTCCGTGCTAGTGTGGTCACAGAGAGGATGTGCAACATTGGTCATAATGGCACTCGGTTTTGTTTGAATCCCCTCCTCCTCTTTTTCCAGAGTGCATCCTATAACTGAGCCTGTCCCTTTTAATTAGCTTGTTTTCATGAACAACAAAATTGTCTTGGTATTCACTGAAAAATCATGAAATTCTGAAGGATACGATAACATGGACACTCGAAGATTGTTTATGGTTTCAGGAAGTCTTTGGCACTCCTGGTGTTGCTCAATTATGTTAAAATTTGGTTCTGTACATACAAAGCGGATGCAAACCAAACAGCAGCCAACGTTAGAATGGTGTGCTCTGCAGATCTGAGTGTCCTTTAGGTACTGTAAACTTCTTTTGTAGTGCTAGTGAGTTTAAGTTTTTGTGGAAATAAGAAAGCATAAATGTAAACGTAAATTACGAACAAGCGTAAAAAGAAATATAGCTGTTTTTCTAAATGGCTGTTAACAAATTTGAGACAGAATGTACCATTTGTAGTGCAAGCTCATTTGCTTCAGTTGCAAACAAAGGTAATCTGGATCTTGAAGCTCATGTGGAAACAACAAAACATAAAAAGAACATGCAAAGAGTTTGACAAAGATCACAAATTTCATTGTGTATCCTGGATCCAGTAAGGAGATCATTTGTGCAACTCAAGGGATTTTAGCACTTAATTGTGTAAAATATTACAGCAGCTATACATCAACAGACTGAGCGAGTGCTCTAAGGAAGAACGCTTTTCCGGATTTGTGCAAAAATTTTAAGCAGTAACAATAATGAAGTCAGTGATTGAGTTATAACTGTGATAAAGAGAATGGTGCTCGTTCCGTTTTTTGTATTTTGAGAGGAAATGTAGTGAGTAGATTTTAGGACATTCAAAGAAAACCATGTGAGACTATTTCAGTGTATGTGTATGCATCACTCACAAACTACTCTGTTCAGTGCTTGTATGGACTGGGTGTTGGGACAGGTCGTGGGGTCCAGAAGCTGTGGGGCATCTGTTGGTGAAGAAAGATTCACGGATCTTGACTTTGCTGACGATGCTGTGATCTTCGCGGAGTCAATGGAGGCTCTGATCGGGGCACTTGAGAGACCAAACGAGGAGTCTGAGTGTCTGGGCTTGTGAGTGTCCTGATAAAAACCAAAATGGAGGCCTTTAATGACCTCTTGGGCACGGCCATCAGCAGTGTGTCTGTCTACGGAGAGAGTGTCGACCTCATCGAGAGGTCTACTTACCTTGGCAGTGACATTCATGTCTCTTGTGACTCTTCCTATGAAGTCAGTAGATGGATTGGGAGAGCATGGGGGGTCATGAGGTCTCTGGAAAGGGGTGTGTGAAGCTCCCGATATCTATGCAAAAGGATGAAGGTCCAAGTCTTTAGAGTCTTGGTGCTTCCTGTCTTGCTATATGGTTGTGGCACATGGACGCTATCCAGTGACCTGAGATGAAGACTGGACTTCTTTTGTACTGTGTCTCTTTGGACAATCCTTGAGTACTGTTGGTTTGACTTTGTGTTGCTCATGGAGTCCCGAATGAGGCACATGACCTGCATTGTGAAGAAGCGTCAGTTACGGTACTACGGCCATGTGGCGCATTTCCCCGAGGGTGATCCGGCTCATAAGATCCTCATTGTTGGGGACCCGAGTGGCTGGACCAGGCCAAGGGGTCGCCCACGTAACACCTGGCTGCGGCAGATAGAGAGTCATTTCCGGAGGGTGGGACTGGACTGCATGTCTAACATGGGGGTTGCCAACCGGGATTCCGAGTTGTTTCGTCGTGTAGTGGGTGCGGCAACGCTCTGTACCAGTGCATGCACCCCAACTTGACTTGACTTGATCACTCACAAAGTTTGGCCTTGTAGAAAAGATGTAAAACACAAAATTGTGAATTGCATAACACGACACGCCTAAATCATCAATGGCCCAGCTAATTCTTTTTATAGGTCACAAAATTAGTTCAAAGGAGATCATCTCTCTAAGGTTTCAATCAACTATAATACAGGAAGATCCACTTGATAGAGGCCCCGAATATTCTGTAATAACTCTCGCTAGGACGAAGCAATCTGAATGAAACAACGTGCAATGTGCTCCTCAGTATATGGAGCTTCAAACAAGCCAGGATGCCACTGTGTCGGAGCGATGAGGTAGGCGCCGGACAGCTACCACGAGGTTTAACCTCCGTTTGCAACTTCTGGGTGCATACCACCCGTACCCCTTCACTCAGTCACTCGACTTCTCATCAGGATGGTGGTTTACAGTATTGAGCAGCGCGTCTTCATGGTGCGAACCTATTAGGTCACCAATTTGTTTAAGCGATGTCAGAATCAACTGGATGATCGTGAGTTAACAGAAGGTGACTAACAGCAAGATTGAGCAACGTGGTACACATCAAGAAGGAACATGGCAGAAATTGAGTCCTTCTTTGGTAAACAGGGTCATTTCAAAGGGGCTTTGGATCTGACACCACCATACTTCTTCCGTTGGGGTCTGCTCAAAGGAAAAGTCTATCGGAACAAGCCTCGCACTGTGGAAGATTTGAAGGAGAACATCCAACGTGAAATTGCTGCTATTCCCAAGTGACGCTTAGCGATACTTTAGGAACATGTGTCTGACAGAAAACGGAAACCACTTCCAGAATCGCCTGTAATGCAATCGATTACACACACGTCAAGGTATAGAGCGTATTTTTTTGGTTCAGATTGCTTCATCCTAATGGGAGTTACAACAGAATATTCACGGCTTCTTTCCAGTGAATCTCCCTGTATAAGTGCACATGTATGTGGAAGGGCCAGCTTGTGGTGAGTCAGTATGGTGGTCTAACCTACATTATGAAGACAAGAACACTGCAAGCAACTCCATGAAACACACAAGTCAGAGGAGGGAGACAAGAAGATACTCAAGTTATGAAGTCATTAAGAAATGGAAAGAGTGCAGCACAGCTTTAAATCAGATAGACCAGGGCCTCCCGAAAACCTGAGTGGATTGTGCAAGAGGAAGACGAGTAAGGCAGGCCACCAAGAGACCCATGAGAACTGAAATGAAATAATTACAAGCTACAATTGGTGAAATTGGAGAGACTGTGGAGTCAACAGCTGCTGCCCGGGTGCTTCACCAGTCACAGTGGCAAAGAGATGAAAAAAAAGACATCTGGACAGAAGGAGCATGGGAGATCCTGAGGTCAGCTTGAAGAAGGTTCTGTGGTTTGGAGGGCTCAAAGCTGAGCTTTTTAGCAGTCAGACTAAACACTGTGTTTGGCATAAGCCAAGCTATACACATTATCAGAAACATACCATCCTCACCGTGAAGCATGGTGGTGGCATGGAGATGCTTCTTTGTAGCAGGCCCTGGAATGGCTTGTCTCTCTATTATAAAAGAAAATCTTGAGGTGAGACGAGACTATCGCCAAGAGATTTTTTCAAGTTGGTAGAGGGGACCCCACTCTCCTCTTAAACATTTCCAGTTAACGGCCCACGTCCATGGTCCTCTCACCTCTCATTCGTGTGAATGCTTTTGTCAGACACAGTTCCTGTGCTCTCGGCTCTTATTCATTTTTCCTCACTTTATGTTCCCAATAAAAGAAGACTTATTACAGTATGTCCAAATCTTATTGAAGAATTTCATCCCAAAGGGTTATCAACAGAAAAAATAAGTACACGGCAATCCTAGCACCGAGAAATGATGAAGGCAAACGAAGTAACGCAAAAATTGACGATCGGCTACACGGCAAATTGGTTAAATGCGCATCAATAGACTATGCTGAAACGGTTGGTGGTGATGGTGTAGAAGATTAAAACATCAACTTACAACATCATGAAGAATATCTACAACCATTAGCACCGTCTGGTCTTCCACCGCACGAATTACTGTTGATAGAAGGACGTATCGTAATGTTATTGTGTAATTTATGTCTGAGTGATGGGCTGTGCAATAGGACAAAATTAGTTGTATTAAAAATTGGAGGAACAACTCTAACATAAAATTTTAACAGGTGACAAGAAAGGTAATGTAGTACATCTTCAGGCGATAACATTAGACACCAAAGGAGATCTTGATATGCCATTCGTATTAAAACGTTTACAGTTTCCCGTTAGAATAGCTTTTGCTATGACAATTAAATCATAGGGACAAACATTCGAAAAAGTTGGTTTATTTGTTAGAGAGAAAGAAACGATATTCACTCACGGGCAGTTATGCATTGCATTGTCATAATGTAAGTCCAAACACGGGATCAAAATTCAATGCGAAATTGAAGAAAAGTTAATTCCAAATATTGTTTTTACTGAAGTTTTACAGTAAAAGTTGTAATAGATGGCCAGGAACCCTGCCCTTCCGGGATTCCTGGAGGAAGGAGGAACTGGGAGAGCAGCGCTTCTTTTCCCTGGGCTCTTGGCCGGTCCTTGCTCCCTGAGGGACAGAACTTCCGGGACACCAGGAAGTGCCGACAGACCAGGGATGGTTTATGCCCGGAGTGCTTCCGGGTGCAAGGGCAGCACTTCCACCACACTGGGGAGCGTTGCCGGAAGTACATCGTCAGGCACCTGGAGCACTTCCGGGATGAGATAAAAGGGGCCGCCTCTCTCCAATCAGGGGGCTGGAGTCGGGTGGAAGTGGACAGAGTCTTGGAGGAGAGCAGTGAAGGCGGCGAAGAGAGGCATTGTGTGTTAGGAGGCCTGGACTGAGGGTGATTGGTGCTGCAGCACTGGGTTGTGCACTTATTGTAAATTATTGTAAATAAACGTGTGTTGAGTGATAAAACTATGTCTACTTGTCTGTGTCCGGGCTGTTTCCCAAAAAGTGTAAGTTTAAAAAGTATTTGCGTGTTAATTTCAAAGACAAAGAGAACGAAAACGTATAATGCAATGAATACCTCTAATGCAACATGAAACATAATTTACTTTCAAATTATTACGTTTTACTATTTTTTACTGTGGTTAATTACTCGCTATAATGTAAAACAGTTAGGTCTATTATGCATATGGGCAGATGGGCAAAGAAGAATTGGGGAAACATGGCAGATATAGAAAGAAAATGGCTTCACAACAACAATATTAATGTCCTAGAGTAGCCAAGTCAGAGTCCAAAACTCAATCCAATAAAGATTGTGCGGCCAGACTTGATAAAGGCTGTTCACTCACAGTCTGCATGATACCCGACAGGCCTTGAGCAGATGAGCAAAGAAGAATTGGGGAAACATGGTAGAGTCCATGCTGATATAGAAATAAAATGGGTTCACAACAACAATATCAATGTCCTGAATAGGACAAGTCAGCGTCCAAAACTCAATCCAATTAAGAATTTGTGGGTGGACTTAAGAAAGGCTGTTCACTCACAGTCTCTTGATACCTGACAGAGCTTGAGCAGATGGGAAAAAATGACAGAGGACAGATGTGCAAAGCTGGTAGAGAGGGAGACCTGAGGACACCGACTCAAGGCTATCATGGCTGACAAAGGGGCTTCTACTAAATACTGCCATGCAAGGGTGAATACGTCCTATTAGGTAGAATGCCTAGAGGGGCTGGGTGGTCTCGTGGCCTCGGAACCCCTGCAGATTTTTTTTTCTCCAGCCATCTGGAGTTTTTTTTGTTTTTTTCTGTCCTCCATGGCCATCGGACCTTACTTTTATTCTATGTTAACTATGCTAACCCGCGCTTCGCAGTGGCAAAGTATTGCCTTATAAGTTTTATTAAGAAGAAATTTAAATCTTTTTAAACTGAGGGAAAATATACCAATAATTATTTGTTAAGGATCTCTTTGTATACCACATTGTCATTTCGGCCCTCCGGTTGTAATCTGACCAAGCTATGCGCTGAGCTTACTCTTGAGCATGTAACGTACAGTTGGCCATGTGAACAGTAATCTTGTTTTAAATCTCACAGCTTGGATTGCTGCTGTCATAATCGGTTTGAGTTTCATGTTTTGTTTCAATTACGACAGTATTTGTAGGACTTGTGTTGAAGTGACATTCGGCATCTGTCAAGCATTGTAAGTATACAACCGGTTTCAGCGATAAAATCACATCCAGCTTTTGAGAGTTTAAACATTCATAAACATCAAAGTGTCCACTACTGAAATCGTCACCTGTCAATCTAAGATGTTTAAGAGGCATTGGCAGTTGTCCAAAGGTGTAAAATATTTGGCCATTTCAGTACACTTGAAAACAACAACCAAACTATTGAGCGACAGCCATCAACTCACATGCAGAAACATAGGTGAAGGGCTTAAGCATTTCACTCTTCTAGTGCTTCTGTGTAGTATAATTATCTCCTGTACCGTCATCAGCCCACACCTTGAACCTGTCCCAGTCATTCAATACATAAGACACAATGTTTCTCCAGATATCAAGAGTGAGCCTGATATGACCGTGCAATATTAACAAAGAGAATGGAAAAGGCAGGCGGCATCTCCGGGCAAGGAAACCACTTGGTAAGTGACAGTTCTTTGATCGATGGTGATCACCTCGATAGACATGTTAATGGGGGTACGGTTGGAATGATAAAGGAAATGGGTACCTGAACATTGTAAAGTAAGTCTAAAATACCTACACAATAACTATAATTTTAATAAATGAACAATAAAACAGCGGAGAAGCCGTGGATTAAATAAAAAGGCTGTAGTTATCAGCAGGGAGACGTGAATCCCGTGGCGAAGCAAGGAAGGAATGTAGAGACTGGAGCGACAGACAGCCTTATATAGGCAGGCAGCCAACAACGTGGGAGGTGTTGGGATGGGGGACCCAACGCCGCCTCACACGGTGACCGAGCTGCAGGCTATGGACGTATATATGTAAGTAAGTAGGATTCAGTTAGCGTTGGGAACCCGCGTACCAAATTTCTTGAAGATGGGCCCATAAGTAACAAAGACCGTTGAAAAGTTCAATATGGCGGACGACAGTGGCATCATACCACCGAAATAAGTACCACATTTCAGCCTACCTACACGGGAAGTTGAAGAATTAGTGACGTTGGAAAGTTCAATATGGTGGCTAAAAGTGGCGTTATACCACCGAAATAAGTATGTACATTGGTTTTGGTTAGCGCAGGGAAGCCGCCTACCAAATTCCGTGAAGATGGGGCCATAAATAAGAAAGTTCAACATGGAGGACATTGTTGACCGTTATGACCGTTACGCGTAGAATTTCGAAATTAAACCTGCTTAACTTTTGTAAGTAAGCTGTAAGGAATGAGCCTGCCACATTTCAGCCTTCTACCTACACGGGAAGTTGGAGAATTAGTGACATTTGGAAAATTCAATATGGCGGCCGACAGTGGCGTCATACCACCGAAATAAGTACGTACATCGGTTTTGGTTAGCGCAGGGAAGCCACCTACCAAATTTTGTGAAGATGGGGTCAGCCTTCTACCTACATGGGAAGTTGGAAAATTAGTGACGTTGGAAAGTTCAATACCAGATTTTGTGAAGATGGGGCCATAAATAAGAAAGTTCAACACGGCGGACGTTGTCGACTGTTATCGACCGTTATGACCATTACGTGTAGAATTTTGAAATGAAACCAGCTTAACTTTTGTTAGTAAGCTGCCAAATTTCAGCCTTCTACCTACACGGGAAGTTGGAGAATTAGTGATGAGTGAGAGAGTCAGTGAGTCAGTGAGTCAGTGAGGGCTTTGCCTTTTATTAGTATAGATTAGTGTTCCCTAATTTTATTTTCTTAGTTTTGTCTTTTTTCTCTTTCTTCATGTAAAGCACTTTGAGCTACATCATTTGTATGAAAATATGCAATAGAAATAAATGTTGTTGTTGTATGTGATCAGTTATTTAGTGTTTTATATATGGAAGTTATTTAGATCACTTTGCTGCTCTCACGTAGCCATCACTCATTTCGTGCCGATCGGTGTCAAAAAATCCAAATTTAAATCCACTGTGATTCAATGCTGTGTAACAAGGAAATGTGACAACTTCCAAGGAGTGAATAGTTTTTGTGGGCGATGTAGGTGTTTTAAAATGTGTCTGGAAATAGGACCCTGAAAATCCCCCCTTACATCATCCGCAGACATTCACAGAACCTCACTGCAGACACACAGTATCACACCTCTGGCTCTTTATTATTCCAGGGCACATACCAGAGAGTTTACTGGTGCCGTACCAAATAAAATTTGATTTCAAAATATTCATTAGTAATTCTAATGAACACAAAAAATAATAAAGTGTGGCACGGTGGTGCAGTGGTAGCCCTGCTGCCTCACAGTAAGGAGACCAAGGTTCGCTCCCCTGGCCCGCCCTGTGTGAGGTTTGCATGTTCTCCATTGTGTCAGCGAGGGTTTAATGCCACAGTCCAAGGACAGGCATGTTCGGTGGATTGGCAATACTAAATTGTGTATGTGCGATGGACTGGCACCCTGTGCAGAGTTTGTTCCTCCCCTGCACCCTATGTTGGCTGGGATAGGCTCCAGCATCCCTTCAAACATGTTCAGGACTTTAAAAAAAAAAGACTGACTAACAGTCAGTAAAGCTTTTCATGTTTGGCACCCCAGCTGTAATGGAGCCAACCGCTCAAGGCTCTCTGCTCTTTTTTTGGCCCACTGTTTGCATATTCTTTGCATGTCGGCCACAAATAAGTACGTTTGTAGCTGCAGTGCTGCTCCCTGCCCGTGTTCCTCTCTGTCAGGTTTTCTCACAGATCCTTCTTTATTTAAGTCATTTGAAGAGTGCCTGCATTGCCATATGGGATAAGCAAGCCTGAAAGAGACAGTTTTGAGTGAAGGGCAGCGTGAACTCCACCGTTGGCTTCCGCACTCCTGATTGTTTCTGCTGGTTTTATTTGATTCAAGACATTTTATTCAAACACGTGAGTAATTTACATCTGTATTTTTTTTTTATGTTTCACAGTGGGCTCATTTATACTTCGTGTCTTTCATAGGTAGTAGGATATTTTCCCAGCTGGTGGTCTTTTGTTGCCCATCTGATGCTTGTGGCGTTCATTAGTTTCATGATCACGTGAGAGGATTCTGCAGTAAAATGCAGTAAAGCAGTGAGCAAAATACAGATTTCTGTCCCAAGAACCTCCAGTAAAGCTTGCCATCTATTTCCTCTATGAGCTCATTTGCCCGTCATGATCGTGTGCCATTTAAACAAGTGACCCAACAGACGTCATGACAGTAGAAGCCCATGATCGGGTCGGGTTGGGGAAGCATGCACTGGTACAACGCATTTCTGCACCCACCACATGATGAAATGGCTCGGGATCCTGGTTGGCAAACAAGCAGACATGTGGTCCAGTCCCACCCTCTGGAAATGTCCGCAGTCAGGTGTTACGTGGGCGTCCCCTTGGACTGGTCCTTAACAATGAAAGGATCCTGTGAGCCGGATCACCCTCGGGCAATCGCTCCACATGGCCGTAGATGCCCATGATGCATTCTTTTGAAAGACCTGCCCAATGCACTTTAACTCTGTCCTTTTAAATAAATAACCTTTAATATCACACCTTTCTATAGTGTGCAGCACGGTGGCACAGTGGTAGCGCTGCTGCCTCGCAGTTATGAGACCCGGGTTCGCTTCGCGGGTCCTCCCTGCATGGAGTTTGCATGTTCTCCCCGTGTCTGCGTGGGTTTCCTCCCACAGTCCAAAGACATGCAGGTTAGGTGCATTGCCAATCCTAGTGTGTGCTTGGTGTGTGTGCTCTGTGGTGGGCTGGCGCCCTACCCGGGGTTTATTCCTGCCTTGCGCCCTGTGCTGGCTGGGATTGGCTCCAGCAGACCCCCGTGACCCTGTAGTTAGGTTATAGCGGGTTGGACGATGACTGACTGACCTTTCTATAGTAAGAATCAGTCCAAGATGCTGTAAAGTACAAAGGTATCATCACAGAACAATCAAAATTTTGTTTTAAGTTACAAAGTCTTACGCACTGCGGTGGGTTGGCACCCTGCCCAGGATTGGTTCCTGCCTTGTGCCCTGTGTTGGCTGGGATTGGCTCCAGCAGACCCCCGTGACCCTGTGTTCGGATTCAGCGGGTTGGAAAATGGATGGATGGATGGATGGAAGTCTTACGCATTACACTGCTTGCTTCATTTTACAATATATCAACGTTGTCAGCTCTGCTCACTTTTGTGTCCCTAGAGACAATGAAAACTGCTTGTCCTTTCTTTCTGCCTGGCGTTCTTTTGGTGTACCATCCACATGTCAGGTTACCAGATTAGGTGATGGGGAAGACAACAGTGATGATGATCTTGACTGTAAAAGGTTGATTAGTGACCTCTGATGGCTGGGCTGTCTTCACTCTGGCTTGACCTGTGCCACTTCCTTCTCTCTGTAAGGCTGACCAGTCTCATCTTTAGTCATAGGTTACAGAAGTGGCAGTCACTCCGACTTCACAGATGGCAGCTTGCTGTTTGCCATCTGTCTGTTTGGGTGCATCTGCTCTTATGATCAATGCTCCCAGCATACTCATCTTCTGAGTGCTGTAACAGCTGGGACGACTTTAAGTACTGGTGAGACATCTCAAGACAATCTGCAGTGATGAGATGAGGAAGTGCTGGCTGTGCCCAGCTCAACAGGTGTGACCTGCAATTCCTTAAGAGAGCTTTGTTTCCTGTTTTTAGCTTCGCTAAATAAATCTATGAGGGGTGAGTGTAATTCCTGAACTGCTTGCACAGGTATACATGCAAGGCTTTGAAATCTGTTGTGTCTGCTTAATATGTTCACTAGCTAGCTAAACTTCCAATGAGCACTCTCTTCTTTTGTGTCGCATGTGAAAAGTGAAAATGGTCATCTACTCTCAGATCTGCGGCCTGGTTTTGAGAGATGAGGTGGTGTGTTTGTGGTGAAAATGAGAGCAAGCCAGGCTGAGACGGGAGACGAGCGCACATGTGCATGTGGGATGTGTGTACACAGCTGCACGTGCATACAAACCATGTGCGTGTGTAAAACATGGGATGTGGGTGGGTGTGGAAGAGGCATCTTAAGGTGTGTGCATGAATGCCTTTGTGTGTTTAGCGGGGTGTGTGGTTACAGCTCATGGTTTCTCATCTGAAGCTGCTTTACAAGTAGCTATTTGACCTGCATGTCCTCCACCCACTTCTTAAGAGTCATCAGCTGTTTCTATCTGCTTCTGTTGTAGCAGTGGGTGGGGTGTTGATGGGGTGTGCGTTTTGTTGAGCTTGACAATACAAGAGTGAAACAAGCAAAGCCGGTTGAGAAGCAGCTGCCCATGTGCAATTCATTTGGTTAATGTGCCCTGCCCTACGCTCAGCAATGAGAGCATGCAGATGGATTGTGGGCATCCAGGTAAGTGTGGAGGCGTATCTGTCCTCCATTGCCACCCTGCACTGCCTGCTTGTGGGTCGCTTGTCTACAATGAAATGTTCTCTTGTGTATGTGCTCATCTGTGTTATTGTGTTTATTTGGCTAAGCTTAAACAACACCTCACGACACCAGCACGTGTGCTGAAACCCCTAAGTCAACCTGTAAAGCGCCCTCTATGGGGCTTACTCTAATAGTAATAATAATAATAATAGTGCTTTTCATATCTATCTATCTGTTATATAGTGCCCTATCTATCTATCTATCTATCTATCTATCTATCTATCTATTGTGGCATGCGGCTGGGGGTGGAGCCCAGCCGGGACTCCCAGGAGGACCGGAGCAGGGCTTGTGCCTCCTCCAGACCACGAGGGGGCGACCGCCCTGGTTGTGTTGGGGGCCACAGGTAGAGGGTTTGGAAGCCCAACCCAGTAGGGGCCCGTGGCCACCGCCAGGCGGCGCCCTGGTGCCTGAAGAACCCTGGACCTTAGCACTTCTGCCACACCCGGAAGTGCTGGGGGGAAGAGGACTGGGGACACCCGGCACTTCCGCCACACAGGGGTGTGTCCGCGGGGGATTGCCGGGAAAGCAGATGGAGCCCATCCGGGCTGGTATTTAAGGGGCCGCCTCCCTTCATTCATCAGCAAGAGTTGGGTGGAAGAGGATGGAGCTCGGAGAGAGAAGTGGAGGCAGCCAAGAAAGGCACTAGAGACTGTGAGGCCTGGACTTTGGGGGATCGGTGCTGGAGGCACTGGGACGTGCACTAAAACAATTGTAAATATTTAGTTGTAAATAAACGTGTGTTGGGTGAACAACGATGTCCGTCTGTCTGTGTCCGGGGCCAGTTCCACACTATCTATCTATCTATCTATCTATCTATCTATCTATCTATCTATCTATCTATTGTAACAAACGAATCAGGACACAACATAAAGGTTTGGGGTTTCCGGCCCCATATACTGTAAAATTCTCCACAGTATAAAAAACAAAAAGGTCAAAATACATAAACCAAATCTCAGTTAATGCGCGACACCGAATCATGGCGTCGGTGGCCATTTTATGAGGGAGGAGCTGGAAGTGGAGGAATGCAGGGAAGGAACCGTGAAGGAGGATGGGATCGATGACATCAGGGAAAGATGGAGGAGGAAGGGCGGAAGTAACTCACTGCGGGCAAACCCGGCTTATGGTGGCGGAGCGTCTTTTTTCCTGAAAGAAAGCAGAGGGAGAAAGTTAGTACCCCGCCATTCCCTGCCGGCAAATGTCTTCCCAGGTGTGTTAAGATCCGTCCGCTGTCTCCTACTCATGCGTGCGTGACACTATCTATCTATCACTTACAATATCCTTCATAGTTCTGTCCACATGTGTTTGTTTTTACAGTGCCTTCAGAAAGAGTAGAGACCCCTTTATGCTAAAATCATTGAATTTCATTTTTTCCCCATATCAATCAAAACGTAACATTCCAGAATGCGAAAATGGGATTTCAGAAGTTTTTTCGAATTTATTAAAAATAAATTTTTTTAAAATGGACTACGCATGGCGTAACTTATAGGTGCACCTGAGGGCTGTGCAGACCAGGAGCATCATGTATATACGGTGTGTACGCATAAAAATGTTGTGTAAGAACGTTTCCACGTTCAAATCGCGATGTATAAAACCTAAACTTGGCGTAAAGCCACGCACATTTCCACGGTAGCTCATACCCTGTCGTATGTAAGTTCTGCACTCGGTTTTGCAAACTGGCGGCACCCAGCATCAAACCAGTGCTACTGTTCCTGTGTGGTTTCCCTTTCTTTTTCAGATCCACATACCTGACGTGGCTTTATAAATACACTGAAATTAACCGCTTACTGTTTATTAGTTTAAGGCATCTGATTGTAATTAACCTGTAACAATATAATGGTCCACAGAATGGTCAAACTATTCTAAATACAATAGATGCTTTAACGTTGTTACTCTCACTGCACCTTCTTCTTCTTCTTTCAGCTGCTCCCGTTAGGGGTTGCCACAGCAGATCATCTTTTTCCATATTACTCTCACTGCACCACTCAGAGTATTTATATCACTGTATCTGAGTGTGGAATCACAGCTCTACAGCAGCTGATCGGAAAGAGAATTATCGTGATATAGCATCAAGCACATGCTGCCTCAACCATGCTGTCTATTGAACTGCTCTCCTACGGCAAATGCTTCAGAGCCTTTCCTGTACAGACCTTGCGTTTCACAAACAGTTTCATCCCAAGAACTCTAAATGCATTCAATCAGTCCATCAACTGCTCTTGTAGAACTGTTTGTACTTATAAGTACAATCACCTCACTGTAAACTTGCACTACAGTTATAATATTGCACAACCTGAGCCACTTTATGAAGTGTGTATTTACATATGATGACAATATCATTTTTAAGATTTAATGCAGCAAAATATGTTTATTATATTATACAGATAAAACTTCATTTAAATAATCTATATTATTAATTAAACATGGAAGGACACAGTGCCGCAGCTCTAGCGAGGAGCTGGTACTCCGTTCACAGATTGTTCCTGCCTCACGCTGTATTCTTGCTGGTGCTGACACGACACTGGAAGGATAGATGGATAAAATAATTAAACATATACTATGAAGATATTTCAATGTTCCTTAAAAGTTTTGAAGATTCGGAGTTCTAAGCTTACAGGTGGCTTAACGTCTATTACAGAGCTGATTGTGTGGCGATTGGGTATTTGGAGAAAGAAAAGGAAGGACAGGAATTGGAGGTTAGTACCTTTGAAAGAGACAGAACTGCTACAATAAATTATTTCATCTAAGGTCGCGCACAGCGCAGCAAGCATCTTGTGTAAGACATGAAC
Organism: Polypterus senegalus; assembly: GCF_016835505.1. Taxonomy (NCBI): domain Eukaryota; kingdom Metazoa; phylum Chordata; class Cladistia; order Polypteriformes; family Polypteridae; genus Polypterus; species Polypterus senegalus. Next base: position 308,428,149 of record NC_053155.1, on the reverse strand, counting down.
AATCACCGCACCACCCATGTTTAATAACATGCTTTAACTCCTATCATCATGAAAATGATATCACGTATACATCTCAGTATTTTAGTTATTCAGAGAGCTGTAATATCACGAATGTAATGGATTCTGTGTCCTGTCGGAGGAAGAGGAAGTCTGGAAGCACATAGTGATTCACACACACAGAGCACATAGAAGATCAAATACAAAACAAAGCATTTAACGTGCTACTTTAATTACGATGTGATTTGAGAAACTAGTAAATTAAACAATTTTAAGATAAAGTTTATGACAAATTTAATGACAAAATAAACTACTTGATTAAAGTTGAAATTTCAAGATTAAAGTTGACATTTCATGCTTTTTTTCCTCAATGTGTGCCTTTTTTTTTCTTTGTACCCTAATAAACTTTCATATGAAACTCAGACGGTGGGTTACGACTCGCCTTTTTACAGCGACTTTGATATCTGACAACTTCTTTTTTATTTCGGGCACTGTGCGACTTTGTGAATTTGAGCTTTCGAATTTCTCTGACACGCTATGTCTCTTGATCCAACATGTAGTACGTTTTTCCTTTTCTTCACTTGGTATTCGCTGAAATTCTTCTATTTTCCCCCGTGCTTTTGCCATTGCCTTTTCACAGAACGCTGACCTTAAGGGCTATTTATATTGATTTGCATATTCAAAGAGGCGTAATTCTGGTAGGAGTTGGGGCGGGACAGCAGGCATGTGCACATGCGTTAATTTTCACACTGACCGGGATTTATGTAGCGGAAGAACGTGGAAGATGGCGTTTGCACAGATTTATGCATCTGGATTTTTTTGTGCGTATGAACATTTCTGCTTTTGTGCTTACGTCATGTTATAGTGCGAATTCTACGCACGCCGTTATGCACAAGGCCCCTGGTGTCTTATTAGATTGAATGTAAAATTCTGTTTCTAACCTGCAAAGCTTTACCTGGCCTTACAACAAAGCCTTCAAAGAGCCAAATGCAGAAGGTTAAAAGACATAAATTTCAAACATAACCACGTGGGGTATCGTTTTCCACTATTTCAACGTCTGTAATTATGAATATGATGTTATTTTTGATTTCTGATCCTTTACTGCAGATCTAGCCCATATGGACTTGTATTAGAAGGTGAAAATGACAAGTTTCTATTACAATCAAGACTATTTAGACTGCATACATTTAAACACATTTTAATATGTTAAATATCTGACTGATCTATTCTTGTTTATTATGTACTTCTACCTCATAGATCAAATCATTACATTCCTTCTGACCACCCCGAATTATGGCACCTTATGCTAATTCAGACTATTTTATTAATAGAATATTTTGTGGCTCTTAGCTCACCTTGACACTATAAATGATTGAGGTGGGTCATCTGGTCGGACAGTGTTATGTTACATTGCACGCCCAACCTACCTAGAAAGGGGTCTCTGTCTCTCTGAATGGCCTTTCCATTCCATTATTTTTTTTTCCTCTCTCGATATGGGAGTTTTTAGACAAGATGAGGCTGAGGGGCTGTCAAAAAGCCTCACCCTTTTGTTAATCAGTGACCAGTTTTCACTGCAAACTAACTTTTTCCCCATCACTTTAATAGCCCTGTTAGAAGAGTTCAGCCCTGTGAATTGATTCCTTTCTTCATTAAATGACATTCATCCATCCATTATCCAACCCGCTATATCCTAACTACAGGGTCACGGGGGTCTGCTGGAGCCAATCCCAGCCAACACAGGGCGCAAGGCAGGAAAAAAACCCTGGGCAGGGCGCCAGTCCACCACAGGGCACACACACCAAGCACACACTAGGGACAATTTGGGATCGCCAATGCACCTAACCTACATGTCTTTGGACTGTGGGAGGAAACCAGAGCACCTGGAGAGAACATGCAAACTCCATGCAGGGAGGACCCGGGAAGCGAATCCGGGCCACCTAACTGCGAGGCAGCAGCGCTACCCACCGCGTCACCGTGCCGCCCATTAAATGACAACTAAGCTGAAATGAGATGTGAAACGAACTAACAGATGACCAGCTAAACTGGGGCTTTAAACTCCAACCAATTTCACTCCAATCACTTCCTTAATGAGAAGCCAATTCTTGCTGTTAATTAAACCCGTTATTTAATTCCATGGCTTGTTGCTGCTCTCATTCTGCCGCAGCACTCATTTTGAAAACTGTTGTTTTTTCTGTTCTTTCTAAGAGTGTCGTCAAAATGTTTTGGTGACCTGAGAGCTCAACCTTACCAAGACCATCACCTCTCTTTAATTTCAGATACTGTGTGATGGGCACAGGGGAGCTGGTCATGTGGTGGCTTGTTTTGTGTCTCATTATTGATTGGCTGCTACAACAACAACAACATTTATTCATATAGCACCTTTTCATACAAATAATGTAGCTCAAAGTGCTTTACATGATGAAGAAAGAGAAAAAGGATAAAATAAGAATTAAAATCAGAGAACACTAATTAACATAGAATACAAGTAAGGTCCGATGGCCAGGGAGGACACAAAAAAAAAAAACAAAACTCCAGACAACTGGAGGAAAAATAAAATCTGCAGGGGTTCCAGGCCATGAGACCACCAAGCCCCCTCTAGCCATTCTACCTAATCACTCCTCATTTTTGCTAATTAAAGAAAAAGAAAGAACTATGGGGCCTGAGTCCAGTTAATTAAAAGAAGTAATCGGCAGCAAAAACTGGTCACTAATCAAGAAGATGGTAGGAATGAAAACCTGCAGCCACTGCGGTACTCAAGGCCTGGAATTCGGCACCCCAGAAATAAAGGTTCAATTCGTTTTAACTGACATTCTTATAAACCACGACTTTCTTGATATTTTACGGAATAAGAATCTGAAAATCTACCAATGTCACATTAGAGTTCGATAAATCCTGAAAAGAATGATACTAAACATATATATGTACAGTAGGTTTTAAAATAAGCCCGATTTAAAGCGTGACATAAAAAGTCACATAATATTATTGCACTTTTAGGCTTAGGATTTTATATATAAAGAGGAGATTTTATGAAAACTGTGCAGTACTTTGGTTAACTTCTGTGCTTTAAATGTGCTCCATAAATTAAAAGGACTTGACTGAGCCAGCATTGAGGTTCACAAGATCCTTTACCTGCATTCTGTAATCCCTGAACACCACTACATCAAGAAAAAAAAACACTAAGACCCCCAGAGTCAGTCTTCAGACATGTCCCACATGTTTAGCAGTTGTTTTCATTCATAGACAGAGTGAAGCTGATGAAACCACAGGCTGACTGGTCAAGCGTCACAACAAGATGTCGCATGTGGTGGATGACATCACAGAGAGCTCCAGTCATTGTGTCCTGTGTGTTTTGAATTCCGTTTTTGAGTGATTATTTAGAGGTGAGGAAAGTGAACTCTGCCGCTGTGTCCTTTACAGTGAAAGATTAATAATAGGAGAATCCCCCCCAAGCCACCCCCACCTCGAGTTGCCTAGTTACTAGCTCTTGGTCTCCTTGGTTACTGGACACGCTGCAAGGGAATGGCCTAAGCCTGCGGAGGCCCCTGTGTCTCCGCGGTTTGACTGACAGCAGCCGTATCTCCGAGCTAACTTCGGCGCGTGGGGTGGAGGGGATGATGTGGAGGAGGAGAGAGGGAGGGAGGCACGGAGGGGGGCGGTCACCTGATAGCCAGAAAGAGAGAGAGCGCGAGAGCGAGCGACTTCAAACAAAAGGGAGTGCGGCCGAAAAGAGCGACAAGCGGCGGAGCGGATGCAGCTGCAGGCCCGCACCGGCATGACCCTCAATCGGGTGGCTGCGCTCTGCAACGACATCAGTCGCTCGTGGCTTCACCTGAAGAAGGCGACAGGTGGGCTCTCTGTGTGTATGTGTCGTGGGTGTGCGGACGCTCTGTTCTGTGTTTTTGTCTCGGGTGCTGTGTATCGGAGGCGCTGTCCTTTCAACTCGCTTCACTGCCTTCACTCTAAAGACCTGTTTTACACTCTTTAAAAATATAATGATATGTTACATAGTTGCGCGTGTAGCGCTTCTTTTTATTTGACCTATTTAAACTTTCCCTGCCAATATAGCTCGTTTGAATTGATCAGAAGTAATCGGGATCCATCTAGCCTTACAGTATGATGTACAGTGCTGCCCATGTACTGTATAGCCACCATGTTCATGTGACGTTAGGACATAAGGAAGTAATTGAGGAACGTCCTTAGTACTCTTTTAGGGGCACAGAATGCATCATTCTTAATTTCCATTTAATAAATAAATGCATATGCGTTATGTTAAAAATAATATTTCCCAAACACCCATAACTCCAAAGTTTTGGGTTCATATCCTGCCTGGTTGTTGTCTGTGAGTTCTCCTTTTGTGTTTGTGTTTCTTTTTTCCCCCAAAAGCTGCTGCTTTTAAGGTGTGTTAGCTTGACTGGTAACTCAAAATTGGCACAGTATGAGAAAATGCTGATGTGTGTTTGTACATACTCCCTAAGACTGACTATATAGGGTTTGTTCATTCTTTGCACCCACTGGTGCTCGGATAGACACTGGTTACCCCTGCCTCTGAACTGGTTGAACAAGTGACAAAATTAACAGATGTATGATAAATCACAGGGACATGATCACAGTAAGTGCTGTAGACAGAGTGACAGTTTTTATCCACAGGTTGTGAGGTTACTTAGCAGCCACTCCTCAGGTTTGGATCCAATTTACGGTTTATTGTCTTGTGTACTTGGTACTTAATGTGACATAGGATTGTGAAATTCCTACTTGCATGGCGTGACCCCTCAGAATACTCACAATCAATCAATCAACATTTATTTATATAGCACATATTCATACAAAAAAATGTAGCTCAAAGTGCTTTACAAAATGAATAGAAAAATAGAAGACACAATAAAAAATAAACATAGAATGCATATACTATGCCCACACATTTTATATATATATATATATATATATATATATATATATATATATATATATATATATATATATATATATGTAGGTTAGATGTATTACAGGTGCTAAATTTGGCCCTAGTGGATGCGAGTATATGTGTTCACCCTGTGATGAACTGGCACACTGTCCATGGTTTGTACCAGTCTTGTGCCCTATGCTAGCTGGGTAGGCTGTAGCAACCCCCACATATATATTTTTATATACATATATATGGTTGAATAATTTACTGCCAAATAATGCAAAAATGCATTTTTTATCATACATATATGTATATATGTATAATGCAAAGATGCATTATTTGTCAGTAAACTATTTAACCATTCTATGATCTGCTTCTCGCAACTGAAAGAGGGCACCGTGGCAGATGTTTGCCGACTTGCAGACCAACCACAAGCATTACCTGGTAGGTAACCACCCATACAATCAGATTGTGATTCAGACTACGAATGCCATGAATATATATATATAATATGTGACATGCAAGTTAGATGGATTAGAGATGCTAAAACTGGCTTTATTGGGTGTGGGTATGTGTGTTCACCCTGTGATGGACCAGCACTTTCCAGCCTTGCACCCTATGCATAGTGGGATAGGCTCCAGCCACCTGTGAACCACCTCAGTGTTAAGCTGGCTTAGAAAATGGTATATGGTGTGTGTGTGTGTATATATATATATATATATATATTGTCAACGGCACCCGGGCACAGACAGGCAGACATCTTGTTTTGCACAAACCACCACACGTTTATTTACACTATTTACAAATTATGGTCACAAAGACCCAGAACAATGGTCACAAAGACCCAATCCACACCGTGCACAGTACCCCAATCAGTCAATAATCCTGGCCACAATGCCTTTCTTCTCTCCACTGCTTCGTCCTCCTTCCACCCGACTCCAGCTCTGAATGAAGGGAGACGGCCCCTTTTATAGCTGACCCGGACGAGCACCCGGTGTTCCCGGCAGTCCTCGTTGGCCACGCCCCAGCGTGGGAAGCGCCGGCTGTCCTCCCGCTGCTCTCCGGGCGGCGTCACAAATCTTCCCCCCAGCACTTCCTGGTGTGGCAGGAGCGCTGGGGAAACAAGTCCCCAAGGCATTGGGGCGCCTCCTGGCGGTGACCACGGGCTCCTACAGGTAAAGGCTTCCATGCCCTTGACCCGTGGTCCCCAAAGCAACCCGGAAGGCGAACCCCACGTGATCCAGGCAGGGCTCTGACCCTCTTCCGGTCCCTCCTGGCGTCCCGGCCGGGTCATGGCCCCTGGCATCCCTGACAGTGCCCCACAGCCAGCGAAGACCACTCGTGGGAAAGAGTCCCGCGAGGGCAGCAGAGTTCCGAAACGGGTCCCACCCGAGGATAGCCGGGTCCGGCCCCGCACTCCTAGCAGGGACAGGGGCGGAGACACAATCTGAGCACCAACCCATGGTGCATCCCTGTGCCTCGCACAGGTTGTGCTCCCCCCTTTTACCGGCACCCCGGGGCCTCCTCGATCGGCACCCCCTCCGAGACCTCCGCGCCCCTTTGTTCCGAGCCACTCGTTCCCCCGTAGGCTCCTCCAGCCGTGAGCGCAGCTGCGCACCGGCAGAGAGATCATTCCGCTGACGGCCCGACATCAGAGGGCTGTTCCGCCACGAAGGGGTTCCTTCAGCCCGCCCGGGGTCCGTCCCTACAAAGAGAACACAGGGGCAGAACTGCTGCCAGCACCCAGCTCGTGCCATGCACGGCAGCGTTCCCCTCCAATCACCCCGCACTTGCCTGATCGGCACCCTCTCCGCGGCTTCCGTGTCCCTCGATGATGGAGTCGTCGGCACCGCCTGCTCTCTCTCTGCCTGCCTCAGGGATTCCCTCTGCTCCCCCAGAGGGCAGCCAGCCATACGCGTGCACCCAGCAACGCGTCTCACCATATTGGAGGAAGCAGCACCCAGCCGCTTAATCCTCCCTTTACTCTGGGACGCCTTTGACGCAGCGACTTTGTATTAACAAACACAAGCCCCTTTCCCGTCTGCGTCCCTACAGTACAGCGAGGCCGCAGCCAACTCGGGGCGGAGGGCGCTAGGACCCGGGGCACTAAGCAGCCCGTGTCCATTCTGCGTCCTCTCGGACTCCCCCCTCGCCGCGCATACAGCCATTAGCGCCGCACTATTTGTCGGAGGGCTGCTTACTCGAAACTGCTCATCGTTATCACAGCCATTTTCGGCAGACCCTCCCAGTTGCTGTACGGAGTCGGCTGTACTCACCAAATCCGCCGTACCTCTCCGGCTGGAGATTCCAGCGCCGCCGTCCGCTGTCAGTCGAAACTTCCGTAAGGTCGCGCGCCTTCTTCTCCAGATCCCGCACTGCAGCCCGGAGGGCACGTAGCAACTGTAACACACTCTGCTCCGCAGGCTGAAGGCACGCCCCCAGCTCCGTCAGAGCAGCCGGCAAGGACAGAAAGTTAACCGACGCGGAGCCTACCTGTATGTCAGCCTCCGACGTCAGCCACTTCCTGTGGGCCCTCTCCTCTGGCCCAATCGGGTCTCCCCCCGGTCCGTGACGAACGTTCCTTGGTCCCGCCTCTCTTCGGTCATTGGCAGGCACCCAAGACACACCGTCCAACCGCGTGCCTGTCAGGGGGAGGGACATCCGGTCCGCGGCCATCTTGCCTCCCTTTTCGGCGTCGATATGCCTGCCGGCAGCTCTTTTGTTGCCAGCAGTCTTCGAGACGCAGCGTCTCCTTCTCCACAGCCTTCGCGGCTGCCGCCGTGCTGCCAGCGCCCTGCAGACCGGCATGCGCCCGCCACCGACGTGAATCCGGGAGGTCCCTGCCTGAGAAAGAAAGAACACGCCCGGCCCTCCCGGGCCGGCTGCCACTAGGCAGGGGACTCACCTTCCCGGACCCGTCCAACCGAGGACACCTCCTCGGCGAGGCTTCTTCCGACGCCATGCCGTCTCGGCCTGCAGCAATGGCACGATCCCTGGAGACCGCTGCTCTCCAGCTAGGCATACCGCCCGCCCGTGTCAGGGAAGTATGGCCATCAAGCGGACCCTGGCGGTCCGTGGGGTTTCTTCTCTCCGCGGGGCTGTGTGCACGCAGCACCCGCGGAACGTGGGTGGTGTCCCCTGCTGCGCCCGGCCGTCCACAACAAATTTATTTGTTGCAGGTCCCCGCCTTGCAACTGGCGGAGCATCCTGCCGGCTACGCCAGATGTCAACGGCACCCGGGCACAGACAGGCAGACATCTTGTTTTGCACAAACCACCACACGTTTATTTACACTATTTACAAATTATGGTCACAAAGACCCAGAACAATGGTCACAAAGACCCAATCCACACCGTGCACAGTACCCCAATCAGTCAATAATCCTGGCCACAATGCCTTTCTTCTCTCCACTGCTTCGTCCTCCTTCCACCCGACTCCAGCTCTGAATGAAGGGAGACGGCCCCTTTTATAGCTGACCCGGACGAGCACCCGGTGTTCCCGGCAGTCCTTCGTTGGCCACGCCCCAGCGTGGCGGAAGCGCCGGCTGTCCTCCCGGCTGCTCTCCGGGCGGCGTCACAAATCTTCCCCCCAGCACTTCCTGGTGTGGCAGGAGCGCTGGGGAAACAAGTCCCCAAGGCATTGGGGCGCCTCCTGGCGTGACCACGGGCTCCTACAGGGAAAGGCTTCCATGCCCTTGACCCGTGGTCCCCAAAGCAACCCGGAAGGCGAACCCCACGTGATCCAGGCAGGGCTCTGACCCTCTTCCGGTCCCTCCTGGCGTCCCGGCCGGGTCATGGCCCCTGGCATCCCTGACAATATATATATATATATATATATATATATATATACCAGTAACGGCGCTCTACACGATAACGTGCAGTGAATCCACTTGACTTGACCATTTCTAGTCTTCATCCTCTTTCTCTGTACGTTTATCATTCGTTTGCTCAGAGGTTGATGCACTTGCTGCTTCCTGAGCAGCTCTTCTTTTCTCCACCCTAGCAGCCCTCTTCTTTCATCGACATCTTTTTACGTTAAAACTGATTAAGTCAGTGTTTGTGTTGCAATTACTTAGTATGTTTTTCTTAATTTTTCACTTAAGCTGGCACTTAAGTCTTCAATCTGCCTCAAGAATGATTTAAGATATGAAGAGGTAGAGGAAGTGACGGCGAAGGTGGTAGGGATGAGAACGGCGCCTGTACACATGCGTCGCACGGCTGCCCTGCTGCCGAGAGTTGATTCTACAATAAAATAAAATAAAAATAAAAAGAGGAATAACCTTGGAGGTCAATCATCACCCCAAAAGCGGATAGTAGACGTCACGTAGTATGTGTGTACCATATTTCAGGTTAATAGTTCAAACGGTTTGTGAGCTACAGGTGATTTAAAATCCTGAACAGACAAACGAACAGCCTCGGTAGCATATGATATATACAGGGTGACACAGAAAAATGGGAACTTTTGAAAAACCCAATAAAAATAGAAGAAATCCAACAAAAAAATTTTATTGACAGCAATTGCACCACTACAACTTGCCTTTTAAGAGATAGTAATCCAAATTATCAATGTCTGAAAATGACGTCCTGTAGATGGCGTCCTTCTGTACGTATGCATTCTTCCAATCTGCTGTTGAGGTTCCCCATTGATCGCTGCAACATCTCAGCTGGGATACCACAAATTTCGTCTTGAATTCTTTGTTTTAATTCATTCAGTGTCCTTGGCCGAGTCGTGTAGACCCGACTCTTAAGGTAGCCCCACAAGAAAAAATCACAAACGGACATATCCGGTGATCTTGAGGGCCAGGGAATGTCACCGAATCTTGAGATGACACGGTTACCGAACAATTCTTGCATAGCTGCCATTGATTTCCTTGCAATTGATTACTAAATTACTAAATGGCGAGATTGTTTACAGCTCAAGGTCCCTGTTCCGCAGTGATGCCAACTGTACATGGCTGCCACTACGCATTTCAAAAGTTCCTGTTTTTCTATGTCATCCTTGTGTATATATATACTGTACTAGCAAAATACCCACGCTTTGCAGCGGCGAAGTACTGCCTTAAAATTTTAGAAAATTAAACCTTTTTAAACTGAGGGAAAATATACCAATAATTATTTGTTAAGGATCTCTTTGTATACCTCATTGTCATTTCAGCCCTCCGGTTGTAATATGACCAAGCTGTGCGCTGAGCTTACTCTTGAGCATGCAACGTACAGTTTGCCATGTGAACAGTAATCTTGTTTCAAATCTCACAGTTTGGATTGCTGCTGTCATAATCAGTTTGAGTTTCATGGTTTGTTTCAATTACGACAGTATTTGTAGGACTTGTGTTGAAGTGACATTCAGCATCTGTCAAGCGTTGTAAGTATACAACCAGTTTCATCAATAACTTCATATCCAGCTTTTGAGAGTTTAAACATTCATAAATATCAAAGTGTCCACTACTCAAATCGTCACCTGTGAATCTAAGATGTTTAAGAGGCATTGGCGGTTGTCCAAAGGTGTAAAATATTTGGCCATTTTAGTACACTTGAAAGCGACAACCGAACAATTCAGCGGCAGCCATCAACTCACATGCAGAACCATAGGTGAAGGGCTTAAGCATTTCACTCTTCTAGTGCTCCTGTGTAGTCTAATTATCTCCTGTACCGTCATCAGTCCACACCTTGAACCTGTCCCAGTCATTCAATACATAAGACACAATGTTTCTCCAGATATCAAGAGTGAGCCTGATATGGCTGTGCAATATTAACAAAGAGAATGGAAAAGGTAGGTGCCATCTCCGGGCATGGAAACCACTCGGTAAGTGACAGTCCTTTGATCAATGGTGATCACCTTGATAGACATGTTAATGGGAGTACGGTTGGAACGATAAAGGAAATGGGTACCTGAACAATGTAAACTAAGTCTAAAATACCTACACAATAACTATAATCGTAATAAACGAACAATAAAACAGCAGAGAAGCCGTGGATTAAATAAAAAGGCTGCAGTTATCAGCAGGGAGACATGAATCCCGTGGCGAAGCAAGGAAGGGAATGAAGAGACCGGAGCGACGGACGGCCTTATATAGGCAGGCAGCCAACAACGTGGGAGGCGTTGGGATGGGGGACCCAACGCCGCCTCACATGGTGACTGAGCTGCAGGCTATGGACGTATATATGTAAGTAAGTAGGATTCAGTTAGCGTTGGGAACTCGCGTACCAAATTTCTTGAAGATGGGCCCATAAGTAACAAAGACCGTTGAAAAGTTCAATATGGCGGCCGACAGTGGTGTCATACCATCGAAATAAGTACGTACATCGGTTTTGGTTAGCGCAGGGAAGCCGCCTACCAAATTTCGTGAAGATGGGGCCGTAAATAAGAAAGTTCAACATGACGGATGTTGTCGACCGTTATCCACCGTTATGACCGTTACGTGTAGAATTTCGAAATGAAACGTGCTTCACTTTTGTAAGTAAGCTGTAAGGAATAAGCCTGCCAAATTTCAGCCTTCTATCTACACGGGACGTTGGAGAATTAGTGATGAGTGAGTGAGTGAGGGCTTTGCCTTTTATTAGTATATATATATACAGGTATGTATGTGGACATATGCTTATATGTACTGTACAGTATATACTGTGTCATGAGTCAGTCATTTTCAAACCTGCTTAGTCCTGAACAGGGTCTCATTGGGTGCTGGAGCCTACCCCAGCTAGCATAAGGTACAGGGCAGGAACAAGTCCTGCACAGGCTGCCACTTCATCACAGGGTGAACACATAAAAACACACAAATCCACACACTGGGGCGAATTTAGCGTCTCCAAACCACCTAACCCGCATATTTTTGAAATGTAGGAGGAAACCTACACAGAAACAGAGAACACATGCAAAGTACACGCAGGGAAGACCCGGGATGCTAATCCAAGTCTCCTTACTGCGAGGCAGCAGCGCTGCCACTACACCACCATGCTGGCCTGTGTACACTATGTATATACTGTATGTAAACTAGTCACAACGGCAGAGTGTGGGGATGTTGATTTGCACATTTAAGTAAGAATTTCACCATATTGTGCACATGTGACAATGTTAACCATAAGTGTATACTGTATGTGTATGTATTTGTGTGTTAGTATATACACTGCACCAGTCAAAAGTCTGGACACACCCAGATGTTTTCATGTGTTTGTTTAAAATTGACACCTTTGTTCCTTCAAGATACCATTTACATTGTTTTACAAATACAGCCAAGACATTAAAAGTCTTGCTAATGGCTATTACTTCTTGAAAGGGTTAATTTTTGAAATGTATTATTTACATATGACAGAGAAAACACAACCTCAGGATGCCGGCCTTAAAGGCAGACTTTCAAAAAATAAGTCATATCTGGAACTGGCGAACAAAGAGAAAAGATTAAAATGGGCAAAAGAAAGCAGGCATTGGGCAGAAGATGGCTGGAAAGCATATGATGGTCAGCGTCATCAGTCATCTTTTCTCTGTTGCGGACAGCACTGGTACTTGATGTGTATTTAAGGTGGAAGCCAACTGAGGAATTTATCGTCTTACAAAGTTGTGCATCTGGGCCTTCCCCTCTTTTTCTTGTCCTCTTTTCTCTGACAGTAATAAACACCTTTGTATGAAATCTTTAGATTCTTGGTAATCTGTCTTCATTCTGCAAAAAAAAACAATAAACTGAAATGTTTCTCAAAAAAGCTTTTCATTTTTGTAAATTTGAACCCAGAACTGCACTTTAGGAATGCCAGTACCTTGCAAACCAAGAAAGCAAAATGACAGGTTTCAGTGGTTCTAATTGGTTAAAAAGGATTCTGTAATACCCAATTAGAATGTAAATGTGAATAATTAAGGATGAGCTAAAGGAGTTGACCATTAGGACACTGAAGGAATGGCTGCTGAAAATGAGGCCTTGCAGTCCTATGTGAATAATAAATTAACAATCAATCATTTCTATCAATAATAGCCATTATACACACACTAGTAATGTCGTGGCTATATATTCAAAGCAGTATAACAGAATCTTAATTAAAAAGGTTATGAACAAAACATGAACATATCTGGGTGTGTCCAGACTTTTGACTGGTAATGTACAGGACCATCTTAACGTGTAAGTACTGGCTGGGGGTCCCCACAATGTTGTTGATGCCTATTTATTCTTCTGTTTTGCCCAGGGGCCTATGATGCTGATATGACACCCTGGTAGCGTATATACTCATCCATCCGTTTTTATAACCCTACTCAGAAATCATCAGGCACAAGGCATGAACAACACCTGGACAGAACACCACCTCACATGTAGGGTGAGCACAGACACACACAGGACAATTTATCAATGCCAGTTCACTTTACCTGTATGTCTTTGCACTGTGGAAGGAAACGAAAGCACTCGGAGGGACACAGTGGGAACACCCAGGACATGAGCCCAGGTCTCCTTATTGCAAAGCAGCAGCACTACGACTGTCGCTTCGCTCGCCAACCCCTGTGCTTGTGCTACACGCTAGATTCTGAGGTTCTGACGATTACATATGGGGATGCGGATGTATAATTTGCTACCTATTTTACATTACAGCAAGTAATTAACCATATTAAAAAATATTAAAACATAATAATTTGAATGTAAATTATGCTTCATGAGTTACTTGTTGCATAATACGATTTTGTTCAGTTTGGCTTTGAAATTAATATTCAAAAACCTTTTAAACTTTAACTTTTACTGGAAAACGTAAGCAAAAACTATTTTTTGAATTATATTTTCATCAAAATTGTCATTTAAATCACGCCTAAAACACACTTCTTCACATTGGCTTTTAATTCTTAACCTGTCTCATTTCCACTTGCTTCTTGCTATTTCTCTATTTTATTGGGTCCCCTGACCTGTTTGTAGTATCTCTGTTTTAAATTCTCTCTTAATGTTTGTTTTTAATATTTTGTTTTTAGTCCTGCTTCTTTTTAACTGTACAGCGCTTCGGTCAGTTGTAATGCTGTGTTTTTAAGCGCTCAACAAATAAAAATGGTATGGTATGGTATTCTGTGTTTGGACTTTCATCGTGACAATGCCGCGTATAACTGTCCGTGATTGAATTTCGTTTCTTTCTCTCTGTTAAATAAAACGACTTTTTTGAATGTTTGGTTCTGAGATTTGTAAATTGTCTTTGTAAAAACAATTTAACGAGAAACTGTTAAATGTTTTAATACGAATGGCATATCAAGATCTCCTTTGTTGTCTAATGTTATCCGTGGGAGATCTACTACATTACCTTTCTTGGATACATCCTTATTTCTACAGTAATTCAGCTGGTGGAAGACCGGATGGTGTTAACAGTTGTAGATATTCCATAGGACATTGAAAGTTGATGTTTTCATCTTCCACACCATCAGCACCAACTGTTTCAGCATAGTCCAGGGGTCCTCAATCACGGTCCTGGAGAGCCGCAGTGGCTGCAGGTTTTTGCTCCAACCCAGTTGCTTAATAAAAAGCACTTATTGCTAAAGTCACACTTCTGCTTCACTTTAGTGATTTTGAGCCCTTATTGCTTAATTTTGTCTTAAACAGCTATTTTAATTGCTCCTTATTATCAATAACATGCAAATGACAAGAGAGAGCAGCATTTCTCCATTTAGCTTATTTACATTGACACCTGTGTGTATTGATCTGCACTATTGGGTTTAATGAAATACTTGGAAGAAAAATGAAGAGAAAAAAGTGAAGGACTGAGAATTACTCGTCCATTTTAGCCTTCAAATCATTTGCATGATAGAAAGGGAAAGAAAATCTAGGATATGAGAATGACCTGACATAGCAGAGTTAATTTAATTTCATAGCTTGTTAGTGCTTTATTGGCAAGAATTGCTTTCTAATTAAGCAACCAGGTCAGAACAAAAACCTGCAGCCACTGCGGCTCTCCAGGACTGCGATTGAGGACCCCTGGCATAGTCTATTGATACGCATTTAACCAATTTGCCGTGTTGCAGATCGTGATTTTTGTCATTAATTTGTTTGACTTCATCGTTTCTCGGTGCTAGGATTGCACGTTTTTTCTGTTGATAAAATTTCGTGGTGAAATTTTCCAATAAGATTTGGACATAATACATCTTCTTTAATCGGGAAATAAAAGTGAGGAAAACGTTAAAATTTATAAGAGCTGAGAGAGCAGGAACTGTGTCTGTCAAAAGCATTCACACAAATGAGAGGTGATAGGACCATGTGCGTGGTTTTCTATGGTTGAGAAGAGTGCGTGACTTGAAAACATCTCATGGCCAAAGTCTCATCTCGCGGGACTTGAAAAAAATCTTCCAAAAAGTCTTTTCTCGTTGCAGGATTTTTTTTATTATAATAGACTTCGCTTCGCTCGCCCGCCCCCCAGCTCCTCTCTCCGGGGGCTTGCTTTACGCTTCACGTCTCTGACACTCGCGTCGTGAAGGGGCAGGCTGAATGCACGCTAAGGAGATGCGGACGAATCAGGTGCTCGTTTGCAGCTGCTGCTACCACGCTGCGTGTTCTGTATGTCACATTGTCCTTTTGTCTCACTTCCTTGTCTCCCGGGATGTTAAAGTGTCTCCGAGAAATTGTTTGTAAGTAGGGCGTGACGTGCAAGGAGTCTTGCGGGACTTCAAAGTGTCTCCCTGAGATGATCACGTCTCGACCCAAAATTTTTTTATATAATAGATATATATATATATATACACACACAACACAGTGTTTTATTTTATTTATTTATATGACTGGTCCCTATAACTTTTGATTAGACACTGCCCCAGAATCCACTGCTGCAAGCCACAATGGCCCTCTGCTGTTTACCAAAAGAAAGAAGTGAGAAAATTGACTATGCAGGATGGCTGAGGTCATTGATATTACTGTTTGCCTTTCTAAGACAGCATGTATTACCCTTTATGTCCTAAACAGAGGGCAGCTGGGTATTTGTTATGAACTAACAAGGTCCCAAGCACACAGAGTCCCCAAAACAAGCCACAGAAATGCCCACTGAATGGAGACAACCATCAAACTCTGGCTAGTAACAAAGAGAGCAACAAAGAATCTATATATATATACTCAGCAAAAAAAGAAACGTCCTCTGACTTTCAACTGTTTTTACTTTCAGTAAACTTAATGTGTAAATATTTGTATGAACACTAAAAGAGTCAACACCATAAGACATAAACTAAAAATGGTTCACAATGTGTCCCTGAATGAAGGGAGGCTCAAAATCAAAAGTACCAGTCAGTATGTGGTGTGGCCACCAGCTGCTTGAAGTACTGCAGTGCATCTCCTCCTCATGGACTGGACCAGATTTGTCAGTTCTTGCTGTGAGATGTTACCCCACTCTTCCACCAAGGCACCTGCAAGTTCCTGGACATTTCCTAGCCCTCACCCTGCGATCCAACAGGTCCCAGACGTGCTCAATTCCTTCGACGATAAACACAAATCCACCCATCACCCCTGGTGAGACAAAACCGTGACTCATCAGTGAAGAGCACTTTTTGCCACTCCTGTCTGGTCCAGCGAAGGTGGGTTTGTGCCCATAGGCGGCGTTGTTGCTGGTGATGTCTGGTAAGGACCTGCCTTACAACAGGCCTACAAGCCCTCAGTCCAGCCTCTCTCAGCCAATTGCGGACAGTCTGAGCACTGATGGAGGGATTGTGTGTTCCTGGTGTGACTCGGGAAGTTGTTGTGGCCATCCTGTACCTGTCACGCAGGTGTGATCTTCGGATGTACCGATCCTGTGCAGGTGTTGTTACACGTGGTCTTCCACTGCGAGGATGATCAGCTGTCCTTCCTCTCTCCCTGTAGCGCTGTCTTAGGCGTCTCACAGTGCGGACATGGCAGTTTATTGCCCTTGCCACATCAGCAGTCCTCATGCCTCCCTGCAGCATGCCTAATGCACGTTCACGCAGATGAGCAGGGACCCTGGGCATCTTTCTTTGGGTGTTTTTCACAGTCGGTAGACAAGTCTCTTTAGTGTCCTGCGTTTTTAGAACTGTGACCTTAAATGCCAACTTTCTGTAAGCTGTTAAGGTCTTAACGACCATTCTACAGGTGCATGTTAATTAATTGATTAGGGTTAATTGAACATGCATGGAAAACATTGTTTAAACCCTTTACAATGAAGAGCTGTAAAGTTATTTGGGTTTTTAAAACATTGTTGTTGAAATACACAGTCCTGAAAAAGGGACGTTTCTTTTTTTGCTGAGTATATATCTATATCTATATATATATATATATATATATATATATATATATATATATATATATATATATATAAAAAGGATTTATTTTAACAGAAAGCCCTGTTTAGCAAAAATAAGCTCAGAGGAGCAGAAAGCCACAAAAGGCAAGGCCTTCAAAATAGGCAAGGCAGAGGCAAAGTCCTAATACGCCTTACAGAGAATGTTTGGAAAAAATTGAGCAAAAGAGGTCAAAAGTCCAGGAATCACAAAAATTAATAAAAAAGCAATATATACAGGAGAACTCATCACAACCACCACCAAGGGTGCATTCAATGAACCACAGGGGACTGGGGGTTTTCCTCAGCCATTTTAGGGCATTGGGCAGTCCCTTATGGTGATTGGCAGGAGACCCCGCCTCTTGAAGGACCCACCCACAAAGCACAAGAAATATAACAGAAGATACTTATACACAAAGAAATAAAATAATCAACACTGTTTACCTAAAAAAGAAACAGCATTTGAACCCCAGCCGGGGCTGAGGGGGGACCCTAATTGAAACACAGCAGAACTGTTCTGTGCCCCTTCACCATGCTTGGCATTCAGTGTAGGACAGGTCATTAATTTTCTATTTTTCTCTGTTGTTTATGTGATACTGCTGTCACTAGTCTGTGAGAGACCTGCAAGGAAGAATTAAATTACCATTCACAATGTACATCAGTTTTCACAACCTGCTATGTAAATGCCATGAAAAATTAAAGACCACCCTGGAGTATTGGACATATGGTAGAATGCTGGTCTGTTACAGGGCGCATTCACTTTTACACCCTCAATCACTAATCCTTAGAAGGCAAGTAACCTAACATACATGGCTTTAAAAAACAAAGGTGATGCCAAAATGTCTATAATAAAACACTTGATTACAACGAGGATGGGCAAACCCCACAGAGTGACAAAGCTGGAATTCAATGTGGGGTCTCAGGAGCTGTCAAGCAGCAGCAGCAATAAGTAGTGGGTCAACCTGCCAAAGACTCAAAGAATAACCAAACAAATTAATTTAGAGACAGTATATTTGACAACGGGCGGCACGGTGGTTCAGTGATAGCTGCTGCCACGCAGTAAGACGAACAGGACTCGCGTCCTAAGTCCCTCCCTGCATGGACTTTGCATGTTCTCCCCGTGTCTGCATGGGTTTCCTCCCGCATTCCCCAGACATGCAGGTTAGGTGAATTGGCAACACTAAATTGGCCCTGGTATGTGTGTGTGCTTTTACCCTGCAATAGACTGGCATCCTGTCCAGGGAATTGTTCTAGCCTTGTGCATTGTGCTAGCTGGGATGATCTCCACAGTATTGTGCAAGTTTACACCTCACAAGAACTCGCTCAAAGTTCAGTTCACGCAGATTAAAATAAATAAATTCACGTTCATAGTTCACCATTTCAATTCTGAACTCGTTCATGTTCAGTTCATTTTTTGTATTTTTGAAGGAATGAGAATAAATGACTTTTTTCAATTTTACATGCCTTATATTAGGCTATTACACTGTTCTTGAATAAAATGCAATAATTATGAAGACATTTTTTATTTAAATACACTTTATTGAGTTATATCCAGCAACAAACACGTATAATCATATATGCTAATATCTTCCCAGTTAAAGAAGAAATTAAATAGATGCAAGTATACATATACAGTCTATTCGGAAAGTATTCACAGCACATCACTTTTTCCACATTTTGTTATGTTAGAGCCTTATTCCGAAATGGATTAAATTCATTTTTTTCCTCAATTCTACACACAACACCCCATAATGACAACGTGAAAAAAGTTTACTTGAGGTTTTTGCAAATTTATTAAAAATAAAAAAACCTGAGAAAGCACATGTCCATAAGTATTCACAGCCTTTGCCATGAAGCTCCAAATTGAGCTCAGGTGCATCCTGTTTCCCCTGAACATCCTTGAGATGTTTCTGCAGCTTCATTGGAGTCCACCTCTGGTAAATTCAGTTGACTGGACATGATTTGGAAAGGCACACACCTGTCTATAGAAGGTCCCACAGTTGACAGTTCATGTCAGAGCACAAACCAAGCATGAAGTCAAAGGAATTGTCTGTAGACCTCCGAGACAGGATTGTCTTGAGGCACAAATCTGAGGAAAGTTACAGAAAAATTTCTGCTGCTTTGAAGGTCCCAGTGAGCATAGTGGCCTCCATCATCCGTAAGTGGAAGAAGTTCGAAACCACCAGGACTCTTCCTAGAGCTGGCCGGCCATCTAAACTGAGTGATCGGGGGAGAAGGGCCTTAGTCAGGGAGGTGACCAAGAACCCGATGGTCACTCTGTCAGAGCTCCAAAGGTCCTCTGTGGAGAGAGGAGAACCTTCCAGAAGGACAAACATCTCTGCAGCAATCCACCAATCAGGCTTGTATGGTAGAGTGGCCAGACAGAAGCCACTCCTTAGTAAAAGGCACATGGCAGCCCACCTGGAGTTTGCCAAAAGGCACCTGAAGGACTCTCAGACCATGAGAAACAAAATTCTCTGGTCTGATGAGACAAAGATTGAACTCTTTGGTGTGAATGCCAGGCATCATGTTTGGAGGAAACCAGGCACCGCTCATCACCAGGCCAATACCATCCCTACAGTGAAGCATGGTGGTGGCAGCATCATGCTGTGTGGGGCAGGAACTGGGAGACTAGTCAGGATAAATGGAAAGATGACTGAAGCAATGTACAGAGACATCCTGGATGAAAACCTGCTCCAGAGCGCTCTTGATCTCAGACTGGGGCGACGGTTCATCTTTCAGCAGGACAACGACCCTAAGCACACAGCCAAGATATCAAAGGAGTGGCTTCAGGACAACTCTGTGAATGTCCTTGAGTGGCCCAGAGTTGAATCTGATTGAACATCTCTGGAGAGATCTTAAAATGGCTGTGCACCGATGCTTCCCATCCAACCTGATGGAGCTTGAGAGGTGCTGCAAAGAGGAATGGGCGAAACTGGTCAAGGATAGGTGTGCCAAGCTTGTGGCATCATATTCAAAAAGACTTGAGGCTGGAATTGCTGCCAAAGGTGCATCGACAAAGTATTGAGCAAAGGCTGTGAATACTTATGTACATGGGATTTCTCAGTTTTGTTATTTGTAATAAATTTCACGTTGTCATTATGGGGTGTAGGGTGGCGCGGTGGGTAGCACTGCTGCTTCGCAGTTAGGAGACCCAGGTTCGCTTCCCAGGTCCTCCCTGCGTGGAGTTTGCATGTTCTCCCCGTGTCTGTGTGGGTTTCCTCCGGGCTCTCTGGTTTCCTCCCACAGTCCAAAGACATGCAGGTTAGGTGGATTGGCGATTCTACTGTAAATTGGCCCTAGTGTGTGCTTGTGTGTGTGAATAAGGCTGTAACATAACAAAATGTGGAAAAAGTGATGTGCTGTGAATACTTTCCGGATGCACTGTAAACTACCACTCTGTTTCCAACCGTGTGACACTAATGATGACTGTGGACGCAGCGTGTAGTTGAACTAACTTATTGCACTCTTATTATTATATATTATTATTCACACCACATATTTCATGTCCAACGGGGAAAAATATGAAGTGGCCTTGTGAAGTACATCCATTATCCAACCCGCTATATCCTAACACAGGGTCATGGGGGTCTGCTGGAGCCAATCCCAGCCAACACAGGGCACAAGTCAGGAACCAAATTCCAGGCAGGGCACACCCACCCACACACCAGGCACACTAGAGACAATTTAGAATCACCAATGCACCTAACCTGCATGTCTTTGGACTGTGGGAGAAAACTGGAGCACACGGGGAGAACATGCAAACTCCACGCAAGGAGGACGACCTGGGAAGCGAACCCGGGTCTCCTAACTGCGAGGTAGCAGCGCTACCTGCTGCGCCGCCCTCGTGAAGTACAACGTTTTCTTAAAAAGTGAAAGCGGAGCTTCACCGTGTGCTTGTGTCAGCGGGGGTGTAGCTTAAACATAAGCAGGCAGACACAGACAGGGCCTATTTGATTTTACGTTATTTTTTTACAAATAAATGGCAAAACATTTGTACGAAAGAAATATTTGTAAAAATCCACTATCTGTGCTTATCCGAATAGTGTATTTGGATTCGGCTCCACCTCGACATTACAGGATAAGGCAAAAATGTTTAATTTGGACCTAAACCAGATCCAAAATGTCACATCAAACTGAACGAGCGCACGTTTGAGTTCTTCACTTGCAAATACGTTACGTCAAGTTCACCGTTCTTAGTAAAATGAGCCTGGACGATGAACGCACTCTTATGAACTCGTTCATGCACAACACTGGGTCTCCAGCACACCTCGTGACCCTGGTTCAGGAATAAGTGGGTTAGAAAATGACTGTTATCCATCCTTTCATTTCAAGTATCTACAGTCAGAGTTGTCGATTTGTATGAGTTTGGCCACATTTCTTTGCAGGCATGTGTGCAGTTTCAGGTTTCTATATCTGCAAGTGAGAGTGCTGGCATGCATCTGTACGAAGTGTGCATCGAGGTAAAAGACAATCTGCCTTTTGACACACATGCCCATTTTACCTTTGATATGTGTGTCTGGG
This sequence comes from Polypterus senegalus, assembly GCF_016835505.1. Lineage (NCBI taxonomy): Eukaryota > Metazoa > Chordata > Cladistia > Polypteriformes > Polypteridae > Polypterus > Polypterus senegalus. The sequence goes on along the minus strand of NC_053155.1, from coordinate 308,406,510 downwards.
TTTATGTAGGCAGTGGGTTTAGTTTCTACCTTGACAGATACAACATCTTGATAGCCTTTCCATTTTCTACCTAGCAGAATGTCATTTCACTGCGGCATTGTGATTTAGAGCCCTTTGTTAGGAGGATTGGCATGTGGATATGTTTCATAGGGAGTAATACTGTCGCTGTGACGTCTGGTGTCTGCCTTGCTCATGTTTATGCTGAGATTGGATTATTCTATTTTAGAAGATACAGTAGATAATTGCTCATTCTGGAATTTACGTGTGTTTTGCTGTCTTTGTGCCATGCAGAGATTGAAATAAAAATTTTAGGTCCGATTTTTGTTAGGATACGGAGCCTTGATCTTGGTGCCTTTCTGTGTTCAATGTTTGCACTTTTTTTTTTTTTACTTTTAGGGAATCTCTAAACTCAGCCACACTCCATGGTACATCTATCAACACAGACAGTGTGCCCACCATTCTTAGTTGACGGAGAGTGTGAGAGAATGAAATGCCCCGCTCACAACTGCTACATTTGAAATGTAGGCAGCACGGCTCTGTATTTGTTAGGATTTTTAACTATACACCGGAAATAGAACGATCGAGACAAGAACAGGCCATTCAGCCCAACAAAGCTCGCCAGTCCTATCCACTTAATTCTTCTAAAATAACATCAGGTTGAATTTTGAAAGTCCCTAAAGTCTTACTTTAGTGACCACACTACTGGGTCACTTATTCCAGGTGTCTGTTGTTCTCTGTGTAAAGAAAAACTTTCTAATGGTTGTGTTAAATTTACCCTTAAGTTTTCAGCTGTGTCCCCGTGTTCTTGATAAACTCATTTTTAAAGTCACTGTCTCAATCCACTGATAGATAGATAGATACTTTATTAATCCCAAGGGGAAATTCACATAATCCAGCAGCAGCATACTGATGCAAAAAACATTATTAAATTAAAGAGTAATAAAAATGCAGGTAAAAACAGACAATAACTTTGGATAATGTTAGCATTTACTCCCCCGGATGGAACTGAAGAGTCGCATGGTGTTGGGGAGAAACGATCTCCTCAGTCTGGACTAATTCCCTTCATCATTTTGAACACTTCAAATCATGTCTCCTCTTAATCTCCTGTAAAGGCTCAGCTCTTTTCATCTTTCCTCATAACTCATAACTATCCCCTGTAGCCCTGGAATCAGCCTAGTCACTCTTCTCTGGACCTTTTCAAGCTCTGCTATGTCCGTTTTGTAGCATGGAGACCAAAACTGCACACAGGACTCCAGCCCAGGTCTCACCAGTGCGCCACAAAACCTGAGCAGAACCTTCCTGGATCTGCACTCCACACGTCAAGGTGCCACACAACCGATATTCCATGAGCCCTCCCAACGGCTTCCGAACATCGCCTGGCAGTTGACAGTGCCGAGTCCACCACGACTCCTAAATTCTACTCATAAGGTTGCTAACACCTGCTGAGTGGAGTGTTGGGGTGGTGATCAATGACCAGCTGTCCTTCACTGACCAGGTTGTTGCATTCTCTCAGTTTGGCAGATTAACTCATTAGAACATTAGAACAGTCTGGATGAGAACAGGCCATTCAGGCCAAAAATAAAAACCTCACTCCTCTTAATTCCACCAAAATAACATCAAGTCGAGTTTTGAAAGTCCCTAACGTCTTACTGTCTAACACACTATGTGGTCGCTTATTCCAAGTGTCTATCATTCTTTGTGCAAAGAAAAACTTCCTAATATTTGTGCGAAATTTCCCCTTAACGAGTTTCCAACTGTGTCCCCGTGTTCTCGATGTACTCATTTTAAAGTCACCGTCTCGATCCACTGCACTAATTACCTTCATCAACACGTCAATCAGGTCTCCTCTTAATCTTCTTTTTCTAAAACTGTAAAGACTCAGCTTTTTTAATCTTTCCTCATAACTCATCCCCTGTAGTCCTGGAATCAGCCTAGTCGCTCTTCTCTGGACCTTTCCTACTGCTGCTACAGTATCTCACAAAAGTGAGTACACCCCTGACCTTTTCGTAAATATTTTATTCTATCTTTTCATGGGACAACACTGAAGATATGACACTTTGACACAATGTAAAGTAGTCAGCGTACAGCTTGTAGAACAGTGTAAATTTGCTGTCCCCTCAGAATAACTCAACACACAGCCATTGATGTCTAAACCGCTGGCAACAAAAGTGAGTACACCCCTAAGTGAAAAATGTCCAAATTGTGCCCAAAGTGTCACTATTTTGTGTGGCCACCATTATTTTCCAGCACTGCCTTAACTCTCTTGGGCATGGAGTTCATTAGAGCTTCACAGGTTGCCACTGGAATTATCTGCTAATCGCCCTGCTTGATATCATCTGCAAACTTAACCAGCTCGTTACTTATAGTCCTGTCAAAATCATTTATACTGTATATATATATATATATATATATATATATATATATATATATATATATATATATATTAAAAATAGCAGTAGCCTCAGCACTGGCCCCTGAGGGCCACCACTCTTAGGGCTCGTTTATACTTCATGCTCAGAACACGTATGCACACACATCATGGCTGCCACCCATTCCCAGCGTTCATTTCACGCGTCCTCTGAGCAGGTCCTCAGACTTCTCTAGCGCCTTCAACACCATCCAACCTCTGCTCCTTAGAGACAAGCTGACTGAGATGGGAGTAGACTCACACCTGGTGGCATGGATTGTGGACTATCTTACAGACAGACCTCAATATGTGCGTCTTGGGAACTGCAGGTCTGACATTGTGTTCAGCAATATGGGGGCGCCGCAGGGGACTGGACTTTCTCCGGTCCTGTTCAATCTATATACATCAGACTTCCAATATGACTCGGAGTCCTGCCACGTGCAAAGTTCGCTGATGACACTGCTATTGTGGGCTGCATCAGGAGTGGGCAGGAGGAGGAGTACAGGAAGCTAATCAAAGACTTTGTTAAATGGTGCGACTCAAACCACTTACATCTTAACACCAGCAAGACCAAGGAGCTGGTGGTGGATTTTAGGAGGCCTAAACCCCTCATGGACCCCGTGATGATCAGAGGTGACCGTGTACAGAGAGTGCAGACCTTTAAATATCTGGGAGTGCAGCTGGATGACAAATTGGACTGGACTGCCAATACTGACGCTCTGTGTAAGAAAGGTCAGAGCAGACTATACTTTCTGAGAAGATTGGCATCCTTCAACATCTGCAGTAAGATGCTGCAGATGTTCTACCAGACGGTTGTGGCGAGTGCCCTCTTCTACGCAGTGGTGTGCTGGGGTGGCAGCATAAAGATGAAAGATGCCTGACGCCTGGACAAACTTGTTAAGAAGGCAGGCTCTATTGTAGGTGGACAGTTTAACATCTGTGGCAGAGCAACGGGCATTAAGCAAACTCCTGTCAATCATGAAGAATCCACTGCATCCACTGAACAGTGTCATCTCCAGGCAGAGGAGTAGCTTCAGTGACAGACTTTTGTCACCGTCCTGCTCCACTGACAGACTGAGCAGATCGTTCCTCCCCCACACTATGCGACTCTTCAATTCCACCCGGGGGAGTAAATGCGAACATTAATTTTATTTTAATTTTTTTCATTTTTTTTTTCTTCATTTTTATTACTATTTAATTTAATATTGTTTCTTTGTATCAGTATACTGCTGCTGGATTATGTGAATTTCCCCTTGGGATTAATAAAGTATCTATCTATCTATCTATCTATCATATAGCGTCTTTCCCATCTATCCATCTATCTATCTATCTATCTATCTAGAAATTAACGCGACGCGTGCGCGAGTTGCAATACCAACAAAAAGTCGGAGGGCACAGTGTGATAAAAGTCGGAATGTGAAGTCAGAGTCTCTGCTTACTATCTACAGGTGTCAGAAAGCCGCTTTGAGGATCCTCCGAGATTGATGTGCGCGCTTCGATGTTTGATAAGTGGTTCATGTGGTGAAGCAAAATGCCAACATAGAAAGTGAAAAGGTCCGTTATGTGATTAAAGTGGAAATTTCCGCTTTAATCTCAAAATATCCACTTTAACCTTGTAGTTTACTTTATCATTAAAGTAGACCATCGTAAACGTCATCTTCAAACCGACCCAGTTGTTAATCGCCATGTGCTTCTGGGGCTTCCTCCAGACCTGACAGCAGCGGGAAGCGGCAATAGATCACCACACAGAACACATTAAATGTATGATATTCCAACTCTCTGCACATTTAGAATCCTTAAATGTATACTTGATGTCTCTTTCATGATGAAATACATTAAAGTATGTATGTTACGTTTTACAGACAAATCGTTTAACTTTGTTTAAATAATGAATACAATAATTACACATTTGGGAGCAGCATGGTGGTGGAGCGGTAGCACTGCTGCCCCGCAGTACGGAGTCACGTACCTTCTATTCCCTGCTTTGAGTTTGCATGTTTTCTTGGTGGGTTTCCACAGTGTGCTCCCATTTCCTTCCAAAGACATTTGGTGAAGCTACAGTGACGCCAGTTGTCCTGCGGTGGGTTGGTGTCCTGCGGTGGGTTGGCACCCTGCCCAGGATTGGTTCCTGCCTTGTGCCCTGTGTTGGCTGGGATTGACTCCAGCAGACCCCCGTGACCCTGTATTCGGATTCAGCGGGTTAGAAAATGGATGGATGGACAATGACGCCAGTGTGTGTATGTGAGTGCTTGTATTCACCTTGCGATGAGCTGATGCCCCGTCTAGGGATTGTTTCTGTCTCGCACCCAATGCTTGGGGTCCTTCAGTCATACTGTATCCTAAACTAACTCCAGGCCCGTGACAACAAGTGCTGATTAGTCAGTCAGTCAGTCATTACCCAACCCGCTATATCCTAACACAGGGTCACGGGGGTCTGCTGGAGCCAATCCCAGCCAGCACAGGGCGTAAGGCAGGGAACAAATCCCTGGGCAGGGTGCCAGCTACACACACCCCCACACACCAGAGACATTAGGATCGCCAATGCACCTAACCTGCATGTCTTTGGACTGAGGGAGGAAATCCGCAGACACGGGGAGAGCATGCAAACTCCAAGCAGGGAGGACCCGGGAAGCGAACCAAGGTCTTCTTACTGCCTGGCAGCATCGCTACTACTGTGCTACCATGTCGCCCAATGCTGATTACTAAATGATTGGCCCAATCTCAAACTTTTTCCATATTTGCCATTGCACATAAGCAGCATGTGTCTTGCCAGCCCTGGAGCAAGAAAGGCTCCTGTGCCCTTTGGTTCAAACCAGCCGACGTCTTCCCTGCTTCCGTATGTTACCTGTTACCTGGCTAAACAAGAAAAAAAACAAGGATTACAGCATGCCTGTCTTCCTGCCACTGTCTCCCTTTATGTTGCTCTTGTCAGTTTGCCGAAGGCGGGACTTTCATTTTACAAAGGGGATATGAGTCAAGGGCGGCTCACTTGCTGTTTCACTTGGCTGGCTGCAATCAAACGAGGGATCAGAGAACTTAACTGCATTTTTGTAACTCACGTGACACCCTGGCACATCCTTGTTGAAGTAGGATGTGATAAAAGCAATTCCAAGCTAGTAAGGCGATCTGGCTACCCGAGTCTTGGTGGCTTTCTGCCCGGGGCTGAGACTTTAATAAAATTGGGGGTCAGAGTTAGCGTTCTCTTTGATCCTTTTCTGCTTCACTTCACAGTTTACATTTCTTAATGGCCCTTCATCTGGAGTCCCATTTCTGCTGATCACATTTCAGATTACAAGAGCTTTGGCATGACAAAAGCAGCAAGCACCTCTTGTATAAAATTCTGCCTGACTTACATAGTAAGACTACATCCACACCACTACCGTCTTTAGACAGTTCGCTGTCCAGAGTAACGTTTTCACATCATAAGAAAATTTCTTCATCCACATTGAAACGACTACAAGCGCATTTAACTCAGACGTTCACCTATGCTGGGCATACATGCATGGATGTAAAAATCCTTAAAGGGGTGATAATGCTGCTGGCCATGGGATTTATCACAAAGCTGTAACAAACTGTCAATTATTTGTCTTTTGTGCATGCATGCTACATTGAAACTGTAGAAAACACAATTAAGGTGCATATACCTGTAATACATCTTCAGTACCATCCAGCCATCCCTGTTAAGGGTTAAGCTCAGGAATATTCTGGTGGATGAGCCGATGGTGTCCTGTCTGTCGGGCAGACCTCAGTTTGTGAGACTTAAGGACTGCGTGAGCAACACTGGAGCACCAACAGGGCACAGTCCTGCCTTGCTCTTCACTCTGGACACTTATGACTATAAATTTATTACCAGGGCATGTCACCTGCAGAAATTCTCAGACGATTCTTCATTAATGGTGTGTAACGATAAGGGGGATGAGACAGAGAAGAGGAGTCAGGTGGAGAACTTTATTTCTTGGTGCGGAGAGAATTGTCTGGTTCTTAACTTCAGCAAAACCAAGGAACTGCTTATTGACTTTCACCACGCCAAAGAGCCTACATGTCTGCTCAGTATTCAAGAAGTGGATGTGGAGGTCATTAATGTGGACCCCCTAAGTAGATGTAGGAGTGCAACACCTCTACATCCACACCTTGAATAGTGACCAGACACAGAGGCTCTTTGGTACGGTGAAAGTCAATAAGCGGTTCCTTGGTTTTTGTTGATGTTAAGTTGCAGACAATTCTCTTTGCACAAAGACCCAAAGCTCTCCACCAGACTCCTCTCCTCTGTCTCATGTCCTTTATCAGTACACCCCATAATTTCAGAATCATCGGAGAATTTCTACAAGTGACATGGCCTGCTGTTATATTTGTAGTCTGAGGTGTGCAGAATGAAGAGTTAAGCAGACGGGCCTATTCCTTGTGTTGCTCACACCCATTTCAGACTTACAGTCCTCGAGTCTCACAAACTGCGCGACAGTCCATTATCCAGGACACCACAGGCTCATCCACCTGCATATCTCTGAGTTTACCCCATAACAGGGATGGCTGGGTAGTATTGAAGGCACTGGAGAAATCAAAACTTAGAATCCTCATAGTGATGCCAGCTTTGACCAGGTGAGAATAAGCCTTTAGGAGAGCTAAGAGAATTTTAGCAAACAGATCATCGCATCCTCCACTCCAGTCTTTGTCTGATAGGCAAACTGCAGGGGAGCCCAGGTGGTCTACCACAAGCGAACTCATATTGTGCAGACCAGTCTCAGTCTCTAATTATATTAATACCAGTAACAGCGCACTGCACTTGACTTGACCATTCCTAGTCTTCATCGTCTTTCTCTATACGTTTAGCTTTCGTTTGCTCAGAGGTTGATGCGCTTGCTGCTTCCTGAGCAGCTCTTGTTTTCTCCATCCTAACGGGCCGCTTCTTCCGTCGGCATCTTTTCACGTTAAAACTGATCAGTCAGTGTTTGTGTTTCAATTTACTTTGTACGTTTTCTTTCATTTTTCACTGAAGCCGCCACTTAAGTGTTCAATCTGCCTCAAGAATGATTTAAGATATGAAGAGGTCGAGGAAGTGATGGCGAAGGTGGTAGGGATGAGAATGGCACCTGTACGCATGCACTGCCCTGCTGGCCGCTTCCGAGGGTTTTTTACTACAATAAAATAAAAAGAGGAATAACCTTGGAGGTCAGTCATCACACCGAAAGCAGATAGTAGATGTCACGTAGTATATGTGTACCAAATTTCAGGTCAATAGTTCAAACGGTTTGCAAGCTACAGGTGATTTAAAATCCTGGACAGACAAACGGACAGCCACGGTAGCGTATTATAGAAGAAGAAGTTTCAAACTTCAAACAAAATCTGAATCTTTATCTGAACTCATTATGTAATTAGTACTTTGTAAAGTTCGTATTTGCATTTTACCTTGGATCTTGTCGCACTCCTCTGTGCGTTATTCACAAGTAAACTGAATTTCATTGAGTTTGCAGGAGTACTTGGATGACCAGTGTTACATCTATAGCTGGAGCAGAAGTTTTACTTCATGCCCATGGTGAGCATTGAACACTTTTATTGTTCTGCCTCCTGTATGAAGTGTGCCAGCTGGCACTAATATGGCATCTTTTTCACCCAATGGCAAACTTGTTTTCTTAAGTGTTCACTTCTTGATGCGACACCAGCATATAAATGACAAAGGTGCTAATTTTATTTTTACGTCATTAGTGATGCTACCTAAAAATCGTGAGTTGAAGGCTCTTTCCTGGATGCTGTTTTCTGGCTGCCTGCTTGGTATGTCCTCTCCTTAACTTTCTCGAAACTTTCCATTTTTGTTGGTAAAATAAGTAAATCACTCTTTGTCATTTAAATAGGTATTTCCTTACCTGTCTACTAGTCTTCTCCATGTTTAGGGCCACCATCATATTCTGAAGTCCACATTCGGTAGAGCTTCAGTCTTCTGATTCTCGGGTTCACGTTGTCCTCAAGCACCCTTCAGTACAATGAAGAAAGTGGATTTTATGATGGTGAGCTGCCCAGGCTCTGATTCAGCAAAGCAGCCAAAAAACATCTCCCCCATCTTGATTTTTCAGTTGGTATCAAGTTCTCCTTGTCAAATAGTGTCTTCTGGCACTCTGGCAAAACAACTCTATTTTTGTCTCATCTGTCCACAGCAACATTGTTCCACAAGTCCTGGTCTTTGCCTAAGTGCCCAAACTGCAATCCAAAACCCACTTATTTATCGCAAAGTGCCAACATGGCAATTTAACCGGAATACCACCTAAAACTGAACACCAGCATAACCAAGGAGCTGGTGGTGGATTTTAGGAGGCCCAGGCCCCTCATGGACCCTGTGATCATCAGAGGTGACTGACTATGTGCAGAGGGTACAGACCTATAAATACCTGGGAGTGCAGCTGGATGATAAATCAGACTAGACTGCCAATACTGATGCTCTGTCTGTCTATCTATCTGTCTACTGAGGTTTTAGTTTAGAAAAGCAACTCATACATTAACATCTTTTGTCTTAAAAGAAAAACATAATAACGGAGCTTTCAATGATACAAACAACTTTTTGTTGAAAGGTAAAAGTTTGCATTCGGTATGCTTTTGAACAATTAATGTGCTTTTTGCTGTTGTGTGCATGCTGATAATTTGTCTAACCTTGGCTCATACTTTGTAAGTCTGAGAGCAACACATGCAGCACTCAGGTCATCTGTTAGTCTGTTTCTGGTGTCAGATTTGATTTAATTCAAAGCTGAAAACAGCTGCGCACAAGCATAAGATGTTCCAAACAAAGTAAGGAAAGCAATCTCAAGTGCCTTCATTGACTTACGATTATTTGGCAGAGAATTCCACACTTTAAGGATTTCATTTTCATAACTAACTGTGCTGTCCTTTGTCATCTCTTCGATCCTCTCAAGTGTTTCACGCAGGTCTTTCCTATTAAGCTCCACCCCCAAAGCTTCCATTATATATTACGGGGTCGTGGATCAGGTGTGGCGATTAGCAACTCCCGGCAATAATTACAGATGCGGACGACTCCTCACCTGTGCGCTTAAGCGAGGATTGCCCGCATCACAAAGCTCCGGAAACCGCTCCGGCCACTCTACCATAACCCCCTTTAAGCCGCGAGTGCGGCAATTATCTGTTAAAACTGGCCTTTTCAATTTTGAGCTGTGGACCAACTATACCACATCCCCTCCAACCCCACCACGAGAATCACAGGCTCAAAAGGCTGCAGTCCGTGCCGCACCCTCAAGCAGCATGTGTGCCGCCCGCCTTACCCCAGACAGGAGAGGAAGGAAGCGCTCCCATTGGGCTGCTGGGCAGAGGCGGGTGATGTGAAAAAGTCCTCCGGCGCGTGAAGAGGGGGAGCGGTGAGGGCAGCAGCCCGGCCCCGCATTCCTCTGGCTTTATAGTAACGAACTCTGTGCTCGGGCGACGGCGCGCGTGCCCACTGAGAGGGCTCTGAGTGCCCCCTTTGGCACGCGTGCCATAGGTTCGCCACCACTGGCCTAGGTGTTCATGCCCAAATTTTTTCTGTTGCTCTGATGTTCTTTCTGGTTTCATCCTGGCACACCTTCCATGTAGATCTCATTTGTGCCTCCTCTTTCTAATAGCAGACACACATACTGTACGTCAACATCAACAGTGGCATCAAAAAGTCTGGGTTTTTTTGGGATTTGATTCAGCATCTTACACTGGTGGGCCTGGTCCTTACAAGTGAGCAATTGTTTGAAATCTTCTCCACTTCCAGAGAATCTTCTGGGTAGTAGGATGGGTTGATTTCCAATTGTCTGGAGATCTTTCTAAATCCCTCCTCCAACTCATTGGCATCTATAGGCACCTTTCTGAAGGCCCCAGAGAGCTCTTTTGGTCTAGGTATGGCATTAACACACCCTTCAGCAACATTGAGCAACTCAATTTAAATGTCTGAGCTTTAAATAAGATGGGCTCAGACAGGATCCTTTCTGAAGATCTTCTGCTCCTGATCCTGATTCTAACTTGAAGTACTGATAAATGTACAAATGTACTTACTGCTTGCCACATTAGAAATTTGGATTTATGTTTATTTAAATTTTATAGCGGATTACAAAATGTAAATGTGTCATGATGTTTGTTATATCACCTTTAACTAGATAGATAGATAGATGTGAAAGGCACTCTATACTAGATAGATAGATATTAGTGGCACTATATGATAGAAAGGTGGATGGATGCTGTGTTGTATTTCATTTCTCCCCAAAGGGAAATTAGAACTTTAGAGAAGCTCTCTCTCTGATGAAATATATAAATAATAAAACAAACATCAACCCCTTAAACACACATATGAACTTCTGACTTGGATAGTGGAGAACTGCTTCAATCAATAACAGGGCTATAGGGGCAGTAAGATGGTCAGAGCAGTCCAGATGTTTATTTGAAGGCATTAACATTTCAATAAAGCAGGTCCAGCTTGTTGTGTCTGAAAAAGGAACATGCTGTCAGAGAGATATTGATACTGTTTCAATGAAGATCAAATCTGGATATATGCACATTGAATAAAAAAGAAAAAACATTTCATGAGGTGCAATTTCTTTTTTGGTGGCTCAGTGGGTAGTGCTGCTGCCTCGTAGTAAGGAGACCTGAGTTCGCTTCCCGGGTCCTCCCTGCGTGGAGTTTGCATGTTCTCCCCGTGTCTGCATGGGTTTCCTCCCACAGTCCAAAGATATGCAGGTTAGGTGCATTGGTGACCCTAATGTCCCTGGCGTGTGAATGTGTGTGTGTGGCTGGTGCCATGCCCAGGGATTTGTTCCTGCCTGGCGCCCTGTACTGGCTGGGATTGGCTCCAGCAGACCCCCGTGACCCTGTCGTTAGGATAGAGCGGGTTGGGTAATGACTGACTGACTGACTGACTAATCAGCACTTGTTGTCACGGGCCTGGAGTTAGTTTAGGATACAGTATGACAAGTTCAAACTGTTCAGGGTACTGCATACAATTTAAAATCCATGGTACAAATCCAACAAAATATTTTGCCACAATTCACCATCTTTCCATCATACAGGATCTATCCTGTGCTGTTCCTTATAATAACAATAACTTTATTTATTGTATACAGCACCTTATCATACATTTGCATGCAACTCAAGGTGCTTTCCACAGCTAAATTCTTAGTGTGCCCCAGCAGATCCCCGTGACCCTGTAGTTAGGATATAGCGGGTTGGATAATGGATGGACGGATGGTAATTTCTTTTTCACTGGACTGTATTTTATATTTAACACCACTTCAAGATGCTTTAAAGTAAAAATATATAACTAAATAATTTACATATATTTCCACATTTGGAGCAGTGTCAGTTAAAGTAACTTATTTATGGTCACACAGTGAATTTGATGTTGGTATGTAACTGGAAAACCTCTGCTTTTTATGCCACTGACATAGACAGTAGGCACGCTGTGGAACAGTGTGGTTTATTTTCACTAATGGCTCCAAGGCTATGTAATGAGCTTCCCTAACACTCCAACGTGAGTCCCTATGCTACAGAAACTGCAGTTCTATCATTTTCGTACTCTGCCAGAAACTATTTTTCTCAACTGATTTCTAACTTGATACTATTTTTTCCAAACACCTTAACACATTTAATGTGTTTCATTATGCCTTTATGGTTATGCCTGTGTATTACAGTATATAGTGCCCTTCTTATCTATCTATCTATCTATCTATCTATTATATAGTGCCCTTCTTATCTATCTATCTATCTATTATATAGTGCCCTTCTTATCTATCTATCTATCTATTATATAGTGCCCTTCTTTATCTATCTATCTATCTATTATATAGTGCCCTTCTTATCTATCTATCTATCTATTATATAGTGCCCTTCTTATCTATCTATCTATCTATTATATAGTGCCCTTCTTATCTATCTATCTATCTATCTATCTATCTATCTATCTATCTATCTATCTTACTTTTAAAGTTTTTGAGATCTTAAAGGTGAAGGCAAAGGAAGATTAATAAAATTTAAGGCAGTATATTTAAATGATTGAGTATATTGTAATTCATTATTGTTGTCAATGTTCCCTCTAAGCTGAGCGCGTGAGCGATCGCTCATACGAATTCAGAGCGTCGCTCATACTTCCCGCACGATCGCTCATTCCGACGGCGTCGCTCATACTTAACGCGAAAATTGGTGCTCATAAATTTTAAACTAAACAAAATGTCGCTCATAAACAATGTTTTTTGCTCACTATATGCTACTCCTTAGAGGGAACATTGATTATTGTGACATTTTCTCCAATTATCTTTTCATAACTTGTGCATTTTTATCTTGGGATGGCTAAAAATGAAGCATACTGAACGTAGGTCAGATTGGCATCTTTTTTGAACAGCAGGGCAACTTTGCAGAAGATGATGTCATATTGCGCTGAAGCAGAGATGCCGCATATATGCATAACAACTTTAATGCTTACAAGGTCAGATCTGAAGCTACCTGCCATATTAGCAGCACCAACAAGAAAAACTGTGCTGACCAGTGGCTTTAGGAAATGCACACAGAACGTGGCTCATTAGCAGTCAAACGTTGCCCAATATATCCCACTCCATCTTGAGACGCGGTCACTGGTAAAATTAAAAAAAAAAAAGAAAAGATTTAAGAGCTGCCAGAGCTGAAACCCCAGTGTGCACTCCCAACTGTCAATGTGACCTGCCTGTGTCAGATGAAGACTGGAGGTACTGCAGACACAAAGTGCTCTGTGGAGGTGTGTATTATAGCTGGCCGCCTTGCCGATTACGTATCTGACTGCTGTTGTGTAGACGTTGGGACTCCCAGGCAAAGGGAGACTCTCGTGACACATAATAACACTTTATAACTTTGCTGATTTACTCACCCACATGAGCTGCACATGCACTGCCAGTGACTATCAATGAGAGGTTTAAAATGTATATTTATCATAGTAAGAGTCTATCTGAACATACCCAGTGTTGAAGTTTGCAATCAGGACTCAAGCATAAAGGATGTGAGGCCTTTCAATAAACCACCGTGAGCAAGCCAGGAACTTCACTGGCCTGTCCAAGATGTTATATATTAAAACTGGCCATTTTAGATGACAACTGTTTTCCAGAAGTGATTTATTTAACAATATTTTAATAGAAATATATGTGTTTGGAACTTTGTGAGCATACAAGTGGATAACTTAAACCGTGAGTAATGCAACATGAAGAACATGAAATTATTTTAGGGATTGCTTTGATAATGTTTCCTGTTGTCCATTGTTGGCCACCATTGACTTGTGTCCTACTAGAAACTTTTTGTTATCTCTGTTCTGTATGAAAGCACATATATTTTCTTGGCCATCTTTGGGTAAGTAGCATATGACAAAAACATATTTTACAGGTGGAGTATTCCTGTAAAAGCTTAGCTTGACAGTCTAAGTAAATTCCAACATATGCTTTGCTTCTCTTTATTGCGCCAGTTGCATATATAAATAAGTCAAACTAACTAGTTCGGCAGGATCTTCCCCCTCCATGAACAAGAGTTTACTTAGAATATTATTTACATCCAAATAGTTTTGTAATTTGCTTCCAATTATATCTTCCATAATTTTTCATGGGTGTATGACGTATTTGTTTATAGCAATCATTTTTCCCTTCTCATGAATGAAGACAGATTTTCAGTTTTCTAGTCAATCTGTATCTCTTTCATCTAAACCGGTTGCTGAGACATGTATGGTAGAAGTTTATAAATGGCACGTTTAATTTCTTTCATTACTACGGGTAAAATCCAGCAAGTCCAGGACTATTATTAATCTTAAACATCTATGTACCTAGCATACCTAGTGATCTTTTGAAAAAAACTGTTCAGTTACCAAAACTGTAAACTTTCTTTACTTCTATCAGAGACATCCTAATCAGATCTTTGTTGAAAAAATTTGCGTGAAATATTTATTTCGTTCATTTATTTCCAGCACATTTTTGTGCATCTCAGAGGTTTCGTAAATTCTGGAAATATGCCTTCTTAAAATGCCAAAAGTATGTTTTGGTGTTTCTCTTCTTTTCCGTTGCAGGGATTTTTTCAGTTACTATCTTTTCACATTGTATGTACCTTTTGATCTTTTTCATTTTAATTTGTTTCATTTGTCTTTGGTCTTGGTTTTACTCTTTTAATTTCCCTAATTTTATTTTTAAAGATTGCACTTACTTAGCTTTCATTCTCAGTCTCGGATCTCGTATTTCTCCACATATTAATTAATGCATTTACATGCACTTCAGTAACCCATTTGTTCATAGAAACCTGATTTGTAAAATTCCATGTGAGCCCTTATTCTGATTAAAGTAGTCGGTTATGGACCTCTGAGAAACCCGATTAACTGAGGTACAATAGATTTCTTCACGAATATATAAACTGCTCAAAAAAATGAAAGGAACACTTTGCAAACACATCAGATCTCAATGGGGAAAAAAAAATCCTGCTGGCTATCTCTACCGATATGGACTGAGTAATGTGTTAGGAATGAAAGGATGTCACATCGTTTGATGGAAATGATGAACCTACAGAGGGCTGAATTCAAAGACACCCTGAAAATCAAAGGGAAAAAAATGAGGTGGCAGGCAGGCGGGCAAGTCCATTTTGCCGAAATTTCAATGCAGTAACTCCAAATCATACTCAGTAGTTTGTTTGGCCCCCACATGTTTGACAATGTCAGGGGGGCATGCTCCTAATGCGATCATGGATGGTGTCCTGGGGGATCTCCTCCCAGATCTAGACCAGGGCATCACTGAGCTCTGGGACAATCTGAGGTGCAACCTGGCGGCGTTGGGTGGACCGAAACATAAAAGCAAAAGAAGATTAAGAGGTGACATGATTGAAGTGTTTAAAATTATGAAGGGAATTAGTCCAGTGGATCTAGACAGTGACTTTAAAATGAGCTCATCAAGAACACGGGGACACAGTTGGAAACTTGTTAAGGGTAAATTTCGCACAAACATTAGGAAGTTTTTCTTTACACAAAGAACGATAGACACTTGGAATAAGCTACCAAGTAGTGTGGTAGACAGTAAGACGTTAGGGACTTTCAAAACTCGACTTGATGTTTTCTTGGAGGAAGCAAGTGGATAGGACTGGCGAGCTTTGTTGGGCTGAATGGCCTGTTCTCGTCTAGATTGTTCTAATTCTAATTCTAATTCTAATAATAATCTCCCAACCAGAGGTGTTGTGTTGGATTGAGGTCAAGCAAGTGAGCGTGGGGGCCAGTCAATGGTATCAATTCCTTCATCCTCCAGGAATTGCCTACACATGAAGCCAGGCATTGTCGTGCACCAGGAGGAACCAGCATAGGGTCTAGCAATGGGACCAAGGATTTCATCCCAATACCTAACCAGTCAAGGTGCAGTTGTCTAACCAGTAGAGGTCTGTGCGTCCCTCCATTGATATGCCTCCCCAGATATACCATCACTGACCCACCACCAAACCGGTCATGCTTAATGATGTTACAGGCAGCGTAACGTTCGCCATGGCTTCTCCAGACCCTTTCATGTCTGTCACTTGTGCTCAGGGTGAACCTGCACTTATCTGTGAAAAGCACAGGGTGCCAGTGGTGGACCTGCCAATTCTGGTATTCTATGGCAAATGCCAATCAAGCTCCACGGTGGTGGACAGTGAGCACAGGGCCCACTAGAGGACATTGGGCCCTCAGGCCACCCTCATGAAGTCTGTTTCTGATTGTTTGGTCAGAGACATTCACACCAGTGGCTTGCCTGCTGGAGATCATTTTGTAGGCTCTTCCAGTGCTCATCCTGCCCCTCCTTCAGATACTGGTGGATCCTGTTGATGGGTTAAGGACCTTCAGCTCTCCTGGAGTAACTGCCTGTCTCCTGGAATCTCCACCATGCCCTGTGAGACTGTGCTGGGAGACACAGCAAACCTTCTGGCAATGGCACGTATTGATGTGCCATCCTGGAGAAGTTGGACTACCTGTGCCACCTCTGTAGGGTCCAGGTATTGCCTCATGCTACCAGTCGTGACACTGACTTTTTCAGGGTGTCTTTGAATTCAGCCCTCTGTAGGTTGATCATTTTTATTTCCATCAAACAATGTGACATCACCATATCAGTCCATATCAGTAGAGATATCCAGCAGGATTTTTTTTCCCATTGAGATCTGATGTGTTTTTAACGTGTTCCTTTCATTTTTTTGAGCAGTTTATAATCGCTTGTAGTTTAGTAAGACTGCAGACAGTTCTGAAATGTAATAAAATTCTTCCTGTGCAGCCACTGTTTGTTCATTTCATTTTTGTAAATGTATAGCGCTATCTATTTGCTGGGTTTCTGTGTAACTAAAACTGAGCTAAAGACCTTGTAAATGATTTTATGTTACTAGAAGAAAACAGCTGACAGCACTTTTTTGCCTTTCTGCTGAGCAAATATTGAGAAGTTAGGAAAGTAGCCAAGCAGGTCAGGGGTGGTCAAAAAGGCTGTCTTCAGGAAGTCGAACTTCTGTGTGTGTGTGTGTGTGTCGGCCCCCTGTCCTCTTTGTCGAGAGCGAGAGCTGACGTTCAATGAATTTCTCTGCCAGGCTTGTTTAGGCGAACCCGTTTCAACTGGAGGAACTCACTATACAGGTGCTGCTGCATACTCTATGTCTATTCCCGGAAACCTGGGGAGATCTCATGAGACAGCTGTTCTGGTTAAATCGTCAGCTCATTTCCTTCATCTTCTTCAAGTATCTTATCCCAGCAGCCAAGGGTTGCATTTCTGGAGAGTACTTTTGGATCCTACAGTAGGAATGCATTTACCTAGCCAGGAAGGTGTTCTGTTTTTTGGGTGTAGCAGGGTGTTGCTGCCTCCTGATAATGACGTTTTAATAGCAATGAGCAATGAGGAGCATTACATGCTCCAGAATATGGTGTGTCGAGTGCAGCTGACTGGTGCAACGCAAAGGACATTGTCTTAGCTTGGATTCTTATCTCTAAACCCTTAGTCTGGGGACTCTCTGTCACTTCACAGATGGCTGTTGATTGTCACCACAGCACAGTTAGCTGTTTATTATAAATTCATCATGGCTGTTCTTAACTCTCTTTTAGATGAGATCATGCAGCAAGACACAAGTCCGCTACATGCTGTGGAAATTGAAAACCAGCTGACGAAGCAGTTTGCCTTTCTGTCGGGTGAGTAACTTTGTACAATAAACGCTCATGTTGGTGCTCGTCCTTCTCACTGCCCCTGGAGATGTGGACATTTTGACCTGTTCTTCTATTTTGCATACACAATGCAAATCATTAAGCCTGCAGGCTTTTAAGGCAAAGATTCTCCGTTAATGTTTAATGGATGTGCTGTAACTCTGTTTCAGCTGTTGGTATTCAAAAAGAAAAACCTTCGTAATCTGTTTGTTTTTGATATTCCTTTTATCACGTGGGTACACTGGAACTAGGCTCCATAGTGACAGGCATCGATCTTATATATAAACGTCTACGCGTGGAAGTGTGTCTGTCTGTCTGTCCGGTCCGGAAGTGAGAGGTGGAGTCGGGGTCAGTGCTCCACCTCCGAGGAAACAGAAAACTTGCTTAACCACTAATAACACAAGCGAAGCGAACACTTCGGCAAAACGAAATCTCCAAAGAAAGAGACACTCGCTTAGCTGCTAATACACAAGCGAGGCAAGTACATCAGCAAAACGAAACCTCCAAAGAAAGACAAAGTCGCTTAGCCGCTAATACAGAAGTGAGGTGAGCACATCAGCAAAACGAAACCTCAGAAGAAAGACAAAGTCGCTTAGCCGCTAATACAGAAGTGAGGCGAGCACATCAGCAAAATGAAACCTCTGAGGAGAGAGAAACTCACTTAGCCGCTAATACACAAGCAAGGCAAGCTGTTGTGATGTGAGATTTTGCATATAACTTGATAAATATTTTGTATGTCTTTATTTGTAATTTAGGCAAAGCAATGTAATTTTGTGTTTACCCCCCCTTTAGGAATGGGTCTCTTTGAATTTTATGACAGAGTTGGGGGAGGATGAGTATTTCTCTGCTAAACTCTTTCTACCCCCGCAAGAAAGCCAGGTTACGTTAACATATGGTTTGGGGGCAGGTGTTAAGATGTTCTATTTCCCCCATTGTTCTGAAGTATGGCCGTTTGGAATTGGCTTGGATCAGAAGCTTTTAAGTACCATGATGTCCTATTGGCTGTAGGGGTTGGACAGAACATCTATAAATATACTTGCCTAACCTCACAATCTCTCTCTCTTGCTAACCTGTGATGATGAAGAAGTATCTCTCTCTTACTGATCTGATGAAGAAGACCATCACACCATGAACTGAGAAGACAACACAATGAAGAGCACAGCTTGGCAGCCATATTGAGGCAGGCAATGCAGCCTGTTCTGAAGAAAGCTAAGCACCAATGATGCTTTAATTAGAGACATTAAAGTAACAAACAAGTCTGTGTGCCACCTGAAACTACACATCACCATTTAATTAGGTTATATGATTGCCAATATTCAAATGTACTTTGCATTTTGTTATTTTTTGTGAATATTATCAATAATACATTATTTTATGTGTAAGTTAACTGCTTGTCTTCTTACTACACCTAATTGCCTGAGGTTATAAATATAGAAGGGAAGGTGGGGATAAGTTATACTATAATACCTTTTAAACAGTGGTAAATCTGTGAGATTAAGTAGTCTGACAAAGGCTACATATTAATAATACAAAAAGGGAAAGTAGAGCAATATACAGTATTACTCTACCAAGGTAAAACACAAGCACATCAGCACAACGAAACCTCAGAAGAATGACAAACTCGCTTAGCCGCTAATAGACAAATGCGAGGCGAGCACATCAGCAAAACGAAACCTCCAAGGAAACACAAAGTCACTTAGCCGCTAATACACAAGCAAGGTGAGCACATCAGCAAAATGAAACTTCTGAAAAAAAAGACACTCGCTTAGCCGCTAATACACAAGCGAGGTGAGCACATTAGCAAAACGAAACATCCAAAGAAAGATAAAGTGGCTTAGCCGCTAACATCGACAAAACGATATCCCTTTTACTTTTCCTTCCGCCACTAATACACAAGCAATGCAAGCACTTCCACAAAATGAATCCTCCAAGGATAGAGACGCCCAGAGTAGTTCCTTTCCATTACCTGACATCTTTACATTTCCGTTTTTTTCTTGATGATTTCAATAGTTTGTAGGGCTTTTTACAGCACAGGCTTACAAAGCTAGTGAGTTATAAAGATCTGTTGGCCACCTCATACACTTATACACTGCACCCACCCACACACAATGCGCATGTCCTTCACCCGTACTTCATGCCCTGTGCTGTTCTCTTGAAAGCAAAGGTAAAGTTTACCAGTGCAACTATGGCTGTGCTGACTGTGGAATGTGACATATTTTAGCTCAGTTTACTTAGCATCCATCCTGCTGTCAGTTGTCGTGTGCAAAGTCTGCCCTCTGCTTGCTGCTCAGCTATGTGGTGTTTGCCCTCACCATCCCATTTCGTTAGTCAAGTTGGCCTTGTATTGAGTATTTCCTCGTGAATGCCTAATGTGATTCCTGTTTATTAAGATTTTCAGTTAGTTCTCAGTATGTTACACTTGCTAATTGTCATTTATTAAACTAATTATATAGCTGAAGCTGTGAAGTAGATCTGTTTTTATAGTCTTGTATTACACATAGAATCTTCTTTCAGTTGCTCCCATTACGGGTCGCCACAGCAGATCATCTTGTCCTATATTTTCCTGTCCTCATCATCTTCTTCTGTCACACCCATCATCTGCATGTCCTCTCTCACCACAACCATAAACCTTCTCTTAGGCTTTCCTCTTTTCCTTTTGCCTGGCAGCTCTATCCTTGGCATCCTTCTCCCAATATACCCAGCATCTCTTCTCTGCACATGTCCAAACCAACGCAATCTCGCCTCTCTGACTTTGTCTCCCAACCTTTCAACCTGAGCTGACCCTCTAATGTCCTCATTTCTAGTCCTGTCCATCCTCGTCACACCCAATGCAAATCTTAACATCTTTAACTCTGCCACCTCCAGCTCTGGCTCCTGTTTTCTGGTCAGTGCCACCATCTCCAACTCATATAACAGAGCTGGTCTCACTACCTTCTCTTTCACTCTTGCTGATATTTTTCAGTCACAAATCACTCCTGACGCTCTTCTCCACCCATTCCACCCTGCCTGCACTCTCTTTTTCACCTCTCTTATACAATCCCCATTACTCTGTACTGTTGATCCCAAGTATTTAAACTCATCCACCTTCGCCAGCTCTACTCCCTCCATCCTCACCATTCCACTGACCTCCCTCTGATTCACACACTTGTATTCTGTCTTGGTGGTCCTGCTGACCTTCATTCCTCTCCTCTCATATCTCCACCTCTCCAGGGTCTCCTCAACCTGCTCCCTACTATCGCTACAGATCACAATGTCATCAGCAGACATCATAGTCCATGGAGACTCCTGTCTAATCTCGTCTGTCAACCTGCAAATAAGAAAGGGCTCAGCGCCAAACCCTGATGTAATCCCACCTCCACGTTGAATGCATCCGTCAGTCATACTGCAGAATAGAATAAAAACTCATAGAATAATATCTAAAAGTAATCAGTCCAAGAATCACTGCTCTTTGGCTTTACTGAATGTAGCAGTCTTGAGCTGGATGAGGAAGTCTTGAGGCAGTGAATCTAACAAGGATACATTTAGAAAGGAGCCAATATTCAGCAGAAGTACACTACATGAAAACTAGGCAGAGCAGTAAAACTATAAGCATACAACAGGACCATCCCTGGCTGATCCCAACCTAGAATTGGACACTGAACTATGTGTCCTGAAGAGTTGAAGCTTGAGGAATCAACAAGTGTGACTGAAACATGAGAGCACTAGGGCATTACCTAGAATGTCATTATGCTTTGGGTCATCATCTTACTGTAGGATGAATGTCTGACCTACTAGACACAGACCAGAAGGTATTGTGTGATGCTGCAAAATGCTGTGGTAACCCTTTTGATTCAGAATGCCAGTCATTCTGTGCCAGTCACCAACTTCTGCCTCCAGCAAAAGAACCCCAGACCATCACACCTCCTCCTCCATGTTTGACAGTTGTTGTCACACACTGATGAACCATCACTTCACCAACTTGATGGTATGCAAACACCCTGCGTGATGAGCCAAAGATGTCAAATTTGAATTCATCAGCCCATAAGACTTTCTTCCAGTCTGCAGTAGTCCATGGCCGGAATTTCAATGCCCCCTACTTTGTCTTTTAAGGAATGGCTTTCTTATTGCCAATCACCCCTTCACAGTAGAAACTCACACTTGCTTTTATCGACCTGCACTGTTAAGTTGTTGTGCTGTGAGGTGCCTGTGATCAAACAAGCAGGTGACCCTCAGAAACTTGTCTTCTGATTGGCTTGTGACTTTGGCTCTGCCACAACTCTTCCTATCAGAGTTTCTTCCAGTGCCTTTGGATTTTGTAGGACACCACTGGACTCACTGAAACTTTGATTAGTTTTTGCAATTTCTCTAAATGAAAGGCCTACGCTTCTATGGCTAGTAATGTTGTGTCTCATTTTATTTGTTAATTGACGTTTCCTTGCCGTTATCACTTTCATATTGTCCAAGTAGGACTTCAGAGGGTCTAATAACACAGTCAGTTCCAACTCTGCTTTAAGATACACAGAGGGTTTTTAAGTAATCCACAGAAGTTGGGACACCTGTGCAAATTTTATGCAAGGCTTCGTTTACTTTAATTGTAGGTTGCAAGTGATAAGTTATTCCCTGAAGACAGCCCATTTGTAATATTCTGAAATGTCCTTTTTTCATTTTTTTTCCTCTATAAATTTTAAATTTAAACCTCTTACAGTTTATTGCTTTCCTTTTGACCATTTTTGGTCATTTGTTGCATTTTAACTGATTACATTTGAAGAAAAGCTGTAAAAACTGAGGTGTTCAAAAGCTTTTGACCGGTAGTATATACTGATTCGATTAAACTGTTTTTTTTTCTAGATTTTTGGTAAAAATAAAGCTTTTTTAATTCTGCAAGTTTAGTCTTATGTTTAGTGTTACTCCATGTTTGTAAGCCACAACCACATTGCAGTAGCCTTTAAACCTGAACTTGAATAGATTATAGTGCTAAAAATTAGCCTGATGCTTCACACTGGCAGTGATGAAATGCCATATATCTTGCATGTTGTATGCTATCAAACAGCATAATAAAAACAGTCTAATTGAAAATGGAGGAGTTGGAGTTGGTGATACCAGGAGTTAGGGTCAGTTGTAACATAAATTGAGGAGTCTGAGTCAGTGGTAACATAAATTGAGGAGTCTGAGTTGGTGGTACCATACATCGAGAAGTGGTACCATAAATTGAGGAGTCTGAGTCAGTAGTACTATAAATTGAGGAGTTGGAGTCAGTGGTAACATAAATTGAGGAGTCCGAGTCGATGGTACCATAAATTGAGGAGTCGGAGTCAGTGGAAGTATAAATTGAGGAGTCCGAGTCGGTGGTACCATACATCGAGAAGTGGTACGATAAATTGAGGAGTCGGAGTTATTGGTAACATAAATTAAGAAGTCCGAGGTGGTGGTACCATATATCGAGAAGTGGTACTATATATTGAGGAGTCCAAGTTGAAGTCGAAGATCTTGTGTGCTGACTCCGCAGCCCTACCTTGGACTCTCCTGATTATTTCTCTTATTATAGTGTGTATTTCAGAGTCAGTTGTGTGTGTAGTTTTGTTTCTTCATGTCAGTAGTTTGAATGTGCTCCCAGCCTACATGCAAATGTCCACGGGAAATAGGTTTGCTTATACATGCAGTCATCCCCTGCTTTTCAGCTTGAAACCATCATAACATGAATTTTCATAACCTGAACACCCAATTACCATTAATTTAATCTATACTAATAAAAGGCAAAGCACTGACCGACCGACCGCTCACTCACTCACTCACTCTCCAACTTCCCGTGTGGGTAGAAGGCTGAAATTTGGCAGGCTTATTCCTTACAGCTTACTTACAAAAGTTGGGCAGGTTTCATTTCGAAATTCTACGCGTAATGGTCATAACTGGAAGCTATTTTTCTCCATTTACTGTAATGGAGTTGAGCTGGATGGCCATGGGGGGCGGAGTTTCGTGTAAAATCATGACGCCTCCCACGTAATCACGTGAACTGACTATCAACGCAGTACGTAGAAAACCAGGAAGAGCTCCAAAAAGCGCTAAAGAAAACATACATTATATAATTGAGAAGGCAGCGAAACAATAAGAAGTGAGCGACTGACATTTACAACCATATTCATGAGTGCTGCTACTTCGGAAACAAAGCACGGTGTAAACCTAAAGTTTAAATTAAGTTCATAGACAGGCTGCCGCTGGTGTTTGTCATGCCCACGGTAATGCGGGATACAAGTTTAATGAGAGGACGCAGGATATAAACGAGAGTTTTGATCACTTTGTAACTAAGTTAAAACTGCAGGTGAAGGGCTGTGCTTATGCAAATTCAGAGAGACTGTGTTTGTGGGGGATTGACAGTTAAGGCGGGTGGGGGAGTCACGTCATCATCTCCCCTCCCATTCATCTGATTTCGCTCTGAGCTGAGCTCCGCGGTTAACGCCATCTTCCGAAGCAACTTCGTCACACTGCCACCAAATACTCACAGAAAAATCCACAAGTTAATACACACGCTGTCTCTAGAGTTTCTCCACACTCAATGTATTCCTCGCATCCCCATTACACCCTCTGATCTCCCATTTCAATTCAGAGGCCTCCAATTTCCAGTAAGGCTCTGCTTCGCGATGAGAAGTAAGAAGTCTCAGGGACAGACCCTAAAAAAGGATGCCATTGATTTCAGCAAG
Source organism: Polypterus senegalus (assembly GCF_016835505.1). Taxonomy (NCBI): domain Eukaryota; kingdom Metazoa; phylum Chordata; class Cladistia; order Polypteriformes; family Polypteridae; genus Polypterus; species Polypterus senegalus. Next base: position 308,382,296 of record NC_053155.1, on the reverse strand, counting down.
ATTGCTTTTCTCCTGGACAACTATACTTGCATTCTCAAAAGTGACCTCGCGCAGCTTCGTCATATTACAACCGGAGTGCAGCCAGAAACTTTTTAAAGTGTCGGGTCTTACTTAACATTAAATTAAGCCGTGGACATGGCAACATCACACAAGAGAGCAGCTCACGTAAACTTACTGAACGCAGTACGAGTGATCACTTACATGCATCAAACCTGTTCAAAAAACGCATTACACAATTGACAAGGTGATGGCTTTATATGTCGTTCATTTATAAAGCAGCGAAGAGGCTGTGTGAAGGCAGCTACACAAAAAAACAGCAGAGCGCCACACTCTGAATGTATTCCTGGCATCACCGTTATACCCCCTGATCTCCCATTTCAATTGAAATGCCTCAAATTTCCAGTAAGGCTCTGCTTCGCGATGACAATTAATACGTCTCAGGGACACACCTTACAAAAGGTTGCCATTGATTTGAGGCAATATTGCTTTCCTCCTGGACAACTATACATTGCATTCTCAAATGTAATATATATATATATGTATATATATATATATATATATATATACACACCCCGATCTACATACTGTCAAATAAACGAACCACAAACCCTAGTGCAACATGAGAGGCTTCGCCTTTAGCGCTGATGTCTGAGGTTCGATTCGCGAGAGTGGGTGCAGTGAGTGTATACTGTCTGATGAGCCCATCAGGCAGTTGGATTTAGTCTTTAAATTTCTATGGTGAAGAAAAATTTATGCAATGATGATTAAGTGCACGTAAGATTAGGAGTCATCCGTTTTAACAAGCAGCGTATTGCACTGATACGAAATAGCCTGCCCATTTAATTATTTAGGAATGGATAGATAAATTAAGATTTTGTACAAATAATGTTTTTAATTTTTCTTCCTCAATGGATTCTGGCACCCCCAGCAACAGCTGCTCGCACCCCAAAGCATATATATATATATATATACCTGTATATATATATATATATATATATATATATATATATATATACTGTATATATAGATATAGATATAGATATATAGATATACAGTGGGATGCAAAAGTTTGGGCAACCTTGTTAATAGTCATTATTTTCCTGTATAAATCGTTGGTTGTTACGATAAAAATGTCAGTTAAATATATCATATAGGAGACACACACAGTGATATTTGAGAAGTGAAATGAAGTTTATTGGATTTACAGAAAGTGTGCAATAATTGTTCAAACAAAATCAGGCAGGTGCATAAATTTGGGCACCACAAAAAGAAATGAAATCAATATTTAGTAGATCCGCCTTTTGCAGAAATTACAGCCTCTAAACGCTTCCTGTAGGTTCCAATGAGAGTCTGGATTGTGGTTGAAGGTATTTTGGACCATTCCTCTTTACAAAACATCTCTAGTTCATTCAGGTTTGATGGCTTCCGAGCATGGACAGCTCTCTTTAACTCACACCACAGATTTTCAATTATATTCAGGTCTGGGGACTGAGATGGCCATTCCAGAACGTTGTACTTGTTCCTCTGCATGAATGCCTTAGTGGATTTTGAGCAGTGTTTCGGATCGTTGTCTTGTTGAAAGATCCAGCCCCGCGCAGCTTCAGCTTTGTCACTGATTCCTGGACATTGGTCTCCAGAATCTGCTGATACTGAGTGGAATCCATGCGTCCCTCAACTTTGACAAGATTCCCAGTCCCTGCACTGGCCACACAGCCCCACAGCATGATGGAACCACCACCATATTTTACTGTAGGTAGCAGGTGTTTTCTTGGAATGCTGTGTTCTTTTTCCTCCATGCATAACGCCCTTGTTATGCCCAAATAACTCAATTTTAGTTTCATCAGTCCACAGCACCTTATTCCAAAATGAAGCTGGCTTGTCCAAATGTGCTTGAGCAGACCTCAAGCGGCTCTGTTTGTGCTTCCTCTGCATCACTCTCGCATACAGCATCTCCTTGTGTAAAGTGCGAATGGTTGAACGATGCACAGTGACTCCATCTGCTGCAAGATGATGTTGTAGGTCTTTGGTGCTGGTCTGTGGGTTGACTCTGACTGTTCTCACCATTCGTCGCTTCTGTCTATCCGAAATCTTTCTTGGTCTGCCACTTGAGCCTTAACTTGAACTGAGCCTGTGGTCTTCCATTTCCTCAATATGTTCCTAACTGTGGAAACAGACAGCTTAAATCTCTGGGACAGCTTTCTGTATCCTTCCCTAAACCATGATGGTGAACAATCTTTGTCTTCAGGTCATTTGAGAGTTGTTTTGTGACCCCATGTTGCTACTCTTCAGAGAAAATTAAAGGAGGAGGGAAACTTACAATGGACCCCCTTAAATACTCTCATTTCTCATTATAGGATTCACCTGTGTATGTAGGTCAGGGGTCACTGAGCTTACCAAGCCAATTTGAGTTCCAATAATTAGTTCTAAAAGTTTTGGAATCAATAAAATGACAACGTGCCCAAATTTATGCACCTGCCTGATTTTGTTTGAACAATTATTGCACACTTTCTGTAAATCCAATAAACTTCATTTCACTTCTCAAATATCACTGTGTGTGTCTCCTATATGATATATTTAACTGACATTTTTTTTATCGTGACAACCAACGATTTATACAGGAAAATAATGACTATTAACAAGGTTGCCCAAACTTTTGCATCCCACTGTAGATATATAGATAGATATAGATATACATATATAGATAGACAGATATATAGATAGATATAGATATATATACAGTATAGATAGATATATACATATAGATAGATATATATATATATATATATATATATATATATATATATATATAGACGGCGTGCACGGTGGCGCAGTGGTAGCGCTGCTGCCTCGCAGTTAGGAGACCCGGGTTCGCTTCCCGGGTCCTCCCTGCCTGGAGTTTGCATGTTCTCCCGTGTCTGCGTGGGTTTCCTCCGGGCGCTCCGGTTTCCTCCCACAATCCAAAGACTTGCAGGTTAGGTGGATTGGTGATTCTAAATTGGCCCTAGTGTGTGCTTGGTGTGTGGTTGTGTTTGTGTGTGTCCTGCGGTGGGTTGGCACCTTGCCCAGGGTTGGTTCCTGCCTTGTGCCCTGTGATGGCTGGGATTGGCTCCAGCAGACCCCCGTGACCCTGTATTCGGATTCAGCGGGTTAGAAAATGGATGGATGGATGGATATATATATAGATAGATAGATAGATATATATGTGTATGTAAATGTGTGTCTGTATATATATATATATATATGCCAACAACACTCATAACAGTGACAAAACAATTACATTGTCAATCATGTTACGTTATTTTTAAAATGTTTCCTTTTCTTTTTCATAACTTCTTTAACACACTACTTCTCTGCTGCGAAGCGCGGGTATTTGGCTAGTTAGAAAATATTTTTAAGCACTCCCTGGTTCCAAAAACTACCCCATTTTTTGTTCAAATTGCACCATGAAATATAAAAATGGACAGAATGAGTTTAATAATAACATTAGTCTATTAACAATATTTCTATTGCATTGCGTTTTTTTGACACCCACTGCACGCCCAACCACTCTTTGAAATGCCTTTCCCAAGGTTTCTTCCATTTTTTTTTCCCTAAAAAGGTTTTTTTTTGGGAGTTCCTCCTTGTCTTAGAGAGTTAAGGCTGGGCCTGTTAAAGCCCATTGCAGGACTCCTTGTGTGATTTTGGCCCATTCAAAAATCAATTGTATTGTACTAGTCACCAACGCCAACCCCCTTCACTAAATGCTTTTTAATTAAGCTGCTTACCTGTGCTTTACCACTTCAAGTGTCACATTCAAAGGAGTGGCCTTCCGACCTTTCTTAGGTTTTGAATATTTTTTTGGAGCCCTGATGCTGAGGATAATATGAGAAGACATGCAAGCAACACACATGACGGGTTTAGTGAGCTTCAGCGCAGGATTGTTGCCGCCTCCAGGCTCATTTCCACCACATTCAGAATGCTGCCATGAGGCCATCAGCTATGAGAATGACTGAAGCTGTGTCCACCATACTACATTTTTATTTAAAAGCACACCCATTAGCCTCCTTTTTCACCTTGTGTCCACCTTACCCTGAGCGTTTTTAATGCCAGAAAACAGACTTTTAAAAACGCTCTCAATAACACCTTGTTGTCAGGCCAAAAACCAATGCTTTTTTTTTTTGTTTTTTGTGTTGGCCATTTTAGTTCTCTGTGACTAAACGCAAGCTGCAAGTGAATGTCATGTGTGGAGGATACGTCTTCTTCTTCCGGTACCTGCCGATGTACCACATGCCCAGGGTAGACAAATACCCTGCATAATGTTTGGGACAAAGACACATTTTTCATTGCTGTACTCCTCTGCTCCACAGTTTAAAATCACAAATCAAACAATTCATACGTAATTAAAGTGCACATTGCAGACTTTCATTTAAGGGGATTTGCAGACATTTTGGTCAACACATCACTCTTTCTACACGGTCCCCCCATTTCAGGACACCATACTGTTTGGGGCAATTGCTGTCACAGGCATTTGTGATTCCTCACATGGGTCTCCTTGCTTCATCACCTCGGCTTGCTTCTACACTTTGGAGTCCATGACCGTTGTCACAGCTGTAGCTTCCCTCTGTTGCTGTTCTGCTTCACTGCCAATGCTGGCTGATGATGGCAGCACTTAACCCACGGGTGTCAAACCCCGGTCCTGGAAAGCCACAGTGGCTGCAGGTTTTCATTGTAACCATTTTCTTAATTAGTGACCTGTTTCTGCTGCTACAGTAGAGTCTCGCTTATCTGACCTTCGCTTATCCAACATTCTGTATTAGATAGATAGATAGATAGATAGATATGAAAGGCACTATATAATAGATAGATAGATAGATAGATAGTATCCGACGTCCCACCGCAAAAAAAAACAAAAAAAACGCATCAATCGGCAACAAGAATTGCAAGTTGGGAGCGTGAGCGTAGGCTATTTTTTGTTGCTAAGTTCATTTTTTCAGTTAAATTTTGATGTTGTTTTGTTGTAAAACATGATTACAGTGGATTATGTGGCCAGCCCTCTCTGGCGTGTGTGCGTGCGTGCGTGTCTCTCTCTCATGCGTGCTTGTGTGTGTGCGTGTGTGACTCTCTCTTCCTATCGTGCGTGCGTGTATCTGTCTGTGTCTCTCTCACACTGCACAGGGAGAGACTGAACATGTGCAGAAATCATCGGCACGCACAAACAGAAAGGGAAACTGGCTTGTTCCTATACCGAGACAGAGGCAAAAGTTTGGCGAACGTTTTGGTCATAGCCCGATTTGTACGTGTTCAGGGACGTTCATGAAGCAGTACACTGTATTAGGTTTGTAATGTGTAAAACTTTAACATAGTTTGACGTTTAATAGGCTTTTTCTTAACACCTCCCATTATCCAACATTTTCACTTATCCGACGTTCTGCCGGCCCGTTTATGTCGGATAAGCGAGACTCTACTGTAATTAACTTCTTTTGCCTTAATTTTAATTAACTTGACTCAGGCCTCTTAGCCAAACAATAATGAGACACAAAATAAGCCACCACTTGACCAGCTCATTTGTGCCCATCACACAATATCTGAAAATAAAGTAACGTTGATCTCTCAGCTCACCAAAACATTTTGATGGTGTTCTTTGTGGCAGAGTGAGAGCAGCAACAAGCCATGGCATTAAATAATGAGTTTAATTAACAGCAAGAATCGGCTTCTCATTAATAAAGTGATTGGAGTGAAATTGGTTAGAGCTGAGGCCCCAATTTAGCTGGTCATCTGTTGGCTTGTTTGATATCTCATTTCTGTGCGGCTGTCATTTAATGAAGAGAAGAATCAATTGAGAATCCTTAAAAGCAGGGCTATTTAAATGAAGGGAAGAAGAATTTAATTAGCAGTGAAAACTGGTCACTGATTAGGAAAAGGGTTAGAATGAAAACCTGCAACAACAACAACATTTATTTCTATAGCACATTTTTATACAAACAGTAGCTCAAAGTGCTTTACATAATAAAGAATAGAAAAATAAAAGACACAAAAAGAAAACAAAATAAATCAACATTAATTAACATTGAATAAGAGTAAGGTTCAATGGCCAGGGGGGACAGAAAAACAAAAACTCCAGACGGCTGGAGAAAAAATAAAATCTGTAGGGATTCCAGACCATGAGACCACCCAGTCCCCTCCAGGCCTGGAGTTCAACATTAATCCATGCATGTAGGCAAAAAAAAATCACCTGAATTCCAATCTGGCCGCTCTCTTTCATGTCACACGGGCACGAATCTGATACGTATCCGATCTGGGACCACTTAAGAAAGTGACTCAAATCTGATTTAAAAAGATTGGATTTCTGCTGTGCGGCACGGTGGCGCAGTGGTAGCGCCGCTGCCTTGCAGGAGACCTGGGTTCGCTTCCCGGGTCCTCTCTGCGTGGGTTTCCTCCCACAGTCCAAAGACATGCAGGTTAGGTGGATTGGTGATCCTAAATTGTCCCTAGTGAGTGCTTGGTGTGTGTGTGTGCCCTGCAGTGGGCTGGCACCCTGCACAGAGTTTGTTCCTGCCTTGCGCCCTGAGATTAGCTCCAGCAGACCCCCGTGACCCTGTGTTAGGATATAGCAGGTTGGATGATGGATGGATGGATGGATTTCTGTGTCCACACAGCCCTAAAAACATCAGATTTGTGTCACATTAAGACAAAATATCGGATTTGACTTACCTCGTTGTTAGACATTATCTGTCCAGTATAGTTGGCAGATGCTTCCTTAGCCCTCAGGGATGCTTAAAAGACCATCGCACCATTATAATGCAGTCAAAACCAGTTCAGTTTCTCCTTCCCAACTGACTTTTTTGGCATTTGACGTTTTTACCAAACTTGAGGCAAAGAGAATTCAGCGGGTTTTTCATTCAATATAATTGCTATGTGCATCAAAATCCAACAAAATTAATGAGATTGTTTATGTTCCACTAGTAAAAAAATTCTATATATTTCTCAAGATCTCTTCCATTTTTTCCCTACAAAGGGAATACATTTTGTTTATGTTACACTAGTAAAAAAAAAATCTGTATATGGATTTTAGTCTTTGTAATAGACTGCTCCTCTGATCATACAGCACTGGTGCTAGCAGTAATGGAATCGTCACGTGTGCAGAATACACACAGTATCACCACTCTCCGGCACCTTGTTAAACAAGAATGTAGCAACGACAACATTTATTTCTACAGAACATTTTCATACAAAGAATGTGCCTCAAAGTGCTTTCTTTACAGGATGTCATAAAGAAAGTTACAAGAGAAGATAAAACAAGATTAGATAAGGATCATAATGAATAAGTAACAAAGGAAAAAATTCAAAGTCTTATAAAACATACATATATAATTAGTAGAAGGGTATTGTCTTTATTTACAGTATCATGATGTAAGTCTTAAAAGATGAGTCTTGTGATGAGGTCAAAAAAAAAAAAAAGAAAAACTCCAGTTAAGCTGAAAAAAAAAATAAATCTGCAGGGTTTTCAAGACCAAAGGACCACTCAGCCTCCACTGGGCATTCTGTTTAACTTAAATGTGCTTTAGTTATTCCTCATTATTTCCAGGCTTCGTCCCAGAGGATTCTACTGTATGCAGTGGACAGCTGGGGCACCCGCTTTCACTCCAGTATCTCAGGTGCTGCACAGTGTCTCAGTCTGCTGGTGGTGGTGGTGGGCACAAAACACCACCAAAGAAGAACTGGAACAGACAAGCAAAGATTAGTAGAGATTAGTAAAGACTGCAAATGTCAGAACAGTATGATTATTTGTAGGCCTCTATAGTGTATTAAGAGTACAACTAAAACATAGATACATAAAAACCATATTAAAAAAATGGGTTTTTAGCAGTTTTTTAAAATGTTCCACTGTATTAGCCCGATAAATCTATATTAAATTAAAATAAAATGTATACAGTATATATTTTTTTTTATTAGAAAACACAAATCACCTTATCTGAAGAAGCAGGCCTCCTTAAAATGCAAGGAAGTAGATAGATAGATAGAAAAGGAACTGATAGATAGATAGATAGAAAAGGCACTATTAGATAGATAGATAGATAGATAGACAGATAGATATATAGATAGAAAAGGAACTGATAGATAGATAGATAGATAGATAGATAGATAGATAGATATGAAAGGCACTATTAGATAGATAGATAGACAGATAGATAGATAGATAGATAGATGGATAGAAAAGGTATTATATGATTGATAGGTAGATAGTGTCGCAGATAACGCCCTTGTCCACCTCTTGAACCCTCAGGTACCACTCCAGACACCGAATAAAAGTCCAAGATTTCTGTATTAAATAACACTAACGTGCACAAAGCACCCTCCACACTACTCATAAACCAATTACTCACAATAATAAATCAACAATCCTCCACTCTCAGACGCATTGCCCTCCTACCACCCAGCTCAGCTCTCCGTCTGGGAGCTCCCTTAGTCCTTTTATACACCCTGACCCGGAGGTGTTCCTGCCCAATCAGTCCACAGTTCCTTATTCCTTCCGGGTCAGGGTAAACAGTCCTTTTCTTCAACCCGGGAGCACATCGTTCTTGCCTGTCACGTGATCGTGACGTACTCCCGGGTTATAGGGCACATAAGAGCCCATGAGCCCCCCTACAGTGACTCCCTGTGGCCCCCAAGGTATCCAGCAGGGCTGTGTATAAACACTACATAGTCCATGAGGCCCTGCTGGAAGTCGAGGTACGATCCTGCTGTCGGGAGAACTCCTCCTGGCAGCCTGGGGGTGAGGGCCGGAGTAAGAAGCCAGCAGTCCTCCACAATAGATAGATAGTGTGCCAGGTGACCAGGTACCTTGCCCCACCAGGACGCCTCGAACAGGGAAGGACTGGGAGAGGGGCAATATCTACCCTTGGTGCAAGAGGGCAGCTCCTGTGATTTCCATCAAGGACCACGGATACAGAGCTGGGAAGCTCAACCCCGTGGTGGTCCGTGGGCTAACCCAAGGGGTGCCTGGATGATACCTGAGCCCTGGAGGACAGTACTTCTGCCACACCAGGAAGTGCTGCCGAAAGACTATCTCAGAGCACCTGGAGCACATCCGGGGTGTTATAAAAGGGGCCACCTCACTCCTTTTGGGAAGCCAGAGTCGGGAGGAGGAAGATGGAGCTTGTGAGAGAGGAGTGGTGGCGGCCGAAGAGAGGAAAAGGACTGAGTAGTTGTGTGTGAGCTGGTGGAACTGGACTGTAAATATTGTAAATAAACCGTGTGTGTTGTGGACATCGGGTGTCATGTCTGTCTGTGGCTGGGCTATCTTTTACAATAGATAGATATGAAAGGCAGATAGATAGATAGATAGAAAAGGCACTATAAAATAGATAGATAGATAGATAGGAAAGGCACTATATAGACTGATAGATAGGAAAGGCACTATATAGACTGATAGATAGATAGATAGGAAAGGCACTATATAGACTGATAGATAGATAGATAGATTGGAAAGGCACTATATAGACTGATAGATAGATAGATAGATAGATAGATAGATAGATAGATAGGAAAGGCACTATATAATAGCTAGAAAGAAAGAAAAAAGATCAAACAAATGAGCTCTATTTGTCCCCTGGGGGAAGTATGTCTTTTTACAGAAGCTCTTTAAATAAATAAATGCATAAATAGGTAGATAAGCATGTAAATAAATTAATATGCAGAGACACTTTGGGATAAACACACACCAAAATAACTGTAAAGCAAAAACATTAAAAAAAAGGAAATATCTGACACGGTGAGGAGCAATACAGGCGTATTGCTGTTGGTATAATGGACCCCCAGTCACGTTTCTTGACACACTTCTGTTGAATGATTCGTTGTCTGAAAGTCCTCAGTGTTGTTCTGTCACAGACAGGGTGTGCAGCGTTACTCATAATGGCCCTCAGCTCCGTTTTGTTTTAAATCCCTCCGTTGCTACGACCTTCAGGCTTTCCAGTGTGAGTCCCATAGCTGAGCCTGCCCTTATAATTGGCTTGTAGAGCCTTTAGCTACAGGACATCCAAACTCTGGAATATCCATCTACCAGTATTACTGAAAACCCCACTAGTCTTAGCATTTAAATTAAGGCCGAAGACTTAATGTTTTACCGCAGAGTGCTGCTGTTTTCTTATGCTCTTTTCTATTGCTCTTTGAATTTTAAAATTGTTAAGCCTGTTTTTTTTTCTCTTCAGCTTTTATCCATTTTGATCCATTGTTTAAGCGTACACAATGAAACTGCTAACCTGTCATTTCTCACTATCTTGAGAGTGATGTTAGCGGAGAAAAAGAGGAGCAGTGTGACTTGTGAATGCCTTGGCTGCATTTATTTCCAGCCTCGCCTTTGAATACAGTAAATGGCTCGAGGGCTGGAAAGCAGCAGAGCGTGTGTTGCTTTGTAACTGAAAAGAAATTCTCAGCTCCTCAGACTTCAAAGGCAGGACCGGTGTGTGCTAAACAGTGAGTTAGGGTTAGAAACCCAATGTTGTCAGGTCATAAAAAATGGAAAACCCGTTTAACGAAGAAGGAAGAAGAGGATCAGTCCACATAAGATGCAGAGAAGTGAATTGCAGTCACATGGGTTCCAGTCGGTTCTGAGTGGTGTTACTCCGTCTGGGCTCTGAGAGGTACTAGTGAGGTACATGAGGCCCTGGTTAGCTACTGAGAGATGTTTGACCTCTTGAAGGTGTTAGACACTAATTTACAGATATGGCAGGGGTTTGGGATGTGCTGTTGGTTAACAAAGAGCTCTCTGGGTTTCATTAATTGCAGGTTTTTCACTGAGAGCTCGGGGGGCTCTGTCATTGCCTTTCACTTGTCATTTACTGAGAACATTTGGTCAGGTGGTGAGCTAATGTCAAGAGCTGTGTGGTGTTAGGAAGCACTAGAACAGTGTTACTGATCAAATCAGAGTGCTGTCTGGACTATAAGAGACACTGAACATAAAAGAAGAGCTGGTAAAGGCCTTCAGTTTTACTGGCCATTGACCATTTTGGGGTCAATTGAGAGGACTGAATCCTTAAAAACAGGGCTATTAAAATGAAGGGTGCTTCCCAAATATTTATGGCAATAAAATGCTTTGCTTTTATCATTCCAACAGATGACGCATCACAAGCATTAACAGTGCTTTGACAGATCCCATACCAAATGGCATATATCAGAGACATGCGCATTGCATGGTGCACTGCAAACGTTAACGCTGAGGTCTAAGTTGATTTCAGCCTACTTAGCAGTGAAAACTTCTCGCTGATTAGGAAAAGGGTTAGAATGAAAACCTGTAGCCACCCTGGCTTAGGAGAAATATCTACACAGCATGATGCTGCTGCCACTGTACTTCATTATACAGTAGATGATTAGTCTCTCTTAGGTCATGTGTAGTGTTCTTTGTAAAACACATAACATCTTAATTGTTTTCCAGTCAACTCAGTCTCCTCTCATTTTCCTAACTGCTTTTCCTGGTGAGGGTCATGCTACGTAGCAGCAGGCCAGACAGGTAAGCCCAGGCCTCTCCTTCCCCAACTACAGATTCCAGCTCGTCCTGGGGAATTCCCAGGCATTCCCAAGCCAGCCTAGAGATATATTTCCACCAGTGTGTCCTGGGTCTTTGCTGTGTGGGAATCTGCCCAGAGCAGCTCTAGGGGGGGCATCCTTACAACGTGCCCAGAGTACCAATCCGGAGGAACTGAGCTTCTCACCCTGTCATGGAGCATCAGCCTAGCCAGCCTGCATCGCTGGCGCTTATACCGGGTGGCGTACGAAAAACCGAACCATCTCCGACTCCAACGTTGACATACATTTCTTAACCTGTACACGAAACGAAAGATATGAAATACAAAAATCCAATTGCAATTGTTTGAAGGAGCTATGTGCAATAAAATACATGTTTTTCCTTGTTGTCGACCTTCAGTTCTTGGACACAAGTCATTCTATACGGCTTCATTTGTATTGAGTGCAACACATGTTGACAAGACCTGCGTGAAACATGTGCTTGTTTTGCCAATTTCCGTATCAATTTCCTAGGGCTTCTGGCCATCCGTTCCTGAATATCTGCTACGACCGCAGTTGTACGAACGGACGGGGCCCGATTCTTTGCAGTTTGCAACTGACCCAGTTTTACGCCACTTCTTCACCAACTCATGAATACTGCTCTTTGCTAGTAGGTTTATGCCAGGAAACTTTTGTGTGAAAATGTCCCTCGTTTCCTTAAAAGAACCTGTAGACACATACGCCTCCACTATTCCAATTCTTTGTTGCAGAGAATACATCTTCCAGATCTCTTTCACACACGTCTGTACCCACTGGCTAACAGCTTCCTTACTAATGCACAGCTAGGGGCCGCTGACCCCGTCGCAACGACGAGTCACGCGATCGTGACGGCACCCGCCTGTATAATAGCTCGAGCCAGATGGTTGGAGACGGTTCGGTTTTTCGTGCGCTACCCTGTACCTGTGATCTCATTTTTTTAGTTGTTACCCACAGCGTGTGACCATAGGTGAGGACAGTAAACCGACAGTTTTGTCTTCAGCCTCAGTTCCCGTTTCATCACCGTGGACCAGTACAGAACCTGTGGAACAGCTACCTCAGCTCCAATCCACTTGTTAGTCTCACTCTCGAACAAGATTCCAAGGTACATGAACATGTTCACTAAGGCAGTTTTCCCCTGAATTACCTGGAGAGAGCAATCCACTCTCTTCCAAAGAAGAACCATGACCTCAGCCTTGTAGGGACAGATCCTCACCTCAGCTCCTTCACACTCAGCAACAAATCACTCGAGTGTGTATGAAGGTAATAATCAGAAGCGAGAAAGAGGACGACACCATCTACATAAAGCAGTGATGCCCTCCCTAGCCTCCTCAGCTGGACTCCCTCACATCCTCAGTTGCACCTTAATATCCTGTCCATGAAAACCACACACAAAAATGGTGACGAGACCCAATCTTGATGGAGTCCAACATCCACAGTGAATGAATTCGACTTAACGGCAAGTATTTGGACACAACCCTCACTGCATTCATATAGGGAATGAATAGCACACTGGAGCATTTACGTTACATTTACATTTATTTGCTTAGCAAACACTTTTATCAAAAGCAGCTTACAAAAGAGGTCAACATAATCATCAGTCTGGGGACTGTTTGGGGACAAGGGTACAAAGTAAAATACAAGTCCCAGATTTACAAAGACCTAGTAGCCAATATTAGTTACCAGAAATTCATCAAACGAGAGGGTCTTCAAGTGCTTCTTGAACACATTGAGAGAGTAAGACTTTTGAATGGAGGTGGGCACTTCATTCCACCAGTCAGGACCTACATATGATGAGAGTCTGGACTGAGATTTGATATCATGCAGAGGTGGCATCACCAGATGCCATTCATTAGCTGGTCTGAGTGGTCAAGAAGGAGCATAAGGCCGGATTTATACTTCACGCGACGCATGCTCCAGTGGACGCTCCTGCTACGCAAGCGTTTTACTGTTTATACTTGCGTGCGTACTTTACGTAAATCTGGAGGAATCCACCAGGTGGCAGTGCGAGATATCATCACGGTGAGAACAGGTTCGACTTCGCTGTGTTGTGAATTGCCTTGAACACCCATTAAATTCTAAGGACACCTTGCCAAAATATCTGTGCAAAGGATGTTTAGTGATAGAATCCATCAATCCAGGGATGTGTCCATTCCAGTTAGCATTGGACACGAGGCAGAAACAATCCCTAGACGAGACATCAGCTCATCGCAAGGTGAATACAAGCACACACACAAACACACTGGCGTCATTTTACTGTCACCAAATCTGCATACCTTTGGAAGGAAACCGGAGCACACTGTGGAAACCCAGCAGGAAAACACGCAGACTCCAGGCAGGGAATACCAGCGACGTGACTCCCTGCAAGACAGCAGCGCTACCGCTCCGCCACCGTGTCACCCCCATGTGTGTAATTATTAACAGTATTTAAATGAAATTAACAATGTATCTGTAAAATGTAACATACATACTTTAATGCATTTCATCATGAAAGTGATACCAAGTATAAATCTAAGGATTCTAAATGTGCAGAGAGTTGGAATATCAAACATTTAATGTGTTCTGCGTGGTGGTCTATTTCTGTTTGCCGCACCTGTCAGGTCAGGAGGAAGCCCCAGAAAAAAAAGACAGCACAAAACATGGCATGTGAGACTTTTAAAATGTATCGTGTCATTACACTGGGGAATATGTCACGCTTGAATATAAAAGCACCATGAATGCATCTGTATGTCGGCATTTTGCTTCACCACATTAAACCATTCATTAAACATCGAAGTGCGCACATCGATCCAACTAGGATCCGCATAGCGACTTTATGTCACATGTAGATAGTAAGCAGATACTCTGACTTCACATTCCGACTTTTATCACACTGCACCCCCCGAGTTTTTGCTGGTACTGCAACTCGCGCACGCGTCGCGTTAATTTCTGAGAACCTGCTCAGAGGACGCGTCAAATGAATGCTGGGAACACATGGCAGCCGTGATGCGTTCGCGTTCTGAGCGTGAAGTATAAACGAGCCATAAGACCTCACAAGTCCCTCCATATGTATAGGTGCAGATCCACTGACCACTCTGTAGGTAAGCATCCAGGATCTGAACTTCATATGTGCCACTACAGGACACCAGTGTAGTGATCTGAAGACAGGAGTAACTTGTACCTGCCTTAGCTGTTTGAACAACAGACATGCTGCTGCATTTTGAGTCATCTACAGCAGCTTGGTGACAAATGCCGTTGCTCCTGCCAGCAGAGAACTGTAGTGGTCCAGTGACAAAACCAGAGCCTAAACCAGGCGTTTTGCTGCATGTTCTGTCAGAATATTTTACAGAGTGAATCTGTAACACTGACTCACCTTCCATGCAAAACTGATTAGACGCGTTAATCAAGCTAACCCAACAATGCACTGCAATTTTTTAACATCTCCAGTCAGATTTCGTCCACCACTGAGTCCAACACTGTTCGGACGGCCTCCCATGGGACATGTGCAACACTGCCTCCTGGGAGGACCAGTTTGAGGAATTCCAGTTTAACAGGCCTATCTGCTTTACACTTCCCTCTGTATACCTCCAACTATAAATATAACTGCACATCATGTCACTTGCCGAAATTCTCGGATGATTCTGCACTTATTGATAAGAGGGATGAGGCAGAGGAGAACAGTCTGGTGGATGACCTTGTTTCTTGGCGTAAAGAGAATTGTCTGCAACTTAGCATCAGTAAAACCAAGGAACTGTTTATTGACTTTCACTGGACCAAAGAGCCTCTGGGTCTGGTTTACTATTCAAGAAGTAGATGTAGAGGTGGTCCACTCCTACAAGTACTTGGGGGTCCACATTAATTACAGGTTGGAGTGGTCTCAGAACACAGTGGAACTTTATAGAAAGGCCAGAGCAGGTTGGACCTGTTGCTGCATCAAAACGGTGCCATCTTTCGCCTTTGCGCCTTAGTCAGTTGCGTCATTCTTATGTGTGAGTGGATGTTACTTGCAGGGAGGGCATCCGTTAACCTCATCTGAGTTCACCTCTGTTATAGCACGTCTTTATTTGAAAACTAGTAGTGTCAGATCGGGGGGAGTGTGAACGTGACTGAGAGAATAAAACTGAATTAAAAAAACACTAACTTTTACAAGTACCATAAATTTACACCGGCTGGTACAGACTCAAGTCAAATGTATGTTTTTAATTTCTGTTCTCTTCACACATGTGCCATGTCTGTTGTGTTCTTTAGGTGGCCGAGGAGAAAACAGCTGTCCAATCATCACCTTTCCAGAGTACCCAGCCTTCGCGGATATCCAAGACAAGGAGTTCCATGATGTGCTAACATATCTCACCAGCATTCCAAGGCAAGTGACTCATTTATGTTACTGCTGGTCATTTGCTTTGCTTTGCTTAGTGTGGAACAACTGATGCAGTCTTTGCATTGAGACATCTGCATAGAGAAGCATCGAGAAAAACGCAAAGGATTGCATATGGTGTTTTGATTTGGAGAAGGCTTATGATAGAGTGCCATGTCAAGAGGTCTGGAGGTGCAAGAGAGAGAAAGTAGGAACAGGGAAGTGTGTGAGGATTGTCCAGGATACGTATGAGGGAGTGAGGACTTGGGATTAAAAGCAGTGTTGGGGTAACAGACAAAATCCCAGTTAGAGGAGGTCTGCACCAGGGATCTTCTTGAAGTCCTTACCTCTTTGATCTGGTTATGGATGTGTTGAGTGAGGGGATGAAAGATCAATCTACCTGGTGCAGGATTTTTGCTGATGTATTGTGCAGCATCAACAATGAGTAAGTTGGAAGAATGGAGAAGGGCTTTGGGAGACAGAGGATTGAAGACAAATAGGAAAGAAGTCAGAATACGAGGTGAGACACAAAAAAAATGTTTTGATTAATTATAGCATTCTAAACATTGTCACCTTCTGTATACTCCCAGTCTTGTTCTCTACACCACTCCATACGTATCTTCCATTGATTGAAACAGTGCTGGAAGCCTTCTTGCTTGAGGCTTTTCAATAGGCTTGCCGTTTTTATCTTCACTTCATCCATTGAAGACAAATGTGTTCCCATCAAGTCACATTTGATTTTCTGGAAGGACAAGGACAAGGATCAAGGACAGGAATGTTTTTGTCAGTCAAAAACTGCTTTAAGGAAAAAGCATTGAGCACGGGAGCGTTGCCTTGTCTCGTCTCGCTGTTCGCTTTTTTCCCCCGACATTGTCGCGGCAACTCGTGTAATGATTGCTATGCAAATACTGACTGGGCTCTTCATAGGATATACCTAGCCGGTCGCCGGTTTGAGAGGGCGTGTAGCAGGGGATATAGTTCTGTGACTCACGTCCGGCCGACCTCCAGACGGTTTTCCAGGAAAGCCCCAAGCCCAGTCCAGTTATTTTTGTGTCTCACCTTGTACAGTTGTGCTTGAAAGTTTGTGAACCCTTTAGAATTTCCTATATTTCTGCATAAATATGACCTAAAATATCATCAGATTTTCACTCAAGTCCTAAAAGTAGATAAAGAGAAACCAGTTAAACAAATGAGACAAAAATATTATACTTGGTCATTTATTTATTGAGGAAAATGATCGAATATTACATATTTGTGAGTGGCAAAAGTATGTGAACCTTTGCTTTCAGTATCTGGTGTGACCCCCCCAATAACTGCAACTAAACGTTTCCAGTAACTTTTGATCATTCCTGCACACCGGCTTGGAGGAATTTGAGCCCATTCCTCCGTACAGAACAGCTTCAGCTCTGGGATGTTGGTGGGTTTCCTCACATGAACTGCTCGCTTCAGGTCCTTCCACAACATTTAGATTGGATTAAGGTCAGGACTTTGACTTGGCCATTCCAAAACATTAACTTTATTCTTCTTTAACCATTCTTTGGTAGAACGACTTGTGTGCTTAGGGTCGTTGTCTTGCTGCATGACCCACCTTCTCTTGAGATTCAGTTCATGGACAGATGTCCTGACATTTTCCTTTAGAATTCTCTGATATAATTCAGAATTCATTGTTCCATCAATGAAGGCAAGCCGTCCTGGCCCAGATGCAGCAAAACAGGCCCAAACCATGATACTACCACCACCATGTTTCACAGATGGGATAAGGTTCTTATGCTGGAATGCAGTGTTTTCCTTTCTCCAAACATAACGCTTTTCATTTAAACCAAAAGTTCTATTTTGGTCTCATCCGTCCACAAAACATTCTTCCAATAGCCTTCTGGTTTGTCCACGTGATCTTTAGCAAACTGCAGACAAGCAGCAATGTTTTTGGAGAGCAGTGGCTTTCTCCTTGCAACCCTGCCATGCACACCATTGTTGTTCAGTGTTCTCCTGATGGTGGACTCATGAACATGAACATTAGCCAATGTGAGAGAGGCCTTCGGTTGCTTAGAAGTTACCCTGGGGTCCTTTGTGACCTCGCCGACTATTACACCCCTTGCTCTTGGAGTGATCTTTGTTGGTCGACCACTCCTGAGGAGGGTAACAATGGTCTTGAATTTCCTCCATTTGTACACAATCTGGCTGACTGTGGATTGGTGGAGTCCAAACTCTTTAGAGATGGTTTTGTAACCTTTTCCAGCCTGATGAGCATCAACAACTCTTATTGTGAGGTCCTCAGAAATCTCCTTTGTTTGTGCCATGATACACTGCCATAAACACGTGTTGTGAAGAGCGGACTTTGATAGATCCTGTTCTTTAAATAACACAGGGTGCCCACTCACGCCTGATTGTCATCCCATTGATTGAATAAATCGACTTGAATTTCACCTTCAAACTAACTGATCATCCTAGAGGTTCACATACTTTTGCCACTCACAAATATGTAATATTCGATCATTTTCCCCAATAAATAAATGACCAAGTATAAATTATTTGTCTCATTTGTTTAACTGGTTTCTCTTTATCTACTTTTAGGACTTGAGTGAAAATCTGATGATGTTTTAGGTCATATTTATGCAGAAATATAGAAAATTCTAAAGGGTTCACAAACTTTCAAGCACAACTGTATATGAGGTTAAATGATGATCAAAATTCTTAAGTTAGCCTGCAAGGAGAGTCACTGGAAAGAGTGGATACATTTAAATATCTAGGATCATTGGTAGTCCAAGATGGAGAATTAAATGCAGAGATGTGTGAAGTGCAAATGGAACAATTAGAAGAAGGTATCAGGAGTATTGTGTCTGTCAGTCGGTCATTGTCCAACCCGCTATATCCTAACTACAGGGTCACGGGGGTCTGCTGGAACCAATCCCAGCCAGCACAGGGCGTAAGGCAGGAACAAACCCCAGGCAATGTGTCAGCCCACCACAGGGCACACACACCCACACAACAAGCACACACTAGGGACATTTTAGGATCGCCAGTGCACCTAGCCTGCATGTCTTTGGACTGTGGGAGGAAGCCCACGCAGACACGGGGAGAACATGCAAACTCCACGCGGAGTATTGTGTGATCAAAAGAATTAATGCAAAGGTTAAAGCAAAGGGAGCAGTGCATGAAAAGAAGTTAGATGTGACAGAAATGAGAATGTGGAGATGGATATGTGGAGTTACAGAAAAGGACAGAATAAGAAATGAGACAATCAGAAGTACAACAAGAGTGGGAGAAATAGCTGAGAAAGTACAGGAAAGTCGGCTGACATGGTTTGGATGTGTGGTGAAGAGAGAGACAATGAAAATGTGGGAAAAAAACTAAAGGGAATAGAAGTACAGGGGAGGAGAAAGCGAGGGAGACCTAAGTGGAGGTGTCTGGATAATACAGGGTGGCACAGGGAAACGGGAAATTTTGGAACAGCGTCGGCCGTTGTTTGTGACCAATGCAACCTCATTTAGAACTCCTTGCCATCTCTCTCTGTATAAAATCCAGCGTCTGTCTGTATGTCTGTCTGCTTTTCATGAGAGAACTACTGAATGGTTTTTTTTCTATTATTTGCTTGAACATTCTGGTTGATTTCTCGACTCCTCTCATAGTGTTAAGAATCATAGTTCGCGTGCAGGAGCGATATATTCGCGCAAATCTGAGGCTGAGGTTGCGGGTCGAGGGGAGGAGGAAGTGTGACGTCATGAGTGGGGAGCCCTCCTCACTGTCCTGTTTTACTACTATGGGGGCGGAGTCACAGGGGACGGCTAGCTAGTTATAATGGAGCAGTGGAGTGGTGTGCAACGAGGGTTCGCTGTGAAAGCCTTTCATAAGAATGGTGATAGTGTGACTGCTGCACAACGGGAATTTGGGCGTCATTACCAGTTAAGAAGTCATATCCATGTCCCGTCTGCTCATGCGATTCCAACATGGGTGCGTAATTTCGAAGAAACGGGTTCAGTCTTAAAAAAAGTAGTCCCCAGGTGGAGCCAATTTGGCATACTGCCCGACAATCGATGGCAGCTATTCGATGATTGTTTGGAAGGCGCGTCATTTCACACAACGGTGACATTCCATGGCCTCCGAGATGCCCAAATCTCACTGTGTGTGATTTTTTTCTGTGGGGACATCTTAAAAGCCAAGTGTACCGCACACGTCCTGCAGCCATTGCTGAACTAAGAAGCAGGATTGAAGAGGAAATCGCTGGCATTCCTCTTGACATGTTACGTCAAGCAATGTAGAAATTGCACAACAGGCTGTCAGAATATGTACGGAGAAATGGACAACACCTTCATGATGCTTTCTTCCCAACATAAAAATGAATATTGATGACCATCATGAATTGCATATCCTGTACAGTACATTTCGTCATTAAATGTATTCTGTAATGTGTGTGTTCGTGCACTGAACGTCAATTGAAAATATCCCATTACCCTGCGCCACCCTGGATAAAAGAAGATCTGAAGAAAAAGGGCTTGACTAGTGAAGAGGTTTGGGACCAGGCTGAATGGACAAGGTTGATCAAGCAAATTTAGAAGTGGGAAATGATGAAGAGGAAGAAGACTATAGTAGCTAAGTGTCTGTTCCCTAGGGCCATGAGACTTCCACCAACCTTTTGTAATATGAGATTCTAAAGAAGAAAGGCATGCTGCGGGTAGCACATTATTTCTCCATTCTCCTTTAACTCATTTTTCCTGATATTCTCTGGTTTCTTTGCAGCCTACCATTCTGCAAGCTCTCTGATGTCACAACGTTTCAATGCATTATAGTCACATTCCTGCCTAAAGCAATTGGTGTACACGATCACTGGAGCCATAAATTTACATCAAAGGAAAAGAGAGCAAGAGAAACTTATCAATCTGTTTTCACTCATAAAGTATGTTAGACACTGCACATTAAAAATAGTGAAACACTCGGCTTCATGATGAAAGCCAATAGATGCAGGGCATCAGCTGCCAAAGCAAGAATGTGCCAGGACCAAATATAGTTTGTCAGTCTTTAATTTACAAATCATGTAAGAATACCATACACACTGCATGTGGCCAGATGTCAGGGCGTCATCTTTTACAGAGAGGCACAGTGGCAAAGCTGGGTGTTGGTCTACAGCTTCAAAAATCAAATTACAGTCGCATGAAAAAATAAGTTCGCCCCATGGAATGTTTTTTATTTTTTTTAGCATATTTGGATATATGAAGAGCTGATCTTCATTTAGGGCGGCATGGTGGCGTAGTGGTAGCGCTGCTGCCTCGCAGTTAGGAGACCTGGGTTCGCTTCCCAGGTCCTCCCTGTGTGGAGTTTGCATGTTCTCCCTGTGTCTGCGTGGGTTTCCTCCCACAACAACAACAACAACAACATTTATTTATATAGCACATTTTCATACAAACAGTAGCTCAAAGTGCTTTACATATTAAAGAAAAGAAAAATGAAAGACACAATTATAAAACAAAATAAATCAACATTAATTAACATCGAATAAGAGTGAGGTTCAATGGCCAGGGGGGACAGAAAAAACAAAAAAACTCCAGACGGCTGGAGAAAAAATAATAAAATCCAGTCCAAACACAGTCCAAAGACATGCAGGTTAGGTGCATTGACGATCCTAAATTGGCCTTGGTGTGTGGGTGTGTTTGTGTGTGTGTCCTACGGTGGGTTGGCGCCCTGCCCGGGGTTTGTTTCCTGCCTTGTGCCCTGTGTTGGCTGGGATTGGCTCCAGCAGACCCCCGTGATTCAGCGGGTTGGAAAATGGATCTTCATTTTAACAGTATCTACTGGTAAAGATGGCATCATGACACATTTACATTTTGTAGACACTGCTCAGGATAAAGCAGGTTTGGATAATGAATGAATAAATAGTAAGTTCACCCCTACATTTATCAGTGCCTTAAACACCTAAAATTAGAATCAAGAGAGGGAATCGTGGTGGATCATGCCTGTCTTAAACCTCAGACAGAGTGTTTGCTTTTCTCCTTCTTGTTAAAGTGTGTGTTATCACCATGCCTATGTTGAAAGAGCTGTCTGAGATGTTCAGGAAGAAGGTTATACATACTGTCACACTTGGGGCACAAAGTTGCACAGGAGCACTCTGGGTAATCCAAGAGACAGAAACTTTATTCCAGTACAGGCGGAACAAACATGAGTCTCTTTCAGGAGCGATGCGGCCGCACAAGGGACAACTGTCAAACCGGCTGCCTCGGCCCCACCTGTTAGTCAAAGGAACACAAAATCTTCCTTCCCAAAGGGGCGCGGCGGCTCAGGAGCCCCGACCGGAGCAGAGAGAGACCAGGCAGTGAGGCACGAGGACAGCTGTGGCGCGGTCTTTTAAATGTTCAAATCTTGGGCGGTACGGCAGCAAACAGCTGATCCCACAAAGATGAGGAGATGAAAAGCTGTGTTTGTTTCCCATTGAATCACAGTTTAAGAGGGGGTTTTGGGGGGGAGCGGCCTCGTCCCCTTGGGTCCGCGTTCACCACATTCACAATACCTATGCATCTGGGAATGAATGTGAAACAAAATCTCCAAACAACTGGAAATTAACAACTCCACTGTCCAGAGGATCATCTACAAGTGGAGAAGATTTCAAGAGCAACTGCCACCTGGTCCAGACAAGGCCACCCCAGCAAGTTCAGCCTGAGAGCAGAACGCAAGGTGCTGAAACAAACCTCTGAGAAGCCCAGAATTGCATCACAGGAACTACAGGTGGCTCCCGGAACAGTTCATGTCAAAGTGCAGGAGTCTACCAAAAGAAAGAGGCTGCACGAAAGACAGCATTTGAACAGAAGAACCTAATAGCAGCTGGAAAGCACGGTGGTAAAAAACGTTATGGTCTGGGGCTGCTCCGCTACGTTTGGGCCTGAGCAGCTCACCCTCACAGAATCATCTATGAATTCTCCATTGTACCAAAGGGTGCCTGAGGAAAATATTCACCCATCTGTCAGAACATTAAAGCTGAACCAAAACTGGATCTTGCGTCATGACAAGGACCCTAAAAATACCATTACTGTATATAAGTTCTCTTGCGGATAAATCAGGACTTGATTTTACCGTATAATTTCTGGCATTTTATAATGTCAGTCATATAAGTTGAATGTGGAAAACTCGTGCTATTGGTCCAAGAGATTATGATACACTAACGCCCACCTGAGAGAGTAACCACGGAACGCACTGCCTTTTTTTCTATGTATTGTGCCCACGTGACCACACGGTAATACCCAAACTATTACGAAGCAACATTTGCACTGTTTTGTGTTTTTTTGTATTTCACACCCTCATACACCTTTATCGTAAGAGCACATCTTATCTATGATGGAGCGTTCGATCAGAAGAAAATATGAAGATGGTTTTAAATTAAACGTCATTGAAGTGGCGAAAGAAATTGGTAAGTGCGCTGCTGCAACAAAATTCAATGTGTCTGAGAAACTGGTGTGTGATTGGAGGAGGCAAGAAGATGTAAAAAAAAAATGTAAGTGTCGTATTTTTGAACGGGTGTATAAGTCGGGGTCTGATGTAGTTACCAATTTCTTTCACCACTTCAACAACTTTTAATTTAAAACCAGCTTCATATTTTCTTCTGATTTAACGCTCCATCATAGATAAGAGATGATCTTATGATAAAGGTGTATGAGGGTGTGAGATACAAAAAACGCAAAACAGTGCAAACGTCGCTTCGGAATAGTTCAGGTATTACCGTGTGGTCACGTAGGCACAAGACCCAGAAAAAAAGGCTGTGTGCTCTGTGGTTACTCTCTCAGGTGGGCGTTAGTGTATCATAATCTCTTGGACCAATAGCGTGAGCTTTCCTCATTCGACTTATATGAACAACATTATAAAATACTGGAAATTATATGGTCAAATCAAACCCTGACTTATCTGCGAGTATATACGGTAGCTTGTTGATACAGTGGGCCTCTCTTCAAGTGATGGTACTGGCACAGGGTAGAAAATGACACTGATCATCACACAGTTTGTAGAAGATGTGAAGGATGTAGGAAGGAAGAAGAGCCAGCTTTGCCATTTCTTCTGTAGTTCTCCTGTATTCTGAGACTGGTCGAACCTGTCATTAACGTGGACCCCCAAGTATCTGTAGGAGTGGACCACCTCTGCATCGACTCCCTGAACAGTGACTGGGCACTGAGGCTGATTGGTGCGTTACAAGCCAATAAGCAGTTCCTTGGTTTTGCTGATGCTAAGTGGCAGAAGATTCTCTTTGCCCCAACAAACCTGCCTCCTCTCCTCTGTCACATCCCCCTTATCAATACACCCCATAAGTGCATGAAGGTAAAATCTTGATAGACCAACATATATTAAAAAAAGAAAAAACATTTCATGGGATGAGCTTACTCATTCACATTGTTGTAAATAGATTCCATACAGTGGTTGCAATTATATTGTTAAATCCTCCTTAAAAGTGTGTCCATTGTCCTGAATGGAGAAGGCGGCCCACTCAGACAATTCAAACCTAGGCTGCCATGCGCAGAGTTTCATAGAAAGAGAAGCAGACTTGGCCCTTTCTTAAATTAGCATAATTCTTGCCTCTCTCTTAAAAATGCTGAATAAAGAACAGGCCTTCCCAGTGGAGAGATGCATTAGGACACAAAAATTACCTCTTTTAATTATATAGAGCATCTTTTCTCCAGCGCCTATTTCCTATTAAGTCATTTTATTTTTATGTAATGGTCTTCATGTTCGCCTGGCTCAAAACACTGCATAGACAGTGGAGTTGCTGAATAACACAAAGTATCAATTAACACAGTAATTATCATACTGTATACTCAGTGTCTATAATTTACTAATGAGCAGGAGGAAAGCAACTGCTGTGTGTCGGAAATTCCAGAAAAATACAACCTTTAATAGAATGCGGGCCAATAAACCAACCTCCCCTCCCCTGCCTCCAGCACCTCCATTGGGCATTCTAACATGATGTGGTTAAACACTTTCAACAAGGAGGTGGAAATGCCCTGAAGAGACAGTCTAGCAAATGGCATGTGGTAAGAAGGGTACTGCTGAGAGGGCAGAACTCCAGAAGTTTGTGATCAGTAAAGATACAGAGATAATTTTAATACTGTACTCAATTAACATTGTTACAAAAGTGGTGTAAAAGTATTTTTTACTTTCTCTTATACAAAGTATAGGGAAAATATTGAAATCGTCCAAAAATTCAACCTCGAGATTTTGATGAATCTCGACGTTATAAACCTCCCCGAGTCTGATTTACTTTCTCGTAGCGAACGTATTGAAATCGTCCAAAAATTCAACCTTGAGATTTTGATGAATCTCGACGTTATAAACCTCCCTGAGTCTGATTTCCTTTCTCGTAGGGAAAGTATTGGAATCTTCCAAAAATTTGACTTCGAAATTTTGATAAATCTCGGCATTTTAGACCAGGGGTCTCCTCAATCACGGTCCTGGAGGGCCACAGTGGCTGCAGGTTTTTGCACCAAGCCAGTTGCTTAATAAGAAGCACTTATTGCTCAAGTAACACTTTCTGCTTCATTTTAGTCGTCTCGCTCGTTAAGATTTTGAACCCTAATTGCTTATTTTAGTCTTACAGCTGTATTCCTATTTAGCAATAACATGCAAATGACAAAAGAGACCAGCATTTCTCCATTTAGCTTGTTACCATTTACACCTCTGTGTTTATTTATCATGCACTATTGGGTTTAATTAAATACATGGAAGGAAAGTGAAGAGAAAAAAGTGAAGGACTGAGAATTTCTCATCTGTTTTAGACTTCAGATCATTTGGATCAAATCTAGGATATGAGAATTACCTGAGATAGCAGAGTTAAAACACTAACAAGCCCTGAAATTAAATTATTGGCAAGAATTGCTTTCTAAGTAAGCAACTGGGTTAGAACAATAACCTGTAGCCACAGCGGCCCTCCAGGACTGTGATTTAGGACCCCTGTTTTAGACCTTCCGAAAATATCATTTTTGGAATTATTTCTGTGTGTCTATGTGTGACAGTGTGTATGTAAACACAATACCTTGAGTTCACTTTCACTTAGGTCAACCAAATTTTGCATACACGTTTAGGTACAAACCTTAGATTTCTATCAACTATTTCCACTAACCAGAAATGGTACTTTTTTATTCGTGCAGCTGCAGAGTCTGATTTATTCAATTTAACTTTCATAATAATTGCTCAATATATTATTAATTTGATTTGATTCTTTAATGTATATATAAAAATATCATTGTCTTGCGGTTTACTCCTCAAATATCCATCCCCATATATGAGTATATGAGAAAGTCTAGGGGAGACCACTCCCGATTTCTTAGATAATGTTTGGAAAAAAACATATACTGTATGTCAGTCAGTCATTATCATTGTCACAAATAATGTGAATTGTTTCCTCAGTTGTCTGTTCTTAGTTGACAAGGGTAGCACCCAGTGTAGCTCCCGCCGGTCTCCTGCTACTGTAGCCCACCTGCTTCATTTTGACGTGTTGTATGTTCAGAGATGCTCTTCTGCGTACCTCGGTTGTAAGGAGTGTGAGATGGAACCAGGGGTATCAGCTACCCCCAAACACGACCACACAGAGAATACTGGGTTCAAATAAAGAAAGGTTTATTCCACAATACCTTCAAAGTAGCACAAGCCACCTGTTATATTTCTTTCCACAAACCACAATTCTCTCACCACCGCACTGCCCTCCTCCAGTTGAGTGTTGCTTCACGTTCTCCCAGCTCCGGCTTGCCTGAATAAGAGAGTACGGTCCCTTTTATTAAAGACGTGGGAGTACTTCCAGTGCCAGGGTCACTGCCCAATGGAAATACTACCGGAATTCCCACTAAGTAGGGAGCTCACCTCCCTGCAGAGCCCCCTTACGGCACCCAAAAATCCTAGTAGGGCTTTGTTGCTGGACTACTCAGCATGCCCTACTGGTTCCATACTGGACACTGATATCTAAGGACGCTGCTATCTAGCGTGTTGGGGAAATAAAGAGTCCACAACAATATCTTCTGGTGGGCTGTCCATCCATCCACTCCGGCCATCACTTCCAGGTCTGGCTCCTTCCTTTCTCCTGGTCAGGATGCCAATCTGTCTGCTCGGAGCCTCCCGTCCCAGTAAGGAATTATCCCCTTCTCTGGTCAGGATGCCCGTCCAACTCCTGTGCCATTTACAAATGGTAATTTGAGTTGCTGTTGCCTTTCTATCAGCTCAAACCAGTCTGGCCACATTCGACTCTGACCTCTGGCATCAACAAGGCATTTTCACCCAGACAACTGCCACTCACTGGATATTTTTCCTTTTTCGTACCATTCTCTGTAAACCCTAGAGGTGGTTGTGTGTGCAAATCCCAGTAGATCAGCAGTTTCTGAAATACTCAGACCAGCCCGTCTGGCACCACCAACCGTGCCACGTTCAAAGTCACCTAAATATCTTTCTTCCCCATTCTGATGTTCAGTTTGAACTTCAGCAGTTCATCTTGACAATGTCTACAGGGTGGTCCAGATCTAATTATGCAGATCCAGATCATCTGGATGACTGGATGATTCCAGTTCGGCGCGAAGACGATTCTTCATGTCGTCAGTTCGCACACTTCTCGATGATCCGGGATTTTTTGGATGATTTTCTATGCAATAAACTTAATAAGTTATAGCGTAATGAAAATTGCATAATTAGATCTGGACCACCCTATACATGTCAAAATGCCTTGAGTTGCTGCCACGTGATTGGCTGATTAGATATTTGTATTAACAAGCAGTTGAACAGGTGTGCCTAATAAAGTGGCCAGTGAGTGTATATACACTGTATTGCCAAATGTTTTGAGACCAAACCCCCCTAATCATTGAATTCAGGCGTTCAAGTCACTTCCATGGCCACAGGTATATACTGTAAACTCAAGCACCTTGGCATGCAGATGGCCTCTACAAACATTGGTGAAAGAATGGGTCGCTCTCGGGAGCTCAGTGAATTCAAGCCTGGTACCATGATAGGATGCCACCTGTGCCATAAGTCCATTTGTGAAATTTCCTCGCTACTAAATATTCCACGGTCAACTGTTAGTGGTATTATTAACAAAGTGGAAGCAATTGGGAACAACAGCAACTCAGCCACAAAGTGGTAGGAACGTAAAATCTCAGAGCGGGGACAGCGCAAGCTGAGGTGTACAGAAGTCGCCAACTTTCTGCAGAGTCAACAGCTACAGACCTCCAGAAGCTCAAGAACAGTGCAGCGTAGAGAGGAGCTTCATGGAGTGGGTTTACACGGCCGAGCAGCTGCAGCCAAGCCTGACATCGCCAAGTGCAATGCAAAGCATCGGATGCAGTGGTGTAAAGCCCACCGTCACTGGACTCGAGAGCAGTGCAGACGTGTCCTCTGGAGTGACGAATCACGCAATCCGTTGGATGAGTCTGAGTCTGGCGATTTCCAGGAGAACGGGACTCGCCTGACTGCACTGTGCCAAGTGTAAAGTTTGGTGGAGGGGGGGGATTATGGTGTGGGATTGTTTTTCAGGGGTTGCCCCTTAGTTCCAGTGAAAGGAACTCTTAATGCTTCAACTTACAAAGCCATTTTGGACAATTTCATGCTCCCAACTTTGTGGATGGCCCCTTTCTGTTCCAACATCACTGCACACGCGCCAGAGCACAAAGTAAGGTCTATAAAGAAATGGATGAGCGAGTTTGGTGTGGAGAAACTTGACTGACCTGCACAGAGTCCTGACCGAACACCTTTGGATGAATTTGAGTGGAGACTGCGAGCGAGCCAGGGCTTCTCATCCAACATCAGTGCCTGACCTCACAAATGCTCTCCTGGTCATAACTTCCCATAAACACACTCACCCTACACCTTGTGGAAAGCCTTCCCAGAGGAACTGAAGCTGTTAGAGCTGCAAAGGGTGGGCCAACTCCATATTAAAGCCTATGAATTAAGAATGGGATGTCATTCAAATTCATGTGTGTGTGTGTGTGTGAAGGCAGGCGTCACAATACTTTTGGCAATAGAGTGTATCATAATAATGATACATTTTATTTAAATAGTATCTTTGCCATGCTCAAAGCTTTTACGTCTGGGAAATATGTGTGTTATTAATTAAAACACAACGTCATAATTTTACTTTCTGGCAGTTTCACGCCCTCCTTATAACATCTTTCTAGAGAGTGGGAATGGAGCGGAGTTTGAGATCTGTAATAGCCGCTAAAGTGACCTCTGCTGCTAACATACAACAATGGCTGTTCACCTCAAAATTAAAAATCTGGGATGGGGTAGGGGAGTTGAAGAGTGTGTTTGGCAGTAGTAGCGGACGCCGTGGTGCTGACGGACTTCCAATGATCGTGTAAGCATCTTTTGACAACAGAATGCATTTGGCAGTATAAATGTTAATGAGCTCAGCAAGCTAAACAGAGAAGCTGTTTACAGATTTGCAAGTCCCAAGGAGGTTTTAGAAATCACTTCTAAATTTAGGTGGCTGCTAATAAAGAGAATTACTGCCAAGACTCTTGTGAGTGTTACGTCCAGTCCTCCTTTTGACCCTTGCTGCTGTGCTTTGGATTAAGGAAGAGGAGAACAAGTTACAATGGCGCATAGTCTCAGTAAATTCTTTGTGATCCAAACAGTAAGAAATTCCCTCACACTGCACTAACTCAAGGCCAGTGCTCCCGAGTTTATAACCAGATAGCAATGTATCAATCAATCATTCAACATTTATTTATATAGCACATATTCATACAAAAAAATGTAGCTCAAAGTGCTTTACAAAATGAATAGAAAAATAGAAGACACAATAAAAAATAAACATAGGCCAACATTAATTAACATAGAATAAGAGTAAGGTCCGATGGCCAGGGTGGACAGAAAAAACAAAAAAAAAACTCCAAAGGCTGGAGAAAAAAATAAAATCTGTAGGGGTTCCAGACCACGAGACCACCCAGTCCCCTGTGGGCAATCTACCTAACATAAGTCAAACAGTCCTCTTTGTATTTTCATGGAAGGACTTGATGATGATGGTTACGTAGACTTCTGGCTTTCAGTCCATCAATGTTGGAGGATCATGATGCTTTGAGTAGGTGGTGGTGGTGCAGGCCGCCACCACAAAGAAACCGGAAAAAGAAACAGAAGAGAGAGTAGAGGTCAGTACGGATTTTAGAGCCACCATGAATAGTTATTATGAAGAATTGAACAT
Source organism: Polypterus senegalus (assembly GCF_016835505.1). NCBI lineage: Eukaryota > Metazoa > Chordata > Cladistia > Polypteriformes > Polypteridae > Polypterus > Polypterus senegalus. Next base: position 308,352,309 of record NC_053155.1, on the reverse strand, counting down.
ACAGAGTATCAGGATTAAGTTAAATTGAAGTTATGAGAAGGCCATGTTAAAGTAATATGTTTTCAGCAGTGTTTTAAAGTGCTCCACTGTATCAGCCTGGCGAATTCCTATTGGCAGGCTATTCCAGATTTTAGGTGCATAGCAGCAGAAGGCCACCTCATCACTTCTTTTAAGTTTAGCTTATATATATTTAGTATGTGAGTTAGGCAACTTTTTTGTTTTTTAGTTATCACACTTTTTACGAAAATCATATAAAAGTAGAAAAGAGAACACAAATGAAATCTGCACCAATTTTACCGTAAAATCCACCCTATTTGCATAAAAAGCCATTTCAAATTCAGCCCTGTGCACTGAAAAAAGGGAGATGGCAGGTTGTTACATTTATAAACATGTATTTACTTTATTGTTACATGTAGTGTTTATGTTCCACTTTTGACCTAACTCGATCATGTTTAATTTATTGTGGGATGTATAATATACTAGTTTCAGTCATTTACGTACCAGTCAAATTAGTCCTATTTAGTCCTCACCAGAAATGAATAAACAGCAAGCGGATTCATCATCAGCAGAGGTTGGATACCTTGGTGGAAATGTCATGTGACTTTCAAAGAAGCAACAGGTTGTGGGTTTGAGTTATTGTCGCCGGTTAAGAGCGAAAGGTTAGTGAAATAACAGTTAAAAAAAGAAAAACGCGCACACACACGAGAAATATTCAGATATTAACACTGTAAAAGAATGAGTCTCAACACACTGGAAAGGTTTGGGGCGGCCACCCGTATATTGTCCCTGGCTGCAAAAAGGGTTTAGAAATAAACTCTGATGTGCATGGGTTGAGTTCCAGACAAAACTGAATTAGTGGTGGAAAAGAAGGCAGCTTTAAAGGGTGATACCAGAAGTGACGTCTTTCTCGGCGCCGGAACCAGAAGTGACGTCTTTCTCGGCGCCGGAACCAGAAGTGACATCGCTCTTGGCGGCAGAAGTGACATCGTTCTTGGTGCCAGAAACGGAAGCGTCGTCATTCTTGCCGTCGGAACCAGTAGTGATGATGTTCTTGGTGGCTGAACCAGAAGTTAAATCGGGCAAGTTTTCCCGTATTTGGCCTGCAGAGACAACAGAAGAAGGTTTAGCGCACACCACCACCCCCTGGCCTGGCAGATAATTACCCCCCTTGGTCCACTCAGCCTCCTCCTAATTGCATGTGTGTGACAACACTTAATCACACAGACTGACGTTACTCCGTTTTGAGTTTTTCCTTGTTATTATCATAACATTGCTCAACCAGATAAATACTATAATACAGACAAATAAATAATACACCCCAATACAATGCAGTTGCCAAATTTGCTCGTTTGAAAAATAAAAAAATGATTTGTGAAAGAAGGTGCCAAGCAGTAATTTTTGCATTTTATATTTTACTAATATTTAACATTTATTCTATAATGTATACAGTTACATAAATATAAATAAATGTATCTTCTTATATATAAACTAGGGGACTTGCCCCTGCTTCGCTTCGCCAACCCCCATGTTTGGTTTTCCGGATACACACTTGTAAGATTTTTTTTTCTTTGAATTGTTGCTATTTCATTTGTTTCACTTTTATTTCAGAACTTCTGTAAATCCAATATTTGGAATCTTTTGTGTTCCAATATGCTGAATCTTTTAAATGAGGCCTGTGAGACTTGTGTTTAATCACTTTGTACCATAATTCAGGATAGGTTTCTCTGTTTGGAATTTCAGCACAGACAAAACGATCGACATCATCAGCAGTTAATCATTTTTTTTGCAAAGTAACCAATAAATGCATTTAAGTTAAACCCCATTTTTGAAATTCTCTGACTTAAACTAATTTCCTTTTGTTTTTTGTCAGTGCGACCTGTGCTATCTTTTTTTTGATACTGTAGCGACTGACGTAATAAAGTGTGACAAAAGTTCCACTTTAACAATCGCCGACTGTGTAACCCCAAACACAACTTTCTAGCACCTTCTCCAACTCCTCCTCCCACGGGTCTCGCCTCCCCTTACTGCATCAATCAGCACCCAGCTATCAGTATGCGTGGTATACTCTGCCCTCCCGTTGCTATTTCATTAGTTTCACTTTTATTTCAGAACTTCTATAAATCCAATATTTGCAATCTTTTGTGTCCCAATATGCTGAATCTGTTAAATGAGGCCTGTGAGACTTGTGTTTAATGACTTTGTACCATAATTCAGGATAGGTTTCTCTGTTTGGAATTTCAGCACAGACAAAACGATCGACATCATCAGCAGTTACAAATTTTTTTGCAAAGTAACCAATAGATGCATTTGAGTTAAACCCCGTTTTTGAAATTCTCTGACTTCAACTAAATTCTGCGAAACGCTCCGTATGCCAGTATGCCAGGTCAGAGTTCTTTTTATACTTTGTCTTTTCATTCTTTGACCTAAAAAGTTTCATACAGTGAGGTATGAAAATGTCTAGTCGAGTGGAGGACACCCTTACAGCCATTCCTCTCTGTGTTTCGTGAACAACTTTACAGAATTAACAACTCGCAGTCATATGAGGGTCTATTAAATGTGCCTTTATAGCAGCAGAATTCAGTTCTGTGGCAGTGGATCGTCTTTCAACAAATGGCCTTCAGGTTCCTTCTGCCCACTGCTGCAAGCCTACATCTCAATGTGTACACTGCAGACTACGGCTTCTTCTACAGGGCCCATTGTGATGCTATTTCCTTAATTGTCAAGATATGCAGGGCCATTTTGCAATACAATTTTCTAGCTTATGAATACACACTGAAAAAAATGGTTTGTCAGATTAAAATAAAAAAGAAATTTACATTGGCGGCACATAATAAAATTTGTTTTTATCAAATATAATTTAATTATGCGGGTGGCATGGTGGCGCAGTGGGTAGCGGCGCTGCCTCGCAGTTAGGAGACCCAGGTTTGTTTCCTGCATGGAGTTTGCATGTTCTCCCCGTGTCTGCGTGGGTTTCCTCCCACAGTCCAAAGACATGCAGATTAGGTGCATTGGCGATTCTAAATTGTCCCTAATGTGTGCTTGTTGTGTGTGCCCTGCGGTGGGCTGGCGCCCTGCCTGGGGTTTGTTTCCTGCCTTGTGCCCTGTGTTGGCTGGGATTGGCTCCAGCAGATCCCCGTGACCCTGTAGTTAGGATATAGCGGGTTGGATAATGGATGGATGGATGAATTTAATTATGCTTAATGCACTAGATTAATATATCCTGAAACAACATGGTATTTTTTATATAAGATGAATGAAACTTTTTCATTCTCTGTTAAATGAATTATATTATGTTAATATAATTAATTGCTAAGCAAGCTCCTGTCAATCATGGAGAATCCACTGCATCCACTGAACAGGATCATCTCCTGGCAGAGGAGCAGCTTCAGTGACAGACAGAGGAGATCGTTCCTCCCCCATACTATGCGACTCTTCAATTCCGCGCTTGGGATTAATAAAGTATCTATCTATCTACAGTATGTCAATAGAGCCTAATATTTTAAATAGAAATTATGGGTAAAGAGTCCTATTTAAGAGGAGGAGGGAGGCTGATACAGCACATTGCCACACTCACCACATGACAAATCAATTTGGGATCCCAGATTAGGACCCGAGTGCTGCCTCAGCACCACACACGTTCAGACGGAGTGGAACGGAACAGTGGGAGGTTTTTTAATGATGGCCGGAGTGCCAATTCTGCCACCAACCCCCAGGTTTTTTTCCTGCAGATTGAAGGGCTGGATGCAGATTAACGTCATACGCAGGACGGAGCAATTGCAGGTTAAGGGCTTTGCTCAAGGGTCCAACCGAGTAGAGTCACCCTTCCGATTACCAGTGCAGATCCCTTTCTTGGAGCCACCACTCAGCCCTATTTAAAGATAATCATTATATTCTCAAGTTCATTAAATGTTGTTATAATGCTTTAGTTTTCCATTTATTTTATTAATTTAAACATCATGTATTTGTTAGCGGTAATGACTATGTCTAAGTATATGTAGAATGTTACACATCATCAAAAGACACTTACTGTATAGTGTACTAGATAACTGTAGAAATTAAATTGTAGTTTTAGCAGTAACTTTAGTGTTTGTTTCTTAATTTTCTTTTGAGAGTCGTTAAAAACAATAAATAAAGATTACTAATACAGCCTGATTCCTACTTATTTTCTGAAATGGCATCCCTCAACCGCATATTTTTCTGAGACATAACCCGACATTCTCAAATAGTGAATTCGAGGTCTTAAATACTTTGCTGTCTCCAGGTCTCAATGTACAGGTCTGGCAGTGATGATTCCTCCTCAAAGCCAGGGCTGTCTTAATGCATTGGGCATGCTGGACGGTTGCCCAAGGGTCCCATGCTAATCTATGTACTATATTGTGACTTGCTGAGTGGCTGTGTAGGTAAGGGCCCAAGTGAGTGCACTGCTTTGCTTGGGGGCCTATAATGCTGTCAAGATGGCCCTGCTCAAAGCAAATGGGATGGCGGGGCGCCATTTTCAACTTCACCTAGGGCAGCAAAACCTGCTCTGTCATGGAGGGCACTGTAACGGACACCCGTTATATTGTGGAACATTCTGAGTTTAGCCAGGTAGCAGAGGTAGTTCAGTTATCAGTCATTCTCCAACCCACTACAGCCTAACACAGGGTCACGGAGGTCTGCTGGAGCCAACCCCAGCCAACACAGGGTGCCAGGCAGGAACAAATCCCGGGCAGGGCGCCAGCCCACCGCAGGGCACACAAACACCCACACACCAAGCACACACTAGGGACAATTTCACCTAACCTGCATGTCTTTGGACTGTGGGAGGAAACCGAAGCACCCATCATTAATACAGTGATAACACCAAATAATGAAAATACAAAGATAATGTTACAAGAAATAAGCCTGATAGAACAAAAATTGTACAAAGGATATGCCACAGAGTACTAAATATGACTGATTTTATTTACATTTGGATTCAACATTATAAATTATGCTTAGCGCACCCAGCACAATCCTGGGATACAGAATTGTTGTTGACCAGCGATATCTAAGGCTCCTGCACGCAGTAGGTGACAAAACTCCTTGGCTCGTGTTTGCCAAGGTGGCAGGTGTGACTGGTGTTTCCATTCGTGTGCTGCTGGTGTTTTTCTCTCTACTGGTTCAGAATCGAAGTGGCCTGTAGTGGCTAATTAACTGTGCTCTCCTTTGGGTTCAGACGCACGTCACACACGTGTATCATGCATCTTGGATCTCATCGGACTAAGGAGGAAAAATAGGTTCTTGTTTACTAACACTGTTTCTGGAACAATTTCAATTGTTGATATGGTTTGGTAGAAGTAGTGACATTATAGAGATTCTTTCAGTGAGTTATTGAAGAATGTGCCGTTATTTTAGAAAATAATGGAGCCAGTACAGATTCACAGTAGATTTTCTTTTCTTGTCACGCATATCTCTGTCCGTCTGCCTGCTTTCCCTTCGGCTACGCGACGTTCCAGTGTGTCTGTGCGGCTTCAGTAAAGCAGAAGGACGCGAACTTCCACCAATGTACAGCCGAGCTACATACCATTCACGACGGTGATTGGTTAACGTGGTAGTAAGGAGGCGGACCTTTGCTGCCATGCTGCAGAGGTAGCGAACTGTCTTGTTGTCCGAAGCCCCGTGCCTACATGCACCGCGATGGCCGTGAAGCCTGAAGGGCATGAGCTGCCGCTGCCACTGTTGCTGCTGCTGCTGCTGCTGCTGACAGTACTGCCGATGCGTCACATTTTCTTTTGGGCTTCCAAGTTGCTACTGGAGATGCGCGAGTCAGAGAACGATCGCCAGCTGTGTCTTTGCCACGCCCCCGAGGATGTGCACCACTCGTTATCTACGCGATGTACTCTCGTGCACCTTGCTCGTTTTTCAATGGCTGCTTAGACTGTCCTTTGGCATATAGAGGGGAGCCAAGGCTCACCTAGGTGATCGGCACTGTGCCCCTTGTCTACAGGAAACGATTGACGTGCGACCTTTTCTGTTTGTTTAGCTTGCAGGCAGCCGGAGTCGGGTTTGTCGTCATCATAGACCGGAGGCAGGACCGATGGAGCTCCGTGAAAGGCACCCTTCTGCGCATAGCGGTAAGTCCCGACACAGCCGTGGGTTGAATTTGCCTTTAAATAAGACAGTGTGTGTTGTATGGAATGGAGCTATTTTTTTTTTTTTTTTACACTTCCTCTTGAATACCAAATACCTTTTCATGCAATTTCATTTTGAGGTTTTATTTTCTCAGTTGTTTCCAAACGAATATTACGTTGTCAAGGAGAGAGAGGCAGTGATCCGGGGGACGAAGCTGCTATATTGTGCTGTTGGAAAGCGCAGGAAAAAAAACGCCTGGCACATGGCAAGGTCCACCTACGCTTCCTTCCACTTGAAGGGCTCTTTCTTTGCCATAATTGGCCATTGTGCTATGTGATCTCTTTGGATGATCTCTCTGAAAGGTTACAATATAAAGAGAGGCTGGTGGACTGCCTTTTTGCTTGAAGTAGCCAGTTTTATACAGTAATGTAGTAATGCACAACTTATGTCCTTAACACTATCTTCTGTTTGTCCACAAATCACTGATTAATACACATAAAAAGGTGATAATATCTTCTTGAACAACAATGGATTCAAAACATTCTCAAAGCTGCTTAGTCCGAGTGTCAGCCACAGGGAACCAAAGCTGTCCTAGTAGCACAGAGTACAAGACTGGTAACAGCATTGTCACTTTTAGTGCCCATTTCACACACACACACACACACTGATGCAAGGCCAATTTAGAATTTCCTTTTAATCGAGTATTCACATTTTTAATGATGAAGGAGGAAACTCCACAAAACCAGTAACCTTCTGTAGAATTCTCACTGCATCAGTGTGCTGCCCTCAATGGTTCTGTTATTAATTAGCAGTAAAAAAGTTTGAATATATGATCTATATCTATAAAAGCCAAATACCACTGGCTCACTCATCATGAAATCTCCCAAACCATGAGGACTTGGGACTTGAAATTTGGAATGTAGGTTACCCTTAGCCCATAGGTGCTCGCTAAGAAACGGTTTTAAAAATTTTGTGGTCCAAGCGCGTTCTGTCTGTCCGCTTTTCACGAGAGAATTACTTAACAGATTTAGATCTGGTTGTTTTCTATAATTTGCTTGAACTTTCTGGTTGATTTTGTGACTTCTCTCATTGTGCCAAGTACAATAGTTCGCTTGCGGTACCGATGTATTTATGCAAATCAAGCAGAGTGGCTGTGGGCCGAGAGCAGGAGGGCGGGGCCTTCCTCATTCACTCGCCAGCCTCTGTTCGAGTTAGTCTACCTCTCGCCACGTGTTGGAGTGCACCTTGCCTCCGCTTAGCTAGTGATACCTGTTTGTTCAACAGACATTGTCATCTACAGATTGTTAAGAAGTAACATTTGACATTTTTCAGAGAGAGATCAGAGCTCCGTGTATTTTAGAGGGGAGCTGCTGATTGCCAGAGATATCACGGCCATGTGCTTTTCTCCCCACACGGGGAATTCTCTCTCATCAGATCTGAACACAGTTACTGTAGATACAGTGCCGACGTCTATTGATTTTTTAAAGTTTGTCTTGTTTTATTTCTATGTGGGGCGTAGCTGGTATACATATACATATTTAAGATATCATTGAGTTTGTCTTTCCATTTGTATAAGTAGTATTGCAGGAATACAAATGGTGCTAAATTTTAAAACTGTCTTGAAATCATTCTGTCCTTAACTTCATACACATTTTGCAAATCCTAATACATTTTCAAACAGTTTGCTACACACTTGACAGTTTCTCCTGTTTGCTATTTTTAAACCACTTGGCTCATATTCACCCACCTGGGATGACACAGCGTCAGACATGTTAAAGTGAAGTTCATTACAAGGAATTCTGACATACACGTGTGGCTGCTCCTCAGCTTGAAGAGTTAGTTAATTATGGACGAGTTCTAGGGTCTGTGAGATATAAAGTGTAGGGTATCATTTCTTATTTTAGGATGGAGAACACAAAGAAGTAGCCACCCGTGTCTGCTGACTTACACACATGGTAGATAAAGAGTGCATTTCGGTAATGCTAATTGTTTCTCTGGCTGCCTTTTTAGAAAACTTACTTGAGTTCTTTTTCAACCGAATGTATAGATGACGGTGTCTATGCAAGCTTCTTTGAAATTTGCTTATACACAACACTGTTAGAGATGGAAGTTTTTAAGGTGGCATTACTGCATTTACTGTAAAGTGCAAGTATTGCACAAAACAACCCAAACAAATGAACCCATTTATGCCTAAGGAGTTTGTGCATGAAATTCACATATGTTGCATAGAAAAATATAAGGAACAAGAATTTGAAGAGAAAAAAAAAATGTATTACCTTCCATTGTTGAGTTATGTGGCGTTCCAAAATTGGAACACTAGGCAAATCCACTTCTTACATGATACATAACGTATAAAATTACTGACCGTCATTCCAATAATGCAACACGAGGCATTAATGGGTCAATTGAGTACAGTATTTAAAAAAAAAAAAGAGTTATATTGAACACAAAGAAATAAAGCTTTAGATTCAGATGTACTGTATCGTCTGCATGACGACACAGGATATAAACAATTAAAGACTAGGATTTCTCGTCTGGCTGTGATGTTACCAAGTCAGCACAGGTTTCACATAACATTACGGGACCCAGCTGAGCATAAACATCTTATAATAAGTTTTGGGAAGCTTCAAGGAAAAGTGTAATGGAGATAACCACTTATGTCTCCTTTAGCATCACATTTTGTCCCACTTAATGACATTTATGGGATTTTAAGCAAAAACATTTCATTTCAGATTCCGCCACCACATCTCAGTTGTGTTCAGTTGTAAACTTTGACTAGGCTGATCGAAAGTCCACAGACTTTATGATGTGGACTGTCTTGTGTATTTTGGATTATTGTCTGTCTGCTTGTCCCAGCTACATTTCAGCATCACCTCACAGAGAGATGGCCGCACATTCTCTTGTAAAATGCCCACATGTGGAGAAAACAATTCTGTCAATGATGACATGCATCCAAGTCTGAAATCCATTCCACTACCACCATCTTGCTTGACTACTGAAGTGATGTTCTTAGTGGAGGATTGCATTTCTTCAACAACAGCATTTATTTCTATAGCACATTTTCTTACAGTAGTTGTAGCTCAAAGTGCTTTACAAGAAAGAAGTGCTTTACAAAGAAACAGTTACATAAGAAATACATACATATAGGCTAGAATAATAATGACTACATAGTGTACAAAAGATAAATAAATTATACACACTTAAATAAGAATGATACTGTATACAGTATCCACTGTGAGTGCTGTGCAAAGTGTAGGCAGGACCTCTGTGTTTTTCCCAGTTGATTCTGGGGTTCGTCAGCGGTGTGTTTTGCTCCTACTCTGTTCAATGCTTGTATGGACTGAGTGTAGGGCAAGGTCGTGGGGTCCAGCGGCCGTGGAGCATCTGTATTGGTGAAGAAAGATTCACGGATCTTGACTTTGCTGATGATGCTCTGATCTTCGTGGAGTCAATGGAGGCTCTGATTGGGGCGCTCGTGAGACTGAGTGAGGAGTCTGAGTGTCTGGGCTTGTGAGTCTCCTGATAAAAACCAATGGGCACAGCCATCAGCAGTGTGTCTGTCTGCGGAGAGAGTGTCGACCTCATCGAGAGGTTTACTTACCTCGGCAGTGACATTAATATCTCTGGTGACTCTTCCTATGAAGTCAGTAGACGGATCTGGAGAGCATGGTGGGTCATGAGGCCAATGGAAAGTGGTGTGTGGTGCTCCCCATATCTCTGCAAAAGGACGAAGGTCCAAGACTTGAAAGTCCTGGTGCTTCCTGTCTTGCTATATGGTTGTGAGACATGGACGCTATCCAGTGACCTGAGATGAAGATTGGACTCCTTTGGTACTGTGTCTCTCTGGAAAATCCTTGGGTACCGTTGGTTTGACTTTGTGTTGCTCATGGAGTCCCGAATGAGGCACATGACCTGCATTGTGAGGGAGCGTCACTTACGGCACTACGGCCATGTGGCGTGTTAACCCGAGGGTGATTCAGCTCGTAAGATCCTCATTGTTGGGGACCCGAGTGGCTGGACCAGGCCAAGGGGTTGCCCACCTAACACCTGGCTGTGGCAGATGAAGGGTCATTTCTAGAGGGTGGGACTGGACCGCGTGTCTGCCTGGGGGGTTGCAAACCGGGACCCCGAGTTGTTTTCGGTGTGTAGTGGGTGTGGCAACGTGCTGTACCAGTGCATGCTTCCCAACTTGACTTGAGTATACACTTCTGGTCAAAAGTTTTAGAAGACTTCAGTTTTTCTTCAAGTGTGATCAGTTGAAATGCAGTGAATGACCTGAAATGGTGAAAAGGTAAGCAGTAAACTGTCAGAGTTTAGGTTAGATAAAACTGAAAAAAAAGGAGATTTCAGAATATTACAAATGGGTCTTCTTCAGGGAACAAGTGTTTTCCTCTAGGGGGCACTAGCTGCCTGGTTGGAATAAGTTCTTTTTTTAATTGCTGCGTCTTAAGTAACCCGAAACTATATAGATATGATATTAAAAGTCGATATTCCTCCCTCAGTTATACGGCAGTAAGAAATCACATAGGAGAAATATCTTGGCTTTCTTTAATGACGATTTACGTGGCATTACAGACAAAGGAAGCCAATGACAAGACTTTTCACCGAAGTGGGATTCTTGATGTATACAGTCTGCCATTTTCGTTGCTGCGCTGGAAGGATTTTCAGGATCAGATGACGGTATCTCCCATCTGTCTGTCAGTTTCAGAAGTGTGCCAGGCAATGTTCCAAGGCTTTATACCCTTTCTTCATGTGCAGGCCCCCACTTAGGTAAATCATGCCATTCCAAACAAGGAAAAGAAGATCCAATATCATGCTGACTCTGTCCCACAGAAATAGTACAGTGCCCATTTTTGTAGTTGTCCCTTTCTTGTCTTCTAGTGCGTACCTAGCAGTTCTAATTGATGAGCCCCTCTGTGCTAAATCTGGACTTGTGTTAGCTGTACAACAAGTAATAGGTGACAACCTACAGATGTTTTGCAGCAATTAAAGTAAATGAAGCCTTAAATACAATCTGTGTGTCTTAAAGCAGAGTTGTAACAGACTGTGTTACTGCTCCCTGTGAAGTGCTACTTGGACAATATCACACTGCAGAAAGTTGTAAATTCAAGTGATAATGGCAATTAATAAATGAAGTGAGACAGAGCATTATTACCCTTAGAAGTGTAGAGAGATTGCAAATAAAAATCAGAAGTGTCAGTGAGTCCAGTGGTGTCCTCCACAGTCCAAAGGCAATTGGAAACTGGAAGAAACTCTGATAGGAAGAGATCTGGCAGAGCCAAAGTCACCAGCCAAACAGAAGACAAGTTTCTGAGGGTCACCCTCTTGGGTGGTCACAGGCGCCTCACAGCACAACAGCTTAACAGTGCAGGGTGACAAAAGCGAGAGTCAGTTTGCACTGTGAAGAGGAGACTTTGTGTGCTGCAGGTTTGACAGGACGAGTGACCGGAAGCAGGCCATTACTTAAAGGACAAAACAGGGCCTTGAAATACCAGCTGTGGACGACTGCAGACTGGAAGAAAGTCTTATGTACCGAGGAAGCCAAATTTGCAATCTTCAGTTCATTGCCCAGGGTGTGTGTATGCTGTCAAAGTGATGATGTGATGGTTCCTCAGCGTGTGACACCAACTGTCAGACATGGAGGAGGAAGTGTGAAGGTGTGGGGTTGTTTTGCTGGAGGCAGAGTTGGCGACTGGCACAGAGTGACTGGCATTCTGAATCAAAAGGTTTACCACACAGTTTAGCTGTTATATATTTTGATGAATCAAAAATATGAATACAATTTTGTATACTTCATGATTCCTTAACTTATTTTTTTTTTTTTTTATTTGGCATTGCTTATTTGTTCTATGCCTTGATTAAGTGAAACATTAAGACAATAAATTACGTGCATTTACATAAAAACTGAATGTAGTGAGAAGTCAAGCAAAATGGCACCTTTTATTGGCAAACTAAAAAGATTACAATATGCAAGCTTTCAAGGCAGCTCAGGCCCCGATTGTAATCTTTTTAGTTAGCCAATAAAAGGTGCCATTTTGCTTGACTTCTCACTACATTCACAATGGCTAATGTGGTACAACACCCTAGTACTACATAAAAACGGAGAATACTCACATGTTGTAAAACTTTTAGCTGGTAGTGTAATATGAGAAACGGAGCCCGTAAATGTAGAATTGTTTTTTAAGATTCTAAATGACAGTCCAATGATTAGGTTAGAGAAAAAACAAATCTTTAGGAGTTCCAGGTTAAAAGACCACCCAGCCCCCAGACACAACATTGCCCATTTTGTCCAGATTGCATACTCTCTATGTACTCTGATTAGCAGATAGATCTGATTCAGATATTGTAATTTTAGGTAGCCACTCAAGCCACATTCCGAGCCATGCTGCCCAAATGAAGACTGTTCAGGACAGTAGTCCATGTACCTCACGAGATCTCCTCAAAACTGGAAGACGAAAAAACTGATGTATATTAACATTTTGGTATCTAACAACCTAACCTGTAGGTGCTGACGACTTCATCCTCCGAAAGACAAACGTGTGATGTGTGAATGAATATTAAGGGATAAATCATTCCTTACTAGCAATGAAATTCTTACTTTTAAGTTTCCACAGAAGAGTTCACAAAAATAAAATACCAATAAAGACATATGTGCACACACAACATGCTCTGTGTGTATCTGCGATACCAGTCAAGTGTTTGGATACACCTAGAAATCTTTGTGTTTTTGTGTAAATTAATACTTTTTTATTAGTACACCATTAAATTAATTTAAAAACGCAGCCAATACATTACTAGAGTTGTTAATGACTGTTACTGCTTGAAATAACTGATTTATAACTTATTCTTCACATATGACTGGCAAAGCCGCAATTTTAGCAGCCATTTCTTTGCTGTGCTAATGGTCACTTCACATAGCTCATCCTTAAAAAGCTAATCGGTTATTAGAGATACCTGTGTAATTGCAGTATCACCACCTAACTCTTTGAGGGCTGAATATTTTTCCAAAAAACTCTAAAAGGCACATAAAGCAAAGGTTTCACACATAAACAAACATAAAACGTCTGTCGCTGTGTGCTGTTGCCGCCTTGTGCTGCTACAGCAGCCCGTGTTAATATTGTTATTAAACTGTTTGGTACGTTCCTACCTCCCCCCCACCATTTAATTAATACATATGGTATGTCCCTAGCTCCCTTTTTCTATTGGCGCCACTTTTGTTTTTACTTTAGTTCCCACCATATTGTATTTAGGTTAAGGAAATTATCGTCCTTTTACCTTCAAGTTATCAATGGTTTTACGTCCTAATACTTGTATTACTTATGGCAAGAAATCTACATTAAAGTATACGGACTCTCAGCCTTGACTTCTTGGTGAGTAAACTATCTGTCCACGTTCACTACAACCAGTTGGGCGATGCACACTCCGTACAGATTTGGTCTTGGGAGAGAAGCCTCACTAATACGCCGTTCGGGGACAGAATACGCCTATTTGCGGTTTTTGCCGACTGCATGAGGTAGCTCAGTAGCCAGCAGGAATGCGCAGCGAGCTGGAATCCTGGCTGTCTTCATGCGGTGGGTAACAGTTGTACTGCAATGTAATCTGGTTTACATCTCTTGTCATTGTAAGTGGAGGTCCCCCCAGGTGAACATTGCCATAAGTGCATCAGCTACATAAACATGTTGTGGACGCTAGGGGGCGCTGTTGCCCCGTGAAACCCAACAGACAGATGTCCAGGACACACGTATAAAAGCACCAAGAAGAATTTTTAATTATTTTCTTCAATAAAGTGCACAAAGCACCACAATTACCACAATTCTCTAATAACAATAATTAATAATAATTTCAATGACAATAATCCTCCACTGCCAGCATCTTCGTCACCTAACCTCCCAACTCCGGCTCAGCTTGCTGGGTCTCAAACAGTCCTTTTTATATTCCTCAATTCGAAAGTGCTCCTCCTCTTCTTCCGGGTGAAATGCCATCTCATCAGTCCTCAATCACTGTGGGCATCTGTCTTCGTGACTCCGAAGTACTTCCGGGTTGTAGGAAAGGTAGTAGTCCCCAGGTCCTTTATGAGCTCCCCCTGGCAGCACCCAACAGGGCTGAGAAAATGGACTCCATGTCCCATGATGTCTTGAGGGAATCCGGGGTACAGTTACCGTCCAGGGGAGCTGCCACCTAGCGTCCTGGGGGAAGCAGTGTCCTGGAAGGGCTGCCTTTCTCCATTCTTCCCATTCTGGGACGTCCCAGCCGGATTGAGCTGCCGGCCATCTATCACAGTGTTCAACACCACGATTAGCCGGGGACCGTTCAGCTGATACCAGTATCTCATTTTCGATCTTCATCACTTGCGTCAAAATCAGAGTCTGACAAGTGAGAATCAGCAATAATACACAAAACATCGTCCACGTGGTATTTTGTTTTGTGCATTCACCTTGATCTCTCGCTGGATGTTGATGCCATTTTAGAGGTTGTTTGCTGTTCGCTGCTCATGCACGTGCAGGAAGTTGAGGTCAAATCATCAACGCTAACTTTCCTTCTAGCAAAGAGAGTCAGACTGAAACGGAAAGGTTAGTTTTGTTGCCGTTTACAGCTAATTACTATCCTCTGTCCGTGAATTTTGACAAAAGTCGACATCTGCCCTGAAAGAGTTAAACCCGTTATTCTGTTCAATTGGGTTGCAAGGGTCTGGCATTCCTAAAGTTAAGTTCTGGGTTCAAAAATTTCCAAAATGAAACCGCTTTCCCAAGGTAACCCTGTGTAACAGATTGCCAAATACACACCAAATATCAGTGTCACGGCATCAGTGAAAAGACAACTCTGGGATGCTGGCCTAGAGGTAGAGTTTTAAGTCAAATGCCATATCTGAAACTGGCAAATAAAAAAAAAAATATGGTAAAGTGGGTAGAATGACGCATACATTGGACGTAAGATGACTGAAAAGTGTTTTATTGTCAGCAATCTGCAGTCATGTCTTCTCTGTCGCAGATGACACTGGTATTTGGCACGGATTTAAGGAAGAAGCCAACTGAAGACCTGCAAGACATTTGTGTCCTTATCTTTTTATGCATTTGTGCATCTGGCCCTTCCCTTTCTTTTCCTGTCCTGGTTAGATTCAGTTCACCCTGTCCTCTCAAGACAGGAATAGACACTTTTTCATGAAATTTTCAGTTTCTTGGCATTCCATCACATGAAATTACCTTCATTTTGCAAACAAACAGCAGGTTGACATGTTACTTGAGAAAGCTGATTTATTTTGACCATTTTTAGACCCAGAAATGAACTTTAGGAATGGTAGTACCTCGTAATAAAAATGGATAGATTAACGGGTTTCATGGGTGCTATTGCAACTACAAATGTTTCTCTAATAATCAATTCGTATGTAAACATGATTAATTAAGGACAAGCAAACAGACTTGACCATTAGAACATGAACAAAATAGCAGCTGAAAATGAGGCTTGGCAGCCATATATGAATAATACATTAAAAATCAGCCAGTGATAGCCATTAGCAGCGCTAGTAATGTCTTGGCAATATTTTTAAATCAGTTTATGGTATGCCTCAAGAGGAGTTGTGGGATTGTATGAGGACGTTGGGAGTGGCAGAGAAGTATGTAAGAGTAGTACAGGATATGTATGAGGGAATGTGTGACAGTGGTGAGGTCTGCGGTAGGAGTGACGGATACATTCAAGGTGGAGGTGGGATTACATCAGGGATCGGCTCTGAGCCCTTTCTTATTTGCAATGGCGATGGACAGGTTGACAGACGAGATTAGACAGGAGTCTCCGTGGACTATGATGTTTGCTGATGATGTTGTGATCTGTAGCAATAGTAGGTAGCAGGTTAAGGAGACCCTGGAGAAATGGAGATATGCTCTAGAGAGGAGAGGAAGGTCAGTAGGAACAAGACAGAATACATGTGTGTGAATGAGAGGGAGGTCAGTGGAATGGTGAGGATGAGGGAGTAGAGTTGGCAAAGGTGGATGAGTTTAAATACTTGGAATCAACAGTATAGAGTAATGGGGATTGTGGAAGAGAAGTGAAGAAGAGAGTGCAGGCAGGGTGGAATGGGTGGAGAAGAGTGTCTGGAGTGATTTGTAACAAACAAGTATCAGCAAGAGTGAAAAGGGAAGGTCTACAGGACAGTAGTGAGACCAGTTATGTTATATGGATTGGAGACGGTGGCACTGACCAGAAAGCAGGAGACAGAGCTGGACGTGGCAGAATTAAAGATGCTAGGATTTGCATTGGGTGTGATGAGGATGGACAGGATTAGAAATGAGGACATTAGAAGGTCAGCTCAAGTTGGACGGTTGGGAGACAAAGTCAGAGAGGTGAGATTGCATACATATATACATACATATCTACATATACAATGGTGTGAAAAACTATTTGCCCCCTTCCTGATTTCTTATTCTTTTGCATGTTTGTCACACAAAATGTCCTCTCTCACCACATCCATAAACCTTCACTTAGGCCTTCCTCTTCTCCTCTTCCCTCACAACTCTATCCTTAGCATCCTTCTCCTAATCTACTCCTCATCTCTCCTCTGCACACGTCCAAACCAACACAACTCTCTGACTTTGTCTCCCAACCGACCAACTTGAGCTGACCCTCTAATGTACTCATTTCTAATCCTGTCCATCCCGGTGCAAATCTTAAAATCTTTTAACTCTGCCACCTTCAGCTCTGTCTCCTGCTTTCTGGTCAGTGCCACCGTCTCCAGCCCATATAACATAACATATAACAGTGGTGTGAAAAACTATTTGCCCCCTTCCTGATTTCTTATTCTTTTGCATGTTTGTCACACAAAATGTTTCTGATCATCAAACACATTTAACCATTAGTCAAATATAACACAAGTAAACACAAAATGCAGTTTTTTAAATGATGGTTTTTATTATTTAGGGAGAAAAAATCCAAACCTACATGGCCCTGTGTGAAAAAGTAATTGCCCCCTTGTTAAAAAATCACCTAACTGTGGTGTATCACACCTGAGTTCAATTTCCGTAGCCACCCCCAGGCCTGATTACTGCCACACCTGTTTCAATCAAGAAATCACTTCAATAGGAGCTGCCTGACACAGAGAAGTAGACCAAAAGCACCTCAAAAGCTAGACATCATGCCAAGATCCAAGGAAATCCAGGAACAAATGAGAACAGAAGTAATTGAGATCTATCAGTCTGGTAAAGGTCCTTAAAAAGTGATCAAATAACACCCATTGTTTAAGACTTGTTTTTGTTAAATTATGCATCTGTGGTGTTCTGGCTACTCCTTAAAATCTGCCAAATATCAGCAATATCTCAAGTTCTTCTGTTTTCTCCCATGGTTTGAAAGTTAAGACATCACTCAGGAACATGGACACATGTATATGGTGATTAGGTTAGGTCATGAACATTCAAATAAGGCTTTTTTTTAATTTAATAATGTCATGGTTGGCTAAAAGTGGGAGGTGATGGGGAGTTTCCAAAAGCTTTAAGTCAGTTTTAAGTTGATTTGAAATTTAAAATGGAACTTAATGTGGGACTTGGCATGAGTGTGGTTTTCTAAATAATTTTTTAAGCTTTTTTTTTGTCTTTCCAGCATAAGCAGAATTTTAGTATGGAATCTAAGGAATTGTTTTATACGTGACGCTTTCAAATTAACTCTGTCATCAATGTTTCCTAAATAAAAAAAAAAATCTACAGACGTTACAAGTGAGCATCAAAACTCAGTTCGTGGAGATGCTTCCCTTCAGGTTGTATTCTCGCTTACACCAAAACTGTACAACAACAACATTTATTTCTAGAGCACATTTTCATTACGTTTAGCTCAAAGTGCTTTACAACATACCAAAGAGAAAGTTACAACAAAAGAAAAAACAAATAAGATTATGTAAGAATAGTAATAAACAAGTAAAAAAGAAAAAAATAAATCCATGCAATCTTATAAAAATTCTTTATATATAATACTCTACCGTGGCTGTTCAGAATTTTAAATCACCTGTAGCTCGCAAACCGTTTGACCTATTGAGCTGAAATACACATGTACTGCGTGACGTTTACTGTCCGCTTTTGGGGTGATAATGGACCTCTAAGGTTATTCCTCTTCTATCTATCTATCTATTTGTATTTTATTTCATTGTAGAATCAACTCTTGGCAGCGGCTGTGCGGCGTATGCTTATGGGCGACATTCTCATTCCTACCACCTTTGCTGTCATTTCCCCTACCTCTTCATATCTTTCAAATCATTCTTGAGGCAGATTGAAGACTTACAACTGGCCCTGTGTGAAAAAGTAATTACCCCCTGAACCTAATAACTGGTTGGGCCACCCTTAGCAGCAATAACTGCAATCAAGCGTTTGCGATAACTTGCAATGAGTCTTTTACAGCGCTCTGGAGGAATTTTGGCCCACTCATCTTTGCAGAATTGTTGTAATTCAGCTTTATTTGAGGGTTTTCTAGCATGAACCGCCTTTTTAAGGTCATGCCATAGCATCTCAATTGGATTCAGGTCAGGACTTTGACTAGGCCACTCCAAAGTCTTCATTTTGTTTTTCTTCAGCCATTCAGAGGTGGATTTGCTGGTGTGTTTTGGGTCATTGTCCTGTTGCAGCACCCAAGATCACTTCAGCTTGATTTGACGAACAGATGGCCGGACATTCTCCTTCAGGATTTTTTGGTAGACAGTAGAATTCATGGTTCCATCTATCACAGCAAGCCTTCCAGGTCCTGAAGCAGCAAAACAACCCCAGACCATCACACTACCACCACCATATTTTACTGTTGGTATGATGTTCTTTTTCTGAAATGCTGTGTTCCTTTTATGCCAGATGTAACGGGACATTTGCCTTCCAAAAAGTTCAACTTTTGTCTCATCAGTCCACAAGGTATTTTCCCAAAAGTCTTGGCAATCATTGAGATGTTTCTTAGCAAAATTGAGACGAGCCCTAATGTTCTTTTTGCTTAACAGTGGTTTGCGTCTTGGAAATCTGCCATGCAGGCCGTTTTTGCCCAGTCTCTTTCTTATGGTGGAGTCGTGAACACTGACCTTAATTGAGGCAAGTGAGGCCTGCAGTTCTTTAGACGTTGTCCTGGAGTCTTTTGTGACCTCTCAAATGAGTCGTCTCTGCGCTCTTGGGGTAATTTTGGTCGGCCGGCCACTCCTGGGAAGGTTCACCACTGTTCCATGTTTTTGCCATTTGTGGATAATGGCTCTCACTGTGGTTCGCTGGAGTCCCAAAGCTTTAGAAATGGCTTTATAACCTTTACCAGACTGATAGATCTCAATTACTTCTGTTCTCATTTGTTCCTGAATTTCTTTGGATCTTGGCATGATGTCTAGCTTTTGAGGTGCTTTTGGTCTACTTCTCTGTGTCAGGCAGCTCCTATTGAAGTGATTTCTTGATTGAAACAGGTGTGGCAGTAATCAGGCCTGGGGGTGGCTACGGAAATTGAACTCAGGTGTGATACACCACAGTTAGGTGATTTTTTTTAGCAAGGGGCAATTACTTTTTCACACAGGGCCATGTAGGTTTGGATTTTTTTCTCCCTAAATAATTAAAACCATCATTTAAAAACTGCATTTTGTGTTTACTTGTGTTATATTTGACTAATGGTTAAATGTGTTTGATGATCAGAAACATTTTGTGTGACAAACATGCAAAAGAATAAGAAATCAGGAAGGGGGCAAATAGTTTTTTACACCACTGTGTCAGCTTAAGTGAAAAATTAAGGAAAATGTAATTGCAACACAAACACTGACTTAATCAGTTTTAACGCGAAAAGATGCAAACGAAAGAATAGAAGAAGTGGGCCACTAGAGTCGAGAAGAGAAGAGCTGCTCAGGAAGCAGCACACACATCAACCTCTGAACAAACGAATGCTAAACGTACAGAGGAAGAGGATGAAGACTAGGAATGCTCAAGTCAAGTGTATTCACTGTACGTTATCGTGCAGTCCGCTGTTACTGGTATAATATAATTAGCAGAAGGGTAGCATCCTTATATACAATATCATGATGGAAGTCTTTATAAAGATGAGTCCAGTGTTAAGGTTAAGATGGCTGTAAGAACAGAAAAAGATAAAATAAAGAATAAAAATGAATAAATAGTATAAAAAATATAAATAAATAATGCACAGTTACATAAGAAAGGTATATACTGTACTGTAACAAGAGAAGAAGAATGCTTAAATATAGAATTGTTTTTTTTTTAAGTTTCTAAGTGACAGCCTGATGATAAGGATACATGGCCAGAATAGACAGAATAAAATGTAAAAAAAAACTTCTCTTAACCTGGAGAATAAAAAAAAAAAAAAAATCTGCAGGGGTTCCAAGGGCAAAAGACCACGCATTTGGCATTCTGCCACTAAATACTGTATATCAAAAACACTTACCGTAGATAAGTTGGGACTTGATTTTATCATTTAATTTCTGGCATTTCATAATGTCAGTCTTATAAGTCGAATGCAGAAAACTCACGCTATTGGTTCAAGAGATTGTGAGCGAGTAACCACAGGGCACACTGTCTTTTTTTTCTATGTGGGTGCGGCAGTGCGCTGTATCAGCGTGTGCTCCTAACCCCTCTCTCTCTCTTTATTGTGCCTGCATGACCACACGGTAATACCCGAACTGTTCTGAAGCGACGTTTGCACTGTTTTGTGTTTTTTGTATCTCACACCCTCATACACCTTTACCGTAAGAGCATCCCTTATCTACGATGGAGCGTTCGATCAGAAGAAAATATGAAGCTGGTTTTCAATTAAACATCGCTGAAGTAGTGAAAGTAATTGGTAACTGCGCTTCTGCAGCAAAATTCGATGCGTCTGAGAAACTGATGTGAGATTGGAGGAGGCAAAATGTAAAAAAAAAAAAAAACTTAAGTGTTGCATTTTTAAACGGGCGTATAAGTCAGGGTCTAATTTTATGATCGATTTTTTGGGTTTCAAGACCTGACTTATATGTGAGTATATTCGGTAATCAGATTTGCTGGTTATATCAAAATGATTGTCAAGAAGTCGACAGTTGGTGAACTCTAATCCACCAGCTGCCTGGGTGTCCCCCTCAGGACATTGTCCCATGACTGTGATGGACTTTTTTGTGTAGTACCTGCTGATCACCTCCTTCATGTTGTCTTGGCAGGGCTCCTTCCCTGGGAATCTGCAGCTTGTCTTGGTTCTCCGCCCCACTGGCTTTCTGCAACGCGCCTTATCTGACTTTGTTTTTAAATTCAACAAGGATGAATTTAAAATGAAGGTGCCGGTATGTATTCTCCTACAAGCTGCCATTGCCTTTTCCTAATACTTTTGGGCATTTGTAGAATGCTGTTTGCAACTGTTAAGAGAGCAATTACTCTCATGTCCTCATTCTGTGAGGCACCTCAAAGATAAGCAGTAAGGGTCAATATCTGTGGATGCAATGGACATCATTATCTAATCTGGTGAAGTGGTCACACTTATCAGCAGAGATTACATTTATAACTGTTTTAGAGCTTCTCATTAAGGGTGGAAGTAAGCCTGTCTTATTGTGAAGGAGATTTGCCTCATTGTCATCACTTTGTATTGCAGATCATCATGCTGAGTTCAGTGACAGAATTGCACAGTTACATAGAGAGAACCCAGCTCACCCAAGAACTTGGTGGTACGCTGAAATATTGCCACAATGGGTGGATTTCCCGCAGGATTGTAAGTGTTCTGTTAAAGTGAGAACAGTCCTGAATCAGTGTTGCCACTGCTAGTAATATTTCTTGCTATTTTGATTCATTTGTCACACTATTTGCATTTGTCAGTGTGTTAGGTTTTTTTATGTTATACTACAGAAAAGGCAGTATCGTTTTTTAATAACTGCATGAGACAAATCCCTCAGTGTGATTCTTGCACTTGGCTGCATTCTGTCATGTTGCTATTCTAAGGCACCTCTACATCACCCTTCCAGCCCTTCCTTGTCATTGGACAGTTTGTCATTATTCATCAGAGCTTAAAGAGGTTTCTAGCTTGGCATCCCTGTTGCATTTTTAATCTCTTCTTGGTTTCCTAAAAAAAGAAAAATTCTGCCCCCTAATTTAATAGGCTATTGAAGATTTTGCGCTAAAAGTGAAGAAGACAGCTCAGATCCTGCAGTCATTTGGGACTGAACTTGCAGAGACTGAATTGCCAAATGACGTGGAAGCCACCAAGAGCCTCTTAACACAACACACGGAAAAGAAAGTGAAAATGAAGGTAAGAAGCACGTCATTGTCATTTGAGATTCCTGGTCATGAAGCTGAGAGCATCTTGGTAGAAGATGGAGTTCTGCAGATAGTTTTTCCTCCTTTCTAACAATGTGCTCCTGCCCTAACGTCTTTCTTAGTGATGTCAACACAATCAGACTGATATCATAAAAGATTTTCAGTGTCAATAATTTATTGACAAGTTTATTGTACTTTATACATGAGGAGGTCCAAAGCAGATGTGTACAGTAATTGCTTCCTTACAAGGCTGACAAAACCTCACCTTGGGCAATAAAAACGGAATTGTTTTAACCACAGTGGAACTGAACTAATAGCATTGTGTAAAGTCAAGTTTTTGTATTTCTCTGTGGTGATTTGTATTTGGATATTTTCAAATTGAAGTGGACAATTTATTGAAATGAACAAATGAACAGTCATCTGCCGAAAATATGATGCAGTAATTAGGAGACTCAAATGGATTTAAATGACAGGAGAGCCACAAGCTCAAAGTCCATGCAGATGGATACATAAAGTGTCGTGCAAAAGTTTGGGCACCCATTCCCAAAATGTCTGTTACTGTGAATAGTTAATTGAGCACAAGATGAACTGGTCAGCAAAAGGCATAAAGGTGACAACATTTTCTTTTCAACATTTTATACTAGATTAGTGTATTGTTTTTGTTTTGTACCATTTGTGATCATAACTGAGACCAGACATCGTGAAAAAGGTTTGGGGCAGCCACCCATAGAATTTCCCTGGCTGCAAAGGGCTTTTAGAGTAGAACAGAGTTGTTCCTTCAACTGAGTCCAAGATAGAACTGACTCATTGATGTTAAGATGGCGGCTTTAATGGCCCATATGGGAAGTGACGTCATCAAAAGGCCCTGGACCCGGAAGTGACATCATCAAAAGGACCCCAGACCCCGAAGTGACATCATTAAAAGGGCCACCTCCCCCTCATCACCCCCAGACCCGGAAGTGACATCTTCTGCACCAGATGTGATGTCATCAAAGGCCCCAGAACCGAAGTTGACGTCATCGAAGGCCACAGACCCGGAAATGACGTTATCAAAGGGCCCAGACCCGGAAGTGACATCTTCCACACCGGATGTGACGTCATAGAAGGCCCTGGAACCGGAAGTGACGTCTTCTGAGGTGCCAGAACCTGGCAGGATTTCTCTGGGAAGGTCTGCTGGGAACTGAGAAAGACAGTTAGTGCACCCAGCTGCTGCCTCTTACTCGCACGTGTGTGACACATTGTACAGTGGAAAAAAGGAAAGGAGCACCATGCAAAGGTTTGGGCACCCCAAGATATTTGAGGTCCCAGATAACTTTTCCTAATGTGGTCTCAGACCCGCATTAGCTTGTTAGGGCCAGGCTTATTCACATTTATCTTTAGGAAACCCCATGTGATGCACATTACAAAGCTGTATAAATTCTGAAACCTTGTCCCAACAATCAGCAGGCATGGGCTCCTCTAAGTAGCAGAACTCGAATTGATGCTCACAAAGCATGAGAAGGCTACAGGAAGATAGCAAAGCGTTTTCAGGTACTGTAGTTGTTTCCCAAGTTTGTAATGTTATTAAGAAATGGCAGTTAATAGAGATGGTGAAGGTCAAGTTGAGGTTTGGAAGACCTCGGATTGCACATTGGATTGCTAGAAATGCAAATAAAAACCCCCATTTGACTGCTAAAGACATTCAGGAAGATTTAGCAGACTCTGGAGTGGTGGTGCACTGTTCTACTGTGCAGTGGCCCCTCAACAGATATGACCTGGTAGAGTGAGCAGAAGAAAACATTTCCTGCATCCTAGCTACGAAATTCAGTGCCTGACGTTTGCAGATGAACATCTAAAAAAATGCCTCATGCATTTTGGAAATGAGTCCTGTGGACTGATGAAGTTAAAATAGAACCTTTTGTTCACAGTGTGCAAAGGTATGTTTTGGAGAAAAAATGGTACCAAATTCCAGGAAAAGAACACGTCTCCAACTATTAACATGTCAGTGGATCGATCAGGCTTTGGGCTTATGTTGCAGCCAGTGGCATTGGTAGAGGGAAGAATGGATTCAGAAAAATACCAGCAAATTCTGGAAGCAAACATCACACCATCTTTAAAAACGTTGAAGTTAAAATGAGGATGGGTCCAACAACAAGATAACAATCTGAAACACACCTCAAAATCTACAATGGAATGGCTCAAGAGGCGCAAGCTAATCGTTTTGCCATGGCCCTCACAGTCCCCTGACATAAACATCATTGAAAATCTGTGGCTAGACCTCAAAAGAGCAGTGCAATGCAAGACGACCCAAGCATCTTGCAGAACTAGAAGCTATGTTGGAAAATACCCCAAGTAAGTACTGAAAGACTCTTAGCTGGCTACAAAAAGCGTTTGCAAGCAGTGATGCTTGCCAAAAGGGGTCTTACTAAGTACTGGGCAAAAAAATGTGCCTGAACTTTTGCATACCACTGTAAGGACTTCAGATTCCTTCCACCCATTATGATCAATCATGTTAGTAATATTATTAGATTCAGGAGCACAGCTGCAACATTCAGATCCCTTTCAGTGTACCAAACACCTAGAAATGACAGGTTTAACAACTTTGGTAAATCAGCCCCAACACAGACAGGCACTGTGACACAAGTCCAAAAGCACACACTTTTTATTTCTTTTTCTTTTCTTTTCGCAGCACACAATGCCCACAATTCTCCAACAAGTAATGCTCAGTCCTTTTCTCTTTCTTACTTCTCTTTTGCTGCCTCCTCTCCTCTCCTCGCAAGCTCTGTCCTCTAGGAATTGAGTGAGGCGGCCTCTTTTATATTAAACCCGGAAGTGCTCCAGCTGCACTCCCATTAGCTTCCGGCAGCACTCTCGAGTGTGGCGGAAGTGCTGCATGGGCACCTGGAAGTACTCCAGGTGTTCCCGGATCTTCTTCTGGCAGCACTTCTGAGTGTGGCGGAAGTGCTGCCATATAGGGCTTCATAATTATATATATATATATATATATATATATATATATATATATATATATATATATATATATATATATATACACACTTCCTTAGAAGGCTGGCATCCTTCAACATCTGTAATAAGATGCTGCCGATGTTCTATCAGACGGTTGTGGCGAACGCCCTCTTCTACACGGTGGTGTGCTGGGAGGCAGCATAAAAAAGAGGGACGCCTCACGCCTGGACAAACTGGTGAGGAAGACAGGCTCTATTGTAGGCATGGAGCTGGACAGTTTGACATCCGTGGCAGAGCGACGGGCGCTGAGCAGGCTCCTGTTAATCATGGAGAATCCACTGCATCCATTGAACAGGATCATCTCCAGACAGAGGAGCAGCTTCAGCGACAGACAGACTGCTGTCACCGACCTGCTCCACTGACAGACTGAGGAGACCCCACACTATGCGACTCTTCAATTCCACCCAAGGGGGTAAACATTAACATTATACAAAGTTATTGTCTGTTATACCTGCATTGTTATCACTCTTTAATTTAATATTGTTTTTTATCAGTTTGCTTCTGCTGGGGTATGTGAATTTCCCCTTGGGATTAATAAAGTATCTATCTATCTATCTATCTATATAATTGTCCAGGCGCCCCCTGGCGGCGGCCACAATCCCCAGCAGGGTTGAGCTTCCAAGCTCCAATTCCGTGGCCCCAATACAAACCGGGGGGCTGCCCTCTCATGTACCAGGGGAGGTATCGTCTCTCTCCTGTTCCTTCCATAAAGGCATCCCGGCCGGGCAAAGGCCCCAGCCATCTGTTACACCACTTATCCATCCATCCATTATCCAACCCACTATATCCTAACTACAGGGTCACGGGGGTCTGCTGGAGCCAATCCCAGCCAACACAGGGCGCAAGGCAGGAAACAAACCCTGGGCAAGGCGCCAGCACACCACTTATATTAACAGTAAATTGATAGTATGAATGTAACCTGACACTTGTGTCTAAACCAGTCACATTTCAGTTGTTCCCAAATTATGAAAGTTGGAGCACTGACACGTTCTGTTCTTCTTTTAGGGTCGTGTTTTGAGTCACTGGCGAGGGCTAAGCTGGCGGCTTTCGTGTTTTACTGTTGAATTCCTTGACCATAAGTGGGTGACGCTGACAGCCTAAAGTAGACACATTTGAATGTTGCTTTTTTTATTTGTCAAGTTAAATCTTTTCACAAATAAAATTCTGAACCCCGCTTAATCCAAGTCAAGGTTGTGGAAGGGCTGGAGTTCGTCCTGTTAGCTTCGGTTGAAGACACATAAGAGACTCTAAAAACACAAGTCCCCATAGTTCTTGAATGTAAAAACTGGTAGGTTACTTAGTGCCACCCAGGTTTTGAAGAGGGAGCTTGAAAATTTATTTTGGTGCCAAGCATCACTAGAAACTAGTTTTGTAATTCTTTTATAATGTTATCTGTGTCATAAATGTCAATTGCACTATATTCAGCAAAACAAGATATAAAACATATATTTACATTCACCACCTTTGGTGAATAACATGGAGTCAGCACTGTATTGGAACAGAAGAATGCATAGAAGATGAACGGTTCCACCTGATTTTTATTGTTTAAAAACCATTGGATGCTTGTGTGAATTCCTGGGTGTCTAACTCCTGTGTGCTTTGGCTTCACTGTTTTCAAGACTGACCTGAGGATGGCTTTGGGTCAAGGCCACGAACTGCTCAAGAACATCAATGAGCCGCTCGACAAGGACCCTGATTACAAGCTCAATCAAGATGAAGTTGAAAACCTGAACACAGTTCAGAGGTGAGAGAAGTCATTCCTGTGAAATAGTCGGTAAGCAGGTATCACGCTTTTGGTTTTTTAATAAAGAAAACCTTTTTGGAACAACAATATGAAACCAAAATCCCCCACCCATTCCTCAACCCCCAGCTCAGGTACATATTACTATACAGTTTCTTCCAGCAGGAGGGTATACAGTCTATTTAATAAATGTGGATACAGCCTGCCTTTGCACTTTGTTAGACATTGGCAACTGGACTTTATGAGGCCTTTAAAAGAAATATCAGTAACACTTGGCATACAATTCACATCACATGGTTGTTTTCTGAAAAGGCGTAAAAGAAATAGAAGATTTTTTAACATACAAAAACCCTGCTCAATTGGATTTAAATTGGGTGACTGACTTGGCCAGTCAAGAATTTTCCATTTTGTAGCAATTTTTGTGTTGCCTTAGCAGTATTTTTGGATCATGTTGTGTGATGAAGCGCCGTTAATTGAGTTTGGAGAATTTACTGGAACTTGAGCAGATCAGATTTTTCCAGACACCTCAGAATTCATTGTGCCACTGCCATCAACAGTTCCATGATCAATGAAGAGAAATGTACCAGGACCTGTGGCAGCCATACATGCCCAAGCCATAACACCCACACCACCATGTTTAACAGATGAGGTGGTCTGCTTTGGATCTTGAGCAGTTCCTTTTCATCTCCACACTTTTGCTCAGGTTCAACTTTGTCTTGTCTGTCCACAAGACCTTTTCCCAAAATTCTTCATGCTCTTTTGAGTCCTTTTTCACAAACTGTACTCACACCATTGTGACTATTAGTTTGCATCTTGCAGTGCGCCCTCTGTGTTTCTATTCATGAAGTCTTCTGCAGATAGTCGTCTCTGACACACACACACACACATCTGAAGACCGTTTCTGATCTGTCAGACAGAAACTGGGGGCTTTTTTTTTTTTTACCATAGTGAGGATTCTTCTGTCATCAGCAGTGGAGGTCTTCCTTGGCCTACCAGTCCCTTTGAGATCACTAAGCTCACCTGTGTGTTCTTTCTTCTCTATTATATTGCAGTTGATTTTGGTCATCCTAAGGTTTCACTGATGTCTCAAATTGTTATATTCTTGTTTTTCAGCCTTATAACGGTTTCTTTGACTTTCATCAGCACTGCTCTTGTCCTTATGTTGAACAACTACAGACTCCAAAGATAGTCTGTAGATAGAAGCAAGTCGGGGTATCTTATGCCTGTTCTAATGAAGCAATAAAAAAACCCTTTGACGCCAATTGTTTTAAACATCATGATGCCCTGAGATAAGGGGACAATGTATAAAAAGTGTTGTCATTTCTACATGGCGTGAAGAAATATATGCAGTGCCTTTGAATGAAATTCTGCAACAGTCACTTTAATCACGCCTAAATTGTTTGATTTGTAATTTTTAACTGTGAAGCAAATGGGGAAATCAAAGGAAAATGAGTCTTTCTCCCATACATTATGGAGGGCACTCTATGTATTTACTGTTACATAATCGTATCAAATATCTCGGCGTTCTTTCACCTGACTCATCCATATTTGTAGGCTGAGCCATATGTTCTCTTTTTCAGAGATTATTATTGTTTCTTTTTCTATCAGGCAGCTTTGCTTTCCAGGCTGTAGTCCAGACTCTCTTTTCAATTTAATTACTGCACATTTCTAACTGTGAACTTTTTAAGCTTTTAATTATGGCTTAGTCTTCCTCCACAGCAGTTTTTTTTTTTTTTCAGATGAATAGAGATTTACTGTAATAATAATAATTCGCTTTCATTTATCGTTTTTCTCACTACTCAAAGTGCCTTCTTTGCAGTGAGGACCCATGATCCCCTTAGTGCGAGCAGAAGCACTACGACTGCACTACCTGTGTGAATAGTTCTGATGGCCCCTGACAATCCAGTATCGTTATCCTGTAGTGCTTTGTCATGTGTTTTCTCAAACATTGGTTCACATTCAGTAGCTGACGTCTGCAATATTTAGCCACATGACATCTCCAATACAAATTCAGCTTCCAGGACTAAAGATAGAAAATCATGACACTTCAGATACACTGCAGAATACAGCAGCCTGTTCAAAAGAGATGCAGATGGTGGTGGCGGGCTGTCAATTAGCAGGCGGCGTCATTACGTTAGTTAGGAATAGAAGCGTTTTATTGATTAGTGGCATGGCCACAATTTCCCTTTTTTTGGATTTGCTTTTAGCATTTCAGTCCCTGCTTTCTATTGGTGTACAAAGGAGGTGAACATAATACAATACAATACAATACAGTTTATTTTTGTATAGCCCAAAATCACACAGGAAGTGCCGCAATGGGCTTTAACAGGCCCTGCCTTTTGACAGCCCCCCAGCCTTGACTCTCTGAGAAGACAAGGAAAAACTCCCAATAAAAACCTTGTAGGGAAAAATGGAAGAAACCTCGGGAAAGGCAGTTCAAAGAGAGAACCCTTTCCAGGTAGGTTGGGCGTGCAGTGGGTGTCAAAAGTAGGGGGTCAATACAATACAATATACAGAACAGAACAATTCCTTAATACAGCATAATAATAAAATTTTAGAATACGGTTTAACAGTAGATGATATGACATAATTAGGTTTGGATATTTTTAGAGTCCTGGAGACCTCATCCATCTAGCTGCATCTCCATTTGGCCATGCCACGGCTGAAACATTGCTCCGATGAAAGGACCCTCTTTCCCATGATTCCTGTGATCCTCCATCAGGGATGACTTTACCTTAGGCAGGCAAACAACTTGGCAGGTGGGCCGTGGCACCAATGGCCACATTTGGGTACCGAGAAAAGAAACAGAATAGGTGAGGGTTAGTATTCAAATATAATTATCATGTTACTTATGTTATAGTGCTAATGACTAACAACAGAGATGCAGTATGTACAGTTAATCAGCAGCTCTAGTCAGGATATGCTAAACTGAAGTAGTGAGTCTTCAGCCGGGATTTAAAGGCTGAGACCGAGGGGCATCTCTTATGGAAGCAGGAAGACCATTCCACAGTTTAGGGGCCCTGTAACTAAAAGCTCGACCTCCCACTGTTATTTTATTAATCCTTGGAATCCTAAGCAGACCGGCATCTTGAGATCTTAATGTGCTCAGGTTTGTAAGTCATGATAAGTTCAGACAAGTAAGCGGACCTTGGCCATTTAATGCTTTATATGTTAAAAGGAGGATTTTGAAATCTGCCCTGAACTTAACTGGGAGCCAGTGTAAAGATTTAAGAACTGGGGTTATGTGTTCATATTTTCTTGTTCTTGTAATAATTCTTGCAGCGGCATTTTGGATTAACTGGAGGCTGTATAGAGAACAGTTTGAACAGCCAGTGAACACCGCATTGCAGTAGTCAATCCTACTAGAGATAAATGCATGAATTAATTTCTCACAATCCTGTTTATTTAGAAAGCGCCTTAATTTCCTAATATTTTTAAGATGGAAAAAACAGGTTTTGGACGACTTTGTAATATGCGCTTTAAATGACATGCTAGAGTCAAAGATAACTCCTAGATTGCGGGCTGATTCAGTAAAATTAATTGGGATTCCAACTGAGTTAAATGACGACAAAATATTGCTGTGATCAGCGTCATTCCCTCAACAATTAACATCTCTGTTTTATCTGTATTTAAAGACAAGTAGTTCTCATTCAGAACATAAGTGAACAGCATGCAAAGCCAGGGGGCAAAATCTCGTCTCTTACATGCATAATATAGAAAGTTTTAAAGAAAACCAACACAAGAGTTAGAAAAAAATGGCCCTGGTCCTGTTTGTACCTTGGCTAGTAAGCTTTCTTTGGCGTGAGATAATTGCAAATTCAGCTCTTCACACATCCTCATGTGTTCTGTAAGCTGGTGCACCCACACATTTGCTCTGCTCTGTGATGTTGTCTCTTACGTTGTGTACTCCACTATTTTAACCAGTTTTTATGACAAATGCCTTATTCTGGTGTTGTAGTTTGATCAGATGGGTTCTTCAAACAGGAGAATGTTGTACTTATTTTGAAAGCCGTTCAATGCTGACAGATATTGATTTCTTTTTACTGGTCAAACTGATATTCAGATGCTTGAGCAAATCTGAGTGCCAAGTCGGTGACGTTTTATGCAGCTGCAATGGTTATACAGCTAACTTGTTTTCAGGCCCTTCACATTGCTTTCTTCTGATTGCAGGTTGCAGGGTCAGCTGAATGAGACAGAAGCCGCTTTTGATGAGTTCTGGGACCGGCATCATCTTAAGCTTGAGCAGTGCCTGCAGCTTCGCTACTTTGAGCAGGACTTCCGAGAGGTGAGGCAAGAAAATAAGTTCAATGGATGAGAACGATGAAAGCAGCAGCAGCAGCAGCTGAATTGTTGCTGCTTTTCAGTTAAATGGGGTGATATGTCTGGCCCTGTGCCACGTGGGATGTCTTTGTGGGAGGATTGGTGCCAACTTAGGCCTTTCAAACTCTGAAATTAGCATAAAAATAAAAACTTTCCCGCAGCTTTGCAATTGGATCTTTCTGAGTGTGAAGGTTCTGCTGGATACTTTCTTGTTGGTAACTTTGTTGGGCATGTTTAGGGGAACGCAAGTTTGTGAACTTCTTTCTTCAAATTCTGCCACAGTGTGCTGGATTTAAGTTGGGTTTTTACATTTTGCAGTTAACTAAATTTTCTTTTTAGTTGAGTTCATACATTGAGAGACAGCCCAACACTCCTGTTCTCAGAGGGCTGCTTTGACTATGGAAGGAACCAGTCCGCTCAGAGTTAAGCTACTCACAGTATTGTTTGCTAATTGCTACACTACGTGATTGTAAGCAATTAAAACTGTGATTGAGAGCTTGGTATCCTTTGTTATTCAGCTTACCTGGTTGCCATAGTCATGACAGTTTCACATGGAACGTATTTAACATACTGCATATCTGAAAGGTTGTCGGTTCAAATCCTATTACTGCCAGAAGGGATCCTACTCCATAAGACCTTTAAGCAAGGCCCTTAACCTGAAAACTGCTCCAGAGGTGATGTGCAATGGCTGAACCTGCCGTCTAATCTGTGAAAAGACCATTTTCCCTCAGGGACTAATAAAGTACATTATTAAAAATTATATATATATACACACACACACACACAAACACACACTATATTGCCAACAGTATCGGGACCCCCCTCCAAATCATTGAATTCAGGTGTTCCAGTCACTTCCATGGCCACAAGTGTATAAACTCAAGCACCTCAGCATGGAGGTGGCCTCTAACAAACATTGGTGAAAGAATGGGTCGCTCTCAGGAGCTCAGTGAATTCAAGCCTGGTACTGTGATAGGATGCCACCTGTGCCATAAGTCCATTAGTGAAATTTCCTCGTTACCAAATATTCCACGGTCAACTGTTAGTGGTATTATTAACAAAGTGGAAGCAATTGGGAACAACAGCAACTCAGCCACAAAGTGGAAGGCCACGTCAAATCACAGAGCGGGGACAGCGCATGCTGAGGTGTGCAGAAGTCGCCAACTTTCTGCAGAGTTGATAGCTACAGACCTCCAGAAGCTCAAGAACAGTGCAGCGTAGAGAGAGAGAGCTTCATGGAATGGGTAGCTATGGCCGATCAGCTGCAGCCAAGCCTGATATCACCAAGTGCAATGCAAAGCCTCGGATGCAGTGGTGTAAAGCCCACCGCCTGCCACTGGACTCAAGAGCAGTGCAGACGTGTCCTCTGGAGTGACGAATCACACAATCCGATGGATGAGTCTGGGTCTGCCGGTTGCCAGGAGAACGGGACTTGCCTGACTGCATTGTGCCAAATGTAAAGTTTGGTGGAGGGGGGGATTATGGTGTGGGGTTGTTTTTCTGGGGTTGCCCCTTAGTTCCAGTGAAAGGAACTCTTAATGAGTCAACTTACAAAGCCATTTTGGACAGTTTCATGCTCCCAACTTTGCGGATGGCCCCTTCCTATTCCAACATGACTGTGCACAAATACATAAAACAAGGTCTATAAAGAAATGGAGGAGCGAGTTTGGTGTGGAGGAACTTGACTGGCCTTCACAGAGCCCTGACCTCAACCTGACAGAACACCTCTGGGATGAATTTGAGCGGAGAGTGCGAGCGAGCCAGGGCTTCTACTCCAACATCAGTGCCTGACCTCACAAATGCTCTCCTGGTCACAAATCCCCATCAACACACTCCTACACCCGAAGAGCTGAAGGTGTTAGAGCTGCTAAGGGTGGGCCAACTCCATATTAAAGCCTATGTATTAAGAATGGGATGTCATTAAAGTTCATGTGTGTGTAAAGGCAGGGGTCCCAATACTTTTGCCAGTACTGTATATATATATTGTAATATGTGGGTCACAGACTTACACAAGAGAAGAGCCGGTGAGTTGAGGTTTCCGAAAAAAAAAAAAAATCTTTATTGTTGTCGAGACAGGAATATGATCAAAGCATTTATCTAAATGGGAGCTGTCATTTCAGCACACACAAACACAGCAAACACGCATTGATGTTGACATCATCGTCCACAAGCTCACTTCTTCTGATTAAAAGAACAGATAGCCTTCCTCAGACAGAAAACTGAAAGTGAGCCTACGGCCAGGTCGGGGACCAGTTTTAAATGTTCCCCACATCAACTAGCTGCCGACAGACATATTACGCAGGAAGCCTGTGAACTTGAAGTTGGACTGTGATGGCACACAGCGCAGTTGGGTTGTTGTCGGGGTCTCAGAAATCTGAATATATTGTCAATCCTCATTCAGGCACAGCGCAGTTGGGTTGTTGTCGGGGTCTCAGAAATTTCTCATTCACACTTTGAGCACTAGTTTACAGAGTGCAAAGTTCATCCTGGACGCACATCATCAACGTACATGTGTAAAAAGTGCCTTCAGTAAAGTTCAGTCCTCTTATCAATCCTTCTTAGCTACCTTCTGCATGTGATGTTTCTGTTTTCAGGTAAAGGCATCCTTGGATTTGGAATCTGAGCGACTGTCATCATCCTCAGACTTTGGAAACACCTCAGCACATGTGGAGTACCTTCTGCGGGAGCTCACCAGCCATGAGGAGAAAACCTGTGTAAGAAAAACTGAGATCTCATTCATGTTATGACTGGTTCAGGTCTTTACTCTATTTGCCGTTATATAATTTTTAGTAATGCTTTTTCTTTTGGGAATGTGTGGAAGAGGAATAAAGTCTTTGTCAGCATTATGTCACAGCACAGAAGGCTCTTAAAAATAAAGGGTGCCAGAAAGGTTCTTCAGAGCGATGCCATGGGGGAACCATTTTGGGTTCCCAAAAGACCCCTTCACATGAAGGTTCCAGAAAGAATCTTTCTTTATTTAGATCCATAACAGTCTCCATACAGAAAATAATCATGGCTAGATGGTAACAGATTAGTGAAATACCAAGAGGTCGAGATTAGTGCCTACAATAACACATGCTAAGGTTTTCTTAATCATGTTAGTTTCCTGCTATTTAGGATACCATACATTAAAGATTTCATTCTACATATAAGGAAGCTTTTCAAAACACAAAGAACCAACTTCATATGCAAATAACCCATCCCAGAATGAAAGGGTGTGTGTGTTGAATAAATAATACTACGAGGAACTACACAACCCAGTAAAGAACCAGTGTATTTAAGAGTGATGGGTGTCTTTTTTAGAAGGAGAGGGCTTTATTGGATTATTCTTTCTTGTTGTGCAGTTGTTTTTCCTTTGCATGTATAATAGAATTTGTTTTAAGTGTTTAATAGCTGTTTGAATAACTAATACTGTGCGGCGAAAATGTCAAATGGCCTGCATTTGTTTAACAGGAACTTCTAGACAGAGCAAAGGACCTTGCATCTGAGGGGGACAAGCTTATCAGGGACAATCATTATGCAGTGGATTCTATTTCCCCCAAATGTAATGAACTCCGACTTTTGACAGAGGATTTGGCTGCCTGTTTACAAACAAAGAAAGCACAACTTCATAAGTCACTGGAGCTGCATCAGTCACTGGAAAGGGTGGGTCTGCTATGCATTTCATTTCAGCTTGGCTGCACATTGGTAGTTTATTTTAAGCCTCTTGGCAGTTAGCTTGTCAGGCTTGTTTTTTTATTATGTCATAACAACTATTGAATGCACATAATAAATACAGAAATTGGTATGTAGTGTTGCATCAGCACAGCATGAATCTTACAGTGATTCTTTGAGACAGTTAGAGATACAGATTAATGAGTATCTTATATATAAATGTCTACGTGTAGAAGTTTGTCTGTCTGTCCGTCCGGCCCAGAAGTGCGAGGCTACAACATGAAACTCAAAGAAAGCGACTCTGTCGCCAAAGTGGAACCTCCGACAAAAGACAAACTTGCTAAGCCGCTAATGCACAAGCGAGGCAAGGATATCTGCAAAACGATGAGCTCCGAAGAGAGAGAAACTCGCTTAGCTGCTGATAGACAAGGGGGGCGGGAACATCCACAAAATGAAACCTCAGAGGAGAGAAAAACTCATTTAGCCACTAATACACAAGTGAGGCGAGCACATCAGCAAAACGAAACCTCAGAGAACAGAGCAACTTGCTTAGCCGCTAATACACAAGCGAGGCGAGCACATCGGCAAAACGAAACGACCGAATAGAGAGAAACTCACTTACCCGCTGATAGACAAGGGGGGTGACCACGTCCACAAAATGAAGCATCCTAGGAGAGAGAAACTCACTTAGCCTCTAATACACAAGCGAGGAACAAACATCTGCAAAACGAAACCTCTTAGTAGAGAGAAACTTGCTTAGCCGCTAATACACAAGCGAGGCGAGCACATCGGCAAAACGAAACATCCGAGAACAGAGCAACTGTTTAAAGTGGCAACACATGCTTCTGACAGTTTGTAGCTGTGTTTATCCAAAATTACCAAAGTTCTGCAGCTTTTACTTCATAGGATAATTCAAGCAAAAGTGTGAAGTGTGTTAATTCCACAGACAAAATATGTTTGGTTTAAAAATTTTAGTTAAATTTCAACACAAAACAGTTCACACAAAATAGAGAAAAAAATGATATTAAAGAAAAGGTCTTGTTTAAGAAAAGTTATAGTTAAGGCTTATATATCTTGTTTCATTTTCCACAGTTTGGTCATACAGTTGTATTATGCACATTAAAGCGCACGTTCATTTCAAAATGGTTAACACGGTCAGAAAACTGTTTGCCATCTCCTGTTTGAAAGCATGCACAGAAAGCATTTGATAAGGTGCCACATGAGAGGTTGGGCATCAAACTAAAAGAAGTGGCAGTTCAGGGTGATGTTTTTAGATGGGTGCAGAATTGGCTCAGACACAGGAAGCACAGAGTGATGGTGCCAGGAACCTCATCAGAACTGGCCGATGTTAAGAGTGGTGTTCCACAGGGGTCGGTGCTGGGGCCGCTAATATTTTTAATATATATAAATGATTTAGATAGGAATATAAGTAACAAGCTGGTTAAATTTGCAGATGATACCAAAATAGGTGGATTAGCAGATAATTTGGAATCCGTTATATCATCACAGAAGTACTTGAATAGCATTCAGGCTTGGGCAGATTTGTGGCAGATGAAATTTAATGTCAGTAAATGTAAAGTATTACACATAGGAAGTAAAAATGTTAGGTTTAAATACACATTGGGTGGTCGGAAAATCAAGAGTACACCTTATGAGAAGGATTTAGGAGTCATAGTGGACTCTAAGCTATCGACTTCCCGACAGTGTTCAGAAGCCATTAAGAAAGCTAACAGAATGTCATGTTATATAGCGCCTTGATGTGTGGAGTACAAGTCACAGGAGGTTCTGCTCAAGCTTTATAACATACTTGTGAGGCCTCATCCGGAGTCCTGTATGCAGTTTTGGTCTCCAGGCTACAAAAAAGACATAGCAGCACTAGAGAAGGTCCAGAGAAGAGCGACTAGGCTGATTCAGGGCTACAGGGGATGAGTTATGAGGAAAGATTAAAAGAGCTGAGCCTTTACAGTTTAAGAAAAAGAAGATTAAGAGGTGACATGATTGAAGTGTTTAAAATGATGAAGGGAATTAGTACAGTGGATCAAGACTGTTATTTTAAAATGAGTTCAATAAAAACATGGCGACACAGTTGGAAACTTATCAAGGGTAAATTTTGCACAAACAGGACGTTTTTCTTTAGAGAAAGAACGATAGTATCTTGGAATAAGCAACCAAGCAGTGTGGTAGACAGTAGGGCTTTAGGGACTTTCAAAATTCGACTTGATGTTATTTTGGAAGAGCTAAGTGGATAGGACTGGCGAGCTTTGTTGGGCTGAAAGGCCTGTTCTTGTCTAGAGTGTTCTAATCTTCTAATGTTTAGGGATGCAAAAATTGTAAATCTACTGAAAATTTAAAGCTAAAATTTCCCCCCAGTCGTAATACTTTCCTTATTTATATACCGTGTATAAAATATATATAGTGTTGTATCTGTTGCACATGTAAGGAGAATAAAATGGCAATGCTTGTTAATCTTTTTCATTGGAATATTTTTTTAATCATTTTATCCTCCTTTTTAAAAAAAAAAAAGGATTGAGTTTAGATGATTCACTCAATGTAAAGTTATTTAAAATCTCAAATTAAGAATACAGGAATGCAAGTATGTGAGAATAAGATCCATCCACCTTAATAAATGGTTAAGTGTCTATGTGCCTGTCCAGTTGCTGTGTCTCTGTCATTCCAATATATGGCACATCAGATGCATTTTTAATAATACTTTCAAAACTCAACTTGATATTTATTTTGGAAGAAATAAGTGGATAGGACAGGCGAACTGTTTTGGGCTGAATGGCCAGTTTTTGTCCAGATTATTCTAATAAAACAGTCCATGCTAACAGTCAGCTGCTTCCTAATTGGCTTAATTAACACTCTGTTTTACAGATACAGCTAAGAAGTTCTATCTCATGTTAACTTACAGGGGGTAAAAGGCTATGCCAGACTCTAGGTAGCTATAAGGAACTGATGGTGTATAGAAATTAGGCAAACACTATATGAATCTAACATCAAACAACTTTCTAAGATTGGCTCTTACATAGTTCATTCATAACTAAATTTAGAAAATGCCTGTCATACCCCGAAAATCAATCAAATGCACTCTTGTTGTAGACTGCAATCATTTTTAAAATCTCCTGCTCATTTTAACTGTTTCTAGAGTACTATCATTTGACAAGAAAAGACTTGGTCACACTTTTAATGCAATGATGCTTCTCTCTGTGAAACTCCAGGCTGCCCAGTGGTGTGATGAAGGCATCTATCTGTTAGCCTCACAACCTGTGGACAAATTTCAGTCTCAAGAAGGCGCCGAGTCCGCCTTACAGGAGATTGAGAGGTTTTTGGAGACTGCTTTAGGCCAGAGGCTAGATGACATGGGATTGCTTTCTAAGGATTATGTCAGCATACTGAATGATGAATTCAAGGTGAGTAAACTTTGATTTCTACTCTTTACCAAGGAAGTAAATCCTAAGGAATGCCTAGTAAAACACATATAACTCTCAAACTGAATTCTGTGAAGCGACATGCATAGTATTATTGATTTACCTAAACCAATAATGCAATGTCTATAACAAAGTATTCACCCCCTTGGACGTTTACATATGCATTGTTACACAACACTGAATTACAGTGGATTTGATTTGGCTTTGTGACACTGATCCACAGAAGGACACTATAAAAAATGAAAACAGATCTTTGCACAGTGGTCAAGAGGTTGGGAGTATGCGCTTATTACAGCACGTTGCTGCTCCCACCACACGACAAACCACCCGAATTGAGATCTGAGTGCAGCCGTGCATCAGGTGACACCTCAACACCAGAAGAGTGTGAGGATTTTTACAGTGGCTGGAGTGCCAATCCAAGGTTTACCCTGTAGGTTGGAGGTCCTTGCAGGGCTAACAGTGATCTAAATTAATTACAAATATAAAACACAAAATAAGTATTTAGTTAATATTAAATAAGTATCCGTATTTAGTAGTTGGCAGCCATGACAGCCTTGAATCTGCCTTTACAGGTCACTTTCTCTATCAGCTTTCAAAGTCTGCACACTGTCATTTTTCTGCATTCTTCTTTGCAGGACTGCCAAAGCGTTGTCAGTTTGCATAGAGATTGTGAGTGTGCAGCCTTTTTTAGTCCATTTACAAATTTTTAATAGAGTTGACATCTAGAATCTGCAGCAGTGATGCCTACCCCTCCCGTGTGTCTCTGACACTTGATTTTGCGGTTTTCAATATACATGCTGACTTGGTTCACAAAAGTGAAATATGCAGTATAAACCGCCAGTGATAAAAATGTGTAGTTACAAGAGCTAACAAAACCAGCACTGTAGAAAAAACATTTCAGATTTAGGCTCAAAACTCTTTGAGAAACCCATCTAAATATGATCAAGTTATGTATTCTGTATATTCGTTCAGTTTCAACCTTTGTAAAGGAGCACACTTCAGTAAGAGCTGTGTAAGTTATATTTTGCATCACGGAAATCATAGGCCCTAGATATTGCAGCTGGCACCCTGCCCGGGGTTTGTTTCCTGCCTTGTGCCCTGTGTTGGCTCGGATTGGCTCCAGCAGACCCCCGTGACCCTGTAGTTAGGATATAGTGGGTTGGATAATGGATGGATGGATAGGTTTTGCATCTGACACTACAAATGGGATAGTTCTGTGTATTAAGATTCCCACTCCCCAGTTTTCTTTATATAGCTAGTGTGAAAAATGTGTCCAGACCACTGTCATTGCAATCAAAGCTGATCCTTGCTTAATAAGTGAGACTCCTGTAAAAATACTATCATGGCATTTAGACTTAAGCGCAAGAGTACTTTCTTTCTCTTTATTTCATGATTGAAACCCTTAACATTCAAGTTCTCAAAGTTCATTATTTGGTCATTGAAATATTTCCTTTCAACTTTTGTTGACATTTTGTAGTCTTAGGTTAAGGTAGTACATTGTACGTATAAGTTTGACATAACTGTAAAACTTGGCAATAATGTGAAATCTATGAAGTGTATTGTTATGTTGTCACTAACGGTTATTGGGATATAATGGATAAAATAGAAGTAGGATTGTTCTCTTTCTCTCCAACCCTTACTCCATCAACCCAATTGTCCCAATGCAAGTGAGTTAAGCCCCACTTTGCATAGTCCCAATAGATAAGATTGAATTCAGTGTTTTATTTTTGCATAAATCAGTTTTTGTACCCTTCTACAAATACAAATTAGTGAAATTAATTAAAAAATAGAGCTCTAAAGATGTAAGCGAAACTTGAGCAGACACTATATGTCCATTTGATCAAGAGAAGCAAGCCCTTTGAGTTGTAATGTTCTCATATTCTTGTGCTTCTTTCCTCATGAATCTGCAGGAGCGCATCCAGAAGGTGTTCCAGAAGCAGGACACAATGCAGGAAATGTTTGAAAAACGGCGGATGAGCCTGAAGAAGTTGGCCATTAAACAGGCTCGTCCCGTTCAGCCAGTGGCTCCAAGGCCTGAGGCTTTCATCAAGTCTTCTCGTTTATCTCCAGGTATCTTAGTAACATAGAAAGAAACACAGAGATATTCTAAAGTATACTTTAAAAAGCTAGTAAATTAAACCAAAATGAAATTTGTCTCTAGTAGCTAGTTTTAAAAAAACATTGGCTTCCATTTTATTTTACTGACTACACTAGTGAGACATTCCTGCTGGTGTGGCCTTTGATTAAAGGGAGCTTTTGATCACATGAGGTGATGTCGGAACATATTATTTACAAATGAGTTGAGGACTCTGTCATGAATACGCTCCACTCCCAGAAGACTCATTATAGAAATCATTATAGCAAAACAGTATAGCTTGGATCAAGCCTGCTTACAGTAAGAGGGAACTCACCACTACACTGTGTGCACAATTATTAGGCAAGTGAGTATTTTGACCATATCATCATTTTTATGCGTATATTCCAACTCCAAGCTGTATTAACTTGAATGCTTATTGGATTTAAGCACGTGAGGTGATGTGTATTTGTGTAATGAGGAAGGGTGTGGCCTAAGGAGATCAACACCCTATATCAAGGTGTGCAGAATTATTAGGCAGCTAGTTTTCCTCAGGCAAAATGGGCCAAAAAAGAGATTTAACGGACTCTGAAAAGTCAAAAAGTCTTTCAGAGGGATGCAGCACTTTTGGAATTGCTAAGATATTGGTGTGTGATCACAGAACCATCAAACATTTTGTTGCAAATAGTCAACAGGGTCGCAAGAAACGTGTTGAGAACAAAAGACGCAAATTAGCTGCCAAAGATTTGAGAAGAATCAAACGTGAAGCTACCAGGAACCCATTATCCTCCAGTACTTTCATATTCCAGAGCTGCAACCTACCTGGAGTGCCCAGAAGTACAAGGTGTTCAGTGCTCAAAGACATGGCCAAGGTAAGGAGGGCTAAAACCCAACCACCACTGAACAAGAAACATAAGTTGAAACGTCAAAACTGGGCCAAGAAATATCTGAAGACAGATTTTTTTCAAAGGTTTTATGGACCGATGAGATGAGAGTGACTCTTGATGGACCAGATGGATGGACCTGTGGATCAGTAATGGGCACAGAGCTCCACTCCAACGTGGAGGTGGGGTACTGGTATGAGCTGGTATTTTAAAGATGAGCTAGTTGGACCTTTTGCATTGAAGATGAACTCAAAATCAACTCCCAAACCTACTGCCAGTTTTTCGAAGACACTTTCTTCAAACAGTGATACAGGAAAAAGACCATGATTTTTATGCAGGCCAATGCTCCATCACTTGCATCGAAGTTCTCCACTGCGTGGCCAGCCAGTAAAGGCCTTAAAGATGAAGGAATAATGACATGGCCCCCCTTCCTCATCTGACCTAAACCCTATCGAGAACCTGTGGGCACTTCTTAAACGCTAGATTTACGGGGGAGAAAAACAATACACCTCTCTGAAGAGTGTCTGGGAGGCTGTAGTCACTGCTCCACAAAAGCTGATCGTCAACAGATCAAGAAACTGACAGACTCCATGAATGGAAAGGCTTATGACTGTTATTGGAAAGAAGGGTGGCTATATTGGTCATTGATTGATTGATTTATTTTTTGAAATGTCAGAGATGTTTATTTGTAAATTTTGAGGTGTTTGTTTATTATTCTCACTATAACAGATGAAAATAAACAAGTGAGATGGGAAAATTTTCATTTTTCCTTTAGTTGCATAATAAATCTGCACACTAATAGTTGCCTAATAATTGTGCACATATGTATTCCCCTGATGATGTTCACACTCACATTTCCGTTGTGAAACATTCAGGTTTCAGGTTTATTAACATTTTGGATTGACTGATAGCACTGTGTTTGTTCCATATTAAACTTAATCCTCTAAAATACAACTTGCCTAATAATTGTGCACACAGTGTAGATAGATAGATAGATAGATAGATAGATAGATAGATAGATAGATAGATAGATAGATAGATAGATAGATAGATAGATAGATAGATAGATAGATAGATAGATAGATAGATAGATAGATACTTTATTAATCCCAAGGGGAAATTCACATAATCCAGCAGCAATATACTGATACAAAGAAACAATATTAAATTTAATAGTAATAAAAATGAAAAAAAATAAATAAATAATTTTATAATTTAAATTTTAAATTTTATAATTTAAAAAAAAATCTTTCAATTTGCAAGCATTAGTCAGTAAAACCTTAGTCAAGGTAAAATGTCAAATAAGCCTGCAGGTTTGATAAGATTTAGAGAGTGTACATTAGAACAACAGGCATTAGAACAGGTATTCAGCCCAACAAAGCTCACCAGTCCTATCCACTGTCGCAGTAGGGGGCAGTAGTGCTCCCTTCAACCCTCAGGTACCACGCCAAACACCTGGTAAAAGTGCTACAATTATTCTTTTTATTATAACAACGTGCACTAAGCACCCTCCACTCCACACTATTCATAAACCACAATAACAATAATAATCACAATCCTCCACTCCCAGACGCGTTGCCCTCCTACCACCCAGCTCAGCTCGCCGTCTGGGAGTTCCCTCAGTCCTTTTATATTCCCTGACCCGGAAGTGTTCCCAGTCCCCAGTCCATGTGATCTTGTATCACTTCCGGGTCAGGTAAAAAGTACTTTTCTTCATCCTGGAAGTCCGTCGCTCTTCC
Source organism: Polypterus senegalus (assembly GCF_016835505.1). Classification (NCBI taxonomy): domain Eukaryota; kingdom Metazoa; phylum Chordata; class Cladistia; order Polypteriformes; family Polypteridae; genus Polypterus; species Polypterus senegalus. Next base: position 308,309,165 of record NC_053155.1, on the reverse strand, counting down.
TATGACGAACTTCCGGGTCATAGTGTACAAATAAGTCTTTGGTCCTCCCTGCAGCTCCCTCTTGCGGCCCCTGTGGTATCCAGCAGGGCTGAGAATAAAAACTACATAGTCCATGACTCCCTGCTGGTCTTAGGGGCACCTCCATACTGCAGGGAGGGCTCCATCTGGCGGCTTGGGGGACTTGGCCGGGATAAACTGCCCGGCACAGTCCACACCACTTAATTCTTCCAATATAGCATCAAGTCGAGTTTTGAAGGTCCCTAAAATCCTACTGTCTATCACATTACTTGATAGCTTATTCCGTGTGTTTGTGGTAACTTCCTAATGTTTCTGCAACATTTACTGTTAACAAGTTCCCAAATGTGTCCCTTGGTTCTTGATAAGCTCATTTTAAAGTCACAATCTCAATCCACTGGACTAATTCCCTTCATAATTTTACACATTACATCACCTCTTAATCTTTAACTGTAAAGGCTCAGCTCTTTTAATCTTTCTTCATAACTCATCCCCTGTAGCCCCACAATCAGCCTAGTCGCTCTTCTCTGGACTTTTTCTAGTGCTGTTATGTCTTTTTTGTAGCCTGGAGACCAAAACTGCACCCATGCAGTTGTTTGTTGCTCAATCTTATCTTTAATAATTACTTACATTAATATTCCTGTGCTGCACGTTAAGCTTCCTGGCCTATAGTTACTTGGATCTGCCTGGTCACTCTTTTTATAGAGCGGTTTAATACTTGTCATTATCCATTACTTTGGAATTTGGTGTGTGCGCTGTGACTTCCTAAAAATATGTGTCAAGGGTTTATATATGTACTCATTAACCTCCTTAAGAACTTGAGGATAAATATTATCTGGCCCAGGGGATTTGTTTGACTTCAGCCTGGACCAGACAATATTTTTCCTCGAGTTCTTAAGGAAGTTAGCAAGTAAATATATAAAACCTTGACTCATATTTTACTTGGAGAATTTTAAATACTCTAAAGTCTTTCTTCTGATTACCATACCCCTTTCATTCCTTAAGCCGATGTCACATTACACACCTTCTAGTTGGAGGGAATATCAAACTTAACAACCACAGTTGTCACCTGGGTCAGACTACATGACCAGATATCACAGGGTATGTCCAATTTGATTACTGTGAATTGACTTTTCAGCACAGTTTCACGTTTCCAAAGTATCTCACGCTCACCCCTTTTTTGTACTGTCTGACGGTGCCGGTGACCATTCACAGGCTTTACTGGTATGCCGCAGTCTCTACCCACTGCTTCAGAGAGTGACCATCAGAGGGCAATTTAAATTGTCTGCACTCTGATCATAACAATATGGCAGCTGTTGTTCTTTCTGCTTGTGATTTGTAACTCTCTATGAGTGAAAGTGTCTTTTTTTTTTTTCTTTTCCCCTCTCAGAAATAACATTTTCTTGCTTTTTACCTCAGGGTCACGCAGAGCTTCAGAGAACAGCTTGAGCCCAGATCATGATGCCTTACACAGGCCGAACTTTCGAAAGGCAAGTCTGAGTGCTGACAATGAGTACCATGTGCTCTTCCTTCATTTATTTTGTCTGATAGCCTGCTGATGAGTCCATTTTGTGATATGGCTGCTTTGCTTAGTTGCATTTTACTTTTCAATTTTATCTCCAAGAAGTGCTGGCAGTTAGCTGAGGTTGCATTCATTCACACAAGTACCACGTCTGAAGTTAGACGTTTTCTCACATATCCGTTTGTGGGTGGTCTGTTTTTAAATTTAGTGACAAGGTAAGAAGACAAGATTAGAAATGTTTTTGCAGACTAACTCATGTGACTCTTCTGTTAGATGGTGAGACATCCTCACAGCTGTTAAATCAAGCAGAGTCAATTCCACAATGAGGCTGTGAAGCAGTCAGTGGTAGATTTCACCCTAATTATCTGCTGTTTTGCACACCTAGACCTTTAACAGATGTACAGGGCCATGCAAAATGAAAGAGCAGATTTCAAAAAAATATTTCAAACAAACTCTACCAGACACAAGGACATTCTGCACATCACTGGATAGAGGAAAGTTCAAAGTTTGGTCCTATGGTCCTTGAGGTTGCATGCACTCAACATGAGCACCGTGTGTAGCACGAAACACATCAAAACAAGAGATCTAGATCTTGCCACACACAAGTCAACTGGTCCCTAGTTACTGAATTCACAGCTTCCTCAATTCAATGTCACAAATCTTGATGATTAGCGGGCATAGGTGGAACAAACACTCTTTCTTTATTGTACCCCCATAGATAAAAATCACAGGGGTTAAGTAAGGTCTGGAGACCTGGGAGGCCATAGATGATGAGCAAGATCTTGTTGTCCACCTCTTCCAGTCCATCATCCTGGAATGGTGTCGTTCAGGTAACCTCCAAGTGGAAATAAGGTGGAAGTCAGGTTTCTCAGAGACCAATAACCCATTTCTCTAACTAGAGTAAGGGCTTACATGGCATTTTGCAAATCCGATTTCTGTGAAAAATCGGGAATTTAAGTGTGTAAACGAGTTAACTGTTGTTTCGTCTACAAACTTAATAATGTGACTCATGCTATGCCTAGGGTCGTCAAGGTGAAGAGTAGTGAACTCAAGACTAAGTCTTGGGGGATGCCAATGCTCAGAGGGATGCTATTCAATGTATTTTTTCCAACTTCGACTGACTGGAGTTTGACTGTCAGGAAGTTTAATGTCTGGTTGAGGAGAGGGGTTTTCAGGTCTAGTAGTGAAAGCTTTTCCACTGGGTGTGTTGAAGCAGGATGGCGCGGACACCCTCAGCACCAAAGAAGGCACTCGGAGTCTCAGGACAGGCAATAGAAACAAGATTTATTGTATGGCGCACATACAGACTCACTTAAGATGGAAAGAGAGAGCAGCCATGGGCAGCTCTTACATTTATTACACAAGTCATTATTCATCCTCACCTGACTCCTAACATTCCCCCCTGCTCTAGTTCTGCCCCTAATTAATTCCACCATTATTTCTCAGCTGAGGGGTGTCAAAACCCTCTTTGTCCATCATGTCTGTCTGACAAGGCCTACCTATACTCCCTACTAGTTTAGCGCTTGCTACCATTATTTACAGCCAAAGAGTTCACCTTCCCTCTCTAAACAAGGGGCCCATCCTTTTCCAGCTCTCCTGCACGCCTGACCTTTGGCTTATGAACTATTGTTGGTTTCTAGCTCATACAGAATAATAAAAAATATGTAGGCATAAATCTTTTTTAATCCTAACTCTTACATCTTAAGGCTTAGTGAAATATAGTATTTACTTTTCTCATGTGCTTATAATACTTTTCTAATATGTAGTGTAATAAAAATGACCCAGAGACACTGGGAAGGTTTGGGGCAGCCACCGATATAATATTTCCGGGCTGCAAAATTGATTAAAGAGAACAGACATGTTCACACGACTGACTCCAAAACAGAACTGATCATTGGCGGCTTTTAAATGCTCGCAGAGGATGTAATGTCATCAGGACCAGAACCGGAAGTGACATCGTTGGTTGCCCTGGAACCAGGCAAGATTTCCTGAGAATGGTCTGCAAGAAATTGAGAGCAGAGATTTGGCACCATTTCAGAGTTGGTGCACCGGTTGTTATTGATGTAGATACACACACCACCAACTCGGGATTTGTCACTGAATGCTTGGCTTTAATTTGGTCTTGTAAATGGCGTCATCAGGCATTGTATCATCCAGCTATGACTCTGTGAAAATCAGAAGAATGTTTCCAACACCAAGCAACACTCAATATCCCAGAATGATAATGTGAAACCAGGATTAGAAATTTTTTCAAATTTATCTAAAAAAATGAAAGATCACATTGACACAAATATTCAAACCCATTACTCAGTGCTTAGTCGAAGCATCTTTCACTGCAATTACAGCCCAGAGTCTGAAGGTATATAACATCAGGCTTTGCACATATGGATGTGGGGATTTTCTTGCCATTCTTCTCTGCAGATCTTCTCAAGCTTTGTCAGGTTGGATAGAGATAGTCAGTGGACAGGTATTCTCAGGTTTCTCCACAGAGATGTTTGATTGAGTTCAAATACAGGCTGTGCCTGGGCAGCTCAAGGACAATGACAGAGTTGCCCCAAGCCACTCCTATGCTGTATTTGCTTTGTGCTTAGGGTCCTGGTCCTGTTGGATGGTGATTCTTCAGCCCAGTGTGTGGTCCTGAACATTCTGAAGCAAGTGGTCATTAAGGACATCTCTGTACTTTATTCCATTCAGATTTCCCTCAGCCCTGTATAGTCTCCTAGTCCCTACTGCTGAAAAGCAACCACATAGCATGATGCTGCCACCACCATACTTCCCCATTGGAATGGTACTGTGCAGTTGATGATTGATGCCTGGTTTCCTCCAGAAATGATGCTTCCAGCTGAATCCTAACAGTTCCATTTTGATTTTATCCTACTAGAGACTCTTGATTCTCTTAGTCAGAGTCCTGTAGGTACCTTTCTTCAAACTTCCCATGTGTCTTTTACTGAGGAGAGGCTTTCATCTGGCCACTCTGCCATAAAAAACTGATAGGGCGTTGCAGTGATGGTTGTCCTTATGGAATTTTCCCCCCATCTTCACACAGCTCCTCTGGAGCTCAGCCAGAGTGACCATCAGGTACTTTGTTACCAATGCTCTTCTCCCCTGAATGCTCGGTTTTGCCTAGGCAGGCCGCTCTAGGAAGAGTTGTGGTTGTTCCACATTTATTCCCATTAAGAATTATTGAAGACATTGTACTCTTGGAAAATTTGAAGTCCAGCAAAAATGCTTCTGTAACTTGCCCTTGATCTGTGCTTTGATACAATCTTGTCTCTGAGCTCTGCAGATAATTCCACCCACCTCATGGCTTGTTTTTTGCTCACCTTTGAGACCTTCTATAGGCATCTGTGTTCCTTACCTAATTATGTCCAATCAACTGAATTGACCACAGGTGGACTGCAAACAAGGTATACAAGCATCTCAATGATGATTAATAGAATGGGCTGTGCCTGAGCCGAATTTCAAGTGTCAAAGCAAATGGTCTGAATACTTGGGTCAATGTGATTGTTCAGTTTTTTACTTTAATAAAGTTGCAAAAAATTCTAAAAAAGCCTGTTTTAACTTTGTCATTCTGGGGTCTTGAGTGAATTTAAAAGATTTTAGTATAAGGCTGCAGTATAGCAATATGTAGCGTGAAGCGATCTGAATGCTTTCTGAAGGCACCATATGTGGGTCCTACATAAGATTGTTCCTGTCCAAGATCGGATCTGTCCTTGTGTGAGCTTGAATTCTATAGGAGAATATTATGTCATTTTAGTGTCTTCTAAAGGGGAAGGGCTAAGAGGAGGTTTATGGATGTGGTGAGAGAAGACATGCAGGTGATGTGGGGTGACAGAGTAAGATGATGAGGACTGGAAGATATAGAAGAAGATGATCCGCTGTGTCAACCCCTAATGGGAGCTGCCAAAAGAAGACGAAGAAAAAGAAAGCAACTTACAAACCACTTGTCCATAAGGCAGTTATATTTCCATGTTTATTTTGTGTGCTGGCTAATGAAATTACATACTCAGGCTTATACAGAGGGTCATTAAGGGGGATTATTTTGACAATCTTGTGTTTTACCGTTCAGCACTGTTCTGAACAGGAAGCTTCAATGATCACATTAAAGATAGAAATCCACAGGTAAATTTCAGAAGATCTGTGACTGGCATACCCCAAACTTTACTTTATTGTTTAATTTTGTTTTACAGGGAGATGTAGACACAAGCATTAAAAACAGGAGTGAATCTGTGTCTGAGGAAGAAGAAAACCTTTCAGTGTTAAGAAGGTAAGAAGTGGTAGATTGCCTCTAAAATGTTTTTCTCTTGCTGTGTCTTGTTTCGTAAGGCCCGAGTTAACATCTCTTTCTCTGCCATGTAGACATGTAATGAACGAACTGATTGATACGGAGAGAGCCTATGTGGAAGAGCTGCTGTGTGTCCTGCAGGTATGTCATATGCCCAGTCCCTGCCATCAAGATGCCTATCTCATTAATTGTTTTATACATATATAAGTGACGGCCTGTTATATGACATTACTTGTACTATTACTATCACTGCTACTATATGAGATTGCAGCCCCAGCTCTCCAATTGCCCTACTAAAAACAATTGGAAGCTGCTTTCTCCTTCAAAGAGGGAGACATTGACTGCCACTGGGAATTTGCTTAGCAGGATACATAGTGGTCCATAGCACAGAGTCATGGTCACTTTGTAATTGCAATGTAGGCCAAAAGAGGAAGATACTGAGACCTGGGGCTTTCTTATACAAGCATGAGGTCTCGCCTGATGCAATCCTCGTACGAAGTGCATCTAAATATATAAATGGTCCAGCTGAACATTTCTAACCAGATTTTTGGTACATTGCTTTAGTGAACAATAACCCAAGAATTATTTTCATATTTCTGTAATGTAGTGATGGACAGATGAAGTGACTTGGTTTATCTGTTCTGTTGTTCTAGTGCCTTATTTGCCATTATCTTAAGCCGCTTTTCCTCTGCATAGTACGGCACGACACGGTTCAGTACAACTCACTTTAGCGGGGCTTTCCACTGGGAACAGTACCTGGTACCTGGTCCTTTTTTTAGTACCACCTCAGCCGAGGTTCCAAGCGTGCCGAACCGTTACCAAAATGTGACGTGTAAACTCTGCTGGTCACTGATTGGCCGGAGAAAATCGTCATTACTGCGTCACTGGCTATTCTTTTCTTTAAAGGTACAGACACGCGGAAGTTTCGAAAGTTCTCCAGCCACTGAGTGTTTGTAAAACCTGGAACAATCACATCCCACCACTCTGAAGCACGGTTAAATGTCCAAACAGATGGTCTGTTGCGGCGACTTTTTTGCAAAATGTGGAAGATCTGTAATATACAGAATCAGCATTTTAATGTTACACTGGCAGTTAAGTTCATTTTATGCTTTGCAACAGTGATAAAAGTTAGCTAGTGATGTGCTTTTTTTAGATGCTTAACCTTGCGCGTCATCGAGCTAAAGTGTTGTCGTTGTCTGCGTGTTGTTGTAAAAGTTCCACGGTGTCACTGCAGTAGAGGCGGCGCAACTATAACGACACGTGAATAATCCCGCCCACTCTAAAGCGGTACTAAACTGCAGTCGAAACGCAAACCGAGCTGAACTGAGCCGAACCAAGGTGAGCTGTACTGAACCGTGTCGTGCCGTACTATGCAGTGGAAAAGCAGCTTTAGTACCAACAGGCCATTGGGCCAAACACATTTTCATAAGGCCTTTGCTGGCCGTGAACAGAGACTGATCAAACGGTTGTATATTGCAGGGCTACGCGGCAGAAATGGACAGCCCACTAATGAGCCATCTACTACCAGCTGTGTTACACAACAAAAAGGACATCCTCTTTGGTAATATGCCTGAAATCTATGAGTTCCACAACAGGTGATGCTTCAGTCTCTTGCTTTTATTCAGACATATAGCGCAAAGGACGTTTGGTGCTGAATGCTTTCTCCCTTCGCAGGGTATTTCTTAAAGAACTGGAAAACTACGCTGACTATCCTGAGCTTGTGGGGAGGTGTTTTCTTCGACGGGTAGGTGCTGCTGCTGGCCTTTTACTGGGTAGCAGGGTCTTGTGAGCAAAGGGTGCTACAAGAGAAAAAAGCCATGTCTGAGCTTCTAGAAATAGCTTGAGCCCACGGTACATTCTACCCCAGGAAATGTGCTTTGTTCTGAGTCCTTGACAGACAATATGAGAGTCGAAGACATGAGGCGCAACATGAAGCGAGGTTTTAATTAATTGTTTTCAATTAATTTTGCAACACCTAATTCAAAATGATGATGAGAGGCAGACTTGTTATTGAAGCTCATGAAAGAAAATCTTGCTGAATTGGCTGCCACAGTATATTGTGAACTTCTCCCACCACAGGTCTTAAGTGTATGCAGCCTATGAATTTCGATTTCCATTTTGACCACCACTGATCTTCTTCTTCTTCTTTCTGCTGCTCCTATTAGGGGTTGCCACAGCAGATCACCTTTTTCCATATCTTTCTATCCTCTGCATCTTGTTCTGTTACACCCATCACCTGCATGTCCTCTCTCACCACATCCATACACCTTCTCTTAGGCCTTCCTCTTTCCTGGCAGCTCTATCCTTAGCACCTTCTCCCAATATACCCAACATCTTTCCTCTGCACATGTCCAAACCAATGCAATCTTGCCTCTCTGACTGTCTCCCTACCGTCCAACTTGAGCTGACCCTCTAATGTCCTCATTTCTAATCCTGTTCATCTTTAACTCTGCCACCTCCAGCTCTTTCTCCTACTTTTCTGGTCAGTGCCACCGTCTCCAACCCATATAACATAGCTGGTCTCACTACCGTCCTGTAGACCTTCCCTTTCACTCTTTCTGATACCCGTCTGTCACAAATCACTCCTGACACTCTTCTCCACCCATTCCACCCTGCCTGCACTCTCTTCTTCACCTCTCTTCCACAATCCCCATTACTCTATACTGTTGATCCCAAGTATTTAAACTCATCCACCTTCACCAACTCTACTCCCTGCATCCTCACCATTCCACTGACCTCCCTCTCATTCAAACACATGTATTCTGTCTTGTTCCTACTGACCTTCATTCCTCTCCTCTCTAGAGCATATCTCCACCTCTCCAGGGTCTCCTGAACCTGTTCCCTACTACAGATCACAATGTCATCAGCAAACATCACAGTCCATGGGGACTCCTGTCTAATCTCGTCTGTCAACCTGTCCATCACCATTGCAAATAAGAAAGGGCTCAGAGCTGATCCCTGATGTAATCCCACCTCCACCTTGAACCATTGAGAAGGTGCAGTGCACCTGGCAGGTGTTCCTCAGCTTTTCTGTTGCTTTATAGACTTTTACAGTGTTCTATTGTGTTCTGTGTTGCTTGATACAAAGTCCATGAAAGTTAGCGGGGAACTGCATATAGAGGGTGAGTCAAAATTCTGTTAACATTTGAATGCAGAAACAATTTATTCACAAAATATACTTCATATGTGCAAGATGATTTACATCCCTAAACGGTAGTTCCGCAATCTTTTGACGAACTACAGTCGGCGAACAAAACACTTCCATTAACACTAAATTTTACCAGAGCCTACGAAAAAACGTGTAAATCCGTCCCACCTTAAATCGCTTCTTAAAATCGTTCACAGCTCTCCACCAGCGTCTTTTGTGAAAACAGCAGCATCAGATGTCAGGGTGGGGTGTGTTTGGGCTCGTGAACGCAGCTGAGATAATAAAACTGACTAAAAAAAAAAAACAAAGCTAACCTTTACAAGTATCATAAATCACACCGGCTATTACTGACTGAAATCAAATGTATATTTTTATTCTAAAATAGTAAAACTAAGAGCAGTTTACTTCTCAAAACGGAGTGGTGCAGGATCGAACTCGCGACCTTTTGATTCCAAGGCGGGAACTGATTCTATTGCACCACGGAGGCAGTCATAATAAACAGATGTCAATGTCTCATGTTAAGGCGGCTTTTTGTTTCTGCAGTTATATTTTTGAATAAAAGCGCAATTGTTGTGTTATATTTGTATCTTTTGTGAAAATGTTTCTTTGATATTTGGACTTCAGGCTTCATACATTATATTGTTTATGCCTACATTTTGTCATCTACTACTAGAATATAAAAAACGTTTCTGTTTTAACAATGTGTTGACACAGATTACTGTAGAAACAGAACAGACATGAAATGCGTGTGTTCCAAACAACGATCTATTATTTCCACTCTAAAACTCCACTTCATTCCCAGAAAATCAATCAAGGCATGAGCTGGGAGAAGTTTGTGCACGTTCTAAGTCGGTGGGGGGATGGAATAGCCGGCTGCTTGCAGCCTGAGTTTTATCAGCACATTTAGATGACAAAAGACGCTGGTGGAGAGCTGTGAACGATTTTAAGAAGCGATTTAAAGTGGGACGGATTTACGAGTTTTTTCGTAGGCTCTGGTAATTCTAGTGTTAAGCTTGCAACCACTCTTCTTTGCTCTAGTGTTAATCTGTCACCCACTGTGTACGTCTATCTGCAAGAGGGAAAAAAAATCTATTAGTGTTAACATAATTTTGACTCACCCTGTACAAAGAGGACACATGTCAGACTGAAATCTTAACTGCTTTGGCTGAATATTCCTTTCAGATGAAAGATTTACGAATCTATGAGAAGTACTGTCAGAATAAACCAAGGTCAGAGAGCTTGTGGCGGCAGTGCTCAGACTGCACTTTCTTCCAGGTAAGGAACAGGCATGACTTGACAGAAAGGTTTTGTGACAAAAAGTATAAAACGCTTGTGCCTCACTTTACCTCCTCTTTGTCGTGTTCCTAAAGGAATGCCAAAGGAAGTTGGAACATAAGTTAGGCCTGGACTCCTATTTATTAAAGCCCGTGCAGAGGATAACCAAATACCAGCTTTTGCTAAAGGTAAAAAAAAAACTGCTTCCTTTCCTGCAGTTTGATGTGCTTAAATAAAGACAAAAGATGATGGCAACCTTGTGTCTGTCTTTTAGGAGCTGCTAAAATACAGTAGGGGCTGCGAGGGAGCTGCTGATCTTCAGGATGCTTTGACTGCAATTTTGGGGATTCTTAAATCTGTCAATGACTCCATGCATCTCATTGCTATTACAGGATTTGATGTAAGTTCTGGTATCGCTCTATGTAGTCATTCTGTATTTACGCCATCTTGACATCTTCAATTAAAAACTTCAGTTATAAACTGTGTGCTTCTGTCAATAGATACGTATATAACTTAATACAGTGGAACCTCGGTTAACGAACACACTACTTAACGAACAAATTGGTTAACAAACTTTTATTTTGAACAATTGTTGTCTTGGTTACCGACTGAAATTTAGATAACGAATGCAAGCACAGACCGGTTTTTGTGCATTTGTGCTTTGGCGCGCTTGCTGTAAACATTTCACTGTTGTGTTCACTAACTTTTTTGTTATTTTTTCAGTTTCAATGTTATTTTTTATATAAATATTTACTCGTTATGGCACCTAAGAAAGAGAAACGTGTTAGTGATAGTTGCAGAAGGAAACATGTTAGTGTAGCTGTAAAGAAAGAAATTATAGCAAAACACGAGAATGGCATTCGTGTTTCTAACATTGCAAAGGAATACAATATGGCGGAATCAACTGTCTCTACAATTCTAAAGAACAAAAAGGCATTTAAGGTGGCTGAATTGGCTAAAGGGGAGTGATTGTGTAAACGAAACAAAGGTCTAAAGTGCTAGATGAAGTGGAAAAATTGCTGTTAATTTGGGTAAATGAAGAGCAGCTGGCTGGAGATAGTGTTTGCGAAGCAATAATTTGTGAAAAGGCTAAGTAGTTACACAGTGATTTGTTGACCAAAACACCCAGTGCAAGTGCCGACGAGCGAAACTTTAAAGCGAGTAGAGGGTGGTTTGATAATTTTCGCCGGCGAAGTGGAATTCATAGTGTTAATAAGGCACGAGGAGGCTGCAAGGTCAAATGAAACGGCAGGAAAAGCATTTGTGGATGAATTTGCAGAGTTTGTTGAAAGTGAAAGCTACGTCTTACATCAAGTGTTTAATTGTGACGAGACAGAGTTATTCTGGAAAAAAACTTTTATTTTGAGCTAATGCAAGTGGTGACTTTAAGGTCAAGCCACTTTTAGTCTACCACGCTGAAAATCCCCGCATCTTTAAGCGCAATAATGTGATGAAGTCTAAACTGCCTGTACAATGGAGGGCAAATAGAAAGGCAAGGGTAACTCAGACCTTCTTTATGGATTGACTGACAGAAGTGTTTGCCTCAACTGTCAAAAATTAGCTTCAGGAAAAGGATCTTCCTCTTAGATGTCTTCTCTTAATGGATAATGCTCCTGCGCATCCACCAGGTTTGGAGGAAGACCCGGATATCGAGTATGACTTCATCAACATCAAATATCTTCCATCCAATACTACTCCATTACTGCAACCGAAGGATCAACAGGTAATTTCCAATTTCAAGAAGCTATACACCAAGGCACTGTTTTCCAGGTGTTTCCAGTTCACGTCACTAATGACACTAATTTGACCCTTCGAGTTTTTTGGAAGGAGCACTTTAACATCCTCCACTGCATCAACCTCATTGACAAAGCCTGGAGTGAGGTCTCTTCCTGCTCATTGCAATCTGCTTGGAGGAAACTTTGGCCAAGTTGTGTCCGAGACTTTGAGGGATTTGAAGCAGAGAGCTCTGCCGAAGTAGTGAATGAAATCATGTCCATTGGCAAGAGTATGGGATTAGACGTCAATGATACTGATGTGATGAGATGATGGAGGACCATCGAGATGAACTAACCACAGAAGAGCTGGTTTCCTTGCAGGAAGAACAGGTGAAAGCTTACAATGTAAACATAATGAATAATGAAATTTAAAAACTACAGCTAGGGACCAGAATAGGATTGTTGGCTTTTGTCCTCAATACATGATAGATAGATAGATAGATAGAGAGAGGGAGAGGGAGAGGAGATTAGGAAGGAAATCACCAGTGCTCAGATTAAGGGAATTTGCAATAAGATGAATGATGTGGAGGAATTTAAGGAGGAAAGCACCACTTTAACAAAGTTGTGGCTAATAGGGCAATTAACATAATGAATGACAATGCAATATCACATTTTAGAAAAATTCTGCAGCAAAGAAAAAGTCAAATCTTATTAGATCACTTTTTTGTGCCCAAAGAAAAGGAATCACGACGTGAAAAAAACCCTGAATCAGTGTTACCCGATCTTTTTATGGAAGGGGATTCCCCTTCAAAACAGTAGCTTCCTTCTCCTCCTCCTCCGCCATCCACCCATGCCACAAACTGCAACAAACAAGGTAAATACAGAGCTGTTTTATTTAATTTAGTTTATTTGTGTGTACTAATGATATATACATTTTTTTCTATATTTTTCATCACAGAAAAACCCTTAAAAAATAAAATTACAAAATTTCTGAGGCTGGAACAAATTAATTGTATTTACATTAATTTCAATGGGAAAAATTGCTTTGGTTAGCGAACAGAGTCGCGGAACAGATTAAGTTAATTAACTGAGGTTCCACTGTACTTACTGTATGAAAATACTGTATGCTAAATGAAAATCACCAAATGAATGCTATGTGTATTTTATTCAAAATGGTGCTGTAAATGAAGTGTTATGCCATTTATATACTGTAAATGATCTTGCTAAAAGTTTCTGATCTTCAAGCCAGTGATGATATAGTGGCTTGCTCCTCCTGGTGGTGAGGTCAAACACAGTACCCCAGCTTAAGCTTTCCTAGAGAAGATAAATCAGTGTGATCCCCCTACTAACTGAAGCATGTTCTCTATTTCTTCTTTTCACAAATGGGGCCACCACTCCAGTCTGCCATTTCCACAACCCTCAACATTGAAAATTCATGCTAACAAAAGCACCACCACAATCTCTAGTGTTTTCAGCATTTCTGGTTGGATCACACCCACTCCTGTGTTCATGCCTGTACGAAGCTTTTAAATGTCTGCTGTGATCTCAGCCACAGAGATGAACCCAGAACCAACCAAAGCTTCTGCCATAGCCTCCTCTAAGGAGGGCATATCATTCAGGTTTAGGGTTGTCTCAAAGTGTCGCTTCCATCTCTTGATAATACCCTTGCTCAAAATTCCCACACATAGCTGAGAACAGACTAGGTAGTGCCCTGAGTTGTCAGATAACTATTAGGCTGTCCCAAACTCATTCTCCATGGCCTCACCCAATTCTACAACACATGGGTTTTCACTATGGCTTTTGCAGCAGGTGCTTTGTTTTTTTGGTGGCCGGTACATTTTAATCATATTGTTGCACTCAAGGCTTCTTTCTTAACCTTGACAGCTTTCTTTGTGGCCACAACTCCTTACAACTTTCTTCAGTACCGAGTTCTTGAACTAAATTCATTCACACTTTCTATCTGTAACATTTCCTGAGATACAGTTGAAGCAGTTTCTAGAAGTGGTAGTTGAACTTATCGCAAACAAAGGGATCTGCTAGCTATTCCCAGCACATCCTTAATACTAATTTAGGCTTCTAGGTCTGTCTAACCAGCTTACCCCTAAACGGTGATGAATTGACAACTTAGCATCTTTCTCTATAGTCAGTATTAATAACATCCAGTCCCAGAGAAGATGACACAGTTATAAAGTCAATCATTGAATACTGGCTAAGGTACTGAAGTAACAGGAATTGTAAAGAGCACATTGGTGCTCAGACATGGACCAGATTGTGTAGTGTGGCAGGCTGTTGGCTAGGCCCGGTATGAGTGTACCTTAACCCTGGTGCAGCTACTCCTTTATTTCAATGTGGGAGACAGCTGTTTCAGCACCACAAGTGAGCTTTCCTTAAGTGTAAGTTGTGAAATGAACAGCCTCGACACATACAAAAAGGTTTGGGGCAGCCACCCATATATTGTCCCTGGCTGCAATGGGATTTTTTTTTTTTTTGAAGCACTCATGTGTATTGTTTGAGTCCTGACCTGAACTGCCTGGATGGTGAAATGATGGTGGTTTTAAAGGCCAAAACCGGAAGTGACTTCACCCGTGGCACCGGAACAGGAAGCGACGTAGTCCATGGCGCCAGAACCAGAAGTGGTGTCATTGATGGTGCGTCTAATAGGATTTCCCGTATCTGGCCTGCAGAGATAACAAAAGTAGCATTATTGCACCCTGCCACCCCCTGGCCTGGAGGGTAATTACCTCCACTTGGTCCACTCAGCTTCCTCTTACTCGCACATGTGTGACAAAGTGTAACTACCAGACATCTCCAGCACCCTGGGGCCTAGAACTGAATTTTCAGAGTGTCACCTTCATTGATGGAGCCCATTTGTCTCCTGCCAAATGTTGATGGTATTTTTGTTCAATTCTAGGGAAACTTAAATGACCTTGGCAAATTGTTAATGCAAGGATCTTTCAGTGTATGGACGGAACACAAGAAGGGGCACTCAAAGGTCAAAGACTTGGCTCGCTTTAAGCCCATGCAAAGACATCTCTTTCTTCATGAGAAGACCTTGTTGTTCTGTAAAAAGAGAGAAGAGAATGGAGAAGGCTATGAAAAGGCACCTTCATATAGCTTCAAGCATTCCTTAAATGTGAGTTATATTAGCCAGATGGCTCTCATTCATATAGCGTTTTCATTTTGTCATGGCAATGCCAGTTTTGTGAGGAAATTTCTTAGTCTTTTTCTCATCCCAGTCTCTGTGAAGATAAACTCTTATGGAAGTGTTATGCTAGAGGTTTTATGATGAATCTATACTCATAGGTATATTAAATGATAAATTATGTTAAGTAGATGGGTCAGAAGCTGCAACAGCAACAATAACAACATTTATTTCTGTAGCACATCTTCATACAAATGATGTAGCTCAAAGTGCTTTACAAGATGAAAAATATTAAAAATAAGATTAGGTAATACTAAGTAACAACAAGCTACTATATGGAAAACTTTCTATCTCAGACATTAGCCCTAAATTTAATTAGAAGACAGTGTAAAGATTTAAGAAGATTTAAGAGGATTTATTGTGCATAAACCACACATTGGCTGGATTGGTAAACACCCAGCCACCCATACATTTTCTGCTACTTATCCTCATCTGGATTGCAGGGGCAACAGTCTAAGCAAAGATGCCCAGGCATCCCTGTTCCCCGTCACCTCCTCCAGCTCCTCTGAAGGCAAACTGAGGTATTTCCAGGCCAGCTGAAAGATATAACCTGTCCAGCATGTCCTGGGTCTTTCTGAAGGTCTCCTCCCAGTTGGGCATGCCCGAAACACCTCCCCATGGAGGCATCAAGGAAGCATTTTAATCAGATGCTCAAACCTCCTCACTTGGCAGCTTTTGATGTGGAGGATCAGCAGCTCCACTTTGAGCTCCTCCCGAGTATTTAGTGCTCCTTAAACTATCTCTAAGGCTGAGCCCAGACACCCTGTGAAGGACATTCATTTCTGCCGCTTGTATTCATGATCTACTGTAATTCTTTTGGTCATTACCCAAAGCTTATGTGAGCTTAGGTGAGGACAGGGACACAGATCGACTGGTCTAAATCGAGAGCATTGCTTTTCAGCTCATCTCTGTCTTCACTATGACTGCCCAAAACAACGTTCAAATAACCACAGATGGTGGTGTAATCCAATTGTCGGTATTCTTCTCCCTTCTTTCCTCACTCGTTACTAATAACACCCTAAGATACTTAACACTAGAATTACCAGAGCCTACGAGAAAGCTCGTAAATCCGGCCCACCTTAAATCCATTCTCACCTCTCCGTCAGTGTGTTTTGTCCTGTAAATGTGTCGATAACAGCAAGCAGCCTGCTATCCCATCCCCCCTCCCACCGCCGCTGTTCAATTCACAAAGAAGTTTCTCAGTGCTCAGTGTTTATCTTCGAGTGAAGTGCTGGAGCTTTATAGGATAAAAAAGTACATCGTCATTTGGAATACATACATTTCATGTGTGTTCAGTGTCATCAACAATCTCTGTAAAAACGTTGTTAACACAGAAACGTTTTTCATGTTTTAGTAATAATTGGCAAAATGTAGACATGAAATGTATAATGTGTAAAGCCTGAAATAAAAATATGAAATAAACACTTTCACAAAAGGTACAAGTATAACAAAATAAGTGCACTTTTATTCAAGAATATAACTGAAGAAAACAGAAAACAGGTTACGGTAGGCGGTTGATACGACAGCTTGCGTGGTGCAATGCTAAGAATTGCTGATTCCCAATCAAGAGCTTCTGGGATGGATGCTGGCAGCTTCTCAAGTTTACCGTTTTGAGTAGAGAGCTGCTCTTATTGTTAATATTATATAGTAAAACAAACATTTTATTTGCGTCTGTAACAGCCACTGTAAATGTATAATACGTGTCAAAGTTAGCATCTTTTTTTTTAGTTTTATTCTCTCACTCACGTTCACGCTTCCACAACACCTCCCTGTCCCCCCAGCAACAGAACCGATTCATCCATGTGTATCTGTCAGCTTTTATCCCGCCACATCTGAGAATTCCCTGTAAAACAGCGTCAGATCGTGAGTTAAGGGGGAGCAAGGAGGTGTTGTGGGAGCGTGAACGTGAGTGACAAGTACTATAAATTTACACGCGCAAATCAAATGTATGTTTTTATTGTATGATATAAACAATAAGAGCAGCTCACTACTCAAAATGGTAAATTTGGGAAGCAGCTGATATCGAAACTGCAACCTCTTGATTGGAAGGCAGCAGTTCTTGGCATTGCACCACGCAGCCTGTTGTATCAACCACCTACCCTAACCTGCTTTCTTTTTTCTTCGGTTAAATTTTTGAACAAAAGTGCACTTGTTTTGTTATACTTGTACCTTTTGTGAAAGTGTTTATTTCATATTTGTATTTCAGGCTTCACACATTATACACTTCATGTCTACATTTTGTCAATTATTACTAAAACATGAAAAACGTTTCTGTGTTAACAATGTTTTTACAGAGATTGTTGATGACACATGAAATGTATGTATTCCAAATGACGATGTACTTTTTTACCCTATAAAGCTCCAGCACTTCACTTGAAGATGAACACTGAGCACTGAGAAACTTCTTTGTGAATTGAACATTATCGACACATTTACAGGACAAAAGACTTTGGTGGAGTGGTGAGAATGGATTTAAGGTGGGCCGGATTTACAAGGTTTCTCGTAGGTTCTGGTAATTCTAGTGTTAAACTCTTCCATTTGATGTAGCACCTAATCCCCAACCTAGAGAGGGCTCTCCACACTTTTCTGGCTGAGAAACTTGATCTCCAGACTTGGAGGTGCCAATCCGCATTCTGCAAATTGCCCCAGTGCAGGTCACAATCCGATGAAGCTAACAGGACCACATCATCTGCAAAGAGAAGAGATGTGATTCTTGAGTCAAAGAACTGGACACTCTCCTCTCCTTGGCTGCGCCTTGAAATTCTATTATAAAAATTATTAACAGACTTGATGACAAAGTCTCATACCCATTGGAACTTGAATTAATGCCGGCAATGTGAACCAAGTTTTCACTCTGGTTGTACAGAGACCAGATAGCCTAAAACTCCCCCCCCACCACCACCACCACCACGACAGGACACACCAAGGCACATGGTTGTATGCCTTTTCTGTCCAAAATACACAGGGCATACTCCCATGAACCAGAATACTTGTGAGGGTAAAAAGCTGGTCCAGTGTTCCATGGCCAGGATGAAATCTGCATTGTTCCTAGTGGATCTGATGTTCAGCCAACAGCTGGACCCTCCTTTCCAGAACCCTGGCATAGGCCCACCCAATAGTTCTTAAGTAGTGTGATCCACCTAATATTGGATCACACCCTCTGGTCCCCTTTTTTAAAAATGGGAAGCACCAATCCAGTTTGCCCATCCTTTGCCACTATGTTGAAGAAGCCTGTCAACCAAGATGGACTACCAACATCCAGAGCCTTCAGAAGTTCAGAGCAAATATCATCCAGCCCTGGAGCCTTGCCACCAAAGAGTTTTTTTTTTTACTACCTCAGCTACAGTGATGGCCAGCACCAATGACCCATCAACTGTCTGTGCGAGGGGAAAGAGTTGGCCATGTATTTCATGGCCAGGACTAAAGATGAATTGTTCCTCCTCATGCTAGCTCTGCTTGAAATAAATTCATAAATTACCTTCTGTGTCTCAGGCAATAATTTGACTGTATTTTTAGCTGGAAAAACATTTTGTTTAGATCAGTAATGTATGTCTTAAAAAACAGAATGGCATCAGAGATAACATCTAAGTTGAGTCAGGATCCAGGGATTAATATTCCAGCCACACTGGAATTTGCATCTAATTTTTGAGGGCATTGTTCTTTATCTATTTTTGTATTTCTTATTTGTTACTTATTCCATTAAATGTTTTTGTGTGAACAGATGAGTGCTGTTGGAATCACTGAGAATGCCAAAGGAGATAATAAAAAGTTTGAAATCTGGTGTAATGCCAGGGAGGAGGTGTATATCATTCAGGTTAGTTCCTAAAGAGCAGTACTTGACAGAATGGGACTTGAGCTCAATTGCAAGTTAGCCGCATCTCCCACTTCTTCCCTTTAGGCTCCTACGCCAGAAGTAAAATCTGCTTGGGTGAACGAAATCAGGAAGGTGTTGACGAGCCAGCTCAATGCTTGTCGAGGTAAGAGATGTGGTGTTAGAATAGGCCTGTCTTTCTCACCCTGCTGTGCTAATTACTATCGTTTAATTTCAGAAGCAAGCCAACAGCGATCGTCTGAGCAGTATCCTGCGCCTGGCACACCCATCAGTTCCAGGTTGGTCAGACCAGCAAATCAATGCAAACTTTGATTAGTTCTGAACAAATTAAACGTCAGGAAGCTAAGTGACCGGTGGTCGATAGGTGTCAGTGCTAACAGGAGGCCCAACATTTCATCCTCCTAATGTTTGTTTATTCTCTCTATAAATTTTAGTAGTCCCTTTAAGAGCAGTTCTCGGATCTCCAAGAAGAGTGATGAGAGGAAGTGTGAGCCAGTGAGTCCAGAAGGCCAATCACTTAATCATTTTGAGAAGAGCCGAGGTGAGAGTTAGAACCAGATTTGCAGAGTCCAAGCAACTAAGTAGCATTTACAGTATGCTATACTCTTCTTATTGACTCTTAATATTCTTCTTATATCTCTCTTTTTGTCTTCTTTCTGCTGACTCTTTTTCCAAGATGATGCAGTGACTAGCCCAACCTCGGATCGCTCACCACTTTCTAGAAAGCGGTTTACTTTGCAGGGCTTCAGTAACCTTAAAAGTCAGAAAGGTAAACTTATTCCTTTGTGTTTGCGTGGAATTGCCATTAGGCTCACTCAGGCCAAGCACTTGTCTCCATCTGGTAGTCCAAGGATGTCTTTAATAGCACTCAGGTAGAAAGAGTGTCAGGGGATTATCATGAATCCCTTTGACTTTGTTGCTTGTCTGGCACATCTGCAACCATGTCATGACAAATGGGAATTTAGAGCTTATATCTAGCACCTTTTGTGATCTAGAGGAATAGTCAGGTGTAGTAGAGAATCACACAGCATTTGTTAAGCTTTAGTGTTTACACCTAGAAAAGCCCATAATATCAGAGCAGAGGTCTGGCTTTGGCCGTTAACACACAGTGCTTTCATTGACAGAATCATCACCTCCTACAGCTAAAAGCCGAACACTGCCACTAGCACTTCTGTCACGCCCAGGTATGCTGTTTTCAAGCAGCTTTGACTGTGGTGCTGTGTCTGTATTTTGTGCTTGACCTGAAGCAGCTGCCTGACCTTCACTTCTGCCTTCTTTCTCTCTCTCTCTATCATTGTCTTTCTCCATCTCTGCTGCCTTTCGTTTCTTCAGGATCTCCACCGAGCCCTGACAATAAGACTAAGCGGCATGAAATAAAGAGTGATCCTACTCCATTTGGTTTTAGAGGTGAATATTGAACTTTTCTAAAGTAAGTGCTCTGCTTATGTGTGACATAGTGGGCATGCCTAGTAGTGCTTGCTTATGATACCCCTTAAAAGCAACACCTGGTGTTCTCCCTTCTTAGTACGTTATGTGTGTTAGTAAGCAAGGGCAGAGGAAGAAGGTGTCTGTTTGTGGAAGCTTACAAGATGATATGGTCTCTAAGGTGTACTTAAAATGTCACAGCTGCTAGATGGTAGATAGGGGAGTCCACTTATTATGTTCAAGCCAAAAACAAGCTGTGAATTCCATAGGGAATGTTTCCCATAAGCTCTAATTGGATGGGATTAGTTTTACACTAGCAGATAAGGTAAAAGTAATTATTACTGGAGGACCTCTGAAATTTTAGTCCCATCCAAATCGCTCATGACAGTAACTTTTTTTAAGGAGTGTGCATTCACGTCTTAGGAAAGATGACAGAGCCTTTTACCTTCTATAAAAACTCCACTAAAAATAACCTCAGATAAAGCTTGTTCCGTGCAAATCAACATTTTCCTGTGAAAATGATTTTCAAGGGTTTTGCGGAAAAAATGAAGGCAATTGAAGGCCTTGTCCATGCTCTATATAACCCATATTGAAGAACATGAAACCGATTCATACTGCATTGCTCCAGTGGATGAGTTTGTAGACAAAGGAGCTCCTAGCACACAAATCATATCACAGGACTCCTGCTCGCAGCGTCGTTAGGTAAACAACCCACTTGAGCCTTCTGGATCACGTTTAACAACAAGACCCATTGTTATTTTGTTTTGATTAACTAAGAATTAATTCACACCAACAAATTTATTTTCTCTATTTTTAATTGTTCTCTCTTATTATCTTCTACATTTGATTGCTGCTTTCATCAGATGAAATAACAAATTTGGTTGTAAATGTAATGTAATGACATATTTCTAAATAGATAGATACTTTATTAATCCCAAGGGGAAATTCACATAGTCCAGCAGCAGCAGCAGCATACTGATAATAAACAATATTAAACTAAACAGTGATAAAAATGCAGGTATAACAGACAATAACTTTGAATAATGTTAGCATTATTCAGCATTATTCGGGTGGAATTGAAGAGTCGCATAGTGTGGGGTCTCCTCAGTCTGTCAGTGGAGCAGGACGGTGACAGCAGTCTGTCGCTGAAGCTGCTCCTCTGTCTGGAGATGATCCTGTTCAGTGAATGCAGTGGATTCTCCATGATTGACAGGAGCCTGCTCAGCGCCCGTCGCTCTGCCACGGATGTCAAACTGTTCAGCTCCATGCCTACAATAGAGCCTGCCTTTCTCACCAGTTTGTCAAGGTGTGTGGCGTTCTTCTTCTTTATGCTGCCTCCCCAGCACACCACTGCGTAGAAGAGGGCACTCGCCACATTTCTAATCTCTTCAGTTTTATAATTTTATTGTAATTCTGTTACTTTTTGCAGTCGAGTCTATGTATTGTGCACCGCCAAAAAAAAAAAATAATAATACAAGGAACATTTTTATGGGAATCAACATTTTAATAATGGTACCAAAACTTTGGAATGGCATATGCAGAATTTAAGAAGCTCTGTGAAGACCTCCAGCCTCTCCTCCTGCCACAGTCCATTGTGATGAAAGGCCCTGTGCCAGTCATTATGAGAAGGAGCAATAGTTACGTAGCTACAAAACGTGTGGCTGATTGAGTTGATGACATTGCGTAATCATTGAAGTCATGCTTGTCTCTGTGCTTTTTGTAGACATACTGTATTTTATCCCGTACAAATCCATGTTAAAAATGACCGACATTGAGTGGTAACAGTAACTTTACTGACGTATGGCCTAAAAGCTTATCCTGTCTGAATGGGGCTATAAAAGGAAATTCCTCCAGCTTTTTACAAATCTATAGATTGAAAAACTATTTCTTTCCGACTGAAGGTCTTCCACCTATTTATTCATTTTAACTTCCATTGATCTTGTTCCACTTCGATTATTGGTGATTGATTCTTTTTCACTCTTGGACAGTGTTATGTTGTGGGTTTTTTCACTTTGGTTCCATTTTTGACACATTCTGTAACTTCATACATGATAAAAGTATGACATTTGCATCCATTAGATTAGATTAAATTAAATTCAGCTTTATTGTCATTGAACACAACAGTACAAGTACCATGACAAGAAAGTGCAGTTTTGCATCTTAGCAGAAGTGCAAATTGTAGTAAAGTGCAAGTAATCAGATAGATATACATTAAAATAGAAATGTATACAGTAAGGAATCATTAGTACAGACAAGAATAAAGTCGAGTATCTAAAGAATGATTAGTGAGAGTTACGAATATGATTTTTACTCCTATATGATATATACAATAAGTGTACATAGTATGCATAGCTTGAATAGAATAAATGCAGTAAAGTACAAGAATGATTTTAATAATAGAAACAGTAAAGTGCAAACAGTTGTATATGTACAAGTACAGCAGACTCTGGTGTCCAAGACTCTGTCCAAGACTCAGATGAAAACATGATAGACCTGAGGTGCCCACAGAGACCTAGGATGTAAATGTATGGCTTTAAGGTGGTTTGAGGAGGGTAGAGGTTGCCTAGTGCTTAAAGTTGAGTTCAGCAGGGTGACAGCTACAGGGTAGAAGCTGTCCCTGAGACTGCTAGTGCTCCCATGTAGGTCCCTGTACCATCTTCCAGTTCATGACTGGGGTGAGAAGTGTTTCCAATGATGCTATGTGCCCTCCGCAGGCACTGCTTATGCTGGAGGTCCTCAGTGGCAGGGAATAAGGCTTTTTTTTTCTTACCAGAATCTTTCAGTCTGAAGTGTGTAGATACAACACTGTGATAGTTGTGCAATGGTAAAAACCCTTAAACTAAACCCACATATTTTGGGTATACCAATATACTATGGCGACCACAAACCTCACATATATCAAGGTAGGCTAGTACATAAAAAATTTGATATGAGGGGTACTTCCCCAAACTTTTATTTAACTGGTGTCTCTGGTGCTTTAAGTGCCTGACCTCCTATTCAGAATTATCAAGCACCACTTTGGATGCAGGCGATCAAGATAAGCGCTAAACCACATCAAGAGACCACATGTCTAAAAGATGAACTGGTACCTTCAACACAAATGTAGAATCCAAAGGGGGTTATTTGATGGAGGGCAGACATGCACAAAGGCTATGCTGAATTCAATGCTCTCTGGTGACTCCGTTTATCACTGAATGACTTGTATGTCTCAAGTTTAAGACAATCTGCCTTTCATCCTGAACTAATGAGGGCATTCGCTGAAGTATCAGGAGGAAGGTCTGAATATGCTATAGCAAACACTGCATTACAGGTGATCTTTTGCACATTGTCAAGCCAGAAGACCTCTGCTTTATGCATATTGTGGGACACATGATGAGAAGAAACCAAGTGATGCAGAGCCTACTTCTTAAAAGTCCTGTTTTACAGTATACAAGCAGGGCCAGTGACATTCTTCTCAAGGACACACAGTGACTTAGAGGCGGGAACAAAACCTGCGGATTTGTGATATACCACCCAAAGTCTTAGCCATTAACCCTTTATACTCTAAGAGGTTTTTGGCATTATCACACCTAAATTACATACCCAGAAATACAGTAAATGGCTATTACTGTATATACTAGCGTATAAGTCGGGTCTTGACACCCGAAAAATCGATCATAAAATCAGGCAGCGACTTATACGCCCTTTCAAAAATAAGACACTTTTTTTATATCTTCTTGCTTCCTCCAATCTTGCACCAGTTTATCAGACACGTCAAATTTTGTTGCAACAGCACAGTTACCAATTTCTTTTGCCACTTTAACGACTTTTAATTTAAAACCAGCTTCATATTTTCTTCTGATCCAACGATCCATCGTAGATAAGGGATGCTCTTACGATAAAGGTGCATGGGGGTGTGAGATACAAAAAACACAAAACAGTGCAAACGTTGCTTCGGAATAGTTTGGGTGGATGGATGGATAGATAGATAGACAGACAGACAGACAGATACTTTATTAATCTCAAGGGGAAATTAGATTACATGGTATTACCATGTGGTCACATAGGCACAATACACAGAAAAAAAGGCCGTGTACTCCGTGGTTACTCTCTCAGGTGGGCGTTAGCATATCATAATCTCTTGGACCAATAGCTTGAGTTTTCCGCATTCGACTTATACAACCGACATTATAAAATACCAGAAATAATACTGTTAAATCAAGCCCCGACCTATCCAAGAGAGAACTTAAACGGGAGTATATACGGTACTCATTTATTGTAGTAAAGTGCTGCAAATGGCTGAAGAACAGCGAGTACAATGATATATTTATATGATAAAAACAAAAATGATGTAAGTGTAGGAAATGGTGGTGAAGGGAGCAGAATTAGAAATGGGATAAAAATATAATTTATGCAGCTGTCTACCCCTTCATTTTGGGAGGGGTGTGGGTGGTGGATGATACTGAACACGTTTCTAGCTGAAACTTTTTTTTTTCTCTGATATGCTCATGATACAGTGACATTTGATTTGAGGGGGGTCCTTGTTTGTAAATTTGAGAAACGCAAGTACAACATAACAATTACACATCGGTATGCTAGTAAACATTGTCAGTGTACTCTAATTTGAAATTGAAAGAGCACTGCTCAGAAAAGTCACATTGCGATAACATGTAGCAGATAGTATAGGGTATGGTAATTGAACCCATAACGCTTGAACTGTAAAACTGCACTAAGCAACGCTTCAAAGTCATACAAAAACAGGGCTTACAAGTCAAGCCCTCAAGTCCTTCCTTCAAACATGTTCTCAATAAAATCAAAGGTTTCCTCAGAATCAAACTCAATTTTTGAATGTATGTGTGTAAAGATCAGAGGTTACATACAGTAGGTGTCATGTTTATTGCAATTTATGCAAAGCTTGTGGCATGTAGTACAAATGACCAATCATAGACAACGATCCATCATTAGAATGCTCTGAACCTCAGCTATCCAATAGTAATGCTCCTTTATTTGTATGTGGCTTGACGTAGGTGGAACACTTGATAAAAGCAGCCTAACTCATCTGTGATGCGCAGTCACCTCGGGGTATACCAGTGCAAATGGCATATTTTAATGATGAAAGCAAGCAGACAACATGGAAACATATGATTTATTTGAAAGAAGACTCTTTTTTTGGTATGTAAAATTACCATTATTGCTTTTGATTGACTTGTGGGTTTATTGCAGCGTATACAAACTTTTGAAACGTGGCAGTATCCTGTCGTGCATAAGCGGTTAAGCCACATTTATGAATAATCAATATATGTAAAAGTCAATGTGTGTGTGTATGTATGTATGTTCCAGCATCACTTCCGAATGGTTGGAGCGATTTTCATGACACCTGGTACACATGTTTCTCATTGGTCGACTAAAAATACGGCAGGGTGAAATCAACCCTAACCCACCCCCTTCTGGGTAGGGTGGGGTGTGATCTTGTGCTCTTGTATGCTTGTTATCATTCAGTTGGCACTCGGAACGACCACCAGAGGGCGAACTGGAGATGACTGCCAGCATTCTTTATGTTTGAGCACCACCATTTAAATAGAGTTGGCCAGTTCAGAGTATCAACTGGATGATAACATACATACAAGACCGCAAGACAAGCACATTAGTGAGTCTTCATTGTTTGTTCATTTATTTTTATTTTTAAAGTTGTGGTTTTTTTTAATTATATTTTTCTCAAACAATTAAAAAAAAAAAACACTTTATTTTCCTCCCAGGCAATGCCGGAAATTTCAGCTGATGATGAATAATCTATATATATATATATATATAAAAGTCAATATATGTATGTGTGTGTGTATATGTATGTATGTTCCAGCATCACTTACAAACAGCTGGAGCGATTTTCATGAAACTTGGTACACGTTTCTCATTGGTCGACGAAAAATACTGTAGGGTGAAATGAACCCAACCCACCCCCTTCTGGGTAGGGTGGGGGTGATTTTGGGGTCTTGTATGCATGATATCATCCAGTTGACACTCGAAATGACCACCAGAGGGCGAACTGGAGGTGACTGCCAGCATTCTTTATGTTTGAGCACCACCACTGCGCCCTGTTGCTTTTAAAATTAAATAGAATTGGCTGGTTCCAACTGTCAACTGGATGATAACATACATACAAGACCACAAGACAAGCACATTAGAGAGTCTCCATTGTTTGTTAATTTACTTTTATTTTTATAGTTGTGTTTTTTATTATAATTAAATAATATTAAATTATATTATATGTATATTATATATATATTTAAAAAAAAACACTTTAATTTTCTCCCGGGCAACGCTGTGTATTTCAGCTAGTAAATACATAAATGAACGTCAATTAAAAGTGATAATGGACACTTTGTTCATTAATACACTTATAGTCTGTCAGCGTTTTAGTATTTCAGATTCTGATGGGAGTTCTCTCAGTTCCGCACTGTGGCCCTTGCTAAAAGCAGTCATTAATTTGTTATTGTGCTTTGTTTGTTGCCATGATCTGCAATTCAGTAGGAACAGAGAATCACAAGTGACATGTGAGGCTGGGTTTGCTTGTGTCAGCAGCTTCTGTAGCATTAGCTGTTAATGGCGGGCTGCATGTTGCCAGTTGTCATCTTTTTCTGCTGTCCATTGTGTTCCCGGAGGCCGCACTGTTATGCTGCTCATTGTTGGGAAACTGCCAGGATTAATTCACAAAAAAAGGAAGCGGGTAGTTCTGTTCAGAGCCATCCAGTAGTCACACACAGCTACTGGAAAAGGCTGTACTGTATAGTCATGTGAAAAAGTAAGTACACCCCATGACTTATTTTTATTTATTTTTTTAACATTTGTGGAGATATCACGATTTGCTCTTCATTTAAAGCAGGGGTGTCCAACTCTGTTCCTGGTGGGCCGCAGTGGCTGCAGGTCTTCATTCTAATCTGTTTCATAATCTGTGACCGTTTTTCTCGTCTAATGAACTCCTTTTCCCTTCATTTTAATAGCCCTGTTTTTAATGATTCTGTCCTCTGAATTGATTTGTTTGTTCATTAATTGTCAGCCAAACAGAAATGAGACATGAAGAGATGACCAGGGCTTCAAAGTCCAACCAGTTTCTTAATGAGAAGTCGATTCTTGCTGTTAAGTTAAGCCTGTTATTTAATTCCATGGCTTGTTGCTGTTCTCATTTTGCCACAGAAGACATTTCCAAAACTGTTGATTTTCTCGTTTATATAAAAAAATCATCAAAATGTTTTGGTGACCTGAGCAGATCAACATTACTGAGACCTTCACAATTCTTTATTTTCAGAAACTCTCTGATGGGCACACAGGTGAACTGGTCATGTCGTGACTCATTTTGTGTCTTATTATTGTTTGGCTACAACTAAGGGGCCTGAGTCATGTTAATTAAAACTGAGGCAAAATACTTTGATTAACAGCAAACACTGGCCATTAATTTAAAAGAAGATGGTTAGAATGTCTGCGATGGGTTGGCGCCCTGCCCAGGATTGGTCCATGCCTTGCGCCCTGTGTTGGCTGGAATTGGCTCCAGCAGACTCCCGTGACCCTGTGTTCGGATTCAACGGGTTGGAAAATGGATGGATGGGTGGATGGTTAGAATGTAAACCTGCAGCCACTGCGGCCCTCCAGGACCAGAGCAGGGCACCCTTGATTTAAACAGTATCTTTAGATAAAGATGATGTAATTGGTAAAAAACAATAAATGTTTTACTTTTATTCAATGAGAAATAACACATTATGGTATTTACATGTGTGGAAAAGGTAAGTCCACCCTTAGCTCTAGTAGTTGGTGTCGCCCCCTGAAGTAGACTGTCACTCTGATGTCTACCAGTGTCTGACATCAACGGGTGGGTAAAGTTGGTTTCTGTCTCCTTCATGATCTGTGTGATGTTTGAGGGGTGTCTTCCATGCACAGCCCGCTTCAAATCCCCTATAGTATTTCGATGACATTCAGATCCGGGATTTGACTTGGCCTTATCAGTAACCCTCCATTTCTTCCTTTTCAGCCACTCATGAATGGATTTACTGTTGTGTTTGGGGGTCAGTGTGTCAATTTGCAGGGTCCACTTTTGGTGGAGCTTCAATCTAATAACAGATTTTGATTTGATGTGTTATACTTTATTCATCCATCCATCCATTATCCAACCCGCTATATCCTAACTACAGGGTCACGGGGGTCTGCTGGAGCCAATCCCAGCCAACACAGGGTGCAAGGCAGGAAACAAACCCCAGGCAGGGTACTTTATTAATCCCAGAGGGGAAATTATCCTTTGGCAGTCAGAGCACAGGGTCAGCCATTGTGCGGTGGCCTTGGAGCAATGTTTCAGGTTAAGGACCTTGCTTAAGGGCCCAATGGAAGAAGATCTCTTCAGGCAGCAACAAAATTTGAACTGGCAACCTCCCAGGTGCTAATGCAGATCCTTAGCCTCAGAGCCACCCCTCTGCCCTAATGGTCTCACATTATCCTCAATTACCCTCTGTTACAATGAAGAATTCATAGTGGATTCCATGATGGTGAGTGAGTAATGAAACCTCAGACCATAACATTTTCATACTTGACAGTTGGTATCTGGTTCATCTGGTCAAACGCTGTCTTTGGTTTCTTCTGGTACTGTGAACAGTTAACTCTACCTTTGCCTCATCTGTCCAGGACACATTATTCCAGAAGTGTTTGCCTACTTTTTGATATAAGCAAACTTTATTCTTGCCCAGGTGTTCTTTCAGGTTTCCTCCCAACACACCTCCCATGTGACATTTGTGCAATGTCTCTTCTAATATTGGACTCATGTACCCTGACATCAAGAACTGCCCTACAAGTCCTGTGATGAAACCCAAGGCTTATTAGAGACTTCTTATAGCATGTTACATTCTGCTTTTGGGCAGAACTTGCTAGGGTGGGCTTGCCTGGCCTGGACAAGTGGGCAATGTTTGAAATCTTCTCTACTTTTAGATGATCTTCCAGAGAGTGGGAATGGTTAATTTCCAGTTGTTTGGAGATCTTTTTAAATTGCTTCCCAGACTAACAGACATCTACGTATATCCTTCTTAGGTGGTAACATACACTTCAACTTCTTCTTCTTCTTTCGACTGCTCCCGTTAGGGGTTGTCACAGCGGATCATCTTCTTCCATATCTTTCTGTCCTCGTCATCTTGTTCTGTAACACCCATCACCTTCATGTCCTCTCTCACCATGTCCATAAACCTTCTCTTAGGCCTTCCTCTTTTCCTCTTCCTTGGCAGCTCTATCCTTAGCACTGTTCTCCCAATATACTCATTATCTGTCCTTCTACAAATGTTCTAACAAGCGCAAACTCGCCTCTCTGACTTTGTCTCCCAACCGTCCAATTTGACCTGACCCTCTAATGTCCTCATTTCTAATCCTGTCCATCCTCGTCACACCCAATGCAAATCTTAGCATCTTTAACTCTGCCACCTCCACCTCTGTCTCCTGCTTTCTGGTCAGT
The DNA here is from genome assembly GCF_016835505.1 of Polypterus senegalus. Lineage (NCBI taxonomy): Eukaryota > Metazoa > Chordata > Cladistia > Polypteriformes > Polypteridae > Polypterus > Polypterus senegalus. Next base: position 308,279,289 of record NC_053155.1, on the reverse strand, counting down.
GCCACCGTCTCCAGCCCATATAACATAGCTGGTCTCACTACTGTCCTGTAGACCTTCTCTTTCACTCTTGCTAGAAAGAACAAACCAAACCAAATGTCTGGTCTATATGGTTTATATAGACAGGTTAGAACAAGATGCTCTCTAGTGATGCTCTCACATATTTCCAACTGATTCTGATTTGATGTCGTAAAAAAACTGAGAAGTGGATTTACTTTTTTCACATGAAAATTTTGCATTTATTTAAATTATGCGATGAATTACAAGATGTAAATATGGTGTGATTTTTTTTTTATATTGGATCACCTTTATCTATAGATACTGTTTAAATGAAGGTCAATTCTTAGTATGTCCACATATGTTAAAAAGTAAAATGTCTCATGGTGTGTACTGGACGTTTTCACATCCTGAACTGGATTGAATGGATTTGATTTTCATTGTAAAATCGTTTTTAATTGTGCAGGCTGGACTGCAACAACCCATTCTCTGGATGCATCGGAGGAAAATGAAGGGTATTCAAGTGGTGAGGAACCATCCAATTCTTCAGATGCAGAAGAGGATTGTGGGAAGAAACTGGTAGGGAGCCTTTTGTAACTTACTGTCATGCTTTGTTGTTTTCATTCTTGTTGTTGCCATGAATGTAAACGCTTTTTATTTTTCTCTCTTACTGTCATTACCTTTACAGTTGCCTGGTAAATACACTGTAATAGCAGATTATGACAAAAGGAACGCAGAGGAGTTGATTTTCAGAAGTGGAGAAGTTGTGCAGCTAATAAAAGAAGGGGAACATGGGCAGTGGTAGGTGTCTACAACTCTTTACTTGAGCATGCGTAACTTCTTTGAAATGTTGCTTTGATTAACGGTCTGTGGTCTAGGTCAGGGGTCGCCAAGTCCGGTCCTGGAGGACCACCTTGGCTGCAGGTTTTCATTCTAACCCTTTTTTTAATGAGTGCCCTGTTTGTGCTGCTAATTAACTTCTTGCAAATTCATTTTCATTGTTATTAAATGCATACTGTTCTAAATAAATAGATGACAATGGAGTTGATGAAAAAAATGTGCATCCCCTCGACATCCAGAAGCACAATATACAACAGACATCCAGGTCCTCAACTTGAAGTGGTGTATGTTTATGTTTTTCCCATTCCATTTAACTAATGCTCTTTGAGATTATCTTGAATAAGGCACCATAGAAAGGTCTGGAAAATGCACTGTCTTGTGCTGTTTCACTGCTCCAAATGGAGGTCACATGCTTAGCCACCATATCTGCTACCTTTTGCAGATATGCATTCATTCAATTAATGGGATTTGCATACATTTCAGTCACACCATGTAGAAATGACAACACTTTTTATACATGGACCTCCCCATTTCAGGCACTGCACCATCATGTTTAGGACATAGCAGTGGCGGGTCTATTAAATTTAATGGAAGTCTGCAATGTGCATTTTAATGACGTCTGAACTGTTTGATTTGTAATTTTAAACTGTGGTGCAGAGAGGTAAATCAAGGAAAAATGGGACTCCCAATACGGATTAGGAGCACATGTGACAATAGTACTACTACTGTTAATTTGTGTTTTCTCAGGTTTGTGAAGAATATGAGTACAGTCAAAGAGGGTTGGATTCCTGCTGCACATCTGGTGACATTAATAGGGGGATCCAAGTCTTCCCAGTCTTTGAGCAGTTCAGGTAAGTTTAGATAGATAGATAGATAGATAGATAGATAGATGGATAGATAGATAGATAGATAGATAGATAGATAGATAGATAGATAGATAGATGTAGACATGAAAGGCACTATATAATAGATAGATAGATAGATATGAAAGGCACTATATGATAGATAGATATGAAATGCACAATATGATAGATATGAAAGGCACTATATAATTGATAGATAGATAAAAAGAAAAATTGAAAAGGCAGTATATGATAGATAGGTAACAACAATAACAACAACATTTGTTTCTATGGCACATTGTCATACAAATGATGTAGCTCAAAGTGCTTTACAAGATGAAGAAAGAAAAAATAAAATTAGGAAATACTAAGTAACAAAGAATAAAGTAAAGTCCAATGGCCAAGGAGGACAAAAAAAAACAAAAAAAAAAAACTCCAGACAGCTGGAGAAAAAAAAAAACAAAATCTGCAGGGTTTCTGAGGCCAGGAGACCACCCAGCCCCCTCTAGACATTCTACCTAACATCAATGATCTCAATCAGTCCTTGTGGTTTTCAGGCTTCACATGGAAGAATTAGACGATGATGGTCATGTGGACCTCTGGCTTTCAATCCATCAATGTAGGGACTGCATGGCACCCTGATCAGGTGGTGGGGGCACAGATCGGCACCACAGAAAACCGGAAAAAGAACAACAGAGAAAAGTAGGGGTTAGTACGGATTTTGGAGACATGAAAAATATAGGAGTTTTACAGAGGCTTTTTAAATAAATACATACAAAAATAGGTAGATTAAATAAGTAAATAAATAAATATACACTCACAATTTCGTTTGAACACACACTGGAAATCCTATAAAGCAAGAAGCATTCAAAAGAAAGAAAACGTTCTGAATGGCTGTCACAGTCCCAGTGAGGCATTATTCACACATATAGCTGGCAATATAAAGGAACCCACAATCATGTTTCTTGACACACTTCTGCTGATTGATTCGTTGGCTGAAAGTCCTCCATGTTGTTGTGTCAGAGAGAGGATGTGCAGCATTGTTCATAATGGCCCTCAGTTTTATTTTAACTCTCTCCTTTGTTATGAACTCCATGATGTCCGGAGTGCATCCTGTAACTAGGCCTGCCCTTTGAATTAGCTTGTTGATTCGGTGAGCCTCTACTGAGGTGATGTTACCAGCCCAGCACACCACAGTGTAGAAAATCACACTGGCCATCACAGAGTTCTAGAAGATGTGAAGGATGTAATTTCCCACATTAAAGGAATGCAGTCTCTGCCCTTTCTTCTATAGTTTCTCTGTTTTACAAGATCAGTCCAACCTGTAATTAAGGTGGACCCCCAAGTACTAGTCGGAGTGGACCACCTTCATCCACTCCTTGAATAGTGACCAGACATAGAGGCTCTTTGGTGCAGTGAGAGTCAACAACTAGCACATAAATTGAGCACAAGAAACAAAATATGAAACCATTAGGGTTCAGTAGACTGCTTAGTGAGTGGGCTGAGTGTCCACACAGCAGTGATATGGGAGCTGTTTAGCAAACTGGTCAATGTGGCCCAAGCAACTGCACCCTTTATCGTCCCTGACTGGCTGTTCTTTCTGATACTGGATATCAGTTTCTTGCTTGACCTGAATGATGATGTATGCTCCACATTGTTATTTTTATCATCTAATTCCCTTAAATATATAGCTTTCTGGAGTGAGTGTCCTTTTCATGTACTTTGTAGTATATGCACAGCCTTAGAGGGAAAGTCAGAAAGAGAAAGTTTGGTTCAGAACCAGGAGCTGAGAGAAAGGTTGTCATTAAAAATTCTTAGCAAAAGGTCAAACCGAGAAGTCAGAAACATCTGTTGACAGACCAGAACACTACACACAAATCGCATAACTCCCTGAAGGTTTATTCACTAACTAACACAGAAGATTTTATTTTACAATCACAGGAGAGTGACGTTGGTTTGAACTGTTCAACTGCAAGGCAACTAAATTCTCTGTACTTTACTAGAATCATAGAGTGTCATTCATAAATGCAGTTATCTGGGTGTAGTGGACTAAAAAACGCAGCTAATATTTTCACCGGCGATAGGACGCCAATTTATTTATTTTTTCAGTGGGGATCCCAGGAACGCAACCAGCCTTGGCCCGACTCACACACACTCCGTCACAGAGACAGAAAAACAGCCAGTGATAAGGTAGAAACAATAAATGAAATATAACTTCTCAAACTAAAATGAACCCATCCCAGTTCCCTTTACAGCGATATACAATAAGCACAAATTCAGCAGTAACAAACGACTAACAAAAACCACACACGATGTAGTCCATGAAAAATGGCAACTGATGCAATGAAATAATGGAGGTAGATAGTCCAGAGATCAGCCTGCTGTATGTGAATGTAAAGACAGTCCTTACTGGTATTTCCTGAAGATGATAATTGATGAGATCAGGAGCGCTCCTTTCTTCGAAGATCGCCATAGAATCCAAATCAGTCCTGTCAGTCAGATCCAACATACAACAAATGGAATTTTACGTTAGTATTTGACTGAGGTACTGAGCCGGTAAGTGGTCACGTGACAAAAGAACGAACGACTCAAAAGACTCGATGAATGAACTAATCAATTGTCTTTCCGGCTCAGACTGCATTGGTTAAGCTTATGGGGCTGTCACTTGATGAACGAACGACTCGAAAACCCAAGACTCAAACAGGTGAATCAATAATTCCAATACAGAAACTATAGGAAGTTGCGCAAATGCGCAGGCGCAACTGAACGAATCACTCCCACGAGACGACTCGTTCTTCCCAAGTCACATTAAAGATTCATTCAAAATGAACGAGTCGTTCAAGAACGACCCATCACTACCACATGGAGGTGCCACCATCATCTGCCCAGCTTCCTTGTGAAGGCCATCCCGTCTACAGAGACCTACCGAGTTGCCTGTTTGTCTGCTTGAGTTCGTTCTCCTCCATTAATCAGGTTGAAACTTTGTAATCTTTGTATTTCTTTCAGAGTCTTGCGCTGCATCCAGTAACCTGAGCGCCTCGTCCAGTTGCAGCGACAGTTACACAGCCAGCAGCACCAGCATGTCTGACATCAAAGGCTAGGCATCTCGGGTCTGAGTGGGCAAGTCCAGTTTGTGCATCCAGAAGATGACGTTCACGCAGGAGAGCCGTCAGGCTTGGGCATTGTGTCCTTATTTATTATATGCAACCAAGTGAGACTGATATTGACAGCCAAGTGTTGAAAGGGACGGTCAAAGAACTTGTTTTCAAGGTCCTCCTTGATCCCACAGACTTCTCCCGAATTTAACAAGCACGTTCTCTTCCAAGAGAAATCCACCCAGTCACACTTGAGCCATTCCACTATTTCCATGTGCATCATGTGGGTTTTGAAAAGAAATCCTGTACTGAAATTGAGCCAGCACTGTGTTTACTTTGTACAGACGGTGAGGCCGTCACTTTGTCTTGGACATCTCGGCCAGCATAGTGTTTTTTCTTGTTGTCTTGTGTACGTCTTGTGACCGTTTTCCTGCTGCTTGTCCTACTCTTTTATGTAACCCTTAACTTTCGGAGAGCAGAAAGGGGAGCAAATTCTTATCAGCGTTACCTCATTTGATGATTTCCCCCTTTTTTGCTTTTTTTCCTGAATAAGAGACAAAGTAGTAAACTGTGACCCCCAAACAGGACGATGCCACAGGTGTCTTGTAAATACTGTACATTTCCATACAGCCTCAAGATCTGTGTATATATTTGAATGCTTGGTGTGTCTTGGGCTGTGAAGATCAGAAAAGCAATAGGAATGAAAATGAAAAGCACTCGCCGTGAAGGAGGAGCACCAACAGGACTGTTTTAGAGTTTGGCACCACTTTGTCATCTAGTGAAAGCCAATCAGAATGCGGATTCAAGATTGTGTGTTTGTGGGTGTGCCAGAGTTGGCGGGGCTCACCGTTTACAGACTCCTTTACCAGTGTGTGCTTTCCCACATTTGTCCATTTTCTTTCACAGCGATCCTTTTAATTTGCACTCCAGGTCACTCGACTTACTACTGTACCTTTTAGCACTTTATGCGGCACGCTGCAGCACATTTCACTTTTTTGTATGATAAAAATTGAAAGAGTATATGTAACTAAAGTGTAATCTGAATAAAGCTCAGTCGGTGGACGGCTATATTTTTCAATTCTTGCTTTGCCTTCTTTCTTCTTCTTGTCTTTTTGCTAACAGTGATGTCTTGCAGGTGAAGCACTTTTGGTGGAAAAACGGAGTCGGTTTGCCTTCTCAGGGCTGCTGTGATCTAACACGTCATTCTTAGGAGACGGCCACCTGCGGACCCAATGGAAAGACGGAAGAAGCTGAACATCCTTACTTTAACAAATTGAGTTTAAGAGGTGACGTCATTGAATTCAGGGGGGAAATGGTTAGGGGTCCGGGCCAGTAACGCTTCCTTCTTCATTGCACAGGGGTCCAGGCCAGTAAAACCTCTTTCATTTTTCAGGGGTCCAGGCCAATAACAACTCATTCATTGGTCAGGGGTCCAGGCCAGTAACTACTCATTCATTGGTCAGGGGTTCAGGCCAATAACAACTCATTCATTGGTCAGGGGTTCAGGCCAATAACAACTCATTCATTGGTCAGGGGTTCAGGCCAATAACAGCTCATTGATTGGTCAGGAGTCCCACCCAGTAACTACTCATTCATTGGTCAGGGGTCCAGGCCAAGAACAGCTTATCCATTGCTCAGGTGTCCCAACCAGAAACAACTCATTCATTGGGCAGGAGTACAGGGCAATAGCAGCTCATTGATTGGCCAAGAATCCCACCCAGCAACACCTCATTCATTTGTCAGGGGTCCAGGCCAATAACAACGTCTTTATTACTCAGGGGTCCAGGCCAGCAACAGCTAATTCATTGGTCAGGAATCCCACTCAGTAACAACAGAAATGCCACCTTCATTGGCTAGCATTGTCCTTCATGTGATATCAACAGAAAGCATTTACTGAGATACAAGTATTAAAAATTAAAGAAAAGCAACTAAAACCATTACCAGAAAGAGATTCTGCTACGTATGTTTGTACCACCAGGCAATAAAGTGACTGGAGGATAAACAGGAGTCAGAATAACGAGGCAGAGGTCTAAGAATACTGAGTGTCAAAGCCCAAGTGTGAACCAAACTCAAAATTGGAAGAAAAACAGAAGCAAATTCAAGAACTTAAAGAAGAACACCAAAAAACTTAGTTTTATTCTTTTAGCAATCTGCAAAACTTGCATGAGGAAGTGACCCCCAGGGATTGACCTTTATACCCCTGTGACCCTTGACATTGCCACTAGTAACTGCATAGCTACTGTTAAACAAAACCACTTAAAATGGTGTCATAAGAGAATGCAAAATAAATCATGAACACTTTAATGTCAAAATATCAAACAGCCTTAAAAACTGAATAAATAACCCCCAAACATGCACGGAAAGAAAAATCATAGTTAAGCTGCTAGGCGTTAACTCCAGTCATCTCTCGAGCTCGGACTTCTATGTAAAAACGGTTAAGCCTGAGTGTCTCTCAGATGAAGAGATGTTATGATCCGATGTAAGGGGACAGGATACTGCTGCCATCTAGTGGAGAAAATAACATCATGCTGCAAAAAAATACCATGAATATTTGTATGTTTTGTTGCTCTTTGGTAACTCATCAATATTCATGAGTGGGACGGACCCTTCAACCAAAACATGTTATGGTGTGTAACCAAAAAGCTATAAAGACTTTTTTAGAACAAACAATTAGTGGAATCTCGTGAAAGTGATGACCATGTGAACACGGAGAGTAACACGGGGACAGCGAAACACAATGACACTGCACGACCGAACCGCCATGATATGACTCAAGTCACATAAAGCTGCAGTGCGGTGCAAACTCTGTGTGTCCCGCAGGGGTCCGGCACCACTGATGACGTTACTTCCGTTCTCGGCCTATAAAGCCGCCATCTTTGACTACCTAACTCAGCTCTGTTTTGGACTTGTACTGTATGTGTGAACATCTCTTATCCATTGAACCGTTTTGCAGCCAAGGCACAATATATGGGCGGCTGCCCCAAACCTTCTTGATGACTTTGTATCGTTTTTGTGACAACACACACAGACATAATTCCACAAATGGTATTTTTTCAGACTCGGGGAGGTCTAAGAAGTCGAGATTCATCAAAATCTTGAAATTGAATCTTTGGACGATTACAGTACTTTTCCTATACTTCGTGCACGAGAAAGTCCAAAATGTTGGTTGCACAGAAAGTCCAAAATGTTGGTTGCACATAAGAATAGAAAGCAGTCATAGTTCCCACTTGCAGTGCAGAAGAGGTTGCCCACCTGAAATTAAGTCTGTTCAGGCCCGGCCAGTACTTGGGAGGGAGATCATCCAGGGCAGAGATGCCCAACTCCAGTCCTCGAGGGCCACAGTGGCTGCAGGTTTTGCTCCGACCCAATTGCTTAATAAGAAGCCCTTATTGCTCACTTTAGTCATCTCTCTGTTTAAGATTTTGAACCCTTATCGCTTATTTTAGTCTTTAGCTGTATTCTCAGGTTTTATTGACTCCTTATGAGCAATAACTTGCAAATGACAAAAATGTATACACGGCAGCATTTCTCTCGGATTTAGTTTGTTACCATTTACACCTCTGTGTGTATTTATCAGGCACTATTGGGTTTAATGAAATACTTGGAAGGAAAAGTGAAGAGAAAAAGTGAAGGACTGAGAACTACTCCTCCATTTTGGCCTTCAAATCATTTAGGATAAGCCCACCTGAATATAGTAGGACCCTGGATTTATGCAACCCGATTCCCTGAAGCCGTTCCATTGCGCCGCTAAGTAGGAGTCTTTTCCGTTCAGGGGTTCCTCCCTTTGAATTACGGAGTATATCCCCAGTACTTGGGAGGGAGATCATCCAGGGCAGAGATGCCCTAGGCCCCTACGAAATTAAGGAGAGGAAGGGATTGGTGACTATTTGGTGAAACCAGTCCTCGAGGGCCACAGTGGCTGCAGGTTTTGCTCCGCTCGGTCCCACCCAATTGCTTAATAAGAAGCCCTTATTGCTCACTTTAGTCATCTCTTCCGTCGGCTCAACCAAGTTTCCGATTTGATGCTTATCCCATGCCTCGCGTGGGCGACCTCCTCGAGAGACTGGGACCAGCCAAATTCTTGACTACACTTGACATGACAAAGGGGTACTGGCAGGTTCCTTTAGTCCGCGAAGGAAAAACGCGTTTAGCACTCCTAGCGGACACTGGCAGTATCGTGTCCTTCCATTGGGTTACACGGCCCGCGACTTTTCATTGGTGGACAAAGTGCTCCGGCCCCATGACATTGCAAGCCATAATGGCCTGGCCCGTCCAAACCAAGCGGCAAGTCCAATCCTTTCTCGGTTTGGCGGGTACTACCGCCGGTTTGTGCCTCGCTTCTCGAGAGAGCGCGCCTTGACCGACTTGACAAAGAAAAGAGCTCCTAATACGGTGGTATGGTCTGATAAAGCGGGGCTGCATTCAGTGACTTAAAAGGGCTCTGACTTCAGCACCTATCTTAATCTCCCCTAACTTCTCTCTCCTTTTGTCCTCCAGGCGGACGGACACAGGCTTGGGAGCCGTGTTGAGCCAAAGCGTCGGCGGTGTTGAACACCCGTTGTTGGACGGGAGACCAGGTTGGAGGAGGCTCTGGCGATCAAATGGGCGGTGGCAGCTGCGGTACTACCTCTTGGGTCGGCGTGTTCACTCTGGTGACGGATCATGCCCTTTAAAGTGGATGGCCCTTCACAGGGAGTCAATCTCACGCGAGGTGGTTTCTTGACCTGCAGCAGTACAAATATCGCTTCGTTCATCGACAGGGGTCCCTTCATGCGCCGATGCCCTCTCCGGGCCCACGACCTCTCGGTGCAGGTCGCCCGACCCGGCGGTCTGGGCTGAGGGGAGTACACGCGTGTGCATGGGAAGCAGCTGAAGGGCTTAGAGGGCAGCATTTCTCTATTTAGTTTGTTACCATTTACACCTCTGTGTGTATTTATCAGGCACTATTGGGTTTAATGAAATACTTGGAAGGAAAAGTGAAGAGAAAAAAGTGAAGGACTGAGAACTACTCCTCCATTTTGGCCTTCAAATCATTTTGATAATAATCCTTAGAAAGGCAAAGAAAATCTAGGATATGAGAATGACTGGACACTAACAAGCCAAAAAATTAAATTATTGGCAAGAATTGCTTTCTAATTAAGCAGCCAGGTTGGAACAAAAACCTGCAGCCACTGCGGCCCTCCAGGACTGGGATTGAGGACTCCTGATCGAGGAGAAGCTTGGGTTGCTGCTGAAAGAGGTGATGGTGAGGCCAGCAGGGGGCACATATACTATAGTCCAGTGATTCCCAAAATTTTCTGATTCTCAGCGCCCTTGTTGAATCCAGGTTTTCCCAAGGTGCACCCCCCTTCAAATTCTAATTTGCAAAATAGCCAATACTTTTTTTTTAATTAAAGGGTTAAGTAAAAATAAATAAAACACATATTTAAGTCAAGTCAAGTCGGGGAGCATCCACCACATGACGAAACAACTCGGGATCCCAGTTTGCAACCCCCCCAGGCAGACACGCGGTCCATTCCCACCCTCTGGAAAAGACCCTCTATCTGCCGTAGCCAGGTGTTACGTGGGCAACCCCTTGGCCTGGTCCAGCCACTTGGGTCCCCAACAATGAGGATCTTATGAGCTGGATCACTCTCGGGAAAACGCGCCACATGGCCAAACTGCCGTAAATGACGCTCCCTCACAATGCAGGTCGTGTGCCTCATTCGGGACTCCATGAGCAACACAAAGTCAAACCAACAGTACCCAAGAATTCTCTGAAGAGACGCACATGAAGGGTCCAGTCTTCATCTCAGGTCACTGGATAGCGTCCATGTCTCACAACTATATAGCAAGACAGGAAGCACCAGGACTCTAAAGTCTTGGACCTTCATCCTTTTGTAGATATTGGGAGCGCCACACACCCATTTCTAGCGACCTCATGACCCTCCATGCTCTCCCAATCCATCTACTGACTTCATAGGAAGAGTCACCAGAGACATGAATGTCACTGCCAAGGTAAGTAAACCTCTCAACAAGGTCAACACTCTCTCCGCAGACTGACACACTGCTGATGGCCGTGCCCAAGAGGTCATTAAAGGCCTGATGTTGGTTTTTATCGGGACACTCACAAGCCCAGACACTCAAACTCCTCACTCAGTCTCTCGAGCGTCCCAATCAGAGCCTCCATGGAATTTGCGAAGATCACAGCATCGTCAGCAAAGTCAAGATCAGTGAATCTTTCTTCACCAACAGATGCCCCACAGCCACTGGACCCCACGACCTTGCCCAACACCCAGTCCATACAAGCACTGAACAGAGTAGGAGCAGAACACACCGCTGATGAACACCAGAATCAACTTTGAAAACAAAGAGGTTCTGCCTCCACTATGGCAGGACGTATTTAAGATCACAAAAAATTGTACAGCGATCCCTCGCTATATCATTCTTCGACTTTTGCGGCTTCACTCTATCGCGATTTTTTTCTCATACACGCTTACGTCACTACGCATGCGCTTTCTGAGAACTTTTACCTAAACCCTACGATGGCTCGTAAACGTGCTGCTTTTCCTAAGCCTTCTGACAATAAAACTAAGCGCCAGAGGAAGATGCTTACTATCCAGGAGAAGGTGAAACTCTTGGATATGATTAAAGATGGCAATACCCTACAAAAGCCTCCTCACGCTTAAGAAAAGACAGCGCCAGCAACTGCCTATCAAGATGTTCTTCAGCCGCGCACCCAGACACCCACTGCCTACTCCTAGTACTTCTTCACTGAAGACAACAACGCACCTGCTGAAGATACTGCACCACCTCTGAAGACTCTCCTACTGAGGTCGTGCCTTCATAGGTTAGTGGTTGTGTGTAATTAAATGTACAGTACAATAATCTACTGTATAAAAGCATTCAGGATTGTCCTTCCGTCCCGTGAGTGCAAAGCGTAGCGGTATTCCGCTTATTACAGACATACTACTTGTGGCTTGAGGTACGAAGCGACGCGATGTGAGCAGAGTTCTGGTACTCTCATCGTTCAATTGCTTTTGTGCGCGATGCGCTGGAAAAATAGACAAAATTATGTCTCTGGAAATAATTAATGTTGATGGAGTACAAATGCCTCACCGCGTAGTAAATATCAGGGGAGATGGTGTTGCTTATTCTCATCTATAGCTTATTTAGTGCATGAAATTCCGTCTTTAGCGGTACAGATTCGGGCTGACATTGTACGACTTTGGACAGGCACTTGAGGGGATAAAAAAAAAACTTAGGTTTTCAGGAGATGTTATGAATGGGCGCTTTGATGTTCTCATTCCCTACACTTACATGCCTGATGTACACATGGAGCGCACAAAAATTGAGGATAAAAGTCGGTCGCCTTAAAAGGCGAAAATGCTAATAATATGATATTTGTAACGTCTAATATGTCTTATTTTCTCTTATTTTGTCTAATATATTGGGTAATACGAGTGTAATGGTGACTAAAGGGTGTTATTTCATGTCTAGAGGGCTCTAATAATGTTAAAAAATGTATTTAGAAGGTCGTAAACAGGTTTTCTATACTCTTAACTGCGAAAATATTCGATTTATAAATAAAGAATCCTACTTCGCGAAAATTCATTTATCACGGTAGAGTCTGGAACGGATTAACCGTTGTAAACGAGGGTTCACTGTAATTGATCAAATTCAACTAATTCTAATTAGCGGGATTGTGGTGTAGCAGGTCCACGGCTACGAAAGATTGGCGGCTTTTAAATAACCCATTGCCCATGTCAGTCTCCATGGGCGTGATCGCGCCTCCTTAAGTAGCTGATGGAGTAATTGGAGCGAGACGCAGCTGCACGTGAGGATTCGATCGTTCTCAGTTGCTTAATCGGCTTCCTGCAGTGCGCGATTGAGACGATGCCATGTAAGAATGAGCTGGCACAGAAGGAGGGGAGAAAAAGAGACGAAAAGGAAAGGAAAAAGGCTTGGAGAGCGAGAGCGTGGCATTGGGGCGAAAGAAAGAGGACGAGCCTTCCAGCCAGAATAAATGAGAGAAGTCGGTGCGATTCGATGTGCCACCTTGTAATACGCCAGCAATGCATTGCTTGGTATTGATGCCTGCTTATAAAAACTACCTTTTAACTTTCTGGTAAAGTAGTCATGAGCCATGAATAAAGAATGGGACCCAAACATCCTCTGAGAGCAACTCCTCCCAACCATCCAAGAACAGTTTGGTGACCAACAATGATGGAGCACCGGGCCATAAGGCCAAAGTGAGAACTAAGTGGCTCGGGGAACAAAACATCGAACTTTGGGGTCCATGGCCAGGAGGCTCCCCAGACCTTTTATGCCATTAAGAACTTGTGGTCAATCCTCTAGAGGCGGATGGACAAACAAAAACCATGATAAGGTTTGGGGGGAAAGAAACCACCTTGATTACCCCCAAAACTCTTGACATAACGTTCTGTGAACAGATGAGTCGAAAGTGGTACTTCATTGAAGGCAAGGGTCCCGCGACATGTGGTGTAAAGTTAACTGAGCCTCCCACAATAAGAACAACACGGTGACAGTCAAACATGGTGGTTGGTGGTGTGACGGCGTGGAGGTGCTTTGCTGTTTCGGCGTCTGGACTCTCTACTAGAAAGGGTGGACGGTGAAAAACCCGCCATCAGTCTGTGATCTGAAGCTCGGCTTGCAGTTGGGTGATTGCAGCAGGACAACACACCGAGGCGCAAGAGCAAGTCCGCTTCTGAAGGGATGTACGAGAATGGAGGTTTTGGAGTCCCGACTTAAACCCCATTGAGATGTTGCGGCCGTTCATACACAACTGAATTAAAACAACTCGGCCAAAATGTCTCCACAGCGATGCCAAAGCCTGATCTCCGGTTACTGGAACGGCTGGACTGCAGTTGTTGCCAGTAGAAGTATTGCGTGTAGGGGGCAATTACCGTATATACCCGCGTTTAAGTTCTCCCGTGGATAATTCAGGAGTTGATTTTACCAAACAATTTCTGGTATTTTATAATGTCGGTCATATAAGTCAAAAGCGGAAAGCTCACGCTATTGGTCCAAGAGATTAACGAGGTTAACGCCCACCAGAGAGAGAACCACGGAGCACACGGCCTTTTATTTCTGTGTCTTGTGCCTACGTGACCACACGGTAATACCCGAACTACTCCGAAGCGACGTTTGCACTGTTTTGTGTTTTTTGTATCTTATATCCTCATACGCCTTTATTATAAGATCATCCCTTATCTACGATGGAGCGTTCGATCAGAAGGAAATATGAAGCTGGTTTTGAATTAAACGTCATTGAATGGCAAAAGAAATTGTTAACTGCGCTGCTGCAACAAAATTCGATGTGTCTGAGAAACTGGTGCGAGATGGAGGAGGCAAGAAGATGTAAAAAAAAAAAAATCAAGTGTTGCATTTTTGAACAGGCGTATAAGTCGGGGTAAGATTTTATGATCGATTTTTTGGGTTTCAAGACCACCGACTTATATATGAGTATATACGGTACTCTTTCACATGGGTGATGTAAATCTAAGTGAATGCTATCCCTCAGTAAATCAAATCATCATTTAAAAACCGTGCACCGTGTTTACTCAGATTGTCTTATATGAAATTTGCTTGGCGGTCGGAAGCAATTAAATGTTACAAATACGCGAAAATAGCAGAAGTCAGGAAAGGGGGATCCTGTGTGTGACTCGCCCCATGTGGTTTGTAGTGATGGATCGAGAAACAAATTGGAAAAGAACAGGCGTCTATGGTCGCCAATGCTGGACAATAGCAAGCAGTGTCAAAAATGTCCGTGGACAAAGCTCACGTCACTCGTGTCGCACAATCGCCGTGTCTGTTCATCCAGATGTCTGCTCAGAATGCTCAAAACGCATGCATTTTTCACTAAAATATTGTTGAATCATTATTTCCAGAAAATCCGAGGATTGCACGCTGATGCTGTTCACGCTGGGCTCCTTCACTGACGTTTTGGTGATGTTTGCTGTGGTCCAGTGTTGGTCTTCATAGACGCCCGGTCCGTCAGAAACGTCATTATCTCCGGTCTGCGTGAAGATTGCAAATATATCTTGGCCATCACTGCAAACTGCATGGGGTAAGCAATATGCAAAAAGAATGTCATTTTTGGGCAAAAGTGTCCCCTTTCATGATGTGTGAGTGCAGCAGGGACCTGCAGATTAGGGTTTGACCCTCAGTACCGACACAGACCTCCTGTTCACACAACGCTGGTCCCAGCAGCTTGAGGCACACGACATGCATGACTGTGTAGCAGTCACGGTGACACTTGTATTCACATCATCAGAAAGAAGGTTTACCGTATTTATTTCTTTTATGGTGGGGACTCCAGGGACACAGCCAGCTTTGACTAGGAACTCACACACTCGACCTTAGAGAAACACTAAGGCCAATGAATCGACAAATAATGAAACAGACAGCATTAATGAAATGAATGAGGAAAAGAACATGCAATACACTGAAAACGTGAAGGCACACGGCCTGCCTCAGACCCCCGCCGGTGATAACAATTCAAAAGACAGCTCGACGATAATAAACACTAATGTCGAAACACAGTGCAGCGCACCAGCGGCAAGAAGACGAGGGACGGTGAGTGGAAAATCCTGTGAACGGCTCGCTGAGCAAAGTAAATTTTGTCCTACCAGCTTCCTGACGAGGTGTGGGATGAGGGGATTGGGAGAGCGAGCCCTGATGAAGACGAGTCTAATCTGTACAAACTCACATGGACAGGCAGGTTCAAGATAGAAAGACATGAAAGGCACTATATAATAGACAGACAAATAGATATAAAGGGACTATATGATAGATAGATAGATAGATATGAAAGGCACTATATAACAGATAGATAGATAGATAGATAGAAAGTGCACTAAATGATAGATGGATGTGAAAGGCACTATATAATAGATAGATAGATATAAAAGGCACTATATGATAGATATGAAAGGCACTATATAATAGATAGATATGAAAGGCAATATATGATGGATGGATAGATAGATACATAGATAGAAAAGGCACTATATGATAGATAGATAGATATGAAAGGCACTATATAATAGATAGACAAATAGATGTGAAAGGCACTATATAATAGATAGATAGATAGATAGATATGAAAGGCACTATAGATAGATAGATAGATAGACATGAAAGGCACTTTATAATAAATAGATAAATAGAAAAGGCACTATATAATAGATAGATAGATTTGAAAGGCACTATATAAGATAGATAGATAGAAAAGGCACTATATGATAGATAGATGTGAAAGGCACTATATAAGATAGATGGATAAATAGATAGATGTGAAAGGCACTATATAAGATAGATGATTAATTTTAGTATAGATAGATATGAAAGGCACTATATAATAGACAAATACATAGGTGTGAAAGGCACTTTATGGTAAATGTAAATTACAAGAGAGATTTATAGATGTGAAGGCACTATAAATGTAAATGACACTGTATAACACATAGACAGTTACATATACTGTAAAGGCACTATATTATAAATGTGAGTGACACTAATAGATTTAAAGAGAAATATTAAGGCACTTTGTGATAGATGTGAATGATACTATATAAATAACAGATAGACATGAAAGGCACTATATAAAAGATAGATAGATATTTTATTTATCCCATACATACCAAATATTCTGACAGGATCAATAATCCAAGCTAAACTACAGGTAAGCCAAGTGGCTGAGAACTAAATATGAACAGACAGATGGAGGATTTTTCTGGTGTCTTGCCAGTTCCCTTTTCAAACAGCCTGCTGGCTCAATCTTTTTCTTAGCTGCCAGGGCTGCTGGGATATGTAGTTCCTATTTAAGTTGGACTGCTACATTCGCTTTATACATTGTAATAAACAAAATTGCAAAAAGAAAATTGTTGGGGGCCAAGCAGTACCCCTCTTAATGATAACAGAGTTCCAGTGATGATAGGGGCCATTGTGTTTCCTACTGTGCCTTGGAAAAGGACTTAGGGGCTTAAGTTGACACCACATTTTCATGAATGTGCAGAAGTGATCAAAAAGACAAAAGGTTAAATTGTAAAAAGTGTTGAATATAAATGAAGAGATCGTGTGCTCAGACTACATAAAGCACTAGTGAGACCACACCTGGAGTCCTGTGTGCAGTTCTGGTCACCTCACTACAAGAAAGACAGAGCAGCACTTGAAGCAGTGATGTGAAGAAGAGAGCAACGAAGTGCATCATGGGACTTCAGGACATGTCCTACTGTGACAGACTCAGAGAATTAAACCTGTTTAGTCTGAGTGGAGGAGACTGAGTGGGGATCTCGTCCAGATATTTAAAGTCATCAAAGGCATCGACAAAGTAGATCCATCCGAATTCTTTCAACGTAATCCCATGTCACATTAGGCGACTTTTCCAGGGATTTTCAGTCAAGCCTTCAAGTTTGTGTTACCCTTGAGCATGAGGGTCCTGAGAGTGGGCAGCAGAACATCCCCGAGAATGGACCTGAGAGAAACTCACTTCTCTGGTGGCCGTGGACTGTCCGAGGGGGCAGGAATACCTGGGGAGGTCAGCCGGGTGGGGTTGTTCAGAAACAGCACTTAAAGAAGCTATGGGGACGTGTCTCCCAGCTGCTTGAGGTTGTGGATGTGGACTCTGGTCTTGGGTCAGTTCATGGAGTCGAGGAAGAGGAGCGTGCAGGATGCCTCTGACCTCAGGTGAGGGGAGTGAATGGACAAATGGTGCCTATCCCTGCTAGCATAGGGAGCAAGGCAGGAACAAACCGTGCACAGGGTGCCAGTCCATCACAGGGCAAACACTCACACACCAAACCCGCACACTGGGACCAACTGAGCACCATCGATTCACCTAACCTGGGAGGACCAGGAGGAAACCCACGCAGACATGGAGAAGATGCAAACTCCACACAGGAAGGACCAGGATGTGAACCCTGATCTCCTTTCTGAGTGCCATCCTAGTTACTTGTTAATGTTCCATGGAATTTGATATTCGGTTTAGTTAACTGCCCTAAATGAGTGACCAACAATACATAATAAACTAGCACAGGTCAAGTAAACATCCATCCATCCATCCATTTTCCAACCCGCTGAATCCGAACACAGGGTCACCTGGAGCCAATCCCAGCCAACACAGGGCACAAGGCAGGAACCAATCCCGGGCAGGGTGCCAACCCACCACAGGGCACACACAAACGGGCCAATTTAGAATCGCCAGTCCACCTAACCTGCATGTCTTTGGCCTGCGGGAGGAAACCCACACAGACACGGGGAGAACATGCAAACGTCTCCATACTGCGAGGCAGCAGCGCTACTACTGTGCCACCGTGCCGCCCTTCAAGTAAACATGAATAGTGAAATCACTTCAAATACCAGGCAAACAAAAAAGAAAACTACAATCACAATAATAATACTGTAATGCTTCTGATAGGTTGCACATAATATGAGCTAACATTCCATCACCAGCAGCAGGGGAACCTATAAAAATGGCAAGCCTGCATGTCGAATACAGAAGTCCTTCTCGTGTGCCGGTGTCGAGCAGTGCTTTAGGATAGCGAGCCACGTAAAGAGCCAATGAGAGTCCATTCTGGCACTTGGCACCAGTGCTACATTGGTGTCAGAAGTAGGATGAGAAGACCTACAGTCTCACTGCACTGCAAAGACCTAAAGCAGACTTACTTGGCTCTTCTGAGGAGGTCCGGGAGGGTCTCGAGGGACAGATCTGCAATCTGGAGGGCCATGTGTAGCATCAGGACAAGGGAGAGGATACCGCTGCAGCTCCACCAATACTTCTCCATCTGCTCATGTCCACTGGCCTAAGTGCACAGATGCTGATGGATCTTCTGGCTCATGGGGCTGCAAATTCCTTATATTGACCGAGTTAAAAGCGTCGGACACATTTGGCAGCTCAGGAAGCCCCCCCCCGGTGCAGTAACAGAGTCCCCTTGTGCTGTCAGGACTGCGCCTCTGTCACCTATCACTCTGACTAAAGAATTTCATCAGGTGCGGCAATGGTGGGCACTCCCGTTATGGAAAGCTAGTGATAGGTCATAAAATGAATGAATAAATAATAATATACAAACAAGCACAGATGCAATGTTTACTTAGATCTTTTGTGACCTGCCCATAGTTTCCATTATTATTATCTCTCATATATATTTCTCTTCTGATTCGTCCTGCTTCCTCTTCAAAACTGGTCCCGCCCACACGCAGCCGACATGGCATTTCTCGATTCCTATTCGTCCTCTTCCAAACCCTTCCCCACGCTGCCTGCGGCCACCCATACAACCCCACGCTGCTTTTCTCGATTCCTATTCCTCCTTCGGCCTACCGCGTTCTCCGCTCCTCTCTCATGACCCCATTGGTGTCACGTCACCGCCCGATATCTAGCCTGACCGTGTGACCTTTCACTTCGGCCATGCGTGCACCTGGGAGTCTTTTCCGTAGCCTGCTACAGGAAGGTACTCTCTCGACCATTGGCATTGGTTTCGCTCCTTGCTATTTTTGTTATACTGTGACGGTTGCTTCCTAAGCCTTTGTTATAAAATGAACGACAGCATCTTCTCTGTTGACTGGTTTTTGTACAACGTCATCTGTATTCTGGGATCCTGCAACTGCCTCTTCCTATCAGTGGGTTATTTCTTGACACAAACGGTTGATGAAGGCAATGCACTCTCACTACGACATAGGGCAGTAGATTTCGTCACATCACATTGGGACAGATTCGGAGACGTTCTTCCTGTTGTTCTTTCCAATGCAAGTCGAGTTATCAGAAGTCAGGAGTTCTATCAATACATGGCAACATCTACAGTTTATGGTGGTGAAGCTGAAATTCAAGCTCTTACCGAGATTCTCCATACTACCATTGTCATTTACTTCAAACACGACCCCAACATCCTGCCTTGCATTACGTTTGCACAGATTTGCGTTAATCTACAATAACCAGTCTTCAGCTACGGTCAGTTGTACGTGGCTTTTTTCTAGGGTTAGATCTTTCGACTCGTTATCTGTCGTCTCCAGCAAAACACCTATTCACAACTGCGTCTTTCAAAAAGTATTTCTTTCTTCTTGATTACTCAGTTCCTTTCTCACCGTTTTCCGTTCCTATTCTTACACCGCTGTATGCTATGGCGGGCATCGGCTAGTTATTATTATTCCGTGTTCCATATGTCGCATCATTATCTGTGTTTCTTTGGAGACAACACCATTTTAGATATTTTGTTATTATTTATGCATACTTTTTATTTTTTATTTATAATTATTTTATTATTTGTCCCTTGGGCACATTGGACGAATATAGTTTAATTTATCTATCTATCCATCTGTCTGTTTATTCTTAGAGGCTCATGCTGTCACCTCTTCTTGCAGCTATTAAAAACATTTTTACAAATAATACACCACGTAATTTAGAAAACTGGCTAAACATATGCTGACATGTCTAATAATAATATTTTTTTTAAAAAATTACACATTTTGGGAAAATCGGATGAGAAATAATAAAGTTACAACCGTTTTGAACGTAAGAACTCAACCAATCTCCAGACATGCCTAGGAGTTTACAAGCGGATCTGGACCGCTGCAATATGGCGGGCGCATTGACGTATCGGCACTGATAGGACCAGCGGTCAATGCGGCACCCCTCTGCTCGATACGTGTTTACACCCACGCTGTCACGCGGATTTCACCTTTGACTCCGTCCGGGAATACTCGACAGTTTTCGAGCTACCTCGGTTTGTCCTTGTCACTCGACTCTGCGAGCTCCTCTACACTTGCCACCGTAACTCCGCCTCTGTTTTGATCTCATTCGGGTTTTCCCGTCACCACTCGGTTATTTTCGCTCGGCTGTCTCCGACAGCTTTCGGGCCTCGTCGTCTGACTCCTGCAGGCGCGCAGTCTCGATAAGCTCAGCGACTCACTCTCTCACTCTCTCTCCCTTTTCTACAAACACACATTCCTGTGACGTGGAGCGCAGTGTACACACAGCCGGGTGACCAGAAAAGGCTGTTCGGCTGCACGCTAAAGAAACCCGAATTTGGAAATTTAAGAGAGAAGACGCGGCGCTCGCTCGGAGCGGTCTGTAAGTACTGCTTGATATCCTCACAAACGTAACGCAAACTCGGCCGCCGCCGTTCCGGTAGATGCCGTGAAGTTGGCCGCTTTGTATGTGTGTGAGTGTGTGTTTGAGTGACTGTGTGTGGCGCGTCACTCCCAGTGTCTGTCGCCGCGACTTGCGGCGTGTGTCACGGGACCAGGGGCGAGTTTCCCCGCCGTGGTGCCGATTCGAGTCCCCCGCGGCTCCGTCGCACGCTGTGCTTTGTCCTGAGCGTTCTGCGTGCCCGACAGTCTTAATGGAGCTCCGCGGACCGGCAAGTGGGAGTGACAGGCGACAGAGGCGCAGTCCTGACAGCACGGGGGGCTCGGTTACTGCACCCCGGGGAGGCCTGCTGCCCTGCCCAATGTGTCCGGCATCGGTAACTCGTTCACTTTAAGGCCTGCCGATCAGCCCAGTGTGCCCGGTGCCACTTCTAGCTGTCCGGCCAGATGTTCCCAGACTCGTAAATTAGGGCCTACTGTTTTGCCCAGTGTGTCCAGGCTGCCACAATAAGGCCTGCTGACCAGCCTTGTGTGCCCAGTCTTGGGCTGTCCTGTTGACAGGTGGGCATGCCGAACTGTCAGGTGTGCCCACGCTCGCTTGCCGTTTTCCTGTCTAGCCTGGCAGTCGCTGTCACATTAGGCCCTGCTGCCCTGTCCGGTATGCTCAGCCCCCCAAACTCGCATATTTGGCCCCTTCTGTCACATTAGGATCTGCTGACTAGCGCTGTGTGCCCAGCCTTGCTAGCTGTTTCTTTAGGACTTGCTCTGTGTGCCCAATTTGCCAGTATGCTCAGTCTGACAAACTCTGGCATTACGGTATGTGTGCCCAGTCTCATGTCCAGTTATCTTGCTCAGTGTGGCTAGTGGGCATGCATGCCCACACTCACTTCCTGCTCTAATGCCCAGTCTGTCAAACACTTTTTCATTAGTCCTGCTCAGCATGCTCAGTCCCTTAAACTCCAATATTTGGGCACACCGTTATGGCAGGTGTACCCAGCCTTGCCTGCTTTTATATTAGGGACAGGTATTAAGCTGTTTGTGCCCAGTTTGCCACACTGCCACATTAAGGCTAAATCAACCAACACCTGCAGCACGCATGTTCGGGTGTGTGACCCAGTCAAGGGTGCCCACTGTCACTGCCTACTCTCTTTCCTATTCCTGTCAAACGCTGGCACATTAGGGCCTGATGACCACCAGCCTTGCATGCCCAGTCTCATGTTCTGTTGTTGCTTTTAGTGTGGCCTGTGGGTATGCTGACTAGTCATGTGTGCCCACACTCACTTCCTCTTCTACTGCTCAGTCTGTCAAACCGTTTATTTTTCCAGCTGCCCTGCCCAGCATATTCAGTCTCTTAAACTCAGATATCTGGCCACACTATAATGGCATGTGTGCCCAGCCTTGATGGCGTTTAGAGTAGGGCCTGGTAGTAAGCTGTTTTTGCCCAATTTTCCAGATTGCCACATTAAGGCCCGTCAGCCAACACCTCGTGCTGTTCAGGTCAGTGTGGCCAGCCAAACTCAATTTAGGGCATGATGCCCACTAACTCTGCCTACTTTGTTCCCTATTCTCTCAAACCCTGGCACATTAGGGGTTGCTGGCAAGTCCTCTGTGCCCAGTCTCTTCCTGCCAGCCTGTCCACTATGCTCATTCCCAACAAAGCCATGCATTGTGGTTTTTGTGCCCAGCCTGGTCTGTCATATTAGGATCTTGCCAACCTTGTGTGCTCAGTATTGTATCCCATTGAATGTGGCCACTGGGCATGTTGATCTGTCAGGTGTGCCCACACTTCCTGTTTTCCTGCCCAGTCTGCCAGATGCTGTCACATGAGGGCCTGCTGACCGGTCCTGCTCAGTATACTCAGTCGCTCAGACTCACCTTTGCACATTCTGTTATGCCACACAGAGTGCCCATCCTTACTAATTGTCACATTCAAACCAGCTGACCAGCTCTGTGCCAGACTACCACATTAAGCCATGTCGAGCCACATCTGCTGCAGTCCTGTTCAGTGTGACCAGCCTAACTCACGTTAAGGATTGTTGCCTTGGTCAGGGGTGCCCCCTGGCACTTCCTATTTTCTTCTCTATTCTGTTACATTATAACCGCATGACAAGTCCTCTGTGCCCAGCCTCTTCCTGCCAGCCTGTCCGGTATGCTCAGTTTCAAAACGTCATGTATTATGGCACATGTGCCCAGCCTTGCTGTCACATTAGGGTCTGATGACCAACCTTGTGTGCTAAGCGCTGTATCCTATTTAGTGTAACCAGTGGGCAGGCTGATCTGCCAGTTGTGCCCAATTTTGCCTCTTGTTTTCCTGCCCACTCTTGTCAGATACTATCACATGAGGGCCTGCTCACCACTCCTGCTGCCCTGTCCGGTATTTGCAGTCCCTCAAAGGCTTGCTGTCGCATTAGGGCCTGATGTGCCCCCTCTTGTGCCCCTTTGTCCTGTCCGGTGTGCCCAGGCTCTCAGACTCTGAGACCACACCCTTTCCAGTCTGTCACATTTGGGCCTTCTGTGTATCCTGGTGTCTTCAGTCTCGTTGCTTGCAGACCTGCCCAGTATGCCCAGTCTTTTAAACTGTGTGTGTTACGTCCGAGCCCCCTGTCCTCCCTCGTATGTCCCATCTTCAGCTCCTTTTCAATGCGTTCGGTCCTTTCCAGTGTGTCACACCCAGTGTCCCAAGTCCCAGTTCCTGCTGTCCAATCCATTATATCCAGTGGCAGTCTTTGTGGTGTTTCCACTGCATATGCCCGCCCTCTTAATTTCTGAAGTTTTAGTACTGGGTGTCCCAAAGTTTTTGCTCTAGCCTTGTGACCCGTGGCTCTTTTGTGTCTGGCCTCCTCCCCTCAGACCCTTTAGAGCTTGCAGTCCTGACTGACCCACATGTCCATGGCTTCTTAGCCGTGTCACTTTTGTGCCCCCTCTGTCCCTCTTCCTGCTGAGCTACCCGGTGTGCCCAGCCCTGCTGCCCTCCCAACTTGTCTTCACCCACTCCGCAGTTTCCTTGTCCATTATGTTCAGTGTCACGATGCCAGAATTTAGCCCGTGCCCAGGTGTTGTGGTGAATCAAGCTTGGGAAGGCCAGCATGGCTGACGTTTGGTTACAGGTCACCTTTTCCCAGAATCCCATGTGTTTCCTCAGATCTGCAGATCATTTTATTTGGTGTTGGACAAACTGCTGGACACACAGGTGTCGATCCATTAGCCCTGACCTGTTGACCATGTCCATGTTCTTTAGTTGCGTGTACAGGGCTCTGCCCGCAGGGGGGCTGTCGGCCCCGCTCAGTCCCAACTGACCAAGCAAGTTCTGTGTGCCAACTCATCTGCCATCAAAAGAAAACTGGGTGGGGCTCACTTGGAGTGCCCAGCCTGCCTCACTGTGCCCCATTAACTCTTTTAGGGCTCATTTTTTTGTTTGTTTCTTTTCTCCCAGGGCTGAATAATTTTCCAAAAACTTAACTTTTTTAAACAAAGAACACAAAGCAATTGTTTAACATATCATATATCAGCAAAAAATATTTACTTTGACAAATGTTACTGTCTTGCATGTTGCATGAGCCTGCATACTCCTTGATTTCACGTACACGTTACACAGCAACGTCCTGCGCGGTCTGATCTCGCTCAAAACAGCCGATTGCATACATGGCCACATTGCACTGCTTACAGTACGTCTTGCACTGGTGCTTCCTTTTCAGTTGTCTGTTGCTGCACTTTATCACATATATTGTTAGTGCAGGGGCGCCCAATACGTCGATCGCGATCGACCGGTAGATTGGAAAGGCAGTGCAGGTCGATCGCATTGCATTAAAAAAAAATGTTTTTTAAACGTTAGTCTATCATATATCCTCCCGATGGCATTTGACACTTGATTGACTTACAGGGCGGCCAGTCTGAGATCTCTTTTCTTCTAACACGCTGGTCATCCCGCACGCACCATCAAATGCGCGAGCTACTGCAAAGCTCCGGCTATCTAATTGATCTAGTTAGCCATCCAATTTATATCGACTAAAAAAAAAATGATGGTTATGGGCTGGATGTGGAATTAGAAGAGGATTTATTTTCTCACAATGTCACAGTCGAAGTGCGTTCGTCTGATCTGTCAATCTATCATTGCTATTCCAAAAAAGGAAAATGTGGAAAGGCACTTTCGACTGTTCATAAAAACTACGAAACTGACTTCCTTCCGAAAAACGATCTGAGAAAGAGAAAGGAGAGGGAACTAAAATCGCAGTTAATCGGACAGCCGTCATTTTTCACTCGGCTAAAATCAAGAGCAAAGGCAGACACACCGAAGCATCGTCCCGGGTGAGTCACTCGATCATTAAGCATAAGAAGTCCTTCCAAGATGGAGAGATGATAAAAGAGTCCTTCGTTGAGGCAGATGGCTAGGGAGAAATTCCTGCTGAGATTTCAAGACCCCTGGCCGTAGAAAAAGGAGTTTCTCCTTGTCATTAAACATGCAGAATACAAGCAACTTAATAACGATCAATGGCCGCTAGACTTGGCATTTTTTTTCCGATCCGACCAATATGTTGAATGAGCTTAATTTACAGCTGCAAGGAAAAGAGAAAACCAATACGGTCAATATGATTAGCTCAGTTAACGCTTTCAAACGAAAAATGCAACACCTGTCCTCAAAGCTGCAGGGCCTTGATTTGGGGAAAATCCAAAACCTCACGTCAGAGCTGGAGACGCAATGGAAGGCGTGTGCGCAATTTGACAGCATACGCTACACAGAGCAGATTGAAAATTGTCTGTCAGACTTTATCTAATGGAAAAAAAGTAACGAGTCGAGTGTTGGCCAATGTAGCGGAGTAAGAGTAGCGTTTCTTCTTCACAAATGTACTCAAGTAGAAGTAAAAAGTATGGTGCAGTAAAACTACTCTTAGAAGTACAATTTGTTTTAAAAGTTACTCAAGTAGATGTAACTCGTTACTACCCACCTCTGATACTCAGAGTATACATACAGTGGGTACGGAAAGTATTCAGACCCCCTTCAATTTTTCACTCTGTTATATTGCAGCCATTTGCTAAAATCATTGAAATTAATTTTTTCCTCATTAATGTACACACAGCACCCCATATTGACAGACAAAAAAAAAAAAATTTTGAAATTATTGCAGATTTATTAAAAAAGAAAAACTGAAATATCACATGGCCCTAAGTATTCAGACCCTTTGCTCAGTATTCAGTAGAAGCCCCCTTTTGAGCTAATACAGCCATGAGTCTTCTTGGGAAAGATGCAACAAGTTTTTCACACCTGGATTTGGGGATCCTCTGCCATTCCTCCTTGCAGATCCTCTCCAGTTCTGTCAGGTTGGATGGTAAACGTTGGTGGACAGCCATTTTTAGGTCTCTCCAGAGATGCTCAATTGGGTTTAAGTCAGGGCTCTGGCTGGGCCATTCAAGAACAGTCACAGAGTTGTTGTGAAGCCACTCCTTCGTTATTTTAGCTGTGTGCTTAGGGTCATTGTCTTGTTGGAAGGTAAACCTTCGGCCCAGTCTGAGGTCCTTAGCACTCTGGAGAAGGTTTTTGTCCAGGATATCCCTGTACTTGGCCGCATTCATCTTTCCCTCGATTGCAGCCAGTCGTCCTGTCCCTGCAGCTGAAAAACACCTCCATGTGATGCTGCCACCGCCATGCTTCACTGTGGGGACTGTATTGGACAAGTGATGAGCAGTGCCTGGTTGTCTCCACACACTGAGGAGAGTCAAGACACATGACGGGCCGCATGGAGTTTGCTAAAAGACACCTGAAGGACTCTGAGATGGTGAGAAATAAGATTCTCTGGTCTGATCAGACCAAGATAGAACTTTTTGGCCTTAATTCTAAGCGGTATTAAAGAAGTGATGTCATTGTCTATCCATTCATCAATTTTGAGATCCCATGAAATCCACTTTTAGACTCAGAAGGCGCCCTCTTGACCACACCGACACCTAGTCTGGTCTGGGGGGCCTGTTTGCCACTGGGCACATTTTTGCACAGGTCCATAATCACTGAGTTGGTGACCAACACCATAAGTCTTCTTGTTTTTGATCAAAAACTCTCAGTTTGAATAATTTTGAATTGTAACTCTGGGGGCCGTGATGGTTGGGTGGGTGTGCCAAACTGAGTCTCATTGTCTCAGTGGTTACTGCTGCCACCTCACAGTTGCCCGCTCCAGGGCTAGAGCTTCTTGGTGAGCACTTGGGTGGTGGACATATTTGTCACACAGGGCCCAGAGTTGTTCACACTTTGTGCAGGTGCCATTCTATGCCATAGGACCCTCGTTTTGTGTACTCGAGCTGCAGTGGGCTGTGAGTGGGCCTGTGGCATTCCTGCATTTCTCTGTGGTGGTCCTTGTCCTTTGCTGTTTGGTCTCAAGATATTAACTCGGAGTGACTCAATTCAGTACCTTTATCACTCTGGTCTGAAGGGCACTCGCTTCAATAAACTAAAAGTATTATTTTAGTTGTCTTTGTAAGATTCTGAGCTCTCAGTTGTTTCTTTTCCTCATCCAGCAGCTAATTCATAACAAAAGGAGCAAATACAACGCCAGCCAGCGGCAAAGCAGCTGACATGGCACCAATATGCACCTCTGGGTGTCACGAGGAGGCACTGAACTCAAGTGATAAGAGCGGCGCTCACCTTGGCTGGAGCTCACGGCCAAAATTACCTGCTGGATAAATATGAAAGGAAATCTGTGTGACTCATGTCTGAATGGGGACGCTACTGTACAGTAGAACTGATAGATAGCAGTGAGTGACGCTTTATGGCAGTTTACACTATGCAGGGGCACTGTAGCAGGTAGGCATGAAAGGTGTGAAAGACCACATGAGCTAAGAATGGACATGAAAGGCACTATATGACAGATATTCCTGTGAAATGCACTGTTTACACAAGGTGGCTATGAAGGACACCATATACAGTGGTGTTTTAGCAGATATGTATGAAAGGAACTTTATACCAGGTACAACTATGGGTGGCACAAAATACTAAACTTGGATAATGAAATACACTATATACAGTGGAGATTTGGCAGATATGTGTGAAAGGAACTTTTATAGTTGTAATATATAGTAACCAGTATGGGGTGCCACCATCTTTGAATTCCACACAAATAATGTCTGTTTTATTACTCGGACATCAACAGTTGAGCACAGTCACAGAGTCAAAGACACAGTTGTCTTCTTCTCAAGAGCTTTTGGTCCTCTGCCTCCTGCAAAGTGGCTCCTTTTATCTTTAACCCAGGTGTACTTCCAGGGCTGGGACGTGCTCCGTTTGGACCTTATCTTCCTGCAGTGGCCCCTGCTGCCACCCAAGGAACCTAACAGGGTTGTATTCTGGGACTCCAACTCTCATCATGCCCTGTGGGTATCCAAAGAGGACCTGAATCCCAAGGATGCTGCCCTCTAGCATATCAGGCAATACAGTAACCACATGCTGTTTCCCCCAAGTCTTTCCAATCTACTGGTCTCCCTTCCATGTAAGGATTCCTGTTCCTAGCTCGCTGGAATGTCTGTCCTTCCATTCTCTTTAATTGTGGTCTTCCCATGCAGCACTCATTGTGTGTGTGTATACAGTATTTATATACTGTGTGTATATATATATATATATATATACACACACACACACACACAATGGACCCTTGACTTAAGAACTCAATTCGTTCTCAAGGGCTGGTTGTAACTCAAGTTGGTTGTAAGTCAAGACTATTTTTCCCATAAGAAATAATGGAAATACCCATAATGCATTCCGAACCTCCCACAGCAACACTTAACCTTTTCATAGTAAAAAAGGGTTGTATAATGTGCATAATTTACCAAAAGCACCAATACTTTTTCTAATGTACTAACCAAAAAGCTATAAAAAGTGCCCAGCCTACCAGAAACAACAATTCCATATTGTACTCACCATTTAATGTGACATCTTTGGCTTGCAGGAAGGGAGGAGGAGGAGAATGAAATGGAAGGTGGTTATTGTTTGGAAGGAGAGCCCACTTCCATAAGAACATGAGGAGATGGTGGATTTCAACATGCCATACATAGTAGCGAGATCGGTCACACGAACGTCACTCTCATATTTCCGCACAATTTCCTTCTTCGTTTCGATTGTGTTGCTGTCTTTACCTTCGTTATCTTCTCTTCCTTCCTTAGCTTCTTTTCTAGTTTTTTAGGGGTCATTTTGATAGCCATTATCGAAATAAATTATATAAGTCACTGCACTGACCAAAATTACTTCCACAAAAACACATATCTGGGCTCCGACTGATGCTTACTAACGCTTTCTGCTGTTTGTTTACAATCGCACAAGCGGATACACGCGACCGCATTCGGGTCGTAACTCAAAAAGTTGGTCGTAATTCAAAACAAAAATTTTGGTCGTAAACCAACTTGTTCGCATGTCAGGCCAGTCGTATATCGAGGGTCAACATATATACAGTATATATATATATATATATATATATATATATATATATATATATATATATATATATATATTCCAACATCTGTCTGTCTGTCTGCTTTTCACAAGAGAACTATTTCCGGTTGATTTTGTGAGTTCTATCATTGCGCTCAGTTTGGTAGTTCGCTTGCGGTGCCAATTTATTTCCGCAAATCCGGGACACAAGCAGCAGGAAGAGGGGAGGAGGAAGTGAGACGTCAGGAGTTGGGAGCCGGGTGGGACCCTCCTCACTGTCCTGTTTCACTACCACATGGATGAGAAAGGCCCTATATAAATAAAATTTGGCAGGCTCATTCCTTACAGCTTACTTACAAAAGTTAAGCAGGTTTCATTTCGAAATTCTTCGCGTAACGGTCATAGCGGTCAACATCGTCCGCCATGTTGAACTTTCTTATTCATGGCCCCATCTTCACGAAATTTGGTAGGCGGCTTCCCTGCGCTAACCGAAACCAATGTACGTTCTTATTTCGGTGGTGTGACGCCACTGTCAGCCGCCATATTGAACTTTCCAATGTCACTAATTCTCCAACTTCCCGTGTAGGTAGAAGGCTGAAATTTGGTAGTTATTTCGGTGGTATGATGCCACTGTCAGCCGCCATATTGAACTTTTCAACGGTCTTTGTTACTTATTGGCCCATCTTCAAGAAATTTGGTACGCGGGTTCCCAACGCTAACTGAATCCTACTTACTTACATATATACGTCCATAGCCTGCAGCTCAGTCACCGTGTGAGGCGGTGTTGGGTCCCCCATCCCAACGCCTCCCACGTTGTTGGCTGCCTGCCTATATAAGGCTGTCTGTCGCTCCAGTCTCTACATTTCCTTCCTTGCTTCGCCACGGTATTCACGTCTCCCTGCTGATAACTACAGCGTTTTTATTTAATCCACGGCTTCTCCACTGTTTTATTGTTCGTTTATTACAATTATAGTTATTGTGTAGGTATTTTAGACTTACTTTACATTGTTCAGGTACCCATTTCCTTTATCATTCCAACCGCATTCCCCATTAACATGTCTATCGAGGTGATCACCATCGATCAAAGAACTGTCACTTACCGAGTGGTTTCCATGCCCGGAGATGCCGCCTGCCTTTTCCATTCTCTTTGTTACATATTGCACAGCCATATCAGGCTCACTCTTGATATCTGGAGAAACATTGTGTCTTATGTATTGAATGACTGGGACAGGTTCAAGGTTTGGACTGATGATGGTACAGGAGATAATTATACTACACAGGAGCACTAGAATAGTGAAATGCTTAAGCCCTTCACCTACGGTTCTGCATGTGAGTTGATGGCTGCCGCTGAATTGTTCGGTTGTCGCTTTCAAGTGTACTAAAATGGCCAAATATTTTACACCTTTGGACAACCGCCAATGCCTCTTAAACATCTTAGATTCATAGGTGACGATTTCAGTAGTGGACACTTTGATGTTTATGAATGTTTAAACTCTCAAAAGCTGGATGTGAAGTTATCGATGAAATCTGTTGTATAC
Source organism: Polypterus senegalus (assembly GCF_016835505.1). Taxonomy (NCBI): domain Eukaryota; kingdom Metazoa; phylum Chordata; class Cladistia; order Polypteriformes; family Polypteridae; genus Polypterus; species Polypterus senegalus. The sequence continues at coordinate 308,248,496 of NC_053155.1, read as the reverse complement.
TTGCAATGCTTGACAGATGCTGAATATCTCTTCAACACAAGTCCTACAAATACTGTCGTAATTGAAACAAACCATGAAACTCAAACTGATTATGACAGCAGCAATCCAAGCTGTGAGATTTCAGACAAGATTACTGTTCACATGGCCAACTGTACGTTACATGCTCAAGAGTAAGCTCAGCTCACAGCTTGGTCAGATTACAACCGGAGGGCCGAACTGACAATGTGGTATACAAAGAGATCCTTAACAAATAATTATTGGTATATTTTCTCTCAGTTTAAAAAGGTTTAAGGTTTAAAGGTTTTTATTATTATGCTGTCTTAAGGAATTGTTCTGTTCTGTATATTGTATTGACCCCCTACTTTTGACACCCACTGCACGCCCAACCTACCTGGAAAGGGGTCTCTCTTTGAACTGCCTTTCCCAAGGTTTCTTCCATTTTTCCCTACAAGGTTTTTATTGGGAGTTTTTCCTTGTCTTCTCAGAGAGTCAAGGCTGGGGGGCTGTCAAAGGGCAGGGCCTGTTAAAGCCCATTGCGGCACTTCTTGTGTGATTTTGGGCTATACAAAAATAAACTGTTTAATTTTCTTCTGAATAAAAATTTTAAGGCAGTACTTCCACAAGCTGCGGGTATTTTGCTAGTATATATATATAATAAATACATACATACACACAGTGGGTATAGAAAAGAATCCCCCCTTCGAAATATTCCCTTTATTTTTTTGCTTTATATCCTTAAATGAAAACACACACAAAAAATTATTTCTTCCCAGCTTTACTTACTCAATGCAATCTATAACATCCAAGTAAAAGACATCACAGCTACAATTCACAAAAATTATAAAAAATCAAAAACAAGAAATACTGAGATTAATAAAGGATCCCCAATATCAATGTCATTTTGTTGGCCCAACCTTTGCTTTAATGACAGCCTTGAGTCTGTTGGGATACTTCTCTATCAGCTTTGCACACCTAGATTGAGTAATATTTGCCTGCTCTTCTTTACAGTTTAACTGTTCAAGTTCGGTCAGATTGGATGGTGAGCGTTGGTGGTCTGCTATCTTCAAATCTTTCCACAGATTTCACTGCACAACAAAGTTTTTGCTTCTTGAACGCTGTTAGGTGTTTCTTATAGATATTTTAGTTGCTGATCACGAATATTACATTACGTACGATTTCAGAGAAATCTTCAGTTTTGTCATGATTTTTTCTTATTTTTGTATCCAAACATTTTCGCTCCCTCCCGTAAGTGACTTATCAACAATGGTTTGTGCAGCCTGGGCATATCAAGGCATGGAATCAGGCCAAGTTTGAAGCTGTTCTGTGGAAGTTGACATCCTGGGCAGGTCAGAATGAGCTTGACATCTCAGCCTACTATTAAGGTGGCTTGCATACATCGATCCTGCTCATTTGGTTCATATAGATGGTCAGTGTGTATGCATAGATCAGTAGAGTAAAGTATAGTATCTGTAGCAATAGAACAGTAAGTAAGCTTGATGCTATAGACGTTTTGGTGTCTCATCAATGTCGTAACAGCCGTGATACATTCTGGTATATCTGTGGCGAATATACACTTGCGCCTCAGAGACGTTGGATGACTGCTCTTGTGAAGAAAGCTTATCATCTGTATTTCGGCTGCAAAACTGGTGATCATGACAAGGAATGGGCACCTCACATTTGCTGTGCCACATGTGCTGTCAGTCTGAGAGCCTGGCTCAGAGGCACTCGAAAGACGATGGCGTTTACTGTTCCGATGATATGGCGAGGACAGAAAGACCATGTGACAGACTGTTACTTCTGTTTGACTAATGTGTCTGGCTTCTCTGTGAAAAACAAGAAGTCAATTGAATATCCTAATCTGCTTTCAGCAATGAGACCCGTGCCACATGACGACAGTCTTCCAATTCCGAAATCACCAGAGGATTGGTCCTTAGACGAACCAGATGAAGAAACTGCAACGCAGGGTACTGAAGGTGACATTGACCCGGATTTTGAACCGTGCTCATCAGGCGATCCACATCTGATAACACAGTCCGAATTAAACAATTTGGTCAGGGAAAAGCCGAGCTGCTGGGTTCGAGACTGTAGGAATGGTGTTTGCTGTGACCAGGTACGAAAATGTCTGAGTTTCGAGGCCGACATCATGATATAACCAAATTTTTTGCACAAGTCAACAGTCTCTGTTTCTGTTGTGACATTGAAGGATTGTTCTCGGCCTTGGGTTGTGATCACAATCCTGAAGAGTGGCGTCTCTTCATTGATTCGTCAAAATCTCGGTGCTGTCATTGACGAACACAGTAAAAGGTTTCACCAGGACATTGCTACGGTGGAGAGACGATACCAGGACAACTGGAATCCATCAATGCTTGCTGATTACTGTTGGACACTGCATATATATATATATATATATATATATATATATATATATATACTGAGTATACTTTATACATAAAATGTATGTTGTCGTACTTTGCATAACTGAATAACCTTTATGGCACAATAACAATTCAATACATTTATGGTCACTACAGCATTTGGATTAAATAATCGTCATGTTGGAAAAGGCTGACTCGCATAAATAAGTAGAGTCGAATAATGCAGTCAAGGAGCCTTTGAATTCAGCCGAGTGAAAAATGACGGCTGTCCGATTAACTGCAATTTTAGTTCCCTCTCTTTTCTCTTTCTCAGATCGCTTTTTGGAAGGACGTCAGTTTCGTACTTTTTATGAACAGTTCGAAAGTGCCTTTCCACATATTCCTTCTTTGGAATAGCAATGATAGATTGACAGATCAGACAAACACACTTCGATTGTGACATTGTGAGAGAAAAAAAATCCTCTTCCAATTCCACATCCAGCCCATACCCTCCCCAAACGTTTTTTGTTTAAATCCCTTCTTTATTCGATATAAATTGGAAGGCTAACTAGATCACAGCCGGAGTTTTGCAGTAGCTCACGTGTTTGATCGTGCGTGTGGGATGACCAGTTTGTTAGAAGAAAAGAGATCTCGGACTGGCCGCCTTGTATGTCAACCAAGTGGCAAATGCCATAGGGAGGATATTTGATAGACTAATGTTTAAAAAAAAATTTTTTTGAATGCAATGTGATCTACCTGCACTACCTTTGCGATCTACCGGTCGATCGCGATCGACGCATTGGGCACCCCTGGCTTATGTAAAACATAAACGTGACTAAATACGTTATTGTCAGTAAACATATAAATGTCTATTTCTCAGAGTTCCTACGTGATGCAGTAAAACCAAAACTATATTTGTGCATCCCCTGTAGCTACCTGTCACAATCAGCAAAAGAAAGACTCTTCAGAAAAATTGTTGTGCAGTGTTTTCAGTGGGATTTAGGTCTGCGCTCTGACTGGCCACACGAGGACATTCACTTTCTTCTCCTTCAGCCACTGTGTGGTCAATTTTGCTGTGTGCTTTGGGTCGTTGTGTTGAAAGGTGAACATTCTGCCCATCTTCAACTTTCTGGCAGAGGGTAGCAGGTTTTCCTCAAGAATTTGATGGTATTTTGCCCCATCCATTTTTCCTTATTCCCTAACGAGAGCCCCAGCCCCACCACAACAGGATGCTGCCCCCTCCATGCTTTACTGTAGGTATGGTGTGTTGTGGATAGTGAGCTGCATTGGTGGACTGTTTGGTATTGAGGCCAAATAGTTTTATTTTGGTCTCGTCTGACCATAAGACCTTTCTCCACTTGGCATCACAATCTTCAAGGTGCATTCTGGCAAAGCTCAAATGAGCCTTAATGTGGCCTTTCTTGAGAAGTGCCTTTTCCTTGCGACCCTCCTGAACAAGCCACAATTGAGGAGCGCTTGTGAAATTGTTGTCACATTCACACAATGACCACTCTTTGCCATCAAATCCTGTAACTCCTTCAAAGTGGCCATTGGCCTCTTGCTAGCCTCTCTTACCAGTTTTCTTCTTGCTCTTCCATCCAGTTTGGAAGATCCAGGGAGAATCCTAGTAGTACCAAACACTTCTTTATTATGGACTTTGCTGAGCCCCTTGGGATTGATAAAGACTTTGAGATTTTTTTGTCTCCATCTCCTGCCTTATGTCTGTCCACAACTCTGTCCCTGAGATCTTTTGAAAGTGGCTTGCCACCCATAGTCAGTTGTTAGCTGTCAGTTGTACTACCAAGCAAGGGAATGAATGGACCAGGAACAGCTTTACTAATTACTCATTACAATTGATCACAGGTGGAAGGAAGCAAGTAACCGCAATGGAAATGGTGGGCACTTACACCTGATTGAGTTGTCCTTTATTCATCTCAGGATTTCTTATTTCTTATTTTTTAAAATTCTTCTAAACTGTAGCTGTGATATCTTTCACTCGGATGTTATACATTGTATTGAGTAAGTAAAGTTGGAAAAAATATTAGTTTGTGTGTTTTCATTTAAGGCTGTAAAGCAGTGTTTCCCAAACTCGGTCCTGGGGACCCCCTGTTGCTGCAGGTTTTTGTTCCAATCGGATTCCTAATCAGTGACAACAACTGATAACACTGAGCTCAATTAATTAGCTGGTATTTTTTTCTTTGTTTTAATCGACATTCAGAAAGCACAGCAGCATGATTTTTACATTTATAAGACATTTAGAAATATTTCTGCTTTTGCTCTCGATTTAAATGCTTAACTCTCTTTTGTTGAATTCATTTTATTTTGCCCTTTCTCAGTGCAGTTTTTCCCCTTCGTTGTATCTTAATAATGACAATTAAAAAAATGAGCAGAGCAGACACGCTGGCAAACAACACTGAATAATCAAAGGCTGCAAGTAGTTTAGTGTCAGACACACTAATTAGTAAATAATAGATTAATTAAACAAGATGAAAATACTGTTAAAAAGAAAAAAATACATTATTCCTGTATAACTGCTTGGTACATTTTAATTATTTTTATTTTTTAGCAAACTTAGTTTTCCAATTTCTATATTGTTCCTTAAACACAGAACTTGGGAAATATCAGTTCACTTAATTAGCCCAGGAGCGAAGCTGGTTGGAACAAAAACCCGCAGCCTCAGGGGGTCCCCAGGACTGACTTTGGGAAACACTGCTGTAAAGCAAAAAGAAATGTGAATATTTCAAAGGGGGGATTCTTTTCTATACCCACTGTATGTATATATGTATGAGTGTGTGTGTGTATATATATATATATATATATATATATATATATATATATATATAACCATCCATCCATTTTCCAACCCATTGAATCCGAACACAGGGTCACAGGGGTCTGCTGGAGCCAATCCCAGCCAACACAGGGCGCAAGGCAGGAACCAATCCCGGGCAGGGCGCCAATCCACCGCAGGACACGCCAAGCACACACTAGGGCCAATTTAGAACCGCCAATCCACCTAACCTGCATGTCTTTGGACTGTGCGAGGAAACCAGATATACACACACTGCACCGCCACCACCTACTCAAAGCTTCGTGATGCTCCGATCGATGGATTAAAAGGCAGAAGTCTACGTGACCATCATCATCATCATGTCCTTCCGTGAGAACCCTAAATCCAAAGAGGACTCTTTCATTTATGTTAGGTAGAATGCCCAGAGGGGACTGGGCATTCTAATGCTCTGGAATCCCTACAGATTTTATTTTTTTCTCCAGCCGTCTGGAGTTTTTTTTCTGTCCCCTGGCCATTGGACCTTACTCTTATTCTATTTTAATTAATGTTGACTTATTTTGTTTTCTTATTGTGTCTTTTATTTTTCTATTCTTTATTATGTAAAGCACTTTGAGCTACCGCTTGTATGAAAATGTGCTATAGAAATAAATGTTGTTGTTGTTCAAAGAGCGAAATATCAAAGGTAATTTATTCAAAAGTAGTTTATACAGTTTATAGGTACAAAAGGCAGCATATGCAATGAATTGCTATAACAGATTTGAAATGTACTATACTGTATTAATAGCTACAGCTCTGAAAAACCATATACAATAGACATCTAGACATAAAAGTAATTATGTACAGTGGATGGCCATAATAGATAGTGACTGGAAACGGCACTAAATTCAGTGATATTCAATGTACGACTGTAGCACATCGTTATGAAAGGCACTATATAATACGATATGGTTCTACAAGCGATATGGTTGTGGAAGGCGCTACTTTTGTAAAAGAGATGGACAGATATTGGAAGCACTATGATATAAAGATAGCTAGATGTAAAAGGCGCCATATATGTTAGATGGATATAAAAGGCACAGGGAATTCTGTAGAATGGCTTCATCAATTCCCTGAGGTTAGATTCCAATCCCACAGCCCTTCCTATGTCTTTATGCTCTTTCTCTGGGTTCACCAGGATTTCCTCTCCCATCCCAGGAGATGTTCTTGTCAGGTTAGCTGATGACCCTCCATTGGCTACTTGTGGAGGTGTGCTTGATTGACTGGTGCCCCATCCAGCTGGTTCCTGCCTTGCACCCAGAACTACTGGGCTCGATTTTGCCTCTACTTCCCCTCACCTTGGTGCATTGAATTAGCTTTAGTGGGTTGTAGAACTTAAATGTGGTTGATATCATTGCACAACTTAAATACAGTGGATTTACTATTGGGAAGCACAGTGGCCATGTAGATGGAGGGCTTAGACCGCGGTTTGATTATCAGCTGGGTGGGCTTCTCTCCGGATAGGCATATTCTCCCTGTGTTGTATGCTTACTGCCTGACAATTCTGTGTTCTCCCACTGCCCTGCTCCTTGAGCCTGATCGACTGAGTGGCCTGCTTTTGTCGTCTTTAAAGATGGGTAGTTGGTTTTATTATAAATGTCAGTGTAAATACACTTATCATGCGTGAGTGTGACCAGCTCTTCCTCCTCTGCTTCTGCTGCTGCACAGGTAGGCACCATCTCCCCATACTCTGTTTAGGAAATAGAGGATGAGATAAATGAATGTGATATTGAAGGATGAAATGGTGTCACGGTGGATGGTGCTGCCTCTTCCCAGCTCTGAAGTTAAAGGCTTTGACTCGTGGGCCCGACTGCTTTCAGTGAAGACATTGCACGTCATCCCTCTCTCACTCTTAGTTTTTTGTAAGTTTGCTTCTGCATCACAAAGGCGTGCTGTATGGTTAGGGTTAGTGCCAACTCTATCTTGCCCTGGTGTGAATGAGTGGGTCATTTGATAGATTGGCTCCCAGTCTAAAAGGATTGTTTTCCCACCTTACGAGATATGCTTTAAGCCCTCCAGGGCCCTGAATTGAACAGCATGTTTTAGGTATTGGATGGGTCTGAATTTATAACATACCGAGCTGTTGGAACATGTCTGATTAGCCTCAAAAGTGGGGCGAAAATCTCACAAATTGCATGCAAGGCTTTCTGTGAATTTACCCTTGGGATTAATAAAGTATCTATCTATCTATCTATCTATCTATCTATCTATCTATCTATCTATCTATCTATCTATCTATCTATCTATCTATCTATCTATCTATCTATCTGGCTAAGATGTCGTTGACTGCACTTCTGACAGTTGGGACCTTCTGGACGAGCCACGTGAAGTTAGCCTTCGGTTCCTCTTCATTACATCTTTAGGTGATGCCCTTTGACTTCAGCACAGCACCAGCTTCCTCTTTTCTCCACATATTTTAAGTGTTGCGTATTGTAGCCTCGTTTTCCTTTTATTGTTTTCATTGTCAAAAGTGCAATAAAACAATGTGAATTATCCTGAGATGAACCACCACCATCAGTGTTGTGTGCAGGTTGTGTGTCTTTGGTACTCGTCTCACTTTTAATTGTACAGCCGTTGTGATTTTTGTGTATTTTCAGTTCATAGAATATTCACCCATTATTTTGGGTTTGCGCAACCTTCTTTATTTTTTTTTTTATGGTTTATTTTATTATCATGAAAGTGACATTATCGTGTAGCCTTTTTAGGTTTCATTTTTATCAGGAATGCCGCAGTTTAATGCTTCATTTTCACGTGGCCATGTGTTGTAGAGTGCAACAGTTTGATGACCAACACGTTATCACTCGCTCAGTATCAGCCTGATTTCCAAGTTTGTGGATGCGTTATTATGATTATGAGGTGGAGTGGTGACTCTGAGGCTAAGGATCTGCACTGTTATCTAGAAGGTCGCCAGTTCAAATCCCACTGCTGCCAGACGGGACTCTGTTGGGCACTTTACAAAAATAGGATTGAAAACAAATCAACCCCCACCCCAGAGTAAAGCTTAAAGCTAGTAAAAATAAGTACATAGATGAATTAATAAGTAAATAAAGATAAATGGAGAAGAAAAAGAAAAGGGGAGAGAACCTGCTTCCTCAATTTCAATGCTTATTCTAAAATGTTATTGATGAGATCCTGCCAGGTTTTCATAAAGTTCTGTACAGATCCTCTAAGTGTGAATTTCATTTTTTCCAGTTTCAAATCCAGGGTATCCCACTCGGGAGTACAACTTTAAAAATGCGAATTACTCGCGAACGCGTGAACGTAAACATACCTGTATTTAGTGGAAAACAAGTCCACATTACAAAAGGTGCTGAAAATGTCCTCCCCTAACGTCCGCGCACAAGGAAACGCGACGCTCCATATTTGAGAATGTCCTCTGCAACATGTCACTGTCGATGGCAGCAATTTCACGCTCGATGTTTGCTTTCAGTTGTTCGATGGTCCTGGGTTTGCTTGCATAAACCTTGCCCTTTAAATACCCCTATAGAAAAAAAATGTGGGGGAGTTAAATCGTGCGATCGAGGTGGCCACAAACCTTTCGAGATCACCGTGTCTCCAAAAAACGATCGTATCTCTTCCATACTGGCATGAGAGGTATGGCACATTGCCCCGTCTTGTTGGAAGTAACCTTCTTGAAGTTCGTAGTCGTCCAGTTGTTTCATAAATTCGTCAAATATGGACAAGTATTGCATGCTTGCTTTCGCCACTCTGCAGGGTTGGTGTCTGGGGCTAGACAGCCCGGCCGTCTGCCACATCTGGGGCCCACTATAGTGCCCGCCTCTTTATGACACAGAATCAATTCTTTATTAAGTACGGAATATTTTGAACCTTGTTGCATGATGATACATACACGAGTAATTTGCATTTTTAAAGTTGTACTCCCGAGTGGGACACCCTGTAGTATATAACATCAGGTACCCACTGACTTAGAATAGGAGAGTTAGGATTCTTCCAGTTGAGCAAGATAAGTCTACGTGCCAATAGTGTAGTATGATCGCTATTTTTTGCCAGATTTTCCAGTCCAATATCTCCTTCTCTTCAAAGATTTTGAGCTCTGTAGTTTATAACAGTGGCCTCATGCTAGCACAGTTGTTCGAGAAGCGAGGAAGTTGCCTGTTCTCTTCCATACCTTATTTCACCATATCCCATCTCGTACTTTCAGTTTGAATGCCATGACATTTAGACTGTACCTTTTACGTCAGTGTTTTTCAACCTGTGTGTCGTGGCACAGTGTTGCGCCGTCGGATATTCCCTGGTGTGCCGTGGAATTATTGATGTAGCTCATCTGGGTCTGAATCCGAGGGGTTACGTTCGGCAAGTGGTCAAGACCTATCTGAGGAAGACAGGCCTACTAGGAGAAACTGGCTCTGTGATCGCTGTATTGGAGACGCAGCACTCCTAGAGTCCATCTGCCTGGGTCTGTGGTCGCCAGTGGGTCTCTCAGGACTGGTGGGTAGTGGGCCATACGAGTTGATTCTGAGGCAGAGATGGTCAGGCAAAGGGACGAAGTAGCTTGGAGATGCCAGCAAAGTGCTCAGTGAGTGCCGTGTCTGCTTTTTTTATTGGCTACTCCGGTCATCCCGGCACTTCGGACAGTCAAGCTTGTGTTTCAGATATACTGTACATTAGTACCTGGTGCCTGGGCATGGTCTTGGTTACCAAAAGTGTGCCAGGACAGAAACAAAAGGTTGGGAAACACTGCTCTAGGTCATCGCTTTTCAAGTTCCTTCTTGTAGGACCCCCATGGTTGCAGGTTTTATTCTAATACAGTGCACCATTCTTATTTTTAATTGAACTTTATAAGATCACTTCTTTGATTTCATAATTATGCTGCTTACCGCATCTTTGAATAGTTAATTTTCTTTTTGCCATTTCTCTTTTCTGTAGGTTTTGCTCGCTTAACTGTATTGACGGGTGCAGTCAGCGTTGATTGTTAAAAGGCGGCAGTGACTTTTACGGCCATTGTCACCTGTCTGCTCACTCAAAACACGTCTCTTATAAAAGGAAATCTTGAGACGAGACAAGACTATTGCCAAGAGATTTTTGTCAAGTCCCGCCCTCCTCTCGACCATTTACGGTTAACGGCCCACGCCCACAGACCTCTCATTCGTGTGAATGCTTTTGACCGACACAGTTCCTGCACTCTGAGGGCTTATAAATTTTTACATTTTCCCCACCTTAAGTTCCCAATAAATGAAGACTTATTATGTCCAAATCTTATTGAAGAATTTCATCCCGAAGGGTTATCAACAGAAGAAATGAGTACACGGGCAATCCTAGCACAGAGAAACGATGAAGTCAAACCAATTAATGTGAAAATTGTCAATCGGTTACACAGCAAATTGGTTAAATGCGTATCAATAGACTATGCTGAAACAGTTGGTGGTGATGGTGCGGAAGATGAAACATCAACTTACAATATCACGTAGAATATCTACAACTGTTAACACCGTCCAGTCTTCCACCTCATGAATTACTGTTGAAAGAAGGATGTATCGTAATGTTATTGTGTCATTTATGTCTGAGTGATGGGCTATGCAACAAGACAAGATTACTGTTGTATTCAAAATTGGTTGAACAATTCTGACATGCATAATTTTATGCTGTTTCCGTCCTGGTGTCCATTTAAAGAGAGGGAATTCCAGTCTCTGTATTACATCTCGCCTGAAGAAGGGGCCTGAGTTAACTCAAAAGCCTTCATATTGTAATCTTTTTAGTTAGCCAGTAAAAGGTGTCATTTTGCTTGACTTCTCATTATGAATGCTTTGAAATCAATCCTGATTGACTGGTGTGAGAAAACCCCCACATATGATTTGTCTAGTCTTGATGCCTAGTTTTGCAAGATGTCAAGATTTTTGCGGTTTCACTCTTATTTATTGGCCCTCTAGACCTGAAAATACCTTCATTTTTAGTCCACCCTTATGCAAAAGAGCAAAGCAATAGGCGATTCCAGTAGAAATGATCAGAAGGTCTGATCCTGGGAGCCCCGGCTCTAGATGTTTACCTTGGTTTGTCGTTCTTAACTTTCCCTACATATAGATATTTATATCAAGGAAATACTGTAATGGGACCAAATTTGAACTTGGAGTTTTCAATGGGTTTCCACATTCTAGATATTCCTTCAGCACCATTTGAAGTCTTTCAGAGTGGGCTGTGTGTGACAACCCAAAAACATCACTGAGACTGAGAAAAACCTGGCACCATTATTCGCATTAGAAAACAGAATAAGTCCATTGATTTTATGCAAAATGTAAACAAGGAAAATCTTTTATGGCATGTCATCCAGACGTGGGCCCACTGTCACTGTCTTTTTTTTTTTTCCTGCCTAGTCTTTCAAACTGTCACGTTGCTGGTCTGTTGACTAGCCCTATTCCCAGGCTCACCTCCTCCCATCCTTTCCTGTGTGCTCAATCCCTCCAAGTATCACATTTGGTCCCACTGTTATTACAGGCACTGCACTGTTTCGATCCACTGGGCTAATTCCCTTCATAATTTTAAACATTTCAATCATGTCTCCACTTAATCTTCTTTTACTTAACCTGGAAAGGCTCAGCTCTTTTATTTTTCTTCATAACTCATCCTCTGTGATCATCCTAGTCGCTCTTCTCTGGACAACCTCTAGTGCTGCTATGTCCTTTTTTGTAGCCTGGAGACCAAAACTGCACACAGGACTCCAGATGAGGCCTCACCAGTGTGTTATAAAGGTTGAGCAGAACCTCCTGTGACTTGTACTCCACACATCAAGGCGCTATATAACCTGACATTCTGTAAGGCCTCTTAATGGCTTCTGAACACAGTCTAAGAGTTAATGGCGATGAGTCCACTTCAACTCCCAAGTCCTTCTCATTTGTTCTCTTAATCTTCTTTTGTTTAAACTGTAAAGTCTCAGATATTTTAATCTTTCCTCATCACTCATTCCCTATAGCCCTAAATCAGCCGAGTTGCTCTTCTCTGGACTTTCTCTAGTGCTGCTATATCCTTTTTGTAGCCTGCAGACCAAAACTGCACACAGGACTACAGATGAGGCCTCACCAATGTGTTATAAACATTGAGCAGAACCTCCTGTGACTTGTACTTCACACATCAAGGCGCTATATAACCTGACATTCTTTTAGCCTTCTTAATGCCTTTTGAACACTGTCGGTAAATCGATCTAATATAGGGCTTATCTGATGGGTAAAGATAAGTAGATTATCTAGGTATAGGGGTTCCGATGGAGTACAAAAGTTTAAAATAAACAAACACAAGGAGTGTACCCGTACATCTGTCCTTTAGGACAAAATTAATCTCTGTAACCCTATCCTAAATCCTTCTAATAATGTGGACTTTCAATTTTCCGACCGCCCATTGTGTATTCATATCTCACATTTTTACATCCTATGTGTAATACTTTACATTTACCGACAAAAGCTTTCAAGCCTATCCAAGCCTGTCTGCTTTCCAATTCTTCCTGTGATGATTCAATGGATTCTCTGCCAATCCTCCTAGCTTGGTATCATCTTCATACTTAACAAGCTTGTTTCTTATATTCCTATCCAAACCATTTACAGTATACCTGTATACACTCACCTAAAGGATTATAAGGAACACCATACTAATATGGTGTTTGACCCCCTTTCGCTTCAGAACTGCCATAATTCTACGTGGCATTGATTCAATAAGGTGCTGAAAGCATTCTTTAGAAATGATGGAGATTTGTGGGATGCACATCCAGGGCACGAAGCTCCCGTTCCACCACATCCCAAAGATGCTCTATTGTGTTGAGATCTGGTGACTGTGGGGGCCATTTTAGTACAGTGAACTCATTGTCATGTTCAAGAAACCAATTTGAAATGATTCGAGCTTTGTGACATGGTGCATTATCCTGCTGGAAGTAGCCATCAGAGGATGGGTACATGGTGGTCATGAAGGGATGGACATGGTCAGAAACAATGCTCAGGTAGCCCGTGGCATTTAAACAATGCCCGATTGGCACTAAGGGGCCTAAAGTGTGCCAAGAAAACATCCCCCACACCATTACACCACCACCACCAGCCTGCACAGTGGTAACAAGGCATGATGGATCCATGTTCTCATTCTGTTTACACCAAATTCTGACTCTACCATTTGAATGTCTCAACAGAAATCGAGACTCATCAGACCAGGCAACATTTTTCCAGTCTTCAACTGTCCAATTTTGGTGAGCCCGTGCAAATTGTAGCCTCTTTTTCCTATTTGTAGTGGAGATGAGTGGTACCCGGTGGGGTCTTCTGCTGTTGTAGCCCATCCGCCTCAAGGTTGTGCGTGTTGTGGCTTCACAAATGCTTTGCTGCATACCTCGGTTGTAACGAGTGGTTATTTCAGTCAAAGTTGCTCTTCTATCAGCTTGAATCAGTCGGCCCATTCTCCTCTGACCTCTAGCATCAACAAGGCATTTTCGCCCGCAGGACTGCCGCATACTGGATGTTTTTCTCTTTTCACACCATTCTTTGTCAACCCTAGAAATGGTTGTGCGTGAAAATCCCAGTAACTGAGCAGATTGTGAAATACTCAGACCGGCCCGTCTGGCACCAACAACCATGCCACGCTCAAAATTGCTTAAATCACCTTTCTTTCCCATTCTGACATTCAGTTTGGAGTTCAGGAGATTGTCTTGACCAGGACCACACCCCTAAATACATTGAAGCAACTGCCATGTGATTGGTTGATTAGATAATTGCATTAATGAGAAATTGAACAGGTGTTCCTAATAATCCTTTAGGTGAGTGTATATTAAAAATACCAGCGGCCCTAACACTGACCCCTGCTGGACACCGCTTCTAACATCAGCCTGTTATGAAGGGGGTCTTCAGACCAACACCCTCTAATTCCTGTGTCTGAGCCAATTTTTCATCCATCTAGAAACAACACCCTGAACTCCCACTTCTTTTAGTTTGATGCCCAACGTCTCATGTGATACCTCATCAAATGCTTTCTTAGTGCATAAACCACTTGCTGACCCAACAAAGATATTTTTGTCTCCTCCTATAAAACTTGAACTGATTTTTGTGGAGGAAATTTAGAGGAGGAATGTTGATATCTGAGAGTAACTGATGCAAAACATAAGGGAGGCATTGTTGTGGGTCCAAAGATCAGACCTGTCATCAATGACTAGCAGTTTGAAGATCAGCATCATTAAGCGATTAAACACATTAAATTCAATAAAAGTTTGTTTTAGGTTACTCTAGAGTGCTACATGATATATTCCGTCTGAAATTATATTTGTTTTCAGCTTGAAGCTGTTTATCACACTCGCCAACATTTTTCAAGAAGTATAACGTTTGAAGAAAAAAAAAATGTTGCAAAGTGTTCTTGCCTTTGAAATTACAATTAACAGTACAATAAAATGGACACCTTGTCCTGCCAACTGCATTTGCTGTATTCTGTGTGCACACAGGACAATAGAACCTCCATTTATGCAGGGAAACACTTAAAAATTGTTAATACGAAATTTTTTGGATTAATTGAAAATTTTAAAATGTCATGTTTAATAATAGTCCCTTTTATATCTATACTAATAAAAGGCAAAGCCCTCACTCACTGACTCACTCATCACTAAGTCTCCAGCTTCCCATGTAGGTAGAAGGCTGAAATTTGGCAGGCTCATTCCTTACAGCTTACTTACAAAAGTTGGGCAGGTTTCATTTCGAAATTCTACGCGTAATGGTCATAACTGGAACCTATTTTTCTCCATATACTGTAATGGACGTTAGCTTGATGGCCATGGGGGGGTGGAGCTGCATGTGACATCATCACGCCTCCCACGTAATCACGTGAACTGACTGTGACCGCAGTATGTAGAAAAGAAGGAAGAGCTCCCAACAATAAAACGGCGGGGAATCCGTGGATTAAATAAAAAGGCTGCTTAGTTGGCGAAGCAAGGAAAAACGACGGCCTTTATTGGCGTTTGTTTATAAAACAGTGGAGAAGCTGTGTAAAGGAAATGGGTATCTGAACAGTAAACTAAGTCTAAAATAGCTACACAATAACTATAACAATCGTAATAAACAAACAATAAAACAGTAGAGAACCGCAAAGCAAGGAGGAAGGACAGACTTATATGGCGTTCGTTTATAACACAGAGAAGAAGCTGTGTAAAGGCTGCTTCACAAAAAAACTGAGGAGCGGCTTATATGGGCAGGCAGTCAGGCAAAGAGAGGGAATCAAATAACTATAATCGTAATAAACGAACAAAACAACAGCAGAAAAGCCGCGGATTAAATAAAGGAAATGGGTACCTGAACAGTAAACTAAGTGTAAAATACCCAATACACAATAAGTATAACAATCGTAATAAATGAACAATAAAACAGCGGAAAACCCGTGGATTAAATAAAAAGGCTGCTTCGTTGGTGAAGCAAGTAAAATGGACTTTCTTATATGTTGTTCGTTTATAAAACAGTGCAGAAGCTGTGAGAAGGTTGCTTCCTTGGCGAAGCAAGGAAAGGAATGAACACACCGTAGCGAAGAATGGCCTTATATGGGCAGGCAGTCAATTACATGGGAGGCGTGCTAAGTAGCAGCAGCCTTACTTATGAATATGCTAAGCACAGTCCTTCACCCGCGAATATATTTTACACCTTTGGAGAACCGTCAATGCCTCTTAAACATCTTAGGTTCACAGGTGACGATTTGAGTAGTGGACACTTTGATGTTTATGAATATTTAAACTCTCAAAAGCTGGATGTGAAGTTATCGATGACACCGGTTGTGTGCTTACAACGCTTGAAAGATGCCGAATGTCACTTCAACACAAGTCCTGCAGATACTGTCCAAGCTGTGAGATTTGTGACAATATTGCTTTTCACATGGCCAACTGTACGTTACATGCTCAAGAGTACGCTCAGCACACAACTTGGTCATATTACAACCAGAGGGCTGACCTGACAACGTGACATACAAAGAGATCCTTAACAAATAATTATTGGTATATTTTCCCTCAGTTTAAAAAGGTTTAATTTTCTTCTTAATAAAAATTTTAAGGCAGTACTTCGCCGCTGCAAAGCGCGGGTATTTTGATATATATATATATATATACTGTATATGACAGCAACACTCATAACAGTGACAAAACTATTACATTGATTACATTGACAATCATGTTACGTTATTATTAAAATGTTTCCTTTTCTTTTTCATTACTTCTTTAACACACTACTTCTCCAGTAATCATGTATTTTCCTAGTCATATATATATATGTATATACTGTATAACATAAAATCCTAAGCCTAAAAGTGCAACGATTTTATGTGATGTTTTAATGTCCACGTTTTCTGTCACACTATAAATCAGTTAATTTTAAAACCTATATATATATGTTTAGTATCATTCTTTTCAGAATTTATCGAACTTTAATGTGATGTTGTTACATTTTCATATAACCTGACATTCTTTTAGCCTTCTTAATGCCTTTTGAACACTGTCGGTAAATCGATCTAATATAGGGCTTATCTGATGGGTAAAGATAAGTAGATTATCTAGGTATAGGGGTTCCGATGGAGTACAAAAGTTTAAAATAAACAAACACAAGGAGTGTACCCGTACATCTGTCCTTTAGGACAAAATTAATCTCTGTAACCCTATCCTAAATCCTTCTAATAATGTGGACTTTCAATTTTCCGACCGCCCATTGTGTATTCATATCTCACATTTTTACATCCTATGTGTAATACTTTACATTTACCGACAAAAGCTTTCAAGCCTATCCAAGCCTGTCTGCTTTCCAATTCTTCCTGTGATGATTCAATGGATTCTCTGCCAATCCTCCTAGCTTGGTATCATCTTCATACTTAACAAGCTTGTTTCTTATATTCCTATCCAAACCATTTACAGTATACCTGTATACACTCACCTAAAGGATTATAAGGAACACCATACTAATATGGTGTTTGACCCCCTTTCGCTTCAGAACTGCCATAATTCTACGTGGCATTGATTCAATAAGGTGCTGAAAGCATTCTTTAGAAATGATGGAGATTTGTGGGATGCACATCCAGGGCACGAAGCTCCCGTTCCACCACATCCCAAAGATGCTCTATTGTGTTGAGATCTGGTGACTGTGGGGGCCATTTTAGTACAGTGAACTCATTGTCATGTTCAAGAAACCAATTTGAAATGATTCGAGCTTTGTGACATGGTGCATTATCCTGCTGGAAGTAGCCATCAGAGGATGGGTACATGGTGGTCATGAAGGGATGGACATGGTCAGAAACAATGCTCAGGTAGCCCGTGGCATTTAAACAATGCCCGATTGGCACTAAGGGGCCTAAAGTGTGCCAAGAAAACATCCCCCACACCATTACACCACCACCACCAGCCTGCACAGTGGTAACAAGGCATGATGGATCCATGTTCTCATTCTGTTTACACCAAATTCTGACTCTACCATTTGAATGTCTCAACAGAAATCGAGACTCATCAGACCAGGCAACATTTTTCCAGTCTTCAACTGTCCAATTTTGGTGAGCCCGTGCAAATTGTAGCCTCTTTTTCCTATTTGTAGTGGAGATGAGTGGTACCCGGTGGGGTCTTCTGCTGTTGTAGCCCATCCGCCTCAAGGTTGTGCGTGTTGTGGCTTCACAAATGCTTTGCTGCATACCTCGGTTGTAACGAGTGGTTATTTCAGTCAAAGTTGCTCTTCTATCAGCTTGAATCAGTCGGCCCATTCTCCTCTGACCTCTAGCATCAACAAGGCATTTTCGCCCGCAGGACTGCCGCATACTGGATGTTTTTCTCTTTTCACACCATTCTTTGTCAACCCTAGAAATGGTTGTGCGTGAAAATCCCAGTAACTGAGCAGATTGTGAAATACTCAGACCGGCCCGTCTGGCACCAACAACCATGCCACGCTCAAAATTGCTTAAATCACCTTTCTTTCCCATTCTGACATTCAGTTTGGAGTTCAGGAGATTGTCTTGACCAGGACCACACCCCTAAATACATTGAAGCAACTGCCATGTGATTGGTTGATTAGATAATTGCATTAATGAGAAATTGAACAGGTGTTCCTAATAATCCTTTAGGTGAGTGTATATTAAAAATACCAGCGGCCCTAACACTGACCCCTGCTGGACACCGCTTCTAACATCAGCCTGTTATGAAGGGGGTCTTCAGACCAACACCCTCTAATTCCTGTGTCTGAGCCAATTTTTCATCCATCTAGAAACAACACCCTGAACTCCCACTTCTTTTAGTTTGATGCCCAACGTCTCATGTGATACCTCATCAAATGCTTTCTTAGTGCATAAACCACTTGCTGACCCAACAAAGATATTTTTGTCTCCTCCTATAAAACTTGAACTGATTTTTGTGGAGGAAATTTAGAGGAGGAATGTTGATATCTGAGAGTAACTGATGCAAAACATAAGGGAGGCATTGTTGTGGGTCCAAAGATCAGACCTGTCATCAATGACTAGCAGTTTGAAGATCAGCATCATTAAGCGATTAAACACATTAAATTCAATAAAAGTTTGTTTTAGGTTACTCTAGAGTGCTACATGATATATTCCGTCTGAAATTATATTTGTTTTCAGCTTGAAGCTGTTTATCACACTCGCCAACATTTTTCAAGAAGTATAACGTTTGAAGAAAAAAAAAATGTTGCAAAGTGTTCTTGCCTTTGAAATTACAATTAACAGTACAATAAAATGGACACCTTGTCCTGCCAACTGCATTTGCTGTATTCTGTGTGCACACAGGACAATAGAACCTCCATTTATGCAGGGAAACACTTAAAAATTGTTAATACGAAATTTTTTGGATTAATTGAAAATTTTAAAATGTCATGTTTAATAATAGTCCCTTTTATATCTATACTAATAAAAGGCAAAGCCCTCACTCACTGACTCACTCATCACTAAGTCTCCAGCTTCCCATGTAGGTAGAAGGCTGAAATTTGGCAGGCTCATTCCTTACAGCTTACTTACAAAAGTTGGGCAGGTTTCATTTCGAAATTCTACGCGTAATGGTCATAACTGGAACCTATTTTTCTCCATATACTGTAATGGACGTTAGCTTGATGGCCATGGGGGGGTGGAGCTGCATGTGACATCATCACGCCTCCCACGTAATCACGTGAACTGACTGTGACCGCAGTATGTAGAAAAGAAGGAAGAGCTCCCAACAATAAAACGCGGGGAATCCGTGGATTAAATAAAAAGGCTGCTTAGTTGGCGAAGCAAGGAAAACGACGGCCTTTATTGGCGCTTGTTTATAAAACAGTGGAGAAGCTGTGTAAAGGAAATGGGTATCTGAACAGTAAACTAAGTCTAAAATAGCTACACAATAACTATAACAATCGTAATAAACAAACAATAAAACAGTAGAGAACCGCAAAGCAAGGAGGAAGGACAGACTTATATGGCGCTCGTTTATAACACAGAGAAGAAGCTGTGTAAAGGCTGCTTCACAAAAAAACTGAGGAGCGGCTTATATGGGCAGGCAGTCAGGCAAAGAGAGGGAATCAAATAACTATAATCGTAATAAACGAACAAAACAACAGCAGAAAAGCCGCGGATTAAATAAAGGAAATGGGTACCTGAACAGTAAACTAAGTGTAAAATACCCAATACACAATAAGTATAACAATCGTAATAAATGAACAATAAAACAGCGGAAAACCCGTGGATTAAATAAAAAGGCTGCTTCGTTGGTGAAGCAAGTAAAATGGACTTTCTTATATGTTGTTCGTTTATAAAACAGTGCAGAAGCTGTGAGAAGGTTGCTTCCTTGGCGAAGCAAGGAAAGGAATGAACACACCGTAGCGAAGAATGGCCTTATATGGGCAGGCAGTCAATTACATGGGAGGCGTGCTAAGTAGCGCAGCAGCCTTACTTATGAATATGCTAAGCACAGTCCTTCACCCGCGAATATATTTTACACCTTTGGAGAACCGTCAATGCCTCTTAAACATCTTAGGTTCACAGGTGACGATTTGAGTAGTGGACACTTTGATGTTTATGAATATTTAAACTCTCAAAAGCTGGATGTGAAGTTATCGATGACACCGGTTGTGTGCTTACAACGCTTGAAAGATGCCGAATGTCACTTCAACACAAGTCCTGCAGATACTGTCCAAGCTGTGAGATTTGTGACAATATTGCTTTTCACATGGCCAACTGTACGTTACATGCTCAAGAGTACGCTCAGCACACAACTTGGTCATATTACAACCAGAGGGCTGACCTGACAACGTGACATACAAAGAGATCCTTAACAAATAATTATTGGTATATTTTCCCTCAGTTTAAAAAGGTTTAATTTTCTTCTTAATAAAAATTTTAAGGTAGTACTTCGCCGCTGCAAAGCGCGGGTATTTTGATATATATATATATATATACTGTATATGACAGCAACACTCATAACAGTGACAAAACTATTACATTGATTACATTGACAATCATGTTACGTTATTATTAAAATGTTTCCTTTTCTTTTTCATTACTTCTTTAACACACTACTTCTCCGCTGCGAATCGCGGTATTTTCCTAGTCATATATATATATGTATATACTGTATAACATAAAATCCTAAGCCTAAAAGTGCAACGATTTTATGTGATGTTTTAATGTCCACGTTTTCTGTCACACTATAAATCAGTTAATTTTAAAACCTATATATATATGTTTAGTATCATTCTTTTCAGAATTTATCGAACTTTAATGTGATGTTGTTACATTTTCAGATTCTTATTCCGTTTTTAAATTATAAACTAAAAAATATCAAGAGCTCACGTCCCACGAGACGAGACTTTGTGCCAAGAGATTTAACCACACCCGGGGCCGGAAATAAAAGACAAAGAGCAGGACAGCTGCTGTACAGGCTTTTAAATGGTTGAAGCGCCGCACGAGATGCAGATCACATGGCATGGCAGCAGCAGGAGTAGATCAAGCAAAGAGGAGGTAAAAAAAAAAACTATTTGTTTCCCATTGTGTCACAAGAGGGGGTTTCGGAGGAGTGACAGCGTCTCCTTGGGGTGCGTTCAGCCCCCCTCTTAAAAACACGAGCGGCAGAGACGCTAAGTGGCTGGTGTGTAGCGCAGGCCGGGGTTGTTGGCGAGCGAACCCCCTAGTTCTTTACAATAATGGTGCAGCGCACTTATTATTAAATTTTCATCACTGTTTCATGCCATAAATTCAATAAATTACTGATCTACAAGTATTTATAAAATAAAATTTAAGTATAACACTCCTGAAAAACAAATCATCACTAAAGCTTCCAATTCAAAAATGTTAAAGTGTGGAAATGTTAAATGAGTTTTTGCTGTGTTAAGAAAGCAATTGTTGCATGTGTATGTAAAATTAAAGCACATGACAAAATCTTAAACGACAGTAATGTAAGAGTAAAATGTTAATGTAAACCTAACCTTCTAGTTCTGTTGTACTCGTCCTGCATGTAAATACGTTAAATGTAACAACGTGAATATAAAGCAAGCTCAAGTCTCAGTTTGATAATAACACACTGTTACCTGCTGCTACCAGACATTTTTGTGCAATGGCGTCCCTGTTGTCATATAACTCTCCTGGCAAGCGTTGTAACAAAAGGCGCACACAGGTAGTGAAGAAGCGGCATTGCAAACTTCTTCTTTACGCTATGTATTTCCTCTTTTTTTCTAATTAAATCTTTAATTCAAATTAATGTTTAAAGCAATATTCAGAAATGGCAGTTACGTGTTTGTGTCCTGTCCAGCATGCCCAATCCCTCTGGCTCTCATATTGGGTCCCACTGTTATGGCAGCCTTGCACACTTCAGTTTAATTGTGACTTTACTGGTGTTTTCTTCAGGGTTTCAGAAACTGGGAGAATAATTGAACAAAGGTAAGGAGTGCATCTATTAAATGAAATGTAGTTCTGTATTCCTGCACATTTTCTATTTCTGGTCAGACATGTATGTAAAGGTGTTTTCACACCTAGTTCGTCTGGAGCATTTTTCCCCTGTAGTCCAGTTCTTTTTAGGTAGATGTGAACACGCCAGTTTTACTCTGGTGCAGACCAAGGTTATTATAGTTAATGAAAACTAAACTCAAAACTGAAACTATTATTAAGAAAACATTTTCATAAACTGAAATAAAATAATTAACAAAACCAAAACGAAATACTAAAACTAACCGAAACTATTAAAGTAGCTGGAAAAACTAACTGAAACAAAATAATAATGTACTAAAAATATTTTTAGTTTTCATCTTTGGTTGAATATTAGTCTTTAACCCTTGTAACATTTAACCCTAAAGCAGAAAGTAATCCACCACGAGCTGCCCGCATATATTCATCCAATGAACGGCGGCTGTTCACTCAGCATTTTCAGTGACAGAGCAAACTGAACGCAGGCATGTAAAGCGTGTGAAATAGAAAGCGATTTTCTGTGCCGCCTTTCTTTGTGCTTCTTGCATATCAAGATGTAATTCAAACGCCTGAAATTGGAACGAGGTGGTCAATTAAACCTGTTACCGTATGGACATAAAAATCACGAGTGAGTAACATTTCAGTTTATTTTTCAGGTGCCTGTGTTTTGTTGATAGTAATTCACTTGCCACTTCGCACAGGAGAAATCCTTTTTGAAAATAAAACAGCGCTGAGACTGACGGTCATCATACAAGATCAACATGTTATTGCTGACTAATCACTTTTGCTTTTAAAAAGTCGTTTAACAACGAAGTGACACAAACCTTGTAAAATTCCTGAGTTGGCAATGTCTCTATTGAACTACAGGTAGGTGGGCAAAGAGAGTCTGCTAAGTGATGAAAAAGTAAACCTACTGATGTGTTTTTGTATTCTATATTTATTCATTTATCTTTTTTTAGATTATATTCAAAGCTCAAAATACCTGATAGTTTGAAAATAATCCAGTAGCAGAATTATAAAAATATTTTTCCCCCTATTTTCAATTGTTCTGTCTCTCTCAAAATATATATCGTTGAAATATCATATTCTTTCTGCATAAAAGGGATTTTCCTGCCTCGCATCCAGACCTGCTGGGGTAGGCTCTTAAGTTTTCTGCATATCTGGATAAACAGGTTTAAATAATGTGTACTCAGACATTTAGTGGAAAAACCCTCAAACCTTAAAATTAATCTACTTTTCATTACAAATTGATCTATTCTGGGCAGTAAAAGGAAAAGATAAATAGTGGCAACAGTCCATGCACATTTTGTTCAGTACAAATGACATAGAAAAGATTTTAAAAAGTATAAAATTGCTCAGATAGTTTTTTAATCCCAAGGGGAAATTCACAAATTCACAATTCATATTCGGTATCTGGTTTTGATTTATCAGACAAAAACAAAACTAGTAAACTATGCGGTGAAGTGAATGTCCAGTGACATTAAACTCTTATTATATCCAAATCCTAGAAGACTAAACTCCATAGTAGCTGTTTAACCATGCCTTAATTACTAAAACTAAAACTGAAACTAATAGATATAAAAATAAAATAGAAATGTCTTTGTGAAATAAAAACTAAATTAAAACTAAAACTACACGAAGGTAAACTTAAAACTAAACTGAATTTCCAAGTAAGGTCAGAAAAAATATAGAAATAAAAACTAACATAAAAAGACAAACTGTAATAACCTTGGTGCAGACCAAAACCACCGTGCTGAGACCCTTTGGAAATGATGGTCTTAGTGGAGTATAAAATTGTATGGTATACGGCTACTGGGGAGTACTGGGAAACCCAAATTTTAAAACAGTATTTTGTTGGCTTTTTTGGGATTTTCGGATCAAAAGTAAATGTCGGCTTTAGTCTGAGTCTCATTGCCTCCAACCCCCTTTCTATTGGTAGTTTGCTATTACAGTTGCGGAAAAACATCTGTTTTGTAAACTTCATGAAATGAAATTACAAGCATAATTACAACTGGAATATCAGAAACGATAACCATCCACCTCCATAGTGCTTAGATGTAACTGGTGTTTCACAGGGCGGCGAAAGTAAGATGGGGGGATTTAGAATTGCCTGTTATTTGCTCTGGAACCATTTTGGCTACCGGTATTTAAATCCAAAAGCTAGTATTGATACCAAAGTCAAACTTATAGCACTGATCCAACACAAGTGCGATAACAACCCTGTAGCTGTTCTCATGAGGTTGGAATCTGATCCGACACTGACTGATCTAACTACAGGAACAACTGTGCATTATGGGATACATTTCTACTGGCCATTAGATCATCTCAGTATATGATTAAATGCTCAGATTCATACACGTTTACGTAAAAGAACTCGCACAATCCTACCACCAGCTTCAGCCTCAGAGAATGTGTTACTCTCCCACAGTGGAACTGGATAGCAGGTGTTGATTCATTTGTGATCGGGAAGACCAAACCCAACAGATACAGAGTTGGCTAGAAACTGATCCCTTTGTTGCGAATGATCAAACTCCCTGATCTTACACTACACACTGTGGATACTGTTGGTGTGATAACGGTGCAGTAAATGTGAAGCAAACATTGTTAATAAATATTTACAGGCCTTTACAGGGCTGTGGAGTCGAGGAGTCAGAGATAATTTTGGGAACCTGGAGTCGGAGTCGGCAAAAATGTTCCGACTCCTAATAAATTTAAATTGTAATGAAAAAAAAATACAGAACGTTCAAATGTCCAATTTCACAAACAATAGTCCTAATTAAGTACTTCTCTGATGTAAGAATAAAGCCCAGTGCATAGTTGGGTTACTACTAGTGTGAAGATCAGCTGAGCTATTATACAACCTGACATTCACATATTGTAATCTGGATTATGGTCCATTACAATAAGTGTTTTCATTTTATTTCAGATCTAATGTGTTTAAGAAGTTCATTTGAGTGTAAACAAGTGTAATGATGTAGCTGGAGGTGTTGTGCTATGGCCTGATATGTGTTCAGGGGTTCTTGTCTTTTGTTTAAACTGGTCAATATGGTAGAGAGCCAGCTTCCTAGCCAGTAGTTCTGTGGTTAAATGATGTGTATGTTGCCTTCCTTCAGTCAACATGGAAAATACGTTAGCATATTAAATACAGAGGAGTCGGAGTCAGAAGTACCGGAAACTAAGGAGTCAGAGTCGAAGAATTTATCTACCGACTCCTCAGCCCTGGGCCTAAAGACAGCAGACGTTGAGATTTGAGATTATGTAAAATCATGCAGTAAAATTAAATTCACCCAACACATCTACAGCTACCATATCAGTGTATGCCCTCAACAGAGTTTGCTGTAGAGTCATAGAGATGAAATGTGTCCTTTCTGTACCATGCAAAGTAACATCTTGTGATGTTTACTTGTAGTTAGCAGATAAGATGTCCTGCTCTCAGAACTCTGCTTAGTAAACATATCACGTAATCATCGCAAATGTAATGGAGCACAAGTGCAGCTCTTGTTCAGTCCTCATCACGATTTTTCCTGGCAAGAAAACTTTCTGCTCAGTGAGTGAAGTCCACAAGCTGCCTGGCGGATTTTTATTGTTGCTTCTGGTTTGCTTGAAAATTTGCTGTGTGAAACACAACCGAAGCAACCGAATATTGAAACACAAATAATAATAATAATTCTTTACATTTATATAGTACTTTTCATAGTGAATGGAGATACTAATGTGTAGCATCCACCTAGATCATGCTACGGCAGCCATTAATGTGTCAGTACACTTACCACACATGAGCTGTTAGGTGGTGAAGTGGTGAGAGAGACAATTGAAGACAAGGGATGATTAGAGGGGCCAGAATGACTAGGCCTTGGTGGGCAGTTTAGCCAGGACATCAGGATACACCCTGCTCTTTATGGAGGATGCTCAGGGATCTTTAATGACCACAGAGAGTCAGGACATCGATTTTACATCTCATCTGAACGGTGGTGCTACTTTTTACATCACAGCGGCCCTGTCAGTGCACTGGTGCATAGGGATCCATTTTCAGACCACAGGGTTACCTAGCTTTTCCTAGTTAGGTCTCCCATCCAAGTACTGGCCGGGCCTGAATATGCTTAGCTTCAGGAGGATGACCTGTTCAGAAGTGCATGTGATATGGCTGCTGAATGTGAAACATCTTAAGAACTGTCGAGAGTGATGTCTATCAATGGGCATGGTAACTCAACAATTAATTGCTCCATCCGATTGAATAAAACCTCATCACGGTTACTGGCATTGAGAAATGCGGAGTGCTTACAGTGGAACCTCGGTTCACGACCATAATTCGTTCCAAAACTCTGGTTGTAACCCTATTTGGTCGTGAACCAAAGTAATTTCCCCCATAGGACTGTATGTAAATACAATTAGTCTGTTCCAGACCGTGCAAACTATGTAAATATATATTTTTAAGTTTTTAAGCACAAATATAGTTAATTACACCACAGAATTCACAGCGTAATAGTAAACTAAATGTAAAAACATTGAATAACACTGAGAAAACCTTCAGAGAAAACTAACACTGCAAGAGTTTGCGCTATAGCGCTATAAACTGCTCGCTAAAAACACTTTTTTAATGAGTTTTAAGCACAGGGAAAAAAATGAACATTTGAAAAATACGTAATTTAATAAACCACCAAGAAAAGTAACATTGCAACAATGCATGCTGCAAACCGATCGCTGTAAACAGAAGTGAAAACAAAAACAAGCCCGGTGCATTCTTTAACTGCCTTCTCTGTCTTCTGCGTCCAGCCCTCTCTCTCCTGCATGCCTGCCTGTGTGTGTGTGTGTGTTGTGTGTGTGTGTCTCTCTCTTGCGGGCCTGTGTGTGTCTCTCTCTCTCTCGCCTGTGTGTGTGTCTCTCTCGCTCGCTTGTGTGTGTCTGTGTTTCTCCCCGCGTGTGTGTCTCTCGCGTGCCTGTGTGTGTCTGTGTTTCTCCCCGCGTGTGTCTCTCGTGTCTCTCTCTCTCCCTCTCGCTCACTCGCTGCACAGGGAGAGACTGAACACGTGCGGAAATCATCGGTGCGTACAAACCAAAAGGGAAACTGGCTTGTTTATATACCGAGTGTGTGGTTGTGAACAGGTGCAAAAGTTTGGCGAACTTTTTGGTCATAAGCCGATTTGTATGTGTTCCGAGACGTTCGTGACCTGAGGTTCCACTGTATTGATTTTGAATAAAATTTCTTCTGTAGGTTTTATTCTAAAGTAGTTTTCTCATCTCATCTCACTTTTCCTGATGAGGGTCGCAGTGGTAGCAGACCTCCCTGTCCTTGGCTACAGATTCCAACTCTTCCTAAGCAGTTCTCAGGCATTTTTTCAAGCTGGGCTGAGATGGTTGATCCCTCCAGTGTGTCCCGTGACTACCGTAAGGTCTGTGTCAAGTGCGATGTGCCTTAT